>NC_063050.1:41864160-43301660 GCF_018812025.1 Megalobrama amblycephala
CTTGAATAGAATACACCTTCTAGAATAAACATGGTTTAAATGTTTTGGATTAAAATTAATTTAGATTATAAATTTTAAAAATGTCAGAAATGTCAAAGAATGATTCAGCTTTGGCATCACAGTAATAAATTACATTTTAAAAATATTACAATAGAAGATATTATGTTATTGGAATATTTGTTATTACTTTTTTGATGGTTACACCACATTTTAAGAGTCATTAAATTTTAACTTTTCTTTAAAATTATATAAAAGTTTTTTTAAAACCATGAAGGCAACCTGAATACAAAGAGGACATTTCTAAGGACTTTGCACGTGTGTCTTTCAGAGAGCGTAGGGAGCAGGAGCTACATGAACAATACTGTAAGGCCTCCACTCCAGAAGAGAAAGCAGCTGTGCTTCAACGCTATGCTCTCCGTTTCACCATCAGCGATGCCATATTGGAGAAACTCCAGCTCCCCAAACTGCCTTCTGCTGCTTCACCGATGCACACGTCACCTCTCCATCAGCCTGAGAAGAAGCCAACATGCACCGCCTTAGTAGAAGCAAAGGTTCCAGAGCCTGCACAGACTACCCAAACACACCACAGTATCCATGAAGAACAGAAGACTGCAGAAACACAGGCACCGGCACAGCCCAAAACCCCTGAACCATCACCTGCCAAGTCCATCAAAGCTCCAGAAGTCCTGTCAGCACCCACACGAGTTCCTCCTGCTCCATCAAAGCCTGTACCCCTCATCACCCCAAAACCCTACAGCCAGCCTAAATTCAGCCAAGGCCTCCGTAAATCACTAAAGGCAAGAATATCTTACCCAGGACATTAATGGGATAGTGAAAATTCTATCATCATTTGCTCACCCTCATGTTGTTCCAAACCTGTATGAATTTCTTTCTTCTGCTCAACACAAAAGAAGATATTTTGGAGAATGTCTGTAACCAAACAATTTATGGGCCCCATTGACTTCTACAGTATTTTTTTTTTCATACTGTGGAAGTCAGTGGGGCCCATCAACTGTTTGGGTACAGACATTCTTCAAAATATCTTCTTTTGTGTTCAGCAGGTATGGAACAACTTGAGGGTGAGTAAATAATGACAGAATTTCCATTTTTGGGTACATAATCAGCTTGAATAAATGTGTGTTCTTTGTCTTTAATACAGAGTGATGGGCTGATACGTGTGAATGGTGAAAGCACTCAGCAGGAGAGCAGAGAGAGGGATGATAGAGATTCTGTGCATCGTCCTATCAACTTCTCTCCCTCACCTCCAAAGCCAGCCACTCAAAGTCAACAAAATGTGGAACTAATTGTGTTAGAAGCCTCAGACCACCAGCAAAACTTGCAGATTTCTGTTCCTGAACAGGAGAAAGAAGTTTTACAGATGGGAAAGGAATGTTCTCTTATTTCTCAAGAAGAGGACATCAAAGAAGACACCTCAACTGCACTATTGGTGTCAGAACCAGCAGGTTGAAGATTATAATATTATCCAAAGTTTTCAGTATTCAGCATTTTTGTTGAACTTCTTTTTATTTTTTCAATGCAAAATAAACATACAGAACGTCCTCTCTGGTCCAAAAAGACAATTTATTGAAATTAAAGGGATAGTTCACCCAAAAGTGAAAATTATGTCATCATTTACTCACCCACTGTAAACTGTATGACTAATTGTTCTTCTGTGGAACATAAAAAATATGTCCTTTTTGTACATACAATGGAAGTCAATGGTCTCCAGTGTTGTTTGGTTTCCAGTGTTCTTCAAAATATCTTTTGTGTTCCACAGAATAAAAAAAGGCATACACTTTCAGAAAGTGTTGAGTAAATAATAACAGAATTAAGGTGGACAATCTCTTTAAGTAGCAAGATTAATTGCTCACATTTCACATCAACAATGCCAATTTGGTCTTCAGCAACCTCACACTAAGTGCGTTTACATGCAAAGTTCTAATCAAGCACATATAAAGTTATAATATAAAGTAATATGATGTGACCCCTTTAAATCAAAGGTATATACTGAATCATATATATATTAACTTATAGTATCCTATTTCATCAGGAAAACAGCCAGTGCCAGACACAATGACGAAGCTCAACTGTGTTGTCACAACAACCATAGTGACAGAACTCACTCAGACACACCAAATCCCACCAAATGACATGTCCTGCACAGAGGAGGTGGGCCTTGATTTCGTTGTTTTCACTTTATAATAAAAGTTCAATGGTTGTTGAAACACTTCCACTGATTCCTAAATATAAAGCCTAAGTTGGCTGAAAGTTTGGGACTAGACCTTAGCTTGTTCAGATGACTTCTGTTTAGTGCTTCATAGGGTGTGTCTTTGAGCTTTGATACTTGATTCTGATTGGTCAGTCATTGCATTATAAACTGTTCAATATAGCTGCACTAGTTATTCAGTTAAAATAAACCAATATTTCATATTGCAAGTTGCCATGTAATAAGCAGGATAATGTACTGTCAGCTGGTCATTTCCACAAAAATTAGACACACAAATTAAGTTCAGGATGGGGTCTTGATCACCCTTTTAGGGTTAATTTTATTGCATATCATACCTTGATAAATTAGGGTGAATGTGCTGCTGTGTACTCGATTGGAAACCGGCTTTTATTTCCATATTGACTTTGTGAAAAAGGGGAGATTCTATAATGATTTCCTTTCAATCCCATCAGCTTGGTTCAGTCCATAATTCATGTGATCTGAGTTCAACTGCCGAGACCATCACAGCTGACCAGACTTCATACTCACTCTCACTGTCAGGTAATACAACTCCACTTCCCACATATTTAATCTCTCATAATGTGATGAACAAATGAATCCCTACTCCAACTTTCCCACTTTTTAGTCCTCCTTTTACCTCCTCTGAATCTTCTTTTGGTTTACCTTTCTTTCTGGTTTATCTTTTTCGATCTTCTTCTCTTGCTTTTTGTCTCTTTCATTGACTATCCATCTTTTCTGGCTGGTATCATTTGATGTGCGTGTGGGTCTGTTAGGGTCCTCTAGTAGCTCTAGGTTACGCTGGGAGTTCTTCGCTCCAACAGGTAAAACTAATAGATGAACTAATCGCACAGGGCTTCCTTCTCCACGAACAGCAGATAATCCATCTGCATCATCTCTCGTTTGTCAACCTCCTTTGACTTCTCCTGTGGAGGTGCATTATACAGTAAAAGCTTGTCTGCTGAGGGCACTATGAGGCAATACTTTTTTAACTGTATTTAAATGTAGAAGAGAGTGGGGTAAGCTCTGCCACTTTAACTTAAGTTGTCTTATAGTTAAGGACGAAGGTGACAGATGTGAAACATATTAAATTACACACTACCATTCAAAAGTTTTTTATATAAATTGATCAAAGGTGACAGTAAAGACTTTTTATTCCAATATATATCCTGAAAATACATGTATCAAAGTTTCCACAAGAATATTAAACAGCACAAGTGTTTTCAACATTGATAATAATGATTCTTGAGCACTAAATCAGCATATTAGAATGATTTCTTGAAGGATCAAGTGACACTAAAGAAATGGCTGCTGAAAATTCAGCTCTGCATCACAGAATTAAAGGGTTAGTTCACCCAAAAATGAAATTTCTGTCATTAATTACTCACCCTCATGTAGTTCCAAACCCGTAAGACCTATGTTCATCTTCGGGACACAAATTAAGATATTTTTGATCAAATCTGAGGGTATCTGATCAACACATAGGCAACAATCTAATTGCACCTTTTGACGTCCAGAAAGGTAGTTGAAAACATGGTTAAAATAGTCAATGTGACTGCAGTGGTTCAACCTTATGTTATGAAGCGACAAAAGCAATACAAAATACGTCATACGTAGTGAACTCAGTGCAGGCTTCCTTGTTTACGTCCGAACTCCATATTATATTATATTATATTATATTATATTATATTATATTATATTATATTATATTATATTATATTATATATATTATATTATATTATATTATATTATATTATATTATATTATATTATATTATTGGCAGATCTTTAGCCACACTGAAAATTTACCATGTATATTATATATATATATATATATATATATATATATATATATATATATATATATATATATAGACCTGGAAAAAAAGTGCTTTGATTTTAAATTTATTTTACTTGTAGAATGTAGAAAATTGTAGAGATGTAGAAAATGACTTTGACTTTCATTTACCATAGAATATATTTACTAGTATAGTCACATGACAAAAATGTTTCACAGTTTCTTGAGGTTTACCCACTCACCAATCTTTCCCCACTCTCTCCTCAACTAAAGACCTTCCCTTCTAAACATAGATTTGTGTGTCATTTTGTCCTCATCAGGCATCTGTAGCATGGACATATGTCAGCACTCCATAAGCATAGAATAGATTTATTTAGTCTGATCATTGTGCAGTCATGCGCAGAAATTAATTATGTAGAAATTAGGATGTTTTGTATTATATTTCTCTTTTTTCTGTTGTTTCCATGTCTGGCTCCATGTATACCTGGTATTCATATCCATCTCAGGTGATACAATCACAATCTGTGATCAAAGGTGGTCAGATACACATGACCACACTGCATTTGTAGTGTGAAACAGTCACAAAATCTGAGACCCTCAAAATCCCGTGGTTACAGGAGGTGCATTTGAGGCACATGTGATTAAAATATTTGTAATGAGCATAAAGAAGGATCTATCTTGAAACAGGACCATGAGATGCATGTCAGTATCAGGTGTTAACAGAGCCATTATGTCTCAAGTCTTTCTGTCTCTCACTTTCTGTTTATCTCTTTGTTTGTGTCATTTTAATGTTTTATGCTCTGTGTATCTGTGCACTAATTTAAACTCCTGTGGTGCTATTGCTTTCATTAGCGTAAGAAGATATTATTAAGTATATAATGAGTTTCTAAAGCCACTTTTTCCCTCTTCTTTCCTCCACAGATGGGATTGACTACTCCATTGAATGTGTAAGTACTTCAGTCGTGCCAAACTCACACCCATTCTTCCAGAATCTCTCCTTATTTCCTCTTTCTGCACCTCTTTTCAGTCTTTTTTCCCTTGTTAGTCACTCATTGTAACTATAAATGTGCATTTTAGTCATGTTGGCTGCTAGAGTACTCAAGGTGGCTTGGGGGGTGCAGATTGTGTTTTTAAATACTGTTAAAAAGTGTTCAATTAGCAGTCTAGCAGTTTCTTGTGTGTACATCCTCTCCGTACTGTTTTTTGAGCACTGCTGCATGCCTCAAAATTAGGCTTGGATCGCAATGCACACAATTTAGTGTTATTTTACTATTATTTATATAATATTATAATATTTATCAATATTTGAAATTGTTTTTATATTTTCAGTTTTAGTAATTGTATGTGCTTTTGTTATTTTAATATTATTCTTTTTAATACTTTATTTTATTTCAGTTTTAGATTTTTAAATTGTAGTTTTTCATCTAATATTTATATTTTATTTTATTTTATTTCAGCTTAATTTCAATTAACAAAAAATTTGTTTTAGTTAAAGGGATGGTTGACCTAAAAATGAATGTCATCATTTACTCACCCTCAAGTTGTTCCAAACCTGTATAGGTAATATTTCTATTTCTTTGTTCTGCTGAACACAAAAGAAGATATTTTGAAGAATATGGGAATCCAAACAGTTGTGGGGCATCATTGACTTCCATAGTATGGAAAAAAAGATTCTATGGAAGTCAATGGCACCCATCAACTGTTTGGATGCAAACATTCTTCAAAATATCTTCTTTTGTGTTCAGCAGAAGAAAGAAATTCATACAGGTTTGAAACAACTGGAGGGTGAGTAAATGATGACAGATTTTTCATTTTTGGCTGAACTAGCCCTTTAACAGAACAACATTGACACAGTTGCACACTTTAGCACTTTTTTCAAGTACCAAAACGTTTTTTTTTTTAAACATTTAAAAAAATTTGAATAGATTTTCAAACTTAATATGCATGTGTTTTCAATCAGAATTGTAAACATTTTATTTGATGTGAGTTTTTGCTGTTTTGGCTAAATATATATGGATTGGTTACACTAAAATAGGTTTTTTGTTTCTGCCCGTTTGAACAAAGACTTAAAGGGTTAGTTCACCGAAAAATGAAAAATCTGTCATTTATTACTTACCCTCATGCCATTCCACACCCGTAAGACCTTCGTTAATCTTCAGATCACAAATTAAGATATTTTAGTTGAAATCCGATGGCTCTGTGAGGCCTTCATAGGGAGCAATGACATTTCCTCTCTCAAGATCCATAAAGGTTACTAAAAACATATCTAAATCAGTTCATGTGAGTACAGTGGTTCAATATTAATATTATAAAGCGACAAGAATATTTTTGGTGCGCCAAATAAACAAAATAACGACTTATTTAGTGATGGCCAATTTCAAAACACTGCTTCAGGAAGCATCGGAGCATAAATGAATCAGTGTGACGAATCTGCTGTTCGGAGCACCTAAGTCACGTGATTTCAGCAGTTTGGCAGTTTGACACACAATCCGAATCATGATTCGATACACTGATTCATTTATGATCCGAAGCTTCATGATGCAGTGTTTTGAAATCGGCCATCACTAAATAAGTCGTTGTTTTGTTTATTTGGCGCACCAAAAATATTCTCGTCGCTTTATAATATTAATATTGAACCACTGTACTCACATGAACCGATTTAAATATGTTTTTAGTACCTTTATGGATCTTGAGAGAGGAAATGTCATTGCTCCCTATGAAGGCCTCACAGAGCCATCGGATTTCAACTAAAATATCTTAATTTGTGTTCTGAAGATTAACAAAGGTCTTACGAGTGTGGAACGGCATGAGGCTGAGTAATAAATGACAGAATTTTCGTTTTTGGGTGAACTAACCCTTTAAGTAACTAGGTATAGTGGTGAAATAAGTTGCCATCCCACTCCATCAATTAAACCGTACAGTACCACCGAAAATGCCACCTTAACAAAACATTAAACATCAAGTTACACAAATGATGTATAATGATTAATCATTTCTTCACTTTAAAGTGCTCACGCTTACACCCTATTGGAACAGTGTAGGTGCACCCCTGTCTTCTTACATTCCTTTCCTTTTCTTCCTTTCTTCTTCTGTATGTGTGTGTGCGTCAATCAGATTGAAACCCCAATGCTAAACCTTGCAAAAAGGGTTGATCACTGGACGTGGGATCCTAATGAAGAGCGCAGACGGCAGGAGAGATGGCAACAGGAGCAGGAACGCCTGCTTCAGGTACAATAGCCAGCTTGGGGTTTGTCTGAGAGAAGTGCACACTTGCTGTTCTGTAGCAGCAACTTCCTCTGTTATCGGTGTAGATGTCAGTATTAGCATGAGATATTCCTATCTGTTCCTGTCTACCCTTCACCTGCTGTCCTATCTATCACACTGTTTGTTGACTTCCGTATAACCGGAACCAAACCTGTATGACTTTCTTCCTTCTGTGGAATATAAAAGGACAAATTTTGAAGAATGCTCTGGTCAGTCTTGTCCATGCAGTTACAATGAATGATGATTGAAATTTCAAAAAGAACACAAATAAACTTGTGTGTGGTTTCATATAAAAAAGTGTGACTTTTACACACACATATATATATATATATATATATATATATATATATATATATATATATATTATAACTGTTTTCAACTTAAGTAATAATAATTTAAAAAATTTGAGCAGCAGATCAGCATATTAGAATGATTTCTGAAGGATCACGTGACACTGAAGACTGGAGTAATGATGCTGAAAACTCAGCTTTGCCATCACAGGAATAAATTACATTTTAATATATATTAACATATAAATATGTTATTTTTATATCACCATATAAACAGTCATTTTACATAGTAATAATATTTCACAATATTACTGTTTTTACTGTATTTTTGATCAAATAAATGTAGCCTTGGTGAGCATGAGACTTTTTTCAAAAACATTAAACACTTTTTTGCATTTATATTTTTATTTAAAAAATGTATGCCTCTAAAACTAAAAAGTGGTGTAAACATCTAAAAATGTACAATAATAATAATAAACAACAAAAATAATTATCAAAAATATTTTCAAACATACAAGGTGAAAATATATACATTAGAATATCAGTATATTTAAATATCAAGTAGTTTTCTTAGAGTTCCTGGTTATAGAGGTTATGCACGTTACGACTGCGGCCACGCCCACTGAGTGGCAAAAGACTGTGAATGTCGCGAAAAACACACAAAACACATCCAAAACGGGAAAGAGCTTTGTTGACTGTACAAATAGCTTTGACACAAACCCTGAGGTATATATTTAAAAACTGCAGAAAACAACAGGGAAAAAAGCAAATGGATCACTGTAATTCACAGAAAAAACTCGACTCCAGGCAGAGAAACATGGATTTGCAGTCATCATTTTGTGTCAAATTGTTGGATTTTGAGGTAAGATCATACCGTATATATATATATTGTATTGTTATATATTATGTTGACAACTCATCAATTAAATATTTACCATCTTATATTCTGCATAATTGGGTGTTTTGAAATAAACAACACTGACAAAAACTATACTATAAAACTATATATGTTTTAAGGCTGGACAATATGACGATATAACATTGATATATATACATTGATATAAGTGATTTAAACCTACCTATATTGTAGTTATATAAAATATTCACAGGCAGATTTGCTTTATGTATTTCCCCGCCGTCGAAATCAGGCAAATATAAATGTCAGGAAACACGACTCCAGGCTGCATGTCAATATCCATGGATTAGGTTTATTTGACATGTTGTAAGGAGCACATTCAAATCCAACCTTTAGTGTAATTCGTTAGTTTTACTCACGTTTTCGCAGTTTCCCCTATTAAATCCAGTCATGAAGCAGGTTCTTTTGCCACTCAGTCCAGCTGAGGGAGCGCGCTTTCGGCGGGAAAGTGACGTCGATGCATACCCTCTATACTCTTGTTATAGTATAATTATATTAATAAGTACTGATTAATATTAATTAGCAGCATGTGTTTACTGTAGGGTTGAGGTTATTTGCTTGTAATTATGCATAATTTACTGTTATTACTATAGTAAGTACATGTAAGGTGTAACAGGGCAGTGGCGTAACTTTCGGTAACATTTTATTTTACAGTGCCGTAGTTACACGTTACTACATGTACTTACTATAGTAACAGTAAATTAAATTATGCATAAATACTGTTAGCATACTGTTAGAATAATTAGTAACTAACCCTCAACCAAAACCTAACCCTAACTGACTCATAGTACTTATAGTAAGTACATGTAGTTAATTAATAATACTCAGTACTTATTTGAGTAATTACAATGTAACTACTGCACTGTAAAATAAAGTGTAACCTAACATTCTATTAAAAAGTGGGTGGGACAGGAATGTGTGTGGTGGTGGGGTGTATTGTATTGTAATTTTATTTTATTGACAAAATTTATTGACATAGACCTCATGTTTAAAATGATAGTTTCATCCTTACATCTACTATAATCCATATATATATTGTTAGTCTCGAGAGTATGTACAATAGTCAGTAAATACATGGATCTGCATTTATTGTTAGATTGTCCTGATGGACTAGGTGTAGAATTTTTGCTGGGTTCTGGGTTCTAATCCAACCTTGTATCATTTATTTTATTATTTTTTTCTCATTAAAACCAAAAATGTTTATCACTGATGGTATATCAAGAGCAGGGACACATTTTTTTGTGATTTCACCAGAACGATAGAGAGTCTCGATAGATTGAAAAGCTTGCCCGTGTGAAGTCTGTGCACAAGCGCCAAGAGAACACTGTTGCACCACTGATAACAGCGGCAACGAGCACTCAGTGTTCAAAAACAACACATCCCAGCGCCAGATTGCCTATTGTTTAACAGAAACAAACAAATTGCTAATCAACTAGAGATGTTTCTTTTGTACATCCATGCCGCAAGATGTTTCAAAAAGTGGTGGGGACAATATCGACCCTGGCAAAAAGTGGTGGGGACATGTCCCACCCTCAAATGACGCCTATGTAACAGGGACACTGTAAAATAAAGTGTTGCAGAGTTCCTCCATTTGACCTAAACAAAGTATATATAAAAATTTATATTCATTGTTATTGCAGGGAAAAGAGCGACCAGCACATTCTTCAAAATTTCTTCTTTTGCGCCCCATGGAAGAAAGAAAGGTGTGAACTATTTCTTTAACACCACTTTTACTTTTTCTGCAGGAGAAATATCAGAGAGAGCAGGAGAAGCTGAAGGAGGAGTGGGAGAGAGCGCAGAGAGAAGTGGAAGAGGAGGAGAGGAGACACCATGAAGAGGTGCGTCTTTTAATTGGTTTACATGACAACTAATTAGTTCTTATTGACAACTTATTAGTTCTTAATTTATAGGAGCAACGGATACTGGAGGAAACTGTGACCCCACTGACCCCTCGCACCTCAGTTTTATCATCCAGTAGCGTGACTGAGGCTCCATCCCTCACCCCACCCTCAGCCCCTCGTGACACTATTGTCCTCTCTTTGGCTGACTGGGACAAGAAACAGGAAATGTTGGAGAAACAGTCACAGACGAATCAAAGTAACAGCCTGACACACAGGTGAAACATATGCAAAATTCATTAGAAAACACATATACCTTTTCCACCGAAATGGTGCTGAGCCAGGTGATCTGTGAACCTCTCTCAGAATGGCTTGTGTTTACACTGAGCTGAGTGATAATGTGATTGACTATGTTATTATGGGAATTTACTATGTTACTATGGTAATTCAGTGTCTTTGTGCCTCTCTAGCCCTGATCAAGTAGTCACACCAGCTCAGCAGAACGGTCAGAGGACTGAACCTCAGGAGAGCCAAACAGCCACACCACAACTGCAGTTTATACAGGGTAAGAAACACACACCAGCCTTGGGTCAATCTGGGTCAAATCTTTTGAATATCTAGTTAAGTAAACATGTGCAAAAGTTCTTAAATGTGATGTTTGTTCATTTTGTACATTTAATATATATATATATATATATATATACAAAATCTACAAAAAACACTAAAAATGTTCATCTTTGGAACACAAATGAAGATATTTTTTTTAAAAATCTGATGGCTCAGTGAGGCCTGCATTGCCAGCAAGATAATTAACACTTTCAGATGCCCAGAAAGCTACTAAAGACATATTTAAAACAGTTCATGTGACTACAGTGGTTCAACCTTAATGTTATGAAGCGACAAGAATACTTTTTGTGCGCCAAAAAAACACAAAATAACGACTTCATTCAACATTATCTAGTGATGAGCTTCAAAGCTTCACGAATATTTTGTTTCGAATCAGTGGTTCAGAGCATGTATCAAACTGCCAATGTCACGCCCCAGTGCTGAACCATTGAAATTTCGAAAAACTTATGACGTAACGAAGCCTCGTATACTGAACTATACATTTAACAAATGGGCTGCACGTTGGAGGTGGTTGAGGAGATTCGCCCTTCCATGTAAAGTGCTTTGATGGCTGAGAAAAGTGCTTCTACAAACAAATTTAATATTAATTATAATAATTATTATCTGTAAACAACCACAAGTAGTGCAGTTCATCACTTAAATAGGCATGTGACTGACAAATGGCATTAATGTTCCATACAGGGCACACAAACCTAATGTGCCAGAAATATGGCAGACTGCAGGAACATAACACCTCTTGATTAACATTGTCAATTTTGTTTGTATATCCCAATATCACTAATCACAATCCAAACAACATCCATCCGTTTTGGTTGAGCCCCTGAAAATGTCATCGTCTGTCATCATCTTACTCGCTTGACTAGCTGAGGAAATGGCATTGTGGAAACTGCATAGGAATTATGGGAGTGTTCCCTAGGAAAATTACAAAGAACACCAGGTTTGTTGTGCTTGTTTATAGGGCTGCACAATTTGGCCAAAAATGTTGGTTTTATATAGGCCTGTCGACATGACTAATTATTAGTAGTATTTATACAAAATAAAAATATCAAACAAAATAATATTACAGCTGTAATAACGCTATTTATAAATCATTAGAAAGGCCTAAGTTTTTATTATAAAATATTCAATTATGATAAAAATTTGTGACAGAATTTCTTAATTTTTGTCAGGAAATCTTAAGCATCCACTGAGAGAAAAAAAAACTGTACGCTTCTCTACAGTGGAGAAAAATGTATGGATTTGCATATGTTCACTTCAAATTTCTTTATTATTTCACACACAAGCAAAACTGTGTGCTACTTTGGTAAATTTATTCATCACACAGACCGATTTTTTTCATAGCACATTTTATTTATATAATTATACAATTAATAATGTATTATTAATAATATTATTGTATTAATAATATTTTAATTATTAATAATATTAATATTGCCACACCTGCACGGTGCATAATGTGGGAAGGCAGAGCAAGAAAGCTTGCCCTCAGCCCATTTTTAACAAATATATTATTTAAAATAATTGTAATAATAATAATAAAAAATCATTATTGTTTTTATTAATTATATGACACTACATATAATGTTATATCATTCTATGTTTTAAAAAATATATTTTTTTGAGTCATGAATATCAAGTGCTTGTCTTAGAGTTACTACATTTGACCTTAACAAAGCTTTCATAAAAAAAAAAAAAAATACACACACACACATATATATATATATATATATATATATATATATATATACAGCTATGGAAAAAATTAAGAGACCACTCCAAATTCAGAAATCAATGTTAAGTGGTCTCTTAATTTTTTCCATAGCTGTATGTATATATATATATGAATCACAAAGCATATTCAGTTAAACCAGCAAATTAGCAGACAAACCTTTTTCTCTGTGTTATTACAGATGGCTCTTGGAGCTGTAAGTCTAAAGGCAGGCAAGAGGATTTGAAGAAAACTGCCTCACTTGATCGTAAACAGAGTCCACCCCAGAGCCAGACCACAGGGATGAGGAGGTGTGTATGTGTGTGTGTGGGAATGCATGCTGGCTAGCTACCACACATGTTTGCCAAAATGCTGCTTGGCTTTGCTATGAGTGGAGGATGTTTTAAAGATTAGATCAGATTTTTTTTTCATGCACATGGAACATTTCTGCATATGACTTGCTTTCACAGTTTTGTGTTTCTGTGCTTGTGTGCTTGTGTGTGTGTGTGGCTGCTGGCAGGACTGGGTCGTGTGAAAATGTTTTAGGGACACACCCATCAAAATCACCCACACCATCACAAGACACGCCACCTCCATCACCCAGCAGGTACGAGCCTTCCCTCCAACATATACTCGATCACGTGTGTGTGTGTGTGTGTATGTGGAGCATTTCAGTAATAGGCTTCAAATGCATTTGTGTGCTTCAGCCAGAAACAGTGACTGTGTCATGCTGTTGAACTGGCCTATAAAGTTTAATGCATCTTCTTAAAATGCAAAAGTATTGGTTTCAATTTAGTGCAAGGCTGTAACCATATCTTAAACATTTTTTGGGGGGGATAACAAAATGTTTCTTGACTTCACATTCAGTTATGAATGACATGGATCAAGTAAATTATAGCATATTTTCAATTCAAAATGGCGAAATTCCATAAAACAGTTCAGTAGTTTCCATCACTGTGTGTCGTTGAACATGTCTATTGTAAAACAATTGCAAAAATATTAAATGTTTGGCTATTTACATCTTACCACGCACTCTTTCACTGTAAGAACTAAAGCGTTGCGTTTTTGTTGCATTCACACTCGTCTTCTGTGAACAGTAAGCCCCACCTACTATGATCTGATTGGCCATCATTTTGACATTGACAAGAGGCTGCAGACCAGCCTAAAAATGTAACTTTTTAAACTGTTTGTCATCCTAACAAAAAAGAGAGCAGTGCATACCTAATGGAGTGCAGCTGAGCAGTATCAAGAATATCAAATATTGGGGGGATTTGTCCATTTCTAATTATTAGGAGAGACTTTTCTCACTCAGTGCCTTATGGTGGTTATGGCCTTGATTTGGTGTATGGTCACCATATAAATGCTTTCATTTCAGGAGTTACATAATCATGCCAAGTGCTTATGTGCGCACAATCCCATTCATTTAAATAGCATATTTGCATTGCATTTTGCTTTTGTTACCACTTTAAAATATATACATTGGTGGTCCAAAAGTGTGTACGGAAGAGGATTAGGGCCAAGCAATAATAAAAAAATAAAACCATCTCGAGATTAAAGTTGTTAAATTTCGAGAAAAAAACTCGTTAAATTTCGAGAAAAATGTCGAGATAAAATGTTGAGAATAAACTCATTAAATTACGAGAAAAAACTCGTTAAATTTCGAGAAAAAAGTCGAGATAAAATGTTGAGAATAAAGTCATTAAATTACGAGAAAAAAGTCGTTAAATTACGAGAACAAATTTGTTAAATTAAGAGAAAAATGTCATTAAATTTCGAGAAAAAAATCAAGATAAAATGTTAAGAATAAAGTCATTAAATTAACGAATTTATTCTCGTAATTTAACGAATTTGTTCTCGTAATTTAACGACTTTTTTCTCGTAATTTAATAACTTTATTCTCAACATTTTATCTAGACTTTTTTCTCGAAATTGAACGAGTTTTTTTCTCGTAATTTAACGAGTTTATTCTCAACATTTTATCTCGACTTTTTTCTCGAAATTTAACAAGTTTTTTTCTCGTCATTTAATGAGTATATTCTCAACATTTTATCTCGACCTTTTTCTCGAAATTTAACAAGTTTTTTCTCGTAATTTAACAAGTTTATTCTCAACATTTTATTTCGACTTTTTTCTCGAAATTTAACGAGTTTTTTTCTCGAAATTTAACAACTTTAATCTCGAGATGGTTTTATTTTTTTATTATTGCTTGGCCCTAATCCTCTTCCGTAAGTGTGGGACCATTTTGTTGCTGTTGTTTTTATTTCATTTAAACCTGGAAATAAATTTTCAGGATTTGAAAAAAAAAAAAAAAATTAAAACCCTAAGAATTTTTATTGAAAACAATTTTATTAAAATAGACAATAATTTTGGTTTAAGACTTTTGGACCCCACTCTACATAAACCTATTTATTATACTATTTATAGTCATAAAGATGCTGTATTATGATAAAGCTATGTTCACGCCATGTTATAATTATCGTAATTTTGAGATGACAACACGTTCAACTCTACCTTTGCCGTTCTACCTAGAGCTGTTCACGTCCTTGAGCTGGGAATAATGCATTTTTATGGCAACACTATCAACACCTAAATGAATCTGCAGTGGTCAGATGGTACAGCGGTCATGTGGTACAAGTAAGAGCTCTCAGAAAATTCCCACCAGTGTACAAGTTGTAATTACGAGGACACTCTACAAGGAAGTGAACGCTCTTTACAAGTTGAAATCTCGTAATTACGGTAATTACGGCATGGCATGAACACACCTTAACACTTTACAATAAGGTCCCGTTAGTTAACGCATTAAATAACAATGAGCAATACATTTGTAACAGTATGTATTCATCTTTGTTAACGTTAGTTCATGTTAGCTGATGTCCAATAAAGAGATACATTTGATTTGAATAATGCATTAGTAAATGTTGAAATTAAATGTTGAAACTAAGATTAATAAATGCTTTGAAGCATTTTTCATTGTTAGTTCGTGTTAACTAATGTTAAAAAATGAAACCTTATTGTAAAGTGTACTGATATTGTAATTGTTCTTATTTCAAGAAGTCATTGTTAAAGTTTTATAATGGGTGCATCTCAGTCAGCTGATCAGGGAGTCGGGCTGTCTCAATCGCAAAATACTTCCAGTGCACTGAAACGTTCATTCCCTACGAGCATCGATGCTCATAAATGTTCCCTTAACGGACATTCTGAAGCACAAAACATCATGTGAGCCAACTCACTCACTAAACATAATGACACATGATAGTTTTTTTTTTTTTTTTTTAATACAAACCATTATTTATATTTCAGCATAAACATACATTGCTAGAAAGGTAATGAACATAATCTAGCTAACATTTATAATTTATTTACAGCTGAAAAGTTGCACGTATGTGTAACAAGCAAAGTATTTATCATAATGTCAGCTCTGCTGTTGTTCATAAATACCATAGTGATGTTGTACAATGAGGACGTTGTCATGTTACCAGAAATAGTGTCATCATTGTCCCAATGTGTAGTAAGCTATGGTCCTTACTCTACTTACCAGCGCCCAAATTTGTGTACATGATTTACTACCTAGGCAAGATAGGGAGCTGATTGAGATGCACCCATTAATATATGGCATTGTATGGCGCCCTCTGCAGGTCAGTAAGTGGAAAGAAGCTTTGCTCCAGCTGTGCACATCCTTTGGGTAAAGGAGCAGCTATGATCATTGAAACCTTGGGGCTGTACTTCCACATTCAGTGTTTTAAGGTAATGCTCATTTGTGTTAGTCTCTGTGTGTGCGTGAGCAATGTCTACATCTTCTTATATGAATATCTCATGTGTTCTAGTGCGGCGTGTGTAAAGGGTTACTTGGCGACACAAGTGCTGGAACTGACGTCAGAATTCGAAATGGACTTCTTAATTGTCAAGAATGCTACATAAAATCAAGGGGTGAGTCTTTGATGATTTCTAGTTTTTCTGAATTTTGTAAGATAATCTCTGTGATCAAAAACATGTTCTAAATGACATTAGCTTTTAATTCATTTAAGTTGGGACCTGTTGACCTTTAGAAAATAAACTCTTTTTAATTTGTCAATATATGTAAATCACATAAGACTTTTTCATTTTATGGCAAACCACAATACAATTATGTGCTGTTTAATAGCATTCTGTAATGAATGTTTTTTTTTTTTAACAGAATGAACTCCTTTGGCTAATTTCATAGCTAACATTTTGTGTATCCTAAATATTAAATGTTAAAAATATAAGTAAAATTAATTTAATTAATTACAGTTTAATTATAATATTTTCACACTTTTTACATAATTTGACAGTTTTACTGGAAATTTTGCACAGTGCAAATAATAATTAAGTCTAGTGATAATTGCATTGATTTTTTTTTTTTTTCTTCATACATCACGTCCCATATTTCATATCAAGCTCATCTTTGACATTCTGTCCTTGGTAGTTTTCTATTTGTTATTTGTTCATTTATTTATTTTTAAACTGTTTAGTAGTAAAATTGGTGGAAACTGAGAGACATTTATAATATGTGTAATTGTTTATGTAAATGTATTTGAACAAATATGAAAGTGATTTTTATGACTTATTTTTTCCCCATATTTTAAAGGATTAGTTCACTTCAGAATTAAAATTTCCTGATAATTTACTCACCACAATGTCATCCAAGATGTTTATGTCTTTCTTTCCTTTGTTTGAAAAGAAATTAAGGTTTTTGAGGAAAACATTCCAGGATTTTTCTCCATATAGTGGACTTCACTGGGGTTACAACGGGTTGAAGGTCCAAATTGCAGTTTCAGTGCAAGCTTAAAGTGCTCTACACGATCTCAGCCGAGGAATAAGGGTCTTATCTAATGAAACGATTGGTCATTTTCTAAAAAAAAAAAAAAAAAAATGTATATACATTTTAACCACAAATGCTCATCTTGCACTAGCTCTGTGATGCGCCACGCATTACATAATCATGTTGGACATAGGTGGAAGTACAGTGGTGGGGGCGAAAAACTCCATCCAACTTCAAAATTGTCCAACATCATTGTTTTACCTTTTTTTGTAAAGGTTGTTTGACTTAGTCTTTGCACATGCACTTTGTAGACAATGGATTGGTACTTTCGCCTACGTCATGCGTGACCTATCCAATGTGATGAACCCTGTTGAAGTCCACTATATGGAGAAAAATCCTAGAATGTTTTCCTCAAAAACCTTAATTTCTTTTCGACTGAAAGACATGAACATCTTGGATGACATGGAGGTGAGTAAATTATCAGGAAATTTTCATTCTGAAGTGAACTAATGGGTCTGGGACAAGAGTAAAGCTATACAATTCACATTTTCAAGACAATTTTCAGCCAAGTTATAATGCGCTCCTCCTTCCTTACAGCTGCTGGCCAGCCAACAACATTGTGATGCCTCTGCACTTCTGACAAGGAAATGGAACCGAAATCAGGTTAAACCAAGCCAGGACCAGACCCAAGAAGATTGGATTTTATGTTTCTACAACATTTCCAACTATTTTACTTACAGCACAATCAAGCATAGACATTAACGTCAAAACTGGAATCATGAACGCATGATGGGTTTTCCTCTGGACTTTGTTTGACTGAATGTTTTTTGTGCTCGCTGAAATATGACATGATAAAAGAGTCCATAAAATATATTACAGCGAGTCTGTTCGTACAGTTAATTTTACACTTTAGAATGAGAAGTACTGGTTGCACTTTACCTCACAGTGGCCATGTTACACACATTTCAATAGCAATAAGGCCAGAAACATACTGTACGCAAATGCAGACGTACGGTCTTGTTTAAATGCATCAGCAACAAACCTCAGTAGTTAATGGGGAGATAGAGATAATATCAAATGCGTGTGCCATTTTAACCCCAAATACAACCCCATTTCCAGAAAAGTTGGGATATTTTGTAAAATGCAATAAAATGTGGGATTTGTTGATTCTCTTTAACCTTTATTTAACTGACTGAAAAGTACAAAAAAGATTTCCAATGTTTTCACTGACCAGCCTAATGTTCTGCCTAAATTTTGATTTTGATGGCTGCTACACACTCCAAAAATAAATATAAGAAATAAGATTAATAAATATAAGATCTAAATTCTCTGCAAGATTCTCTGCCATGACAGAAGAAAACTGACTGTAGAAGCCAAGGGGTCAAGGCTTACACCATTATGAAAGCAAAAAACATATTTTCCCATTGACAGCCATTCAAAAGTAGCAATGTATTCTGACAAAACAAGCAACTTATAAATGGAAGATCTTTCATTTTGGTGGATATTTTCGCCAGTGACATTTTTTTAGGGTGAAATGAATGTCACAGTATGGTACATACACTACTAAGGGTGTGTAGCTAGAAGCGCCCGCATTCGCGTACTTATTTAAGACTACAGTAACGACATGGAATTAAAAAACTTTCACAAGCAAACTTTTAGTATTACTCATATACTTGTACTCTGTAACATGGGCACTGTAATGTAGAGTGTGACTGAATCCATTTCTATTGTGAGGTAGCACAAACATCCAGTTTTCATCCAAGAAAATTTTGCATCTGTTATTTTATTAATAATAAATAATCTCAGTTTTTGTAAAGGTCTTGCAGGTCTCTCACATTATTAATAAATGTTGTACTAACAGACGAACGCATGATGTGCGACTCTTAGGCTTAGCTGATTTGTCCTGATGCCTTAACTGACAACATGAAATGAATACTGATAAGATTGTCCATTACCTTTATTTATGGTTTGAAAAAAACATGTCTTCATGAACTGGAGTGGATTTGATTTAATGTTCTATTCCTTCTTCCATTTTGCATTTCCTGTTTTATCTTGTTTGATAAGTGAGGGGTTTGATACTTTATTTGTGCGGTATTGTTTAACAACCCATTTAGACAGCATGTTGCTAGCAGGTAGATCTTACATTTCCATTCGATTATTTTTCAAACTTTGTTACTAATATTTATGTTTTGCTCTGCATTTGAATGGTAAGAAAATTGCATGATCCCAGAAACCTTCCTTGGTGACGCTTTACATTACAATGTCAATGTTACACACACATTACATGCTACTAAAATGAAGTAATAACATTAACAGTGTGCAAAGCAGCTCTACGTAATCAAAAATATTTGATGTAATAACTTAAGCAATGTAATGTAAAGTGTAACCCTTTGTTAGCTTTTAAAAATATTCAAAGTCGTTTTTTTTTGTTTTTGTTTTTTTTATGTGTTCTGTTGCCTTTCTCTCTTCTGCAATGTTGTGCCTTAGAAATGCGCTCCTAGATAATGTCTAGTGTCCTTGCATCCAAAGCTTCAAGTTACCAATGTGTATTGGTGAGAGTATTATGCATATGCACTGAGCACTCTGCTTTGACCCTTGTACTTTATTCAAACACTCTATGAATGTGCGAGCAAGAGATTTAAAAATGAAAAGCACACCCTTTGTAAGCTTTTCACTCATTTCATGTGCATTTAGAGATGTAAAATTGTTAAATAGCCATATTTATATTCATCTAAATCAAGGATTTCATATTCAGTGGAATTCCTAATGTCATTGAAATTTCAAATACAAGAAACGACAGATTATATTCAGCAAAAATAGCATATAATTCCTGCTTTTATAACTTCTGCTTATGCTTTCTGTTTGAAATTTGATTAAAAGACATCATCATTTAGATCCGGGGGGTTTTGACTTTTGCTTCTATATCATTTGTTTTATTTTGTGACATTGTAAGAATATGAACTGAAACAAAAGTAAGGCAATAATAATTACTGGAGAGATTAGCCAAGGATGAGTGAGATGTGTGTGACAGATACATTTCATATTCTGTATTTATTATACCCTTTTAAAAATGAGCGATATAAGACAACCTACAAGACGCTGAAATGCAATGGCTTTTATAGCAAGTGTATGTTTTTAAATAAACTATAATAAACTATTTTAAATGCAGTTGCATTCGACCCACCTGCTTGTGTTTGTGACTTCAAGGAGACTGAATATAGGAATGTAATTTTAAGGTGCAGTTTTTGTCACATGATATTAGTTGTTCATGTGGTATAAACCACTGGAGCAAAACTCTCTCTTTTAGAACAAAAAGCAATAAAAGATTACAGTATGTGGAATGATTTTCTACCCAACTGCATGAATTCAATACAATAAAAAAAGATAATTCTAGCATGTCTCCCATATCCATACAAACTTTTTTGTTGTTGTTTTCCCAAGCGCTGTTGCAAAATATGCATGACCTCTTACATGAGATCCTAACAGATAAATAAGGTTAGGAAATGGCACTAACTGAGATCTAAACAGTGATGTTTGAAATGGCACATCATGTCTTTCACTGCTCAACACATGCACGCAGCTGCTGCACAGTGAGTTTGGTGACGGCTTGACCTCTGTGCTTCCAGAGAAGTTACGCCTAACAAGGCCAGTTCTTCCGGAGCTTGGCTCTCTCTGAGACTGCTGCTGTCCTGTTTCTGGTTTTCGGTTAGGGTAAGAGTGGGTTGTGTGCTGTCTGGGTCAGGAACCGTCGTTGTTTTGGAGCTGTCGTGAGAAGGCGAACTGTGCACTTTAGATGATGACTCAATCCATGTGGCCGCGCGCTCTTGTTTACGAAATTTAGCGCGTCTGTTCTGGAACCAGACCTGAATAAAATAAAATAAAATAAAATAAAATAAAATAAAATAAAATAAAATAAAATAATATATACCCTTTTTTTTAATAAATATACTTTAAACTCGCCTGACCTACTAAAGCCTAATCACTGTTATACATGCATGTATAGTGGTTCAGAAGAATTGTAGCCTATTCATTTCAGCGACGACAACTAGCCCTAGAACACTTTGCCATATACAATAGTACACAACCAACACTATTAGATAGGCTATTTATTATAAATTAAAAATAGGTTATATGGCTATCATATATTATTAAGCTACCTCTGAACATGTTAAAACAAATAAAAAAAATTATTATTTCTTCCCCTTTAGCCTGCTCATTGATTCTAAAAAATACGCTCTTGTTTATAATCGTTTGTACGGTTATGAAGGGGGTCTTCTTGAACTCTCTGATACCAAACGGAACATGACACATAAGATAAGAACAGAAGAACATATACCTGAACTCGAGCTTCAGTAAGATGGATCTCCTGCGCGAGCTCTTCTCGCGTGTAGATGTCTGGATAATGAGTCAGTGAGAACACGCGCTCGAGCGCTTTCAGCTGCGCGCTGGTGAAGATGGTGCGGACGCGTCTTTGTTTGCGTCTCTCCTGGATGCCTCGTTCATAACTCAAAAGATTGTGATGAACTGGAAATTAAATGAAATTAGTCATTATTACTCGAGTTTTCAGTGAGCCTTCAGAAGTCATTTTAATATGCTTATGTGGTGCTCAAGAAATATTTGATAATTAGTTAAAACTGTTATGCAGCTTTATATTTTTGGTGGAAATCGTGATATCCTTACGAGAAACTAGTATACTTCAAGTATACTAAAGTAATGTTCAAGTAATTTTTTAAGTATACTTTATGTAGTAGTAAGTATACTAGTAAACTTGTAAGTGTACTATTTTAATACCACTTGGGACTAAATTGGCCCAATAGAAGTATACATTTAAGTGTTCTAAAAGTGTAACAGTAGTAAACTTTAAGTACACAACTAGTTCATAGCTACGTTTCTCTGCATCTGTACTACAAGTTATAAGTATACTAGTAGTTAACTGTTTTAATACTAGTACATTTTTAGTATATGAAAGTACACTTTGAAATATACTCTCAGTAAACTACTAGTTTAGTATACTTGTAAGTTTTCTTTAAGTCAACATAACATCACACTTATAGTTTACTTTTTATATATTATTTTTGCACTTTTTTTGCACTAAAAGACTGAATGTAAGTATAGGCCAAATATACTTAGACTTTTATATCAATATAAGTCAAATGTACTTAAGTGCAAGTTTTAAGTATATTTCTCAGAAGTACATAATGTATATTTCTGAGAAGTATATAAAAAGTAGACTGAAAGTATACTTTCTCTTTTTTTTTAGTTTAAAAGAAGTATACTAATAGCATACTTTTTGCTTTTCATAAGGGTAGGCTACTTTTCCAGTTAAAAGTTGTTTTTTTCTGCAGTTGAAAGGGTTATAGCTCTTTTAAGTTTTAAATCTTAGTCAAATGCAAATAATTACATCCTTAATTAATGTAATATACTAATTAATATGATTAAAGCATAGACCAACCTGTTATGTAGTGTGAGGGTTGATGAGAACCGGGCGCAATGAAATGGCAACTGCTTGTGTTACCTAAATTGCACCTGTTATATTGAAAGCTGAAGGGCTGACTGCAGGAGCTGAACTCCGTGGAGCGGCTAGAAGTTCGCCCGGTGTCCATCCCAGACTCGTATGCAGTAGACGTTAGGTAACTGTACTCCATCATAAGTACTGCAATAGGCTACTCACAAAGTCTCTCTGGTGCAGTCCTCTGAACTGTTCTTATGCGAGGGCTCTGTGGCTTTTATTAGCCCCGAAGTTCAGCTGATTAAGTCAGTTACTGACACGTGGCTATGGGTCTCATTGTATTATGCTTTTGACATGTCTCTCCATCATCTCTGCCTCCACCTGCATCATATCATCCAGCAGCCTAATGATATATTACTATTGGATTACAAATATATTTTGCATTTAGGCCTACAAAATTTTGTGTATTATGCATACAACATTTTTTGAGTACAAAGTTAAAAAGCAAATCCCATAACCTACCACAAATCTGTGTGAATATAATAATAACCTGATTTTTTTCCTATACAACACATAACGCTCTTTTAAAAAAAAAGAGTTGCTGCCTTTAATTTTTAATTACAATGAACTTGGATGTTTAAGTAATTTCAACTTAAAATACATTAAACTGGCTTTAAAAAAGTTGAAAATTGCTTAACTTATTTTGATGAGTTAAAGCAATGTAAAAACATATGTTGTCAACTTATTGAGAATATAATTTTTTTCAGTGCACTGATTTGTCGTTTGTGGAAATATGTATTTATTTAGTCATCTTAGAAATTAAAAGAACGTTCCACACTTCTGAAGCTGATTTTTTTTTTTTTTTTACTAGCCTTTTATACAGTCCATATTACACACATTGCATGTTAAAATAGGACTAAAATAACGAGGTTGTAAGCTGTTTCAGAACAACAAAAACATAAAATGCACATTATGCATGTTATTGCATGCAAATAATGGGAATAGTGATTGCTTTAAAGCTACTAAAACACTTGTGAAAATATGCAGCAATTTTTCATAACCAAACATTTTGTATAAAGTTTCTTGGCTTCATAGGCCTTTAGCTATTCACATTTATTTGATCTTACTTAGTTTGAACCTTGCATGACATTTGACATGAACTAGGTCAAATAGTTATTGTGTCGTGTAAGTTTATATGTAGGTGGAAAAGAGACAGGAGATGACAGAGTGGGTTTTGATGCAAATATCCACGTGTCTTTGTGCTGAATAAGCGGGTATCACGTTGAGCTGCTCAAAGGACTGGCGAGTGTGCAGCCCATCCATCATAACGTTATGAGAGAAACAGTCCTACACAAGAGCACCAGCTGAACAATATTAGTATACAACGCTGCCTGATTAGTCGTGTTCGGCTGGTACCATTAACAGCGTTTTTTAAAAGGGACATCTGCGTACATGTGAATTTGCCACAGGCACATTCGGGGTAACAATAGCTTTCCAATGATATCAAATGATAAATCACATTATTTGGTTACAGATTGCACGAGATTATGACCCATCAAATGATCCAAATTGTTGCACTGAAAGGGGACTGGTTAATAAATCAGTCTATTTTTTAATAAACGCTTAATTTCTTAATAAATCATTTTTTTCACATTTACAGACCATTGTGTATAGGCACAAGCCTCGTATTGCCCGTGACCTTTCTTACAACAAAGTGATTAATCTATCGGTAAAATATCGCTGTTCGTGCAATTAGCCGTTTCAGCTGGATATATATGAATATTAAAATAATACATAATACATTCAAAGGCAATTGCATACAAAAATTCAGAATAAGCTAATGTTTCTCACGCACACAAAAAATCACCAAGATATTCGAAATATAGGCTAGGCCAGTGGTTCCCAAACTTTTTAGCTTGGAATACCCCCTGAAGGGATTAGCTACCATCCTTTCGCGTACCCCCTCTCTTCCACTTCCACTGCAGTCACACCTTTACCATTAAGGGACAATATCTGCCCCCTAAATTGATTTTCCAGTGCATTTTTTTACCTTTATGAATAACTTTAAAAAACAATGTTTAAAAAAAAAAAATGTTCAATAGAGAAATATGCAACGATGGTAAAACGAAGTAAAACATTTGAACATTACACTAAAACCGCCAGTAGGTGGCAGCAAGTCACTGTTTTTATGAGTGAGTCATCGAGTCATTGATTCAGTAACGAAGCAAGTGGCTGTGAATGAATCATTGAATCGTTGACTCTCACGATTCGTTCAAATCCGCAGAATTGTTCGCGAAACACAGACAGTTCTGCTTTGGTTTTCGTTAGTAGGCCTACTATTATTTCATTGCAAAATAGAGTAAATACTGACAGTACTGTGTTTAAAATTTATTTTTTGTTTTTTTGACCTGTTGTATAGCCTAATAATGTTACGTTTGCAGTCATGTGGATATTTGGGAACAATGCATTCTTGCTCGTTATCATCATTAAATACAAGAACTCACACAAGGTAGCCTATGTTTTTGTATCGGAGAAAGTTTGAGTCTTAAATCGAAATTAATCCATTATCTGTGTCTATATTTGTTCTTCATGCGAGTAAGTGCCAAATCTCTACTTTTATAAAGGTGCATTGTCGAGAACGACAGTAATTTAGCGCGATTTAAGGCAGCAGATTCTACACGCGATCTATCATATGCATGCTGCTTGTGTGGATAGAGTCACTTTTGACTGCAAAAGATGAGGTCATTTGATTAAATGTACTGGATTTACGACATTTTGGCAATTAGAAATACATGCTCGATTTTAATATTATTTTAAGGTAGAATTAAATGAACTATCAGCATTTGTTCGCGTACCCCCTTTTGGCTCTTTTGGCCCTCTTGGCTCACGTACCCCAGTTTGGGAACCTCTGGGCAAGGCCTATAGCCTAACAACAAGCCAACAATGTAGAAACTAGTTCTTGATCCCACGTGTGCCTGGTGCTGATCTGGAACTTTTTTATTTGTTAAAACCATAGACTGTAAAAAAAAAAAAAAAAAAAAAAGGTTAAAACAGTCTACAACAGACTACAACAGCTATACAAGTAGGCTAGCCTATGTAATAGGCTATCACTTCTACAACAAATTATAGTCTTTTTTAACAAAAAAAAAAAAAAATAAAAAAATAAAAAAAAAAAATTCCAATTCTGGCAAGATTCGGAAAAGTTTTATTTAACAAAATTCGGGAGGTGCACATTCAGGTAATCAACCAATCAGTGCAAGAGGAAGCCGATAGCCTATATAAAGCCATCACTCACCTCTATCCCGTGACAAGTTTAACAGAATCCCTCCATCACCCCACCACACTCTTGGCTGGAGTACTCTGGGTTCGGGCCAAATTCCGAGCTCGGACCCCTCCACTGGACAGCATGCCATAAAATATCCATTTTATTTGTATGTTCCTGTAAAGCGCTTTGAGATGCAACTTTTAAAGGTGCTATAACAAAGTTTATTATTATTATTATTATTATTATTATTGTTTATAATAATAATAATAATAATCATTATTATTATTATTATAAACGCATGTGTTGGGGCTCCTCTCTGGAGAAAAGCGTAAATTGACCCATAGCAAAGCGCCATCTGCTGTTTTGGAAGAGGAAGTTACTCAACTACATTTGAGAGAAAATCATTTCATAAAAAGGCAAGTGTCTAATAATCGTAACAAGTGTGCGTTTGTATGCACTAGATTTGGTATGTCATTGGTTTGTATTTATTTTTGAAATATGATGTTGGCTCATTTATTTATATTTGTAAAACACAATATATTTCTTACTCATCTGCGTTTTCACTGACCTCTGCACATCACTTTCTGTTTGTTTGCGAGTCGAGTTTTCCTTTGCAAAGCAGATCGTGTTTGTTTGCAAAATGCTGGATTTTTTTGTTTAGTTATATGGCACAAATTTAACTCCATAGTATTACTTTATTTTGATTTCATGTCTAAACTCGTGAAACTATATTTAGCGGGCTAATATTTTACTAAAGTGATGTCTATTAGTACGAACAAAAATATATTTATTTATTTATTTATTTGTTGGAAATTGTGTTTTGCGTTTTATCAAATAGAAAACTGCGACATCGTTCACCCCGCTTATCTAGTTCTTACGCAAATACCGTGCGCCAGCGTTATACTTACGTCATAACATTGCGCAGGTTCTCCGCTGAAAGAAGCGTGTGAGAGGATGCAGTGGTGAATCGAGTTGTTTATGTGATATATTCAAGCTGTCAAAATGAGGGATACTCCGCTGTCAAACTGCGAGAGGCTTTTTCTTCTTAAAGCCATAGAAGAGAAAAAAGTAAGTTGTACCTATTAAAAAATGTCATTCGCAATGGAAGCTTGTAATTATTGTCATTCTATAATCCTCATCTCCAGCTGAGTAGTTGAACCATATATCTGTTTTCTGTAGCGCTTAGATGGGAGACAGACATACGATTACCGGAATATTAAAATCACTTTTGGAACCGATTACGGCTGCTGCATCGTGGAACTTGGAAAAACAAGGTATCAGTTATAGTTGCTTTAGCAATTACAGAGCTTATAAACCACCAATTCTGAGTTGAAGCCATAACAAACAATCTTTTGCTTACTATCTTCGAGAAGATAGTCTAGTACTTTGTTTGGGTAAATCCCATTTTGAACACGTGTTTTTCTTTTCAGGGTGCTGTGTCAGGTATCTTGTGAGTTGGTCCCTCCAAAAGATTCTCGTCCCACAGAAGGCATCATGTTTTTTAATTTGGAATTGTCTCCCATGGCATCACCAGCCTTTGAGCCAAACAGGTTCGCACTCAGTCACATACAATCATGTAAATTATTCTCTTGTGTGTTTTCTTACCCCCCTGTGTGTTTCTGTGTGTGTTCTATAGGCAGTCTGAGCTGTTGGTGTTGTTAAACAGACAGCTCGAGAGGTGTCTAAGGAATTCTAAATGCATAGACACCGAGTCTTTATGTGTAGTTTCAGGAGAAAAGGTAATCAAAAGTTTGGGTTCAGAATGTTTTTATTTTTTTAAATGAAATTTTTCATTTAATTTATTCGGCAAAGATGCATTAAATTGAACTAAAGTGGCAGTAAAGAAATTGTTACAAAAATTCTGTTAAATATTGTTCTTTTGAACTTAAAATTCATCAAAGAATGCTGAAAAATATATCATGGTTTCTACAAACTTATTAAGCAGCACAACTATTTCTATGTTGTCATACATTTCTATGTATTATCTATGTTGAACTATTTTCAACATAGATAATAATAATAACTTAGTACTTCTGTTATTGACAGGTTTGGCAGATACGGGTTGATGTCCATGTGTTGAATCATGATGGAAACTTGATGGATGCAGCAAGCATTGCTGCCATATCTGCACTCTCACACTTTAGGCGGCCAGATGTCGCTATTCAGGGACAAGATGTTACTGTGGTGAGTCCTGAAACCCCAGAATAGATTCATTTGGCAGATGATATCTTTCATATTGGTGGTTTATTCTATAATTTTTTTGTGTATGTTCTGAGCAGTTCAGTCCAGAGGAGAGAGATCCAATTCCTCTGAGCATTTATCACATGCCCATATGTGTCAGCTTTGCTTTCTTCCTGCAGGGGTAAGAAACATCACATGCACACAATCTCTTACAACAATCTCTTCACTGATCTGATTTTGCAGGCAATTAGAAAAATGAATTCACTGCAGTTTACTTATTGCAAATACTACTATGTATTGAGTTTCTCTTCTGTTCATGCTGTTGTTTACAGTAATTAAGTTTTCAGCTGACATAAGAGAAATTATTTTTCTTTGTTTACTTGTTATTCCTTCCTAAGCTCGTATTTGCTTGTGGACCCTTGTGAACGAGAAGAGCGAGTGAAGGATGGATTGTTGGTGATAGCCATGAACAAACATCAGGAGATCTGCTCCATTCAGTCCAGTGGAGGGATCATGCTACTGAAAGACCAGGTAAGTGTGTGTTAGATAATTTCTTTAGTCTAATTTGACTTATTTTTACAAACCCGATTCCAAAAAAGTTGGGACTCTGTACAAATTATGAATAAAAACAGAATGCAATGATGTGGAAGATTCAAATTTCGATATTTTATTCAGAATACAACATGGATGACATATCAAATATTCAAACTGAGAAAATGTATCATTTTAAGGGAAAAATAAGTTGATTTTAAATTTCATGGCATCAACACATCTCAAAAAAGTTGGGACAAGGCCATGTTTACCACTGTGTGGCATCCCCTCTTCTTTTTATAACGGTCTGCAAACGTCTGGGGACTGAGGAGACAAGTTGCTCAAGTTTAGGAATAGGAATGTTGTCCCATTCTTGTCTAATACAGGCTTCTAGTTGCTCAACTGTCTTAGATCTTCTTTGTCACATCTTCCTCTTTATGATACGGCAAATGTTTTCTATGGGTGAAAGATCTGAACTGCAGGCTGGCCATTTCAGTACCCGGATCCTTCTTCTACGCAGCCATGATGTTGTAATTGATGCAGTATGTGGTCTGGCATTGTCATGTTGGAAAATGCATGGTCTTCCCTGAAAGAGACGACGTCTGGATGGGAGCATATGTTGTTCTAGAACTTGGATATACCTTTCAGCATTGATGGTGCCTTTCCAGATGTGTAAGCTGCCCATGCCACACGCACTCATGCAACCCCATACCATCAGAGATGCAGGCTTCTGAACTGAGCGCTGATAACAACTTGGGTTGTCCTTGTCCTCTTTAGTCCCGATGACATGGCATCCCAGTTTTCCAAAAAGAACTTCAAATTTTGATTTGTCTGACCACAGAACAGTTTTCTACTTTGCCATTTCTGGATCATGTTTAGATATGGCTTCTTTTTTGACCTATAGAGTTTTAGCCGGCAACGGAAGGGCACGACAATGTTTTTTGGAAGTATTCCTGAGCCCATGTTGTGATTTCCATTACAGTAGCATTCCTGTATGTGATGCAGTGCCGTCTAAGGGCCCGAAGATCACGGGCATCCAGTATGGTTTTCCGGCCTTGACCCTTACGCACAGAGATTGTTCCAGATTCTCTGAATCTTTGGATGATATTATGCACTGTAGATGATGATAACTTCAAACTCTTTGCAATTTTTCTCTGAGAAACTCCTTTCTGATATTGCTCCACTATTTTTCGCCACAGCATTGGGGGAATTGGTGATCCTCTGCCCATCTTGACTTCTGAGAGACACTGCCACTCTTAGAGGCTCTTTTTATACCCAATCATGTTGCCAGTTGACCTAATAAGTTGCAAATTGGTCCTCCAGCTGTTCCTTATATGTACATTTAACTTTTCCGGCCTCTTATTGCTACCTGTCCCAACTTTTTTGGAATGTGTAGCTCTCATGAAATCCAAAATGAGCCAATATTTTGCATGACATTTCAAAATATCTCACTTTCAACATTTGACATGTTATCTATATTCTATTGTGAAAAAAATAAAATATAAGTTTATGAGATTTGTAAATTATTGCATTCTGTTTTTATTCACAATTTGTACAGTGTCCCAACTTTTTTGGAATCGGGTTTGTAGTTAATTGCATTGATTTATCACATAAAACTGTTTTTCACTATTAATCTGTACTCTGCATTTTTATGCAGTGTAGTATAATCATATAGACATTTTGTTTTTCTGCAGGTTTTAAGATGCAGCAAAATAGCAAGCGTAAAAGTTTCTGAAATTTCAGAGCTCATCAACAAAGCCTTAGAGAATGACAGAAAAATCAGGTTTGTGTGCAGTTTAAGATGATTTAAAATAAATAAATAAAATGTTGGAATTTGATGTTAAATTCATACAAGGGCTTTTATCACTCTTTAGGGCTTTTTACACTTGAAATAGTTAACCCTGGGTCATTCTAAACCCCGGGTAAATGGAATCCTGGGTTATCTTGCTTCACGTGTCACATTGCTATATTTACCCGGGGTTAACAATTAATCCTGGGTATTCATAAGATGACATTTCACATTGCTAAACCCGCTTCTAAATTACAAGTGTAAAATGTTCCTTTACCCGGGGTTAAATGTGGTGTTTAGAATGATGACAGTGTGAAAAGCCCTTTAGTGTCATATTAGAGCAAATATAAAGCAATGGAATAATTCACATTTATATTATACATTTATATTAAATTACCCTTTAATTTAACCCTTGTTTTTTTAGAAAGGAGGGTGGAAAGTTTGGCTTTGCTGAGTCCATGCCCAAAGAGCGCATCACAACCCTTAAGAAAGACAAAGCCCCTGTGGAGATGACAGATGTTGAAGAGACAGCTAATGACATTGTGAACAGAACAGAAACTACCACAGAAGTGTATCTGAATGCCCATATAACATGGGGAATAGCCAGATTTAGAAAAACTCATGTTGATTGAGAATGTTTTAATATCTTGTTTAGGAACGCAGAAAAAGCAGAGTGATGGTTTGACGTCTATGAATATTGTATTGCTGTGCCAGGTAAATTATTTTACCCAAATATTACTCCTTAACCCCAGAGCCAGTGTTCCCTCTCCTGTTCTTGTTGCTACGGGAACTGCACAGGTAGGTGAGGGCATTGTGAACTCATGGGGACTCGATGAGGATGAAGAGGATGAGCCTCTGACAGAGGACAGAAAAACAGGTACATTGTGTGTGAGACTTTTTGTGCTGTAGAGTAATAAACACACTATATATGTTTGTTCTAAAATCTGAGGAGAAATTGTCTGCCCAAAAATGTATTTGTGTGTGTGTGTGTCCGTGCAGATGAGGTGATGATAATCTCAGACAGTGAAGAGGAGGAAGTTGTCATTCTTAATGAAGAAGCCCAGTGAGTAAAGTCAATAAATCTGTTCTCTTACCTCACTCATAGAAGTACAACATACCCCCGTAATGCATATCCTTATACAGTGTGATATAACCAAATCTAATCCTTTTTTTAAGGAAATCCAAGAAGAAATGAACTTCAGCACTGCAGAGGAAAGAAATTATTATATATCAGACTTCCATACCACTGGACACTATTTGATATTTTTTGTATTACAAAATAAAATGTGAAAAAATGAATTATTTTGTTTTTGAGTTATTAAAGTGAAATGAAAAGAAGTAAATAAAGCTTCCAGCCATTTTAATGAACAGGTGTACAAATGTTTGAACTTGGGATTTTTAAGACCTCTCACACATTAAATCATAAACACGTGCTTGTAAGTTGCATAAATAAATGAATGGCCAGTACGGGGATCGAACCCGCGACCTTGGCGTTATTAGCACCACGCTCTAACCAACTGAGCTAACCGGCCATCTGATTAAAATAAACAGGCACATGAGCTAACAAACTTCGATGCTACAGATTTAAAACGTGAAAAATATACATACGTGAAATAAATAAATCTTCAAAATATACTTCTCCCAGTCTATTCTCCTCGTGCCTATTTAGTAACTTTCATAAATATCTTGTATGCTCACTTCTAAGCACCACATTGCCTACTGCGCATGCGCGTCTATCCTGATGCACGCCGCTTGACAGGCACCAGCGGCGCGTTCCCGACAGTAGAGAGGGCGCGCCCGTAGACGTTGCTGCTCAGGCTTCAAGATGGCGGAAGCCCTGACAACTCAAGAGGAGGTGGTAAGATACCTAAATATTTTCACAAGTCCTTCGTCGATTCCGTGGCGTTTCACGCTGAGCCGCCACCAGCTCCTTTGTAGCATGTATTATGGTGATATGCCAGATAATACAGATTGTGGTTTATTTATTAACAAGGGTGTTAATGCGAATCGCGGCCCTTTTGGAGGTAGCTGGGGTAAATGCTAGCCGTGTTAGCGAGCTAGCGACGCTTAACAGAATAATGCACATATATTACGGTTTATTAAATATATATCGACAGATATGACTGTAGATTTCTGGGGAACTGATATATAGCAAAACGACCCTTACATGTGCATTAGGTTGGCATACAACGCGAATGCGACTCGCGCTCAATCTAGTCTGTTTAGTTTTAAACCAACATGACTGCATTAAATAAAGCTATTATAACACAATTCTGCATCTCTGTCCTGTCATATGTGAGGATATGTGAATGTCCAGGTCGCTATCGTTAAATAACAGCGAACCGGGTGTGTGATGTGCTTCAATGCTGGAAAATGTAAGACAGGTATCACTTCTGTCTGTCTCACCACCGTGTGAACACTCATCTAGTGCTGGAGGTGCCATTTGTTCTGACTCGTTGAGGAAACGGTGTAATATGAGTGTAGCATAACGTCTGTCAACACGATCCGTCTCTCTTTACAGATGTCAGATCATCCTCCTTCTTCTGCTTCTGCACATGCATTTGATTGAGTAGTATCATCTTTGGGCACTGCAGAAGTAAATGTTTTTTTATTTTTATTTTATTTTATTTTTTGCATTGGCAAAACTGGTTTATTTTTGCTATTGGAAACCTTTTGGATAATCAGGTAATGTGAGGTAGCTACTATAGAAAGACTGGAACGTTATTACTGCATTAACTAGTGTGATTAAATGGCTGGTAATATGGATAACTAGAGGGTGGGATGGTCAGTAATGTTATTATAGCCTAGTAAATATATAAACTACCTTTTCATTTTGGGGTCTGTAAGATTTGTGAAAGTTTTTAATAGAAGTCTCTTATGCTCAATAAGGCTGCATTTATTTCATCAAACATACAGCAATACTCTGAAATAATAATACAATATAAAATAGATTTTTTCTGTTTAATGTGTTTTAATGTAATTTATTCCTGTGACGGCAAAGCTGATTTTCAGCATTCATTACTCCAGTCTTCAGTGTCACATGATCCTTCAGAAATCATTCTAATATGCTGATTTGGTGGTCAAGAAACATTTCTTATTATCAATGCTGAAAACGTTTTTTATGGAAACTATGTTGCTTTTTGTTCAAGATATTTTTGATAAATGGAGAGTTTCAAAGAACATAATTTATTTGAAATATCTCGTCCATCTATGCTGATTAAAAATTTCTTTAATTTTTTTTACTGACCCTAAATTTTTTAATGTACACGTCATTGTACACTAAAATAATTACATAATGATTCACTCAAAATTCATTTAAACTATCTGAAAACAGCTGCCATATTCATTGACAAGGCTGTTGGTAGATTTTGGATTTGACAAGGGAGAGTTATTATTTCTGTTATAATACCTGGAGAAAGCCATCCGTTAGCATTCCCATTCATCTCAGTGTATTTTGCCAGAATTAACAGTGACTTTTGAATGGCTGTCGATGAAAAGGATGCTGTTTGCAGCCAGATGGTGTCATGCTAATCAGCCGAACTTTGGCTAAGCATCATGGTTAGTGGCCATGCCGATAATCTCAGAATGCCAAATATCAGCTGATTTATCAAGGTTTATATATTTTCAGCATTAGTAATAGCTGACAGACAAAATCAACACTATATAGGAAAACATTTATTCTAATAAATATAAAAAAAATAAGAAAAAAGAAAAAGTAGATGCTCTGTAACTAACATTGAACATGGTTTTTCAGATGAAATTTATGTTTGTGTGTGCGCCAGGCGGTGGAGGAGTTTCTGGCTGAGCTGAGATGTCGGGAACAGTCTCAGAATGCAGATCTTGTCAGTCAGATGACAGCGGTTAAGTTCCTCATGGCAAGAAAGTTTGATGTTTCCAGAGCCATTGACCTCTTCCAAGCTTACAAGGTACAGTAACCCAATGTAAAAAGTGTGTGTGTGTGTGGTTGCTCATATGATAACACTCAATATGTATGAGAGAGTCCACTTACATTCTAATGCTTGTGTGTGTCTGCAGAACACCAGAATAAAGGAAGGCATCTACAATATTAACCCAAATGAGGAGCCTTTAAGGAGCGAGTTACTCAGTGGGAAATTCACAGTTCTGGTGAGTATGATTTTCAGATGAACATGTGAACATTACTGATGAACAGATCAGCTTTTTGGCTGTGACCAGTTTGTTGTTGCTTCTCTGCTGTAAGAACATTTTAGTTGTGCAGATTGGAGATGGCATGATTTGTAGACTTAAGTCATTGTTGTTTTTGTGATCAGATCGGCTTGTTAAAAACTATTTCAGATTTTTGACATTTTCAATCATCTGATCATTTAGTCCATCACTTACATTTACATGAATGTAATGAGCTTTCTGATCCATTTTCATTTTTTTTTTTTTTTTTTTTTTTTTTTTTCATTTTTCATTTTCCACTGACAAAAATGCTGTTGGTACACTACTGTTTAAAAGTTTGGGGTCATTAAAGGTGCAGTATGTAAGAATTCTGTCCGCTAGAGGTCGCTAGAGGCCTATTCAAAACAAAGGCGTAGCTTGATGACGGCAAGTTTGAGCGCGGAATCTTGGGACATGTGGTCTCCATCTCAACGGACGGTGCAAAAGAATCGGGATAGGACTCGGGAAGAAATCATGTTCATGGATGCAATTATTAACGTTACTGTAGTATGAATCAGAGCAGAACCGAGTGTTGTGGGAGCTGAACGAGGCCGCTGGAGCGATTGCGCAACACACGCCTCACGGGCAGCGGAACTTTTATTATGCCAGAGTCGCCGGCGCCGCTTCCGCTTTTCCAGTATGCGGTAACACAGCTCTGTTTATCATATTAGATACATTTAAGTGTGTTGAAAATGATGTTATAACAACGTTACTCTGTGTGTTCGCTCGGCGGCTGCTGTGAAACACTTGTTTGAGACACACTGCAGTAAGATAGATCGATTTTAGAATATCATATTAAATACTGGGTGGTTTGTGTTGATAAATGGCATGCAATTCATTTTGAAACGTATTGTATGATGGAGAAAATTCTGTATCACTGTTACTAAAAATAAAGCTGCATCTGGTTATGCTATGTTAGCTACTTGATAAAATAGTGTCTTTCTCTGAGGCATGGTAAAGCATGGTACTCGATTTAGTTTAAATTAGATTTAAACAAGACTAAAAGAGTGAGCTATATAACAATAGTTTTCTGTCTATAAGTGTATCAAAACAGGTGTTCCCTTGTTTATTAAAACATGTAATATATTAAAGCATCTTTGGTGTTTCCATGGTTTCTACAAAATAAAACCGGAAATCGAGGGTAATGCGGGTATGACGCAATTGACAGGCGGCGACTCACACGTCCTGGAGCCTTGGTTAAAATTGCAATTTTCTCACGATTTACAAATAGTTGGAAACATTTGGGATATTGTAAGTACTCAAGTGAACAAAATATGTAACACTGGCCTAGTGGTTTTTGGATATTTTACTGCAAAAATCATACATATTGCACCTTTAAGAATTTTTTTTATTTATTTTCTTAAAGAAATTGATCATTTTATTACATCGACAAGGGTACATTTATAAGTAAAAACTTCAAAAATGTTACAAAAGATTTTTATCTCAAGTAAATGCTGCTGAAAATAAGGAATGTTACATTTTAAAATACGTTAAAATGGCAAACGGTTACTTTAAATTGTAACAATATTTCACAATAATGATGTTTTTACTGTATTTTTGATAAAATAAATGCAGGCTTGTTGAGCATAAGATACTTTTATTTAAAAAAAAATCCCCAAACTTTTAAACAGTGGTTTATATCTGCATTTGCACTTTGTGAAAGACAGAAGAACTAAAGACTCTAAGTAAGAAACCCAAGCTTTGGCCAACTGCAACTACAAGAAGAATTTGGGCACAAGAATTTTTAATCACTTTCAGATTATGCGAACGAAAAACTGCGTAAGTCGCAATCATTCATAGTTACTGTTCCTGTAAATAAAGAAGAAAATAAAGGCCACCATCATTGCTAAAGTGACGGCGCAGGAAATTTAATCTCTGATCTTACACCATCACACACAGAGCAGTTCCATGATCTTTGTTTAGTCTGGACGTTACTGTTTGTTTCAGCCATTTTTCATTCAGGATCATGCTGTATACAGTTTGCTCAAGTGTTTGTGTAGGCAGGCCTGATGTATTCATCACATCTTAAACAGTTTTCTGATCACTGAGCATGCAAAAGAACTGTTCCAATGATATAAGGAATAATCAGCTTTAATGCATCTTCTACATTAAATTGGCTGGTTTCACTTGCACATGCTGTTAATGTGTGTCTGTGTATTAGTTGCAAGTATTGTATGTTTTATATTCATTAATTTCAAGTATGTTGTTGTGTATGTAAGTTGTGAATGCATTAATTTGGCTTTTGTATCTATAGCCCGGCCGTGACGCGAAAGGTGCAGCATTGGCACTTTTTACAGCACGTCTCCATCGGCCAGACCTCACTACCCATAAGGCTGTTCTTCAAGCCATTATATATCAGCTGGACAAGGCCATTGAGAGGTAAAATAGACCACATCCATAAATCTGATCAAATTTAATGTGGTTAATGGCTCTGCATCTTCATCTAAAACATCTTTCTCTCCCCCCTAGTGTTCAGACACAGAGAGATGGGCTCATTTTCATCTATGATATGACTAACTCTACATATGGCAACTTTGACTATGAGCTTTGCGTCAAGATTTTGAATCTGCTTAAAGTAAGTGTTATACTTTCAAGACCCATCTGTCTGTTTCACAGTGTGTTCATATGGCATCAATAGAACTCGATGGTGTTTGGATTTGCTCTTTTGAGATATATGAAGCTTTTCATCTGTATTTACAGTTATTAGGGCTGTATTGTATTACCACTATATAGACAAGCCAACCACTGAGGAATGCAAGCGACTGCCACAACCACGATGTTCACACTTTTTTTTCCATAAGACTATGCCCTTCTTGTTTTACACTTCATGCATTTGTATTCAGTGTTAAATAAGTTAATAATAACAAGTGTGAAGAATGTATTTTTTCCCGCCAACTGGCTCTTTTTTTTAATTAAGAAGACTCTGTGTACAATTGTGATTTGTACAGAGGCTTCTGTAGATTTGTACTAAACAAGCCTAAACAGACAGCGAGTGAGAGTGAGAGAGATCGCGATTACCTGCGTCTGTCCCTCTTCAGGTCAAGTCATATATTCGTGAAAAAAAAAAAGAGTTTGCAATGTCTGAAGAGGAAAGCGAAATCTTTGTCGTAGTATCCTGTCAACGTTTAAGGGTATTTCCCGTGAATGTCATTGGCGCCGGTCAATGGATTGAATAAATGCCATTGGTCTATGAAGTGAAGCGTAAGCTTCAGCATTACCCCAGTGATACATTGCTGGTTGGTTGAGCCTTGTAAAGTGGTCCTCAAAGTTAAAATAATTTCAACACCGTGTTTCATTGAATGAATTAGCTTTTTTGAACGTATTAGTTAAATTAATTGTTTAATGATCTACTCAAAGACAGTCCTTGGCTGCCACCAAGTGGCGTAATAATGTAACTGCACTGTCTGACAGCCTGTCTAGAACATGCAGAGACTAGCTGTGCTGATACTGGTGAAATATCAGCTGTCTTAGAAAGCCTCTCGTCCAGTCAGATTTGTGGATCAGAACCAAATGTTATACTAACAATAGTCCAACAAGCTTATTGTCAGTTTTATGTTCTGTTATGTGGACCCTTATTTTGACATTCTGTTCTGTTCCCTTTAGTTCCTGTTTCCCTGCTCTGTTTAGTTTCAGTTTCATTGGTTACTAATTATGTCCTTGTTTGTTTCTATAGCTATGTATTAATTTCACATATGTCTAGTTTACTTTCCTTTGATCTACCCCTGTTCATTTAGCCCTGTGTTTCAGTCATTCTTGGTCAGTTCTCGTTTATGCATTGTGTGGTCTGCGTTATTCTCCTGCGTGTTCATTCAGATTTTTTGGATTATTAAGAAAGCCTGTTTTATTTTTTTGAATCTCCTTAGTCTTTGTGCCTGCTGACCACATTATAACACTTATTTATACAGCAATAAAATAAAAAAATCATAAATTTAAAAATAAACTCTGCATATTGCGATATTGAGACATTTAAAATCACTGAAAGGGAAATTCCTTCACCATGACAGCTCTAACTGTTATACTTGTTATTAGTGGAGAACTGGAGCTTTATTAATTCTCAATCACATAGAACAATGGCTGGCGATTTAATGAATTTTTACAGCATATCATATAACAGAATTGTACATATCGCTATGATTTTATTTACTTTTTATTTGACTAAAATAAAGGTTTCCTAAAGATTTTGCCATTACACTAGTTTACCAATCCTTGCTTTTCTTGCAACTGGCAGGAGTGTTTTTAATAGTGTCTGAGTTCAGTAGCAAAAGCTACTGAATATTTTAGTGATTAAAATGTTGATAATGCGTTGCTGTGCTACTTTTGTTCATATACACTAACATTCAAAAGTTTGAGTTCACTAGATTTTGAAAGAAGTCTCTTATATTCACCAAGGCTGCATTTATTTGATCCAAAATTCAGTAAACAGTAATATTATTGTGAAATATTTTTTTAAAAACTTAAAAGTAATAGTTTTCAGTTTTAATATATTACTAAATGTAATTTATTTCTGAGATGGCAAAGCTGAATTTTCAGCATCATTACTCCAGTCTTTAGTGTCACATGATCCTTCTGAAATGATTCTAATCTGCTGAATGGCTGCTCAAGAAACTTTTATTATTATCAATGTTGAAAACAGTTGTGCTTCTTAACATTTTTGTGGAAACTGTGATACATTTTTTAGGATTCTTTGATGAATAGAGCAGCATTTATTTGAAATAGAAATCTTTAGTTACAATGTAAAGGTCTTTGCTGGATAAGTTTTAATTCCTTTCAAAAACCAAAAACTTACTGACCCTCATTTGAGTTGTAGTGTAAATGAAAATGATTAAGCATCATTATTTCTTGGGTTCATTTAACTAGATTTGCAGTGTTTTAGTTCTTGCATTTTGAATCTTCTCCTTGGAAACAGTGGTTGTTTGTTTTTCTTTCTTTTAAAAGAGGGTTCCTCTGGTTCAAAAAATTGGCACTAGAGGAAATAATGACCGGATCTTAAGAAATTTCTTGAAAATTGTTTGTGGTTGAGTCCTGCTAATTAGGTAGACTGTTAATTAGTCCTTAGAAGGATAATTCTGAGTGCAACATGAGACAAAGTCTCTTTGCTTTGTCCAGAAATGGCAAAATGTATGTAGACAGCCACTTTTAATTAACAGATTTTTCTTTAGCTCCGCCCATAACAGGTGCATATAACCTAGCACACAGTCGCATGGCCTCCTTAGACAAACATTTTTAGTAGAAAGAGACAAGCCCTTTTTGCCCCTGTGCATATAGCAAGATCCATAAAAGACATTATTTACTGAGTTTAGTGTGAAAGAACTTGACTGACCTGCACAAAGCCTGGACCTGAACCCCACTGAACACCTTTGGGATGAATCTGAACGCACACTGCGAGCCAGAACCCATCACTCATCTTCACTGCCTGACCTCGCTGATGCTATAGTCTCTGAATGGAAGCAAATTCCCAACATCTAATGCCTTCCCAGAAGAGTGAAAGCTGCAGTAAAGAGGGGATGTACTGCCTATTAATGCAGATGGTTCAGCAATCACACATAATTAATTAGCACATATATCTGCACTTTTAGGCATATAGTGTATTCACGGATACACCACTGTTAAAAAGTTTCAGGTCAGTAAGGTTCTTTTTTAATTAATATTATTATTTTTAAAGAAATTAATATGTTTTAAAACTGTATTCAGCAAGGACACATTAAGTTAATCAAAAGTGACAGTAAAGACTTTTACATTTTTACAAAAGATTTGTAAAATAAATAAACTTTCTATTCAAAGTATCCTGGAAAAAAGAATGTATTACAGTTTCCACAAGAATATTAAAAGCACATCTGTTTGCAACATAGATAATGTTGAGAAATGAGAAATATTCCCTGAGCACCAGATCAGCATAGAATGATTTTTGAAGGGTCATGTGATACTGAAACGTAAGGTAAAGGCCGTTCACACCAAGGACGATACCTATGTACATTGGTGGGGATGCCAGGGCTCAACAGTGTGAGCATTTTAACTGAAAAATGTATTTAGGAGTATGAGTGTGAATAAAACTTCTTAAATATAATTTTAAGAGGTTTTCAGTTTGGTTATGGAAAAACACCGATACAGTCTAATATGATTATTAAACTTTAAAAGGTGATTATGTAATAATTAAATAAGTAACACGGATGAGCAGCATGGCAAAAAGTGTGAAGTAGACTTGCTGATGGAACAGCAGAAATGCAGCTGTTACCCCGGTAACCCCTTAAAAAAAGCAGCTGTGCTACTTCCTGGCTCATTTGACAATGGGGTATTTGAGTTTTGTTTACAAGGAAAATTGAGTAATAACTACTTTATCAAATGTAGCTATTGCTCATTTTTAGTTAATGTTAGTCTACTTAATGCATTATCTAATGGGACCTTATTGTAAAGTGTTACCTACTGTTCTTTATAGTTCTTTTGCACTTTAATCTGTTTGAAACATTTGTTTGCATTATAATTTTTTTGTGTGTGTATTGTCTTATTGTATATTTAAATGTTCAGAATTCTTTGTATTGTAAGAAAACGGTTATTAAACCTGTTTGGAGGACAACTTTATTCTAACCTAATTCAATAGGCTATGTGATACCATATAGGCTACTATGATAAAAGCTTAAGCAATTATCGTTAAATGAAAATTTGATACGTCACATGCCTATATGCAGTTTAAAGTTGGACTACAAATAATTACATAGTTCTGGATCATTTATTAAATGTTTAATGTTTGCTATTGATGCCAATATCAATACATATTAGCCTTATTTAAAAATAGTTGCCAAAGTAACATTCCAAGACAGTTAAATTCAGTTAATTGCATCGGTTAAAGTTAGTACAACACAGAAGGAACTTGAAGCAGCCATTCATCTTGTGGTCCTCAGAAAGAATTTTCTGTAAGTTTTATGATTAATTATTAAATTTACTATTTATAAAGCTGTATAATGTATAAAATAATGGAAAAATTTGTTTTGCGCCTCTAAAGTTTTTAATGCGCCCCTAAATTCTTCAACTTAAGTGCACATGTGTTCCTTGGGAAATAAGTAAGCGTCGAGCCCTGGATGCTAATAAAGTTATCTTTATAATTATCGTTCTTGGCATGAATGGGCCTTAATGGCTGATACAAAATTCACTTTTGCCATCACAGAGATAAATGACATTTTAAAATATATTATTGAAACAGAAAATAGTTATTTTAAATTATAATAATATTTCGCAATATCACTGTTTTTACTGTACATTTGATAAATGCAGCCTTCATGAGCATAAGAAACTTCTTTTAAAAACGTTTAAAAATTTTCCCGACCTTAAACTTTTGAACCGTTGTGTATGTTCTTGATTTTTTTAGAGGGTTTGTTTAATGGGTGGGTCTGTGAATGGAAATGCCACAGTCCTTTGTGTATTGTGCTTACTGTTTGTCTTTTTTGTGATTTAGGGGGCTTTCCCTGCTCGTCTGAAATGCGTCTTCATTGTGTCGTCTCCGCTGTGGTTCCGAGCACCGTTTGCGGTACTCCGTCTGTTTGTGAGAGAGAAACTGAGAGAGAGGGTATGTCTAGAGCTCTGTAGAAATGAATATGCAAACAGTAAACTCTTTGAAACTCTTGGGAGGTTGGAGTAATTTGAATTGAAGTGATTGCTTATTTGTATTTGTGTAATTTATTTTTTATTTGTTTCTACCTCTTTAGGTGTGCACTGTAAAAGCCCACGAACTAGTTAATCACATCCCGGTCAGCTCCCTTCCAGAACATTTGGGTGGCTCGTCACAGTATAGTCACATTGCCTGGATCCAGTCCTGTGTCAACTCCAGCCCCAATCACCCTAATAACTCTTCCTACGTCACTGCGGACTGCTTGGGCAGTCTGCTCCGCTCCTACTCCATGGAGCACGGCCAGAACACCTCAGCTGACCCCTTAACTGCCAATACTTCAGGGGCCACCCTCTTGGGGGACGGACTGAACTCGAACTGCACCATACTAGATGACGGCAACGCCAACCTGCAGAACCACAGGACACCAGGGCACGCGCATTGGAATGGCTCTGTGCTGCCAGGGGCCATTTCGGGGGCCAACGCCAATGTCGTCAATGGCCGTGGCCGTCAGCCGCCCCCACAGTCAGACACGCCACCAGACACACCCCTGCATCAAAAACACACAGCCGGTGCTATAGTACCAGGAGGAGGAGGGAATATGAGTGTGGAAGGAGCATGTGTAGTCGACAGTAGGCAGGATGGCAACGGTGCCGAGGACAGCCATCAGGCTATGGAGTTTCTGGAAGAGGAAGTGGATGGGGGAGATGGCGTTCCACCCCTCCCACTGAAATCAAGGCCGCCACCCTTCCATCACAGCCCCACCCCAGATATGAGCTGGTTACCGGGAACGACGACAGAAATGGCTGCGTTGTCCGTGCATGTGGCTGAGCCGGGCGGAATGAGCGTGCAGGATCTGGTGCAGCACGTGAAACGCAAAAAGAAGAAGGGCATTTATCAGGAGTACGAGGAGATCCGCAAGGAACCTCCTGCTGGAACCTTTGACTACTCTAAGTAAGTAACATATGCATTTGGGTATTTGACATATTATACACTTCTTTGTCTGTAAATGTATTTGACGATACATTTACAGGCCAAGAATGTGTTTGCTTGTATAAATATGATGTCTATTCTGACAGGAAAGCCTCTAACCAGATAAAGAATCGCTACAGTGATGTCCTTTGCCTTGACCAATCACGTGTTCGACTCTGTCCACTCAATGATGAGGACGACGAGGTCAGAGTAATGCCCATTTCCCCTTATGATCTTCTTCATGGTTGTCATTGGTCATTGCAGGCATTTTATAGTATTATTTAAATACTATTATAGTTTATTATAGTATTTATTATTTTCGAATTAGCTTAAATTTTTTATTTTCTGTTTTCATTTTACTTTTATTTTGTCTTAGTAAATTTGTGTTTTTGCAGTTTTATTTAATATTTCTATTTAACTTTAATTTATTTGTATTTCTGTTTTAGTTTTAGAAATTTTAGTACTTCAACTGAAACTTTTTTCAGTTAGTTGCCAAGGCAACAATTAAAATTTTCTTTCAAAAATTTTTAAAGTATTTAATTTAATGTTTATATATTGTTTTTAGATTTATGTCAGTTACTACAGTTTTTAATATATTAGCTTTAGTTACCGATAATAGTGTTGTCAAAAGTACCAACTTCGATACCAAGTCGGTACTGAAATGTAAAAAATGTGACGCTTTTAGCGCTGTTGAGCGGATTCGTAAACGCCTTTGATTGGCCGTTATGTTCATACGCTCAACATGTATGTCTGTGATTGGCTACAATAATCAATGCACGAGAGTGTTTAAAAGCGGGAGCATTTGAAAGCAGACATCTATCAGTGGACCGGTCCACTGATGGATGCCTGCTTTAAAACACTCCTGTGTGTATCTGTGTAAGCGCTCGGTGAAAAGCGTTATTGATGTCTTTTTACAACATGTTTTTTGACACGTTGATCACTGTAGCCAATCACAGACATATCTGATGTGCGCGTGAACACAGTGGCCAATCAAAGGTTCAAAGGTGTTTACAAATCCACTCAAAGCGTCACGTTTCAAATTTCAGTACCTACTCTGTACCAAAGTCTGTACTTTTGACAACACCACCTGATAACAACACTTATTCATTTGATTTTTTTTTTTTTTTTTGATTTTTTTTAATAGACGTCTGACTACATCAACGCAAGTTTCATGGATGGTTACAAGAGGAGTAATGCTTACATCGCTACTCAGGGTGAGACTTTTTGTTTTTCAGAGCTAAACATTGTATTGTGAAGTACACATACATGTGTAAATGTAAAAATTTGGCTTGTTTCAGGGCCTTTGCCAAAAACGTTTGGAGACTTTTGGCGAATGGTGTGGGAGCAAGTGGTTTTAATCATTGTTATGACTACAAGGTAAGTTTCCTTCTATAAAACATTATATTGCTTTTCCTTTAAGAAATGTTTTAATGATGCTTTTAACAGGATTTTGGACACATACTCTAATAGAGGGCTGCAACTAACAAATATAGTAGCGTTCAAAAGTTAGGGGTCAGTGAGATTTTAGTTTTTAAAGAAATAATCTTTTTTCAGAAAGGATGCATAAAATTGATCAAAAGTGACAGTAAAGACTTTTACATTGTTCTATTTTAAATAAATGCTGTTCTTTTAAACTTTCTGTTCATCAAAGAATCCTTAAAGCATAACGATTTTTACAAAAATATTAAGCAAGCACAATCGTTTTCAACATTGGTAATAATTAGAAATGTTTCTTGAGCACCAAATCAGCATATTAGATTGATTTCTGAAGGATCATGTGACACTGAAGACTGGAGTAATGATGCTGAAAATACAGCTTTGCCATCACAGGAATAAATTTACCTTTTAAAATATTAAATTAGATAACAGTTTTTAATAATATTTCACAATATTACTTTTTTTATTTACTGTAATTCAAATCAATGCAACCTTCAAATAAATGCAACCTTGGTTGAGCGTAAGGGACTTCTTTCAAAAGCATTATAAAATTGTACTGACCCAAAATGTTTAAACGGCAGTGTACTGGGTTGTCAAATACTTCAATTTAAAAAAGCCTTGTTTTTGTTTTTTTTTTAGCTCTAAAAAAAATTGACACTGTTATATAAAATTCAAAAATGTGAGTCAAAATTATTGTGCTCCTTTTCTTCGCACTGTCCTTTTTCTTTGACATGCAAAAATAAATGTGGTGAAATTATATTATTGTTGCAGCCCTATGATAAAGATAGAAGAAAGAAAGAAAGAAAAGACATTTTATGCAGTTGAATGACAGAAATAGTCATTTAAATGATATGAATTGATAATAGAATGTCTGTCTTTTTTATTAAATTTATCTTTTTTCTTTATATTTATAAGGATTAATGTCTGGTAAAAAAAAAAAAAAGACAAGTATAAATCTTGACAATCTATCTATGTCAATTTCAGAGTTGTAGAGCGAGGCAGAGTGAAATGTGGACAGTACTGGCCATTGGAGGCTGGCCGCACTGAGGATTATGGGTACTTTTTGGTGAGAAATGTCCATATTGAGATGTTTCAGGACTTTAAGCTATCACACCTGGAGCTCTTTAACACTCAGGTCAGTCTGTCAGTCTCTGTTTTTAACATTTATTGCCTAATATATATTTTTTTAATTAATTTTAATTTTATTTTAATACCATGAGCACTGGCTCTGCCATAGATGTTAAATTAGCCAGTCGTTTTGACTATCAAGATAAAGTCTGGTCCACTTTTCAGCTTATTCTAGCCAGGAAACAGCATGCTTTAGGGTGTGTTCACACTTGTAGTTCAGTTCTCTTAGTTCTTTTGTTTCCGGACCAAAAAAAAGAAAATGATACATGAATATGTACAATGAAGTCCTGTCGCTTAGGGCTTACACCGTCATTTTTAACACTGAACCTAAAAATACAAAAACAAACAACAACAACAAAAAAAACGGCTTTTGTGACACATTTTGGGCAGAACTTACTGAACATCCAAAACAATGCTGCTGTAAGTTGTAAGTGCGTGCATTAGCGCTGCAACAAATGATTATTTAGATAATTGATTAATCATACTATTATTAAACAATTAATCGACTAATCGTTGATTATTTCACCGATTAATCCGTAGGCTTTGATTATTCAGCTTTTGCAATTAGTTAAAATATTGAGTTATATTTTTTTTTTACTAAAAAGTAAAACAAGGAAATAATTTCAGCTTTTGAAAATGTTTTTTATTTATTTATTTTTTTAATGAAATTCAAGCCAACTGAACAGACTAATCTCCTTCAGGTTTTCTGTCCTCCTCAGACGTCATCAGTAGTCCAGCTGGTATAATGACCGATACTGTTTTTATTAGGACTGGGCATTGACACACATTTCACAATTCAGTTTCTATTCATAAGCTTGCAATCCGATTCAGATATATTTGATTCCGTTAATTTTTCTCTCTCAACTAATGCTGTAAACTATGCAGGGAACCCAGTTAGCTGGTACATTACTATAATATTAAAGGTTAAAATTTACAGTCAAAAAAGTAAAAAAAGCTAGCTAATGGTTTATGGTTTCAGAGATAAATGTAACATTATGAGACAATATTGACAAGCTGTGTTATTGACGTCTTTCCCGGTTGAAACACTGATTGTGCGTGAGATGAGGACGTCCACACACCCCGTCTGCGTGCAGCCCAGTTTTTTTTTTCAAAGGAGTATACTTTGAAAGAGCAGAACGCGGAAAAATGAAGTATACCTGGGCCTTTGTAGTCTTGCTTCACAGTGCCCCACTGGTCAAACCATGTTATTGCAAGCCCTTAAAATAGGACTATCAAGACTATTCGACAACAAAAAATAATTGTCAACAATTTTTTATTATTGATATTGTCAACTAATTGTTTCAGCCCTATTTACCAGCTGAAAACTTGTGTAGAGCTTATAAAATGTGTAAAGGAGTCAAAACAGCTCCAGGAATTCCTCCTTTGCGCACACCAATGAAGATCTGTTGCAAGGTGACGGTGTTTCCGACTCCTGCGCAGAACCGTAATGGGCAATATATGTGAACACACCCTTAGATCACACACTTATTGTGTAGTTAAAAGGGAGATGTTGAGGCCTTTCATATGTATGTTAATGTGTATAATAATGTTGTTGAAATATAAATGACAGTACAAGCTTCTCTTTCAGACAGGGGAATGTAGGGAAGTGTCACATTATCTCTACATGAGCTGGCCAGATTTTGGTGTTCCGAAGTCAGCGTCGGCCATGTTGGATTTCCGGGCACACGTGAAACAGAGACAAGAGTCCTCATTACAAACACTGTATCCCGATTGGACGGGCCCTCCGGGAGGCCCCCCAGTGGTGGTGCACTGCAGTGCAGGCATCGGCCGAACAGGTGAGCTTCTACATACGTTTTTCATCTAATTTCTGAACTGCACAATGGCGTGTTTACAAGCTTTCTTTTTTTTCTTCTCCCTCAGGCACGTTTTGTACTTTAGACATTTGTCTCTCCCGTCTTGAGGACATCGGGACAGTGGACATTAAGCAGACGGTGCGTCGCATGCGGACGCAGCGTGCCTTCAGCATCCAAACCTGGGACCAGTACTACTTCTGCTACAAAGCAGTGATCGAGTACGCCCAACAGAGCGGCCTGCTGCAGCCCGTGGAGTGGTCCGACACAGAGCTGGAGACCGACAGCGAGTGAATCAGGAAAAACAGAACTCGCACGAGAGGGCGCAAAAGGCACAGAAGGAAAAGAAGCCGTCTTTTCCCCTCTCATGGCTACAGGTAGACTCCACTGCCACCTCTTTTCTGCCGAGGAAGATGCGGAGATATAGAAACGAGGAGCGGAGGATGCTTTTATCCTGCCACTTTTCAAGCCCTTCTTTTTGCTCTGATCTGGATGAGATCGGAGACTGTGGCTTGGTGTACGAGTTGTAGCATTTTTTATATATATATATATATATAAATATAAATACTGACTTGCACATGTGGAATGACAAACTTGAAAAATCCAGTTTATCGTATTACCTGCTCTCTCTTTTTTTTTTTTTTTTTTTTTTTTTTTTTGCTCAAAGTGTTGTCGAAATTCAATATCATTCAACTTGGGGTTAAATTCACACTTTTTATCAAAGTGTAAGAACATAAAACTTGAATATTCTTTTTTTTCCCTTCTCCGTCAGATTAAAATAGCAATTTATTTGTGTCTGAACAGGTTCCAACAGTTTTCTTTCTATTTTTATTTTTTTTTGTTGATATTATTTGTGTTCTTCATCGTTAAACTAATCTACAAGCCAAAGGTATGGTGTCGAATGCTTGGATGTATCCGTAATGATCGTTGTGACTTAAACCCTTGTATATCTTGTAACATACATTTATATATTGTGCATAACAACCTTTGAAAAGCCTTGTTTTAATATAATTTTTTTAACTTTCTTCAGAATTATATATATATATATATATATATATATATATATATATATATATATATATATATATATATATATATATATATATATAGAATAATGTATAAGTATATGTTGGGTTAAAACAATATGAAAAGAGGAGGAGGAACACAACTATGTTATATATGGTATATCTTGGTGACTTCTGGAGGTCCTGCAGTTTTGATTTTCATCTAACCGTAATCCATGATTATCCAGCCTTAATGCAGGGCATCTATCATTTACAGAGCGTCTCAACTGTGAGATTCTCTTGAATTCTGGCCCTTAACCTTCAATCACTGCCTTGCTCCTTCTAAAGTATGAACTTTGACTCAGCTGGGTTGTTTTTATTTCTACTTAAAAAAAGATATCTCTTTCCACTATGAGCCCCAAGTTGAAGTATCCTGAGCCGCACGGACACTAATTCTGTTACCACGATTATCTTAAGTGTTCCGTTCTGATGTGAAGTGTAGGAGTCATTTGTTACGAGTGAACTGGGGTCTTCGGCTGTACGACGTGTGGAGTCCTGGGGTCAAAAAGCCTCAGTTTTTGTGCCTTCAAGTTTTCCGTAGCGCAATGTGTAGTGTCAGGCAACGAGTAGAACAACTGGTCTCACATGCATATAGGGAATTTATTTTAATCTCAGGGGTATACTTGGTGTTTTCCTGCTCTCAAAAAACGTCATTTGCCTCTCTGGTAATTATTTCCAAAAAAAAAAGGAGAAAAAAAAAGTATACAAATTTTATTTTGAATTTTATACAACATCCTGTATTGTATTCTGTTTTTATTTATGCCTTTGTAGAACTTCAGCAGTATTGAAATTTGAATGTTGGTACGAAAAAAATGAACATACTATTTTAAACAGATAAGCTAAAGAAGTCAAACCGCAAAAAACAAAAAAACAAAAGACTGATCAGTTTGTTTGTTTTTTTTAGTTCAGTGTGGATTTATGTTACTCAGCATTGTGTTTTGGGAGAAAAACAAATCAGTTATTTTTCCAGATGCCTGTAGCAGAACCTTTTTCATACTCTGTGAACTGTTAAAGGGCCAAGACTGAAACATACATGTGACCCATCAGCACGGCTGCCACTAACAGTTTTTAACTATTTGCCAATCAATAGGACAGAAAGAGGTTTTACATGTAAGAAAACCAAAAAGAAAAGAAAAAAAAATACAAGATATGAACTTGAATGTTATGATTAGATAACCACGTTGTCTTTGGGAGAACTTTGGAATGCTTTCTCCTTGAAAATCAGTGCTTGTATGATGACAGATGGTAGTGAATGTGTGAACGTCCCGCTCATCTAATGTTTACTTGTTGACTGACTTGTCCAATGCAGGTGTGCAGAACATGCTTGACTGTTTTATACAGCTGATTCCTGCTTGATTGAGACTAAGTGGAAGACACACTTGGCTCCGATTTATTAAAGCAGTCGGGAATGCAATGTGAGTGTTCTTTTTTCTTTTGGTTCTCAAAGTTCTCGTGATTGAGTAATGGCCTCTTTAACCCGACATCTGCAGTAGTGTCGTAGTTAAACGTGAATATTATTCTGAAACTGAGCGTGTGTTTGTGTGTTAAATGAGAATTGAAATGTGAAACAGTGACTATTGAAATATATAACCGTTTTGTTTTCAGAAAGGAGTGATTTATTTCAGAATTGGCTGCGATTTGGTGTATTTTGAGCCAAACGGCATATTGCTTTAACTCACTTTGGATCTTTATTGATTGCTGGTTTGAAAGCTTCACACACAAAAGTAGTAAAGAAACTATCAAATTGATGCCTGAGACTAAAGAGATTTGCTTGTTGTGTGCAATTCCAACAGAAAGCTGCGTAGGAATTATAAAATGGATTTGTACTTGTTCATAACAGAAGGTGAATGTTATCCTCAGCTTATGTTTGGCCCCATGAAAGTTCCTGGAATTAGATATTAAATATAAAAAGCCAGCACTCTGTACATAGTTCTTACTATTGATTTAAATTAAAATGAACTACCTTAATTGTTTATACAAAATATTGAAAAATTATTGGGCGACTGTTTGATAGCTGATATGATGCTGAAATGCATATTATACAATTTAATAGCAAAAGAGATATATATACGCAATAATGTTAACATTAAATGATTTTTTTTTACACAATATTTAATCCAAATTTACTAAAACAGTTTTACAGACTGGGCTTAGACCAAGCCAGGATTAGGCCTTAGTTCAAATAGGGCATTTAAGTAGCTTTTATAAATGTTCACTAGAAAAAAAAAACATTGCTGGTGTGCATCTTGAGACAAAACAATGGCTCTGATTTATTTAAAAGATAAGTCAGTACAAGTTTTCGGGGGGTAAAACTAATATTAATTTGGTAACACTTTACAATAAGGTTCATTAGTAAACTACAATAGTTAACAAGAACTAATAATGAACTGCACTTATACAGCATTTCTTAATCTTTGTTAATGTTCATTTTTAACATTAGTTAATGCACTGTGAACTAACATGAACAAACAATGAACAACTGTATTTTCATTAATGTTAACGAAGATTAGTAAATACGGTAACAAATGTATTGCTCATGGTTAGTTCATGTTAGTTAATACATTAATGAACCTTATTGGAAAGTGTTACCATTAATTTATTGTAAAGACACTAGGGGGCGCTAACAGCTGTTGGCAATCTCAAAATGGTCAAATCAGAACAAGAATCACTGCATCAGTGCTGGAAAACAAAATAGCAATTGTAACAAAATAACAAAAAAGTATTGTTACCAGGTGAGATAGTTTTTAACTGTAAAGCCAACATATGAAACAATATTCTGATATAAACATATGAAATAATATTCTGATTATTTTTTAAATGGACACTTTCATTGAACCTTTAGACAAAATCGTTTTTTTTAGGTTTTTATGAAACCTTATAGGAAAATATGGAAGTCAGATTCAAGGAGGAAAAAACACCTCAGTTTTGTTCAGGCCCAAACAGCAAAAATATGCAATTTGGTGCAGTTGCTAATATTTATATGGCCACAAAAGTGTATGTGTATATATATATATATATATATATATATATGGTTTATGAGGACACAGATGTGTATAATGACATGGATATTACAACGTAAACATGGTTTATGAGGACACTTGTGTCTTTGTAAACTAAATGGCTTAAAAACATACTAAATGGTGGTGTTTTTTTTTTGTTTTGTTTTTTGAAATTCAAAAAATGCAGACAGTTTTGTGTGTTGGGTAGGGGGATAGAATATACAGTATAAAAAACTGTATACAGAATATACAGTATAAAAGCCATTACGCCTATGGTGAGTCCCCGTAAACCACATACTGTATACAGTAAAAAGTATGTGAACCACTTGCAGAATCTGCAAAATTTTAACAAAATAAGAGCGACCATACAAAATGCATGTTATTTTTTGTTTAGTACTCTCCTGAGTAAGATATTTTACATAAAAGATGTTTACATATAATCCATAAGACAAAAAAATAGCTGAATTTATTAAAATATAGTTTGTGAACCATTGATTCTTAATACTGTGTGTGGTTACCTGGATGATCTACGACTGTCTGTTTGTTTGTTTTGTGATGGTTGTTCATGAGTCTCTTGTTTGTTCTGAGCAGTTAAACTGAACTCTGTTCTTCAGAAAAAAATCTCCAGGTCCCAAAAATTCTTCTGTTTTCCAGCATCTTTTGCGTATTTGAACCCTTTACAACAGTGACTGTATGATTTTGAGATCCATCTTTTCACACTGAGGACAACTGAGGGACTCAAACTCAACTGTTAAAAAAGGTTCAAACATTCACTGATGCTCCAGAGGAAAACACGATGCATTAAGAGTTGGGGGGTGAAAACTTTTGAACAGGAAGAAGAGGTCCAAATGTTTCTTTTGCTTGAATATATATATATATATATATATATATATATATATATATATATATATATATATATATATATATATATATATATATATATATATATATATATATATATATATTTTTTTTTTTTTTTTTTTTTTTTTTTTTCATTTAGTACCGCCCTTCGGAAGTAACAGAAGATACTTGCATGTTTCCTGGGGAAAAAATTAAATACAATTTACCTTGATCTTCAAATTCCAAATGTTTTCACCCCCCGTCTATTAATGCATCATGTTTTTTCTGGAGCATCAGTGACTGTTTGAACCTTTTTTTAAAGTTGTATTTGAGTCCCTCAATTGTCCTCAGTGTGAAAAGATGGATCTCAAAATCATTCAGTCACTGCTGTAAAGGGTTCAAATATGCAGAGTTCAGTTTAACTGCTCAGGACAAACAAGAGACTCATGAACAACCATCACAAAACATAAAAACAGTCATGGATCATCATGTAACAACAAACAGTATTAGGAATCAGTGGTTCACATACTTAAGAATGGGGTTATTTTAATAAATTCAGCTATTTTTTTTTGTCTTGTGGATTATATGTAAACATCTTTTATGTAAAATATCTTACTCAGGACAGTACTAAATAAAAAATAACATGTATTTTGTATTATCTCCCTAATTTTGTTAAAATTAACATTTTCACAGATTCTGCAAGTGGTTCACATACTTTTTCTTGCGAACTGTCCATACGTGTGTGCGTGCGTGTGCATAACATTATGTCCACTGACAGGTGAAGCGAATAACACTGATTATCTCTTCATCACGGCACCTGTTAGTGGGTGGAATATATTAGGCAGCAAGTGAACATTTTGTCCTAAAAGTTGATGTGTTAGAAGCAGGAAAAATGGGCAAGCGTAAGGATTTGAGCGAGTTTGACAAGGGCCAAATTGTGATGGCTAGATGACTGGGTCAGAGCATCTCCAAAACTGCAGCTCTTGTGGGGTGTTTCCGGTCTGCATTGGTCAGTATCTATCAAAAGTGGCCAAGGAAGGAACAGTGGTCAACCGGCAACAGGGTCATGGGCGGCCAAGGCTCATTGATGCATGTGGGGAGCGAAGGCCAACAGATGAGCTAATGTAGCTCAAATTGCTCAAGAAGTTAATGCTGGTTCTGATAGAAAGGTGTCAGAATACACAGTGCATCAGGGTTTGTTGCGTATGGGGCTCCATAGCTGCAGACCAGTCAGGATGCCCACGCTGACCCCTGTCCACCTCCGAAAGCGCCAACAGTGGACACGTGAGCATCAGAACCACAGAGCACAGAGCAATGGAAGAAGTTAGCCTGGTCTGATGAATCACATTTTCTTTTACATCACGTGGATGGCCGGGTGCGTGTGCGTCGCTTCCCTGTGGAACACATGGCACCAGGATGCACTATAGGAAGAAAGCAAGCCGGTGAAGGCAGTATGATGCTTTGGGCAATGTTCTGCTGGGAAACCTTGGGTCCTGACATCCATGTGGATGTTACTTTTACACGTACTGTACCACCTACCTAAGCATTGTTGCAGACCATGTACACCCTTTCATGGAAATGATACTCCCTGGTGGCTGTGGCCTCTTTCAGCAGAATAATGAGCCTGGCCACAAAGCAAAAGGAGGAGGAGCACAACAACAACGAGTTTGAGGTGTTGACTTGGCCTCCAAATTCCCCAAATCTCAATCCAATAGCATCTGTGAAATGTGCTGAACAAACAAGTCCGGTCCATGAACTTACAGGATTTAATGAATCTGCTGCTAACATCTTGGTGCCAGATACCACAGCACACCTTCAGGGGTCTAGTGGAGTCCATGCCTTGACGGGTCAGGGCTGTTTTGGCTGCAAAAGGGGGACCAACATGATATTAGGAAGGTGGTCATAATGTGATCGGTGTATATACACACAACTATCGAAAGAAGGCATGTAGTTATTAGTGTGTACAACTTTTTTTTTTGTTGCAGTTTTAGGCTGATAATTTAGAGGCCTTTAAATACGTTATAGAAAATCGCCTATCAAATATGATACAGTAGGCGTTATATGGTGAAAGTACTTGTATATTTTGGCTGGTCAATATAACCAATCACTGATCATGAAGAATGGAAAGCCCCACAAGCCAAGAGGAAATAATGACTCGCTGGATTATTCTTACCATTTTATTTGTAACAAATAAAACTTTTCCAGTACAATTGTATTCTCACACATCTGTCCTTACAACATAAAGTAGGAAAATTAAAAAAGAAAACGTCCTCTGAAATATTTACATTTACTACAAAATCAGAGGTAAAAGATTTCCCTTTTGTGTTTCACATTAATTGATGGGTGAAATTGTAAAACCACTCACAACATTTGACAATATGAAAATTGTGATACAATGCATATTTGGTCAGATTACATGATATAGATTGTGCTAGTTTATTTTTCCACATGAAACAACGTCATGATTCATCAAAATCAGATGGTGCCTTCATATTGTACAAATGGGGACTGTCATGCACTGGAAAATAGATGTATTTATTTTTTTTCTCAAAACATTGACATTGAGATTAGCAGATAATGTCCCATTACACAAATGCTAATTGATATCCTCTTGAAAAAATAAGCATAGCTAGTTTCAACAAAAGTTGAAATTTGAAAAACCCTGAAACTTGGTTGTGATATTAATATGCTATAAGGTGTAACAATACGGAGAAGGTAGATTTGCAAGTTAAGATTTTCAAATACAAAACTAACTCAACTCTGGTTTAAAAAACAAAGATGTTGCAAAGAAAGTGAATCATTTCCTTACACCGAAAGTAAAATGAGCTGAAATTCGCAGTGAACCAGACTTCCTTGGGAATTACTGAACGATGAAAGAAAATCACTCATTTTATACCACCCTGTCATCTAAAGTATTCAACAATAACGTTATGCGCATATTGTCTTAAGCTTTGTAACCAAAACTTATTTTTCTCTTAACATGCACACACTGTGAGCAACACTGTGAAATTCATCTCATTCAATACAAATAACATTCTGTGTTGAAGAAATAGTAAGGGTTAGTGCATAGAGAACAAGAGTGCAGTCATTTCCAAAACCATAACCAGACTGTCATGGTCCATTATACTCATATAGACACATTAGGGCCGTTTTTATGTGTTGTAATAAAAGTTGTAGGTCTAATTTGTCATGCATTGATGTTTTATGATTCAACTTTTAGACATCAAACTTGCAGTGAAAATTTTTTTATTTGATTTAGTTTGAAGCAACTAGCTCTGGCTTTTGAAATCCCCCTTTCAAATGCGTCCTCACCAGCATGAAAAAAAAAAAATCATATCGTGTTTTTGTCGATGTTAACACACCAACATCATTGATGCTTTCAAACATATGTGAAGATGATGACACCTCACCTCACAACGCTGATAAACAAGAATGCAAACATTAACCATTAGAAATGAAAGTTTCCTGCAGCGGTATGGACTGAAACTGAAACTAGTTCCTGTGCTATACTGAATTACAATTTCAAATACAAATCATTTATAATGTAATAGCTATTTTATTATGCAATGGAATATGCAGTTCTCTTGGCCCAATATAGATGCAATAAACGTGTGCCCTCTCAAAAATGGACACATATTGGCTTTCAGTAATAGAACTGTCTAGTCTTCTTGGCAGTACTTCACTTGAATGAATAAACCGCACTGGTACTTAAAATTGGTCTGTGTGAAATATATTTAAAATTCACTCAGGCGGATGTAACTATTTAATTTATTTTATTACGTATTATATTTATATATAGTGTTTTATATGCGTTTCTTTTTTTCTTTTTTTTTTTTTAGATAAAAGCAGGTTCATATCCATAAATGTGGAACATATAACTTTAATAGCGAACCATTTTAAACATGTGACTACGATAAGGCACTACCAGTGTCAAATGATCCATTATGTTATTGTTTTGAACCCGTCACCTCATGTTTAGAGAGTTTAGCTTCAACATTTGAACTTCCAAACCTGACTGAAAGCATGTAAATAGTTGTTTTGGTAAAAGTTTAGTGGAAAAAAACAACAAAAAAAACTAAATTTTACTGCAATCAGTACTTTTCTTAACTTATGTGCACTGACAAGTACCTCACTCACATAGTATATCACTCAATACATTGACAGCTTATATGTGTATATATATATATATATATATATATATATATATATATATTTATAATTACAAATTTGTTTTATACTTTCTATCATATAGGATTAATGAGACAATATAATTACAGTGAGAATATCTCTAATACTTGAGTGATTTAAAACTTGAAGGTGCGGTCACGTTCAATATTGCACAGTTTTTGAAACAAATCTCCATTTTCAGCTTCTGTTATTTTTCCTTGTCTTACATCTGTGATAGATATGTACGTATATATCTATGTGTGTGTGTGCTACAGATAAATGAACATGATACTGGCATAAGCACCAATACTTAGGGTGTTTTTGAATTTCATTTTGTATGTATCACTTAAACAAGTGAGTTGGTGGATCCACTATACAACTGGTGACAAAAAACAGTGGAAACTCTAAACCCGGACTGCATCCCTCAAAAAACATTACTGTTTTTTGGGGGTGGTCTGGTGTTAAACAAATTATGACACATAAGAAGTACCATCAAATTGACTGTTGTCTCCTCCCACGCTTTCGGAGTCTCGTTTGTCTGTTGAATTGGTCCAGACGGCACATGGTTTATTCAGGAGATTTCATGGGAGCTGTTGGCCGGTTAGCTGTAATGCCAGAGCTTTACTCCGCCACAAATATGACTTGACAACTTTCAGCTATATGATTGCTGCTACAATTTGTTGTGACAATTCTGTATCCCGGCTGTCTGGCTGTTAAATTGTGTGCTGTCTGGAGAAATCAAACAGAATCTGGAGGTCTGGGCAACACAAAGAGGCAGTCAGATTGATCAGACGCAGGTCTTGCTGTGTGATGATGTGGCCCTTGGTCCAGGGGAAGGTTTTAGGTTGCATAGTGATCAAAACTGCCCAGGTATTCCAGTGCTGCTCGATAGCAGAACTGGTACTGCTCCTGTGGAAAGTACACACACACACACAAACGTCATTTGATTCGAAGTATAATACTACCGAAGTATACTATTTGATCAGTATACGACTGAAATCTGTTTACACCATGAGTAAAACTGAAAGTGAAAAAAAGTGGAAGTGAAATAAAATTGAAAGTAAAATAAACTTTGTACATTTTTGTGAAAAATGCAATTTTGAGATATGAAAAGACAACAATAGTCACAATTCTAAGTAACAATTATGAGACATGAAGTCACAATGAGAAATAAAGTCATAATTATAAGAAATAATGTAATTATGAGATGTAAAGTCACAATTATAAGAAATAGAATTATGAGCAATAAAGTCACAATAACTAGAAACTGTCATAATTGTGAGAAATAAAGCCAATTATGAGATATAAAGCACAATTGTGAGAAATAGTCAGCTATGAGATATAGTCACAGTTGTGAGATTGTTGCAGTTCTGGGGCCGTATTCACAAAACATCTTAAAGGTGCCCTAGAATGCTTTTTCAAAAGATGTAATATAAGTCTAAGGTGTCCCCTGAATGTGTCTGTGAAGTTTCAGCTCAAAATACTCCATAGTTTTTTTTTAATTAATTTTTGTAATTTTGGGGCATCATTAAATATGCGCCAATTCAGGCTGCTTCCCCTTTAAATCCTCGCGCTCCCCGCTCCCGAGCTCGCGACTCTATAATACATTGCATAAACAAAGTTCACACAGCTAATATAACCCTCAAAATGGATCTTTACAAAGTGTTTGTCATGCATGCTGCATGCATACATAGGATTATGTGAGTATAGTATTTATTTGGATGTTTACATTTGATTCTGAATGAGTTTGAGGCTATGCTCTGCTGTTGGAGAGATTTATAAAGAATGAAGCTCTTGTCTCTGTGAATACAGTAAGAAACGATGGTAACTTTAACCACATTTAACAGTACATTAGCAACATGCTAACGAAACATTTAGAAAGACAACTTACAAATATCAATAAAAATATCATGTTATCATGGATCATGTCAGTTATTATTGCTCCATCTGCCATTTTTCGCTATTGTTCTTGCTTGCCTACCTAGTCTGTTGATTCAGCTGTGCACAGATCCAGACGTTAATACTGGCTGCCCTTGTGTAATGCCTTGAACATGGGCTGGCATATACAAATATTGGGGGCATACATATTAATGATCCCGACTGTTACGTAACAGTCGGTGTTATGTTGAGATTCGCCTGTTCTTCAGAGGTCTTTTAAACAAATGAGATTTACATAAGAAGTAGGAAACAATGGTGTTTGAGACTCACTGTATGTCATTTCCATGTACTGAACTCTTGTTATTCAACTATGCCAACGTAATTCTATGGCACCTTTAAGGCTAAAAGTAGCTCCTAACTTGCCGATTTAGGAGAAACTCTTAAAAATAATGGGTGTGTTAGTCCTAAATTTAGGACTCCTAAATTTTTACTCTGAGAGTATTTAAGAAAGCATTTTAGTGCTAAAACTAGCTCCTAAATCTGTGAAAAGTCAAGAGGACTCCCAAGTCACTAAGACCAAATCACAAACAATCCTAAAATGGTTGTTACCGGCAATCAACCTCAGCAATCCGCCCCAAAAAATTGTACACCATTGAGGCCATAAGTGATAGAACCTTGATGAGCCTTTTCTTCATAAATGCAATAAATATTTTGATTTATAGATTCATAGATTTATTCATCTGCAATGACAACATTAAGGTTCATTTGTACAGGCAAAATGTATTGAATGATGGAGAATAAAACATTGCGGTCAAGTTGAAAATAATATACTATCGTTGGGGCCGATAGCCTTGTGGGAAGCTCGGGTGTTCCGGCTCATGGACCTTTCCCGATCCCGTGCTGTCTGAGGGGAGGCTCCAAGTTTGGAATTTATCCCAAACCCAGAGTACTCCCCCATATCCTGGGAATATTAACCAGCTGATAGTGAGGAGTCAGGGTGGCGGTGGAATGCAGAAAACTGTCGAGGTAACTGTGAGTCGGCTGTGTACATATTTATGCCTCCTCTTGAGCTGATTAGACAGACCGTTTGAACGTGCTCCTCCCACACTTTGTTTATAAAACTTGAATTGTAAGAGGCTGACAATTAGCTGAACATATACGAGTTTAATTTATGACAATTACCCTACATTTTAAAATCTTTATTTGAATGACAATATTTTTATTTCAAAATCTTTATTTGAATGACACGATTTTTACTTTAAAATCTTTATTTTTTAAATCTTTACCCCTCCTCCATCAGCCAATCACTGTGGGCATAGTTGGTAAGCGTGCTGACATCAACCATAGCAACGAGGTCAACCCCGCCCTTACTCTTAGCTTAAGACTTCTGACTATTCCTTAGTAAAAGTTGGTCTCAGCAGCTTTGTGAATAGGTTTTAAGATAAAACTCTTAGCTAAGAACTTTTACTGCTATTTAGGAGAACTCTTAGTGGAAAGATTAAATGTTTTGTGAATACAGCCCTTGATATATAAAGTCACAATTATGAGAAACAGCAGCAATTTTGAGATATTATAGTCACAATAATGAGAAATAAAGTTGTAATTATGAGATACACAGTCAAACCAAAAATGATTCAGACATTTTTTATATTTTTGATATATTTTTACTAGTGGGTGCAGGAAACTATAGTTCATTTATGTAAGTGAGGATAGCAAAATAAAGTAAACTGTGACATATTATACCCAAAAATTAACAAAAAATTATTCAGACACTTTGACCTGGCCATGTTTTGCTTACGTTTTATCTGACATGATTAAGATGAATTTTTCATATTTTATTACCATTTCTTTTAAACTATAGTGAATAAACTGTATTAATGAATGAAATGTTCAAGGTGTCTGAATAAATTTTAGTTTGACTGTAAAGTCACAATTGTAAGAAATAGATGCAATTATGAGCTATAAAGTCAAGAAATAAAGTCAACTGTAACAAAGTCGTAATTATGATATATAAAGTCAAAATTTAATAGTCACAAGTGTGAGATATAAAGTCACAATAGCAAGAAATAAAATCAATTATGGGATATAAAGTCACAATAATTGGAAAAACACAACATGGCATTGCTTGAGCCAGTGTTTCAAAATAGAGCTATACAATGAAAACATTATATAGACACATTTCCAGTTTTAGAGATACTCAACCTACAACTCTGCATGTTGAACTATGATTGGAAAAACTATTTTAACATCGACAGAATTATTTAGCAAATTTAAAAATGATTAACTTGTACTAGTCTAAAGAAATCATGGAACTGAGTAGTGGGTTCATATGGATTGCAAGCTTACCTCTGTCTGCACCATGGCTGGTCTTTGAGTGCGCAACATTTTGACAGTCTGGAAGATGTCGACCACTCCCTCATAACGCATCCTCTCCAATACTATACTCAGAGTGATAAATACACCTGTCCTCCCAACGCCAGCACTGCACACACACCACAGAAGATCAGGCACAATCACGTGAATGAATTCTTTTTACTTTTTATTTACTCTGATTGGCATTTTAAATCATGGCATCATGACATTTTGCGGTTAAATATTTTTTTTACAATGATGACCTGAAGCAGAAAATAAAGTAATTCGACTCAAATCTATACATTTAATTTCCATTTTTTATTTATTCGGTAGGTAATCTTGCAATAAGATATAAAATGTAATGTCAGGCAGTCATGATTGCAAAATAACCCCTGAACACATAATGGAAAAAAAGGATGAAATACATCCATTCCTTTTCCTCACCTGCAGTGTACTGAGATCGGCCCATCCTGACCGAACTGCTCTTTTGTTTTGTGCACTTGACCGATGAAATCAATGAAGCCTTCACCAGATTTTGGCACACCCTGCTCTGGCCAATCCGTGAACTGAAACTGCCGGACTGTTCTGGATTGGCCGTCCTAGAAGAGAGGCACACCAATGAGAGACAGGAAGCAGCAGTATTTTTAACCAGAGTTCTGTGTGGAGAAGTTACATAAAACGTGGAATCATATAAAATTTAACAGCTTTTTTATGCTGGGGGTCTCTGGTCTGTACATTTGGAAATCCCAATGCTAAAGATTCATGCAGACCAATCGTTCTGATTGAATCATTCAAAAGAACTGACTCAGACTGCACTAATGCAAGTTTCACACAAAAGCAATAAAAGCCAATCAACTCTTTCCCTGCCACTGACGAGTTTTTCCATCATTTATGACGCACTGCTTTCCTGCCATTGACAAATTTTTCTGGCAATCTGTGTTTGCACTGTTATATGGTATAGGGCGCTGTTACATACCTTCTGAAATAGTACAGCATCTCAGAATTAGAAAACAAGTGAAGAAGAAGATCTGCGTAAACCAGGGCTGTGTGTGAAATCGCCCCCTATACCCTCATTCACTATTCCCTACATTAGTCCACTAATATAGTTCACTTGAAGGAGTGAATAAAAATGAGTGAGCGAATTTGGACACTGAGTGTGCTGCAGCTTTTGCATAGTTTGTGCTTACTGTTTAATAATTATTTGAAACTTAGCAAACTAGCAGCTCCCCTCAAATAGTGCCCTATTTAAGGGTATAGGGGCGATTTCGGACACAGCCCAGGGCCTAATATTTGAGGGGCCAGCCATTTGTAGTGTTGTCAAAAACCATAGTGGAGATTATCGAGTGAACTCATTCAATCCCATAATGCACCGCAACAATGAGTGTACAACCGATGCACGCTCAACGGCTAGAGAATAACCATAATGCACTGTGAGAGTCGCGTGCAGAATGAATTCCCACGTCTGACCAGAAGATGGCGCCCGCAGCTCAATCATCCATCCATTTTACAAACCGTTGGTCTAATGTGGGTACGGCGTAATATCATACAGGTATAAATTCCTTTTTAACTGATTATTAAATTGTTTAATCAAGTTTATGCATACTGTAGTTTCCATGACAGAGTTCAAGATAAATATCTTCATTACTACTGGACCTGATAGTTTGCTAAGTTTCAAATGATTATTAAACAGCAAGCACAATGTGAACTATATTAGTGGACTAATGTAGGAAATAGTGAATGAGGGTGTAGGGTTCGATTTCAGACACAGTCCAGAAGAAGCGGACAACAAAATATTCTGGGGGCCATGAAATTGTGTGAATGTGATCAAAAATGCTGGCGCTATCTGGCAACTTTTTTGGTAAAAGCTGGTGGGGGGAAAGAGTTAAGAATATTTTAATGGCCAGGTATTACATCACAGTAGATAGGAAATTGTATATTCACTCTATAAGTTTCTATGACATTTTAATGAGTGTTTGACATACCCTTGCGTCTGTGACTTTAAACTCTCTGAGTATATACTGAGGCATGTTGTACTCCGCCATGGGATCCACCACAAAGTACTGATAGCGTGCTGACCTGTCAGATGGCCAGTACTGATGACATTTCTCCTGAATATGAAAGAAGTTAACACATTAGCTTCTATTATTGTTACCTAAAACTAAATCTATTAAAAACTATTAAAAATCTATTTTGTTAATTGAAATAAAGCTGAAATAAAACATAAATATTTGACGAAAAACTTAAACTAAATTAGAAGTTGAAGTAGAAGTTGAATCACTAAAAATAAATTAAACCTAAATAGTAATATTTAAAAAGAACAAGAAACTAATAAACATGACAAATGCACATTACAAAAATGCTAAAATGAAAATTTAATCAAATAAAAAAAGAAAAACTGTAATAAAACTAATAAATGCCAATTCAAAATATGAATAAAAACTGTAATAGTATATAAATAATACTAAAATAACACTGATCAGCATTCACATTTAAAGCCCCGTTTACACCAAAGATGATAACTATAATGATGATAAAGATATAAGTATAAACTGAAAGATATTGTCTGCTGGTGTGGACACTAATACAGTTATCGTATTGATGTGTGTATATATGTGAACTAACCCTTCCCATTTCTCTGAGTTTAGTAAGCATAACTACTATAGTAGAATTGTGTTCCCAAAGCATCCGCCAGTAATCTTCAACTGTCTCTGCCAGAGGCCCCTGAGTCGCAATATACGCCCTCTGTTGCCTAAAGAGTGATGAGAAAGAGATGAAAGCTTCAAAAACTGAGAATGGCACCAGCTTTCTTTCAAACGTTGTGTCCATGGTTTGTTTTATAGTTTTCACTAGTAAATATAAAGAAAAAAAAAAGTTCACAATGTACCTGTAACCATCTATAAAACTGCCATTGACATAGTCTGAGCCGTCCACTCCTCTGATTGGCTGCAGACACACACGTGTGCTTTCATATGGCATGATATTGACCAGTCGGTTTTTGAACTTATTGCATGGAAGACTGGCACTGACGAAGCGGGAGTTATGCGCTTTGGCATTAGCTAACCGCTGAAAAGGAGATACAGAAAAAAGAAATAAGCATACATTTTATGAACCCTAACATTTTATGAACACAAAATAATATAGTATTTTATATATTGTTTATAAGACAAATGGATCTAACGTAGTCAACAAAAGCTGGTCTTAAAAATGATGTTTTTAATGTTTTCAGTTTTTATTTTTTCAGTTAATTTGTTAACAAATTATGTCATTGTTAAATTTAAATTCGCAAATTACATTCGTGGGATGAACTCACTTTAAACTCCTGCTCCATTCCGCTGATGTGCTCTGGCGGTTCCGTCTGTGACAGTCTCTGGATGTAGGCGTAAAGGTTCCGAGCTGGAACCTCTGTGTTGCCGCAGGAAACGGCCTCCAGCAGCGCATCATAAATAAAGACGTACTGCTCCTCTGTCTGCACCATGTAGTTTCGCTGAGATCGCATCAGAGTCACATGACCATAAACATCTATCGTCTTCTCCTGCTTCACACGCTCCAACATGGCATCAATCACAATGAAGCAGCCCGTTCGGCCCACACCAGCACTGAGAGAGAGAGAAAATGCTTGTCACAAGCACTCATACTAGCACATTCTGGTGGTATTTGAGATTTTCTCTCACTAAATAGTTTCATATCATAAAAACATTCATATTAGACAAGGGAATCCTGAGAAAACACAATTTTTTAAATTATCACTTTTTTTTTTATACATAATATATTTTAAAATCATCATTTAATTTTTCTCTTTGCTTTCTTCTTTTCCCCATGTATTTTTACCTCTATTGTAAGTGTCAGCTTTGTTCGTTCAGTTTTGTTTATGTTGTAAGTGGTTAATATGTTAATAAAAAAGATGCAATAAAAAAAAATGTATTTATGTAATAGAAAAACTCACAAATGACCTATATTTACCCTGTGAAAAAAATCATCTAAATTTAGAAAAAGAGAACATTATAATTCTTTAAATGTATAGTAATGTTGCAATGCTAAGGATGGAGTTTAAAGTGCTTGCAAGAAAGGGAAGTCAGACGAAAACCACAGAAAAGAGATGAGGAGAGCTTTCTCACAGTTAAGACATTTAATGTGTTTCTGTATGTCTTTTGTATTCTGAAATGCAATTTTATGTAATCTGCTTTTTTCCTGTGTCAGTTCATTTGTAAAAACCTTATCGATGTATATAGTAATGTTGCTTTGTTGTGTCTAAGCAAAATAAAAAAATAAAAAATTCTCATACTCCACAAACAGCATTGAGAGTATTGGCCGAGAGAAACAATTGAGCGTCAGCATAATATAAGATAAGGATCTTATATAGTCAATACAATTTAGGCCAATTATTCAATACTCCCTACAGTGTAAGAGGTGTATCTTCCCTTCATGTCTGACTGGATATTAATGTGTTTGTTAATTCTGTACTAGTTACCTGCAGTGGACCGCAATGGGTCCGGCGTCTGGGGGGTTGCAGGCTTTTACCCGTCTAAGGAAGGCCAGGAAGGGAGTGGGATGTTCAGGTACCCCCTGATCTGGCCATGCTGTAAACTGGAACTGGCGAACCTCCCTTTTCTCACCACTCCCACTCTGTACATAGAAACAACACAATTCAGTACCATATAGTACTATAGAACAATACATTTAGTCCATAATAAATGCACAAATCATAACATCCAACATAATCTCATCCAAACTACTCATCCAATCAGCAGCAAGCCGCAACAAAACTAGATCAATCTTAATTTATTCAACATGCTTCCCATCTAGCATGTAACAAACTACAAACTAAAAAAAACTTTACAGGATGAGATCTGAATAATCAACACGTAACAAATAATTGAAACTGTTGACAAATATAACAGCATAAATAAAAGCAGCAAATAGCAAAACAACAAAGAGTAACACAGTAATTTGCATAATTTATTCATGCATTGCTGTGAATTTGAATACTGTGTTTTATCACAGTGTTTTATCCCCAGATTCCATAGCTTGCTAAAATATTCCTGCGCTTAGCAGAAAAATAAGTCACGAAAAAGCTAGTCTTTGGTGTACTCACTGTTTAATGTTTAAAGTACTTTTGCATGATTTTGGAGAGGAAAATCAGACATTGCCGAAGAGACAGCTTGACGCTGTTTTTATTTATTGCCTTTTTATGTATCACATATTTTATTAATCATCATAAATTAAGTATCATTCAAAAGCTTAAAAATTCATTCTGTGAAAACTGTTTTGAAATGGAATTGGACCAAAACTGTTTTGGACTTTGCGTTACCATGGAAACAGTACTTTAAATCCTTTTAGCGGGCTCCTCCCCCAAGTTGGCGTTTTCATGTTTTATATTACAGAAGTTATTTTAACTAATTTATAGTGAAAACTTTACTAATCTTGACAAAACACATATCATCGGAAAGGTCTGAATCTCAAGCTATCGTATTTGATCATATCATATTTCATATTAGACTGGGTAAACCCAGCCTGATCTGCCGGCGATTTGATTTCGCCCAGCAACTCAGTCTGGAAACCCGTACATTCATTTCTGCTGCATCTGTTACACTTTTGCGGGAACCAATCACAGACTAGCTTATCCACCTTGCTCGCTATTGGCGGGTACAGAGCTTTTTCTATGGCTCTGGGCGGGTATAACACGTTGACGTCTCTCGCACGACAGTCAATCCAATTCCTTTTAACCTCTCAACGATGCTAAATGACTTTTTTAGTTTACCAAACAAATCGCTCGAGTGGGTGTAAATACCACTCACTTTCATGTTTTTTTGCACAACCTGCAAAAATTGCTCGATGCTACAAACCGCTGATCAACGCTACAAACCAATACAAACTTAAGCCTGTTTGGAGTTTTTGCATCGCTCTGCAAAGTACGTCACCCGGATCGTTGATCTGATTGGTTGAAGGACTATTCACGCCTCTTGTGCAGTAGGAAATACATAGCAAACTCCCCAGACCAATGTTCAATTTTAAATTGAGCTTGGTCTGGTGATAGCCAGACAAATTTCATATACTTTTTGTGATAGAAGTGATATTTGGACAGAAATGTATTAGTTTGTTACAGGAGAATGCATCAAAAACATTTCAATGAAATGTCGGTGACTCCCGGTGGCTATGTTTGGTACAACGCCCAAACAAAATCTCATGGGAACTTCAATTTTTGTGATATCAACTTCAAATTTAGAACACAACTTGGTTAGACATATGGCTTTGATTTTATAACAGTTTTAGAGTAAAAATATTTTGTAATATATATATTTTATATAAAATAAAAAACATTTAGTACAGTACATTTTATTTACGGTAAATTTAAACTTCTATAACTTTTGCTTTCACTTCAGCAACAATCTGCTGAGCGTCTTCTTTAAAGCAAGACCATACTTAGGTCTATATTCCAAACCATTCTTGAATTACAAGTTTGGATAGAGCATTTTCATGTCTATGCACAAAAGGGGGGGGGGGGGGGGAGACAGTTAAGGGGTTAAATTATTTATTCATTATTTCATATCTATTTTTTCCTCACTTGCAGTGGTTTGACTCATACACACAATTTTGAACAAAGTTTAAAGCATGTTCATAGTTCCTTTTTTTTTTTTTTTTTTTTTTTTTTTACAATGATTTTGAAGCATTTAAATACATAGTAATGTCACTACATAGTCATGCAGTGTGACAAATAATTAAAAAAAGTATAAATAAACTTTTTCATTGAAAGTTTATTAAAAATTCATACAAAAAGTCCCAGTAAAATGTCAAGTACTTTTAAGTTATGGCAATGTTTCCGTCTAGAGTCTCACAAACCTACGGGTCAAACCTGACATTAGGTTACACTTGTGAGAGTAATGAAGTAATGGTATATTGTGTTTATTCGCTGATCACTGCCTTACCTTAAAGAGGGCAAAAGTCCTGACGCAGTAGGTTGCAAGCTCCACCGTGTCCAGTAAAGAGACCTGCATGAGTCCGTATGTCTCTGTGCCTCTGCTGGGCCAGTACTGATCACACTTATTCTGCACACAGTTCAGCAGACACTTAGTAAACCTCTCACTGCTGCATATGTCTCAATGTCAAAGGAAACATTAGAGGAGAGCTGAAGAACCAGCTGAGATAAACACTGACAGTCAGCTGCTCTTCAGTCTGGCTGCTTTCCAGCAGTAACAGTACTCACTATGGCTATGTGTCAGTCTGCTCACTAATTTAATAGTAAGTATACTACCCAGGGAGTGGGTTGCCTTATTATTAAAATCATTCCAGTGCATTGAACTGTTCACTCGCTAGAAATTAACAGAATACCTAATTTTTACCAACTCCCATTAAAAGGGAACTAGGGAATAGACTGAGACACACCCTTTGAGAGTACATTTTGGCATGCAGTGATAGTGTGATAATCAGCCAAAAATATCAAGTTACACTTTGTGACTTGTGGCAAAATGTGTCTCTGAAGTCAGTGAGGGAAGGAGGAAGCGAGAAGAGACAGATCAGAAGAAGAGAGTGTAGGTGTAAAGAAAATGATGAGGCAGAGATAACAAGGAGGGAAGAGGTGAGACACGAAATATCAACCATTCAAGTGAAAAGTGAGAGTGGTCTAATTAGCCAAGTGAGACGTCTTGCCTTTGAGAAGAAATACGAAGGCATCTGGAGAGTAACAGACAAACATCATAAGACTTACTCTGCTCCGTAACACCACACAACAGACTCACTGAGAAATACGGAAAATATCAATGCTGTGTTCGATCAAACAAGGTTAGTATGTGTGTGTGTGTGCGTGTGTTTATGAGTTTGATTAAGTGTTCAGTATCTCAATAGTTCTGTTCCAAAATCTAGTCTGCTGCCTACCTAGACAGCCTTTTAGGCATCCTGATGCAAAGACTGTTTCAGATTTTAGTTAAACAGTTTTTAGTTAGTTTAATGTATTTGGTAGGCTGCATAAATGGCCATAGCTTTTGAAAAATCTGTACCATTTCTAAAAGAAATATGATTTTGACAAGCAATCAGCTTTCTTGCTATTAAAACTTTCTGCAGTTAATATTTGCAAACTTTTATTCAGGAAGAATGCATTAAATTGATCAAAAGTGACTGTAAAGTCATTTATAATGTTCTGTATTTCAAATAAATGCAAATGTATTAAGCAGCAGAACTGTCTGATAATAATAAGAAATGTTCAAATCAGCATATTAGGATGATTTCTGAAAACTGAAGTAATAGCTGCTGAAAATTCAGCTTTGCCATCACATGAATAAATTACGTTTCAAAATATAGTACATTAGAAAACTATTTAGTTAACTATAGTTGTTTAAAATTGTAATAAATGTAATAATTATAATAGTTATTTTAAATTATAATAATAACAGCCTGGGTAAAATGGGACTGACCCCAAACATTTGAACGGTAGTGTACATTGCAGAAGAGCATCTTATATCTTACAGGACAGTTAAATCATTGTGAAAAGCTTAATATAGAAGAACTTAATACAGCATTGCAGATATCTTTCACAGAATGCACTGCAATAAGGTCAGTGAAAAAAATCAAAAAGATGAAGTTGAGAAGTTAAATGGTGATTAGAAATACATAATCTATATTGTATTAAATATAGAAAATCAATGATAAACGTGTGTGCAGAGTATTTTTATGCTTGTTAGACTATTTTGTTGTTAGCTTAGCAACATGCTAACAAGAGAAACATGCTTTGAGGAGCTGCTTCTTACAGTCAAACCAAAAATTATTCAGACATTTTAGATATTTTTGATATATTTTTACTAGTGGGTGCAGGACACTATAGTTCATTTATGTATGAGAGGATAGCAAAATAAAGTGAGACATATTATACCCAAAAATTCTTCATACAGTGGACTACCAGTACAATTGACAAAAAAAATTGGAAGCAAAAATTATTCAGACACTTTGACCTGACCATGTTTTGCTTAAGTGTTATCTGACATAATTAAGTTTATTTTTTTCTGACACAGTTTAACTCTGAGATCTTGTCATATTTTATTACCATTTTTTAAACTATAGTGAATAAACCGTATTAATGAATGAAATGTTAAAGGTGTCTGAATAAATTTTGGTTTGACTGTATGTCTTTCAAATTAGTGAATCATGAGATAAGTGTGCTTTTTTAGTTAAGATGCTGCCTATATAGGTAGTAGACAGCAAGGATGCACACTAGGTTTTGGAACAGAGCTTGTGCGACTGTGTATGTATAATTTAGCGCACTCACCCTGGATTTCTCCTCAAGTTTGGTGATCATGATGATATTTGCTGTGTGTTGTTCCCACACCATTCTCCAGAAATCACTAAACGTGTCTGGCATGGGCCCCTGGGTGGCAATGTAAGCGCCCTGTCTGCGGTAACCGTCTATGAAGTTGGCATTGATGTAGTCGCCGCCAGGAACACCTGCATAACAAGAAGGAATGGAAAAAACGAAATCACTTTCAAGTAAACAAGAGAAAAAAAATCTAAATTGCCTTTAATACATTTTAATGGGTGTAAATGCGAGATATAATTCAATTTCATTAGAGGTGTGTCAGATCTAATATTTAAAAAATGAATTATCAGCAAAAATCAAGCTCAGAAGTCCACAGTATATGGGATACTAACTGGAAAAAGACAACAGGATATTAACTTAAAATCTCTGCAAATGTTCAGAGAATATACGGATCATGGACAAAGTCATTAGCATCAGTGTTATTTTACTATTATTTATTTACAGTCATAGTATTTATTTATTAATATTTTGAATTGGCTTTTATTTTTATATTTTCAGTTATTCCTATTAATTTTTAGTTCAAGTCATTTTTATTAGTTTTTTATACATTTATATTTAGTTTTATTTCAGTTTGAGTAATTTTAGTACTTAAAGGGATAGTTCACCCAAAAATGAAAATTTGATGTTTATCTGCTTACCCCCAGAGCATCCAAGATGTAGGTGTAGGATTCTGTAGGTGACTTTGTTTCTTCAGTAGAACACAACTGATGATTTTTAACTCGAACCGTTGCAGTCTGTCAGTCTTATAATGCGAGTCAATGGTAACACAATTTATAAGAGTCAATAAACATGCACAGACAAATCCAAATGAAACCCTGCGGCTCGTGACGAAACATTGATGTCCTAAGACATGAAACGATCGGTTTGTGCGAGAAAATGAACAGTATTTACGAACAGTGTTCGTTTTCTCGCACAAACCGATCGTTTCGTGTCTTAGGACATCGATGTTTCGTCACGAGCCGCAGGGTTTAATTTGGATTTGTCTGTGCGTGTTTATTGACTCTTATAAATTGTGTTACCATTGACTCGCATTATAAGACTGACAGACATCAATGGTTGCAGTTAAAAATCATCATTTGTGTTCTACTGAAGAAACAAAAGCCCTATTCGGACGGGACTAGTTTTCCAAACGACGTTTGAGTAACAATTCTTATCAACCTACGTCTGTGATTTTATGTACGGATTCGGACGGGACTAACATCTCCGTGTTTATTACCGAGGTAGGAGTGTCTGTGTTTTACATGTGGGCATTTCAGAAGATCACGTGTTCAGAATGCACTTTGAAATATAAAGTAAAACGTCCTAACACATTTAGTGTTTTGTAAACATTTTATAAAAATTGTAGTGTGAAAAAACTAAACATACATTTATCATCATGATTTAATAGAACTGGGTTCTTATAATAAACCCACTGGAATAAAAAGTTTTAACTTAATTTACACGTTATGTAATTAGCCTAAGTGCAGAAATGAAAGTAATCTTACCTGAAACTGATATTACAGTAGCCAGTCTTAACAGTTTACGTGATTTGGCTCTTCTTGGTGATTTATTTTTTTTATTTCTTCGCAATGTACCAAACACATCTACATCCATTATCGGTGCGCAAAAAGCAGAAACTTGAATACCGGCGCGATAGCGAGAGATTGTACAGTAGCCTAGTTCACGCTGACCAAAACACACAAGAAAAAGCGTTTTGGAAAAAACATTTTCGGAAATCACAGACATTCGCATTCGGACGGGATTAGATTTCTCTGAGGACCGCCGAGTTTGACGAAAAACAGTAAGTAATTTGCTCTGGAATTTTTACAGAGGTCGTGTGAGAAAAAGACAGACATGGCAGATTCGGACGGGATTAAAATCTCAAAGTACGTCTGTGAAACAGAAATTTCTCTAACGTCCCCTTGTGAAACTAGTCCCGTCCGAATAGGGCTTATGTCACCTACATCTTGGATGCCCTGGGGGTAAGCAGATAAACATCAAATTTTCATTTTTGGGTGAACTATCCCTTTAAATATATTTATTTCAGCTTCATTTCATTTATTGAAAATGACTTTTAATAGTTTTAGTTTAAAACAATAACAACACTGGTACAGTATGTGTACATTTAGAGATAAGAAACAGCAATGGTGCTAGAAGCAACGTGAACAGGTAATAACTTTTTAATAAGTTGATTTCCCATGACAATATCCGTGTAAGATAAGAAAATGTATTATTTCTAATGGATACACACAGAAACAGTCATATTGAGACACTGAGCACACACGCGCTCACCATCATTGTTGGAGAGTGATACTCTGGTGTGGTCGTAGGCGATGACGTTGGCATATCTGTTCTTTGGCTTGTTAATCTCAAGGTTAGAATGTTCCCATGAGAACTGCTGCCCTGGATCAATAGACTACAAGAGAGAAGCACGCCATGAATTACACATGACGCTGGACATGCCCCATACGGTACTTCACACGTTACAAACATCACATAGCCTATGCAATGAAGTTAGTGCTCACACAAAAAAGGACATGAAAAAGAACTTAAAGCATGCTATAGTATGCAGAACTGCGGTGCTAATATACATCATTCATTGGCCAATGTGTTTTTAATGTACTCCCGCGGGGTGTGCGTGTGTGTGAGATCTGACCTCATACTCTTGAGAGAACCTCAGGTTGTCATTGGCTTTCATCCTCTCTATGTGAGCTGGCAGTTCTGAGACGGACACTGGAGGGTGGCTGGTCATGCCTGTCAATCACACAAACACAAAGATCAGTTCACACTCTGAGAACATGGCAGAGAGTGCTCTGAGCAGTGTGAGAGACTGTTAGTGATCTCATCGATGTTTTAGCACTAGGGTTCGTGAGTGTGTGTTTTGAAGAGAAAACTGCTAAAAGAATGCAAAAGAATTAGTGCAGTAGGTTAGTTGTTTGTACCCAGCAAGCAATAGTCATGGATTCACAGCAGGCTATTATATAAAATTTGACTCTAATTCAATCATTTTTCGAATCTAATTCACACATGGTTTAGACCAATTTAAATGAAGTAGCCAGTTTGGGCTCAATTTACTTTTAGGGAGACAGTTATATATAATTAATGTTTTAATACATTTAATGTGCAATGAACAGCTATGAAAGGTAATTCCACACAAAAGAAAAAATTTGAACAATAACAATTAAAAGCTGACAAATGGACTTTTTTACACAGACTTTTTTCATCGTAAATACAGCAAAGTTTTTTATATTTTCAATTAAAAAAAAAAATCTGTACATTTATAACACTATACTTAGTATTATATTATCTTTGCATCAAATTACAAAAAACTAGTTAACGCTGCTGCAAGGGTGTTTCTAATACAGCGGCTATGGGAGTAACGCTTTGAAATTGACATCTTTCTCTCTACTGACTGCCATTAACAATCTCTTTCTATATTTTTCCTCTTTAGAAAGTTGTGAAAACACTAATTTCCTTTTGCTATTTGAGCAAATGGGAACACGAAAAATATATTTAATGTAGTCTTATGATGACTTCTGCTTCAGAGAAACCCAGAAATTTGAAATGGGTCAATTGTAAATTTGTCATGTGGTTTTTTTATGACAAATGCTGTAAAGTAATACCATTAGGCATCTATAAATTAATTTATTTAAATAATATTATTTAAATAGAATTGTTTTCTGTCTGGGAATAGTTGTAGGTTATTGAAAATGCAGGGAATGCATTCCTACTCAGTAGGAAAGAATATACACAAATGTTTTATTTAGTGAAGTAAACTGCCTCACAGAAAACTTTATTAATATGATTTCATGATATACAACTTTTTTTGGTGGCTGTGGGCAGGGGTTGTTGACACAGTGGCAGTGGGGCTCCCTTAAAATCTCCACCTAGGCATATTCACATACCACTCTAAAATCTCTATAAATAATTTCTGAACTATAATGAATGATGTGTGGTGGAGGGTATAGATTACAATACAGTCAGATGTATTAAGCAAGATGGAATTAGCATTGAAACTGCTGAATCAGATCAAATTAAACTTAAAGCAAAAATCAATATTGCTGCATTTAGAATATAACTGAGAAGAGTTCATTTAATGTCAGCAATAGTCTGTTCAACAAAGAACAAAGTCATAGATCAACATTAAAGGGTTAGTTCACTCAATGAAAATTCTGTCATTAATTACTCACCTTCATGTCGTTTCAAACCCGCAAGACCTTCGTTCATCTTCGGAACACAAATTAAGATATTTTTGTGAAATTCAAAAGCTTGAGACTGCAGCATAATTACCACTTTCAAGGCCCAGAAAGGTAGTAAAGACATCATTAAAATAGTCCATGTGACAAAAGTGGTTCAACCTTAAAGGTCCCGTTCTTCGTGATCCCATGTTTCAAACTTTAGTTAGTGTGTAATGTTGTTGTTAGAGTATAAATAAAATCTGTAAAATTTTAAAGCTCAAAGTTCAATGCCAAGCGAGATATTTTATTTAACAGAAGTCGCCTACATCGAACGGCCAGTTTGGAGTACATCCCTCTACTTCCTTCTTTAATGACGTCACTAAAACAGTTTTTTGACTAACCTCCGCCCACAGGAATACACAAGAGTTGCGTTTGTAGAGTGTGTTTGTCGCCATGTCGTCGAAACGCTGTTATTTTCATCCCGCAGTCCAATCACCGGGTCTGATTCCGGCTCAAATTGATAAGACATGTTTACAATAACACTGAGCGCGTGCATCTCCACGTTATGGTAAGAGGCGTGACCTTTCCGGGCACGGTGCGCTCAGAGCTGTCGAATCACAACACAGGAACCGCTGGCACAATCAGAACTCGTTACGTATTTCTGAAGGAGGGACTTCATAGAACAAGGAAGTCATCAGCCCGTTTTTGTGACAGTGGAAACAGCGGTATACAGATAAGTAAATTATGTGAAAAATACTGTGTTTTTTTACACGCGAAACATGAACACATGTTATATTGCACACTATAAACACAATCAAAGCTTCGACAAACCACGAAAAACGCGACCTTTAATTTTATGAAGCGACGAGAATACTTTTTGTGTGGAAAACCACACGCATACATCGTGGTGCTCAAGTGAACAGCATCAGAGACGGACACAGAATAGAAGTAATTGTTGAATAAAGTCGTCATTTTGCTTGTTTTTTTGCACACAAAAAGTATTCTCTTCGCTTCATAAAATTAAGATTGAACCACTTTTGTCACATGGACTATTTTAATGATCTCTTTACTACCTTTTGGGGCCTTGAAAGTGGTAATTGCTTTGTTGTCTATGGGGGATCAGAAACCTCTTGGATTTCATAAAAAATATCTTAATTTGTGTTCCGAAGATGAACGAAAGTCTTACGGGTTTGGAACGAAATGAAGGTGAGTAATTAATGACAGAAATTAAATTTTTTGGTGAACTAACCCTTTAATTCAAAACTGAATTTATTATTACTGTAATCTTTATTATACATAGCTTTATTTAAAAAATGTTTCTTAGAGAGCTAGTTATAAGTGTGTGTATTTAAATCAGTTTACACTATCATTGTGGGGATTAAATGTCCCCACAAGGATAGTAAAACCTGAAATTACCTACATTGTGGGGATCAGCCAACGGTCCCCATGAGGAAATGACTTAATAAACAATGTCTTAATGAAACTCTAAAAATGCAGAAAGGTTTTTGTGAAAGTTTAAGGTAGGGTTAGGAGATAGAAAATATCATTAGCTAAATATAAAAACAAAAAAGGAAAGTTCAGCATAATGGAAAGTGTGTGTACACAGGTGTTTGCAAGCCAGTTGTGACGTCAGTCAGAGCAGAGAGAAAAGCTTCACGCGCTGCAGCAGGTGTTCACATACACCCCTGTTATGACTCAAATGAGTTAGGAGAATGAAAAAGCCAGACCAGTTACTGCATATGTGCGAGCATATGGGGGTTAAGCAGTCAATAATATCATTAGCTGGAGCTCCAAAAAACACAACTAACTTGATAACCGTCGATAACCGATGATAGATGCACGCAAACCTAAAAGAGAGACAACACTGTTTTGATACCAATAATGTGTGTGCATCAAATTGGGACTGGAAAATTAATTCTTCAGCACTCTGTACCTGTGTGTGTGTGTTAGTGACATGTCTTTTCATCAGTATATTACCAGCCGTTGGGAAGTTGATTCTACGCAGCTCCACTGGGTCAGATGGATGCTGGGAACTCATGGCTTTACTGCTGCTGGGAAAGCTGCACTTCCTGCCCTCCAGCTCTGCCCGCTTCCTGTAACATCACACGCGTAGGAGCATTAAAGCAACACTCACTTAGTAGGAAATAGTTTATATTGCATTTCGAGCATAATTAGATTTACAGAGAAACATAATACACAGACCTGTCTGGTTTGCTGTTTTGTGCACAGATAAAGCAAGGGAAGAAAAAATAAAATAAAGTCAGCTTCTGCATAAGTAAAATATAAAACATCAATCATTTTTTATTTCTTTGCATTTTATCCTCTCGTTCTTTTCCATTTCTTAAAAACCAGTCAAATGAATGAATCATTCAGACCAATTTTATGAATCGTTTAAGAGATTCATTGAAAGGATTGACTGATTTCAAGTTTTACTCTACACAAAAGCAATATCTAGCAGGTAAAATTTTAGATTATAGAACATTTTAGAGCAGAGCATAATTAATTCACTATAATTTTTCCATTTTATTTCCTCTCTAGGAACTCCCATCAATGTCATTTAACCTACATCTCAATCACTTTTCTTCTAGATTCTTCTCGATTCTTCTCCTCTCTCACCTTTTAAAGAGGAGGATGAGGATGACAATGCTGATGATGAAGATGACAGCCAGCACTGGCCCAACCACCCACAGAAGACCCTCCTCCTCGTCTATGATTGGCTGCGGCTCAACGTCGGAGAACAGCACGGCATCAGAGAATGGACTTGTGGAGTATACAGTCTGTCAAGCAAGGACACTTAGCAAATTAGCACACAAAATATAAAAAAAAATATATATACAAAATTTTAATATTAAAAATGAAAAGGTATTGCGAATACAGAGACAGTTGAAGGGTTGCAGGCATTATATTCAAAATTTTTAATACATTATTGCTTAAATATAGAATTGTAGACCTCAAAAATCACCAACATGAGAGAGAAAAGAAGGACTTACATTCTGGCCCAGTTCAAGAATAGCCAGCACGAAGCACACATACTCCTGTCCGTTCACAAGCGGTCGGTTTAGGAATGCTCCATACACACGACCGTCTCCTAGTTTAAATTCAGCTGGAAGATTCTGGAAATGAGCGCTGATGTATGGTTTTGCCTCCGCCTGCCTCCGTAGACGCACGGAGCGACCGGTGCCATTAATCTCCCTCAGTAGCTAGAGAAACCAGAAAACAGGACATGCACATGACACAAGCCACAACATATGCTGAACCAACATGTGTCTAAAACCATCAGCAAAGACAGTGAACAACTTGATCAAAAATGTAAAACATATTTAAATTACGAAATCAACATCTCATTACAAAAATGTAGTACCTCATCAATGTTCATCTCATCTGGATCACTCCATAAATTCTGGAAGTTTCCTGTTCTCTGCCTCTTCAGAGGGACAACCACAATGTAGAAACCCCTTCCATTAAAAACATGATATTATATTATTATGGGTGAATCTCATAAAGAGAAATGTTTATTTTCCTGCCCAAAAATAAAATGAAGGCCATTACATTAGTTTTTTTGCATTGTGTAATTATGAAGAAAATATCATTCTGATTACTGTAATAAAAGATGAAAAAAAAAAAAAAAAAAAAAAAAAAAAATATATATATATATATATTTGTTTAAAATCAGCATAAACTGAATTTAGTACAAGAAATACTAAGGTAATATATATACTACCATTCAAAAAATTGCAGTAAGATTTGTAAAGAAATTAATACTTTTCTTCATGCATAAATTTGATAAAAATGTGACAGCAAAAAAAGTTCTTCTGAACTTTCTATTCATCAGAATAAAAAAAAAGTATCACAGTTTCCACAGAAATATTAAGCTGCACAAGTGTTTTTAACTGATAAAAAGGAAGATTTTTTTTTCACGATATTAAAATGATTTCTGAAAAATAAAGTCTTGAAGAATGACACTGAAGACTGGGGTAAGGGCTGCTGAAAATTCAGCTTTGCCATCACAGGAATGAATTACATTTAAAATATGACAAAATAGAATATGATAATATATAATATATATTAAAACTGATATTTTGAATTCTATTAATATTTCACAATATTACAGTTTTTACTGTATTTTTGATCAAATGCAGCCTTGATGAGACTTAAAATCTTACTGACCCCAAACTATAAAACAGTAGTGTATATTTTATGCATAATAATATACATTATTGAGTTGAGTTTAAAATTCTGAGAGCACACTGGAAATCAATGGTGTTTTGCTGACCTGACATTAGCCTGTCCCTGGACAGCGGGCAGCTGTAGGGTAGCGATGCTCTGAGAGCTAGTCTTGTCCAGAAGCTGGGGTTTCCTGGTCAGCAGGTTTGGAGCGGTCATGGCATCTGCACGGTGCTGCAGGCCTCCAGTGCCGTCAGCTTTACTGGTTAACAGGAAGGAGTAGAGAGACTGGGGCTTCAGCTTAGTCACTAACTTCTGCCCGAGCCGCCCATCTACCTCCACACTCTCGCCATCACCATATGAGATCTGAGAGGGAAAGAGAGAATCGAAAAGCATAAAATACACTAAAAATGCACAATTAAAAAGCAAAGACTGTGAGCATGTTGTGGCACACACACACTCGAGAAAGTGAGATTAAGACTGACATCTCAGACACTTTGCTCACACGTTTATACCAACACTGTCTAACACAATTCCACTAAAATATGTTGCATGAAGGGTAGCGATGGAGGAACAACACACACACCCAACGTTTGTTTTTATACTGAGCTAATAATACTGTCTATCACATAACACAGCTGTTATAGGGACCACAAGATTATTTTAAATTATTTACAATAACACAAAACCAGCTTTAAAATGAAGCTAAGACAGCTAAAAAAATCAAAAAGCAAACTGATATTCTGTTTTTTATTTTAAATGTATTCTCTCAACAACAACTACCATTTTTATATAAAGAATGGGGGTTCCCATGGTCTTGGTAAGAGAATTTATTAGAATTAAAAAAGAATTTATTAGAATCTTACAAAGTCATAGAAATTTCTACACTTATACAAGCAGAAATATATTTGTCCATATGAGGGGCTTTTGAATATTATCTTGGATAATGGAAGGCCTTAGAGTCAAAAAGGTTGAGAACCACTACCCTAACTCTTTCACATATCTAGATTTTATTGAAAATAATCTCATGATTTACTCACCCTCAAGTCATCCTAGGTGTATATGGCCATTAAAAATATCCTGGCTTATCCGAGCGTTAGAATGGGAATGAATGGTGCTCCTGATTTTGAAGTCTAAAAAAGTGCATCCATCCATCATAAAAGTAATCCACACAACTCCAGGGGGTTAATAAAGGCCTTCTGAAGTGAAGCCATTGGGTTTTGTAAGAAAAATATCCATATTTAATAACTAGCTTCTGGCAGATGGCCCAAATCAACTTACACCAAAAGAGTAATCTACCATTATAAAACTTGGAAGAGCAAGGATATTTTTTAATAATCATATACAACTAGGATGGCTTGAGTAAATCATGGGATAATTTTCATTTTTGGGTGAACTATCCCTTTTTTCTTCATGTAGACCCACAATCAGGCAAAACCTGATTCACGCAGACACATACGCAGTTTTTTGCAGTACTTACAATGAGAGACTGTGCTTTATTACTGGTGGTTCGTGACTCCCAGGTCAGCATTACCGAACTCTTCATAGCAGCTTTCACTCTGAAGTTCACCGCAAACACTATTAAAAAAATAAAACAAAAGATCAACACATCACACTTCAATACTTCAGCTCACCTGAGCAGAACCTCTGGCCCCCAGCATGAGCAGAACATCAAAGAATCTTTTCAACCGTTTCTACTAAAAACATCTACCACATCAGGTTATCATTAAAGGGTTCACACTGCACATAGCCGACAGGAGAAAAAAGAGCTAGTCACTCTTTTCTCATACTGTAGTGCCGACAAGGATTTGCCACAGGGCTCACCTTTACCATTTTATGAGATTATGGAGTGCTCCACATTTACCTAGACCCATTTACAGAAAGATTCTCACCTTTTATCTGCACTTAGTGGCTTAGTGGATGTCACCAAACAAGAGACTCAGACCAACAAAGACAGACAAAAATGACCAGACATAAACAGAAAATATCCTTCCAGAGTAAAGAAAATGTAGTGGTTTTGATTCGGAAGGCTTGTTTGACAGTAAATGTTTGTGTGTGTGGATATACATGTGTCATACCTTCCTGTGCTGGTTGTGTTTTGATGGATATGGGGAGACTATAGGGCCCAGGGCCACGTTTGCTAAGCACGCACACTCTCGCCACATACTCGGTATTTGCCCTTAGGCCATGAAGAACCACTGTAGCCTCCGAAACGTCCGATTCCATGGCAATATCCGTGCCATTACTATAGGTGACAGCGAACCACACGCGGTAACCTTGGATCCGGTCATAGCTTCTTGGTTGCTCCCATCTCAGGATCACAGATGAGGAGTTTATGTTTTCAGCCGTTAAGTTAGCCAAAAGTGGCACGGTTTCCTGTATGCTCACATTTTGGCCGTCTGTTGTCCCTGGGATTGTTACCATGTCATCTGTGGTTGTTTGCACCACGTTTGGCATTAAAAGTGTGACCTGAGCGCTTGAACCATAACCCCATATGGTACGGGCCGCGAGACGGAACACATACAGCACCCCTGCACTCAAAGACGAGACGGTGTAGGTGCGTTCCTCAGCGTCTAGCTCCTGCACCATGAAAGAGTCTGAGGTCGGGTCAGCCTGGCCATATGAGAGCCTGTAGCCCAGCACAGGGGACAGACCAGCAGGGGGAGGCTGCCATTTTAGTAGGGCACTGCCATCTTCTGATGACGTGACTGTAAGCAGGGGCAAACCTGGCACTGTGGAGTAGAGAACATTACTGTAGATCAACACTAAATATGTAGCGCTGGAACTAAGTCATGATGTGTTGTGTTGAGTGAAATACTTGATTTTGTGGTTACTTCAATGAATAGTTCACTCAAAAATGAAAATTCTGTGTTCTTTTCTTCACCACTACAAAAAAGACTTTCTTGCACAATACACAAAAGAAGACAGTGTTCTTTTCAACTAAATTACAATGAGCAGGGACTGAAGCTTTTAACCTTTAAAATGAAAAGACTCCTAAATTAACAGAAAAATTAATTCATTGAAAATCTTGACATCTACCATAGCTTTCTTTGATGTATTTTTAAGAGTAAATAAGAGAAGTAGTCCAATTTGTTAACAGATAATTAGTTTAAATCAGAATCGTTTGTTCTGCTTCACGAAATTGGTCTGAATGACCTGTTTATGAATCAAAAAACTCATGCCTTACAATTTAAAAAGTTACTAAAAACTAAACATTTTGACATCCACTCTAAGTTGAAGTAGTCCAAGTTGTTAGCAAATAATTATTTTTAGTCAGTGAATCGTTTGATCAGGTTCACAAGTTGTGTGAAAGATTTGTTTATGAATTCGAAAAGTTTATCTCACAGACTCAATATCCAGTGTTATTCACTAAATATATTAACCATAGCTTTCTTTTAAGCATTTTTGAGTTAAAAAAGTAGATTTGTTAGCAAATAATTATTTTGAGGCAGATCTTTTCAGTGAATCATTTGACCTAGTGTACATAATTGGTCTAAATCAGTGGTTCCCAAACTGGGGTACGCGTACCCCTGGGGGTATGTGAGGTGACAAAAGGGGGTACGCGAACAAAATGCTGAGTAGTTCATTTAATTCTACATTAAAATAATATTAAAATAGAGCATGTATTTCTAACTGCCAAAATGTCGTAAATCCAGTACATTCTATCAAATCAAATTACCTCAGTCAAAAAGAGTTCTTGTATGTAATGATGATAACGAGCAAGAATGCATTGTTCCCAAATATCCACATGACTGCAAACGTGACATTATTATAGACCTTATTTACCAGAGAAACAAGCGCGCCGCCATCTTTATGAAATTGTCTTTTAACTTCCGTTTTGCGGTAGCTCTGTACATTTCTATGGCATCGCTGTCAAAGAATAATTAGATGGTTAAGTGGATTTACATGTTGTAGAGTTAATGAAAGTTATCATGAGCATTGTTATGTTTAAAGCAGATGTCTTAACAAATGTCAGTAGATCGGGAAGATTTTAAAACGAGCAGTTCATTCATAAACGTAATATCGCTGTGGAAATACAAACCGGAAGTCAAAAGACAACGAGCGCAACGCTGAAAAGGGGCGGGGCTACATAAGGTCTATACAACAGGTCAAAAAACAAAACGTACATTTTAAACACAGTACTGCCAGTATTTACTCTATTTTGCAATGAAATAATAACGAAAACCACAGCAGAACTACAACACACGTCTGTGTTTCTCGAACAATTCTGCGGCTTTGAACGAATCGAGAGAGTCAATGATTCAATGATTCATTCACAGCCACTTGCTTCGTTACTGAATGAATGACTCGATGACTCATAAAAACAGTGACTTGCTGCCACCTACTGGCGGTTTTAGTTTAACATTTAAAAGTTTTACTTAGTTTTACCATCATTGCATATTTCTCTATTGAACATTTTTATTTAAAACATTATTTATTTTATAAAGTTATTCATAAAGGTAAAAAAATGCACTGGAAAATCAATTTAGGGGACAAATATTGTCCCTTAATGGTAAAGGTGTAACTGCAGTCAAAGTGGAAGAGAGTGGGTACGTGGAAGGATGGTAATGCCTTCAGGGGGTACTCCACGCTAAAAAGTTTGGGAACCACTGGTCTAAATGATTCGTTTATGAATCAAAAAGTTGAGCTCACACCTTACAATTCGAAAAGTTTGCAGAGGTTAACAGCTTACAGGAGAGGAAGGGGAATTGTCATTGAAAAGAGCATAAAACTATTTTCAAATTTTCTCCTTCAGTGTTCGGTGGGGGAAACAGTCATATGGGTTTGGATACAGAATGTTATGAGGGTAAGTAAATGATTTTCATTTTTGCGTGACCTTTCTCTTTAAAATTGAGATAAACATAAGTATGTATAACAATACATAAATGTGTATGTGTGTGGGAGTGTGTACACACATGATGGTTTAGTTCTGATGACGATAGGCTTGCTGCGTGCTCCATCGCCTTTTGAGGTGAACGCAGCCACGGTCACAGAGTATTCAGTGTTCGGCCACAAATCAGTCAAAATCAGGTCCTAATAAACACATATGCACTTACTAAAACTATTAAAAAAAAAAAAAAATCAAACCAAATGTCTATTTTATTTGAAATTCATTATATTCATACAGATTCATTTTTTTCCCATTCACTGCCTAGATAAAAGGACAAAATAGCTGTCTGGAACATTACCAAGATGGCCGCAGAGTGAACTGATTTGCCTTAAAGGGACTTTGGTTTATGTAAATGTATTCAAATTCTGGGCCATGTCCAAAATAGATATACTCACATATTGTTTCGAGTCATTCTGTGGCTGTTTACAAAAAAAAAGAGACATAAATAGTAAAAATGAATTTGAATGCCAAGATGTAATATGATTATTCACAACAACACAATGAATAAAAGTCTACTGAGAATAAATAGTGTGAAAGGTTCACTGGAACAATTACATGGTGGTTTTAATGCTCTTAGTTTTTGAGATAGTTATCAGAGGTTCTGTCTTAGCATGCGGATTATAAGCAGATACTGATGTTATCTGATGATTAAAGCAAAATGAAAGTCCATTTAGAGAGCATTAGATGAGCTAAGAAGCCTAATTACTGACAAACAAACAGCTCATCCAGATCAAGAGATAGTTAGGATCTGCATCATGTTTCTAGTGTATGAGTGATTCTTCACTTAGCGGCACTACTTGAAACCTTGAAAAATGAAACATTTTCAAACTATGTTTCAGCTAGCTATATGAAAACTTTTGCCCAAATGTTGTACCAACTAGTCCAATTTTTAAAGTCCCCCTGTGGTGAAAGTTTTTAATGTTTATATGTCTATGTGGTGTTTTTAATGTGCTTTAAGACAAACCATGTGCAAATTCATAAGTCAACACCATCGCTGAGTATTTTCTGTTTAAAACTGCAGTGATCTAAAGACAGTTTCAGAAACACGGTTTGAAATCGCTGGTGTTTGTTATGTCACAAACTACCTTGTAACCAATCACGTCAATGTGCCAGCGGGCTTTAGCATATCATTAACTATGACTGCCCTAAAGCAGGAGTCTCTCAACAGAATATATCCTGGTATATTTTTCTGTTGATATGAAAAATCGTGTAGATTTAGCAATATAGTGGGTGTATCCCTTATGGAAAGAAAATATTTCCCTATATATGAATGATCAATATATTACATGATTTAACAGTATATTTGAACATATACAGAAAAATATATTGCGTAAATATATTACAATATATTGAATAATACATAAGGAATTGACGCTTTTCATATATTGAAAAATATGTGATAATATATTTACTAATATATCATAATGTATGTAATTTTATATTTAGTAACATAATTCATAATATATAGGTTTATATGTGATCAGATATGGTACTGCATGCATAATATATTGCAGATATATTTACTCATGCAGTATAAACACATAAATCGTAAAATATTTTATGTAACATTTCTTATATTTTATAATTATTTACATTTTAAATGTTTCATATTTTCAAGTTAGTTAACAAAAGCACACCTGCATGTACTAAAGTCTCTACCAAAGAGACTATCACTGTGCTATAGCATGCGCAGCTGTTACTTTTTAAATAAAGTTATTATAGTCTTAATGGTGTTCAGCCAATCATAAACCTAACCACAGGCTCTACTCTTCAGCACAGTGGTGACCCCAAAAACTCACACATACCAGAAACCCTTTTAAATTCCAAAATAATACAACTTTAAACACTAACAGATCTCCCCCTATATCAATATTGAGCAAAACACATGAAATAACACTTAATTTTAACATTTACTCTCCTTTAACAGTCTGTAGCAAATCATGCTGGGAACTAGAAGTTTGTTGTAACCACTGATTGTGACCCATTCCATGAATGTGTGCATATGTGTGTACAATACATTCACATTTATATGGGAACATGTATGTGCAATATATGCACACAATAAAGGATAAAACTTTATGAATGTAATGCTATTTTTGTTTTCATTTATAAACATTGTTTATGTATCAATATTTAGCCATATATGGTGAATGCCTATATTGCAGTATATTGAAAAATATAAGCACTAGTTTCCCATATATGGGAATGTATTATGTAATATATCGCATTATATTTTGCAGTATATTCCCATATGCTTTTGTTCCGTAAGGTTATGATGTATAGTACGATGTTATGATGAACTATATGCCTTTTCTCCACTGACGTTCTGAGCTGTTCAAAGCATTTTTAAGGATACTGATTTTTAGAAGGCAGCTGTCTGACTCTGACAAGGTGAACAGGAACATGTGCAATGTTTACCTCAGTAAGCTGACTGAGTGGATCTCTGAGCTTGTGCGAGTGAGTGGAGGCGGGGCTAATTCGAATCTTCATAGACCGCGTATACTAAATGAAGCAAGTGTGTAGAGTTACATTCAAGCTATTTTAAGACATAAAGTTTTTTTTTCACAGGAAAAAATGTTTAACCCTTAAATGCATGACTGTTTCGCCAATCATTCTTACATATTCGGGTCTTTATCGACCCGGATCTATATCTAACACGGAAGGATCTCTACCTGTCGTGATAATATAAAACTCCTCTGATATTAAAGTAACAGTTACAGAAGAATAAAATAAAGCATATTTTGTTACCTTTTGGAGCTTGAAAGGGCTCCGTTTGAGCAGATGTTTTATGCCATCACCACTGTCCTCGAGCACATTTCCCAGTAAATTCAGCAAATAATGGGCTAGTTTTATGTTTGAGGTCACGAATAGGAGCCCATTCGTGATCTCAAATGTATTCTCAAAACTATGATTTTCAACATCTTCAAAATCAAATCAATCAAATAACAGCTTCACCAGATCTCTCCAGTAACAGTTACAGTCATATTTGATTGCGTTTAGTACTTGCTCTGCAGTAAATCACTGAGCCATTTCATGTTTTTATTATTATTTCGTTTTCTGTCTGAATGAGTCGTCACTTCAGCATTATGTATCAGACATTGCCACCTTGTGGAATAAAGGTGAATTCCACTTATTCCGTCATCTAAGATTTAATTATTGTTGTGCAGAAAAAAATATATATGTGCACTCATACACACCTCGGGTCGTTAGTGACCCTATACAATTTTTTACAAAAAATGAATCCAAAAATAGGCATTCTTTAATAATTTTATGATTTTTTTCTTGTTATATTCTTTATAATGAATTGAATGAGGAATACCAAGAAGGCTGATGTCTAACTTTAAAAAATGAACGAGGAGGAGGGTAGTGAATGACGTCCCGGGTCACTAAAGACCCAAGGTATGCATTTAAGGGTTAAATATGTCAATTTGGTGATCAAAGATGAGCTTTTAAGGGATACAATTATTGACTACAGGGGGACTTTAAGTTTTCTCAAAACAGTGCAGCAAAAGCTTTAAAATATGAATTCATTTTTTATTAAAAGTGAAATTTACCTACACTTTTTATAGATTTACTGAAGAGGACTCTGAATAAGGAATTACCATTAAACATTATTTTAAGATTTTCTAGGGGGGAAAAAAAAATAGATTTTAGAATATCTTGGTATCAAAAGAGTGAAGCGGCATGTCCTTGAATTTTGAGAGTCCTTGATTTTTGAGATTAAGAATTCGTTATTTTCAAACAAAAATAAACACCACATTTCTAAAGAACAGTTTTGGCACATAATGATTTCAGAAGTGTATTTGTGTGTGTGTGTGTGTGTGTGTGTGTGTGTGTGTGTGTGTGTGTGTGTGTGTGTGTGTGTGTGTGTGTGTGTGTGTGTGTGTCTCTGTGTCCTTGAGGTGAAGTCTCCTACCTGTGGGTCTCTCAGTAGGAGTTCCCTAATTCTGGGAGAGACAGTTCTCTCCCCTGCTGTTCGTCTGGCATATGTCACCTGGTAACCACGGATATTTCCATGCTGTCGCTCAGCAACTGGAGGTTTCCATGACACTCTAGCAGAGGTGGCGTTTAAGACCACAACATCCACACCCCGCGGGGGTGCGCTGGGCACTAAAGGGGCATTTTAGTAAAGGACATGTAGTCACAGATGAACATTCCTTTCAGCTCACAGGAGAAGGACAGAAAAGGTCAGGAAAAGAGGTATGGTACTGGGGTTCAATTATCTCGATAAATCCTTTGGGAAGAAGCTTTTGCCATGGAAAGGGATCGGACCATATCATCACCAGGGTGAATAAGACAAAAATTTCAATTATTTATGCAGATGTAAAAAATTCTGAAAGAAGGGAATCCAAAGAGGAACTTGGGAGAAGTATTGCAACCACTAGCTCCAGGACAGGGCAAATGTTGAAAGGACAAATGTGACTTTGGTAGGCGAAGGAAGGAGAGGTTCAGCTTCAGGTCAAGGGTCAAATTAAGGCACCGTCACATAGACATACCGTCTTCCTCTGTGCGGACCAATATCGGTAGGCTCTCGGGTCCTTGACCTGTGTCAGTGTGGGCAGCCACTGTCACAGAGTACAGGGTCCCTTTCTTCAGGCCCTCTATCCGGTACCGGAAACAGTTAGATGGGATGTTCGAGATCTTTTGCACGGGGTCTTTCTCCCGCTCCACTGCCACATATCGGATGGAGTATCCTGTTATGATTGCGTTTTCATCTGTGAGGGGTGGAGCCCAGCTGAGCAGTAGACTTGTGGAGGAGGGGCTTATGCATTTGACTTCCTGGGGAAGGGGTATGGACTCTGATTGGGTGGTTAGAGAATTGGGTGGTTTAATTGTGTGTGTTGAGGCAACGGTGGTTAGTTTTAGTGTTGTTGTGGATGATAATGTGTGGAAATGAAATGAAATCAGAAGAAAAAACACAAAAAAAGACAAAATTGACACGTAAAATGTGGTGTTGTCACAGATAAAATAAAGCAAGACATCAAACTGCAAATGATCGTCCACATATGGTGAACTGAAATGAAAAACAAATACATTCAACATGAAACTTACTTGTTTGACTCCCTCTTTCCAGATCCTTTCAATGAATGTCTCATTTTCTTACCTGCTCTTTACACTCGACCAAATTTTCAATAGCCTGACAATCGTTTACCGTATCTTTACCAAACAACTTCTTACCAGTAGCGCTGTCATGTCAGAATCCAAGTAAAAGTCTTTACAGCCGAGTGAATAACATGAACAATGAAAAACCTGCTCTTTTAAAGGGATAGTTCACCCAAAAATTCGGTCAATATTATTTTATCACCCTCTAGTTGTTCTAAACCTGTATGAAATTCTTTCTTCTGTTGGGCATAAAGAAAGATATTTTGAAGAATGTTGGTAACCAAAGAGTTGCTGGTCGCCATTGTCTTCAATAGTATAGAAAGATAACTATGGAAGTCAATGGGGACCAGAAACTGTTTGGTTACCCACATTCTTCAAAATATCTTCTTTTGTATTCAGCACAAGAAATAAATCAATACAGGTTTGGAACAACTTCAGGGTGAGTAAATGATGATAGAATGTTAATTTTTGGGTGAACTCTCTCTTTAACCTGTACTCTCTATGACTAGCATGGAGAAATCTGATTCAAGTGAATCAGTTCATACTGATTGATTCAGTGAATAGGTACACAAGATTCATGACTCACGTAATTTAGTTAAATGCAGCTGATTTTTATAGTTTTAATAGCTGTATTTATCTCTTTAATTATGTTTAATGTTTTTGCTTAAGGTTTACAGTATCTGTTCAAGTTCAATGCTGTCACCCTTGTTTTTGAAAGATATACTACCATTCAAAAGTTTGAGATCTGTGAGACTTTTTAGTGTCTAAAAAAAAAGCTATGCTCACCAAGCTCACCAAGGTGTAAAAACACAGTAAAAACAGTAATATTGTGCATTTTAATATAACTGTTTTCTATTTGAATACATTTTTGAATGTTAAATGTTTATTCCTGTAATGGCAAAGCTGAATTTAGCAGCAATTACGCCAGTCTTCAGTGTCACCAATTTAATCAGCTGATCAATTTAATTCATCCTTTCTGAATGAAAGCAAAAAAAGGACCCCAAACTTTTTAACAGTAGTGTAAATAATAATCTGATGGTTATATATGTGAAATAACATTTGCCACTTAAATAGCTTTAATATCATTAGCAACTTTTACTTTTTACTAAATTTAAAAAGGGGAAGCTTGATTGTAGTTTGGCAAATTTTAAATTAAACTAAATAAAAATGCTTGTAATTTGGAAAGCTACTGTTTCTTGCTGAAAAGACCGAGCTGAAAAAGGACCAAGCTGAAAATTATGCTAGTAAAGCTGGTCAACCAATATGATGTTTATGTTGAAGCTGATTGAGCAAGGACATCTTGCTGGTTAAAGGATTAGTTCACTTTAAAATAAAAATTACCCCAAGCCTTCTGTATTCAACTTACAAAGAAAGTGTAAAACTCTCGCAGTTCAAAAGGCTTATACTACGCCCTACGTCTTCCGTATTCAAATTATGAAACTTCAACTTTTGTAAGTTGAATACGGAAGAAAATCATATACACCTAGGATGGCTTGAGGCTGAGTAAAGCTTGGGGTAATTTTCATTTGAAAGTGAACTAATCCTTTAAGAATCCAGCATCCAAAACACATAGCTTCGTCTTTTCAGCAAGGAGAAAGGTGTTTTTGTCTGTTTTATATAAAAGCTTTGCACGGTACATACGTGTCTGTGGAGTCTGAACGGTGATTTCACTGGTGAATGCCCCCAGGCCATGTTTACTGCGTGCTGCTAGTTGAAATATGTAGGTGGAAAACGGCTTCAGGTTCTTCAGCATATAACTGGAGCTTGGATCAAATGATATTTTCTGAAAAAGAGAAGTTTAAAGTAATTAGCATTTAAACCAGACACTACAAAATGTAAACAATTTGTATGTGCGTATCTGTGTGTGTACCTGTTCTGGCTGGTCTCCAAGCCTGTAAATGAGTTCATAGCCAGTGATGGCATCTGTGCCGCTGTGAGCTGGAGGGATCCACGACAGAAGAATGCTGGTCTCTGATTTCACCTCTGCCTTCAGTTCTGTAGGCTGGGATGGGACTAGAAACGAGTGGAGGCAGAAAGACAATGCTTAGAGAATGATGCAACCGAAACAAAATAAGCTGCAATATTAGAATCTATAAAATAATCCCAACTTCACAAACTGCACACCTCCTGTCTTGGCAATGATGTGCAGATCGCTGGAAAGAGGTCCATCTCCGACTGCGGTAAAGGCGAGCACTCTAATATAGTATGTTTTGTTCGGTGTCAGGTCTCGTACGTTCAAAAAATTAGCCCCTCGAACCATTTCCTTCTCCCATTGGCTCACGGGCAGTGACGAATCCGACGTGTAATACACCCTGTAACCTACCACCTGACCATTGGCTTCCTCTGGCTCCTCCCACTGTACCATCGCCGTGGAACCACTCAGCATGCGACCTCTGACACGACGAGGAGGGGAACTAGGCGCCTGTTCGGCTGTACGAGCTTCCACGGTCTGACTCGGTGGGCCACGGCCAATCGAATTCACCGCCACCACCCGGAAATGGTAGTGCGAGTAGGGGCTGAGTCCACCCACGCTGTAACGAGTTGTTGCTATGGCATCGATTTCTTTAAAGGTGTCGGTGGAGGAGGTGGGCCGATATTGAATGATGTAATAAGAAACAGGAAGTGGATTTCCACTGTCCCACATCAGAGTAATGCTGGTGGCAGATCTCTCCATGACAACTGGAGTTCCTGGAGGATTGGGAAGGGCTATGGAGTTGAAGAAGGAGATGAATAAATTAGGGAAAATTTATTTCGAATGTTAAAATAAATATTGTAAATATTTACTTAAATATTGTGTGCTATAATGTTAAAAGCAAATAAACTATAAACGTTTGGGGTCAGTAATATACATTTATACTTTTATTAAGAAAGGATACATTAAACTGATCAAAAGTGACAGTAAAGACCTACATTTAAAATAAATGCTGTTTTTTTGAACATTCTTTTGAATCATGAAAAAAATGTATCACGGTTTCCACAAAATATTATGCAGCACAACTGTACATAATAATATAATATAATATAATATAATATAATATAATATAATATAATATAATATAATATAATATAATATAATATAATATAATATAATATAATATAATATAATATCAGTTGAGCATCAAATAAGCATTTTAGAATTATTTCTAAAGAATCATGCGACACTAAAGACTGGAGTAATAGCTGATTAAAGTTTAGCCAAATTCAAAATGTAATAAATTACATTTTAAAATATATTTACATGTAATATTTCACAATGTTACTGTTTTACTGTATTTTAGATCAAATAATTGTAGCCTTAAAGGATTAGTTCACTTTAAAATGAAAATTAGCCCAAGCTTTACTCACCCTCAAGCCATCCTAGGTGACTTTCTTTTTTCTGATGAACACAATCTGAGAAATATTAATAAATATCCTGACGCATCTGAGCTTTATAATGGCAGTAAGCTTTACCAAATGAGTAAGAGCTGAAGAAAGTGTCACAATCCACATCAATCATAAACGTGTGCTCCACGCTGCTCCTGGGGTTTAATAAAGGCATTCTGAAGCGAAGCGATGCGTTTGTGTGAAAAATATCCATATTTAACAAGTTATGAAGTAAAATATCTAGCTTCTGCCAGACCGCCTTCCGTATTTAAATTAAGAAAAAAAGTTTCTATTATCGTGTTGCGTCAGTTACACTTTTTCCATAAGTTGAATAGGGAAGGTGTAGGATGTAGCGTAAGCTTTTTGAACTGCTAGAGTTTTACACTTTCTTCATAAGTAGAATACGGAAGGTGGTCTGGTGGAAGCTAGATATTTTACTTCATAGCTTGTTAAATATGGATTTTTTTTACACAAACACATCGCTTCACTTCAGAAGGCCTTTATTAACCCCCCGGAGCCTTGTGGAGTACACATTTATGATGGATGGATGTGGATGGAGACACTTTCTTCAGCTCATACTCGTTGATCCTTGCTCACTGCATTTATAAAGCTCGAATGCATTAGGATATTTATTAATATTTCTCAGATTGTGTTCATCAGAAAGAAAAAAGTCGTATACACCTAGGATGGCTTGAGGGTGAGTAAAGCTTGGGGTAATTTTCATTTGAAAGTGAATTAATCCTTTAGTGTGCATAAGAGAATTCTTTCTAAAACATTTTTAAAAATCTTACCGACCCCAAACTTATGAATAGCTGTGTAAAATAAAATTTATTTTCAGAAAATTTTAGAATTTAACTAATTTTCATTTAGTATCATTAAATTAAATGACATATGATAGCATTTTAAGGCATCACAGATGCTCCTAATGCAAAAGTTGTTCCAAAAGATAAACAGCTATTATACTGCCTCCTACAATAGATAATATTTGCCAAATTCTGAAGCAGGAACTCAAATTATTTCACAGGGAAGGTAATTTTTATGCTTATTTTATTTAAAAAAAAAAAAATTAACAAGCCTTTTGAAATCAATGTGTCTGAAGTGCACTCAGAGTGAGTCATAGCCTATGAAGAGTGTTCCAAGTCATTGACTTATGAGGTTACATTTTAGTTAGCCAGGCAAGAGACAGCAAGGCAGCTCACTAGGCTTTGGAACAACCATCAGCCACCCTGCTTCCTTAATATTGGCTCTGCCTAAGGAACATATTGTTTAACTAAATGGTTGTTTTTTTCTTCAAAAACATTAGGCATCTTCTTTGAGAGTCTTTTAACATCACTCCTGTGTACCTTTAACTGTGATCTGGGCAACAGTTTCAATAACTCCGAGCGTAGACATTGCGACACACGTGTAGTTGGCAGACTGGCGTACATCTGTGAGCTCCAAAACATTCCGCCCAATAGGCATGTCATCTTCTGGTGTCAAATCCTCGGCTCCCAGCATCCATTTGACATATGGCATGGGAACGCCCACCGCTTGACAGGAGATATTCACACTTCCTCCCGGCATGATCTCATAATCCATCGGTGGCACTGAGAACCGAGGAGGGATGCGACGCACTGAGGGTGTGAAAGACAGTGAGCCATTTACTAACTCAGGCTAAAGACATTATTAATGCTAAAGAGAGCACTGTGTCTAATAAGATACGCCCTCAGGGTGTTATACGCTGCAGGTTATTAATATGTGTTGTAGAGAAGAGTGGGATAAGATGTGGCTATGTCACCTCTTTAATGTATCAAACTATGCATAATTCTTATCAGGTGACTATATATTTAAAGAAGCCATCAAATACAACTCCCTGTGATCGAGAGATGCCCATGAGAAAAGTGACATGCATTTTTTATGCTAAAAACTCTTTTGGCACGACAAAGTACATATTCTACAAGGCAAGTAGAGTTAATTTTTTGTCAAAGAAAATTTATCCTGGTCTAAAAATATATATTATATATTTCGGTGAATTGCTGGAGTATAAATACAGGTATATATTGCTAAGGATTATCCATGATTGAAATGAAATATTATCTCTTCAAATGGTATCTGTGGGGTAAAGTGTGCCAGATAGGGCCCTATCATACACCTGGCGCAATGCAAGTGTTTTTTGCTAGTTTCAGCCCGACGCAGTTTTCATTTTCACATCCTGCGCCAATTTGTTTAAATAGCAAATGCATTTGTGCCCAGTTGTGGGCTCATGGGCATGCTGGTCTGAAAACGAAGTGTGTTCAGGCGCATTGTTGGCGCGTTGCTATTTTGAGGGAACTGAAATAGATTGCGCCACTGACAAACTGAAACCTGGTCTAAAGTCAATGGCACAATATTTTCTTTGTTATTTAAAGAGCGCACAACATGCGTACACTCTGCTTATTACACACACAGGGCAGCAGCACACAAACATGCCAAATATTTGCATTAAAATATTTTTCCACTTGCAAATTCTACCATGTAAATAGCGAATCCGCCATGGTGCGAGCGCAACTTGTTTTTAAAGGGAATTGGAGATGAGACTCTTATTGGTGTATTGCATGTTACCCCCAAAACAGACCCATTACTCATTAAGAAAATAGGGACAACTCTTTTAGACCAATTCCTGTCATTAACCCTTAAATGCATGACTGTTTCGCCAATTATTCTTACACGTTCGGGTCTTTATCGACCCGGATCTATATCTAACACTGATGGATCTCTACCTGTTACGATAATATAAAACTCCTCTGATATTAGAGTAACAATTACAGAAGAATAAAATAAAGCATATTTTGTTACCTTTTGGAGCTTGAAAGGGCTCCGTTTGAGCAGATGTTTTATGCCATCATCACTGTCCTCATCAGAGCTCATTTCCCAGTAAATTCAGCAAATAATGGGCTAGTTTTATGTTTGAGGTCACAAACATGATTCGCGATCTCAAACGTATTCTCAAAACTATATAATTTTCAACATCTTCAAAATTAATATTTTGATCGCTAACAGCTTCACCAGATCCATCCAGTAACAGTTACAGTAATATTTGATTGTGTTCAGTACTTGCTCTGCAGTAAATCGCTGAGCCATTTCATGTTTTTCTTATTATTTCGTTTTCTGTCTGAATGAGTCGTCACTTCAGCATTGTGTATCAGACATTGCCACCTTGTGGAATAAAGGTGAATTGCACTTATTCCGTCATCTAAGATTCAATTATTGTTGTGAAGAAAAAATATACGTACACTCATACACACCTCGGGTCGTTAGCGACCCTATACAATTTTTACAAAAAATGAATACAAAAATAGGCATTCTTTTATAATTTTATGATTTTTTTTCTTGTTATATTCTTTATAATGAATTGATTGAGGAATACCAAGAAGGTTGATGTCTAACTTTAAAAAATGAACGAAGAGGAGGGTAGTGAATGACGTCCCGGGTCACTAAAGACCCGAGGAATGCATTTAAGGGTTAAACTAGCAAAAGTGGACTCGCCGTGTGCTTTAGATCATGCGCTTAGATCGTTAAAATAGGGCCCATTGTGAGTTTGTCTTTTAAATGTTGAAAAAAGTTTAAAAAATATTTGCTTTTTCTGGCTGGTTTATGAAAATGCTAATAATACGTAACAAAACTGGGATGCCTAAAATTGTGATAATAGAGAAAAAGATGGAGCAGTAACTTCACAGTATCAAATCTTCAAATGGGTACACGGCATTACTATGATATCATTTGCTATCAGCATGATGTTATGGAATGCAGTTAAGTAGGATCAGGTGAAATATGGCGGATTAGTGTCAAATGACATATGCAGTATTAGGATCTGGAAAGTGAGTTAGACTGTCCGGAGGGAGGGAATCCCAGTGGAGGGGAAGGATTATGTAGATGTGAGGGTCTGAGGCTCAGATTAGAGTAAGAAACAGAGCACTGGTTTGAGACGAAGAGCACTTACCATCTCTTAACTCTACACAGGAGTCCAGCAGTGAGAAGTGTGCCAACAGGGAGAAACAAACAAACAATGACTACATGTCTAAAGTATGTAAAAGGAGATTATCTAAGAAGAATCAGACAGATCAGACTACAGAGATTTGCTTTGACATGTAGCTATTCATAAGAATGTGTTAGTTAATTTCTAATTCTACAGCACTCAAATAAGTAACTCAAAGCTGTACCTCTGACATAAAGGTTAGCTGGTGTCGAGTAGCGCGTTCCTTCACTGTTGGTCGCGACACACTCGTATTTACCCTGATCAGTTTCTTCACTCTGATCAATTTGAAGTGCACCTGGATACATATGCACATATAAAAGGCAAAACATTTACAACACAACGACACACACACAGACTTTGTCACCAGCCCAGTCCTTTGGAAGGAAAGTTAAACTCTATCGACGGTATCTGTGGCATGCTGTTGATCATCACAGAAAATAATTTGACTCACCAAACAAAGACATTTTATATATTGTATATTTTTTTATTTAAGTTAATATAATTACTGTAATTTCATACCTTTCACAATGTTAGTAAGCGATTCTATAACACTAGTGTCATGATTTATCACGCATGACGTAGGCAGAAGTACCGATCTAGAGTCTACAAAGAGAACGTACAAAGACTAAGTCTTTACAAAAAAAAGGTAAAACTATGATGTCGGACGATTTTGAACTTGGAGGAGAAAATGAGATGGAGTTTTTCGCCCTACCACAGTACTTCCGCCTATGTCACGCGTGACCTTTCCAATGTGATTACGTAATGCGTGGTGGATCGCAGAGCAGTGCAACCACACAAGCATTTGTGGTTAAATGGTATATAATTCTTTTTTTTAGAAAATGTCTGATCGTTTCACTAGACAAGACCCTTATTCCTCAGCTAGGATAGTGTAAAGCTGCAATGAAACTGCAATTTGGACCCGTTGTAGCCTGATGAAGTCCACTATATGGAGAAAAATCCTGGAATGTTTTCCTCAAAAACCTTAATTTCTTTTCGACTGAAGAAAGAAAGACATGAACATCTTGGATGACATGGGGGTGAGTAAATTATCAGGAAATTTTAATTCTAAAGTGAACTAATCCTTTAAGGGATGAGTAAAAATTATTTTCTGTGAAAAATCTATAATATGTCACAGATGCTGTTCATAGAGCTCAACAATTTTGTTAACTGAAACTCAGACATACCAACAAAATGCAAACATACAAACTGGTTTACATGTAAATATCAGCACAAAATGACAGTGGCCAAGAAAGTTAAAACAACATATAAATCATCAGAGTATTAAAAACTCCTGGAACAACTCTGCCATTTTCCAAGAATAAAATACTGCCTTAATATATTAAAAACAAAGCAATCAAGCAATTGTTCTTGCCAAAGAGAAACAAAGAAAAGCATTCAGCCTCTTTTTTTAATGTTGTTTAAATATTAATAGTTAGATATAGACATAGACAGACGGAAATGGCTCCAAAAAGAGACACAGGCTGTTGCACTGCATGTAGAGCAGATTCTAAAAAGGCTTCATTAAAAAGACAAGATAAAAATAAAAAATAGCCTGATTTATCATCCAAGTAGACATTTCTAGCTGAAAAATGAAATGATGTTTAATTAGAGAGAGAAAGAAGTGAAAAGATCCACAGAGGGATCAGAAGAGCATGAGAAAAACAGCAGAAACAGAAAAAAAAATGCTTTAACAGCATTTCAGAAAAAAAAAACATTTTTTTCTGTAATGTCAGTGGCAATAAAATGTGTCACTGAAATTGCTGAAAAAGCCAGAATTGGTCTATATTTCACAATATATTCTAAGATAATTTAGTTAATCGATTCTCTCTTCCCATCTTTAGCTGGAAAACACAAAAGTCATCTCTGATATCTGCTCCTCTACTAAAAATTAAAGCATATATCATATTTTTTTACAGTTTCAAGCAAATGATGCAACCATTCAAGATTGGAGGGGTGGCCAAACATAAGAGTCATTCCACGAAACGGGTATGATTTGAGTCCCTCTGACCTTTTTCAGTGTTTTTTATCTACTGGGTCACCAAAATATATTGTTAAAAGCTTTTTGTATTAGTTGAAATGTCTCCTTTAATAATGTTTAAAAACATGACATACATTTTATCTTTATATTAGAAATGATTTAGATTTTTTCAGTTGACACCACCTATTTTGTCATGTCCCTCAAGGCCTTCTATGAAAGTGTACTTGGGATATGAATAATAAAATGCGAAAAAAGTCATTTTGCCATTCCCATAAATATCCATCTGTGCTTTTTTGCTGGTAATATTTTTTAAAAATTCATGATTATTCATTAAAGTCATATTATTTAGTTCCGTACCTCAGTAACCCCTCAACCCCGTTACACAAACCATTCTCCCCCTATAAAAATAATGAAGTGATACTTATGTGACACCATTAATAGGAAGTGACATCATAGAAGTCTTCTGAACAACGATGTGAGCAGACACAGGCAAGTTACCACCTTCTTTAATAATTATAACTAAATTATGTTTTGAAATTGTGTTTGTCAAGCTTAACGTCTCAACCCCATTACATTGTTTAAAGATATAAAACTATTACTTGTGAAAATTATCTTTGTTATTTCAACATTATTCATGATTTCTTAATATCATGCATGCCATGCGCTCTCCATTTATTCACTAGATTTAGAGCAGTGGCCAATTTGGGCAAAAAAATCACAACCCCGTCACACCTACATTTTTATTATTCTTTTTTTTTTTAAGTTTATGAAAAAGTAATTAAAATTTGTTGAACTCTGTCTGAAATGTTCAGAGCAATCATAAGAATACTGATTTTAAGTATTAGCTTCTGAAGTTAAGCTAAACATTATGAGGTTTCTGTCACAAAAAGTTTCCATTTCAGGCTTTAGTATAGCAAAGGCGTGAGATTTTATGTAACTTTTATATTTGCAATTACTGAATTAGTGTGAGGGACATCTGACTAATAGGAAAATGTTGATATCATCACAGATACATTTTATAATAATATTCAGAGAGCTCCAATAGTGTCCATAACTTAAAATAATGACCAATAATAATAGGGATTTGATGCTTGAGATGGTAAAATATGTTTTTCTGGAAGTTAAATATGTCATTAATGTTGTGGGGCGTTCAGAAAAGTAATACATTTTGGGAAAATTTTATAAAAATGCATAAGTCCAAATCGTCCCGGTTTCGTGGAATGACTCATAAAAGTTTAAAGACCCCATAAAAATTGTGGTTTTTAGTCCATGCCTGTTAGCTTTGAAATGCTATGCACTTTTAGAGGATATACACATTTAAAATGTATATAGCCTTTGGGGACAACAGACCAAAAACTAGATGACTCATTCAATCTTTTTTTTTTTTTTTGGTCAAAGAATATGCTCTCTAGAATGAGAATGTCCCTCCTCTTAACAGCACGTACATACGTTTTAGGGATGAGCCTTTCAATATGTCCTGCCCACACTTCTTTTTTCAATATGTAATATATCACCACAAGAAAGAAAACGGCATCAGACAATGTCATGGGGCCTTTAAAAAACAAACCATACTGAACAACCACTAAAAGTAAACCCTCTTTCATTTTTTTCCCCTAAAGTATAGATTTCAAATTATTGTTATCAACTCACAAAATTAATGTTTATTGGATTTTAATTCACCATGAAAATAACACATTCAGATAAGATCTGCGTAAAGGGAAGGTAGTTTTAACATGGCGACAGAACCCAAACATTAATCATGATAAACAGTCCCTGAAAATGACACGGTTAGTCAAACAATCAGGGAGAGAGAGAGAGAGAGAAAGAGAGAGAGATGGAAAGAGAGAAGAAGGGGGAAGGGAAAAGGAAGAAAGAAAGAGAGCGATAAGGTGAAAATAGATGTGGTGGGTTGCTTTAGTCTCTTACCTCGGATAGGCGTACCCCCTGGATGTGTGAGAATGAAAGCAGATGGGAGATTAAAGAGAAGACGAGTTAGTGCAGTGAGGGAGAATGAGAAAAAAACAAAAAAAAACAAAGTGACAGAGAGAGAGTGAAAAAGAGATACAGAGAAAGATAACAGAAAGATAGAGGGATAAAATAGAAACAGCAAAAAGAAAGTGTGCAAGAAAGAGAAAGAGGGGAGGAGGGAGACTCTTCATGTCTTAAGTGCAAAGTGTATGTTGGAATTTTATGAGATGACAACAGAGGTCGTCTTAAACAAAAAGAAATGAAAATTTTCCGTCATTTAGCAAGTTTTTAAAATGTTGACGATTATAATGTTTATATTTCATAAATATTTTAAAATATGAATAAAAATGTAAAAATAATTTAAAAAATGCTTTAATTTTATTTCCTTTTTCACAGATAAAAAAAAAGCATCTGGTCTGTTGCATATCCCTATTTCAAAAATTGTAAAAATCCCAATAGTAAATATGTGGTAACACTTCGATATTTCGATAGTCCACTTTAGACATTCTACTAACCAGAAGAAACTTGTCAAATACCAGTCATTAGAGTACTAGCAGATTGTCTGCTTAAAGGGATAGTTCACCCAAAAATGAAAATTCTGTCATCATTTACTAACCCTCAAGTTGTTCCAAACCTGTATGAGTTTCTTTCTTCTGCTGAACACAAAAGAAGATATTTTGAAGAATATGGGTATTCAAACAGTTGACGTTAGCCATTGACTTCCATAGTAGGAAAAAAATACGGTAACACTTTATTTTACAGTGTCCTTGTTACACGTTACATGCAGTTACTGTAGTAATAACTATATATTATGCATAATTACAGGCCACTAACCCTAAACCAACCCCTATTCCTAACCCTAACCCTATAGTAGGAACATGTAGTTAATTATTATTACTCAGTACTTAAATGTATAATTGCACTGTAACACGGAGACCTTAAAACAATTCTATGGAAGTCAAATGTCTGGTTATACCCATATTCTTCAAAATATATTCTTTTGTGCTCAACAGAAGAAAGGAACTTGGAAGAAAGAACAACTTGAGGGTGAGTAAATGACGACAGAATTTTCATTTTTGGGTGAACTATCCCTTTAATATCTGCTAACACTATACATATATATATATATATATATATATATATACAGGTGCTGGTCATATAATTAGAATATCATCAAAAAGTCGATTTATTTCACTAAGTCCATTCAAAAAGTGAAACTTGTATATTATATTCATTCATTACACACAGACTGATATATTTCAAATGTTTATTTCTTTTAATTTTGATGATTATAACTGACAACTAAGGAAAATCCCAAATTCAGTATCTCAGAAAATTAGAATATTGTGAAAAGGTTCAATATTGAAGACACCTGGAGCCACACTCTAATCAGCTAATTAACTCAAAACACCTGCAAAGGCCTTTAAATGGTCTCTCAGTCTAGTTCTGTAGGCTACACAATCATGGGGAAGACTGCTGACTTGACAGTTGTCCAAAAGACGACCATTGACACCTTGCACAAGGAGGGCAAGACACAAAAGGTCATTGCAAAAGAGGCTGGCTGTTCACAGAGGTCTGTGTCCAAGCACATTAATAGAGAGGCGAAGGGAAGGAAAAGATGTGGTAGAAAAAAGTGTACAAGCAATAGGGATAACTGCACCCTGGAGAGGATTGTGAAACAAAACCCACTCAAAAATGCGGGGGAGATTCACAAAGAGTGGACTGCAGCTGGAGTCAGTGCTTCAAGAACCACTACGCACAGATGTATGCAAGACATGAGTTTCAGCTGTCGCATTCCTTGTGTCAGGCCACTCTTGAACAACAAACAGCGTCAGAAGCGTCTCGCCTGGCTAAAGACAAAAAGGACTGGACTGCTGCTGGATGGTCCAAAGTTATGTTCTCTGATGAAAGTAAATTTTGCATTTCCTTTGGAAATCAGGGTCCCAGAGTCTGGAGGAAGAGAGTCGAGGCACACAATCCACGTTGCTTGAGGTCCAGTGTAAAGTTTCCACAGTCAGTGATGGTTTGGGGTGCCATGTCATCTGCTGGTGTTGGTTCACTGTGTTTTCTGAGGTCCAAGGTCAACGCAGCCGTATACCAGGAAGTTTTAGAGCACTTCATGCTTCCTGCTGCTGACCAACTTTATGGAGATGCAGATTTCACTTTCCAACAGGACTTAGCACCTGCACACAGTGCCAAAGCTACCAGCACCTGGTTTTAAGGACCATGGTATCCCTGTTCTTAATTGGTCAGCAAACTCACCTGACCTTAACCCCATAGAAAATCTATGGGGTATTGTGAAGAGGAAGATGCGATATGCCATACCCAACAATGCAGAAGAGCTGAAGGCCACTATCAAGAGCAACCTGGGCTCTCATAACACCTGAGCAGTGCCACAGACTGATCGACTCCATGCCACGCCGCATTGCTGCAGTAATTCAGGCAAAAGGAGCCCCAACTAAGTATTGAGTGCTGTACATGCTCATACTTTTCATGTTCATACTTTTCAGTTGGCCAAGATTTCTAAAAATCCTTTCTTTGTATTGGTCTTAAGTAATATTCTAATTTTTTGAGATACTGAATTTGGGATTTTCCTTAGTTGTCAGTTATAATCATCAAAATTAAACGAAATAAACATTTGAAATATATCAGTCTGTGTGTATTGAATGAATCACTTTTTGAATGGAATTAGTGAAATAAATCAACTTTTTGATGATATTCTAATTATATGACCAGCACCTGTATTATATACACACACACACACATATATATATATATATATATATATATATATATATATATATATATATATATATATATATATATATATACCACTACCACCACTACTGTATGTGCATTTAAATCACAGCTTAAAACTTACTTATTTTCTAAGGCTCTTAACCATTGACTGACTGTATGACATACTGACTGTAATGCACTATATGTTATTTTACAAATGATGTAAAGCACATTGGTCAACGTGTTGTTTTAATTGTGCTATACAAATAAAGTGACATTGACATTCTACTGACTAATAAGTAACTTTGCACATACATGTCAACTTATTCTATTAACCCTAACCCTAACAGTCTAATCCTCTAATGAGTTAGTTGACATGTATTTGCAAAGTTACTTATAGTTAGTAGAATGTCTAAAGTGGACTGTCAAAATAAAGTGTAACCAAATATGCAAACAGGTTTAGGTTCACACTTGTAGTTAGGTTCTCTCTGTTCTTTTGGTCTGGACCAAAAAATAAAATTACACATTTAGTCCTGGTTCTCTTAACGTTCACTTAACGTGTCATTTTTAACACTGAACCTAAAGATACAAAACAAAACAAAAAACCCTGCTTTTATAACGTATATTTTGAGATGGAACTTATGAAACATCCAAAACAATGCTCTGTGCTAAATGTGCTCCTTGTATGTGCATACATATGATGATATTTTTACCAACCGAGAACTCACAAAGAGTCAAGGTATCAAGGGAATCAAAATCGTGCCAGAAATTGCTCTGTTGCACACACAAACGGAAATGCTGCGAGGAGACGCCGTTTCTGATGCCTGTCCTGAACTGTAATAAACAACGTAGCTCCTATGATGAGAAAAACTTGGGTATGCTTGGATTCTGGCATTTCTAGCCTCGCATCTTGTGACATCACACACTATTTTTGTTTTATTTAGATGTCTTTGGTCCGTGTTCGTTTGAATAAGTTCATACTAACAGAGCAATCGCACCAGAGTTTGTCTGAATTGAACCAAACCTGACAAGTGTGAACACACCCTTAATGAACCCCTGTAAAATGCAAATGATGATTTGGGGAGAAAAACAATAGTTTATTATAATTGTTTTTTAAATCAGATGACCAGATTGCAAAAATGAAGAGTGGGACAAAAGCAAAAAGCCAAGAATCTGCTACTAAAAAAAGCTCTTTCCACTAAAGTTCTTGTGATATCAAAATCACAGCAAAAGTGTTTAACGACAAAAAAAAAAAAAAAACATGACGGAAAATTTACAACCAAGTCTGTCAGTGACGGATAACGATTATTCGTAGAACAACCTCTGGATGACACCTGTTTTCCAAAAAATTTGATCATAAAATTAATCGAAAAGAACACAGAGACTTAAGACAGGCAGACTCGAGCCCAGAGAAAGAGGAAAGCCAAAAAGGCCACGGTTTTGGGTGAAAAGCCACTGTAACATTCAGCATTAGGACATTCAAACCTATCTAGGCAACAAAGTAAGAGAAAGAAAGAGAGATCTGAAAGAGTGAGAGGGAGTAGTGATGCAGGAAATCCAATGCCGAGGGCAGTGAGCGTTTGGAGAAGTGAAAGAGTGAGCCAGTGAAGGAGGGAGTGAGAAAAAGTAAGTGAGAGTGGAAGCAAGAGGCTCAGTACCACACGTTAGAGGGGCAGCGCTCAGGTAAGGAGAACTATCTACTGTACGTGAATGCTGTGTGTTAACACACTATGTTCTGACTATATGTGTGTGGAGAGAGGGTGACTATATTGTTAGGGGAAATTCAATATATAGATATATCATGCGCTTTACCAATAACGACATGTTTGTGTGTTTTGTGCTTGAACATGTGTGAGTGTGTGTTGTGCCTCAGAATAACACACTTACCAAAGGACTCTGTAGATTAAAACACAGAAAGAGAGACAGCACATTTATCACTTAAGGTCGTCACACAGCAAAAACAGTGTGTTTGAGACTGTGTGTGTGTGTGTGAAAGGACATTAGGCTACAGGATTTCTTTAAAGGTGCACTCAGAGAGGTTATGTGTGTAAGTTTGCGGCATGGGAGTTGTTGGATGTCATGGTTTGTTTCATTGGTCCTGCAGTGACTGCGTGTCTGGACAATTCATTTTTCCCACTGTTATGTTGTGTCTTTTATATGTCTATTGTATCGTCTGGTTTCCTTGTTGTTTCTTGTTTACAGGTACTTTTATATTTATGTTTTTGAAAGTATATAGTATTTAAACATATACTGGTACCACATTGATTATCGTCCAATACATGAATTAATTTATTGGTATTGGTTGATATTTTAAAGGTCCCGTTTTTCGTGGTTTTTTGAAGCTTTGATTGTGTTTATAGTGTGCAATATAACATGTGTTCATGTTTCGCGTGTAAAAAAACACAGTATTTTTCACATAATTTACTTATCTGTATACCGCTGTTTCCACTGTCATAAAAACGGGCTGATGACTTCCTTGTTCTATGAAGTCCCTCCTTCAGAAATACGTAACGAGTTCTGATTGTGCCAGCGGTTCCTGTGTTGTGATTCGACAGCAGCTTAGCGCATCTTGCCCGGAAAGGTCACGCCTCTTACCATAACATGGAGATGTACGCGCTCAGTGTTATTGTAAACATGTCTTTAATTTTACCCTATCAATTTGAGCCGGAATCAGACCCGGTGATTGGACTGCGGGATGAAAATAACAGCGTTTCGACGACATGGCGACAAACACACTCTACAAACGCAACTCTTGTGTATTCCTGTGGGCGGAGGTTAGTCAAAAAACTGTTTTAGTGACGTCATTAAAGAAGGAAGTAGAGGGATGTAGTCCAAACTGGCCGTTCGATGTAGGCGACTTCTGTTAAATAAAATATCTCGCTTGGCATTGAACTTTGAGTTTTAAAATTTTACAGATTTTATTTATACTCTAACAACAACATTACACACTAACTAAAGTTTGAAACATGGGATCACGAAGAACGGGACCTTTAACTGTGAATTCAATGTTTTGTTACATTTAGATTACCTCTACCAGCATTTAACACTCACTTAAAGTTATTCTTTAAAAGCACAAATTAATAACACTGTAAGCAAATCTCAAAATAAATATCAGATTTCATATTGTAAATTATAATGTTGTGATACATACATTTATCTTTTTAGCATTTAAGATGATTGTTTTTAGTTTTTAGTGTTGTATTTTTAATTTATTTAGACACAGTAGTATAGAATTTTACTATAGGGAGCAACATGAAAATAATTATAGGCTTTTCGTAATCGTATCGGACAGAATTTTAATATTGGTGCATACCTAGTATGCATATAAACTTATTATATTATTATTATTATTATTAATATTTGTAACTTGTTGCAAGCTCAGCAAAACATAGCTGGTCATGTGATCTCAACATGGCTGTCCCCATGCGGAGACTAGCTCCATGCAGAATGAACCACTTTTTATTAAGCTACTGATATGACTCTTCATCTCATGTGAGCGAACATAATTTAAAATATATTTATAAAAAGTACTATTTATTTTTTAAATCAGGAAAATTTGCTTAGTGCACCTTTAAACAAATGATAAGAATAAGAGAACAGAGACTGTAAATCCATCAGAGCACACACACCTGAGCGTAGTTGTTTGATCCGGCCATGAGTGTGTGTATCTATGGGAAGGAAATCTTTAAACCAGGTGATCTCTGGGTCAGGTGTTCCGCTGGCTGCACACAGCATGGTAGCGGTGCGAGAACGCTCCACTACCTTCAGCTGAGGACCCATATCAATAGAGGGGAAACCAGCGGGAAGCTGGTCCTCTGAAATAAACAATTACAAACAAACATTACACTCACACCTCTGTTGACATTTGAAATCCCCAAAACAAACATACCCCCACCCAAATGGATCTTGATAGCTCCGCCCCCAAATTCACAAACACGCTATGCAACACCTCCCATATCATGAGTGTATACACTCCTTACTGTTAATTGGCTACAAGTATATTTTGATCCTCGGTCCAAAATGCATTACAATTATATTCTATAGACAACTCTAATAAGAAATAAAAAACATATGTTTTTTTATAATATGCTGTCAACTTAATAAAAAGTAAAAATTCTCTAGATAATATTTAAAAAATTAGCTTTGGTTTTAGTATAGTGAGAACAAAAAAGCAAACTGTTGAATTTAGGAAATAACATATTTACAACATGCTTAGTATTTTTAAATTGGTATTTATACATGAAATTATACAGCTACTATTATGCTTCAGGAAGGGAGTCATCATTAAAAAGTAGGGCAGTCAAATCGATTAATCGCGATTAATCGCATCTAACATAAAAGTTTGTCTTTATATAATACAGTATGTGTGTGTGTGTGTGTGTGTGTGTGTGTGTGTGTGTGTGTGTGTATATATATATATATATATATATATATATATATATATATATATATATATATATATATACCGGTGTATATATATTTATTTATTTTTGCTTTGTGGCAGGGTGCATTATCCTGCTGAAAGAGGCCACAGCCACAAGGTAATACTGTTTCCATTTCAGGGTGTGCGTGGTCTGCAACAATGCTTAGGTAGGTGGTACGTGCCAAAGTAACATCTGCATGGATGTCAGGACCCAAGGTTTCCCAGCAGAACATTGTCCAAAGCACTGCCTCCACCGGCTTGCTTTCTTCCCATAGTACATCCTGGTGTCATGTGTTCCCCAGGTAAGCGCCGCACACGCACCCGGCCATACATGTGATGTAAAAGAAAATGTGATTCATCAGACCAGGCCACCTTCTTCCATTGCTCCATGGTCCAGTTGTGATGCTCATGTGCCCACTGTTGGTGGTGGACAGGGGTCAGCATGGGCGGCTATGCAGCCCCATATGCAACAAACCTGATGCACTGTGTATTCTGACACCTTTCTATCAGAACCAGCATTAACTTCTTGAGGAATTTGAGCTACAGTAGCTCGTCTGTTGGATCGGACCACACGGGCCAGTCTTCACTCCCCACGTGCATCAATGAGCCTTGGCTGCCCATGACCCTGTCGCTGGTTCACCACTGTTCTTTCCTTGGCCACTTTTGATAGATACTGACCACTACAGACCGGGAACACCCCACAAGAGCTGCAGTTTTGAAGATCCTCTGACCCAGTCATCTAGCCATCACAATTTGGCCCTTGTCAAACTTCCTGCTTATAACACATCAACTTTGAGGACAAAATGTTCACTTGCTGCCTAACATATCCCAGGTGGCGTGATGAAGAGATAATCGGTGTTATTCACTTCACCTGTCAGTGGACATAATGTTATGCCTGATCGGTGTATATATGTGTGTGTAAACACGCACACACACACACACACACACACACACACAAATATGCTCACACACATATATTATATAAACACAAACTTTTATGTTAGATGCGATTAATTGCAATGAATCGGTTTGACAGCACTATTAAAAAGTATAAAAAAGTTTTTAAAAAAGTATGGTTTAATACATAATATCTACAAAATTTACCCCAAAATCAGCATAGAAAATGAGTAAAAAGTGTGCAGATTCAGTGTGGGCCTACAGCTGTATATTGACCATTATATTGGATATTGGTCACAGCATGAAAACAATTATCTTCTAATTGGTATTTCTAAAAAGTCTGTGTGGTGCGTCACTAAAAATAACAGTAATACTCAGTAATGCCATGTATCAGGCAAGTTTGAGAGAAACACACTTCAGAAGTCCAAGATAAAGCAAAGATTTGAAGAAGCTTCCAGTCAGATCCTGTACCTACCGCGGAGAACACTGAGGCGTGTGGAGGCGGTGATCTCTCCTATATCATTAGATGCCACACATTCATATATCGCCTCATCACGTGGAGTCCGAAGTGGCTGCACTCGCAACACAGACCCTGAACCATCCTCAAACTCTATCACCTACAGACAGACAGAGAGAAATGTGTTAGTAACTCCCTTAATAGCTTGTGCGTCTCTATAGACCATGTGCATAGAATCCACAAGTCAGGGCAAATGTGTGAAGTTACAGGAAATGTACTGTGGGAATCTCACTTTAGTAGTGTTACAACCTTATAGCGCTGCTTGCAGCAAATGTGTAAGCAAGCTGTCTGTTTGTATTCGTGCAGTCGGGGCTCAAGAGTTTACCTCAAATCTCTGGTTTGTGACTTTTTTGCCTTTTCTGCTCCATGTGATTTTGGGCTGCGGATCTCCTGTGGCTTGACATACGAAGGAGGCCACGCCCCCCTGAACACCTATTTGATCAGTGGGCATCCGAGTGAACCGAGGAGCAGCTGCAGAGAAGGACATAGATTGGTGGTTTGTATGCCCTGTAATAGTCAATTAATTGTTTGTCGACTAGAAGAGGCTTAGTCAACCAAAAATTTAGTCGCAGAAGAAGAAATCCAAAAGTTCACTTATCATCCATCAACTTCAAATATGGCTTATTTGAAACATGTAAGTAATAGCAACTTTACACGGCTGCTCGCTCTAACGTTAACCAAGATAAATGTGCACTATTATTAGGCGATATATATCCAAGTGTTTGTGCAGAGTGTGGAAGCTAAAGTATAGCATGCTTAATGCAAGACATGGAGTCGCTGGCGCGATCACTTGCATTTTTTCCTGATAACAGCGGAAAGACCTTAAAATACCATTTTTGGTCATACAGTTAAGAGTAATACACCATTCAAAAGGGTCTAATTTTATTTGTGTAAACTCAAAATAACAAGAAAACATTGTGCATTTGTAAAATAAAGAAAACAGGATGCGCTTTCTGCCATCTCGGTCTCTGTGAACTTAACCGCGTCAAAAAAATAAACCACAACTCAGTGCATACACTTGCCATAAGACTAGATAGCATGAAATGTCAAGCAATTGTCAACCAATTCAAGTGGAAAAAAAAATATTCACAGATTATGTAATCCGTATGAAACGTGCATAAAGGCACGTGCACTACTGCGGAGATGACAAGTCAGCACCGTCGACTTAATCTCTGCAGCCGAAAATACAGAAAATATTATCAATAAATTATTAAGATGTTTAGACAGTCTCCTTTCTGTTTTTTCATGACACATTCATAATCATTGCTTTTGCCGGTCGGCTGTGGCATGCTTTATGTATGCGCTTGAGAGCTGATTAGGCTATGTATTATATATAGGCTATATCATTAAAGGGATAGTTCACCCAAAAATGAATTTGATGTTTATCTACTTACCCCAGAGCATCCAAGATGTAGGTGTCTTTGTTTCTTCAGTAGAACACAAATGATGATTTTTAACTCCAACCGTTGCTGTCTGTCAGTCAAATAATGCTAGTGGATGGGAACTTATACTATAAGAGTAAATAAAACTTGCTTAGACAAGTCCAAATTAAACCCTGCAGCTCGTGATGACACATTGATATCCTAAGACAAGAAACGATCGGTTTGTGCGAGAAACCGAACAGTATTTATATCATTTTTTACCTCTAATACACCACTATGTCCAACGGCATTCATCACTCGATTCGTTTGGTCTGATCGCGCTCTGACAACGACACTGATGTCTCGCTCTCATTGAAGTATATGCGCGAGACATCACTGCTGCTGTCAGAGCGCGATCAGACCAAACGAATCGAGTGATGAATGCAGTTGGACATAGTGGTGTATTAGAGTTAAAAAATGATATAAATACTGTTCGGTTTCTCACACAAACCGATCGTTTCGTGTCTTAAGACATCAATGTGTCGTCACGAGCCACAGGGTTTAATTTGGATTTGTCTGTCGTGTTTTATTTACTCTTATAGTCCAAGTTCCCGTTGACTTGCATTATACCACTGACAGACTGCAGCGGTTGCAGTTAAAAATCATCATTTGTGTTCTACTGAAGAAACAAAGACACCTACATCTTGGATTCGCTGGGGGTAAGCAGATAAACATCAAATTTTCATTTTTGGGTGAACTATCCCTTTAAAGGCTCATCATTATGATTTATATGGCTTATTAATAAACACGTGCGATTAGTCAACTAATTGCTTAAATGAATGACTACTAGTCGACTACAAAAATCTTTAGTCAAGGGCAGTCCTAAATATAACTATAATAAATGCAATATAATAGTATAATAAGTTTACTGCTTATACATACATCATGGCATGCACACTGCACAGTTAAGCCGATAACTATTTTCATGTTTTAAATGCTACTGGTTTAAATAAAATATAACAAAATACAATATAGAATTTTGTATTTAAGTTACTAAAACTTTATGGGCCAACTGGCAATAAATTTTTACCTGCATTTGGCGCTAGTTAATTTTAAACCCTGCATGTAACTCTGCATGTAAGCCAATAATTCTTTTTTACATTGTATCAAACATTAAAATGTATCTATTGTCAAATAAATTAAAAATAAAACACTAAAAACTAAAATCAGTCATTTTAAATGATGTTTAAAATAAAATTAAATGAAATAAAAATAATATATAATAATATAAATAAAATAATAATATAAATTGTTATTTAGTTTAATTTAGTTTTGTTTGTTCTCAAGACCCTTGCATTCTATGCCATTCCATTCCACTACACTCTGTCCTGCTGTTCTTGGATGCAAGAAAGAATCATGTGTTAACAATCCTTAAAAAAAAAAAAAAAAAGCCAAGGATTAAAATAATTGCCACATTGACCTCCATCGCTGAAAATTACAATAAACCTGACTTAAAATCATAAAACCTCTTTAAAAATCAGCCTGTGACTTCATGTGTGCATTAAATGTGCATTACAGTTAATACGAAAGACAGAGTGAATTAACTTGTAGATGAGGAAAAGTGCAGATCAGCAGTGTGATTGACGCAGTCCGCAGCGGTTTCTAATCCACTCGGCCTAAGGATGATGTCACATTAATCTGCTCTATAACCCACTGACCAGCAGCTCTAAAATAATGGCATGTGTAAGAAACCAAAGGCTCAGCTCAGGTTCAAACAGAACAATGAAGTGAGAGCGTGGGTGAATGTCCCTTCATCACTCCAGATGATGTGTAATGAAATCTCTTCATCTTCACTTTACATGCTTTAATCCGCACAGGCACAGATAACGTTTACACGAGTGTGCGTGCGACTACTATTAACTATATTTTATTGAAAATGACAAGTAATCATTTTTTCTGCATTTAAATTCTTAACAACTAAAAACACAATGGTATTTTATTCCTCTTTTACAAAATGCAGGCCTGATTATCTTCTTAAATGTTTTGTCAAGGTCATCAAATGAAAATAAAAAAATCCATGTATTAAATGTTGACGTCATTTCTTTACGTAGTCAGCGAAGGCCACAGTTGTCTTGTAAACACTGATCCGGACATTTGGTGCAGCGAAAGAAACAAATGGAGGACAGTATTATAATCCATCAAACGGGTTTAGCATTATGAAATTGCTTAGCATGCTCACAAACCTTATTTTTTTTAATTACATACTACATTGTAAGCTGCATTAAAGTGTGCCTTTATCCTTTATACTGGTGGGGAGAGGGAAACAAGAATATTTCATGAAAAGAGACAGAGTTTCAGAGAATTCTGTCTCTGTTTTATATGTTTTTGATGTCTGTGTACTCACTTTGCGTATGCGCCAGCTGGAGCACGCTCAGTAGAATCAGTAGTGCCGGCTGGTAGGCGCTTCTGTAGATCATGTGACCTCTGGCCATCCTCTCATTGGCTTGTCTATTTATGTGGATCACCAAGCTGTAAGTGCACTCATAACCTAAAATACACATGTGAACAAGCAACCATATATGTCAGTCACATGTGTAGACCGCAGCACATGACATGAATCGATTGCATTAATCAATTAGTACTCTGTGTGTAAGACTTTCTCTGAGGATCAGATAACAAATTACTGAGTGGTCAATCAATGCTTGAACATATCATTTAACATACAGCCTTCACAGACAGAGAGCAGTCTAGCTTTCATTAAAGGAATAGTTCACCCATTTACACCCTAAAGTTTTTTCAAACCGAATGGGGGACTGTTGAGCTTATATTAAAAAATAAGTAAATGAATGAATGAATGAATGAATTAATGAATGAACATAAAAGAAGTCCAAATGACTCATGCTACTGCATATTCAAAGTCTTCTGAAGCCATACAACTTGCTGAAAATCTTACCATAACTTGCGTCATTTGTGTTTAGGTATATTCAAATATGCTGCCTCAAGGCCAATTGTCACTGACATCAAAACTGCTCTATGCATCTTGATGCATCATTTTTAATGCATAAATGTGAATGACATTTAACAGCTACAGCAAAGGGAAAGATTTTTAAATGACTTTCGTTTTGACTTTCGATTTCTTTTCACAGAAAGCAACCGTATGGCATCAGAAGATTTTAAATTTAATGCAAAAATTACGTATTTTTATGTTTTTTTAAATTATAGTGTTTTTTTAAAGCTTGACAGCCCTAGTCCCCATTCATTTTCATTTACAGAAAAGTGTCATGAAGAAATTCTGCAATAGATGATCTCAGTGGTCCAAGAAAACAAGAGATAAAAGAAATAAAACAAATTTTTGAAAGAAATGAATACTTCTATTTGGCAAGGATGCATTAAATTGATTAAAAGTGACAGTAAAGACATTTATAATGTTACAAAAGATAATAAATGCAGTTCTTTTGACCTTTCTATTCACCAGAGAATCCTGAAAAATATGCCGTTTCCACAAAAATATTAAGCAGCACAACTCTTTTCAATATTGATAATAAGAAAAAATGTTATTGAGCACCAAATCAGCATATTAGAATGATTTCTGAAGAATCATATGACAGTGAAAACTGCAGTAATAGTTGCTTTGCCATCACAGGAATAAATTACACTTTATTTTAAATTTTAATAATATTTCACAATATTGCTGTTTTTACTGTATTTTTGATTTTGATGCAGCCTTATAAGAATCTTATTTTAAAACATTAAAAACTGAATCAACTTTTGAACAATGGTGTATGTGTTCGGAATGGCATGAAGGTGAATCAATGATGTTCATTTTTGGATGAACTATCCCTTTAATTTAGTTCAGAGAATACTGAAAGAAATTCTCCTTCAGCGTGCTGAACATTACTAAGTGATAAACTTCAAAGGATTAAAGTTTAAAGGACAATTTAAAGGATTAGTTCACTTTCAAAAAAAATTTCCTGATAATTTACTCACCCCCATGTCATCCAAGATGTTCAGGTCTTTCTTTCTTTTTCGTATTCTTCAAAAAGCTTACACTGTATGTCCTACGTCTTCCCTATTCTACTTACAGAACGAATGCAGCACGAGTTCGTTTTTTTCCGTAAGTTGAATAGGGAAGGCATTGGACATACAGAGTAAGCTTTTTGAAGAATATGAAAGTGCGGTTTTGGCGGAACCATGTCCAAGGCGATCATTTGTGTTTATAAAGCATATAGAGTTGCATTTTTTCGAAAATGACCGATCGTTTCTCTAGATAAGACCCTTATTCCTCGTCTGGTATCGTTTAAAGCCCTTTGAAGCTGCACTGAAACTGTAATTTTGACCTTCAACCGTTTGGAGGCCGTTGAAGGAGAATAATCCTGGAATGTTTTCATCAAAAACATTAATTTCTTTTCGACTGAAGAAAGAAAGACATGAACATCTTGGATGATATGGGGGTGAGTAAATTATCAGGAAAATTTTATTTGAAAGTGAACTAATCCTTTAAAACTGTCAGCCGAGTTAGCAGAAAAGTTTTTTGGGGGATAGATGAAAAAGGAAACAGCTTAGTTGGACGAACAAAAACTGATAACATCTGTTCTGGTTTTAATAAAAAAATTGGGAATAAAAATAACTGGGAAGTTATTCAGATTAGAACTCTGTAAAACTTTTAAGTAAAAAACAGCATGGAATATATGATAATACATGACGGCTTCTAAAGGCCTCTCTCTCTCCAGCAGGCCAGAAAACTTTACCGTAAACTCAATAATTACATTGAGCCCATAAATGTATAATGTAACTTACTTCTGAAAATATAACGAAGAGAACGAGAGAAAGAGAGTGAGAGAGCGGGAGAAATAGTTGGGTGGGCAGTTGAACAGCACTAAGTAAAAGTTGCATTAAATATGGATGCTGTGCATGGGAGATTGCCACAGATGGGGGGGCGTGTTGGGAATCGCTATGGTAACTCTGCCCCCATGAGCACCACGCTTGTCACATCACATCACATCATTAAGAGAGAGAGAGTGGTTGCAGACCCCCTCATCCGTGCTGCCTCCCCCGTCTCCTATCCATATTTAATTCCTCCACTGCACTCTGATGCTTCCTTCACTTTTACAGTGCTGAGAGAGAAAAGACCACACGTGTCACTTCCTGCAGGGAATCATGATGATGTAGGAAACGGGGAGCGAAGGAGGGGAATGGTGACACAAACAAACCCTAAATGAGTGTGTGTTTCCACATGTCAGGATTCGACTGTGGAGGAAATGGGTCAATCTGATCTCTGACTCATGTAAAACAGAAGCACTTCAAACCCCTAAACCTACACACACACACACACACCATCTGCCACATTTGGAAAACACTCCACAACAGCTTAACACAATCCCTAATACACATCATTATCATCAGGAAAAATACGTAGATGTGCGCAAGGCATACGCAAACACACAAATACACTGAGTATATCCACCAAAGATGCGTCTCATCTAAAAATCTGTAAGATCACTAATGAAAATGCTTCTATTTTGTATTCTTTTAATATATATATATATATATATATATATATATATATATATATATTCCTAATTTAATGAGTATAACAGCTTCGGTAAAAATAAAAAATAAAACATTTTTACATTATTTAACTAAATAAAGTTCAGAGTCAGACAGAAATTCAAAGTGTTTTTTTTTTTTTTTTTACCCTTTTGACAGCATGCTTCAATGGAAGTAATAAAATCTGACCTTTTGCACAAAGGTCACAATAGTGCTGACTCTTGGATCTTCTTAAATTTTTTTATATTATAACATTTCTTCATTTGAAACTTTTAATCCTACAATTAACTGCTAATGTACAGATTAAAATAAGAATTTGAATACACGATTTTCGATTTGGACTGTGGACAATGTGGATTTTGCGTGCATGTATAATTTGTGTGTGCTTGTGTGGATTATTTTCCTCTCCCCTGTGTTACAGCCATATGCTACTCTCCCTAATCTGCAAAGAACAGAGATCATTATGATAACCTGATATTTCCTGCTTCAAGTCCATTTGTGTCAGAAGTCGATAGCTAAGCTTTGTGGCTACGTCTGTGTGCATATGAGAGAGACAGAGAGAGAGAGACATGAGAGCCTATTAAAGAAAGCCAACAGCAAGTGCGTATATGTGTGTATTTGTGGAAGAGTGAGATATAGCTGCTGACTAAACAAATTTGCATCTTAATTACTTATTCAGATGCAACGAGTCAAATAATTGATATTTATTACTAAGGCACCAATCATGTTAACATGCACCGACACAATTAGCCTGCAGTTAGGTGATATTTAGTCATGATGAGAGGGCTAACAGCATATCAAACAACAGTGAATGCGTGTCTGTTATGAGCTTTCTTTTGTGAGACACTTGTAGTCCATTGTTAAAGGGATAATTAAACTGAAAAAAGACACTTCTTTCAGTATTTATTACCCTCATGTCGTTCCAAACTTGTACAGCCTCCTTTCTTCAACAGAACACAAATGGAGATATTTTGAAGAATATCTTGGCTATTCATTCCCCATAATGAAAGTGAATGGCGGCAGGTGCTATACAGCTCCAAAATGACAAAAGCATCATAAAAGTGGCCCATATAATGCATGCGATATATTTCAAGTCTTCTGAATCCATACAATAACTATTAGTGACAAACAGATTAAAACTGCAATTATTCACTGAAAATATTGGCTTCCATTCTCAAATGAACTATGGCATCTTTGATAAGTCGCATCAAGCTTTTCAATCACTGACATGCACACAAATATGCTACTAACTACCTAAATCAGTTTTGAAATTAAAATCGAAATGACCAGTTTTACCAGTTTACACGCAAAACAATAACCCTGCAATGCAAGAAACCGTGTTTACAACTAAAAAAACAAACAAACAAACAAAAACGGTTATTTCACATTGGAAATGCCAAAATGTGAGCATTTATGTATTCCACTCAGTATTCTATGACATGAGTTGTGATGTTAAAATGTCAGTGGGAAACTTGTACACTCATATTCTCCTCTCATGTTTACAGATTCTTCTCATTCAGGTACACGAGATGATGACACATTTTTATAATATCTTGTACAATATGTATATATATATATATATATATATATATATATATATATATATATATATATATATATACAGTGGTGGTCAGAATTATTGGCACCCTTGGTAAATATGATCAAAGATGACTGTAAAAATAAATCTGCATAAATCTGTTTATCCTTTTGATCTTTAATGAATAAAATGAGCAAAAATATAACCTTTCATTGAAGCAAATGAATTGAAAGTGGGGGGGATCACATTATGAAATAAATGTTTTTCTCCAAAACACATTGACCACAATTATTGGCACCCTTTTATTCAATACTTTTTGCAACCTCCTTTTGCCTTTTGCTCTGAGTCTTCTTCTATAATGCCTGATGAGTTTGGAGAACACCTGACAAGAGATCAGAGACCATTCCTTCATGCAGAATCTCTCCAGATCCTTCAGATTCCAGCTCCATGTTGGTGCTTCTTCTCTTCAGTTCACTCCACTCATTTTCTTTAGGGTTCAGGTCAGGGGACTGGGACGGCCATAGCAGAAGCTTCATTTTGTGCTCAGTGACACATTTTTGTGTTGGTTTTGATGTTTGTTTAGGATCATTGTCCTGATAGAAGATCCAACCACAGCCCATTATTGGATTTCTAGCAGAAGCGGTCAGGTTTTGTTTTTTTATCTGTTGGTATTTGATAGAATCCATGATACCATGAATCTGAACAAGATGTCCAGGACCTCCAGCCCAAAAATAGGCCCACAACATTAAAAATCCAGCAGTATATTTAACCATAGGCATGGGGTACTTTTTATCCATGTGTGCACCAAATCCATCTGGTGGGTTTGCTGCCAAAAAGCTCTTTTATTAGTTTCATTTGGCCATAGAAGCCGATCCCGTTTGAAGCTCCAGTCTTGTCTGACAACTGCATATGCTGGTGATTGTTTCTGGATGAGAGCAGAGGATTTTTCTTGAAACCCTCCCGAACAACTTGTGGGGATGTAGGTGCTGTTTATATATATATATATATATATATATATATATATATATATATATATATATATTTTAGGCTTTCTGAGACTCAAGACTCAACTAATCTCTGCAATTCTCCAGCTGTGATCCTTGGAGAGGCTTTGGCCACTCAAACTTTCCTCCTCACTTCACATTAGGACGATTTAGACACACGTCCTCTTCCAGACAGATTTGCAACATCTTTAGTTGATTGGAACTTCTTAATTATTGCCCTGACAGTGGAAATGGGGATTTTCAATGCTTTAGCTATTTTCTTACAACTACTTTCTATTTTGTGACGCTCAACAATCTTTTGCTGCACATCAGAACTATATTTTTTGGTTTTATTCATTGTGATGAATGATTATGGGAATTTGGCCTTTGTGTTTCCTCATGTTTACACTCCTGTGGAACATGGAGGACAATTTCATGTTTATGATCACCCTGGTGTGCTAAAAAAAAAAATGGAAATATGAATGGAAATATACTTCAGAGATATTTTACTCATAAAAAATTCTAGGGGTGCCAATAATTGTGGCCAACATGTTTTGGAGAAAAACATTTATTTCACAATGTGATTTTCCCCCCACTTTCAATTCTTTTCCTTCAATGAAAGGTTAGATTTTTGCTAATTTTATGAATTAAAGATCAAAAGGATAAACAATGCAGATTTATTTTTACAGTCATCTTTGATCATATTTACCAAGGGTGCCAATAATTCTGACCACCACTATATATATATATATATATATATATATAAAAATATAAACACTCGCTCTGGGGTGCGTTTCCTGTACAACTACATAACTCACTGCTTCACTACCATAGTACAATGCATTGTTGAACAAACCAAAGCTAGTCACGACTGTTTCCCAAAACCGCATTGTCGCAAAGCTGTCGGTAACCTATGTTGGTAAATGATGTCATGCAGGTGGTGGAGTAATAACTTCTTTAAATGAATGCATTTGAGATCTAATTAATTACATTTTTCTATAGATTATGGACATGGCATCTGATGACTAATTCTTATTTTTCTCAGTTATTTTGCTTTATTTCCAGATTCAATCATAGCCTCGTTCTTACCTACTAGAGCACGTACACACATGCACTCTTCAAACCCGGTGCTTAAAATCTCTTAACAAACTAAAATATGAAAATTACATTTGACATATACTCGATTGTACTCAATTGTACTTAATGCCAGTTTGCTTATTTTGCTCATGATAATGATTTATTAAGTCCACATGTCATAAAAACAAGAAACTATTCTTCTAACCACACAAGTTTGCAAATGTTTGTTTGAACTATGGTTTTGGGAAACACCAAAGCGTTGAACTATGTTAGTAACGACAGAATATGCGATGTTAGTTGGCTAATGATGCTTTTGGGAAACGCACCCCTATTTGAATGTGCTTACATCTGCAGGAAGGATTCTTTCCTGATATATCACACATGCGCACTTCAGTAAGCTGAAAGAACCAGCCCAGCGAACATATGTTAAAGGTTGGGTAACATCGGGGTAATGAGCAAAAATCTAGCAGTGTCAATTGGTTTATTCTTAAGCAGTTTTATGTCAATAAAGGAAAATGGTTTAATGTGGTAGAATGACCACAGGTGTTTTCAGCTTATTAAGCACAATCGTTTTAAGAACATGCATGTAAACACACTCACTGACGTTCAGTCACAAGATCTGTAAGCAGAAATGCTGTTTGATGTCAATAACATCAAACCTAACACAACATCTAAATCTGCCACATTTTATAATGATTTTATGGTGCTTTTTGTCATTTTGGCATGCAAACAAACTCATCTGCGTTCAGTCAAGATATGCGAGAAGCAATGCTGCTTGATGTCATTGACATCAAACCTAACACAACATCTACATCAACATAAATCAAACCTAACACAACATCTAAATCTGGCACAGTGCTTTTTGTCATTATTGAGCACTTTCATTATATGGAAAGGATTGACCAGGATATGCTTAAAAATTCACCTTTTGTGCTCCACACAAGAAAGTAAGTCACATGGGTTTGGAATTTAATGAGAATTTGGATTGACTATTCCTTTAACTATTCCTTCCCTGTATTTCAAGTGAAAAAATGAACCAGGATTACGTAGGCTTTGAATGACTATAGACAAGCCACTAAACTCCCTCTCAAACTGAGCGATGCACTCTTATTTTGCTGAATCACGTCAGTTTTTAACTATTAAATCAATTTGTGCTCTAAGAGTCCATAGACATGAGAGGCAATTTAAAATGTAGCTTATTAACTATAGATGGACCTGAAATGCCATAAATACGGCTGCTGTACTATTAATGCTGTACAGAAGGGGTCTTCAATGGGAAGTTCGCGACAGTACTGCAGTAGTTGTTGTGAAAAATATGGTGAATAAACTTCAATTCAATCAAAGTTAAGAAAAAGAATTTCAGCTAAATATTTTATTGTCCCTCCCACAATGTAAGCATCATAACAACGTAAGCATCAAAACAAAGTATATAAATACATTAATTTGTTACGATATGAATGTTATTAAAGGTCAGACTTCAAATGTAACAGGGGGTTCCTGCTCTGTCTTTTATCCACCAGGGGGTCCTAGGTCTGAAAAAGGTTAAAGTCCCCTGCTGATCCTCCAAGTATTCTGTTTATTCACGTGGAAGACTAGTGAAACTTGTTTATATTTGTTTGCACAAATATATGTAGTGTGTGCGTGTGTGAGTCTCAGTAAAGAACATGATAATAACGGCAGTTACATAAGGTGATTTTTACCATGTGTTTCCCAATGTTTGTTCCCTAACACACAAAAACGCACACTGAATCAGATATAACCACTAACAGAAAAGAGAGATTACCATAGAGTACTAGGTACCTAGTACACTGGAGTCAAGTCCAAGTTTTGTCATTTTCAAACAGCTTTTTTAATATGCATCCCATCACATGAGCACTCAAACATATAACAGCAAGGAAAAAACATTCTTTGACCATATGGCTGCTGTAACACAACACAAGAACATGTAAGTGTGTTACAAACACAAATTCTACAAAACCCCTCATTAAGTCTCTGTACAGCAGATGCAGCTGTCAGGGCAAGAGACAGATGAGGACAAAATGACATGTAGATGTGGGACAGTCTCGCTGGCAGGCACTCATTGCCTTGACAACGCAGAACTCCAATTAGAGTTACTTTGACATGGAGCAGCTGTGACAGTTAACAGGTACACACATCTGTCTCACCCTGGCGAAAAGTGACTCGAAGCTTCTACATATGGAACGCCCTGTGTGACACAATCACATGGGTCTTCTGTGTATTCCAAGTGACTTCTGTTGTACTTCAATTCAACATTTAAAGACATTCTAAATGGTACATTCCACCAAACAAAGAATTATTGATTTGTTCGACAAAACAAACAAAAAGAACTGCTTGTCTGGACGTTTTGGGCAACCTAAATAGTGAAGAACTAACAGTTCACTGAATAACTTTATAACCATGGTCTGTCTAAATATTTGATTCTGATTGGCTGGAAGGTGTGCATTAAAACCATTTAAAACACAGGTAGTTCCAGTCAGTTTAAGCATCGCTCTATATCGCTCAGAGCTCTATCAGAGATCACATTGCACAAACAGAAAAATGATCAAAGCTGCTATTAATAAAATATTGAATTGCTACACTACATTATATGTATTCTCAGCAACGAGGGGTAAACACCGTTATTTTTGAAGGAATTAAACTCACAGCTTCATTATTAGTAGAGAATGATGATGAATCTATGATTAATTCAAATAAATGCAATAATTCATTCATTCAAATAAATGTAATCTTACCACACTACTATATCTCTGCGTCTAATTTAAAGTGGGCAGAATGCTAGATCTAATGAGCCGTAACTTACAAAGCCCCGCACATGATATGCAGGAAAAAAAATAGGCTTAATTATGCGCACAATTTATAAATCGAGGGAACAAAATAGTAAATCATGCGCACAATTTATTTTTTTCCCTGCATACCATGTGCAGGGCTCTGTAGTAACAGATGAAAATGTAATTTTTATACTTTCGTTTACATTCAGACACGACTGGTATCCGATATCTGTGTATAAGTAAAATTGAACAGATATATACTGGAAAATAATGATACTTTTCATTTATTTTATCTACGGTTTGTTTAGATCTAAAGTTAGTTACCTGTGTCAGTACAGCATCTCTATGTAATAGTGAAGCTGTGAGTTAAATTACAAAAACAGCAAAGTTATCACCTTTTGCTGAAAAATATAAAGTAGCTTTCAGTAGAAGCTGTTTTATTTATACGGTTCACTGGGCAGAGGTTAAAAAAACATTTCTATACTCCTGAATGTTTCTGTGTGTGTGCAATATCTTTTCCATATTTTCCACCTCAATAGTGCGAGCACATACAGGAATATCTGCTTCAGAATATGACATTAAAAAGATATCTTTGTGGGCAAACGTGTCACCCTCGCCTTGTGGTGGCTTGGAATTCCAAGGGGAATTGGATATGCGTGTTTAGACGTAGGTCAAATGTACAGATATCGGAGAGGCCTATGTATCTGTTTAAAAACCACACATGGAAGTGGCTCAGAACAGATACGCATACAGATCTCATGCAGATTTTTGTGTTTATACATGTGAAACAAATTCTGATCTGTGTCAGATGTGAGTAAAAAATCTTTTTTTGTTCATTTTTTTGTGCCAGTGTAAACGCAGCCCATGTCATGCATTATAATCATTCATCGCACAGCTAGATTATCCCTTACATATGTCACAATATATATTCTTCCTACTTTTGTCCTGTTTTTCATTATAAATATCTAAACATTCTTAAGATATTAAGTATTGTTTTTTGAAAATATCATTAAAATTAAGTGAGTTTAAGGTTTAAACAGGAACAAATAGTATCTGCAAATAGGGTCAGAGAAATAATTTTGTTTTCCTTTTGAATTAAGTTTATTTTTCTGACCCCACTAGCAGATATTTTGATGATGATGATGATGATGATGATGATGATGATGATGAAAACAAGACAATATCTAATGTCCTTTTGTTTCTCAAGTAAATGTGTCTTGATTTAAAGGCAGGAACACACCAAGCCGACGGTTGGCCGCCGGGCAGTTTTTCTTCGTCGGCCGACTAAGTTTTCTCAATGTGTTCCGCACCGTCGGCTAAAGTTGGTCCTCAACGGCTTTTTTTCAGCCGATTCGAAATGCTGAATCGGCGTTGGAGCTCGTCGGTCCGTCGGGCCATCTGATCATTCTGATTGGCTGTTCAGCTACTGCCGTCTGCTGGTTTGGAAAGGCATTTCATCTCACGCAGGCACAGAACGGATGTGCTACTTGACCGTCGGCTGTTTAGCATCGGTTTGGTGTGTCAGGGCAACTTTGGACACAGACGCTGCCGACGTGAGCAAACCCTGCAGTCTGCTTTCGTTGCCACTAGTTCGTCGGTGTCGGCTTGGTGTGTTCTGGCCTTAAGGTTTAGAGGTAACACTTTACAATAAGGTTTATTAGTTAAACATTAGTTAATGTATTAACTAACATGAACCAGCCATGAGCAATACATTTGTTACTGTATTTGCTAATCTTTGTTAATGTTAGTTAATGAAAATACAGTTGTTCATTGTTTGTTCATGTTAGTTCACAGTGCATTAACTAATGTTAACAAGATTTTAATAATGTATTAGTAAATGGTGAAATTAACATTAACAAAGATTAATAAATGCTGTATAAGTGCAGTTCATTATTAGTTCAGGTTAACTAATGTAGTTAACTAATGTTAACTAATGCACCTTACTGTGTAAAGAGTTACCGGTTTAGATATTTGTAATAGAAAACAGGACAAAAATACTGAGGAAGTGTATAACTGTGTATAAACACAAATAAAAGCCTGTTTATTCCAAAACTTCAATTCAGTTTTTATGGAAAAATACAAACCCGATTCCAAAAAAGTTGGGACACTGTACAAATTGTGAATAAAAACAGAATGCAATGATGTGGAAGTTTCAAATTTCAATATTTTATTCAGAATACAACATAGATGACATATCAAATGTTTAAACTGAGAAAATGTATCAGTTTAAGGGAAAAATAAGTTCATTTTAAATTTCATGGCATCAACACATCTCAAAAAAGTTGGGACAAGGCCATGTTTACCACTGTGTGGCATCCCCTCTTCTTTTTATAACAGTCTGCAAACATCTGGGGACTGAGGAGACAAGTTGCTCAAGTTTAGGAATAGGAATGTTGTCCCATTCTTGTCTAATACAGGCTTCTAGTTGCTCAACTGGGTCTTAGGTCTTCTTTGTCGCATCTTCCTCTTTATGATGCGCCAAATGTTTTCTATGGGTGAAAGATCTGGACTGCAGGCTGGCCATTTCAGTACCCGGATCCTTCTTCTACGCAGCCATGATGTTGTAATTGATGCAGTATGTGGTCTGGCATTGTCATGTTGGAAAGATGAACGACGAAAGAGACGACGTCTGGATGGGAGCATATGTTGTTCTAGAACTTGGATATACCTTTCAGCATTGATGGTGCCTTTCCAGATGTGTAAGCTGCCCATGCCACACGCACTCATGCAACCCCATACCATCAGAGATGCAGGCTTCTGAACTGAGCGCTGATAACAACTTGGGTTGTCCTTGTCCTCTTTAGTCTGGATGACATGGCGTCCCATTTTTTCCAAAAAGAACTTCAAATTTTGATTCGTCTGACCACAGAACAGTTTTCCACTTTGCTACAGTCCATTTTAATTGAGCCTTGGCCCAGAGAAAACGCCTGCGCTTCTGGATCATGTTTAGATATGGCTTCTTTTTTGACCTATAGAGTTTTAGCCGGCAACGGCGAATGGCACGGTGGATTGTGTTCACCAACAATGTTTTCTGGAAGTATTCCTGAGCCCATGTTGTGATTTCCACTACAGTAGCATTCCTGTATGTGATGCAGTGCCGTCTAAGGGCCCGAAGATCACGGGCATCCAGTATGGTTTTCCGGCCTTGACCCTTACGCACAGAGATTGTTCCAGATTCTCTGAATCTTTGGATGATATTATGCACTGTAGATGATGATAACTTCAAACTCTTTGCAATTTTTCTCTGAGAAACTCTTTTCTGATATTGCTCCACTATTTTTTGCCGCAGCATTGGGGGAATTGGTGATCCTCTGCCCATCTTGACTTCTGAGAGACACTGCCACTCTAAGAGGCTCTTTTTATACCCAATCATGTTGCCAATTGACCTAATAAGTTGCAAATTGGTCCTCCAGCTGTTCCTTATATATACACATTTAACTTTTTCAGCCTCTTATTGCTACCTGTCCCAACTTTTTTGGAATGTGTAGCTCTCATGAAATCCAAAATGAGCCAATATTTGGCATGACATTTCAAAATGTCTCAATTTCAACATTTGATATGCTATCTATATTCTATTGTGAATAAAATATAAGTTTATGAGATTTGTAAATTATTGCATTCCTTTTTTATTCACAATTTGTACAGTGTCCCAACATTTTTGGAATCAGGTTTGTATATTCTGCAATGGTAAACACTGATAATACTGTAAACAAAAGTAATTCAGGGGACCTGTTACCACAACTTAAATTAATGCATGGTTGCAAGTAAAAAAAATTCTAACTTATTGTTTTAATTAAAACTTTTAAGTTGCAAACATTATTTTGTAGAGTTTTGTTGACATAATAATGTTGATCATTGCATCAACTTAATATCGGCTGTAATTTAACCTCAAATTTCTGCGTTAATTGGCTTTTTTCTTTTCTTTTTTTTAAATACTTAATGAAATAGTCTTGATAACTTCGGAAATTAGGCAGTGGATTTCTAGTTTCCAGCATGCTTTGCATAGGACTGGATAAGGAGAATAAATGTTGAAATTAAGTGTTAATTTATTTGTTTTTAGTGAAAGGAAAGACCTTTAATGCTGTTTAATGCTGTTATGTTTGACATTTGTCAGTGACATTTGTCAGTGTCATTACATGACATCTGTAATGTTGAAGTATTTGTGGTTACCATTGTGCTGAAGAGTAGATTCATGAAGGTGAACACTACATTGACTATAAGCAATGACTGCGCTAATGCCAGTGACAAGTAAAATCTTACTTGTTCATTAAATATACATTAAATAAGTTATGCTAGCATGCGCTCTAATAGCTGTTGATTTGAACTGAAATAGATAAGATAATTGGTTCCAGGGCTACAACTCTGATAGTTGGAGCAACTTAATGTTTTTGAGTAATCAACTTAAAAATGTGTGTTTATGCTACAAATTATTAAGTTCCTCTAACTCAGTGTAGCTTGTTGGTTGAATGTAAATTCATTCAAAGTTGTCATAACATAAAGTTGTCAAGTTGTCAAACTGCTGCGTTAATTTTTATTTATTTATTTATTTATTTATTTTTTGAGCCAACACATTCATTTTTTGGAGTGTAGAGGAGCTTTTCAGGTGTTCATGAGTAACTTGATTATTTTTCCAGGCTACAAAAACCCATCAGTTCCACTCCTTATTGAATGGTCTTTAAAAGTTTCTTTGCACTTATTTTCTTTAGTATTATAATCATGCATTAATTATTGCTATAAATTATAAAAATAGGAAACAACAAAATGGATCTGAATACCCCCAAAATACATATTTTGAGAATAGATGCTTCTTAAATTTTTTTTTTTTAAACACACACTTGAGAAGACAAAACATTGCATACATTGACTATTTTATATCCTACAAATGGGATTTGCAGCAAGCCATTTTAAAGTACCTGATCACTAGAGACAGAGGACTATTATTTTATACTATATTTGTCATGAAAAAGTCACTGTATTTCAAAATTCAGTGGAACATGAAATGAGGAGCTCTTTTCCAAAACGCTATAAATCCATTTTAATAGTTTTCATGAAAATGATTTTTTTTACCTAGACCTATATATTTTGTTAATGTTCAATTTATCCTGTTAAAATGGTCTATTTGCTCAGTCTGAACATGTTAAACAATGATTGTTAAATGAAACAACAATTTTGTTGATTATAAATTCAAAGTTTATTTTTTTTTGTTTCAAAACACTACAAATCCATCCTTTTTTTAGCCTTTTTATATAAAAACATCTAGAATCTCAGTATTGAAAGGGTGACTATATGTTTTAAACATATCGCCTGATACGATGTCACACACTTGCGCGCACACACACACACACGAGGCGAGGCGAGCCGAGACACCCTAATATTCAAACGACCCTATCTCGGGAACCGAGCCGAGTTGGTGCTCCGGACTCCGGCCCCCAGGTGTAGGTCTCACTGGCTCATCCAGGCCATCAAAAGTGTTAATAGAGTTTAAAGCACTCATTTTGAAGACTGAGCACAAACAAACTCCCTCGCTTCAAAGAACCGGCATGTTAGATTGCATCAAACGCTTGCCGATTTCTGAATCTGATTGGTCGAGAGGACATATCGCATTTAGGCTAAAAACAGGTTCGGCGCTTATAGCGGTTTGGAAAGAAACTGCATCTTGCAGTACATTTTAAACAAGGAAATATAGCGATTTGGCATGAAACATTGATGGAGCAGCGAATAGGTTCAGTACACAGCAAAATGGCATGACGAACTCATTTTTTTTATTTATTTGGCGTTTATCGCGTTTTGGAAAAGAGCTCTTCAAATGCAAAACATAATTCATAAGGTACTCTCCATCTCCATATAGCGGGCAGTAAAACTAGCAATAAAACTGCTTCTAAACCACGGATACCATGGATAGTTCTAAATAAGTTCCAAAGAGGAATGGGCCAGCCTTGGATCAGTCAGTCTTCTCAATTCAACAGAAACAGTGCTGTAAATAACAATGTGTTCCTTTATGTGGCATGAAGACAATAACTATTACAGTGTAACTGAATAGACTGAACTGGAACACAAGAAATTACAGTCATTATGATAAATACCCTAATATATAGCTGAAACAGTGATATTTACTGTTCTTATATATATATATATATATATATATATATATATATATATATATATATATATATATATATATATAAAAAATTATATTATTTTTTTTTTTTACTTTACACTTTTGATGGCGTAAACAAATCAGAGAACTGATTCATGAAACAACCAGTTTGAAAGAACTTAGAGTTGTTGAAATGAGCATTAACTCATGAGTGATTTAGACTGACCATGAGTGATTTTATTCAGTGTTTTTTGTGAATCAGGTGCACCGTTTTATTAAAACAACTTGTATTGCCTACCACATTAAGCCATGGTGCTTATGTGAGTAACAATTTTTTGCTGTTTGCTTTCTGCTCACATTTGGCTCAACTATCCAGAGAAAAAATTCTTTAAAAAAAAGATCTGAAACAGGTTCATGAATTGTAATTACTACAATCACCACTCTTTGATGTTTAGCTTAAGGAAATTAAGCTCGAAAATGCTTGCATCCTGCAAGATCTCTCTACAAGTTCATGGAACCTCACATACTATACAAACTTTTTTTTAAAAGGTAAAGTGGTAAATTTTTCCATGTTAATGTACTTTCTCTTATTTCAGCTTATTGTACAGACAACTAGAAGCTATTTATAGGTTAATTTATTGTGTGACTGTTTACTTCCTGACTAGCCGAAATATCAACAATGGCTGTTAATGGCATATATTGGGACAGAGTTATGGCAGATGGAAAGAAATGTTTGGAAAACTTAATTGAAGACAACATTTTGCGATGCCATTTGGTGACAATAGTGTCACTGAAATGACATGATGTGTCACCTTAAAAATGTTTATACCAGTAAGCATAATGACAGAAAACATATGTGACATGAGAGAAATGAAAATAGCCTCCCAGATACTTATGTAAATGCTCAAAACATAGACTACAAGTAAGGGATAATGTACAGTCCGCCAGTCATTACTGCAAAATAAACCCCACTTTCTGATCACCCTGTTGAGCTTTACTTTGCAATAATGACCATCTCTGTAAATTATCTGACAGTACATTATCCCACTTATTACACAGCTACTTGGAAAATAAATAAATAAATGGACATGAAAAATTGATTTGAGTTTAAATTCTTTTGTCACGTAAGAAGAAAAAGACAAAGAGCTAAACAAGAAACAGCTCTGTATGAAATTGGATGTCAAATATACAGTTTAGCAGTCATTTTAAAAAATGAATGAATGAATGAATGAATGAAAAATACAGAATGCAATTAAATATTCTAGAGAGCCATGCTTTATTCTACCCTTTATCTGTAAGCAACAATCCTGTTTCCTGTCTGTGATCCTCCTCATGCTGTGAGCTGATTGTGTATGCGCAAATATTACAATAATATAGTCACAGCCACATTTTTCTGGCAACATTTTTTCTGGCCCTAAGGCACTGATGAACAATTGTAAAAAAAATTTCAGAAAAATAAATGAAGAGTTTGGTTCCAAAACGCAATAACTCAATTTTGATTAATCTGAGTAAAAAGGTGTTTTCTTTACCAAGAAAGTGGCAAGATGAAAACCCCTATTTTCTGTTTCAAACTTTTCACACAGCATCTTTTGGATATAAAAACACTAAAAATTCAAATCTACATTTTGATTTTAAAAAGTTTATTATAAAAACATATTATTTTTTTCCCAAAATGCAATAAATCCATGACACTTTTTTTTTCAAAATGCAATTAATCCATCAATATAAAAGTTATTTTTCAAATTGAAAATACACAACAAAGTAAGTTGATTCACATGTATGACAGAGTCTAAACTTTGCCAATATTTATCTTATATTCAGGCATTTTACTAAAAATACATTTAGCCGTCGCTCCCAAAATGGTCATCTTGTTAATGTTATGAATTATTTGTCATTACCGATTAAAGAGTATCTGGCCCCACCGCACGGTTAAATAAACACATTTGCCGAGTACAATGGTATTAAAAACGGCTTTTAAAAAAGCCTTCAATGTTTACAGTGCGTGGAATGGTGCGCTGTGATTGGTTGAGAGCGGATATATCGCGTTCTGCAGAAAAAGGAGAGTGGCGTTTGTCGCGTTTTGGGAAGAGAGGGAGAAAACATGACAGAATAACACGACGGTTATCTCATTTTGCGCAAAATTAATAAATGACTTTTCAATACCGACCAGATACAATACTGATTTTGGCAGAAACTACATTTTTTGAAAATGGCGTTTATCGCATTTTGGAACCAAACTCTTCAAATATATCATTTTCTGACTGAATATTCTATTCTACAAGTATTTGCAAAATCCTATTCTTTTTAATTGTTGGTCCAAATTAGACATGCACCAAACGGACGTCTTTGCACTTCGTCAGGCTGTTTTTTAGCATCTCGCGCCATGAGCGTTGGGTTCTTTAATACTCTACTGTCAAGTACAAAAAGTATGCAGAAGTTCGGTTCTATTCCATTGTGCTTCATCTAGCTGTATTCAAGCGAATGTATCGCACGTTGATGACTCCATACTCTTTTTTATCTCTAATCGCTCAACAGTAGCTTTAAGCACAGTAGTACAGCCAAACATAATGTATGGAATAAATACAGTTTTATACCAATTGAGCCAGTCACAGTCCCATGAACTTGCATGAAACTCAATCATGCTTGCCCCGGTCCATCTGGCCATCTTACTGAGTAGACGTTATTCTCAAGAAGGTTAGAAATCATATCCAAAAAGTACCCTTGAACCATATGGTTTTGACAGTAATGCACATGCAGAACACTTGAGCTGATCAAGCCTTAAGCACTGAGCACATCAGTGCTATTAAACTCTTCTCCAGTTTCAGGAAGAGATTTTACAGCTCGCTTTCAGCTCAGTGTCATAAGCACAACTTTCACTAGAAGAAGCACTTAGGACCCACACCTATAAATGGTATCAGAGATGCACGTCTGTGCAATAAGACAGGGATTGTTCCTCTGTGATGTCTACATTATTAATATAAACCATATGCCACTGAAGCTGAGGCAACCAGCTTTTCAAATAGTGCAAGTTTTCAAGTGTGCTCTGAGCAACCCTTAGTCTGCAGGTATGGAATGAAATAAATTATTCAAAACTTAGAAAATCACTCTCTCTCTTCCTCCATCTGTCATTTTCTCATTCTGGCTGCTCATGCTCTGGGCATTACAGGTCAAGCATTTACACCTCAGACCAACCACCAAACTCTCCGTTCCTTTCCGTTCTCTTGCATATGCAAACCTTAATACCCTAACATCATAATATCCCTCATTCTCTCCCTCCCTCCCCCTTCAGTCTCTCTCACACACTAAGAGCATTATGAGGTATAGCAAAAGTCATCACATATAATCCCCTTCCATGTGAACTTTGTTCAAATGTAGAGTCATTCAGTTTATTGGTCCATTAAGAATATGCTTTTAATGATCCATGGAGAACATTCCGTCATAAACAGTAATACTTTAAGCTCAACATAATGCCTCCGAGCACTGGGTTCCCCGAACATCACTGAATGAAGGGAGTAGTGGGGAAACCACAACAAAAATGCATGTCATTTAAGACAATAAGGCCAATTGCAATTGCCTAAATTATAATTTCACAACATATGCTTGTATGTATATATATATATATATATATATATATATATATATAGATAGATAGATAGATAGATAGATATAGATAGATATACACACACGTTTGTGTGATTTTGCAAAAATATGACAAATAGAAATATTAGGAACATGATGCAATACTCCTTATCATTATGTTGATATGCTTGCAAAGCAACACCCAAAAAAGTGGGAATGTGCATGCAATATGGTCTTCTGTATTAGCCTGCCTATGATTTAAAAAAAAAAAAAAGAAAGAAAAAGGATTGACTATCGATTCACATAACTGTAGCTCGAGTGGATGACTGATCATAACAATGAAATTATTTTGTCATTTCCTCCATAATAACCAGGGAGCGGATGAGGCTTCTACTCCTCGCCTACCTGATCAACATCGCTGTCGGGTTCAGGTTTTCATTCGGGTCTCGCCGGCTCGGTACCTTCGCGAATTCATCTATAAGCACCAGAGATATAATCCAGAAGCCCGTCCTCTCCTTTCTGAGGTTCACCGGTGCAGGGCTGAACTATAAAAAGCACAACAGCAGAGGAAGCACTGCGTGTTTCCAGCGCTCGTAAAGAGCTCGCAGGTCTCTCTTTTTGATGATGCTGATGCTGTGTGTGCAGCCGAGCGCGCGAGCATACAAAAGCGCTCGCGCACACACTCACGCGCCGCGGAATATGAGGGGACGGGCTCGAGGCAGGACAGAGCGGCTGGCAGCAGCAGCAGCGACGGCGAAGTGACGTCAGGTGCCCCGGAATGAATCTCCGGTTCAGGGAAAATAAATTATTTGGAGGAATTGCATTTGCACATCGGAGAGACTTAAGGTAAACGTCCAGAAACCAGGCCAGTCAAATTTGACAGTTTGCAAAGTGACCGTCCAGGGTATTAATCCTTTACATCCTTATTCAGAATGTTTTTAAATTTTGGTTTGTAGCTACTGGGACCATATGGCGCTGTTTTAAAATGCCTATGTTAAAAAGGAATAATTAGATAGCCTATATTATAGCCTAATATTAATGTGTGACACAGGCCTAATAACTAATGTATACAGCTAGGCTACAGGCTATTAATTTGAATTGGAAAAAGGCAAGTGTAAGTTGTCACAATTTATCCCACAATTAAACACCCTATTACAGGCTTTTCAGGAAAACATAAACAGTAAAACAATTTTGAAACACAAAATATTATAAATATGTAAAATTTGACAACCTGTACCAACCAGCACAGTTCAGCCTTTCTGTTAAAACAACTGTGCATGATGTGGTTTTATTGTGTTCACTAATTGCCCAACTATTTAAAAAATGATATTGGAATTTTAGTTTGTAGGACAGAATTGCCTAAAACCAATGTGAATACCACTAATAATATCAGTAATAATATTAATGTAAAGTAGAATAGGCCTATATAAAATAAACTGCAATATATAATAATATTATAATTATTACAATAATATAAATCATTATTATAATATAATATAATTATATATTATTACAATATTATAACTGTAATGTATAATGATATTATTAATAAATATTATATAATGATAAAATATGAATAAATACTTTTCTGCCTCATCGAACGGAATTTTAAAAAATCACTGTTTTCAAACATGTTTCCCCCAAACACTAAGCCATCTGTCACTGGTCAAATGAATAGATAGCCCCGCCCCCAAACTCAAGCCACTGGCTGTCATGTTGGCTTTCTCAGAATGCCTAATGAATGGCTTACTTGTTCTTGTTATGTAAATATGTTAAAAGGACATATTTTAAAATATATATGTTTAAATTACATATTGTTATATATTGTCTTTATGTTCCACACAAAATGTAAAAAAAAAAAAAAAAAAAAAACATATATATGCAAAACATTTTTCTTTTTTTTTGCATTCTCAGGAGAAAGTGAGAAATATAGGGACACTTATGATGAACTGTTTTAATTAACTGTTTACTGCAGCAGAATTCAATTATATGCAAATTGAGTTGCCAGTTTTTCTAGTGTGCTGAATTTGAACAATACACAAAATAAATGCAGAATGAAATTTGTCTCTCTCTCATGCTCACTGCCTCTCTCTCTCTCTCTCACACACACACACACACACACACACACACACACACACACACACAGTCACAAAGATGTATGCATCATCAGTACCCCAGTTCCCACAGCGATATGTAAATGAAGGCATTAATTTGCTTTAGTTGCAGAAAGTGCTCAGGTAACCACCGACCCTGCAGCCCTTGCATACAAACACTCGCACACAGATAAGGAAGAGTTATTTCTGGAAACGCTGTTAATCGACCATACAAATGTAAGGTTACATGCATAATACATCATACAGATAAACATTTTTTTAGTACGTTGGTGGATAGATGGAAGTATTCGATGCTTTTAATCAGAATGTCAGCGTAAGAGCAGGAGACACTCGACATTTTGCACCAAATTAACACAGCAAGACACCAAACACATGCACTCGCACGCACACGAACATCACCGTGCTGACATTTAATTAATCTCGATTTGGCCTTTGAAAATGAAAGAGAAGAAGGAGTAGCAGAAACTACTATCATCTGTGATCTGTATCCTCTGTTGATTATAGATTATTCAGCTTTCTCATACGATCTCTGTGTGTTTTTCTCTGAAATTGTTGGTGCTCTGTAATCTTCACACTAATCTGATTTCTTATGTGAGTGTGAGTATGTGAAAAAGAAAGAGAAAAAGAAAAAAACAACCCAACCCATCCCCCAGATATTTATCCTTCCTATCTCTCTAACACACACACACAAACTCGTACACACAAAGACACACACATCACATGACCAGAAGAGACATTCTCATATTGATCAACTCCAGCTGACCTTATACTGTACTGTATATAAGCCTGTCTACATTTAATTCAACTAAAACACAATAAATTGAACAGACTTGCAAAAGAAATACACAAACACACACACAAAGGGCTGTTAGTCACAGTTCATCTACGTGTGAGCCTTATCTATTCTCATGTTCAGATGAAGTGACCATAATCAGATATTTTAATTCTACCACTATTGCACACCTAAAAAGCCACACACGTGCTCTCTCTCAACATTTGACTACCAGAAAGTGTCCATGATTTGTTCATTTTTATTTTGAACAAATAATTTGTTTAAAATGAAGATTAAAAAATCATGGACACTTTCATATGAAAAAAATACCAAATTGAAAGTTGCAGAAATTTATTGCACAGTGTATTTCTAATTATAACTTCTACTTTGATATCTTCATAATATATATGCAGTTGGACATAGTATATAATGCAAAGACACTTTACATATTTAATTGTAGCTTGAGCGTCCAAATACAAATACTGGCGTAAGTAAGGTTTTTAATGTTTTTGAAAGAAGTCTCTCTTGCTCACCAAGGCTGCATTTATTTCATCAAAAATCAGAAATGTTATCCAATTTTGGTAACACTTTAGAATAACTCACGCTATGAAGCATTAGTTAAGCATTAGTAAATAGTCAATTCATCATTTATAAAACATTAATAGACATTAGTAAGCTGTTTATAAATACAGCTATAAATTGTTATAATAAAGTTCTTGATTTATAAGCATATCTATAATGAGTTTAATAATTGTATTTTCAAACTTTATTAATGATCAATTTATCATTTGTAAATGATATGTATTACATTATTCACAAACCAGTTATTTAGGAGTTGTCAGTGGTTCATAAGATCATTTAGTAAGTGTAAGTAAATGATTAATAAAATATTTAAATGTACATTTATGCATCTTATTATTTAGACATATAGTATTAGTTACTTAGTGTGTTAATAAACGCTTTATTAACACATATTCATAGTGTCAAAACTACCTCAGTACTAACTTTAAAACATTATAGAGAACAGCAGTGCAGAAGATCACTGAACCTTTAAATCTCATTTATAAAAGCTTTACAAAGCATAAATAGTCCTCACTTTAGATGAGCTCACAAAAATAGTTAACTGACTGCTTCTAAATGTTTTATAATGACCTTAATTAATTATGAATTGCAGTAGGAATATGTGTTAATAAAACATTTACTAACACACTAAGTAACTATTACTATATGTCTAAAAAATAAGATGTATAAATGAATGTTTAAATAGTTTATTAATCATTTACTTACACTTCCTAAATGAACTACTGACAACTCCTTAATAACTGGTTTGTAAATAATGTAATACTTAATTTAGAAATGATAAATTGATTATTAATAAAGTATGAAAATACAATTATTAAACTCATTATAGATATGCTTATAAATCAAGAATAAAGCAATTGTAGCTGTATTTATAAACTACTTACTAATGTCTTTTAATGCTTTATAAGTGATGAATTAACTATAAACTAATGCTTAACTAATGCTTCATAGTGTGCAGTTATTATAAAGTGTTACCGAAATGGGATTACAATTTAAAACCTGTTAACTGTCACTGGCCCACCGGTGGGCCCACAGCCATTACATATTTAAAACAGTAATATTCTATATTAAACCTAAACTAATCTTGACAAACTATATATCATTTGAAAGCTTAGAATCTCTAGTTTTCAAAATTTCAAAATAAATTACAGAGCAGTAATTTATCAATTTGCAACAAGCATATTTTCATACTCATAAGGCATGTTCAGACCTTTATTTTGAAATAGCGATGAACATGAAAAATCATTAAAGATCATTAAAGTTGAAACATGTTTGTTTTCATGCCAAGAGTTAAAAACATAACATCCATTCAATTTTTTGAGAAAAAATGGTCTGAAAATGTTTCTAATAGAAAAAAAAAAAATACATTTATGATTGTGGCGGTGATCTATAATCCACATACATGTTGTTTTTATGTTTATTAGAGGCTGAATTCATATCAAATTCTGCCAAACTTCCCATACTACTTCTATATAGGATGTCTACTTCATAAATTGTATGAAAATAATTGAAATAATTAATAAATAATTGGTTCAGATGACTCAAACCATATATGGAAATGGAGGTGCCTTTATATGGTCACCAATGGAGCTTGGTTGTCATCTAGTGAAAAAGTGTGGTACTGCGCCCAAACAAAATCTTACTGAAAGCTCATTTTTTGAGATATCAATCTGAAATTTGGAACACAACTTGTTCAGATTTTTGGCTTTGATTTCCTTGCAGAAAGTTTTAGAGTAAAACTTATTATATTTTATATAAAATATTATATTTTTTACTTTTTACATTTTTCATAAACTTATACTTCTATAACTTTTTTTCTGTTTCACTTACATGAGATATTTCACTTCTCAGACCTCAATAATCTGCCAAATTTCATCTTTAAAACAAGACTAGCCTTATGTCTATACTCCAAAGTATTCTTGAATAGGTTGTTTTCAGTCACGTGGTTCTCGTGACGCGCGAAATTCCGGTGGAGGGCAAGCAGTGAAAATTAGAATGGAAGAGATGGGAAAAAGTCCGTTCTGTGCTGATTTAGACAGAAAATCACAACATATGTTGGACGTGATACTTATGTTATGAAGAGGAGCGACATTTCCACTGAATTGAAAGACTTGACTGCCATCGAGGAGGTAGATATAGAGGATGTTAAGCTGCCGTAACGCCATGTTCAGTTCTAGTCTGGGTTTGTTTATATCGCGCTGCCTTTCTGCAAGTGATGTTAAGGGCAGTATTTTAATTTTCTGTCATGATTGTGAAAAATGTCGCCATTGTTGGTCATTTATGCTGAATCGAGAACTGTAATAGGAACTCACGATATCGTTCGGGGGGAAAAAAACTGCTAATACAATTTTTGCCTTGGTTGAGAAGGTGAGACGACTAGCAAATGTAATAATGTCACTAAATAAACCCACTATCTTTCACTCAAAATAAACACATACTGTACTTAGCTGAGTTTTGTATTTGGTTTTTGTGTAATATTTAATTAACATTGTTTGTGAGTATGACTCACTCGCTTGTGAATGATTATAACTTGCACACAGCCACTTCAAAACTGTTGATGAGCTTCTATAGGTTTGATTTCGGTTGTCATTTGTTGAAATAAATACAAAAATACAGCGTGTCGGTGTCTGTCCCTGAATGTGACCCTCCGATTCTCCTTCGTGGTCATATGGGAAAGTGAATATTTACAAAAACAACATTAAAACTAGTTACATTTACACGCTTCCAACAAAGAAATGCATCGACTTCTGTCAGCTTGTTAAACATTTATTTTATTTGGACATTTTCTACAATACCACGGCTGAAGCAGCAGCGCGTGACTGTTTTCATGGTAACCAGATCAACATGAATGGAATTCTACAAAAATGAAGTTAAAACACCAAATTATCATTCAATAGGATAAAATATCTTCTCCTCCCTGCAAACGATTGCATGAAGAATGTGAATATTTAACCAATTCAAAAACAAAAGGTAAGGTATCCATATTCATTTCAGTATCAGCAGACGCAAAACGCTATAAAAGGCGACAACTTTTAAAGTTAAAAAAACTAAATAAGTTATAAAAAACGGTATAAGATATGTAAACGATAAAAACACCTTCTGGGTTCTCGATTTTAACGATTTGAGCAACCATAAACAACGCAAAACATACGAATATTGAGTTTTTGATAGGATTCCTATATAGAAACATCACTCCCTGCCCTCCGGACACATTCGCGCTGCTGCTGTGACGTCACGTGAAACCAACCTATTACAACCATTTAAGTTTGGATAGTGCATGAGCAGAGAGAGAAGCTAACTGTCCAAATTTTGCCTGAAATGTATGACTCAATTTTAATTTCTTGTTTATTGCACTGTTATATATAATATAATATAATATAATATAATATAATATAATATAATATAATATAATATAATATAATATAATATAATATAATATAATATAATATAATATAATATAATATGCAACATTTTAGAGCATTACTTTTTAAGTCAAATCTCCAACTAATTTTCATTTTGCTGTAGGTTTGTCTGGCTCCACCAGACTATTGGGGTGCATATAACTGAACTATGTGGCCAGTGCTATTTAGGACTACTCCTGGGGCAAAAATTATCTAGCCAGTCTAGTTCATCCTTAGACACAACACGGAAGAACTGTTCCACTTATACCGTGAAATCAGGCACAAAACTGGCTAAGGGAGAAATGGTTGGATACATAATATGTACGATTTCTATAATACAGAACAACAAACTGCAAACCAAGACTGGATTAACTGGTGTTGCACTGTAAAAAATAAATCCTTAAAATAACAGAAAAAGTATACTGGCAGATCATTACCTGGACATTATCCAGTAATTTTACAGACATTTCCGTTAACCCTAAAACAACTCTAATGATAATAATACAGTACATTGTACCCTATTTTTACTGATTTTTTTAAGAGTGTGTGTTGAGCTTGAGGTTATAAATTACACTTATTAAATGCATCAAAGTGTTCTTACCTTTTAATGTCCCACATGCTGCTGGTCAGAGTTATGGAAGCTGATATGAGACAAAAAAAAGAACATATTTTTATATCTTTTGATTTCACAGACAAGGCTTAAGCCTAGTCCCAGACTAAAATGCATGTTCGAGTTGTTTTTAACTGAAAGCAACTTGCACTGACAAACTTGCACTGACAAATCTTAAAATATTTAAATATTAAAAATTGTCTCAAGAAACACACCAGAAACCTTTCTTTTCTTTTTTTTTTTTTTTTTTTTTTTTTACTTCTACTTAAATGTCCTAATGTAACTAAAGCTTAATCCTGGCTTAATCTAAACCCTGTTTGTGAAACCAGGCCTAGGCTTTTAAAATGTTAAAATATCAGCCTCCAGAAGAGGGCAGCCTCCAGTAGTCTCACAGCATGCGATAAAACCTTAAAATTAACAGCAAATTTTGTGCCAATAAACAGAGGATGACGAGGCCCTGCTGTGTCTGCTTTCTCCAATGGTTTATTTGCACCTTCTATTTATAGATGAGCAATGAGTAATATACTATCTTCATCTATCACTTTAATGCACTACCAGATTCATAAGTACCACCTCTAATAAAGAGATAGAGAGAAAGGAGAGTGAGAAAAAGAAAGGGATAGTTATTGAGCGACTGAGATGATAGGGGAAAATGATATAATGCATCTAATGCAGCTCCAGTTTAGCACATTAAAACAGACAGACGCGAACACACACACACACACACACACACACACTAGAGAGGGCCAGAAAGAGAGAGATGAGGAGTGAATCAAGAAGTGAAAGAAAATAAATAGAGAGAGGGAGTAACAGAGATTGAAAAAAAGAGAGGAACAAGATAGGAAGAGGGAGAGACAGAAAAGTGAGGGAGAAAACCAACACAGGAAGAGGGAGAGACAGAGAGTGAGATGAGGTAAGTAAGTATTTTTAGTGGATTACATCTTCACTGTCAGAAAGAGTTGGATGCGTCTGTGAGCAGCTCTCAATAATGCAGCAGTGTATGCACTATAAAACACACACGCACTCTAACGCGCTAAATCCGCTGAGGTTTTATGGTCATATACAGTATTCATGTGTGCCTTATTTGCTGCAAGGCTTGACAGCAGCTGGTCAGAGAGAAGCTACTTCAGGAACGACTGTGAGAACACAGGAAGAGGGAAACAGGGATGTAGGGAATACAGAGAGGCATTTGTACTTGCACATGTAAAAAGGGGAGCAGTCTAAAGCGTCTAAGACTGGCTCTGTTCCAAATCCTAATGAGCTGCCTACTGAGTCCGCATTTTAAGACATCATACATGTGAAGGTTGTTCCACATGGCTGTGCTCCTTCTGATGTATAGCTATTTTAGGCTGAATTGTAAAGCATGTATCATTCACAGAGAATGGTACCACACAATGCACCGCAAAAAGCTTAGTGAAAAAACGGAATGTTGATTATAAGCTTCCAGGTTCTACGTCAGAACGCCGGCTCATTATTGTCCGGCTCCTGCATCAGCATCACACGCATACGTCGTGCTGCTCACATGAACAGCGTCGGCCAATACTGAGCCGGCGTTCTGACGTAGAACCTGGAAGCGCTGAACGTAAACAGCATATGAGAATGACGGGAGAAATGAATTTGTTGAATAAAGTCGTGATTTTTGTTTTGTTTTTGCGCACAAAAAGTATTCTTGTCGCTTTATAACGTTTAAGGGATAGTTCACCCAAAAATGAAAATTTGATTTTTATCTGCTTACCCCCAGGACATCCAAGATGTAGGTGACTTTGTTTCTTCAGTAGAACACAAATGATGATTTTTAAATCCAACCGCTGCCGTCTGTCAGTCGTATAATGCATGTTAATGGGAATTCCATCTATAAGAGTAAAAAAAAAACATGCACAGACAAATCCAAATTAAACCCTGCGGCTCGTGACGACACACTGATGTCCTAGGACACGAAACGATCGGTTTGTGTGAGAAACCGAACAGTATTTATATAATTTTTTACCTCTAAAACACCACTATGTCCAACTGCCCTGCACATCCGGTTGGTGAGATCAGAAAACGCATTCTGATGACAGTGATCTCTCGCGCTTTGCTTCAATGAGTGCGAGACATCACTTGCGGCATCAGAGCGTGTTTCCAGACCTCACACACTGGATGCTCAAGGCAGTTGGACATAGTGGTGTTGTAGAGGTAAAAAATTATATAAATACTGTTCGGTTTCTCACACAAACCGATCGTTTCATGTCTTAGGACATCAGTGTGTCGTCACGAGCCGCAGGGTTTAATTTGGATTTGTCTATGCATGTTTTTTTTTACTCTTATAGACAAAGTTCCCACTGACATGCATTACACGACTGACAGACCGCGACGGTTGGAGTTAAAAAACATCATTTGTGTTCTACTGAAGAAACAAAGTCACCTACATCTTGGATGCTCTGGGGGTAAGCAGATAAACATCAAATTTTCATTTTTGGGTGAACTATCCCTTTAAGGTTGAACCACTGTAGTCCCACTATTTTAACGATGTCTTCAATACCTTTCTGGACCTTGAATGATGGTAATTAAGTTGCTTTCTATAGGAGATAAAAAATCATAAAAAATATGAACGAAGGTCTTACAGGTTTGGAACGACATAAGGGTGAGTACTTAATGACAGAAATTTCATTTTTGGGCGAACTAACTAACCCTTTCAATCGACTTTGCATTGCAATGATGAGATCACTGCATTCATGCTGCTAAATGTTAATCACTGCAATCTTCCATGTGATAGGAGTAGATCTAAATACAATGCAATAATCAACATTTTTCATGATTCGTTAATCTCGACAGCTATAATAATAAAAATAATGGTAAAAATATTCAAAGGATTCCACATTTCAAATGCAAAGGTGTCAGCCAATTTCAGCAGTGGGTGTTTACAATGAAGTCTCACAGCAGACGCACCCCTTCAAACAGAGCTTTCAAATCAGAGCCCTAAAATCAGGGCAGAAAATAGCCATTTATTTCTCAATTATGACAAGTATTTGATGTAAAAATCATATTAACATTATAAGTGCACCTCAGAGAACATTATAAAATAAAAAAAATAAAAATCCATTTCATGACCCCTTTAAAATACCTTAATAAGCTTATTATGCAGAGACAGTTCTAATTAAAGGTGCAATGTCGATAGGAGGATCTATTGAAAGAAATGAAGAGTTTGGTTCCAAAATGCTATAAATCCATTTTGATTAAATTGAGTAAAAATGTGTTTTCTTTACCAAGAAAGTGGCAAGATGAAAACCACTATCAAGCTTTCACATAGCATCTTTAGGTTATAATAACATTAATTATAATAACATTCATGATTCAGTTTTGGGGACCGTGACAGAAGTTAGATGTTGTTGTGTGAGAACAAGCAACAGCCGGCTTTTTTCCGCCTCCGAGTGCCTCATCTTCTTAATCACCTCACGTAAATGATTAGATTTCGATGGCTTACATTTCTTCCCCACCGCAGAAACCACCACAGGTTCATCAATGCCATCAAAATTATTATTATTATTTTATTTTATTTTTTTTGTTGACCACAAAGTACAAAGTAGATAAGGAAAACTAGGATGCTGGGTGTATTCAAAGCTCCGCCATTACTGTTTACAATGCGTGGAATGGTGCGCTGTGATTGGTTGAGCGGATGTATCGCATTCTGCAAAGAAAGGAGAGTGGCGTTTGTCGTGGTTTGGAAAGACAGGGAGAAAACATGACAGAATAACACGGCGGATATCGCATTTTGCGTAAAATTAAAAATGGACTTTTCGATACCGACCAGATAGAATACTGATTTTGGCGGGAACTCAATTTTTTTTTTTAAATGGGGTTTATCGCGTTTTGGAACCAAACTCTTCAAATGCAATATAATATACATAACTATGTTTTCAGCAGTGTATAAAGACATTACATAATGAACCATTATGTTTTTATGACCTTAGAACAAGCCATTTCTGTCTACATACACCACGGGTCCCCTTACATATTAAATCATCATTTTGCGCCTGCATGTTTCTACAGTAGCCCTAAATGGACAAACTCCTCTACAGAGCACGTTTGCTTGACTGGCTTCTCTTTGCTGTCTCAGATGATGACATTTTTGTCCTGTGTTGGCCACTGTAGCTTCTCTATATTGCCATTCGCAACCTCACCGTTAGATGCCGCTAAAATTTACAAACTGCATCTTTATTACATTCGTAGATTGATTTGGAGCAGTTATCTTTTGGACTGACCAATGGTAGATTGTCTGAAAACAATTATTATTTTTGATTAAATTAGCATAATTAAACTTTAGCATAATTGTTTTTTGCATTATATCAACTATTTGTGTGGGCAAAGTGTAGTGTTGTTAGATTAGCAACATGCTAATTTCAAACTATATCCACCTTTTTCCTAACGAGCCTACTGTGATTTTGATTAAAGGAGGCACTTCTGGTTTGGGGAATTTCCACTCAAAAAGACAAACAAATAATTTCAAATCATAAGGTTGCACTACAAATAATCCTTATCCATCAGTTTGACTGAATAAGCTGTCAGTTTTCCTTTTCAGACATCAGAAGAATAACACAACACTGGTTATTTTGATGTGACATGGTATAACAAGAATATCTATGGCAAGAGCTCTTTCCAGTTGCTGCATTCTTTTCCTCCTGATTATTTTCTTCTTTTTTTCTTTGTATTCCACCGTAACAATATGAAAAATGACAACATATATATATATATATATATATATATATATATACTGCGCATTTGTGGTCTGCTCTCCTGATTTAATTTATGACATATCTCTAGAATAATTCACTGGAATGTACTACGAATCCAAATCCTCACATCTCTTTCCATATTTGTTTTCAAATGTTTGCTTTAAAATGTAATTGTCTCCCCTTTTCACTTCTAATCCCTATTAGCAGTGTTTACTGGAATGTTTCTAAAGCTGCTGCTGCTGCTACCTATGTAAAGCATTCCCAATTAGTTGCTTATGACTTGGAAGCCTAGCTAGGCTCACTAGGTTTTGGACAGAGCTGGTGTGTGTGAATGTGTGAGAATGCAAACAACTTACATGTGCTAAAATGAGTTTAAACTGAGTCTAAACTCAGATGTCTCTCGCTGGGTGAAAGAAGGACAGACTCCACAGGACTCTCCTGAAAGATGAAAAACTCATTAAACACGCACACGCAGCCCTTTTAAATCCTTCTCTCTCAAACATCCACACACTCACTGAAAGCACCAGTTGGGATTTGACTGTTTTATGATTTTTTTTCTAGTTTGGAAACAGCTGACTCAGGTATTCTAGCATTAAAGCTCTGAGATCAACAGACATCTGTCTGAATGAGGAGTGAGCTTGTGACATTAGCAAGATGGAATGAAAATTTGTCTATTTTTAGGCTTTTCGTATCTAGATATACTCTGCATGACAGAAAATGGTCCTATATACTCCAGTGTATATATGTAAAATTTAAAATTTGGGGTCAGTAAGATTTTTTTTTTAAAGAATTAATACTTTCATTCAGCAAGGATGCATTTAACTGATCAATTGTGACAGTAAAGACATTTATAATGTTGCAAAACATTCCTATTTCAAATAAATGCTATATAATAAATAATAGAATAATACGAATAATAGAATAATAAATGTTCCTTGAGCACCAAATCAGCAGTAAATCAGCATGTCTGAAGGATCATGTGACACTGTAGACTAGAGTAATGGCTGCTGAAAATTCAGCTTTGCCATCACATGAATAATTTACATTTTAAATTATATTAAAATAGAAAAGTTAATAATAATTTCATTATTTATTACTGTTTTTACTGTATGTTTGATCAAATAAATGCAGCCTCAGTGAGCATAAGACACTTTTTAAAAACATTAAAAAATCTTTCTGACCCCAAACTTTTGAACAGGGTATGTGTATTTTTAATGTGATTATGCAAATGTACTGCAAAAAAATAGCTTCTTCCTCAGTATTTTTGTCCTGTTGCAAATGTCTAAACATTCTTAAATCAAGACACATTTACTTGAGAAGCAAAATGACTTAAAGGGTTAGTTCATCCAAAAATGAAAAGTCATTAATTACTCACCCTCATGTCATTTTGTTCATCTTCAGAACACAAATAAAGATCTTTTTGATGAAATCTGAGAGCTTTCTGTCCCTCCATTGACAGCTACGCAACTACCACTTTGACGCTTCAAAAAGTTCATAAAGAGTTTGGAAAAAATGAATCCATATGAATTAAGCGGTTTAGTCCAAATTTTCTGAAGAGACACGATCGCTTTATATGATGAATATATTTAATTTAGGCTTTTATACACGTAAACATTCATCAACTCAGACATCATTTGTGGTAAACGGAAGCTCAAGCATCGTTTCTTGACATGCAAGAACCAATGAGGTTCATTCTCGTGTTATGAAGCGCGTTTGAGCTTCCGGAAGAGGTTTGTTCTCGCGCGTGAAGCAGGTTCAGTTGAGCTTTTGTTTATGTTCGCTGATCAATGTTTATATGTGAATAAAAGCCTAATTAAATTTATTCATAATATAAAATGATCAAGTCTCCATATAAATTGGCACTCAATTTATATGGATTAGTTTTACGATCTCTTTATGAACTTTTTGAAGCATCAAAGAGGTAGTTATGTAGCTGTCAATGGAGAGACAGAAAGCTCTCAGGTTTCATCAAAAAGATCTTCATTTGTGTTCCGAAGATGAAGGTCTTAAGGGAACGACATGAGGGTGAGTAATTAATGACATAATTTTCATTTTTGGGTGAACCATGCCTTTAAAAAAAAGGGATAGGGTTTTCTGAAAAAAAAAAAAAAAAAATCAAAATTAGTGAGTTTAAGCTTAAAACAAGAACAAATATCTGTTCTATATAATCTTGTTTTTCCCTTTGAATTAAGTTTATTTTTCTGACCCCATCGGCAGATATTTGTTCCTGTTTTAAACATAAACTCTCTTAATTTTGATGATTTTTTTTTTCAGAAAACAGGACTTAATATCTTAAGACATTTTGCTTCTCAAGCAAATGTATCTTGATTTAAGAATGTTTAGATATTTGTACTGGAAAACAAGACAAAAATTTCAAGGAAGAAATTGTTTTTGCAGTGTGGGGCCCAAACATCCACTAGTAAAAACGCTTCTGTTTTGCTTTTTTCTCTATAAATTATTAGAAAATGTGTTTATAATGTAATTATAAATTAAATGAAAAGTTTTTGATATGTCCTTTTGCACTCAAGCTGACATGGGCTCCAGAAGTTTCTGTAAAACATGATCAGTGCTTTTAGTGATTTAAGAATGTTCCATTGAGCATCTTACTGTATGTGCTTCACTGGAAGCAAGACCGTTGCTACAAATTTGTTTACATTTGATTAGTGAGAAATAATCCCAAAAATACATAATGTAAAAAAAAAAAGTCACTGTAGTCTCAAGAGTTAAGGACCCCGCTTTATACTGTATTTGTATAAACATCTGTATAGGAGCTATTTTTAAATGAGGAACACAGATGTGAGAGATCATGCTCATGTGTGAGATTTGACAGATGGGGGTGTATTTTGGGTTTTAAGAGCAGAAAGGTGTGAATGCAGTAAGAACATGTGGCCACCAGGTTGTGCTGTTCACTTTCATTCATCGACCACAGTATTGATTACGAACTGGTTGTAAAAATTACCTGAGAAATGTGTTGGGTACATAAATTCAGCATTATTAATTATATATTATATAATATGTTTTGCAATACATGATCCATACGGTCTAATATGCAAAGTGTGCGTTCCTGAGTGAGACAGTATATAGACCGAAGAGTCTAAAACAGACAGTCCTTTGTGTGTATGTGTGTGTGTGTGTTTAAGAGAGAAGGACCGAAAGGGTTTAGTGAGAAAGAGAGAAGACATTTCACCCCCTCACTGAATGGAGGTTTTATTGATCTCAGTGGACATCAGCTCCTTCCAGCATGGCCTTGAACAGAAAGCCACATTAAAACGTCTAAACAGTGTTAGAGCGTTGAATATGAGACAAGACAAGCCTTAACTACTGGCTATGAAAGGAAAAAAGATGCAAAAGTGGTCTTTTTATGTTTTTAGCTGCTCTGGATAGGCGTTCTTTTTATTTAGAGAAGACAAGTACTGTAGATGAAAAAACGGAACTGAATACTATCGTTTTCATGCCAGGCCCAGAAGGAATCTGCTGACTTTTTTGCATTTTCTGTGCTGATTTTAGGGGATTTAAACATAGTAAAATGTGTTAAATGGAGCTGGTAGTACTACACTTTCAGTGATAGCTGAAAGCATTATCAAATTATGCAAATATTTCCTAAATAAACACACAAGAAGCGGTATAAATGTAGATGGCTGTTCCAATTCTGTGGAGTTCTGTGCAGATTCTATTCATGGCTGTTCAAATATCTTATAATTAAAAGGGTTCCTGGTTCAAGAAATGTAAAGATTGATCTTTGTCATGTGCCACATTTCAGCTCTCATTCTCACTGTCACACTGCTTGTTAGTTTTTCAAGCTGTAAAAATACCAACGTGAAGATCTCACTTACCTCTGTGTTCTATTTGAGTCAATCTGAAAGAGAGAGAGAGAGAGAGAGAAAAGTGAGTGAGATGAATACAGTCATCCAAAATGACAGCATTACACCAACACTTCATTACCATGCAACTGTTTTCCAGACAAAAGATCAAAAATGCAGTCTCCATGAACTGTGGCAATATCAGATGCTCTGTCATAGTTGATGTAACGCAGTGATTCCCAACCAGGGTCACGCGTATACCCAAGAGGATACTTGGAAAGATTTTGATTTTTTTTTAAACCTGTTAAAACAGGAATTATGACTTTAAAATAAAATGTATTAGGGCTATCAAATGATTTAAATAATGTTAAACAATTTTTGCAGATAACATTTTCTAGGGGGTGGGGATTACAATAAGGGGAAATATATATATATTTTTTAATTATTATTATTATTATTAGTATTATTATTTCATCGCTCTAATGGTAAAACAATGTAAGACAATTACTCTCTAAATTAAAGGTGGAGTAAGTATAATTTCAAAAACACTGCTTGGAAGTTAGTCGGACTGATTCCAACAACAAACGTGTAACCAATCAGCATTAGGGGGCGTATGACGGTCGAGGAGAGAGAACGAGCAAGAAGGAGATTTGAAAAAAGAAAAATATAAAAACTGCGGAACGAGAGATGGGACACAATACAAAAGATCTCAAAAGAATATCACTGGAATGAAGATTTATGACTGGGCAAGTGCTTTAGGACCTGCACAGCAAAATCCCCAGAGTTAAATCAACTCTCCTCAAAGTACATATGGTCCCTCTCTAAATAGTGTTAAAATAACACTAAAGCAGAGTTAAATTTAATGAGATAATTAAGCAATTAATTAAGTAATGATTGTGCATTAGTGATGAACACCTGCTGTTAACAAGCAGAATCACTGAAGAAATAAGAAAAAACACAAGAACTACAAGTGACTTAAGTCAGCCTTATTAACTGATTAATTATCTCATTACTTTAACTCTGCTTCAGTGTTATTTTAACACTACTTAGAGAGGGACCATATGTACTCTGAGCAGAGTTGATTTAACTCTGGGGATTTTGCTGTGTGCGTTTATATTAGAAAAGCTTTCCAGCCTGGAGTGAGTTAAGTGGGAAGGCCTGAAAACAGACACTGAGGCTGCTTTGTTCCCGCTACTCATGTGAGTAACACTGGGTTATGATTGTCTGGAGCTGCTGTGCTGTTTGCGACTAACAACGAACACTTTGTATTTACTCGTGTGTACTGTACGTTCATTTTTTGTGCTTCCTTGTTGTTTATTCATCACCTGCGCTTTGTTATTCATGAAGCATTTTGTTGCGCGTCAGCTGTGATAAACAGACATCCACTTTCGCATTGCGTGTGTAACAGTCGCCAGATAGTGAGAGTTTTGCTGTTAAACCACTGCACACTGACGACCGCTAGAGAATGAGGTGTTTAGCGTCATGGATAGCGCGCTTGCCTCGCCTGTCAGCAGTGATCGCGCCGGGGCAAGACCGATTCGAGACCGACTCGGATCAGGGTGGTTAGGATTGGAGTGTGAGTTTTGGAGGCGGAGCAATGAAGAGAGGGGGTGTGTTTGGGTTGATTTCAAATATCAACAATGTCCAACAGCGTTTTTCAAAATCTACTTTTGCAAATATTTAACCAATGAAACATATTAAAAAGAGCTTGTGAGTAAACTTTGTATCTTCATTGGATCCTCAAACTGTCAATCGAACCTCACAACTCCACCCCGCCTCTATACTGAATGACGTACCGCACACAGCTTGGACTCTTCGTCTCTGCTTGTTTGCAAGGGTTAATAAAGAACTGGTTGTTTGAATAAGTACAGCATTTTCTTTACTCAAGAAACTCCCACTGTCTGACATTCACTGGTTAAAAACTCCATTTGAGTTTGCTTTTGGTAATGTTAATAATATGCAAGTGTCTGACCATATAAAGCCTCAATATCAACTTTGACAACACAGGCAAAAAATTATTTTGTCTATGTCACAATATGAGGTAAGTAAGATGAGAATAAGATTTTGAAAGGATTTAATATCTGCAAAATCTCTATTTCAAATAAATGCTGTTTTTTTAGGTTTCTATTCATTCAAGAATCTTAAAATAAACATGATCACGGTTTTCAAAAAATGTTTTAAACAGCACAACTTGTGCTGTGATAACAAATTAAAAATAATCGTTGCAATATTTGCCCCGCTGATTATTTGTCCTTATTTTTTAGGTAATTCCTTTACCTTGCATTGGTAACAAGCTGTCATTCCTGCTTGGGGTTGCCAGATGTCAAGAGCATAAATTCCCCAAACAAGACTTTTTTCTTAAAAGGATACACTTGCCTATTTTAAATAGTTATTTTAAATTGTAATATTATTTCGCAATATTACTGTATTATTGATCACATACAATTCTAGTTTGGTGTCTATGAAAGGATACTTAAGACAAAAAAAGGTTGGGAAACACTGGTCTCTCTATCACCCTGCAGAACTGCTACGGGTGAAATCATTTAGGGATCAACTGCCTGAAAGTTCAAGGGTCACATCAAGTAAATTCACTGACCACCAAAAGAGTCGCGCATGTATGTTTGAGTAAAAATGGAGCAGGTCACGACTGTGACCCAGGCCTGTCAATCATGAACTCAGAAAGAGAAGATTTTAAGTCCCTTTCCTGTTCCTCTCTTTTTTTCACACTCATCTTCTCTCCCACATTCGTACACACACTTTCACACCCACATCTTGAGAGAGTTGTTTGACTGTGTGCCTAATGATAATAGATGAGGTGTCAGGATGAAGGTGAGAGACACTAAGTCATCCTCACAGCACGAGGGAGAAACAGCTCATTTCTAGCTTTCTCTCTCTCATTTTCACTTCGCCTAAATCTACAGGCGCTAAAATAGGAGAAGAAGCGCCTATAGAGCTTCTATCCAGGACAACACTGATGTTTTCCATTTTATTTTACGCTTACTTTTTAAATTATATGGTCATATGTCTGAGTTATCGAAGGGAGAACTTGGATATTCAAACTGGGCTGTCTTTTCAGTACACATTAGAGCAGCGGGAAGAAGTCAGCACTTTACACAAGTCTTGTGAGAAAATGTCAAAATATGACAGGGCTGAACAGAAATAAAAATCTGCTTATGCAAGCTTCTTGTCTCTCAGAGAATCACTAGAATAAAGTGACCTCTGGTTCTCAAGAGCATTCATATACATTCACAGGCATGCAGAGTCCCAACCTAACATAAAACATTATGCATGCTATATGTAATAAACATTATTTGAATGACATTTAAAAGTATAGACGGCAAAATACAGACAACAGCAAAAACATTAACTACAGCTGGTTGCCAGAACTTTTCTGTAAAAATACAGTGACAATTGTTTGACAAGATGCATTTTGGTAACTGCATATGTCATTATACTGTATAACTGTATAATATTTGTATAACAATTCGTTTCAACTATTAAAATCTATTTCTTTCTGTAAAACGTGATGATAAATAGGCCTATCTGTACAATGACATAATTGAATCACATGATGACCCAAAGATACGTTTAATTGGCCTCTTCGGTGACTGTACAACACCACAGAAACACCATCAGTGTGACAAACATGGCACTAAAATAATTAACATTAACTAAAAACATAAAATATACCATAAAAAAAGCCAATGTGCATAACTGTAAAAAAAAAAAAAAAAAAAAAAAGAAGCAGCTAACTTATACTTAATAAAATGTTACTATGTTGATATTATAATTCCACTTTCAAGTAACTATGAGGCGATTCATATTTTTTAAAAATAACATTATTTTAATAATAATAATCCATAACATAGACCTATCAGTACAATATTTTATGTGTAGATAATAATTTATTAATTCACTCGTTTTAGGTTACTTATGTTTATTTATTTATTTATTACATGTAAAATGTATTTCATGTACTTTTAAAATAGGCTATAATGTTTTTTTGTTTTTTTTACTGTAGGCATGTATGCTAATGTAACTTACAGCTTTACTGTATCATTTTGGCATTATTCCAGTTACGAAGATTTTTACAGTGTGGGTTGTAATAGCCCGCAGTCATTGCAAGTTTGTAAGAAAACCAGCAAAACTTCAAGACTTTTAATGAGTTCATCCTGTCCCAAAATGTTCGACAGACCGTACAAATCTAATAAATAATTCAATTCAAGAGCGTTCTGCACATTTATGGCTGAATAACGACATGTTCTGTGAAAGCACTATTAAATCCTGGACATTTGTTCTCAACTGACTGCCTAACAATAGTTTGTCTTTCAACGAATATCACAGCACTCACACATACACACACAGACACACGCACACTTGACCAAAGGACCGGACGACCTCGCAGCATCTTGAATCTGCGCGAGCTCTTACCGGATTCTCCAGGTACAGTCGCGGTGCGAGGAGATCCCGGTGGAGATCCGTCTCTCTATCCGCCCGAGTGAGATTCCAAGATCCGGTAACTCCGACAAAAGGCGAGTGCAGTCTGTACGGTTCTCAAAAACCAGATGGGTCCACGCGCATAGCCCCGATTTAAGTGAAGAGCTTTAGAAGCTTTTGAAGTGCTGAGCTTCAAGCGACGCGCTCGCACCTTGCTTTTAAAAATTCTCTTCCAGACTCAGGTGCTCTTCGGGGTCGCGCAAAAGGCAGAAGAGTCGAAGCGCAAGTTGATTCTCAACACATATCTGATGAAGACACGAACAAAGATATGCAGGATGCAGCCCATACACACACACACACATGCGCGCGCGCGCGCGTAAAGGGGGGTGACGACTTAGAATAGATTTAGATAGATTTTTTTTTTTCCTTTAAAATTTTCAATTACATTTAAACTGCATTTTAAACGAAAATCCACTTGTTTTATGTGGGAGATGTAACAAAGAAAAAGAGGACCGATTTAACAACTTCATGATAATACAAGCCCAAAGGGGAGCTCTGCTCAGAGCAACAGAAATCTCATCATCATTCATTAACTCATCAAAAGACAACACACACACATACACACACAGTGCATCTATTCCAGGACATCCCATGGCTTCATTAGATGAAGTGTGAGCTCATTAACAACACAACACAATGCTTTAACAGCATACATATTAATGTGCATGAGCATCATTGTGCAGATGTATGATATTTTGAGCGTGAAAATAAAAACTAGGTCGTATAGCCCACCCAGAGCTTCCTGTGCTTATGGGGGCTGTGTGAGGAAAACACACACAAACACATCAAACACTCAATTACACAACATGCAAACCACACTTAATGACCTGCTATTTCCATCTTTTGTTATCAAATGAATATATGTGACCCTGGACCACAAAACCACTCATAAGGGTAATTTTTTTTTTGAAACTGAGATTTATACATCATCTGAAAGCTGAATAAATAAGCTTTCCATTGATGCATAATTGGGATAGGACAATATTTGGCCGAGATACAACTATTTGAAAATGTGGAATCTGAGGTTGCAAAATATTGAGAAAATTACCTTTAAAGTTGTCCAAATGAAGTCCTTAGCCATGCATGTCCACTCACAAAAATAATTTTTGATATATTTATGGAAGTAAGTTTACAAAATATATTCATGGAACATGTTCTTTACTTAATATCCTAATGATTTTTGGAATAAAAGAAAAATAGATCATTTTGACCCATACAATGTATTGTTGGCTATTGCTACAAATATACCCGTATACGATCACACGAAACAGATGAAAAGAGAAGGTGAATAATAAGCAGGCCCAGTTAGAATCTGTTCGTTATTTGAATTCCACAGATTTCCACAGGGAAATCTGTGGAATTCAAATATAATAATAGTTCAAATATGATATATTACATAAAGGGAGTACTTTTATTGGAAGCTGAAAGCATTATCAAATGAGCTGAAATATTTAATAAATGAAAGGAGAATAGGCAAAAACTTGAATGATGGCATGACTAAAAATATTTATTGTTGGAAATGTATTTGTGTTTAAAGGGACAGTTTACATAAATAAAATTGATTAAAAAAATGAAAAAAGTCACAATTTACTCACCCACATGGAACACAAAGTTGTGGAACACAAAGTAATAAATTTTAAAAATATATTTAAAGTGTATGCTTTTTTCAGATATTACCTTTCATGTGTGTATAACAGGCCTATAGCTGTTTATGAATGTCTGCAAAGTTTCACAATAGTGCTCAATAAAATAGCCATCTGACCAATCAGAGTAGAGCAGGCTCTGGGAAAGGACGGGTTTAGAGAGACAGAATCCTTTATCAAACTGTTTCAGACACTATGAGAAAAGAGGTGATGCTGCAATTTACAGCCTATTATGAAAAAATTTATGTTTTTTTTTTATCTTGGATGCATTTAAACCTATTGTACGAGACCTTCAAAATGAAACTGACATTCAAAATATTCAAAGACTTTTATTGTATATGGACAAAAAAAAAAGATTAGTTTATAGTGTATATGGACAAAGAAGAAGGATAGTCATACAGGTTTGGAACAACATTTTTGGGTGAACCGTCCCTTTTGCTCATTTGACCTCACACCCAGAGGTCAAGTGTACACCTTTATTAAGGCCCGAAAACACACAAACACACATAATACTGTACACACTTGCAACTCAGCACCTTGCTATAATAGATGAGAGGTCAAAGACGCACAGCTATAACTCTCTATGAATCGGTCCCCTGGGAGTGTTTATGTGTGTGTGTGTGTGTGTGTCTGTGTGTAGGCCACTATGTCATGGAATGTATTAAACACACTCAAAAGTAAAGAGCATTCAAGATAGACAAAATATAAGATTGTGCATGCAAGCCTAATTAAGAAGAAACACCTTTCTTCTCACTTCTCGTCTCGCTTTGTCTGAGTGTGAGATAAGGAGACAATGCGCGTGAGGAAGGAGAATGTGTGTTGATTGTGTACATGTGTGAGAGAGAGCTTATGTGTGAGTATGTGTGGTTGTGTGTGTGTCTCATCACCATACAGCTGAGACTGCAGGTGGTGGATCTTTCAGTGAAAGACTGTCTCACTTCTCATAAGAATCACTGCCAGATAACACACACAGGAGCCACTGTTTATCGCACACACATACACACACCACTGCAAATGAAGAAATAATCAAGCCCGATCGTAAAACATGTTGGACACATTAAACACGATTACAACGTGGATCTCCTAAACCGATGTTTTAGAATGTATTAAATGTTTATTGCTCATAATTCTCTAAATAACAATAAAATATGTATCAATTAATCCTATAAATCAGCTTTGGTTACATAAATACACAATTAAAAACAATTAAATATGAATTATGGGATCCAATATTGATCATTAAAAAAAATCAACCCATCTTGGGTGTTTAATGTGTTTGCCCTCCAGAGAGACAGTGCAGAGATTAATTAGGGTCTGAACACACACACACACTGCATTTTGTTCTTGTCTTATATCTAGTCATCGCTAGATCAACATTACATCTTTATCACTCTTTCCTCCTTTTTTTCTCTTGCACACAGTCTCAGTTTCATGTTCCTCTGTCTTCTTTGTCTCATATTCTCCTCCTTCACGGGCTAAAACAGTAGAGGGACCATTAAGACGTATAGCAGAGTCCCAGAAACAGCTTTGATCATCTGTTCATTAGATCACTTGGGAATATCATAGAGAAGGAGACAGATACGGGGATTGGCGTTGGAACATTTTTCAATAGGATGCACCAAATTTGTAATGTCAGATTGTTTTGTGCCTACAAAAACCCATAAGAAAATCCATTTTACCCCTTTAAATTTACATGATCTTTTTTAAAATCATGAAAAACTTTTCACATTAATGTTATTCTTACAATATACAATAAATTTTTATGTTTTTGAAAGACAACTTTTGACATTTGAAAGAAAGAAAGCCTCTTTTTGTCACATCTGTTTGGGTTTTAGTTTCTGTTTAATGTTCATGTCTTCAGATTTTTTGTCATTGTCAGAGCAGTAGTAAGCAAGTTTTCTTCCAGGATACATGGCTTGAGTCATGCATCCTTCACAAAGACTTTGAGGGGGATATGTCACGTCTGTTTGGGTTTTGGTTCCTGTTTATTGGTTTATGTTCATGGCTGTGTATGAATTGTGAATAATATTATGTTCTATTCTATTAGGTTCTATATAGTGTGAATGTATTATAAATGTAATCCGGACATACTACAGCGGCCATGTTGTCATTATCAGGTGCCTACCAGCGTCAGTTTCATTGCTTCACTGCCATTCACAAATCATCTCCAGTGGCTTCATGGGATAGTAAAGTGTCCATCATATGCACACTTCAGAATCTCGCCAGAAGTAGTAGGTCATACTTTTTGCCTATTCTTTTATGAATGCTGTGAATTCGGACATACTTCTTTTGTCGAATACTGTTTTTCACCTACTATATAGTAGGGAAGTATGTGATTTAGGATGCAGCCAATAGCTGTGTTCGACTTGAAGCGGCACTGCGTGTACCGATTTGTGTATGACATCAAAATACTGCGAGAGCAATTCGAAAACATACAGAGCCGTCTGCTGTCTGTCATACACAGATCAGTCTGCGCAGCGCCACTTCAAGCCGAACACACCTATGTTGCCTGTCCAAATATGTTACCTGTCCTTTTGAGGTCTTGGCTACTTGAGAGGTCATGCACGTGACAGGAAGTTAGTGTGCAAGACTGTCCCATGTCTTAAAAATCCCAAAGCGCAGCTCTGAACACTGAGCGCAAACCCGCACTTTGGAGCGGTTTTCGCAGCTAAGCGTATCCAGTCATGCTTGTGCGGGAACTCAAAATGTCATTAAAATAATTAGATATTACATATAATTTGGTAGTAAAACATAAAGTGTTGCACATTTTATTGGTACAAAGATGCAGGCTATATTTGCAGGCAACTACTGAACTACTGAACAAACATTTAGAAGTTTATTTTAAAAACACTTGCATTTTTGCAATATTATAAGTGTGTCCCATCGGGTAATCAAATGTTCACACTTGCAGTCATCTTGCTTACTTGAACGCTTGTTCCAAATTCTGGAAATACAACATGTAAATAGACAAGTGGTCAAGTACAAAGACCGCAACTGTGGGTTTTGGACAGGCCAAGTCTTGTGATTCCCCGTTCCCCTATTGTCATATGATTCCTTTGGTTCATTGTTTTGATTGCTTTCAGGTATGTCTTGTTTAGTCCATTTGTGTATATAGGCCTCTTGTTTCCATTGTCTTTTGTCTAGCTTTGTTATTGCAACCTGCTGTTGATGAGTGTTGCCAAACCTGTTTATAGTTAAAGGTGCAATTGGACATTTTCGGAAAGGCTAGAAATAGCGAGCTAGCTTTCAAATCATAACCCCCGCCCCGCTCAATTGAAAGCACTCTCCAAAGCTACGCCTCGTCCAAAACATGAAGCCATGCACACACACTGTAAAGCATCACAAGAGAGAACGTTAAACTACCTGTCTCAAAGCACATAACATTAAATAATAATAAACGTAAACAACTTAGAAAGCTTGTACCTGACTGCTGCAGATTCATTTCAGTGTTGATACTGTTGATTTGGAAATGCATAATTCCAAGTCTGAGGAGGTGAACAGTTCTGTTTAGAACATCACGGGTTGCAATCTCTTAATTACGGTGGTTATGGTGTGAAGTCAGCATAAGCTTGCTGTTTTGATTCGGTAGGAACAAAATGGCTGCAGTTTGTTTGCAGCGCTCCGTGACAGACATCTTACAAGTTCCTACAGAAACTCGCTGATGATGTATGATGTCTGCGAGAACAGGGTGCATGTAAAAACAGTTTACAGGCAGGTATGATTTCATTAGGACTGAATATAATGGTTGGATGAACATTTTATGAAATTTTATGTCCTACAATGTATATTTATAAAAATACATTTAGACCGTTTAACATAGTGATTGCTATCAGGATATGAGGAGACTTTCAACCATAACAAAAAATTATCTATTGCACCTTTAAGTCCTAGCACTCAAAGTTATTATATGTTTTAGTTTTGTTTACTTTGTGTTTCATTTAATAAGCTGAACATGCATTCTCAACTCGACTCGCCATCAGTGGATAATATGTTATTTTTTTCTTGTTCAGTTTAATTAATTATAATGAGCTGAAGTACGTTTTTTATATATATATTTTGTCACAACTTACTTTAATTGTGGTCAGTCAACCTAATATTGTTAAATCTGAAGTTTACTTAATTAATTTGTGTTAAAATGACATGAATAATTTCTAACTGGGCCGTGGATCTGTAGTTGCATGCTTTGCAAGGGACTTCATTAGGAGAGTAAATTTAGGGATTGAAGTGTTATGTGTTTTTAAGTAAAGGGAAAGTTTTAGTTTTTAGTTTAGTTTAGTTTAGTTTGTTAGTGTTTAATGTTCAGTTATGTTAGACATTTAGAGGTGTTTCTGTAATGATTTTGAAATTTGTAGGAAATTAGAAATTTTGGCTGTGTGCACTCAGAGATCTATGGTAAAATCAGTAATGGTGTTTGTCTCTTCTTACTTGTTCATTATATACATTGTGTATAATAATAAGTCAACTGCTTGTTTTTGAACATAAGAAAATTCACTCTATGTAAATTCATAAATTAAGTAACATAAAAATGTTTAGTTTGACTAATGTAATACATTTAAACGTACTAGAGTAAATTAATTTGACCTAAACCAACTAAATTGTGTTGACCCAACTAAACTGATTTATTTTGAATTAACTGAATTAAATTGTGTAAAAACTTTCTTCAATTTAATTAAGTGATAATTGCGTTTTTTTAAGTGTACACTTATTCTCACCAAGGCTGCTTTTATTTGATCAAACAATATAGTATAAACAATAATATGTAGATTTTTTTTTTTTAAATAACTTTTTTATTTTAAAACATTTTAAAATGTAGTTTATTCCTGTGATGGCATCAGGACAAAGCTGAGTTTTCAACAACCATGACAAATAACAATCTTATCGCTGTGACTTTTTTGATGAATAGAAAGAACAGCATTTATCTAAAATAGAAATCTTTTGTAACATTATGAATATCTCTACAGTTATTGTGTCCTTGCTAAATAAAAGTAATAATTTCTTTCAAAATAAAAACAAAATCTAATTTTTTAACAGCAGTGATTACATGAAACATATCAAACTGAAAAATACTGTGCGTGTCGTGCTCTTGGTCAGCCAGGGGTCACACATCTCACAACTAGAAATTACACCACTTTGCTTTTGGATGCTACAATGTCTTGTATCTATTCCTACCCCCAGAGAAATGCCACAGGAGCCCAGACCACATGACCTATGTTATTATATAGGACAAAGCCAGTGTCCACCTTTTACAGTAGAGCACATACAAGAATGGTTCAGCCTTCTGTCCTCTCAGATGACATTACATCCACCATTTCCCCATTTCTAGATCCAACTGAGGCACTTTTTTCTTTTCAATCTGGCAATAGAAAATAAATGATTGAAACCCATATCAACTTTTCTTGAGGCAATCCACACGGACTGTAATGACATCACGGCAGAGGCCTGTCATTCTAGGCACAACTTCCCCCGCTGTTTGGCCAAAAAACCAGATTCAGTTGTCATGTTGATGAAATTATGTGTCCACATCCAAATGGCGGGATTGTAAACACCTGTTCCTTCATTTTGTACAATCTACAACATGACCAGCCCACAGTACTTAGCCCTATATACATTTGTTTGTGTTAACAACCAGTTAAAAGTTAGGAATAATTACAATTTTTTAAAATGTTTTGAAAGAAGTCTCTTATGCTCACCAAGGCTGCATTTATTTGATAAAAAATACAGTAATATTGTGAAATATTATTGCAATTTAAAAGAACTGTGTTCTATTTAATGTATTTTAAAATGATATTTATTCCTGTAATGGCAAAGCTGAATTTCTAGCGGCCGTACTTCAGTCTTCAGTGTCCCATGATTCATTCTAATATGCTGATTTGGTGCTCAATTATGAATAATGGTTTTTATTAATATCAGTTATCAATGTATATTATGACCGGTAGTGTACATATAAAATTAAGTTTCAGATTGCTTTCATTACAAAACAATTTAAGATGATTAAGCCATTTTCCTTGTGGGAACAGTTAGCTGGTCCCCATAATGAACTGTAACTGATTTCAGGTTTAACTATCCTGTGGGGACATTTGAACCCCCCAACAATGTAGGCAAAATGTGACCTGTACAGACAAAGAGCCGAGAACCTGCTGTTACGCTGGGGACAATCATTCTTTCTAACGCTATAACCTTCAGTCAGTCGTTTACTTTAACATCCATCCATCTCACATACTCACGCACACACTCAAATCCATTAAGACTCAGGAAGCTGGGATAGCTGGCGTTAAAGTTATGAGTCATTAAAGTAAATCTGAGACACATCAGACCTTAAGACATCACTGGAAAATGTAATACCGTTATACACTCAAGTGCAGCTCTGGTGTAGAAACACACACACACACACACACACACAGGTTTTTTGACTGGTAGGTAGATGCTCTTACACCCTGGAGGCAGCCTGACCCAATTCTGCCTCGGAGAAGATGCTGTAAGGAATCTTTTCCCCTCTCTTTCCTCCTTTTTCCCTCTCCTTCTGTTTCTCGCTCTCACTGCAAATTATGCATGCGATAGTGACAGTTTAAAACAATAATATTACGAATAAAGAAACAGAGGTGTTTGTGCGAGAAAGAGTGTAAATTATGGAGAGCGAAGGGGGAGGTGTGAGAAGGTACATGCTGATGTAAGGTTTTAGGTTTCACATCGATGATATGAGTGGTTTCTATCAAGTCGCATGCGCCCTCTGCTGACAAGACACAGATATTGCACTCTCCTTTCAGCACCCACCCAGTTTTATCTCACCGTTCGTTCGTGTCTCGAACGAATCCCCTCAGTCTCTCTTTGTTTAAAGCGGGTGTGCGTGTAGGAATGACGAAAGATATCTACCTCTCTGACTCAGTATGTCTGTCTCTACACTTTGTCTGTATTAAATAATGATCGCGGATACACCCTCGCCCTCCCACGGTAGAACTCACGGGCGCACGCGCGCGCTCAGAGTGAATGTGGACCACCGAAAATGTTCAAAGGACGCAGACAATTCAGGAGTAACATCAAACACAGACGACCACCACCACCACCACACATTTATGAAATATTAATAAAGGCATCCCACTTACATAATATACAATGCTTATATAAGCGCCCCATTTAAGCACAGGATATTGTCTAATGATCTCTCGAAAAAGGGAGGAACGCTGTCGGTTCCATTGATTACATACGGCTCGGATAAATAATGACATCAGTTTGGTAATGAACCAGCAGAATCTAGACAGGGAGCCATGAATTTAAGCAAGCTGTCCCACATCGACTAGAGAGTAAACTGAGTCTGAGGAACAAAAGTAATGATAGGCTATGCTATTATTTGGATTTTGCTGCAGGCGGGTCAGTACTTTCATATTATATTCATATATGACCTCAGCATCATTCTTAAAGGGATAGTTCACCCAGAAATTAAAATTCTGTCATTAATTACACACCCTCATGTCATTCCAAACCTGTAAGACTTTCATTCATCTTCAGAACACAAATGAAGGTATGAGAGATTTCTGTCCCTCCATTGACAGCTACGCAACTACCACTTTGACGCTTCAAAAAGTTCTTAAAGAGATCGTAAAACTAATCCATATGAATTGAGTGGTTTAGCCCAAATTTTCTGAAGAGACTTAATCACTTTATATGATGAACAGAATTTTCATTTTGGGGTGAACTAACGTTTTATATAAAAAAAGTAGAATCCAACAATATGAGTTTTGAGATTTGGAACCAAAGATATCATGATATCGTTATCATCAAGAGTTTGATACAGAGTTTTTATTAATAAAATAGCACTATGCCAAGCTAGAAACTTACCAAAACAATAAATAAATAAATAAAGTAAAATAAACAGAAATAAGGAAACAAAAACTAATAAAACGACTGTCACGTTTTGCCTTTGTTTTGGTTTTTGTTTTCATATTGTACTTTCAGTTACCTGTTTGTGTGTTCTGTTGTTCCCACCAGTCATTAGTTGCCATGGACACTCATTTAACGATCACACCTGTTAGTGTTTGAGTTAATTATTTTGTATTTAAAGGGTAGTTCACCCAAAAATTAAAATGCTGTCATTTATTACTCACCCTCATGCCGTTCCACACCCGTAAGACCTTCGTTAATCTTCGGAACACAAATTAAGATATTTTAGTTGAAATCCGATGGCTCCGTGAGGCCTTCATAGGGAGCAATGACATTTCCTCTCTCAAGATCCATAAAGGTACTAAAAACATATTTAAATTGGTTCATGTGAGTACAGTGGTTCAATATTAATATTATAAAGCGACAAGACTATTTTTGGTGCGCCAAAAAAACAAAATAACGACTTATTTAATGATGACCGATTTCAAAACACTGCTTCAGGAAGAAGCAGAATGAACAAGTGTATCGAATCATGATTCAGATCGCGTGTCAAACCACCAAACTGCTGAAATCACGTGACTTTGGCGCTCCGAACAGCAGATTCGATATACTTGTTCATTGTGCTCCGATGCTTCCTGAAGCATTGTTTTGAAATCGACCATCACTAAATAAGTCATTATTTTGTTTTTTTGGGGGTTTTTTTTCATTGTCTTGTGTTGTGTCCACATGCCGTTTTGTTGCCTTCATACCTGTGGATTACCTGAGTTTGACTGATTCAATAAATACTTTGGTTTTGGAACCTTTTGCATCCTTATCATCATCATTAGACCTTAAAAGTTATAACAACAAAGGCACATAATAAAATGTCTAAAATTGAAATGAAAACTGAAAGTATAAAATTAAATGTAGAGGCCTATATACGTAGATACAGCATCTACCAGCAAGTGTTAGAGGGTTAGTTCACCCAAAAATGAAATTTCTGTCGTTAAGTACTCATCCACATGTCGTTCCACACCCGTAAGACCTTCGTTCATCTTCAGAACACAAATTAAGATATTTTTGATGAAATCCGAGGGTATCTTATCCACACATAGGCAGTCATGTCATTGCACCTTTTGATGTCCAGAAGGTGCAATGAAATAGTTGTTCAACCTAATGTTATGAAGCCACAAGAATACTTTTTGTGATACATGGTGAACTCAGCACAGGCTTCCTTGTTTACGTCCGAATGCTGGCTCATTATTGGCCTGATCCTGTATTAGCATCACATGCATGCGTCATGCTGCTCACGAGTTCAGCTTCGGCCAAGACTGAGTTGCCGTTTGGATGTAAACAAGGAAGCCTGCAATGGTTCAAATTGTTGAATAAAGTCATTATTTTTGGTTTGTTTTTTGGTTTAACTACCTTTTTGGACGTCAAAGGTACAATGACATTGCTGCCTATGTGTGGATCAGATACCCTTGGATTTCATCAAAAATATCTTAATTTGTGTTCCAAAGATGAATGAAGGTCCTATGGGTGTGGAACAACTTGAGGGTGAGAAATTAATGACAGAAATTTTATTTTTTGGTGAACTAACCCTTTAGGTGTACATATTAGCTAATCAAACTATGATCCTTTTTTTGGACCAGAATCAAGTGAGAGTGGATTTCTATTTGTTTACTTTCAGTCTGAAGGTATAATTAAATGGTATTAAGTTAATGATATTCCATTTGGATGACATAATAATCAATACATTTAAGACCTCACAATCCATAGTTACATCAATAAATCATCATGGCAGAACATCATTCTTAAACTATAGAGATTCAATTTTAAGAGTCACCTTCTGGACAAGTGCTCTTATGCATTAACTCTACATTTAGCATTAGTATAGTAATTACATTAAGACATGCATATATTTTTTTTATAGCTGAGGGGCTACATTAGAGGAAGACTGTACTTTCTGCACCACTGTGGTCACCAAATCGAACCGTACACATAATGACTGTTTTCAAACAGGTTTCCCCACCTTTCTTTGGTCAGACAAATGAATAAATGTGTTTTTGTGTGTGTTACAGCATCTACCAGCAGGGGCTCACAGGGCCACGTTAACCACCCAAACATAAGTGGAGATAGGAAGAAGTAACATCAAACAAACCTTTAAAGTACTGTTTCAATAGCAGTCCTCCTAATTGGATTAGATCATTGAAGTGAACCGAAAATGAGAGAAAGCTTTCAATAAAAAATCCATGTTGTTGGGAACAATCTCTTTCTTAATACGTAACAAACATGCCAACAAACACACAGCAAAATCAGCTTGTCTTTTGACTGGTAATGCTATGGTTACTGGCTCTCCCCTTTGATAAGTTTCTAACGAAGGCTGCATAAATTAGAAGTTTCTCTCTGAATATTAATAACGCATATATCATTGGTGCTGTTGTTTCTGTTGCTTCCATGGAGCTGATTTACATATGAAAAATGGAAGCTTTCTGAAAACAGAATTTCTGAAGTTTTTGACCTAAAAAGATGTCCTAGATACCTCGAAATCCACATCAAACATGCTCCTCTCCCTCTCTCTCTCTCTGTTCCACACATACACACTCACATGCAGGGACACAAGCAAAGCCACCATTTTTAGGTACCATGACATCATCTCTGTCAGATTTTTAAAATAATTAGTTGCGTTCTTCATGGTTGGCATACGCTATAGTGAATAATTTTTTAGCTGAAGCTGTCATGATGATTCAAATGAGAGACTTTGATCACACCCTGTACTCACTAACGATTGGGGTGTTTATATCAGCCGTGATGTTTTTAATGATCTGCCTTTGATAGCATTTTTGCTGGTCTCTTTGAAAATGCCTGCAACTACATAATCTTACTAGAGCATAGGCAAGCCTTATTGTTCACAACTTATAGAGGGATTTTACCATAAGAAGATATAAATGATGAATAAAATGTTTTGATACCTGTCTGCAATTACGGTATTAGGAATGTGTGCAAGCATAGCCTCTCACTTTTGGGCATAGTGACTTCTGACATTAAGCTGTGAAGACTAAAGGAGAGCCTGCGCTTTGATCCAAAGGAAACTTTAAAAGTTAGACAGAGCTGTCCTCTAAAATCCCTTATGATGTCATCATTAAAGGGATAGTCCACCCCAAAATGAAAATTCTGTGATTATTTACTCACTCTCGTGTCATTCCAGACTTGAATGACTTTTTCCCCCCTCTGTGGAACAATAAAAGATATTTTGAAGAATGTTGGTAACCAAACAGTTTTGGTTCCCATTGACTTCCATTGTAATTTTCATTCATACATTGGAAGTCAGTGGGAACCAAAATGCTTTTCTCAAAATATTCTTCAAAATATCTATGAAACTATCCCTTCAAGGGTTTGCGCTAGGTAATAAAAAAATCAAATCTACTTTAAAACCTGTGCCAATGTGCCAAGTTTTTAGAAAAGTACTTCTTGTCCACCAAGTAAAAAGTAATAATATATTACATCTTAAAGTGTTAGTTCACCCAAAAATTAAAATTCTGTCATTAATTACTCACCCTTCATATCATTCCAAACCCGTAAGCCCTTTGTTCATCTTCGGAACACACATTTTTGATAAAATCCGATGGCTCGGTGAGGCCAACTCGGAGAGTCTGTTGCTATAGTGATGAGCAATTTGTTGTTTGTGTTGTGGATATTTAAGAAAATAGCTTGCTTCGCTTCATATATTCAGTTTAATTTCTGACGCTTAAATTGTGTTTTAAATTATGAATTGGTAAAACGCTTTTGAATCCACATTCGTTTATAATATAAATGCACCTCCTTGAATGAGTGTGGATTTCCAGCATATTTACTTGAAGTTATCAGGTAGGCTAATATCTATGGTTTGATCCATTCCAGAGGCGGCCAAAATCAGAATTTATAATGGACTGAATAGCTCTCTCAGAACTTGACATCTGATTCCACACTGACTGAATATGCACAAGAATCACGGTCAAATGCACACACTCAGAGCAATATTGTTTTAGCTATGTTTTATAGTATTAAAGGTGCCGTAGAACGTGTTTTCAAAATATGTAATATAAGTCTAAGGTGTGCCCTGAATGTGTCTGTGAAGTTTCAGCTCAAAATACCCCATAGATGTTTTTTTATTAATTTTTTTAACTGCCTATTTTGGGGCATCATTAAATATGCGCCGATTCAGGCTGCGGCCCCTTTAAATTCTCGTGCTCCCTGCCCCCCGAGCTCGCGACTGCCTTAAACAGCATAAACAAAGTTCACACAGCTAATATAACCCTCAAAATGGATCTTTACAAAGTGTTCATCATTCATGCTGCAATCATGCATCGATTCCTGTGAGTATAGTATTTATTTGGATGTTTACATTTGATTCTGAATGAGTTTGAGGCTGTGCTCCGTGGCTAACGGGCTAAAGCTAACATTACACACTGTTGGAGAGATTTATAAAGAATGAAGTTGTGTTTATGAATTATACAGACTGCAAGTGTTTAAAAAATGAAAATAACGACAGTCTTGTCTCCGTGAATACAGTAAGAAACAATGATAACTTTAACCACATTTAACAGTACATTAGCAACATGCTAACAAAACATTTAGAAAGACAATTTACAAATATCACTAAAAATATCATGATATCATGGATCATGTCAGTTATTACTGAGTATTCTTGTCACTCCATAACATTAAGGTTGAACGACTGTAGTCAAATGAACTGTTTTAAATACGTCTTCAGTAGCTTTCTGGGCATTGAAAGTGTTAATTGTCTTGCTGGCAATGCAGGCTTCACTGGATTTTATCAAACGACTCACAAAAGAAGAACAAAAGCAATTTGTCAAAGAGCCAATTATCCGCAATATACAATGCCAGGTTTATTAGACAACTAGATTGAATTAGACATAGTTTAGGTTATGTTAGATTAATAAGGTTTTCTTTTTAAAAAATTAATTCAATTAATTGTCATATTAGGACATAATATTTTAGATTAGAAATTTAAAATCATTGAAACTTGATATTCAAGTACTTTTGAAAAAAATAATATAAGACAAAAAACGTGGCATGAGTATCATGCCTGTCCCGAAAGCATTCCCTAAGGTGTTTTTTAATAGTGATCTCTTATCTCAAATCACAATGTCCATGCATATATGACAACATCTTCAAAAAGTGAGCGTCACAGTAATATTCCCTTTGAAACTGAAATAAAGGAATTGTTTATACTTGTGAATTTCAGGGCCTCAGGCAAGTGTGAGTGTGTGTGTGTGTAAGTTCAGCTCCCTCCCGCTGTACGAGTGTGTTTGGGTCTTGCGTTGCATGGCTCAGTAATCCCAGTGCAGTCACAAGCTAACAGTGCCTCTCTCCTGCCGGGACTTAGCGCACACAATGTGAGCGGCATGTGACTGCATTAGCATAGCTCACTGTCAGACTACACTGGTCTAATCTCTGTACAGTCACGAACCACAGCACCAACAAAGCCTGAGAGAATAATAAAGCAGGAGGAAATTCTTGAAAAAGAAGTATCTGTCCACAGCGGTGGGTTTTAAACAGTCTTTGATATTTAGGAAACAACAAAACGCTCTATTAGTGACCATTCAAAATTCCCTTGTGCCCTCTATGACATCATCGATCTCACCCAGAGCCATTGATTGGGCTTCTGAACCCTCTCACCTTATTCTGTTCCCCTTAAGGAATACATTAAGTTGTTTTATAAGAGTAGTGTTGTCATATGAGCAAATGAGCGAGCGTTATCAAACACAAAGCGACTCTTATACAAAACAAGTGCAGGAACAAAACTTCTTACAAAAAGTTAAGGGTTTCAGGGCTGGGGCAATGTGCCAGAAACTATGATGGTCATGTGAAATAGTTATGAACCGAATGACTACAATCATGCCTGCCTTTGTGTCCCATTCAGAACAGTGAACTGAGGGCAAGAGCATTCCAAGAATTCTTTGAATTGAAGGAGTAAAGCCCAGCTGACTGAACACATGAGGCATTTAAGCTGTTCATTAGTGAGCAGAAATTTCAGGTGCTGGACCTAATCAACAAAAATATTTTAAGTGAATATCATTATGTTTTTTATAACATAATGGAGTCAAAATTATGGAAATCAGTTGAATCTTTACTTATTGTAAAAGCAGATCCAAAACGTTGTGCATGAGTGAATAAAGGGTGTCCAAAAAATAATATGTACAGCATTCAATGGATTTCTTGGCATGCTGTTTTTATCTTTATTTTCAGTGTAATGAAATCATTTAAGAAATTGATTTAACACAAATGGTTAAATGTTCAAATAATTTTCACTTTAATTTTCATTTGTTCACTTTAAAAAAAAATGTACACTGTAAAAAAATATTTTCATGATTTGTTATCACAACATTTTTTCTTTTTTCAGATCAAATATTATGTCAGATAACATAATATTTGGAGTTTCTGTTATTAAATCAATCGCCTTCATTGTATTAACTCAAATTTTTAATTTCAATGAACTCAAAATTTCAAGGCAACCAGGTAACTTATTTTTTGAAGTTAAACCAACAATTCTTTTTTCAGTGTATAACTAATTATTACGGAAGAGGATAAGGGCCAAACAATAATAAAAAAATAAAACCATCTCGAGATTAAAGTTGTTAAATTTCGAGAAAACACTCGTTAAATTTCGAGAAAAAAAGTCTAAATAAAATGTTGAGAATAAACTCATTAAATTACGAGAAAAAAGTTGTTAGATTATGAGAACAAATTTGTTAAATTATGAGAAAAAAGTCGTTAAATTACGAGAACAAATTCGTTAAATTACGAATTTGTTCTCATAATTTAACGACTTTTTTCTCGCAATTTAATGACTTTATTCTCCACATTTTATTTAGCCTTTTTTCTCGAAATTTAACGAGTTTTTTCTCGTAATTTAACGAGTTTACTCTCAACATTTTATTTCGACTTTTTTCTTGAAATTTAACGAGTTTTTTCTCGAAATTTAACAACTTTAATCTCGAGATGGTTTTATTTTTTTGATATTGCTTGGCCCATATTCTCTCGTAAATTATAACTATAACTAACATGATAAATTTTAACTTGCTTTTGCAGATTATTTTGCTACGATTATAGCTTGTTATGGCCATCACATCTCATGGTAAATCTTTTAACCTGAAATCTGTAATCTTATATATTGTCTTTTTCAACATAAAATATAAAACTGATTTAATCACAACCCAAACTTTTTAATAATCCATGGAAACAGTACGTTTAGAAATATATATATATATATATATATATATATATATATATATATATATATATATATACCTCAATCAAAGTAAAAAGGTAAAAAAGTAAGAAATGTTGAAATGGAAAGGCTGACATCTTAAATACTCTTGAATGGGCCTGTTGCTCTGATGTACTGCCCTGACGAACTCACAGGTAGGCCTTAATTACTACACGAGTGAGACATGTCATCGTGGCTTGGTGCCGCCACTCCGAGGATTCCACGCAGCATTCCGCAGAGCCTTGCGACTTTTCCAGACGAGGGCAAATCCTCGATGCACCCGACGCCAACTCAAAGGAAGATCAAGCATCCCAGTCCAGAGACCTCCGCTTTTGAGTTCAACACACCTGGAGCCAGCTAATTCCCTCATCCATCTCAAACACACTAAAAAACACGGCAACAAATAGACCCTACAAAAAGAAGGCCGCTTTGGACATCTGTGGTTTTCTACCATGGGACTGTGTTCTCATAATGGATTGTTAGTGATGTTGCTGTTTCATCTTTGCCAGGCACAAGGTATAGTAACTTTTTCTTCAATGACACTGAATTTGTGCTTGAAAGCAGATGTTAAGGAATCGGATTGCAAGTCTATATAAAGACTGGAAGAAGGATACTATATTCTTAGGGAATTAACCTCAGGGCAAAACTGCTTGATCCATGTTGAGTCAGCATCAGATGCCAGTACGTTTCACTGATTCATGGACTGCATCTGAGGCTGTAATCAATTTCTGACGTGCTATCTGCATAATCAATTTCCCTGGTCATTCCGAAGGCATTTTTGCTGATGATTGGCTGAAAACCCACTTTTCAATATGTCAACTAGATCTGAAACCAATAACAACTTCAAATCAGTTCGCCAAGGCTGACTGTAACCACAGCACTGGCAGCCTCAGCTTGTGTTTGGCTGTAGTACAAGCAAACTAATATCTCTATAGACTCCAAACTGAGATCACATTGGCTTCTTCATTTCAGGCCTATAAAAGTGATTCAATATCGCAGCACCGCAACACCTTCATGCAAATCAACTGTGAGATCTCACGTTCCACAGGAATTCACACAAATTTATTTCACTTTCCTGCTGAAAGTGAAAACTGCTGTGAAAACCAAAAACTAAACTGAAGATGTTTTTGACAAAATAAGTTATTATATAGTAAATATATAGGTTGATACAGTAGTAATTTTAAAAGTCTACCAACATACAGTACACAAGCTCAATAGCTCAGCTTCTGTTGTATTATTATGAGTATATTCAAGTACAGAGCTCAAAATACGTGTTGAGTCACAATGTACAATAACTATTTTAAGAAGCACTAAGATTAAAAGTGAAAGCAATTGTTACCTTGGAGAAAGTGTAATGCTAAGCCAGACTGTCATCTCAAATATAATTGGATCTTAAAATTACGATATTTGGCTTGTTAAAGGCTTCAGCTTTTAACTGTGACTCAGTACGACCCTCCCTGCACTGGGTTGTGCACCAGTCAGTATTTAACTCAGAATGCCTTTTAAATTCTAATCAAATTACTTAAGTAGCAAAAACTAACTGAATGTAAGGAAGTACAATAACAATTAACTGATATTCAAAGAAATTCAAATACTGTATTTTTTAAGGTCTAACACTTTGCCAAGTGAGTTTTGAAACAAGTTCAAAGTCGGCATGAAATAAAAATTCATCCTATTTGTTTTGTAACTCCTTGTTATAGATCTCTTTGTGAAAGAATACTTTCTTTTGTATTTTAATGTGACCTTGTAATGTTTAAACGAACTGTCATAACTCATCTCATCAAAACTTCCAGTGATAACGGCGTCCCTCAGGTGACATAGTCCAAACTTCTCCAATTATTTATTCTGCTTAAACCCCACCCAATTGACTGCAAACTCGCATTCATTTCTGAATGCAATGGCCTCATCTCAAAATCCATTCAACAACTGATGAACAGAACCAAGTCCCTGCCCTATATTTATTTCTGATAATCCGTTACACTTAAATGTGCTTCACTAAAAGGAAAAAAGTACTTTGTTAGTAGTCACATTTAATTACGACTTTAAAGGGCCTTAGATAGATCTATCACGTTAGCAGCTTGACACTGCTGACATGGTCAAATCTGTTCTGAAGTCTCTAGCTCTCTTTGTTGCTTTGCACAGATGATGCTCTCCCCTCCCCTGACCCCGAGCCAGGCCCACCAAGCCTGGGTGATGTGATTGATGCAGTGAAGGCAGCTTTCGAGCATGCGGTACAGATCTCGACAACCGGCGCCGTACGTGAAGCCTTGGAGCATGTTGTAGGGGAACTCACACCACAGAAGACTCCGGCAGAGCAGTCACCGGCAGTAGACAACGTAGCAGATCATACAATTGAAGAAGCAGATGAAGAGGAGGCAGTGGTGCTCAATGAAGGAGAACCAGATGTGCTTATGTCAGAATCAAATGAACAAACATACGAGGAAACTGCTCAAAAAGGGCTGGCCCAAGATCTAGAGCCTGCAGAGGTGATTCAAGGACTAATAGCTCAGGAGGAGTCATCAATTTCAGAGCCAGAACAGAAATCAGTTATAAAACCAGTGGACCTAGAGGCAATTCAGGAACCAGTAGAATCAGTTTTGCAAGACCCTGAGATTGTTGGAGTGGGTGAACCAATGACTGAGGAAAGCCAGTCAGAGGAATCATTATATACTGATACACAAATGGAAAATGAATCAGGAAGAGGAGCTGCTGAAATGAACAAGGGAGTCAAAGAGGTTGAAGAAGGTGCAGGAGAGCCAGGGCAGGGATTCATTGAGGACAAGGGAAAAATAGTGGAAGAAGAGGTGACAATTGGTGAAAAAGTAGAAATACCACAGAAAGAAGAATCTGTGGAAAGGCAAGAAGGGGATACAAAATCAGAGAAGATTAGTGAAGAGGAATGGCAGGCAGTAACAGCACAGATGGGTACAGATGGTGGTCTGCCTGATATGGATGAAGTAAGACAGGAAGAGGAAAAGCAGGAAGCAGCAAAGACTGAAGAAAGTGTGATTGAAAGTGTGATTGAAGTTGAAGCCAGGAGAGAGGAGGTAGAGGCTGAATCTGAGGCACTACTTCAGAAGGTTTCAAGAGAGGAGGAAGTTCTTCCAACCGACAAAACTGTACCAGAGAAAACTCAACAGGAACCAGGTAATTAAAGTACATTTACCACCCAAGACAACTTCCAACCAAAAAAAAGGTGATCAATTTGAACCTCAAAGCATTAAATTACAAATTTCATGTTATGTTAGAGGCGTAACATTTTCTAGACCAGTTGTGCACCATAGCGGCAAATTTTTTTGTTAGCTATGGTTTCCCAATTGTGATAGAGTTTTCCCCCCAAACCTAATGCAATTAGACTTTCACTGTCTGATCTTTGCTCTTACAATATACAGCAAAGGAACCAAGCCGCCTAAGGGCATCCCTTCAGTTTATAACAGCGAAAAGACTCGTAACATGTATCTCTGGAGATGACTGGCTCCTGGGTGCACTCTGAGTCATCTATCCACCATTAATTACACAGTCACGCTGAAATACACTGAAATACACTGCTTAATCAGGCCGTGCACACTGGGGATTCAGATGGTATCACTTTATTTCAGTTTTAGATTGAATAGAGTGTGGAAGAATAGATTTAAATAGAATGCAATACAACAGAATAGTGTTGCAGAATAGCAGTTGTTTTCTTTAATCAAAGTATAAGTATCTTGTTGCAGTACATTTGGGAGTATGGAGAGTAATAAAGCCCACACAAACACCTGCAAACACTAATAACACCTCCCTCTACATGAGAAAAAGGAGATTGAAACAGCTTGAAAAAAGTGCTTAAAGAAATCTCAGCAACCTCCCTTCAGTGTCATTTTATAGTCTGATGTCATTAGGAATTATATGTATTCCTACAATACACATGCATTTTGTATGTTTCAATATATGCTAAAACATAATAAGGATGTATTGACATTATTTTCACTCTCGCTCTCAAATTAGGTAAATGTGATTGCATCACACGTTTAATTAATCTCACTGATTACAAACAACAAAATCAACCTATTAATCAATTCAATATTCTATGAACCTATAAGAAGCAGCTTTTTCATACAGTATATTAGATGCTGACAACACATTAATACATTCAGTCTATACAAATATACAAAAACGTATGTGTGTTAGAACCACACTTATATCTTCGAGTATTAATGAGATCATGTTGGATTTTAACAACTGTCTAATGGTCATATGAGTGTGGTCTGTTTTGGTGTATGCCCAAAGCTCCCTAGTTGGAGCCTAATTTCTGACGAACCACTGTCCTAGATGTTTCTGCTCCTGCTGCTCCTGTGACCTACATAAAGAAACACATTCATCCTGCTGAAACTAAGAAACCCCTAAACCTTAATTCCCATACAGCATGGACTTTACTCTCCAATCCTCCTAAAAGCACTACATGCTCCACTGAGTCAAATTGCCTCTGTCACAGTTGGTGGTATTCAGATAAATCAGACTTTCTTCATTTCTTTGTATGGGGTAAATACGTGTATAAAATGAACATCTGTAATGAATTATTTAATGATTTGAAGAATATTTATGAGAAAGATAAGAGTAAGAATCTTACCCTTGTCTTCATTAAAAACGATAATTAGTTGCTTATACCAATATCTTTGACTATCTAACCCCTTAGCATTGACTGTACAACCTGTGGTACAAATACCGTTCAAAAGAGACCTTAGGAAAACTTATTTACTTAACGTGTTACGTTACTTTTGCGTTACTTTTTGTCACCTGGGCTGGGCTTGCTTGTTTGTTTTTTAATAACATAAAAAAAGTTTTATTTTTGGCGAATGATAAGTGAAATGAATGAGCCTCAGGCTGAAGGACATGAAAATTCTTGCCTGTACACACACTGTAAAAAAAATCCCAGTAAAATTTACGGTAAAAAAACGGCAGCTGTGGTTGCCAGAACTTTACCGTAAAAAATACAGTAGCAACGTAAAAAAAATGTGTTAAATTTACGGTAAAATAACGTATTTCATTAACTGATATAATGTTAATTTACCAACCTAATGAAGTACTAATATCTGTTTTGTACCTTTATAATACACTGACAGTCACCAAACACAGTGGTGATGAGAGTCACATGATGACTCATAAGTTCATCACAAGCAGATTTTCCACAAGCTGAGAAGGACAACACTAACATATAGAAGGTGCACACAGTGTCATTCACACACACACTAAACACCATCATGGTAACATGCATGAAATTTTAAAAATGCAATAAACATTAATTTAACAACATTAGATGTAACATAAAACCCTAATGTACATAACTGATTAGAAAAAAATGAGAAAAACTAAGAAGAAACAGAGTTATTTAAACGAAAATATATCAAATGTGAAGTGTCACGCAAGGAATTGTGGGAATGTCAATTTACGGTTTTTCACTGTAAATTATTTTATTTTGAATTGTTATTTTTCATTTCCAAAAACTGTGAATTTAACGGTATTTTACCGGAAAATTACATTAAATGTACCGTTAGATCTATTACAGTTATTCACCGTATATAGTATGGAAACTTTCTGTAAACCAATTGACAGTTTTTCACCGCAACATTTTTACAGTCTTTTACTGTTAAAATCACGGTCATTTTTTACAGTGCAGAAGGCGCAACTTTCAGCTGTGCTTTCATTCTTACTCCCGATTTCTCCCAACATGGGGACAGGAGAGGTGTAAGTCAATAAATGGGAAAACAAAGTAACCTGCTTTACTTTGAAAAAGTAATATTACATATTAATATTATAAAGATATTTTGTACATTTAAAAGTAATGCGTTACTTCACTCATTACTTGGAAAAAGTAATCTGATTACGTAACTCACATTACTTGTACTGCATTACCCCAACACTGCTGAACTCCTTAAGGCCTAGTATTTGTGTCACACACATGTAAGTATACACTGTGAGAGCGTCATTTTAAATTCCATATGTATCCTCCAGCTACATCCCATCTTTCTGCTGCAATTTTCACCACTATGTTAAATGTCTCCCCCATTTCACAACAGAGGTCACCGTGGATACTAAGGGAGCAATTACGTTGCAGGAGCCTGTTATTACGAAGTCTAAAGCAACAGGCGGTGAGGCTGTTAATGACACAAATTCCCTCTCGCCTGCTTTCTATGAATGTAACGCAATGAATGTGTGGAAACTTCTTCATATTCTACAGGTAAAACACATGAGGCCAGTGATGTAAATGAGATTATCACCTCCAGGGACCCGAATGAAAATGATCAGGGCGAACCGGTGTTGATGAATACTATTGAGGAGCTTCCACCAACACCTATTCTCAAACTGAGGCTCGGAGACACTGATGCACCAATGGAGGAACACGTAGAATCTACACGTATGACAGCTACATGACAAATATCTATCTATCTATCTATCTATCTATCTATCTATCTATCTATCTATCTGTTTATCATTAACAAAAAAAAAAATCACCTAAATCAAGGTTTTACACATTTTGATGGAAAATTGCAAATTTTATATAAAATGACTAAAAAATAATACAGCAGTTTGAGCTCCTGATGTTGATGTTTTCTGAAGGTTGTGCACTTGTCACTATTTTACTTATTTAAGAGTATCCCTATTTTGTACTTTATTCATGGAAAGTGCCAGATGGTAGTCTCTATAGAGAGGCACACCTGCTCATTTCTCTTTTTTGATATATTTAACTTTCTACGTTTCTATGTCTCTCTTTCACGCTTCAGAGACCAAAGCCATAGGGCAGGAGGCTTGGAAGATAGGAGCCATAGCAGCAGCTTTCTTTCTCATTCTGCAAACTGCTGTCACCGTAGTCTACATTCTGAAGTGCAGGAGAAAGCCAAACAGGTTTGCGTGTGCATTATATGACTTGGGATCTTTGAAAAGAAAAGTGGTTATTGGAACTTCACTATAACAACTGATGAGATATATAATATATGTAAATATGAGACAACTACACCGATCAGGCATAACATTATGACCATTGACAGGTAATATGAATAACACTGATTATCTCTTCATCACGGCACCTGTTAGTGGTTGGAATATATTAGGCAGCAAGTGAACATTTTGTCCTCAAAGTTGATGTGTTAGAAGCAGGAAAAATGGGCAAGCGTAAAGATTTGAGTGAGTTTGACAAGGGCCAAATTGTGATGGCTAGATGATTGGGTCAGAGCATCTCCAAAACTGCAGCTCTTGTAGGGTGTTCCCGGTCTGCAGTGGTCAGTATCTATCAAAAGTGGTCCAAGGTAGGAACAGTGGTGAACCGGTGACAGGGTCATAGACGGCCAAGGCTCACTGATGCACGTGGGGAGTGAAGACTGGCCTGTGTGGTCTGATCCAACAGACGAGCTACTGTAGCTCAAATTGCTCAAGAAATTAATGCTGGTTCTGATAGAAAGGTGTCAGAATACACAGTGCATCACAGTTTGTTGCGTATGGGGCTGCATAGCCGCAGACCAGTCAGGGTGCCCATGCTGACCCCAGTCCATCGCCGAAATCTCCAATAGTGGACACGTGAGCATCAGAACTGGACCAAGGAGCAATGGAAGAAGGTGGCCTGGTCTGATGAATCATGTTTTCTTTTACATCATGTGGATGGCCGGGTGCGTGTGCGTCACTTCCCTGGGGAACACATGGGAACTATGGGAAGAAAGCAAGCCGACGGAGGCAGTGTGATGCTTTGGACAATGTTCTGCTGGGAAACCTTGGGTCCTGCCATCCATGTGGATGTTACTTTGACATGTACCACCTACCTAATCACCTACCCATGTACACCCTTTCATGAAAACAGAATTACCTGGTGGCTGTGGCCTCTTTCAGCAGGATAATGTACCCTGCCACAAAGCAAAAATAGTTCAGGAATGGTTTGAGGAGCACAACAACAAGGTGTTGAGGTGTTGACTTGGCCTCCAAATTCCCCAGATCTCAATCCAATCGAGCATCTGTGGGATGTGCTGAACAAAGAAGTCCGATCCATGGTGGCCCCACCTCGCAACTTACAGGACTTAAAAGATCTGCTACTAACATCTTGGTGCAGATACCACAGCACACCTTCAGAGATATAGTGGAGGTCATGCCTCGATGGGTCAGGGCTGTTTTGCTGGCAAAAGGGGGACAAACACAACATTAGGAAGTTGGTCATAATGTTATGCCTGATCGGTGTATACAGACAATATAAGTAGCATTACACACACACATGCACACAAATGTATTCAGCAAATCAAAAGTGACTTACAGAACAAGATCCCTAGGACTATGAGTGAGCAACAGGAATATTGGAGTTTAATGGCAATTAGTTCATGTCTGTATAGCTTTGAAGCCACCTATACTGTTCAAATGTTTGGGGTCAGTGAGATTTTTGTTTTTGAAAGAAGTATCTTATGCTCACCAAGGCTGCATTTATTTGAACTAAAAGATAATTTTTTATACACCGCATACTAAAGTATCTACTTTAAAGATAATATTCCTATATATTTGTTAGCAGCGGTGTGGCCCCAAAGAACCTGTGTGCAGGAGGAAACGGGGGTATAGAATGTGACGCAAACAACACAGATACCACCATTCCAATTGATGAACAGTGAGTATACAACCACCACATATATACACCTTTTGATTATGAGGACCATAAACACACACACATGCATTGTGACTGATTGTTTGCGCTTACAGAACTACTGTAGACGACCTTCCAGAGTACTCGCAGGTCCAGCAAGAGGACGTTGCTATGACAACTGTCCCCCTGGATTCCACAGAGAAGAATTCGTCCTATGACCCCAGAACCTCTGCTGTTTAGCACTGCTGACCTTAAGGAGTGTGATTCTAGATGTCCAAGTGTGTGTGTGTGTGTGTGTGTAAATGATTGAGTGCCTGTTATGAATGTGTGTGTATGTGTATTGAACAGTCTGGTTAACCTTGACAGAAAATGTCACTGTATTATTCACTGTACAATGACATATTTTTTGCACAGCAAAAAATAGTATCTTCTTTCAGTACAATATCTAAACAAGTCACTTTGGAGACTCATTTATTTGAGAAGCGAAATGATATGAGATCAAGTAAAAAGAAAAAAAAGAAATAAGAAACAAGAAATAATAACTTGTTTTCCCTTTAAATTAAGTTCATTTTTCTGACCCCAGTTTACTTTTTTCAGAAAACAAGACTTAATATCTTATGTCATTTTCCTTCTCAAGTAAATGTATCTTGATTTAAGAAATAATTACATACATGTACTGGAAAACAAGACAAAAATATTAGGAAAAGCCGTGTGTGAAAAAGCAGAGTAGATCTGACTATTGCATGTACCCAAGGATAAAAAGTATACATTTTTGGGCTGGTTTTTCAGCTAAAATATCTATATTCTGAAGAAAAAAAGTTACATTTACTAGAAAAGCAAAACTGCATAAAATATTAAGACTTGTTTCCAGAGAATATACTTAGAATTGAGTTTTTATCAAAACATCTAAAGACAATTTGCCCATGGGGTGAGATAAATAAACTAGTTCAATATTTATATTGTGAAAATCAAGTCTTATCATGCTTCTCAAGTATATTTATCTTGTTTTAAGACTGTTTAGATATTTTTACTGAAAAACAAGACAAAAAAAGAAAATGATTAAGATTAAAAACTGATTTGTCTTGACGAAGCCAAACAATAGCTATTACAATAGCTATACTATTTCCATTTACTTGTAAATGTATGTCCAATTCCATAGAAAACTTGTGTAAGATTAGCATTTTTACTAATTAAAATGTATTACTTTGAAAGTTCCCGGAATTAAAAACAATTCAAATGTTATGTCTTCCTATCTTTCCTGCACAACCTTATCGTAACAGACACGAGACATGTGTCTTTTCTTTCATAAATGGTTTGCTTCAGTCCACTTTTTTGCCTGTTATGAAAGCAAAGACCACTGATCTATCAGACCTTTATAAATGTCAAACCAATATACGCAAATGAAGAGCTACATTCATTGAAGAGGTAAGAACGTTGTGGACTCTGTCTTTACCCTTACTCTCTCTCCTCTCCTCTCCCTCTGCTGGCTGCTGATCACGGGATGGAGGGATCAGAGAGATGAGTGCAGTCAGGAGGGGTGTAAGTATAAAAGAGTTGGCCAGGGGGCAGCACAGGGGGGCACTAGTGTGTGTGAGAGAAAGAGTGGGGCAGAAAAGAGAGAACGGATGATATAAGGTACAAACTTTTAACTTTTTTTTACACTTTATATCACTGCATTGTCTGAAGACATTCTGGCCCACTAGGGCATGACTTGGATGAATTGTTGTTTAATAAATCATTTCAGAATTAATGATGCTATAACAGTGTGAGTTAAATGTATGTGATTTATTGTCAGGTTCTTTTTGCTATCATAAGAGTCAAGATGACAAATCGATAAAGGAAATACATTATTTTATTTTGTATGAACCATTAACACGATCTATGTGTGGGTTTACTCTGAGGACATAGTCAGCAAGTTAGACAGTTTGAGGTTGTGAAGTTTGAACAGTCTATAACTTAGATGCTTCTAGAAGGCTGTTATACAAGCCTACTACTTCAAAAAATAAAAGAGAGAGAGAAAAAAAAAATCAACTGTTGCTTTCCATTGTTTCTCTCTGACAGGGTAATACATTTCTTACATTTTTCAGATCTTCTGCAGTAAGAATGGATCTTACTCTGCATTTTTTTTTTCTTGCAGCTTCGATACCATTTCTTTTGCAAATTGTGGGTTAAGACTGGGTTACTCTTTTTCCCGAAGCAAAACCATAATGCTTTATGATGAAATAATTTTCTCTTCACCTGTAATTTATCAAATTTAACTGTGAAAAAAAAAAATTAAATTAAAATTACAATGCTTAAAACAAGGTTTTTTTCCTTGTTTTAAGCATATATCTAGTAAATGTTTGTAAAGTGTATGCTTAAAACAAGAAAAAGTTCCAGCAGGGTAAGAAAAATAATGAGTTTGAATAATCTTAAAAATGCATTTAATTAATTATCTATTAATTAAAAAGATATTTTTTGCATGCAGTTTGCGTCTACATTTAATTTGTTATCTTATGTTTAGGTACTGTATCTTTTCTTGGAAATGAGACAAAAATACTTATTAATAATTTTTGTAAAAAAAAAAAAAAAAAAAGGTTTTTCTTGTCACACTTTTTTCGATGGTCCACTTTAGAGACTCTACTTACTATAAGTAACTTTACAACTACATGTCAACCCTCATTACAGTATTAGTAGATTATTAGTAGTCTGTCTGCTTAATATCTGCTAACACTTTATTTTAATGGTCCCCCGACAGACATTCTACTGACTAGTAACTTTGAAACTACATGTCAACTTATTTTACTTACCCAAACCCTAACCTAACAGTCTACTAATACTCTAATGAGAGTTAGTTGACAGGTAGTTGCAAGGTTACCTATAGTCAGTAGAATAGCTGAAGTGGACCATCGAAATAAAGTGTAACTAAAGTGTAAAGTGTTAAATAACTTAATTTGCACAATCTATGCCATTTTAAAGGGATACTTCATCCTCCAAAAGTTACTGACTCACCCTCATGCTCAGTGTTGGGGAAAGTTACTTTTGAAAGTAATGCGTTACCATATAGCGTTTCTCCATGAAAAAGTAACTAATTGCATTACTTAGTTACTTTTTATGGAAAGTAATGCGTTACATTACTTTTGTGTTACTTTTTCTCACTTGGGCTGGGCTTACTTGTGTTTTTTAATAGGAAAAGTTCAAACCAAAGTGAAATGAATAAACCTCAGGCTGAAGGAAATGCAAATTCATGCCTGTACAGTAGAGGGCGCAGCTCAAACAAACCTTTCAGCTGTGCCGCCATTTCAGATTGCAGAAGAATAGGATGCAGGAAAAAAAGTTCAACACTGTTACTTTAGCAATAAAAACAAAACAAAAACATGAAACACAAATGTGATTAACTAAAGTAATTTTTGCTTATTCATATGGTTAAATTGGATCATCAGAGGTCAGCAGCAAAGACATTGGTTAATAAAGTGAGATTAAATACATAAAGTATATTTGTGTTATTTAACATATTTAATTATTGCAGGTTTGCATAATATTCTGAGTTTGCATTTCACAGTCTTCCAGTGAGATGAGTAAACACATGCTAACATTTAATCTAGATCTGCATTAACCATCATGTTCACACACAACGCCTCTGCATTTACTCCTGATTTCTCTCAACATGGGGACAGGAAAGATGTCAGTCAATAAGTGGGAAAACAAAGTAACTTGAGTTACTTATTTGAAAAAGTAACTCAGATATTTTGTTGTAAATTTAAAAGTAATGTGTTACTTTACTAGTTACTTGGAAAAAGTAATCTGATTACATAACTCATGTGCCTTGTAATGCGTTACCCCCAACACTGCTCATGCTGCTCCAAACCTGTGTGATTCTCATTCTGTTCAACATCTGTTGTGTTTCATAGAATAAAGGAAGTCATAGAGGTTTGTAATGGCAAGAGGTTTAATAACTGAGGACAAAATTGTCATTTTTGGGTGAACTAAGCATATTTTAATGCATGCGGGTCCATCTTTCCAGGATGTGGAAGAGTGTGTGTTTAGTGCTAATGTGCGTTGTGCTGACGCACGCTCAGTTCCCACGTCAGTGTGTGACACCAGAAGGTCTGCAGAGTGGCACCTGCTGCCCATCACCTACTGGACTGCCCAATGATGAGTGTGGATCCAGTACTGGCAGAGGTCAATGCGTGTCAATTACCGCTGACCGCCGCCCACACGGGCCTCAGTATCCTCACGATGGGCGGGATGATAGAGAACGATGGCCACTGCGGTTCTTTAACAGAACCTGCCAATGCAACGGCAACTTCAGTGGATTTAACTGTGGGCGATGCCGACATGGTCTGACAGGGCCAAACTGTGATCAAAGAGTCACCGTGGGTGAGGATAAACATCCACACTCTCAAATACACATGTTCACGCTGCACATACAAATGTGCATTGCAAATACATACAATGCATGTGATGTTTGTATGCTTTGCTTACTTTCTCACCTGAGTCTGTTTGTGTTCCCAGTGCGACGTAACGTCATGCAGATGTCTACAGATGAGAAAAGAGCCTTTGTGAACGCTCTGGACCAGGCTAAAAGAACCGTCCATCCTGACCTTGTTATCTGCACCCGTCGCTATCAGGAGATTTTGGGGCCTGACGGAGCAAGTGCTCAATTTGAGAACATCACCATCTATAATTACTTTGTCTGGACCCACTACTATTCGGTCAGTAAGACTTACATGGGTCCAGGGCAGCAGAGCTTCGGAGGTGTGGATTTCTCTCACGAAGGACCAGGATTTGTCACTTGGCACCGGTACCACCTGTTGCAACTGGAGAGAGACATGCAGGTGATCATGATAATGATAATTACACAGCAGGAAATAGACATAAGAAAACCTATTAAATAATGCCACGTATTTCCAAAACTGTATGACTTTCTTCTTTCATGGAACATGGAAGGAGATATTTTAAGGAAGGCACTGGTCTCTCTTTTCCATGCAAATGTAATGAATGGAGACTGGATATTTTAAGCTTCAAAAAGAACTTAAAAAGTATCATAAAAGTAGTTAATATGACTCATGCCCTATATCAGTTAAGTCATACAGTAGCTTTAAGTGAGAAACGGGATGTGTTGATTATGACTTAAATTTTAATCTGTTTATTATACGAAGTTATCGTATGTTTCGGAAACTTGGAAAAGTACACAGAAGTAGTTTAGGCCACTTTTATGATGGTTTGATGTTCTTTTTAAAGCTCGAAAGATAGTAGGCTAGAAAAGTGTAAACAATAAATTTTTTAAAGTCCCCCTGTATTCAATAATTGTATCCCTTAAAACTCATCTTTGATCACCAAAATTACATATTTAAACGTTTTTTTTTTTCCCTGTGAAAAAAAATTCTTAATGCCTTAAAATAGCTTGAATGTAACTCTACACCCTTGCCTCATTTAATATACATGGATCTATGAATATGATAATTAGCCCCGCCTCCACTCACTTGCACTAGCTCAGACGAGATCCAGTCGTTCAACTTACTGAGGTAAATGCTGCACAATGGTATTGGTTTTTACAACGTTGGACACATAACGGTAATTAATATGATTAGCGTTTTGCTTGACTGCGTTACCAAACAGCTAATAATGTGTTGCTAATGTTACACAAACCAATGTTCACATTCACGAGTTCACGAGACAGCTGCCTTCTAACAATCAGTAACCTTAGAAACGCTTTGAACAACTCAGTGGAGAAAGGCATATAGTTCTCCATAACATCATAATATACATCATACACCTGCCATATTGCTAAATCTACATGATTTTTCATATCAACAGAAAAATATGCCGGGATAACCTTCTTTTGAGACTCCCTTGCGCGGTCAGTTAATGATATGCTAAAGCCCGGCGGCACGTTGACGTGATTGGTTACAAGGTAGTTTGTGACGTCAGAAATACCAGCGTTTTCAAACCGCGGGTTTGAGGGGCCGTTCACACAGAACGCGTTTTTCTATTCCAATGCGCTACTTTCCCATTGTTTTTCTATGTAAACACGCGCTTGACGGACGTGCATGACCGTTACGCTCGCGTCTCGCGTCTTTTGCAGCGCCTCACACATGAGCGCCGCGTTTTTAAGACGCCGTGTCAAGTTAAAAGAATTTCAACTTTTACACGCAGCGCAGCTCATCAATGTAAGTTCCAAAACAGTGGACCAATCAGAAGAACTTGGGGGCGGGGCAAGCGTTGCGCGTTGGCATGACAACTGTTTTATATAATGGCAACATGGCAGAGTAGGCGCTCATTATTATCTGATTATTATCTTATTTTCTTTTTTTCCATGTCAAAACTTGTATCTGTAAATTCTGCAGTTTGCCTATTTCTATTATTTCCGCTATTGTCGTTATTGCATCACGTCTCAAAGGCATGTCTCGAGACTCTCGCGTTCTATGCTGCGCTTTTTTTTAAACCACTCCTGAGCGCTGCGTCTCGCGTTTTTAGACGCAAAGACGCGTTCTGTGTGAACGGCCCCAGAGACTGTCTTTGGTTTACTGCAGTTTTAAAGAGAAAATACTCAGCAATGGTGTTGACTTATGAATTTGCACATGTTTTGTCTTAAAGCATATTAAAACACCAGACAGACATTAATGACCAACATTAAAAACTTGATTTTCATCACAGGGTGTCTTTAAGGTTTCATTTGTATTCAGTGGAAGAAAGTCAGTACTGGTTTGGAATTACATGAAGGGGAATAACTGATGAGAGAAATGTATTTTTTTGGGGTTATAAAGTTATATTATGAAGATAAAAATTACTTTGATTTTGCAATAATTATGCAATAATTTTGACTTTTATGATTATGACTTTTTATCTCATAATTATGACTTGAAAAAGCTGAGATGTGGTAGAAATGTGTGTCTGCTTTAGTAGAAGAACTGCAAAATTTATTTTCATTAAATTTCATTTTTAATCAGTATTTTTCTGTTGTTGTCCAGTAAAACTATCCAAATATCCTAGGAACAAAATTTTCTTGAGAACTAAAAACTGTGTGAGATAATAAGACCTCATTTGTTTCATTGCTTTAAGCATAAATCTCTAAAGTTTTGTTAGATTTATGCTTTACTCCAGAAAAATCAATTTAAGTCTTATTATCTTGTGCAGTGCACAGAAATACCAACTATTCCCCATTGATAGAAGGATCAGCTAATGGGACTTGTTGGGGATATGCATGTGTGTGTGTACAGGACATGCTGGGGGACCCGTCGTTTGCCCTGCCGTACTGGAACTTTGCTATAGGAGGCAGCGAGTGTGATATCTGCACTGATGACCTGCTGGGAGCCAGAAGCAGCTTTGACACCAATGGCATCAGTTCCAACTCTGTGTTCTCTCAGTGGAGAGTCATCTGTGAGAGTGTGGAGGAGTATGAGACACTGGGGACCATCTGCAACAGTACGACACACTCGCACAACATACCAGTAACACACACATCACACAAACACATATACACAGAATACTGCAGAAACACACGTTTAATTTTGTGTCCTCTCCCCGGTGGGAGATCTGTGAGAGTGTGGGGGAGTGTGAGACATTGGAGACCATCTGCAACAGTAAGACACACACGCGCACACACACACACATGCATTCCAAGACCTAAGACTGCTCACATGCTGTTTGAACTAATCCTTTGAGGCATTTCGAGAGCTCAGAAGAAAGATCAAACCTTATATGGGCAAAATGATTAGGATCATGTGATAGTATTTGCAAGTACGTGACTCACGATTGCAGACAAACTGAATAGTATAATATTCAATCTTATGATGCTTCTTTCTCATTTTCTGTGGGACCTCATGAAGACATTTGGCTAATTGGCTAAAGACATGACAGATCACAATGAAAAAAAGTATAGTTTAAAACTTGCCAAGCTTCTTTAAAAAAAAATGTTTTATTCATTATGTGGTTTTGAAAAAAGTTCCATTTTCACAAATGTTTAACTGAATAACTTTAAATGTCATGTGGTGCAACTAGTAAAAGTACCTTAAATGTATGTGACCTCGGACCACAAAACCAGTCATAAGTCGCATGGGTATATTTGTAGCAATAGCCAACAATACATTGTATGGGTCAAAATTATCGATTTTTCTTTTATGCCAAAAATCATTAGGATATTAAGTAACGATCATGTTCCATGAAGATATTTTGTGAATTTCCTACCGTAAATATATAAAAAAAATTATTTTTGTGAGTGGATATGCATTGATAAGGACTTCATTTGGACAACTTTAAAGACGATTTTTCTCAATATTTAGATTTTTTTGCACCCTAAGAATCCAGATTTTCAAATAGTTGTATCTCAGCCAAATATTGTCCTAACAAACCATACATCAATGGAAAGCTTATTTATTCAGCTTTCAAAAAATTGACCCTTATGACTGGTTTTGTGGTCCAGGGTCACATATGTGAGTGTATACGTACTAATTTAAATATATTTTTTAAGATAAAAGTAGTTTTTACAAATATTATGTTTTAATAATTCATTAACATCCTTATGTTTTTGGGGAGTTGCACCACATGACATTATACAGCCTGAACAAATCTTGCATTATATCATAAAAATGTTATTTGATATTTAAGAGACTTATTGACCTTGACACACAGTCATGATGGTCTTTAAGGGGTCATTTTCATTTTTTAAATATTATTATTATTTTACTCCTTGTCATTTGGACCAGTTGACTGTATTGGTCACACCACATGATTTGGCTGACATTTTTTTTCAAATATTGATAAGCAGTTAAGCAGCTTTGTTAAAATATTCAAATATTTTTCCTAAGAAAAAATTTGCTCCTTTATACAATTTATGCGACTCTTAAAGGTGCCCTAGAATTAAAAATTGAATTTACCTCAGCATAGTTAAATAACAAGAGTTCAGTACATGGAAATGACATACAGTGAGTCTCAAACTCCATTGTTTCCTCCTTCTTATATAAATCTCATTTGTTTAAAAGACCTCCGACGAACAGGCGAATCTCAACATAACACCGACTGTTACGTAACAGTCGGGATCATTAATATGTACGCCCCCAATATTTGCATATGCCAGCTTATGTTCAAGGCATTACACAAGGGCAGCCAGTATTAACATCTGGATCTGTGCACAGCTGAATCATCAGACTAGGTAAGCAAGCAAAGACAATAGCGAAAAATGGCAGATGGAGCAATAATAACTGACATGATCCATGATAACATGATATTTTTAGTGATATTTGTAAACTGTCTTTCTAAATGTTTCGTTAGCATGTTGCTAATGTACTATTAAATGTGGTTAAAGTTACCATCGTTTCTTACTGTATTCATGGACACAAGAGCCATCGTTATTTTCATTATTAAACACTTGCAGTCTGTATAATTCATAAACACAACTTCATTCTTTATAAATCTCTCCAACAATGTAGCATTAGCCGTTAGCCACGGAGCACAGCCTCATATTCATTCAGAATCAAATGTAAACATCCAAATAAATACAATACTCACATTATTGGATGTATGAATGCAGCATGCATGACGAACACTTTGTAAAGATCCATTTTGAGGGTTATATTAGCTGTGTGAACTTTGTTTATGCAATGATAGAGTCTAGAGCTCGGAGGAGGCAGAGAGCGCGAGCAATTAAAGGGGCCGCAGCATGAATCAGCGCATTTCTAATTATGCCCCAAAATTTAAAAAAATCTATGGGGTATTTTGAGCTGAAACTTCACAGACACATTCAGGGGACACCTTAGACTTATATTACATCTTGTAAAAAAAACGTTCGATGGCACCTTTAATGAGAAGTTTAATTAGATGTTTTTTTCTTTATTATGAAATCAGCCCCCGGTTTCACATACAAGGCTTAAATTTGGCTAAAATGTTTGAGCTGTTTTAACTGAAAGAAACTTGTACTTAACAGATCTTAAAATATGTCAGTGCCAATGTTTTGTTTCAAGATGCACACCAGTGATGTATTATTCTAGTGTATTGAAGTTACTTAAATATCCTAATTGAACTAAGGCCTAATCCTGTCTTAGGCTAAGCCTTGTCTGTGAAACCTGGCCCAGGACAGTTATCACCCAGACATTTTAACTTTATACCCCGAATAAAATATCAAAATTAATTTTGATTCAGATATTAAAAACATGCCCATTACTGAAGAAGCGTTTTCAAGTCAGTGTATTTAAATTGCATTTTAATGTATTTTCAAGCAAAATAATAGATTCTGACAAAAAAAAAAAAAAAAAAAAGACCATCAAAATATATAAGTTATCAGTATTTACCTGCTCTGCCTGGTGTGTATTCAGGTACGGAGTCAAGTCCAATCAGAAGAAACCCTGCTGGTAATGTGGCTCGACCCATGGTTCAGAGGTTACCAGAACCACAGGATGTCGTTGACTGTCTAGAGCTGAACACTTTCGACACGCCACCGTATTACTCGACTTCTTCTCAGAGTTTCAGGAACACTATTGAGGGTATGAAACACACACAGCTGCAGATAACAGTATTTCTTAAAAAAGGTTTTTGAAATATGTTTGGAACCACAAACAAAGAGACTTGCACACCAAACAGGCAACCACCTGCATGAACCCTTCACAGCATTTTGGAGAAGTGAGACTTTTAATTGGTGTTCTGTTGTGTCACTAGGTTACAGTGCTCCTCAGGGAAACTATGACCCAGTAGTGAGGAGTCTGCACAACCTGGCTCATTTGTTTCTAAATGGCACAGGTGGACAGACTCACCTGTCACCAAACGACCCCATCTTTGTCCTGCTTCACACGTTCACTGATGCCATCTTTGATGAATGGCTTCAGAGGCATACTGCTGGTAAAACACACACACACATACATATATACAGTACATACATACATAATCAAAAAGTTTCATGTTTCAGCTGCATCATAACCAGTGTTTTCTGTGCTTATGCAGCAGGAACAGTGGTCTATCCTGAGGAAAATGCTCCGATTGGTCACAACAGAGAGTTCAACATGGTCCCATTCTGGCCACCAATCAGAAATGCTGAAATGTTTGTCACCGCCCCAGACAACCTGGGCTACACCTATGAGGTTCAGTGGCCAAGTGAGTGATGGGTCATAGCATACACACATCCTGATTTTGCAGAGTTAGACACATTCCCGAGTCAACGTATTTTGTTGATCCTGGAACAACATTCCGGTCCGATAATTTAGTTCTATCCCCATCCATACCCCTAAACCTAACCCTACCCATAAGTTTCCCCTAAAATAAGAGGGAAATGATATGTGAATAACATTGATGTAGAACCCCATAACCCTGGTTGTAAGCCTAAACTTGACATAATCTGTATGTGATATGATTGGTTAATTGAAATGTTGATCCACGAACATGTTGGAACAGGTTCTGCATAGCGCACACGGCAAAAAAAAAATCCATTATAAACCCATAAACCATGTGAACATTCATTTCTGGAAAGCTTTATTAATTAACTTAAAATGGATAAGTTAGGTTACTTTACAAAGAAGAAAATTGTCATCATTTGCTCACACCTTTTTCATTTTAGATTAACTTCTGGTTGGGTGAATTCAGTATAATGACAGTACATCATGACTCACTTAATAAAGTACTCATTGTCAGCAAAAAAGTCCATGTGACTTGCTGATCATTTTCCAAGTCCCCTGTTTGTTTTGCAACAGTAAAATAACCCTTAAACAGGCAAGAGTGGAAAATGATCAGCAAAAATCATTTAATGGCACATTTTTATATAATCTAGACATTTTATGAGCTGTATCTTCCAGGATACGTTGCCCTATTAAGGTATTTAAAAAGCCAAAGATCAATATTTCTGTTTTAAGTGATGCAAAAAATATGTAATATGCAAAATATGCTGCATGTATGACATGTCTAAGTGTCTTAAAATCAAGGCATTCTTGTGTTTTTACACTGTTGAACTGTCTCATCTTCAACCTTAGGGCTGGTTTAAGGGCCACTGTCCTGCAGAGTTAAGCTCCAGTCCTAATCAAACACACATGGCTGTAGTTTCAAAGTAAATCTGAAGACTTTTTGCAGGTTTTGGTGTATTTGATTGGGGTTGGAGCTAAACTCTGAAGGATGCCAGCCCTCTAGGAGCAGGGTTAGCTACCCCCTGTTCTACCCTGCAAGAAAATATCTATTTGAAAATGTAGTCAACTAAATAATAATATCAGTTTAACATGTGAATATTAACATTTGTGCCATTTTTAAACTCAAAATACATAGATTGTCAATATTTTGGATTAACCTTTTTTCTTACCCTAATCTGGCAGTGTATCTCAGGGGATACGGATGTTTCAAAATGTGCAAAATAACAGCATGAACAAAGTATGACTTAATTTTCTTTTTCAGCATCTTTAGGCAATGTTCAAAATTATTATTAGCAGTTTTATTGCTTTTTTTACTGAATAAAAGTAAGATTAATGTCTACTTTCTGAAAAGTCAGAATGTCTAGCACCATGAGCGAATATGTTGGTTTTAGGTCAGGCTGACAAAATGAGCACATTGAACCAAGTCATATGACCCACATACTCAAAAGAGACTCAAATATAATAATAATATAATAATAATAATAATAATAATAAGTATTGGGTGAAAAAATCTTTCTCATGCCTCCGGTCCCACTTTATATTAAGTGGCCTTAACTACTATGTACTTACATTTAAATTAATAATTTGATACAATGCACTTATTGTGTACATACATGTTTTTACATTGTACTTATATTTTAAAAACACCTGCATGTAATTACATCTATAATTAATTTCTGTAATTACATTTATAATTACACTGTTGACCCATCCCTTACACCTTAGCCCTACCCTTAAACCTACCCATACCACCAAAGCTTTCCCTAACCTTACCCATATCCCACCTCAAAAGCAGCAAAAGTATTGTGCAATTCAATATGAACCCAATAAGTACATTGTACTTATTTTTTGATGTAAGTACATAGTAGTTAAGGCCACTTAATATAAAGTGGGACCATGCCTCCTACAAGAGACTAAAGAGTATGTATCTTGTGGTGTACATTGCCTGTTTAAGGGATAATATTTAAGCCATTGATTTGCTGTGCACAGTCCATTAGGCGGAAGAAATGTTCACCTGCTTCTTCCGCCATTGTCATGGCAAATCGGATCGTCTATACAGTTAATAGTTATACCAAGCATCACTCAGTGGCCATATTTGCAACGCCTCCAGACAGCTATTTTGGGCATCCAAGACCAAGTCTTATCTATTTGAATGGGGGAATCCTGAAATCTCAAAAACTGCTTGGCGAACTCACAATTAAATAACATATTTCTAATCAGCAATTAAATCTGACATGAACTGGCCCGTAAATGTTGTCTGTTATGCTCAAATAACGTTAAAAAGCTTTTTTTTCAGGCTAGATGAGCCACTGCACTGAGCGCGACTCTCAGGTTTCTATGGAGCCTCTAACGGCAGCTGCAGTGATGCAGTGACTTTATCAATCAGCAATTGGCTCTTTTACTTAGAAGGCGGGACGTATTCCACCATATTGCGTCTTGCAGTTTCTCTCATTCATAACTAATAGGAGTGAACCGTCTTTCTATATCTAAAGTCTTTGCTATAAATGAACTACACCACGGTTGCACGGTTTCAACGTCCCCAACAATAAGCTTCCGACAACTCTTTCAGTCTTTATCTAAAGACATTTTCCCAAAAAGTTTGAATTAGAATAGTTTGTAAGAGCACAGTTATAAGCATAACTAGGCTGTAAAAGCGGACTGAGCTTTTGAGTGATGACATTTAATGTCACCGACAGCCTCTGTAGTCCGATTTAGCCACTTGTTAGCAACTGTCATTTTCAAGACATGTAACAGCTTAAAAAAAATCACAGGTAGGTTAAAGGGTTAGTTCACCCAAAAATGAAAATTCTGTCATTTATTACTCACCCTCATGCCGTTCCACACCTGTAAGACCTTCGTTAATCTTCGGAACACAAATTAAGATATTTTAGTTGAAATCCAATGGCTCAGCCTTCATAGGGAGCAATGACATTTCCTCTCTCAAGATCCATTAATGTACTAAAAACATATTTAAATCAGTTCATGTGAGTACAGTGGTTCAATATTAATATTATAAAGCAACGAGAATATTTTGGTGCGCCAAAAAAAAAAAAAACGACTTATAAAGTGATGGCCGATTTCAAAACAATGCTTCAGGAAGATTCGGAGCATAAATGAATCAGTGTATCGAATTCGCTGTTCGGAGCACAAAAGTCGTGTGATTTCAGCCGTTGGCAGTTTGATACGCGATCTGAATCATGGTTCGATACACTGATTCATTTGCTTCGATGCTTCCTGAAGCAGTGTTTTGAAATCAGCCATCACTTTATAAGTCGTTATTATTTTATTTTTTTGGCGCACCAAAAATATTCTTGTCACTTTATAATATTAATATTGAACCACTGTACTCACATGAACCGATTTAAATATGTTTTTAGTACCTTTATGGATCTTGAGAGAGGAAGTGTCCATTGCTCCCTATGCAGGCCTCACAGAGACATCGGATTTCAACTAAAATATCTTAATTTGTGTTCCGAAGATTAAGGAAGGTCTTACAGGTGTGGAATGGTATAAGTAACAAATGACAGCATTTTAATTTTTGGGTGAACTAACCCTTTAATACTGATGTATTTTATGTTGTAGAATAAAATGTGAAAGTATCTTGAGCTTGTGTTAACCAGGGACCATATTTCAGCCATTTAACCAAAAACCCATTCAAAAAAACCATTGACTTTGGGACGATGGAACCAGAAGTGCTAAAATGCTAACTCGCTTCCAGGTTTTGGCCTATAAAAATGAGTCATGCAAGTGTAGCTCCTACCTCTTTGAATGGCGAAACATCAAATTCTCCAAAGCTGTTTACCAAGCTTACGATTAAATTTCATATTTGAAATTTGTCAGGCTGGCAGCCAATGCGCATGTGCAGTCCTAAGCGCACATCTCAGAACATCGACTGTTTCTATAGCAACCGGATCTTCTAAAACTGCTGCTTCAGTGATGCGATGACTTTAACAATCAGCGATTGGTTCTTTTATTTAGAAGGCGGGACTTATTTTGCCATATTGCGCGTTGCTTTTCTCCCATAGTAATATGAGTGCACCATCTTTTTGTTACGTCCCACTGATGGTTAGGTTTAGGGGTGGGGTTAGGGGTGGACCTTCATGCCATACTTTTTTTCTAAAAATCGTACATTTCTGTATCATACAAATTCATACTAAATCTCCACTTTGTAGAATACGTTTTCTCATGAAATCAGGCTGGATACTGTAGGAATCACAGTAAAGAGAGTACTCATTAAAAGTTCTTTAAATCATTGGGATCGCTTGGGGTCCTGATGGAGTCCAATTTTCAAGGGAAGACCCGATTTATCACAACACCGGTTTAAGGGCCGTTAGCAAACCAACATCAAAGATGCACTGAGAGCAGTGGTAGCCACCACATTTGTACAATTAAAAAATGCAGTTAATTTGTGGTGTGATGCATATAAACAAAAATCTCTCTCTCTCTCTCTCTCTCCCTCCCCAGCACGGTCATACACTGTTTCAGAGATCATCACCATAGCGATCGTTGCCGTGGTGCTTGTTGTGGCTGTGGTGGGTGGAGTCATCGGGTGTGCTGTTCGGGCGCGCTCTTACCGCTCAGCTGAAGGCCTGGAGCCGTTGCTAGGGGAACAGTTCAGGCGTTACTCAGAGGATGAGCGCCATGCTTCTCAGTCTGTGGTGTGACTGAGGAACTAAAAAAACACATATCTTAAACACTTTTATTATTGCACACTGTGCATCCACCCTGTACTGGAGGAGTTTGAATTATGAATTATTAGCGTTCAAAAGCATTGTAAAAATTTGTGGACACAGGGGCTTAATTTATGACTATTTATTTATCATATTTTTCATGTCCAGCGAGACATTGAAAATACTGTCATATGCGCCCTTGTTTAATGTGTCGCCTTGAGTTTATACAGTGCTTATGAATGCCCTATGAACACATGACTTAAGGTTATTGTACAGTGTGACCTCTTTTATATTACTCTGATAAAAAAAGTTTTAAAATTCATTTAAGTTTCATTTTTGTGTACTTTCAATTTGATTTAACAGTGCAGACAATTCTGCAGGAACTGCAACAAAACCAGCTTTCAAGGAGTGTCAACGTTACATAAGTTCTAAGTAAATTTTATATATAGCCTACAGTACATAAATTATTTTTCCAAGGAAAAAAAAAAACTCCTCCAAGAAGTTACCATAGATATAAAATTCCTGATAGTATCCACATCCTCATTCACAGACCCAAATTATTATATGACATGGTTCATGTGATGACATAAGTGTCATGATTAATAACCATAATCCATCAGAACAAAAGTGTCCAGAACAAAAAGTGGTAAAATAAAGTAGGACGACAGACCCTCACAAATAATTGTGCAATATTGGAACAATACATATTGGAATTATTATTCAAAAATTAAAATAAGTAAAAATGACCATAAATGTTTTGTGTAAGTGATTTGTATTCTGCGTGGAGGCTTGTGTTTATGTTAAGAGGAGCATTTCCATTTGCTTGAAGCTTGATCATATCCACTGTTGTGCATGATTGTGATGCAAATGAAAACATTTGAAATGACAACTACCCTTGTGGCAACTATTAACATTTGATTTTCTGCTGATATTTAAAGGGCAATCAATCATGAAACATATTTGTCCCACTTCTCCTTATGTCACCCTATTTACAAAGAAAAACACATTAAATAAAGCCCATTTCCTCTTGGCTGACCTTGCACATATTTATAGGAGTGGCAATAATAACCAATTCAGCGAGCCATGTCATGTCAAGTGTTACACTGCTACTTAGTAGCTTCCTGAGACAGAAAACGAACAACCTCATTGCACTCAATGTACATGTTAACAGTTTCAGCCATATTACGATAACACAGGTGCTCAGATCCCATCCTATCACTTTAAACCTTCATCTTGTCCCTCTGCACTGCTGCCCCCTAGTGATCTAAACAGAACTGAATGTTTAAATTTCACATTAGTTCAGGGGTGCTCAATCCTATTCTAGGACACACCTTCTTACAAAGCTCAGTTCTAAACCTAATCAAACACACCTGAACCAGCTAATTAAGATCTTCAGGAATACTTAATGTTTACAGAATATTAAGAGTTGAAACCAGACTTTGCAGCTTTTCAGGAACAGGATTTGGCACCCCTGCTGTATAGTTAAAACCATTTGGTACACTTGAAGACATCTTCAATTGAGAAAGACCCTCATTGTCTATAAAATTTAAACGAGTGAACTTTTCATTATCTGATAATTGTCAAAACAGGCATTTTTAAAACAAAGGTTAAGTTCAAAATATTAAAGTTTTTTACATTTTTAAAAATTGCTACTAATGTTAGTAATATAATTTAGTTTGAATAGAAAGCAAAGAACGAGCACAGATCACACTCTTCTTTTTGAAAATGCTTTATTAAACTACCTCTATAAATACAACAATGCCAAAAAGCCTTAAACAAACAATGCGAAAGAAAACAGATCTAGTAGATCTAAAAAAAATAAAATAAAAAAAGGGGAAAGATAAGAATATTTTGGCAATAGCGTTCTACATTATCTAAATGTCCTCAGCCGAGGTCACCTGGTCTTGTTCATTTGTTTTTTAGCAACAAAAAACAAGTCTAAAAAAGGAAAGAAAAAAAAAACGCTACACATGTAGTGTTTTATGAAATGGTCGCAAAAGAAAGCATGTTTTGCCAATGAATGCAAGATCAATTTGGGCCAGTATTGACTCCACACTGGCAACTTATAGCCACTTTTATATATCCGCACATACGCACATTCGCATTAGTTTAGTAGCATTGAACACTTTGGCAAAAAAAATAGTTTTTGTTGTTGTCAAACCCTCTAAAGCACATCTAATGAGATGGAAAAGTCTTCTTAAAATATATTATAGCATTTCCTCTTACTTCATACACAAAAACAAATGTACTGTATATATTAAATATATCCTGACTGCTTCACTCATAATAAAAGATTAGATAACAGACAGAGAAAAACTACTGGGGATAGTTCACTTTTCTCAAGAACACACAGACCTGCCATAACCGAGAGACATTGTCCTCGATGATGGCAGCAGTGTGCAAAAATGTGTCTCTAGCTAACGTGATGTGAACTGCATGGATTGTCATTCTTTGTTTGGTTGTATATCGTGAAGTTTTCCCCAAACTTTCACTCAGTCTCGTCTAAAAAAAAAAACAGGCTATACTTAATAAAACATCAACTCTGTTAGAACATGAAAGCATAATACAACATAAAGCAGCGCTCTAACACTCAGAGCCCCCATAGACACAACAGTATAAAACAAAAAAGCTTGACTTTCTGAAAGAAAATAGGAGAGAAGAAGCACTGTGGTATTACAAACAGTGTTTAAGAGGTCACTTGACAGACAGCAGTCTGAATAAAGGCACACGTGACATACGCAGTCCTACAGAAGGCATAAAGGTGGCATACAACATTCTTCAAGAGGACATTGATATGACATACAGCAGTCATTGAAAAGGCAATGAGGATATTAACAGGTTCTCTGAGCTCCCTGGTTTCAGTTTGGTCCAGTTCATTCCAGTTCTAGAGGTATCGAAATACCCCTAAAAAGACAAAAGTGCCTGCTCAAACACATATTATAAAGCACATACACACACACAAGAACTTCTAACACCCGAAAATGTTTAAGTGCACCTCAGAACAGTCATCGTACTACAGTAGCTACACAACATGGAGTGTGATCTACAAAAATGCAGTGTTAGAACTACAAAAGAAAACAAACTACAAAACTCTATCGACCGTCAGCTGTGTCTACGAGCATCTATAGGGGGAATTATGATTGGGAGAATGAGAGTATCGCGCCATTAACCTGATTTTATCCTGCAACTCAAGGTCTGCAACTCAAGAGCGTTAATAAACAACATCAACTTAATTGCTTCAGCGGTAAATAGGACAGTACTTCAGGTGCAATTTGTATTAATGGCACAAAAGCGGATGCAAGGGAGCCTGTGTTCTCCTAATGATGCACAGGACTGGATGCTGGGAATCACAGTAATGGTCTGAAAAAATAAGGGCTGCTCACAGTTGGTCATCGACTATTAACTAAAACACAACCAGCAAAAGTCAGCAGAACCAAAGGCCCATTCTCACCAAGGATGATTACAAAATGAAGATAGTTTTAAAAATTGTTCAAAGAATAGCACAGTCCACACCACAGCTGATGAAAACACTGACAGCCAATCAGAATCCATCCTGCTTTATAGAGCTTGAGCACTTAAAGTGGCAGATGACATAACTGCTCACATATTTAGAATACGAACGTTATTGTGCGTTAATGTGTAATGACGCTAATATCGTTCTTGGTGTGAACGGACCTTAAGTTGATGATGCTGTATCTTCAACCCAGCTACTTTTTGTCAGTCCAGTTTGTGCTTTTAAAACATTTTAAAGGGATAGTTTAAACAAAAATGAAAATCATTGCAAATCATTTACTCACTCACGTCTTTCCAAACCTGTACCAAAAAGTTTTGCTTATCACTGACTTCCACTGTATGAAAAAAACAAAAAACACTGGCAAAACAAAAAACACAAAGAGAATTACATTGCATTAATTCATGGATTAAAAATGAAAGTTGTTAGCGTCATGCTCTACAGTTTGAGACAGGAATACTGTATTTCTCAAAATATCTTAATATTACACAGAAAAAAGAAAGTCATACAGTGTTGGGATGACATGAAGGTGAATGAATGATGACAGAATTTTCAGTTTTGGGTGAACTATCCCTTTAACAGAGAACAAATGTTATCCAGCATAGATTCAAGTGACTGAAAAACTTTTTTTCTCTCGCTCTCTTTTTCCAGTTTGCTTTTTCTTGAATACTCAAACTTATTTTGCCTCTGAGTGAGAAGGAAAACAGTGTTTGTCTATCTATAAAAAAAATCCTCTAGACAATAAAAACAACATTTGAAAAGTCTTCAAGCCAACTAAATAGTACAATCTTAAAATAACCTAAATATATAAAAATGCATAAGCAATAAACAGTAAAGAAGGAAAAATGAATGCAGGTATTCTCGTATGGACTCGCGTGCAGAAAACCCAGTGGACGGAAGATTCCGACATCTTCGAAACATTTCGCAAATATGTTATATACTCAAAATACAGCATTTTCATGAAACACTTTAAATCTTCTACTTCTGTGGTTGTTGAAGTTTCTGCTCAGCAGGTTTTTGTTCATTTACAGTTTTGTCAATTTCGTTTTTCTTCACAAAACAAAAGTAAATGCACTAAAGCATTAAATACGCTCTATTTAAAGTCCACTAATACTACAACGCTCCTTCAGTATTCTTGCGGCCGTGAACGCAGAGGAGTGGTATTAGGATTGTGCAATGACATGAACGCTCCGGCTCACGATTCTCAGCTGGAGTGTGTGGGGAAGATGTGTCGGGTGATATGTCAGTAGGTGTGCTTCTGCAAGTCTTAAATGCTCTGTTTTGAATTTCTTCATATGAACATATCACTCGGAGTCAGTCCACCGCTGTACTGGTGATCAACTAATAAACAACACCTTTGCAAGATGATGTTAAAATATGCGAACGATCGTGCGAGAACAGGAGTTGTCATTCATTCAGTCGTGTGGCGTGATGGCTTCGGAAATCAGCAAGAGTGGTCAAGTCCTTTAAGAAGTCGAACCGACGGACTGTTTCCTGTTGGTCTAAATAGAAAGTGGGCGAGGTTCTGGTCACATTGCAGGGGTTTGAGTCCACAACATACAACACAAAAGTCTACCTATCTTAGTGAGCTAATCAGTAGCATATAAAAGTGGTTTTGGTCTAGGTCATACGTCTGGATTAATAAATGTGGGCCAGAGGGTCTGATGAAGCTGGGAGTAAATTTAGCAGAAATCTACATCCTTGCTGCCAGCACAAATCTAAAGGCTTCCAGGGAGCTTCACACGAGTCATAAGGTGTTATTTTTGTTGTGAGTATGTCAGTTTTACTCTGCGTGGCTCAGTTAACCCGCAGACTTCATAGATGCAGCGTAAATGTCTGATGGCCTGTGGTGATGTGGTGTGTATAATTGTAAGTCATTGTGATTGATGCTGCGGGTATCTCAGTAGGTCTGGTATATATCATGGATGGGCATCTGGAAGGTGGCAGTGGTAGGGAAGGCCTGAGGCATGTACCCAGCATACCCCCCATAGGTTGCGGCTGCCATCGCAGCATTCTTCTGCAGCGCTGCCAGCGTGGCGGTGTTGGCGTGGGTAGCGAAAGGCATGTATCCGGCCCCATACAGACTGGCAGCTGCAGTTGGGATTCTCTGGACATTATGAGCCATAGCATAGATGGGAGTTATAGGACGACCCTGTGAGATAGAGAGAGAGATTGTTAACTCTTTCCCTGTCAGGATTTACAAAAAAGTGATGGCCCTCAGAATATTTTGCTGTATGAATATGTAAACGGTCAATATATCAAAAGAAAGAACAAAGCGTCTACTTTTAAACAACTATAGCTTCAATTATTCTTTTTTTATCAACACTTGAATGTGGGTAAGTTATGGAAGCTTGTTTCCAACTCTAAAAAAAGTTGTCAAAAAGTCTTTGACAAAAGCACGATTTTAATGATTTTTTAAAAAAAGATTTTTGTTCTAAATGCTTTTTTTTTTAACAAAACTTACTTATGGAAGCTTGTTTCCACCACTGAATTAAAAAAAAAAAAAGGTAATTGTGACTCTTTATCTCGCAATTCTGACTTTTTTTCTCAGAATTCAGAGATTTAAACTTGCAACCGCAAGAAATCAGTCAGAAATGCAAGTTTAAGGGCTCCCAATTCTGACTTTATAATTAGCAATTGCGTGTTATAAAGTAGGAACTGTGAGATATAAACTCACAATTCTTAGAAAAAGTCAGAATTGAGTATATCTTGCAATTCTGACTTTATAACTCACAATTCTGATTTTAAAACCCACAATTCTGACTTGACAATTCAGAATTGTGAGATGTAAACTTGCAAATTGAGAGAAAAAAAGCCAGAATTGTGAGATAAAAAGTCACAATTACCTTTTTTTTTAATTCAGTGGTGGAAACAAGCTTCCATAAGTAAGTTTCATTTAAAAAATGCATTTAGAACAAAAATCTTTTTTTCAAAAAAATCATTAAAATCGTGCTTTTGTCAAAGACTTTGTCTGGATCAGAATTAGAACCATGATATAAACATAGATCAAGTAGACCGAGTCCATAAACACCCACAAAGCTTGCACCGTCATATACTTATTTGTGGGTTTGACATTTTTCTCAGTAACATTAGGCAGTTTTGATTTATATGCTGTTGAATGTTTGATGATCATGTGCGTAAGCAATTTCTATTCGCTCCTTCTGGTTTTAGCAGATCTGCGTTTTCGCTTGTTTTTGGATCAGATGCTGTACTATTTCAGAAAATCTGTAATATTGTGCCCTACCATATAACAGCGAAAACACAGACTGCGGGAAAAACTCGTCAATGGCAGGGAAGCGTTGTGTCGTAAATTATGTAAAATCTCATCAAAGGTGGGGAAGTGTTAAGGTGAGTTAATTGCTTGGTGGAATTTTGTGGGCAAAATCTAGTAATTCCAATAGGAATCTGCATGACTGGGAGGTTCAGGTGTACTCTTGATTAAGTTGGCCATGCAAATTTATCATGCTGACTATACCATGCCCAAACTAGACACGATAAAGCAACAAGCATTAATGTTAATCTGAGTTTTTGACAAAGAGCAAAATTTGCACATTAACTGTCTAATAAATTCCTTTTGATATGTTTGCTTACATATCATAAATGTATGAGTACAAGATTGTGTATTTGTGATCCGTACCTATTAATATTTTCCTGATAATATTTTACAAATTCCATATTTCTTTGCTTCAGACTGCCAATAGACTTTATAAGATTTTATGGTTATAAATAGGTATAACATTTTATGCTTGTCTGGGAATATATTTTAAGAATTGGCCTCCTTTCAATTAATAAGTTAGAACTTTAATTGAACAGGGAGTTAAACTGGAATTTAAGTAAGAAGAATATCAAGTCTTATAAACCCTTCAAAATTAAAAAGTTATTTAAATATATGTGTCTTTGAATTTCAGGTAATTTTAATTCTACTTCCTTTCATTCAAATTCATGTCTCATGATCGCAGTATCAGAGGAATAGTGAAAGAAAACACTAATGCTCCAGGCATAATCACGCTCCACATAGTTGTACAATAAACATCAAATATGTTTTCGTTGGCTGTTAATGTGCCATGTGGCACAGCATTTTCACTTTAGATGTGGACATTCAAATAAGCTCATGGTATTAGAGTTATCTACTTTAAGTGTTATAATAACTTTAAAGTGTCACATCTGCTCAGGTGCAGGTCAGTACCTGGAAAGGGGGTGGTGTGGAGACTGCAGGCATGACCGCTCCAGTGGCCGAGGCAGCTGTGGGGTCATGCTGGAGGGCCAGAGGGTTTATCAGGTGCTCCACTGGGTGCATCTTTCCTTCCTCCATTAACTTATTTGCTGGAGCAGCAGAAAAAACAGCGGGGTACTGGGCACCAAGTGCTGGAAGAGCCACTACACACACATGTACAATTAGAACAATGGACAAAAAAATGGACAATGTATAGTTAAAATTTGCACATACTGTATGTCAGGTGACAAAACGTTTAAAATATGAAAAAGGCAGGTAAGTGAAAGAAAGTCAGAAAGTGCAAGAATGATAAAAGGGAAAATGCAGGAAAAAGACTGAGACTTGCACAACCTGTCCTCATTTACAACAAGTGAATGACTCAGCTTAAGATTAGCGACAAAAAACACACCCACACGCAGCCACGCACACATTGTCTTTCACAAACACACACACACATTGTTTCCATGTACAAAAACTCTTTTCATTCCCCACGTTAATTCAGACTTAGGATCAGTAGGTTTAGGTGACGTCAGAATACTCTAGTCAGGAGTTCGCTGATCTCAGATCAGAATTCTGCAAGATCAGTTTCGACACAGAGCAGCTGATTAGTAAGAAAGAACCTTGAACTCAGTGCCCAAACAAACAAACTCAAACACTCTCAGAGTATTGATGGTTTAGTTCTCTGGACTGTTTTATCCTAGTGTCCTTAACTGTCTTTTCAAATGACTGTACATTGATATATTTTATCTGGAGGTATATAACATTTTGAGAGTTTTTGAGCATTGTTTGAACATTGTGTATATAATTAAAAAAAGTAAAGCTTTTAAGCAATAAAAAATCAAAAGCCTGCTTACTAGGGTAAGCAGTGACAGCTATGACAGCTGTCATAATGAAAGGAAGTTAGTGTTCCACTCCAGACCAGTAGGGGCAGTAGAGTTTTAAAAATGTATCTCCACATTTTGTTGAATAACTCCAATTTAATCAAATGCAATTTTTTAAACATAGGAGTTGAATGTGAAACTAACTGGTGGCTCAACATAGTTTATCTGATTCTGTCCAGATTGTTTTAGATTCTGCCTCCACTGGATGGACAAGAGCACAACTGAGTTAAATTCTGTATGTATGTGGTTTAATTTCACACTGACTTGTGCCAGGCTTCATGCCCACTGGGTTCACAGCTGTCAGCTCTAGATTGGGCATGATCTCGTAAGGTTTGTCCGGCAATTTGGTTTTTCCTTCATGGTAGCGGCTGTATATGCCTCGGCCAGCTGAATAGCCACCAAGGTATGAGCCGCGGGGCCCTGGGCCCCTATTACCGGCCCCAGCACGGCCACGGCCTCTTACAGTACCTGCTTGAGATACAAATGAAAGGAGGTGCTGTTCAGGTACAGAGCCACAAGGAGGCACATACCTATATAAAAGTACTGGTAACCCCAGTGCTTAAAGGAACACTCTACTTTTTGTGAAAATAGGCTCATTTTCCAACTCCCCTAGAGTTAAACAGTTGAGTTTTACCTTTTTCGAATCCATTCAGCCGATCTCCGGGTCTGGCGGTACCACGTTTAGCATAGCTTAGCATAGTTCATTGAATCTGATTAGACCGTTAGCATCTCGCTCAAAAATGACCAAAGAGTATCGATATTTTTCCTATTTAAAACTTGACTCTTCTGTAGTTACACCTAAGACCGACAGAAAATGAAAAGTTGCGATTTTCTAGGCCGATATGGCTAGAAACTGTACTCTCATTCTGGCGTAATAATCAAGGAACTTTGCAGCTGTACCATGGGTGCAGCAGGCGCAATGATATTAAGCAGCGTTTCTCACAAATGTCTCCATGGTTGCAAGGCACTGCTGAAGAGAACTACAGAAGAGTCAAGTTTTAAATAGGAAAAATATCGATACTCTTTGGTCATTTTTGAGCGAGATGCTAACGGTCTAATCAGATTCAATGAACTATGCTAAGCTATGCTAAAAGTGGTACCGCCAGACCCGGAGATCGGCTGAATGGATTCGAAAACGGTAAAACTCAACTGTTTAACTCTAGGGGAGTTGGAAAATGAGCCTATTTTCAAAAAAAGTGGAGTGTTCCTTTAAGGTTGAGCAGACATTTAAAATAAAGTCATTCTGTCAGCTTTCTATTCAGGTTCTATAAAAGGTTTGCTCGCATGGGGTGACTTCATGATGAAGATATGGGTGTGGCTACACATAGGGTGGAGCTTAGGCACTATCACTTTTCAGCATTCTAATTCAAATTGCTGTCAGTGTGAACACCTCTTTGTAATTTCCCTCTGTTCTTTGAGATGGGAGTGGTGCTTGAGTAAAGTTGAAATTAAAGTAAAGATAAAAGTTTTGTTTTCAGATAATCATATAATGGATGACCAAATATGTCTCAGATTGAATATGCAATCACAGTTCTCAAATGCTACCCAACCCAAAACCACAAGCATTTTTAATTGATGATTATGGGTTAGGAAATGTAATAATACCAGATTCCCATCATTAGTTTCAGTATCAAACTTTTTGTGGATCTCAGCTCTTCAGCCCAAAACAATCTCAAAGTGCATGCCATCTAGTGGCCATATTAAATATGTGATTAGCAACAAACAGAGCTTTTTGTTTGGAAAATTGTCTTTTAAAGCAGTCGTTCTCAACTGGTTTTACTTCTGGATTTTTTCATTGGATATCAAATAGCAGCAATAGTACCAAACTTGTTTACTGTAGAAAAGGAAACAAATTTCTTTATATCACCATGAACTAATTTGCTAAATTGTTAACATAACAGCAAGGTCTGAAGAGGAAAAGTGACAATTGTGGTTTCTAAATAGCTCTCGAATTTCAATGGAAGCCAATCTCTTGGAAGTCAGCTCAAAAGACATATTTGTCAAACCAAACCATTTTTATTTTCATTATATTTAAGTTAAAGTATGAGTACCGTATCGAGACAAAACATACTTGATGATGGCATAATTTTCCACTTTTAATTTACATAAGTGTTAAAAGTAAAAATGGCTTGGAAGCTCAGAACGATGGACAGAAATATATATATGATTAAGATTAAGCAAATGTAGTCAAAAATTTCCCCCCAAAATATGTAAATGGTCATTAAGTATAATTATTTAAGTACTTTGCACCCATTTACACCTACCTTGCGTAGTTCATGGGTTTTGATTTTTATGGTTTTTAGCATTGTTTTTTCTCCAACCGGTTGAGAACCACTATTTTAAAGGATGTGCCCTTATGAAAGCTCTGGGTTAAAGGGGACATAATTTTCACATTAATTGTAATGCATCCCCTACATTTGTTTGTACAGATCAAGTCTGATTACTTGTGTGAATATGGACTGTTATGCAAGATAGAGTTGGAAAACAATCTAGTTTCCCAAATACATTCAATAGCACGACACTCAAGGTCATCAAGAAAAAGCAATTGTTAGCAATGTTTTAAAGTAATTCTGATTTCATCAAATGATACTGCATTTCTTGAGTACATAAAGTTATGAGAGAATAAAGAGAGAGAATGAGTTCTCCAACCTTTGATGAAGTATTCTCGGTTGGGTCCAATGAGTGTGCTGTATGGATAGCCGTAATAGGCGAGTGTATATGGGTCACACTGATACACGTAACTTTGTTGGGTGTTGTCGGTGGTTGGCGCAGCCGGTGTTCCCTTCGATGCTTTCTGATAGCGAGTGTACTGCTCCTTATCCACAGGCTTGGCCAGGGTCACTTCGATACGGGAACCTTCGATCTCTGTGCCGTTCAGGTTGTCCATCGCAACCACAGCATCTTCTCGACTGGCGAAGTGAACAAAGGCGTAGTCTCGGATTTTTTTGACACGTTCCACACAGCCAGGGTTGTACTGGCCAAAGGTTTGGCGTAGAGTCTCCTCACTGGTCTCAATCATCAGGTTCCGCACATACAGAATTTTCACTGTTTCCATGACGTCCTCGTCAACGTCAATCTCAGGTTCAGCCCAGTCAACTGCAATCTGGTGACCCCAGAGCTGTATACATAGAGAGAAACATACACACGCAAAGAGGTTTAAAGTAAGGCAGGTGTAATAATTAAATGTCTTAGAAATATTTACTAAATAGTTCACCCCAAAACATAAGTTGTCATTATTTATTTACTCTCATGTCAATCCAAACACCTAAGGAACACAAATGGAGAAGACCTACACACATCTATTTTCCACTGCAACAACAGAATATCTGTAAAGTTTCAAAAAGCACAACTAAACATGATAAAAGCACAATAAAAGCAGTACATATGACTTGTGAGCCAAGTCTTTCAATAGTTTTTTTGATGAACAAATCAAAACTGTAGAGTAACAAAAACTCCTCTTCTTCAGTGAACTCAGAATTGGATCAGTCCTATTTGTTATTGAAAAGAACGGTCTCAAAATAATGATTTGATGATGAATTTGACTGATTTAGATCTAGAGTCTAAAATCAGTGACTCTGTGATCCGGCCTTAAAGAGTTTGTTCACAAAAAAAAAAAAAAAAAAATTCTGTCATTAATTACACTCACTTCATATTTGGAACACAAATGAAGATATTTTTTGATGAAATCTTAGAGTATTCTGTCCCTCTATAGACTGCCTTCACAACATGAACTTTGACAGTTCAAAAAGTTCATGAAGAGTTCGTAAAACGAATCCATATGAATTGAGTGGTTTAGTCCAACTTTTCTGAACAGACTTGATCACTTTATATGATGAATAGACTGAATTTAGGCTTTTACTCAGATATAAACATTGATCAGTGAACATACACAGATCCTCAACCGCACCTGAATGACGCACAAGATCAAACCTCTTCCAGAAGCTCAAATGACCAATGAGGTTCGTTCCTGTGTGTTATGCAGCCGTTTGAGCTTCTGGAAGAGGTTTGTTCTTGTGCGTCATTCAGGTTCGGTTGAGGATCTGTGTATGTTCTCTGATCAATGTTTTTATGTGAGAAAAAGACTAGATTAAATCTGTTCATCATATAAAGTGATCAAGTCTGTTCAGAAAATTTGGACTAAACAACTCAATTCATATGGATTAGTTTTACGATCTCCTTCCAAAATTTCCAGTTTTAAAGGCAGTCTATGGAGAGACAGAAAGCTCTCAGATTTCATCAAAAATATCTTAATTTGTGTTCCGAAGATGAAGATGAGCCTTACGGGTTTGCAATGACACGAGGGTGCGTAATTAATGACAGAATTTTCATTTTTGGGTGAACTAACCCTTTAAGTTAACTGCTCACTGGGTAAGAGGATTATTAGTTAAAAATTAATTTCAGTCTGTTCCTCGCCCAAATTGATCATTGGCTTCAGAAGACGTGGAATAGGGCACATGAGTCACTTTTATAGTGCTTTATGTCTTGTTTTAGAGCTTAGTAGATGTGATCTATAACTTTTGTTGTATGGAAAACAGCTGTGTGAAGATTCTTCAAAAAATTCTCCTTTTTGTAAGTATGTAGTGACAGATTTCTTTTTTATTTTTGAGTGAACAATTCCTTTGATCCCAATGGAAAATGGTGTTAACCTGAATTCGTCCTGGCATGAGCTTTCTTCTAGCCATAGCAGCAGCACGGTGAGACTCATACTCTACAAAGGCAAAGCCACGATTCTTCATTTTATCTGCAGCACTGGCGTACACGATCACATCCAGCACCCCCTCTGTCACCTTGGAAACTTCCTCCAGGATCTCCTCACGTTTCTTGGTCTTGGGGATTCCGCCAATGAAGAGGCGGCAGTTATCTACACTACAGCACACACCTAGCAACCTTCCTGGACGAATTTCAAAGTTATTGAGTTCACGAACCGCTCGCTTAGCCTCATGCTTCTGGGTGTACATGACGAACGCGTAACCGCGGTTCTTCCCGTCAAAGTCCATCATGAGGCGCATCTCGTAGATCCGTCCAACAGTCTCAAATACTGGCACCAGCTCGTCTTCGTAAACGTCACGTGGGATTTTACCCACAAAGATTTCACAGCCACGTGGGGGGGAGGGGCCTTGCCAGCCAGGTGGCGGGCCGTATTTGCGTTGTCCATTCTCTTGCACCATTCCATAGCCTGATCGCTCCATCAAGGCCACAAGTGCAGCTTCATTTGGGGCCCCAGCCACTCCTTCTGGGATAGAGCTGTGATGTTGCGGAAGCCCAGAGGAGGACTTAGAGGAGGAAGGGCTAGGGTTACTCATGGCAACGGCAGAGGCGGAGTCTTCTGCTGTCATTCTGAAATAAGCATCCAATCAGGATTGGAGTCTAAAAAGAGACAGAAAATTCATCCGGTCAGTATATTTTGTAGAGAAAACAAACTATGAACGTCGCAACACAATTAGCTTATAAGTCAATCTCCATAAACAATACAATTTCAATAGTTTTTCATTTTAATAGATGTTTATACTGAAACTGGAATCCCAGTGCCTGATGTTAATTAGGGATGTACCAATATTGCAATTCTGGTCATGTCCATGTTATGGCTGATATAATTTTGTCTAGAAAAAATACATTTTAAATGAAATACCAAAAAATAAAATCTATCGTTTTAAATGCTACTGGTGCATTTAAGCATCACAACATTATGATGTACAGTACAGTCCAAAAGTTTGGAACCACTAAGATGTTTTTAAAAGAAGTTTCGTCTGCTCACCAAGGCTACATTTATTTAATTAAAAATACAGTAAAAAACAGTAATATTGTGAAATATTATTACAATTTAAAATAACTGTTTTCTATTTGAATATATTTCACAAAGTAATTTATTCCTGTGATGGCAAAGCTGAATTTTCAGCATCATTACTCCAGTCTTCAGTGTCACATGATCCTTCAGAAATCATTCTAATATGCTGATCTGCTGCTCAAGAAACATTTAATGTGTACAATTGTACAAAATATTTGTGTACAATATTTTTTTTCAGGATTATTTGATGAATAGAAAGTTCAAAAGAACAGTGTTTATCTGAAATCTAATCTTTTGTAACATTATAAATGTCTTTACTGCCACTTTTGATTGATTTAATGCATCCTTGCTGAATAAAAGTATTCATTTCTTTAATTTCTTTTCAAAAAAATAAAAATAAAAATTCTTACTGACCCCAAACTTTTGAACGGTAGTGTATAATGCTACAGAAGCTTTGTATTTCAGATAAATGCTGTTCTTTTGACCTTTCTATTCATCAAGGAATCCTGAAAAAAAAAGTACACAACTGTTTTCAACATTGAAAATAATCATAAATGTTTATTGAGCAGCAAATCAGCATATTAGAATGATTTCTGAAGGATCATGTGACACTGAAGACTGGAGTAACGATGCTGAAAATTCAGCTTTGCATCACAGGAATAAATTACTTTGTCAAATATATTTAAATAGTACACAGTTATTTTAAATTGTAATAATATTTCACAATATTACTGTTTTTTACTGCATTTTTAATTAAATAAATGTAGCCTTGGTGAGCAGACGAAACTTATTTTAAAAACATTAAAAATCTTAGTGGTTCCAAACTTTTGGACTGTACTGTATGTATGAAAACTCTCATTAATTTGAGGTTTGCTATTGTATTTAATAGCGTTATTAAATTATGATTGTTTTTAAAGTAGGGCTGCACAACGATTAATCGCGATTAATCGTTTACAAAATAAAAGTCTGTGTTTATGTAATATATGTGTTTGTTCTGTGTATAATAATTATGTATATATAAATACACACATACATGTATACATTTAAGAAATATATGCATGTATAAATAAATATATATATTTTATATTATATTATATTTAAATATAAATATTTTATATATCAATATAACATTTTTCTTAAATATATGCATGTATGTGTGTGTATTAATATATACATAATTATTATACACAGAACAAACACATATATTACATAAACACAGACTTTTATTTTGTAAACGATTAATCGTGATTAATCGTTGTGCAGCCCTATTTTAAAGATTAACTTCAAGTGAATATTAGATGATGGTAAAGGTAATCTAAATGGAAAAATGGAAAGAATAAGCATCTACAATTAAATATCTAATATCACCCAATACTGATGCAAATATCTCTCATTAATGTATTTTATTATTAATTATTATAGTCCTATTTTCTATGTATAAAACACACACACATACACACACAAAATGTAAATCCTCTTCTACACCTAAAGCTGCCTAATAAACCTCACTAAGCCGCATTTACATTCTTCAGCATGGAATAAATCTCCAGAATGCCCAAATCCTACAGTCCAGAATTTTCCATAAGCAGAACACAGACGCATGGAAGTTAACTACAAAACCTTAGAACTTATAACTACAAAAGAAACTAAGGGCATTTTTTAGGAGACTGCATAATAAAACATTGTATACTCTATATATTCAGTCACATTGTTTAGCTGTTAGTTGGCTCTAGTTAGCCGGACCTTGATGCCGCTTAAGGTAGTTAGGTTGCTTAGCAATGAAACCATGGTTACACACGCAGAGCATGCTGACCCACACACAGCTTATCCTGGAGCACACAACTAAGTTCACACAACTCACACAGAACACAAATGCATGCAAAGGCAACTAAGAGGACATAAAACAACAACAAAGGTGTAAAGGTTATTAATTAGTCATTTACTCCAGCAATAAAGTTCAAATAAATGAACAACTACAACACGCACCGTGCTTAAGTTGGTACCTGGTGTTTTCATGATGTGTTCAAGAGGCTCGCTGTAGGAGCATGTGACTGTGAGGTTGGAATAACAGGCAACTCAGCAGTACAAAACCAAAGCTCTCTCACACAGACATCCACAAACACTTCCTCATTCACATGCTTACACACACATATACTGAAAATCAGTACATGTGTGGCTCAAGGCCAAGCTGAAACAGGAAGAAAAGCAGACTGACTAATCAAAAGACCAGGCAGACCAACCAATAACACATATTTAAATAATGCATCTGTAGATGTAGCGTTTCAATGATCACTGATGCAAACGTTTAAATAAGGAGACAGTGGAAACACCAAGAGAGAGTCCAAGAGCTATTACAGCCTAAATTTAAAGGGTTAGTTTTATTAAAGCTAAATAACAGTACAAAAACAACTCAGGAATATGAACAATGGACAATAACTGCAAAAAAAGCATATTCTGCAGGACAAACCAACTCAAAAAAAAAATAAAAATACTGCCTCTAAATAAACTGCTGGTTGTCAGTTTGTATTAAATTGGGGAGAGACAGTGGTGGAAGTAGGGTCAGTGGAAATGACAATGAAAGACGATTCAGCAAAAATCAAGAGGAAGGAGAGGTCGAGAGAGAGAAGAAATAATGAATTTCTGCCAGAGACTGAACAAGAGAAAGAAAACGTTAAAAAAAAATGTGACTCAGCAAGAGGAGCAATAATAAGAGCTGTCAGTTTAGTCCATTGATTTCATGCGATTAAATATGACAAAAATAGTGTGATAAAAAAATTAATTATGACTCCCTGACCCGTACGTACAAAGCGCAGTTACAGGCAATGTTTTAGAGGCCATTTAAAAACGCAAGAAGCAGTGAGGTGGAATGAAAAAAATGCAAGATCTCAAAAAAAATAACTTCTTTTAAAATGATACCACATTCTAAAAATGTATTCATAAGCGAAACTCTACGAAAGACGTCTGTCTAGCGCATGTTCACATAAAACAATGGAAAAGCAGAGCAGTAGAATGCAAAACGTCTGTGTGACTAACAGGGAACGTTCTGGCAAGTTTCTGTCAAAGTTATGAACAAACGGTCTTCCAGTAAAGCTGTGTGTGGGTTTCCAGTTCTTCCAGTAAACATTCAAAAGTAATATTCCCAAAATGTTTGCAAAATGATCAAATTGAACATTCCCTTAATTAATGTTTTCTCTAATGTTCACATAACCAAGAGAAAAAAAAACTAAAAAAGAAACTTGACATTTTGAATGTTCAGAGAACATTCAGAGATAATGTTTTCCTAATTTAATGAGAATTTTAGCAAAACGTTCTTAGAACTTTTTTCTTTTTAGCTTGGGAATTCACACGACACATTTATGTTCTCATCAAAGCTGGGCAGTTTTTATCTTGACACGCTATCTTAAAATCAGCTTGACTGGAAAATGGATTACGGTACCTAACATACCTAGTCTTGACTATGTTTTTAATTTTATAATTTTTTTTTAAACATTCACTGGCATCGGCCATAATGAAAAAAAAAAGAGATACTGTTCATAGGTGTGTTGTCCAAATAGCACACTATAGGGGTTGTCACAAGTTCAGTATTTAAAACAGTAGAGCTTGGCACTAGCAACGGCAAGGTCTTGGGTTCGATTTGCCAGGAAGGCATAAACTCATACCTGTGATTAAACACCAGATATTTTTAAGGTAAATCATTAGGGACGACAAAAGACATGAAAAAGCATCTTTTAGGCCCTCATGTGTTTCTGGAAGTGAGACTCTGTAGAAGTTTCCTTGTTCCGTACAGATATACTGAAAACAGTAGGAAGTGAGAATCAGTGGCAAAAGAGAGAAAATGAACGATCGAGAGGGTGGAAAAAGATTATTCATTTTCCAGCCAACATTAGGTCTCCATATCTCATTGTACCTGTCTGCCAGTGGTTGACCTTTATATACAGTGTGTGTGTGTGTGTGTGCCCACACTTGGTGCAAGGAAACCTGAGGCAGCAGCAGGTGGATGATTAACCAACACAAATTACTAGCTGTACACACACAAACGCATTTACACACACATACAAAGTGCACTTATTTTAACAAGACATACACAAAACGTCTACAAAAATTGCACAATTTAAAAAAAAAAAATTTTCAAACAAAACAACAAAGCAAAACACAAACAGTAACACTTTACAATAAGGTTCAATTTTGTAACATTAGTTAACTACATTAGTTACCATCAGTGTTGGGGAAAGTTACTTTTAAAGGTAATGAATTACAATATTGCGTTTCTCCCTAAAAAAGTAACTAATTGTGTTACTTAGTTACTTTTTATGACAAGTAATGCATTACATTACTTTTTCTCACCTGGGCTGGGCTTGCTTGCTTGCTTGTTTGTTTGTTTTAATAACAACAAAAAAAAGGTCAATTTTTTGGCAAAAGTAAAGGCCCTTTCAAACCAAAAGTGAAATGAATAAGCCTCAGGCTGAAGGAAATGCATATATTTACACCTGTACAGTAGAAGGCGCAGCTCAAAAAAACCTTTCAGCTGTGCTACCATTCTGAAGAATAGGATACAGGGGAAGGAAGTTCAACACACCTGTTTCTAAATCTAATATAAAATCTTTTTTGCTTATTGATATGTTTGAATTAAAGGTCAGCAGCAAAGACATTGGTTAATAAAGTGAGATTAAATACATAAAGTATATTTGTGTAATTTAATATATTTAATTTTTACAGGTTTGCGTAAAATTCTGAGATTGCATTTTACTGTTTTTAATCATTTTGAGGAATAATGAATGCATGTTCACATTTAGTCTGGACTTACAATAACCATCATGTTCACACAGCGCACACAACACCTCTGCACTTTATTTCTCTCAACATGGGGACAGGAGAGCTGTCAGTGAATAAATGTGAAAAAGTAACTTGCCTTACTTATTTGAAAAAGTAAAATAGATATTTTGTTGTAAATTGAAAAAGTAATGCGTTACTTTACTAGCTTCTTGAAAAAAGTAATATATAATTCAAATAATTACATAACTCAAGTTACTTGTAATGCATTACCCCCAAACACTGGTTACTATAAACTAAAAATGGAAATACTTCTTAATTTCAACATTTACTAATATATTTTAAAATCAAAATATTGGACCTGAGCTAACATAAGATAACAAACTAACAATGAATGGTCGCATGTATTAACTGGCATTAACAAACATCAATAAATACTGTAAAATGTATTGCTCATGTAATATTAGTAAATTTGTGAATTAAGGTTAACTAATGGGACCTACTGAAAAGTGTTACCACATAAACTCCTTCAGTTGTGTGTTCATTTTGAATAACTATATAGGGTCATTTTAACTTATAAAGTTATTAAATAAATGGCCTGTTACTAAATAACAAGTGATAGAAACACAAAATGATGGCTAAGTGTGTTAATGAAAGAGGACCGTTCTTGGAAAGTGTGAGTGTGTGTTTGTGTGTTTGTAATCACAAGATAATGGTTTGTTATTATCCAAGATACTGATTGACAGAAATATCTGATCTTTGACTTATACTTGACAATCAGCACATATAAACTCACACACACAGGTACAGAGGAACACACACACACAAGGCTTTTGTGTGCAGAAAGATCAATTAGTATCTCTTGGGTGAAACTCCTTCAATCTCAGTGAAAGAAAAGTGTGAAATGTAGAAGAGTAGAACAATACACATGCTGGCCTCCCACTGAAAGAAAACTGTACTGACAGCAAACACACACACACACACACACACACACACACCTGCTGTACAGAGCTGGGTCACCGTGGCTTGGAAAATGGATCAACAAAGACATTTTGCATGATGGGGAAATAGCTTAGAGAAGAGTCATTCACAGAGATTTAACTCTAAATTCTATAATCACACATGTGTTTGTACTCCAGTTTGAAAAGATTGTAGATAGTAGTGTGGTTATGCGGCTATGGTGTGAATGAATAACAAGGTTGTGATTTTTACACTCTTAAAAGTGCGCATTCAAATACACACTCTCAAACACAGAAGATAATGAAGAAGCATTTGGGTCAATGACAAATAAGCGTGTCCATGAATCGCGATAAAGAAAAGGGAAAATAATCTAGTTTTAAACTTACTCAGTACTTAGAAATGTTTCATATGGTTTTGAAAAACTTTCCATTTTCAACAAAAGTTTAAATTTGATATATGAAAGTTAAAAACCGGTGCAACCATCAAGTACAAAGTAACATATTTTCTTTAGACTGAATAAATGTAAGTATACACACCTGAATCATTATTTTAAAATTTTTACAAATATCATGAAGAATTGATAAATATTATCCGTTTTTGGGAGCCACATCACATGACATTTTACTAATCGGTACTATCATTGCATTTTCATAAAAATGTGAGCAAGGGTGTGGTGATATGATATCTATGATATCGTTTCCTATTTTATGTTTTGGCATGTTGTTCAAACCAGATGACTTTGCTTTAACAGATAAAAGTTTTTCAAATATTAATAAGCAGTGTAACAGTTTTTGTTGATATATGATTTTCCCCTAAGAATACTTAAGATAATAATTACTAACAATTTCATTCTTTTAACCCTTAAATGCATGACTGTTTCGCCAATCATTCTTACATATTCGGGTCTTTATCGACCCGGATCAATATCTAACACGGAAGGATCTCTACCTGTCGTGATAATATAAAACTCCTCTGATATTAGAGTAACAATTACAGAAGAATAAAATAAAGCATATTTTGTTACCTTTTGGAGCTTGAAAGGGCTCAGTTTGAGCAGATGTTTTATGCCATCATCACTGTCCTCGTCAGAGCTCATTTCCCAGTAAATTCAGCAAATAATAGGCTAGTTTTATGTTTGAGGTCACGAATATGAGCCTATTCACGATCTCAAACATATTCTCAAAACTATATAATTTTCAACATCTTCAAAATCAATATTTCGATCGCTAACAGCTTCACCAGATCCATCCAGTAACAGTTACAGTCATATTTGATTGCGTTTAGTACTTGCTCTGCAGTAAATCGCTGAGCCATTTCATGTTTTTCTTATTATTTCGTTTTCTGTCTGAATGAGTCGTCACTTCAGCATTGTGTATCGGACATTGCCACCTTGTGGAATAAAAGTGAATTGCACTTATTCTGTCATCTAAGATTCAATTATTGTTGTGCAGAAAAAATATATGTACACTCATACACACCTCGGGTCGTTAGCAACCCTATACAATTTTTGCAAAAAATGAATACAAAAATAGGCATTCTTTTATAATTTTATGTTTGTTTTTTTTTGTTATATTCTTTATAATAACTTGATTGAGGAATACCAAGAATGTTGATGTCTAACTTTAAAAAATTAACGAGGAGGAGGGTAGTGAATGACGTCCCGGGTCAGTAAAGACCCGAGGTATGCATTTAAGGGTTAATAAGGCTTTTTCATAATGCTGCTACAAAGACAAGTTGCATCAGTATCACTCTAACATTTTTTTACTTCATTCCCCCAAAAAGTTTCAAAATAACTATAAATTGAGGATTTAAAACATGGTCACCATCAAATATGCATATTCAAGTTAATGCATGTATGAAATGCATTTTAATGTATTTTTGAATAAGATATTGGGTGTCATGTTACTGACCCATTTGTGTCTGACTTTTTGTTTATTTGTAGATGCATGGCAGGTCTTTAGTCATGACAAGGGCTCTTCAAACAATATACACTCTTTAGAGTAACCAAGAGAGCAAATAAAAGCCCTCACAGAGACACAAAAACTCTGCTGGTCTGAGTGTCATGAAGGACTCTCAGGGGTAAAATGTGGCTGAAAGACATGAGCGAGAGAGCGTTTTTGTGTCTGAATGTTGGGGTGTCAACAAGGTTTAGATTAACTCCATTTATACTCATACAAGGTGACCAGTGCATTAACACTCAAAGTTTGTTGCCTTGCCAACAGATAATCTGGTAAGTTAATGTTTATTGCTGAAGAGACTCTTAAAACAGCTCATTTTAAGAAACCACTCACATGATGAACCGAAAAGTGCAGAACCTTGCGTCCTTCTCAGTGACTAAGCAAAAACTCTCTATAATTATTAAACCTCATCTCTGACAAAGGTTGACCTTTGCGACAACACAATCACTGCGCAGATCATTAACATTAACTTTCTCTAAACGAGAATCCACAATTCCATTTAATTTTACCACATTTTCTATTAACCAATACATAATGGCTATGTAAACCCTAGTGGGCAAGCAATAGGGGTTTTCCAGTGGCCAGTGATCAATATCAAAGGTCGATAGAATGGTGATATATACATAATATGATTCAGTTATAGCAAATGAGAACAACTGCTGAAATCAAATGGATACTTAATATTTAGACAACTTCAACTTAAAGTTCCCTAAATTTAACTTTCATATTAAGCAGAAAATATGTTATCCAGCGAAAAAGCTGCTGATTGATTTTGAACCTGACACATGAGGGAACAACCACTTCTGTTAATTGCCCAAGCAGTTACATTTATAGGCTAAAATGTCGGCAGATAAATCTGCTTATGTGCACTTCATGATGAGATCCAAACAGCTTACGCACTTTATGTCTTCATGTAGACAGAGAATAAACCTCCATGTCACAATAACAATCAATCTGAAATACTAAAAGTGACAGAAATTCTAAAAAAAAAGATATGGGTAAATTATTGTCATATCTCACCTAAAAAAAAAAAAAAAAAAAACTCAAAATTAAGCACATTCAAATCCTCCTGTTTTAATGACTATAATGTAACAAACTGTATTACAGTAACGAGAAAGATCTAACAAGAATAACCACCTAGAATAAAAAACGGTGTGTAAATGATCCTATATTTTAGCTATGTGTATTCTAGATGAACATCTGGATCAGAGGAGGACACTATGATTTTACATAAAGAACACATTAAAGCAGAACACTGCCTTTAAACTTTGCCAGACAGTGCGAGACGTGTGGACATGGGGACCGTCATACCCACAACACAATTCTCAATTCCTGTAGTCCTCAGTTTCAATTCTCTATGAAAACAGGCTACAGTAAAACATTTATCCAGTCATTCATATGAAGCACACACAACAATTTTTGTTCTCACGAATAAGAAACTAGTCAAAAATGGCCAAGTACAAACGTCTGAAAGGCATTAAGTAAAAAAACTTAAAATGAATGATTTTTGTAATTGTAGTACTTAATCCATGGCACAATGTCCATGCTATCTCCATGAATGAAAATAAGAAATGTGGATCTTTTTAAGGTTTTCATAAAAACATTTTTTTTTTATTTATTTATATAAATTTATACCTTAATATCTTAAATCAAAATGTAGAGTAAAAACATTAATAAAGGGAGCCATATTACATTTTGTTTTAAAAAATATATGTTATTATGTTACAAAATCACATTTTATTGTACCAAATACCGTTCAAAACGAATAGTGCATAAGGGTTAAACTAATTTTATCTTACACTGTAAAAAAAATCCCAGTAAAATTTACGGTAAAAAAACGGCAGCTGTGGTTGCCAGAACTTTACCATAAAAAATACAGTAGCAACGTAAAAAAAAAAAACCTGTTAAATTTACGGTAAAATAACGTATTTCATTAACTGATATAATGTTAATTTACCAACCTAATGAAGTACTAATATTTGTTTTGTACCTTTATAATACACTGACAGTCACCAAACACAGTGGTGATGAGAGTCACATGATGAATCAAAGTTCATCACAAGCTGAGGAGGACAACACTAATATATAGAAGGAGCACACAGTGTCATTCACACACACACTAAACACCATCATGGTAACATGCATGAAATTTAAAAAATGCAATAAACATTAATTTAACAACATTAGATGTAACATAAAACCCTAATGTACATAACTGGTTAGAAAAAATGAGAAAAACTAAGAAGAAACAGAGTTATTTCAACAAAAATATATCAAATATGAAGTGTCACGCAGGGAATTGTGGGAATGTCAATTTACGGTTTTTCACTGTAAATTTTACAATGAATTGTTATTTTTCACTTCCAAAAACTGTGAATTTAACGGTATTTTACCGTAAAATTACATTAAATGTACCGTTAGATCTATTACAGTTATTCACCGTATATAGTACGGAAACTTTCTGTAAACCAATTGACAGTTTTTCACCGCAGCATTTTTACAGTCTTTTACTGTTAAAATCACGGTCATTTTTTACAGTGTAGGTGCCAAGACCACATTGGTAATTTTCGTTTAAGTTTTTCATCTAATATTTATTATTTCAGCTTTACAATTATAAATAGTTTAAATTGTGGTTAAAATAGCAACACTGATAACAATCAATAACAAAACAGGAAGAAGGAAGTAGAAAAACTTGAAATGATTAAGGTTAAGTGCACACAAGAAACACAACATCACATAAATTAATCATTTTGTTTTTGCATACACATAGACAGACACACACACACAGATCCAAGTGGACAAATCATATCATTTCACTTTGTTTTACCTTTGAAACTACACTGCACATGAATGAGCACTGGGATGAACCACACACACACACACACACACACACGCTGATGACATCTTGAGGTTTCTTATCTTGTAGTTTGAACTCTTCACTCCTGCGGTTAATCTACTTACTGCAACACAATGTGATGAGGCCTGATCAAACACAATCCTCTGACACAAACACACGCAGCTGATGATCTGCTCAAAAATGCCTCCTGTAAGCACTTTTCTGATGTCTCATCACTTTCTCTTGATGATTTTTCTGTGAGAAATCTGCACATGGAGAATCAAGATACCTCTGCCACTGACTGAAGAAATACGGGAACCTTTCTGATAACAGTAACACGCGCAGGTCTGGGCCCACCCCAACAGCAAACATAAGACCGAAGAAGTCGAGTCCAAAGACCAACAACCAACACTGCGTACTGTGACGCACAATTACATTTTACACTATTTTACACTCACTTGCATAAACACACAACGCTGCTAGTCAAATTACACATGATGCTATTCTCACTTCTTTTATTTCCATTACTCTTGAATATCTGGTAAGGTTTCATTTGTCAACATTAGTTAACATGAACTAAAATGAACAACACTTTTACAACATGTATTAATCTTAATGTTAATTTCAACTCTTCCTAATACATTATTGAAACCAAAAATAATGTTTGTTAACATTAGTGGTAACAATTTAGTTTACAGTGTCCTTGATCCACGTTACATGTACACTAAAAAATATTTTTTTGGTTGGTTTAGCTTAAAAAAAGTAAGTAAAAATGTTGAGTTCATTGAAATAAAAAATGTCTGAGTTAATCAGAAACTCAAAATATTATGTTATCTGAACCACATTAAGTAAGATGATTTGACAAAAGAAAAAATTTTGTGATAAATCATGAAAATAACTTTTTACAGTTTACAAATTATGCATAACTACATGCAACTAACCCTAAATCAAACCCCAAATCCTAACCTTAACCCTATAGTAAGTACATGTACTTAATTATTATTACTCTGTAATTAAATGTATAACATGGACACCTTAAAATAAAGAGTAACCAGATTAATACATGCTTTAAAAATATATTGCTCATTGTTAGTTCACGTAAACCAATGCATTAACTAATGTTAACAAATGAGATCTTAATGTAAAACGTCACCAAATATCCATACTATACGTAAACAAATAGCGTTTTCCTTTTTAAAGTTCCCCTGAAGGTCATAAAAGGTTGTTACAACACAGACGCATAAGTAAAGATCAATTATTTAAATAAGACATCAGCCAAAACTAAACAAGCGCTCACAAACAGAAAAAAAACACACGTACTTCAGAATACTTCCCAGCGGTCACAGACACACACAGGCATTGAAAAAACAAACACAGACGTTACCTGTCTTTTCAGGTGAGTGAATGTGTGTCCGAGTGGCAGTGTAGCTGCTGTTTCACTCACACACAGTCACACACACACACACACTCAGGCCTTCTGTCTGTCTGGCGTCAGCGGTTACTCTCTTCTCTCTCTCGGTCAGTCTCTCGCTCTCACACACACAGTCTGTGGGGTAGAGAGGAGGAGTGTTTGATTGGAGGTGCAGTTGGTAAAAGAGTGTTTACTCAGTGCATGTGAGGGGTGGGGCAGTGCAAAGGTGCCCCCTCCTACACCTATCTCCTATATTTTTCTTTCTTTCTTCCTTTTCCTTGTCACACCCAAGAACACTTCTCTCCAGTTTTTCTGGAAGCAAACGAGATGTCTGCACGGGTGCGTGTGACTGTGTGCGGTGGGCTGTGAATGAGGTTGTCTACTGACTAAGCAACAGTTCATTACAGGTGGCAACTGACTGAAAACCATTCAGCCTGACCTGAAATCAATTTCCTGAAATCCTGCATTCAAAAACATTTAAAGACAAAACGTTTGAAGCTCAGCGGCCCTCATGCTCATTCAAACCTGGAAAGGTCTGTGAAATCTTCTCATTCCTGTTCCTAAGAAACAGGTACTTACACGTTACAGTGTGTTTTGTGTTGCTTTAGTTACGTAGATAAGGTGGAAATCATTGATTCGCAAATGGTTGTGTGTTTGTGTGTGTGTGTTTTAACCACCACTGCACATATAAAATGAAAAACAATAATGAACAAACATAATATAAAACATTTATCAGCATTTATAAGTGAACAAACTCAATACTTCTTCCAGACTGAAAAGTTTTACACATAAAAAAAAAAAAATATTACTTGTGAGAAATATGTTTAAAATGACGTTTGAAGAAGAATCTAGTAGCTTTTTCATTTTACATGGAGCGAGTCTACTGCCATTTTGAGATCACATGACAATTATGAGCTGGAAACACTGATTTTCTAGTGACTATCATAAGCTTTGACGTGAAAGGCAGCAGATCGGAAAAATATACTCTATGGAAAATATATATTTCATGCTTTTAAGACCCCTTTAAAAAACAAAATGCCACTTACAAAACATCTACTATAATATAATGACATATTTGAGATTTACACACAAATGCTTTATTTTATATATAATATTTTATTATTTACATTCTTTTATATATGTTGTATTGACCATTATGTCTAACAGTCAGGGTAATATAAACAAAAATATCTGATTGTACACTACACTCTAAAAAATGCTGGGTTAAATATATAGACACATCCAGGGATTGGGTTGTTTTCACCCAGCCATTTTTTTTCAACCAATTTTGGATTTATTTTTTTAGCCAGCAATATAGCAATATAGAAAAAGGCATGTTTTTGCTCACCCCCAAACAGGGGCAAATTTGTGGGGTATTTTAAGCTGAAACTTGACCAGACCAGAGACTTATATTACATCTTGTGAAAGAGGGCATAATAGGTGCCCTTTAACCCAACCTGCTGGGTTTGTCCATATTTAACCCAACTTGGGTTGTTTTTAACCCAGCATTTTTTAAGACTGTACCATTCAAAAGTTTGGTGTCAGTCATTTTTTTAAATAAAAATTAATAAATTAACACTTTTATTCAACAAGGATGCATTAAAAGTAATCAATCAAAAGTAAAGACGTTTATAAACTTACAAAAGATTTCTAATTCAAATTAATGCTGTTCTTTTGAACTTTCTAATCATCAAAGAAGAAAGAAAAAAAAAAAAAAATCACAGTTTCAACAAAGTGGCACAATTGTTTTCAGCTTTGATAATAAAGTGTGTTTCTTGAGCACCGTTTCAGCATATTAGAATGATTTCTGAGGGATCATGTGACACTGAAGAATGAATGATGCTGAAAATTCAGCTTTGCCATCACAGGAATAAATTACATTTAAAATAACATTAAAACAGAAAATAGTTATTTTAAATTGTAATAATATTTCACAATTTTACTGTTTTTACTGTATTTTTTATCAAATAAATATAGCCTTGGTGAGGATAAGAGACTTTGTTTAAAACATGAATAACTTACTAACCCAAAACGTTTGAATGGAAGTGTACCTTTAACACTTTCTACACTTAGTTCACGAAAGTGTTATTTATCAACTACCCGATTATACTTTTCTGCAGTGTCAGTAAGATGTCATATGATGATGGTCACTTGTTACACATTCAGCTGTAAAACATCTTGGGGGTGGGAAGAGGGAGGGGGATGAGAGAAGTGCAACAGGGGATGTGCATATACAGGAAATGACGTTGCGCTTAAGAGCCGAAACAGTTTTTGTTCTAGGTGGTTGGCTGATCACAAAAAACCCTAGCAACCACACAAAATACACACAAACACACACACACACACACACGCACACGCACACGCACACACACACACACACACACACACACACACACGTTTGTTTTTGTGAATTGAGGGGACATTCCATAGGCGTAATGGTTTTTATACTGTACAAACCGTATTTTCTATCACCCTACACTAACCCTACACCTAAAGCTAACCATCACAGAAAACTGTGCACATTTTTACTTTCTCACAAAAACTCATTCTGTATGATTTATAAGCTTTTTGAAAAATGGGGACATGGGGTAATGTCCTCATAAGTCACCCTCTCCCTGTAATATCTATGTCATATGTCATTATACAAATTTGTGTCCTGATATGTTACAAAAACATGCACACACGCATACACAGGCACACACACACACACACGCACGCACAAACATTTCAGAAATGTTTCCACACTCACTCAAAATGCAACCTTGAGATGTAAAATAGCACCATCAGTGATTATCTTTTTAATCATTGGCAACATTATAAAACCTGAGCACATGATGCATTGTGGGTAGGCTATAAAGCAGGGTGAGGCTGTGTAGAAAGTCAACATGCCTTGAGAGGGTGCAAAGTCTGCCTTTATAGCCTTATCAGTGCCCATTATAAACATGTAAAATCCTTCTCCTTCATTGACTTCAAGTCTATTTCCTTCTGTTCTTCCACAATATGGAGGATGACAGAGTTTACAGAAAAATGGACAGATTATTAGATAAACATAAATTAAACTTAACTGTATCCTCAAGTGACGGGGATAGAAGACGTGTGTGTGTGTGTGTGTGTTTATTGAGGGGGATAAAGATAGAATGTATAAGTATGTTTTAGTTTTGTACACATTGCGTCACACATTGCCGGGTAGAGGTAACTGGAAAATCAGGTTTAACTCACACTTCAACACTGTACGAATACATGAATAGACTAAAGACACACGCAGACACGCAAACAGACATGCGCTCTGCTAGTAATACAGTAGATCTCTGAGTCAAGGTCATCTGATGGTGATTGCGCTGATGGCTCAACCGCGCAAGAGCTTTAAATATCTCCAGACATGGAAGAGCCATATTGAAGTGTAATACATAGTGTGATTTTGGGCCAATAAGATTTCACTGTAGGCAGGGATACAAAGTGCATTGGCACATTAATAGAAATAAAGGATAAAAACTTAAGATCAGATTTATTTAGAAGAGAAAATTTCAGTGAACTTTGACCTGCTGTGAATTAGCGTAGTGCGAATATATTTGACCAACAGGGGATCCAAACATCATAGACTGACTTTAAAGCTACAGGTTTTAAGTGTATTGCCAAAGTGAAAATTATGAAACACAGACACGTCTTTCCAGTTACCTCTACCCGGCAATGTGTGACGCAATGTGTGCAAAACTAAAACACACTTATATATTCTATCTTTATCCCCCCTCAATACACACACACATCTTATGAAATGATTATTAGTTGTGATTTGTGATTTATTTAAAAACAGAAGCCCTAGGAATGCGACGTTGAACAAATCTATTGTGTGTCAAAGAAATTTCACATGCTCAAAGGGTAGTGTGGAGGAGGTCTCTGTACTCCCATTGGTTGTCACCACATTATGTCACTGCTCATTTGGGTGAACTATAACTTAAAGGGATAGTTCACCCAAAAACAAAAATTCTGTCATTCCCAAAGACTTTTGTTCATGTTCGAAGCACAAATTAAGATATTTTCAATGAAGCCTGTGAGATTTCTGAAACCTGAGATTTCCTCCATTCCACTAAAGTCTGACACTTCAAAAATTCATAAAGACATCGTAAAATTAATGAATGAATCAAGTAGTTTAATTCAAGTCTTCAGAACATTTATATGGATTATTTTTCTTTGCCTGGCAAGGCCAGACTGATATATCTTCTACAAGATATATCAGTCTGGTCAGTCCGCCCTCCGTCGCGATTCGAGTCAACTCCAAACCGTACCGTGCAATCAAATTTGTTTATTTCAGTGACGCAAACAGCGTCACTCTAGTGCGGCGAAAGTCCCTTCAATATCAACAAAGATTGCGCACGGGAGACCCGAGAGTTTGTTCTACTCAGCCGTGAATTCAGTTTTAAATTACCAAAAACACATTAATTATTTACTTTTCGCTTTTGACTCTCTTCTCTGATTGGTTTACTCCGCTTCCTGTTTGCTCGGATTTGCTCCGCCCTAGAAATCGAATTGATTCAATGGCCACGACCAGACTCATCTGCTGGTACAGTGGTGAGGCTGGATTTTCCAGGCAATACTTTTCTGATGTATTTATGAACATTTTGAAGCATCAAAGTACAGATGTAAAGGATTTTCAGTAAAGGACTAGAAATCTCTCAGGTTTCCTTAAAAATATCTTCATTTGTGTTTCATAGAAGTCTTATGAGGGTGAGTAAATAATGACTTAATTAATTTTGGGGTGAACCATTTGTCTCTGTCACTAAAGCCAAGTATTATTGGAAATGAATGACTTCCTGTCACTTTGTTGATCTCTCCTTCACTGGTTAACACTTGCACTGTGTTAATTTGAATGTTAAGAGAAAAAGTTACTTTTTTGTACTATTCTGTTGTTCCAGTTGAAAAACCAACGTTGAAGGTCTTAGCTAAAGAACAGTGTGTTCTTAAAGAAAAGGAAACACTTGTGAATGTGTGATTCTTCGGTAACAATGCAAGAGGAATGTGATGTTTTAAATAGTTACATTTAAACTGCTAGGGACCAACGCGTTCTCTCAACCATTCATTCCACACATACACACACTACAGCAGATTTAAACATCAAAATGTGAGTGGTACATTGGTAATGCAATTAAGATGTACATACTATATAACAGTATTCATTCACACACCAATGCTGCTTTTGTGTGGTTTGTTGGGTTCAATGGATGGGGCCTATTATTACTCACTACAACAAAGTAAAGAAGAAAGGGGAGAGAGAGCAGTGTGTAATGAAGCGGCATAAAAGCATTAGCAAGACAGAGAGAAATTGAGCGACTTGATTCGGACATGCAGAACTTGTGTCACTAAGGAGACCAGTGTGTGTGTGTATGTGTGTGTGTGTGCGGCACACGGTGGGATATCCCAAATTAAGTCTTTGGTCTAAAAGAGCTCCACCCCTCAGAAGTCACTATTAATCAAACTACCTGGAGGAGAACCATGCTGAACACACACACACACACACACACACACACACATACAGCTCTTTTAGTCTGTCTATAGAGACAGTATAAGAATGCATTCATTGTGAAGTGCAGGTATTTGGTGTGTATTAGGGAGAGAGATGGGAAGAAAAGCAGAAGGGAGAGAGAGGAGATCCTGTTTCACTCACACACACACACACACTTACTTGTCCAGATGTCTGTCAGGGTTAAAGTCATGCTGAGGAGGTCACATGATCAGTCATATGACTATAAGAACACAAAAAGAGAGGTGACCTGTCTTGCTCTCTCTCCATTTCCTTCTTTATATCTAATAGTACATCAAGAGTCGAGAAAGACTGACTGAAGTGCTGAAGGTGGATGAATAAGAAATGTGTGAGTTTCCCGCAAAGAGGAAACAAAAGTACTGAGTCAATAAGTAAAGTAGAATTGAGAAATGTCCCTAAATCTTATCATTCGAGTTTGTGGGGATCAAGAAAAGAAAGTGACTGATTTGATTTGGTTCCCCACCCATAGATTCATTAAAGCAGACAGTTTGAACTGATTCATGGAAATTATCCAAACAACTCTAAATGCATTTTTTGCTTCTGACCTAACATTTAAATCTGTCAAAAAATTGAATCGATTCATCAAAACAGACTATTTGAACTGATTCATGTTAATTAACTGAATTCAAAAACTCTAATGGCATTTCTGCTTAAGTTTAAACCAGAGGCACATATCTGTCTCAGCATTCATACTCGATTTGCGAGACAAAATTGACATCCTTAGGAAACTTAATGGCCAAATAAAAAGAAAATTAAATTCATTGTGATATTCACAAAATTAATAAAAGTTAAAAGTGTATATAAATTCTAAAAACACATATGCACCTGAATATGCTGGCTTCTGAGAATCAGATAAGTATCTGAATGGAGACGGAGAGAACTGGTTCAAGTCAGAGCCACAGCCAATCCATTTTCAAACACACACACACACACGCACACACACACACACACACAAGTGAATGCACTACTGGGCCCCCAAAGGTTTGTCACCAAATAAACATGCCTACACATTTAACTGATGCGGTATTTAGAGTAACAACAGAGAGTCACATGACCAGTGAGACGTGTACACACAGAGACAGGTTATCTTTTCTTTGTACTTCAGTGTTAATTCTTCTCTAGTTCATTTAATTTCTTTTTAACTACATCCCCACAATGCAAAGCCACAGCGTGTCAGCTCTCAAGACCACTGACCTCTTTACCCCCTACATGAAATAACCCATTCATAGACACACATGTCGGGTTTTCATGTTTTATGGGGACATTCCATAGACGTAATGATTTTTATACTGTACAAACTATATATTCTTTCCCCTAACCCTAAACCTACCAATCGTAGAACACTTTCTGCATTTTTACATATTCAAAAAACATCATTTACTTTGATTTATAATCCGTTTTTCTCATGGGGACCAAAAATGTCCTCACAAAGACAAGGAATTTAGATATTGCCAACTTTTTGGGGATGACAATATCCGAAACACACACATTTACCATGATATCTAATGAAGACTTGGACTTCTATGGATTTTTGGTTTACTTATGAATCGTTTTTACTGTTTAAAAAGTCTGGATTTCCCAAGGGAGGTTTTGTATGATTTAGCTCTCTTCTGCAGACAAAATTGTACCTCAGGTAGAGCAAAGTAAACACACCCACCCACACACACGTTTACTATTGTTCTTATATAAATCTAATTACTATAATTGCTACAAACTAACCCTAACTCTAAAAGAAAACTTCCATTTTTAGATTAAACTATTTGTTTATATGATATACAGTATTCAAGTCATTTTTACTTTTAAGGAATCTTTTGGGCATCCCTAAACTAGGGTTTTTATCAGATGTAGCTACTTTTGTGGAGACAACTTAAACCCACATGAAAGCTGAAGCACTTATTATATGAATCAGGAGGTAATTCCCACACATCATTGACAGAAAAAAACACGATTCCACGGCTCTAGAAATAATTTTTGCTTAATAAAAAGTTATTAATCTTTAAAGTGAAGTGCGTCTTGTCCGTTCATGTTGTGCCTTTCCCCTTTGAAAAAAAAAGTACACGTCATTATATTGACTATGAAGACTCTTATATTGGCTAGAACGGGCCTTCTTTCAATCTTTTTCACTAGTTCTTTTTTCTCTTAGATTGAGCCATCTCTGTCAGAAACCTGATTCTCTCACACACACTAAATTATAGCACACCCCCTGAGTGCAGTTACACAACACACATACACACACAAAAGACCCGCAGAGCAACTTTCAACACAGTTTTCGCAACACAAGGACATTCTAACCTTACAACTGTAAGATGGAAAAAAGAACAAAAAAAGGAGGGAGAGCGGGAGGGAAAGAGAGAGAGATGTCAATTTAACTCTATGAAAATAAATAAGGTCAGAGGGGAGAACATGATCGCTGGACCATCTGTGAGAAGATGACACAGAGAGAACAAGGAAGGAAAACAGATAAAACATGAGACACTAAAGGAGAGAATCACAAATAGACAATGTACGAACTTACCTGCGTTTTAATAGCTGTCAAAGAGAATCTACGTGTTGCATTAATCAAAGGAGCAGCAGATCAGCTACATTCATCCCTGTTTCTCTGTATTTCACCCTTTATCGTGTCTGTTCTTGCAGGTTTTGACAGTCCAGAGTGATGAAAATAACTTTAAGTTTCTCTTTTTTTTCTTTTAGTTTCTGTCTCCAAACTGTTTCACTTCCCCGTCCTTGCTGTTCGTTCCCCTGTGTCTCTCCTTCACTGGCGAGGAGGAGGGAGGGAAAACGAGAGAGAGAGAGAGAGAGAGAGAGAGAGAGCGGGCGGAGAAAGAAAGAGAGTAATTAGCGCTAGTCTCTGTACCTGCCTCTCACTGACATAATCTTCACATTCCTCTGCTGCGAGGAGGAAAAAATGAACCAAAAAAATCTAGGAATACAGGCCCAGTCTGAAATCCAGAAGGTCAAAAACAAACTTTTCGCAAAACAAAATATATATAATGATATAAAATCTTCAGACACTGATAAAAATAGAGAGAGAGAGAGTGTTTGTATGTGTGTGTGTAGGTCTGTGTCTACAGCAGTTAGTACCGGGAAACGTTTCTCACCGGGCTGGTCCAAGCAACCTGTTCCCTTCTGCGTGTGTGTGTGTGTGTGTCTCAGAAACTCACCAAACCAGAATGCTTCCAGGCTCTCGGATTGGAAACGCTATCCTCCCTCAACCTGGAGACTGGCCAGAGCAGCATTCCACACACACACACACACACATACACCTTACAAATATAAGAACTCACCATCCCATTTGGTTTCTGATTTATACAATAAAGGCCTCAAAGTGAACACACTCTCTTGAGTTTCTCACAGACCTCTGGGAATGACTAAATAAAAAGGAAAAAAATGAATCACTCCATCTCCCAAATAACCATTTCACCCAGTCCACTGACCTCTAGCTTTTGTGTGTATTTTGAATTATGACTTCATGAAATGCGGTCATACGGACACAACATGTCACATACACATATTAATCAATACATTTGTTACACATAAATTACACTTAAATCAGTAGTTTATCCAAAAGTTGTTATAACTATAAATTATGCATAATTACAATAACTCTTAACCACACCCTAATCGGTAACACTTTATTTTACAGTGTCATTGTTAAATTTTTTACATGCAGTTACTATAGTAATTTAATGCATAAATACATGCAGTTGACGTTTAACACAGTGCAGCACTTCCAGGTTCTACGTCAGAATGCCAGCTCAGTATTGGTCGACGCTGTTCACGTGAACACTACGACACGTGAGTGATGCTGACGCAGGAGCCGGCCAATAATGAGGCAGGGTTCTGAAGTAGAAAACGGAAGCACCGTACTCTGTTTACTACATCAACTGTGTATAGGAGACTGACATGGAGGAGAATGAAGTCGTTATTTTTGTTTGTTTTTTTGCGCACAAAAAGTATTCTTGTTACTTCACAAAATTAAGGTTGAACCACTGTAGTCACATGGACTATTTTAATTATGTCTTTACTACCTTCAGGGTTCATGCAGGTTTCAGAAAGTCAAATTTAAGACCTTTTTAAGACAATTTAAGACCATGAAGATTTAAATTTTAGACCTACATGACGCATTACCAAAAAATATTCAAATCAAAGAAATTCTGAAAAAATCATTTTATTTCTCTCTGGGCCTTGAAAGTGGTAATTGTGTTGCAGTCTATCAGCCTATTTTTTTCTATTTTTTTTCTTTTTGTCAAAAATATCTTTAAATGGTTAGTTCACCCAAAAATGAAAATGCTGTCGTTAATTACTCACCCTCATGTCGTTCTACACCCCTAAGACCTTCAGAACACAAATCAAGAGATTTTTGATGAAATCCGATGGCCTCAATTGCCAGCAATGTCACTGAACCTCTCAAGATCCAGAAAGGTACTAAAGACATATTTAAAACAGTTAATACCTTAATATTATAAAGTGACAAGAATACATTTTGTGCACCAAAACAATGACTTTTCAACAATATTTAGTGATGGGCGATTTCAAAACACTGCTTCAAAGCTTTAGGAATCTTTTGTTTCTAATCAGTGGTTTGGATCGCGAAAACAAAGCCTCATTAACTGAAATCACGTGACTTTGGTGCTCTGAACCACTGATTCAAAACAAACGATTAATAAAGCTTCGAAGCAGTGTTTTTAAAAATGTCTTCAGTACCTTTCTAGATCTTGACATTAGAGACAATAGAGGCCTCACTGAGCCATCGGATTTCATCAAAAATATCTTAATTTGTGTTCCGAAGATGAACGAAGGTCTTATGGGTAATAAATGACATTATTTTCATTTTTGAGTGAATTAACGTGTTAATTTGTGTTCCAAAGATGAACCAAGGTCTTACGGGTTTGGAGCTGCATGAAGGTGAGCACTTAATGACAGAAATTAATTCATTATTGGGTGAACTAACCCTTTAATGTCATTCATTAAACTGTGTGTCATTGATTGTCTTCCCAGGCAAACAAATGGTTCATCTAATAACTAGTCACTGATTGGAAGGTGACTTGAATTCCTTGACTTGGTTGGAAACGAAAATGAATGAACCAACCCCCATGTGTGAAATACAAGTCTCTGAGAAGAGTTCTATTTATTCTCACACACAGAAAACGCCTTTCATACAATCAATGCATTCAACACACCTTCTTCTTTCTCAATAGACAGACAATGTAGAGAGAAAACAAGAGACAGAAAGAGAGAGAGAGAGATAGGAAACACTTCCTCAATGTTAGACATGACAAAGGCTTGCAGGTGTATTACACATAAGCAAAAGCAGTAGAAGTGGACAAAATTACATTCCTCATCTCTGGTTGCAGAGTCACTGTGCGGTGACACAGCAAATTCAACATGAACTAGACCAGGGGAGTCTTTTTTTAACATTTTATTTCATTTATTTTTTTAGGGAGCACTATAGTGACATAAATCACTAAGCTTTTAATTAAAAGGTAAATGAAACCATGTGGTAGGGTCAGTATGTTTTAATGAGCAGTTTTGTTCTGTGTTACTGGGTGGATTTGAGACTCTGACTGTTAGAATGTTAATCTGTTTAAAACCAATCACACTCCCGCCTGAAGAGGGGAGGGGGGGGGGGGGCAATCACACACTTTCTCCCACACACACACACTCATTAACATGCATCTCAAAAACATACACACAATAGGTCATTTGCAGGCCCAAAACATACATACACCGCCCCCTCAATCCAAAACACATACACACACCCAGAGGAAAAATTTATTGCTCAATCTCTATGAAGTTTTCATTTAAGTTTCATTTACACAACCATTCAAAAGTTTGACGTTGGTAAATGTTTTAATGTTTCTGAAAGAAGTTTTCACCAAGGCTGCATTCAATTGATCATAAAAAATTAAATTAAATCTGTTAAATTATTATTTATTAAGAATTTGATGAGAAATGTTTGTACTAAAATTAAGAGTTCATGAATTCTATGACTTTTGATTGTAGAAATTTGTATCTTGGTCTAACTGAACAAGTTTATGACATTTTATGTGAGATTACTAGGGTATTGTTCTCTAGTGACAAATCTAAAAGGTTGGAGACTTTAACAAAAGTCAAATTTTTCTTTCATTTAATAACATCTTTTTAAAAATTAACAATTGAGATACTATCTAAAGAAATTCTAAATTACTAAATTTGAGATATTTTGGATAAATACCGAATAAATGTGACTCATAACTCATTTTTCAGTCCTCATCAATATACAGTTTTCAAATATAAATTATTAAAACAAATTAACATGTTGCCAAAGATTTATTTGTGATGTGGATATCAGCTCTACGTTTACCACAAACTTTCCCACTTTAACAAAAGACACAAAGTGGTAAAAAGTATATTTTGACTGTATGAGGGTGACCTTGTCCTCTGGCTGCACTTCTGAACAATACTGTTATCAAAGCTGTTCCCTCTTTGTCTTAGTCTCACAAAAATCTCATATAACTCTATACTCAAATCTTATACATTGATTCACCTGAGATGGGCGTATCACAGTGAGTCTTAATTCTTAAACAAGAAAATCACATAATAAAGATTCATCCCCATCTACAAACTAAGATTCTCACAGCTCTACGACAACATAAATTTTAATTTTGTCCACTAGACCTATTATCCAGTCATTCACAGCTATTGGCTATATTAAACAAAATATACAACAGTTAGTTTTGGTTCTTGAATTTGATTAACCGAGTGTGAGCCAACAGCACTACTGGGACTTTAATTGTTTGGATCGTTTGTATGTTTGACAATTCCGGAGACCTTTTATGCCAGTATAGCAATAAGTGATTGAATTTTATGCACTGTGAGTAAAAGAATCATTCGTGCAAGCGATTCATTCAAAACATTGATTTATTCTGGAATTAACAACTTGTTTGTTATTCTGTGACACGCGGTAGCTTTATTCAAAGTCAAAGTATTGTTTCATTAGGAACTATTTTTACTGGTGGAGTAAATTAAACCTAAAACAATACTGTGCTTAAAAAGTAAAGTTACTTTTTAGACACAAACTTGCAGATTACTTTACTTCTGTTTTACTTTTAGGGCAGTACTGCCGATTATGTTACGACTACAAGTTCACTTATAAATTTACTTTTTTTGACAGTACTGCCGATTACATTACATTAACAAGTTTACTTGTAAATTTACTTTTTAGAGAGTACTACTGATTATGTCTACAAGTTTACTTGTAAATTTACTTTTTAGAGAGTACTGCCGATTAAGTTACGACTACAAGTTCACTTATAAATTTACTTTTTTTGACAGTACTGCCGATTACATTACATTAACAAGTTTACTTGTAAATTTACTTTTTAGAGAGTACTGCCGATTATGTCTACAAGTTTACTTGTAAATTTACTTTTTAGAGAGTACTGCCGATTATGTTACGACTACAAGTTCACTTATAAATGTACTGTTTTTTACAGTACTGCCGATTACATTACATTAACAAGTTTACTTGTTAATTTACTTTTTAGAGAGTACTGCCGATTATGTCTACAAGTTTACTTGTAAATTTACTTTTTAGAGAGTACTGCCGATTATGTTACGACTACAAGTTCACTTATAAATGTACTGTTTTTACAGTACTGCCGATTACATTACATTAACAAGTTTACTTGTTAATTTACTTTTTAGAGAGTACTGCCGATTATGTCTACAAGTTTACTTGTAAATTTACTTTTTAGAGTACTGCCGATTATGTCTACAAGTTTACTTGTAAATTTACTTTTTAGAGAGTACTGCCGATTATGTCTACAAGTTTACTTGTAAATTTACTTTTTAGAGAGTACTGCCGATTATGTTACGACTACAAGTTCACTTGTAAATTTACTTTTTAGAGAGTACTGCCGATTATGTTACGACTACAAGTTCACTTATAAATTTACTTTTTTTGACAGTACTGCCGATTACATTACATTAACAAGTTTACTTGTAAATTTACTTTTTAGCGAGTACTACCGATTATGTCTACAAGTTTACTTGTAAATGTACTTTTTTTGACAGTACTGCCGATTACATTACATTAACAAGTTTACTTGTAAATTTAATTTTTAGAGAGTACTACCGATTATGTCTACAAGTTTACTTGTAAATTTACTTTTTAGAGAGTACTACCGATTATGTCTACAAGTTTACTTGTAAATTTACTTTTTAGAGAGTACTGCCGATTATGTCTACAAGTTTACTTGTAAATTTACTTTTTAGAGAGTACTGCCGATTATGTCTACAAGTTTATTTGTAAATTTACTTTTTAGAGTACTGCCGATTATGTCTACAAGTTTACTTGTAAATTTACTTTTTTTGACAGTACTGCCAATTACATTACATTAACAAGTTTACTTGTGAATTTACTTTTTAGAGAGTATTACCGATTATGTCTACAAGTTTACTTGTAAATTTACTTTTTAGAGAGTACTGCCGATTATGTCTACAAGTTTACTTGTAAATTTACTTTTTAGACAGTATTGCAGATTATGTTGTCTACAAGTTTACTTGTAAGTTGACTTTTTAGAAAGTACTGCCGATTACGTCTACAAATTTACTTATAAATTTACTTTAGACAGTACTGCTGATTACGTTATGTCTACAAGTTTACTTGTAAGGTTACTTTAGACAGTACTGCTGATTCCGTTACATCTAAAAGTTTACCTGTAAGTTTACTTTAGACAGTACTGCTGATTGCATTATGTCTACAAGTTTACTTGTAAGTTTAATTTTTAGATAGCAAACCAATTACGTTGTGTCTTCAAGTTTACTTGTAAGTTGACTTTTAAGACTGTACTGCTGATTACGTCTACAAATTTACTTATAAATTTACTTTAGACAGTACTGCTGATTACGTTATGTCTACAAGTTTACTTGTAAGGTTACTTTAGACAGTACTGCTGATTCCGTTACATCTAAAAGTTTACCTGTAAGTTTACTTTAGACAGTACTGCTGATTGCATTATGTCTACAAGTTTACTTGTAAGTTTAATTTTTAGATAGCAAACCAATTACGTTGTGTCTTCAAGTTTACTTGTAAGTTGACTTTTAAGACTGTACTGCTGATTACGTCTACATTTACATTTAGACAGTACTGATGATTACGTTACGTCTAATAGTTTACATTTTAGACAGATATGTGTCAAATGACAAATGTCTACAAGTTTACTTGAAAGATTTTTAGAAAATTTTGTCTATTACGTTATGTCTCTTGTGCAAGTTTACTTTTTAAACACAGTATTGGTGCTTATGTTAATGACCTTGATATTTCCAAATAAAGCTAAAGCAAACGTTACATTATACAAAGTAACAAACATGTCTAATTCCTGAAAAAAAAAAAAAAAAAAAAAAAAATCACAGTCTTGAACAAATCACTTGCATTAACATTCAATAATACTGTGTCTAAAGAGTAAACTTACTAAGTAAATGAAATAAACATAACATAATTGGCAACACTTTGTCTAAAAAGTAAGTAAATAAATGTTTTAGACACAGTATTGCTAATTAGGTTATCTATTTTACTCTGCCAGCAACAAATAGCTCCAAATTAAGATAAAGCAACCATGGCTTGTCACAGAGCAATAAAAATGTCATGTTTAATTCCTGAAACAATCAGTTTAAATTAGTTTCCCTTGCGTGATCGACTCAATTACTCACAATGCACAAAAATACAATCACTTATCACTATACTAGCATAGAAAGCACAAACACAGACTTGTGAGAACTACTAGCAATATTGCGTTTAAAAAGTAAGCTTACTTTATCAAAAATCTATCAGGATTTGTGTGTGTAAAGTGAATATTTGGGGTGTGCGTGTGTAGGGGGATTGTGGGATGAAAGCAGGGCGCGCGTGCTTAAACCTCTGCGCTGTTAGAACAATCGTTCTCCTCTCCATCTCGACCCGCTTTTCAGATTACCAGTTTATTGCACAAATTCCACATCAGCTTACAGCACAACGTCCGATTTAGCATCTTCTCAAAACACTCCTATTTAACCTAGTAATAAATCAGAATTACTACTGACAAATCCTAACCAAAGATCTAAAAGAAAAACATTTTCATTTCAAGAATAAAAACACCATTTTACATTTATTTATGATGCACTTTTATCGCCGAGGATGTAATAAAATTAGTTTTAATAAGATTTTGCAAACATCTACAGATATCTTTTAGCAACTATGTCCCCAGAGGATAGTTAGAATGTTCCTCAAGTTAGAAACACACACACAGGCATGGTGTGAGAGGGTTTCATTCCAGTAAATTGTCCTCTGTTTTGTGTGTAAATGAGTGCGCAGGCCCAGCTGACACAACACTCAACTTTCTGAGATAACACAAGCCTCTTCTTCCTCCATTCACTTTCACAAAGCCATCTAGTGGTGTAAAGAGCTACTCACTTTTCATACTTTTGATACAAAGTTATTGAGTTCAAAAGTTTCCCCATAATGACCCAAATCACATGAATAGTCTTTGTACAGATTTTTTTTTTTTTCTCAGAAATTACCTCTGCATAGGCCACATACAGTCAATTAATCTTTAAACATGGTTGGGAATATACTAATAAGCACTATTTAAAAATCTGACTTTCTACTACAAGAAGATATTTTGAGAAATGTCTCAGTGTTTTTGGTTACCAACATTCTTCAAAATATTTTATGTTCCCCAGCAGAAACTCATAAAGTTTTGGAATGGCATAAGGGTAAATAAGAGTAAATAATTACAAAATTTTGTGAACTATCATTTCAAGTTCATTTCAACATCAATATGGCAACACAAGGTGCCAAATTAATTTAAGTATAAAAGATATATTTTTCATTTGTTTAGATAATTCAAATGTTGTTTTTAAAGACAAAAATAATCTGGACAGTCCATCTTGATGCAATGCCAACACACTTTCCACTGTGACATTTATCACACTATTCATTGCCAAATGACTTTATTGACCTTGTATTTTGTGCATTTATACATGGCATAATACTGGTACCATGTAATCTTATTACACAAATATGAAAATCTAAAAAGTTCACTGAACCTTGTGCCACTTCTTAATACAATACTGTTTTAAAAGGCAGTCCACCAAACTGGTTTTTCATTCTGTAATTTCATTTGTTGCTAGTTACAATGTAACTAGACTTTAGCTACAGCATGGCAGCTTCTAGCAGTTCTTGTCAGCAGTTTCCATTAAATATTACTTTCTGTTCTTGGCACTAAAAGTTCCTTCTGTGCCTTAAAATGCTTTGCAAGTACTTTTTTGATTCTTTCCCTAGTTGATCACTTGTTGGTAAATGTTTGCTAATTTCAGCAGCAAAAGTATTTATAACCGCAGGCTATCGTTCTGAACACTGATCATCATGGATATACTTCAGAAGTCAAAGGTCACAAAGGTCACACTATGGTTCAGAGGCCAAACCAGCAGCGAACTCCACCAAAGTACGTGTAGGTCTTCCAGACATTCCTTTTCTCAGGTATGGGACTTCATCCTTATTGGTCATGACCCCAGCAATGTCGAGATGAGCCCAATGATCAGCTGTCACAAACTCTCTCAGAAAGGCAGCAGCGGTGCAGGCGCCACCTGAACTGTGAGGTCACAGACCAGTTCAGTGTCATGGCAACCAAAAACAAGCACAGTAAACACTACAGATTACAGATAACAAACACACCCTCATTCATAAATTTAAGCCGGGGACACACCTAACGATTAGCTGAAACATTCTAAGACTGAACTGAACACACATACCGATTGTTTCCTTCAACTGGAGCCGATTTTAATCGTTGACAGTCGGAGAAGAACACAAACGTTTACGATTGAGACCGCTGCTAAGCAACACACTGTGCGCGGGATCTTGAAAATGGATGTAAACAAACAGCTGGCGCTCTTCTGCAGCTATATTTGTGCGGAAAATAACAAAAAAAAGAGGAAAACGCGCACTTTGTTTTCAACAGAGAGAATTTGAGGTGAGTAAACTTTGGTAAATTAATCTATTTTTAGAGCTTGCACTCCGGTGGTGTCGCCGTTGTTAAGCAACGATAAGCTGCGATCCTCAATGAAGCTTGTTCGACTTGAAACGGCACTGTACAGACCAATAAATTACCACAGAAGTAAATGATACTACCACAATGCGACCTCAAAGGGCACTTTCACTTTCGCGATCAAAGGGGCAGGGCTCTTTATATTCTCTCTGTATATATTGTATCATTAACTGTTAATTTTGTATCCGTATCTTTCCAGATAAATAATATATATACAAAACATGATAAAAAAAAGTCTAACGTTAGTCATTATCTTTATCACTTGTTGCCCCCCTATTGGCTGGTGCCCCAGGACACTAGCCCAATCCCGTCTATGGATAATCCGGTCCTGTACCTGATACGTTCAAAGCTTCCGCAATAGCAGCCCAGCTTCTTTCCTTATCACTTCTATTATGGTACGTTATTCCTTCGAAGATATGTTGTATTCGTACTCTTGCCAGAGTTCAACCAGTTTTTCTTCCATACCGGTTGTCCAATGTGTATTTATGTTGCAAACGTTTTTTGACGCCATTTCGCCGCTTGTTTACAATCGCCTGACACAGTCTCCAAGGAAACAGAGACGTCATCGGTCGCAAATATTATGCTGCCTTCACGTGCTCTCAGCGCTATTGTAAAAATGACTTTCCTTTCGAAACTTGAATGCGATTTGCTCGTAATCACTACTTCAGAAATGGGAATTATCAAATTTGAGAAGAATCTTTGCGAGGAGGACTGGCAATGACTGTTTCTAAAAATTCTAAGACTAGAATCGTTAGACGCAGCACACTGCACGATTTTAAGCACCAACTGTAAACACCGACTGAACGCAACTGGCTCTGACTCGGCGCGATTGGACATGATCAGTCGTAAGTATCAAATTACATTCATAATCGGCCTTACAATCGTTAGGTGTGTCCCCGGCTTTAGGGATTTTTCAGGATTTTATAATGTTTTTGAAAGAAGTCTCTTATGCTTACTAAGGGTGCACTCATTTGATCAAAATACAGTAAAAACAGTGATATTGTGAAATATTATTACAATTTGTGATGGCAAAGTGGAATTTTCAGCATCATTACTCCATTCCTCACAATTCTGACATTATTTCTCGCAATTGCGAGTTCATATCTCACAATTCTGAAAGAAAAAGTCAGCTTTTTGAGATAAAAAGTCACAATTACCTTTTTTATTTTTTATTTAGTGGTGGAAACAAGCTTCCATAGTTCCATAGACTTTGAAAGAAGTCTCTTTTGCTTACCAAGAGTGCATTTATTTGATCAAAATACAGTAAAAACAGTATACTGTGAAATATTATAATTTTATTGTGTAGATGTATTTTAATTCATTCTTGTGATGGCAAAGCTGAATTTTCAGCATCATCACTCCAGTCTTTAGTGTCACATGATCCTTCAGAAATCATTTTAATATGCTGATTTGTTGCTCAATAATATTTTTATATTATTATCACAGTTGAAAATGGTTGTGCTGCGTAATATTTTTGTGGAACCTGTGATTTTTCAGGATTTTTTTATAGCTCAAAAGAATAGCAATTATTTGTAATATTTTTTTAGAAGTCATTAATTACTTTTTTTTTAATCAATTAATGCATCCTTGCTGAATAAAACTATGAATTTATTAATGATGCATATAATAACATAGCTCATTTAGTGGGTAAATGTAGTGTATACATTTTTCCTATTGAAACAGGAAGGGTTTCAGTGCATCAGTGAGTGTAATGCATTTGATAAGAATTTTTCAACCATTATAAATTAATTATATATGCTATAAAGTATGTGTCGGTAATATGAATACAATCTGGACATGCTTTATTTACCATGTTGGTAAACATTTGAATGTTTGGACTTATTTTTTAATATCCAAAACTGTCTTCCTTTTGCTATTACTAGTCAATGGCCGGTGGAATTAGAGGAAAGGAACTTATGAAAAAGACTGAAACAGCATGTGAATTAGCATGATTGAGTGTGCATGAGTGCATATATGTACCGGCTGTATTTTCCAACGTTGTTCAGATCTGCCAGTGCGCTGTCTGTTATTTGTTTGGTGTAGTGCTGAAACAGTGGCATCCTCCACACCCTGTCACCAGTAACAATGCTCGCCTGGGAGGATACACAGATCACATAATAATATGAAGACATCAGCTCACCCAAAGCCTTAAAATTATGAGAGTGATTATTGAAGTGTTATTTAAAGTCATTGTGACAATCACATGCGAGTGACGTCGATCATTACCTTATGCAGCCGCTCCCACAGCCAATCAGAGTTGGTAAACACTCCTGTAGCTGCAGAACCTAAGGCTACATCCATAGCACCTGCCAGAGGAACAAAGACAGAGAGAAACCATTAATACGAATACATGAGTACTTGATAGCACACATGTGAGTACAGTGTGCATGTCTGTACCTGTAAGTGTAGCAGCATTGATGATTGCTTTGGGCTTGAAACTATGAGCATAACACAGAGCATCAGCCAAAATCAGCCTTCCCTCTGCATCAGTGTTGTCAACCTACCAAAGAAAAACAATGTTCTCTCTAAGTTTTTGTCCTGCTCAGCATTTCTTTGGAAATCAGCAGTTTTGAGCAGAAACACAGTCTAATACAGGACAGTTTGGCTATTTATTACAATTTCTCACAATTTCTCAATAGGCTATTTATTACAATTTAGCAGAACTGCTCTTTGATGGAATTTCATTTTATAATGTTCAAGGTGCCCTAGAATCAAAAATTGAATTTACCTTGGCATAGCTGAATAACAAGAGTTCAGTACATGGAAATGACATACACTGAGTCTCAAACACCACTGTTTCCTCCTCCTTATGTAAATCTCATTTGTTTAAAAGACCTCCGAAAAACAGTCGAATCTCAACATAACACCGACTGTTGCGTAACAGTCGGGATCATTAATATGTACGCCCCCAATATTTGCATATGCCAGCTCATGTTCAAGGCATTACACAAGGGCAGCCAGTATTAACGTCTGGAGCAGCACAGCTGAATCATCAGACTAAGTAAGCAAGCAAGAACAATAGCAATGGAGCAATAATAACTGACATGATCCATGATATCATGATATTTTTAGTGATATTTGTGAATTGTCTTTCTAAATGTTTCGTTAGCATGTTGCTAATGTACTGTTAAATGTGGTTAAAGTTACCATCGTTTCTTACTGTATTCACGGAGACAAGAGAGCCGTCGCTATTTTCATTTTTAAACACTTGCAGTCTGTATAATTCATAAACACAACTTCATTCTTTATAAATCTCTCAATCTGTAGCATTAGCCCGTTAGCCACAGAGCACTAACAAACTCATTCAGAATCAAATGTAAACATCCAAATAAATACTATACTCACATGATCTGCTGCATGCATGCAGTATGCATGACGAACATCTTGTAAAGATCCATTTGAGGGTTATATTAGCTGTGTGAACTTTGTTTATGCACTGTATTATAGTCAAGAGCTCGGGGGGGCAGGGAGCGCGCGATTTAAAGGGGCCGCAGCCTGAATCGGTGCATAGTTAATGATGCCCCAAAATAGGCAGTTAAAAAAATGAATTAAAAAAAACCTATGGGGTATTTTGAGCTTAAACTTCACAGACACATTCAGGGGACACCTTAGACTTATATTACATCTTGTAAAAACTGGTTCTAGGGCACCTTTAATAAATTAATGTTTAATAAACATTATTTACTGTAAATATTTAGGCTAACTATGCCAAGATTATTGTTATTTAATATAAATCTTTGTTTTCTACATAATAAATGTGCATTTTGACGTCGTCAAGTTTTTAAAGAAACAAACTTTTATTCAGCAAGGATGCATTAAATTGATCAAAAATTACGGTAAACACTTAAATTGGTACAAAAAATATATAAATACAAATACAATATAATACAAAAAATATATTTATAATAAATACTGTTCTTTTGAACTTGCTAATCATAAAAAAAATATATCATGCAGGTATGGGTATTTTTCAAAAAAAAATATTGTATCCAAATATTTGTGCTCATAAAAAACGAATATTCAAATATTTGTTTATTTAAATGATGTTTAACGACGTTATTTTTTAATCATCAAGTTGTCGTCACGATTTCTGATCAAGCTTACGTTATATATAGGCCTACTGAGGTTTTATTATAGCAGAAAAACAATATGTGCAAACAAAAATATATATATATATAAAGAACAACAGCATTTAGGCTCAAGCAGAGCGAACGGAAAAAACGCTAATAAAGCCGAATGCGCCAATTATCGTACAAAACGTAACGTTACATATACACTCGACAGTCGGCATATGGTTATCCTGTTTATACTGATTCATGTCCATTTGAGAAAAACAATAATATCCATCCACATGCTCGGGAGAAAGTTGCAGAGAAAACGTGCTCCTCTTAAACAGACGTTGCAGGCCAGGGACACTTAACGGACAGCGCTTCGTGTTTTCTGTTCTTAAACCCGTCTCCATCGACGAAACTTAAAGGAAGCATATGTCTCGAGATCATTTTGCTATCAGATAAGTTATTTTCGCGGCGAGGTGCAGCTCAGCTGCGCTTACCTGCAGATGTGAATGCAGTGATGGACAGCTGTCTTTCCTCATTCAGCTGGTGTTTGGATTCCGTGTGATATTATAACTCAGTTTAATTGATTCATTTGATCTAAGTAATTCCATAAGATCATTTAATAAGGTCATTTTGATCTAAGTAATTCCAATGTTCGCGAGGCAGACGACAACGTTTTGTGATCAAATTCAATCAACTTGTTAACACGCTCCACAGCGCCACCCAGTGCATTTAGCTATAACTGTGAGTTTAGTGCATTAAAGGGTTAGTTCACCCAAAAATGAAAATTCTGTCATTTATTACTCACCCTCATGCCGTTCCACACCCGTAAGACCTTCATTAATGTTCGGAACACAAACTAAGATACACTGATTCATTTGTGCTCCGATGCTTCCTGAAGCAGTGTTTTGAAATCGGCCATCACTAAATAAGTCGTTATTTAGGGTTTTTTTGGCGCACCAAAAATATTCTTGTCGCTTTATAATATTAATATTGAACCACTGTACTCACATGAACCGATTTAAATATGTTTTTAGTACCTTTATGGATCTTGAGAGAGGAAATGTCATTGCTCCCTAAGCAGGCCTCACTGAGCCATCGGATTTCAACTAAAATATCTTAATTTGTGTTCCGAAGATTAACGAAGATCTTACGGGTGTGGAACGGCATGAGGGTGAATAATAAATGACATTATTTTCATTTTTGGGTGAACTATCCCTTAAACGGCCAGCAGAGCAACATAGTAAAATTCAAATAGTATTTTTATTTTTCGAATAATAATTACAGATCGAATATTTGACTATTCGTGCACACCCCTATTTTTTCTACCAACTGTTTCCAACATAGATAATAATAAAAAAATTCTTGAGCACCAAAACAGCATTTTAGATTGATTTCCATAGGATAATTTCAAATTCTACTTCAAAGATTTAGCTTTGCCACCACAGCAATAAATTACATTTTAAAATAAATATCTGAAAATAGAAAACAGTTATTTTAAACTGTAATAATATTTCACAGTATTTATGTTTGTTTTGTTTAATGCATGTTTTTGTTTTAATTTGATTGAAAACATTTGTCAGACACACTATGAGTGAATGGAGAATATACCTGAATGCTTTTTCCATTTTTGGCACAGACAACATCACCAGGTTTGTTTGCTTTTCCACTTGGCATGTTTTCACAGAGTGGTGCCAAACCTGAAAAAAGGGAACATGAGATTAGTTTGTGTGACTGAGAAAAGTTATGAAACAGCAGATGTTAAAGCACAGTGTCTCGTGCAGTGGACAGACCGATGATATTGATCGTGAGGTTCAGAGCGGCTGCTGTCACAATAGCAGAACACACAGTGGCTGCTCCGCCCATATCTGCTCTCATGGCATCCATGCCTGACGAGGGCTTCAGAGAGATTCCACCACTGGAATGAAACAGACACACAAGTTGTAGTGGGTGTTTAGACAGAAGCTACTGATGAAGTTTTTAGGTTCTGTCCAGATGTATTTACCTGTCAAAGGTGATTCCTTTACCCACCAGCACAAGAGGAGGCTGTGCAGAGTCTAAACTGCCTTTGTAATGCAGCTCGAGAAAGATGGGAGGCTCCTCTGAGCCTTTAGACACACTGAGAAAAGCCCCCATTTGCTCACTCTCAATCCAAGACTGAGGCCTTAAAGAATGAGAGAGAAATAAATGCAGAAAGTGATGCGAGTCATCGTTAATGAATAGGGTGTTTGACTTTAAAGGGGACCTATTATGCTTTTTTATATTTTCAACTTTCTTTAGTGTGTCATGTTGCTGTTTAATATGGAAGCTTGTTTCCGCCACTGAATAAAAAATAAAAAAAAGTTTTGCAACTTTTTATCTCAACTTTCTGAGATAAAAAGTCAGAATTGTGAGATGTAAACTCACAATTCAGACTTTTTTCTCAGAATTGCATGATATAAAGTCGCAAATGAGTGTTTTAAAGTCAGATTTGCCAGATATAAACTCGCAGTTGCGAGTTATAAAGTCGCAGTTGCGAGATATAAAAAAAGTCAGTCTTTTTTCCTCAGAATTGGACTTTATAACTTGCATTTGCGAGTTTATATCTCACAGTGCTGAGAAAATAAGTCAGATTTCTGAGATATAAACTCGCAACTGCAAGAAAAAGTCAGAATTGCGAGTCTATTTCTAGCAATGGCAAGTTTATATTCGCAATTTTGAGTGTATATTTCAAATTCTGAAATTATTTCGAACAATTGAGAGTTTATATTTCACAGTTCTGAGAAAAGAAGTCAAAATTGAGAGATGTAAACTCACTATTGTGAGAAAAAAGGCAGAATTTTTAGATAAAATGTCACAATTATCTTTTTTATTTTTTATTTAGTGGCAGAAACAAGTTTCCATAGTTTAGGATGGCTTGAGGGTGAGTAAAAGCTTGGGCTAATTTTTATTTGAAAGTGAACTAATCCTTTAAGCATGAAAAGGTCTGCAAAGTTACAAAGTACAAAGTCACAGGGAGATATTCTCTATATCAGTAAAGCACCGTTTCTGAAATCCCTGAAACGGCTTGATTGTAGTCTTCAGTTTTCTTCACGGAACATACAAATCACAATATCCCTCATTTAAATAATTCCCGCCTAAGCACACGCAAAGTAAATGGATGAGGCCTGGTTGAGTTGCGTATAGTGTTGAAACCCTTTTTTAAAGGAGGGACTGGAACTAAACAGAGCGTTACTGACAGACTGGGAAGAGAGGTGCTGCATTAATAGAAATATATTTAAAAAATACGGTGTTTTTTAAACATTGAAGCATGAAAAGCTAAGTCCTAAAGGGGCATAATACGTCCCCTTTAATGAACTTTGACATCTACCTCTTGTGGACAGTGACTCTATGAGCAAAAGGTGACAGTTTCTGCTCTATAGTGTTTGCGAACACTGTGGGAGTGATGTGATTGGCTGGAGCTTCCATCAGCTGTCTGGCCAGGTTCTGACCGTCCCCATACAGAATGCCTTTCTTCCATGCTGAATCCACACTGCTAAGGAACAAGAAAGAAATTAACTTACAAGAAACAAGATAAAGTGGCAGATTTATTAATATGAGTGTAAGGTGTGCTCTGGGTGTGTGGCTTTATTACAAATCATGTAATAAATTTCCCAAGAAATTGAATACATGAATAGTTAAAAATCTATTTTGTATACCTCCCATGCGGTTGGGTCGTGACACGGACTTTCTTCTTGGTCTTCAGCTCATCATACTCAAAAAGCCCGAGCACAGCGCCCTCTGCTGCTGACTGCCCGTCTCCACAAGTGTCCACCTCGACATGAGCTACCTCCAGATCCTGGAGCTGCCTGCATCCAGCTGTACAAACACAGGCATACTGTATTAGGAACATTTTAATAGTGCATTTTAAACCATGTTCTCACTTTCCAAGACATGTATTGTGAAGATCTGAACACAAAAAACATGCTGTGGTCACAACATTATATTATAATTATAATTTTGAAAGAAATTATCATTTTGAAAGAAAATTAAGCATATTTTTTCATGAGAATCAAAGGTTTAGTTCACCCAAAAATTAAATTTATTGTCATTAATTACTCACCATCATGTTGTTTCACACCCATTCTTCAGAATACAAATTAAGATATTTTTGATGAAACCAAGGGTTACCTTATTGCAACCTTATTGCAATTTTTGAGGTCCAAAAAGGTAGTAAAAAAAAAATCATTAAAATAGTCAAAGAGTTTACAGTGGTTCAGCCTTAATATTACGAAGTGACAAGAATACTTGTGCGCAAAAACGAAACAAAAACAAAGATAACGACTTTATTTAACAATCTGAACAGTTGTCATATGCAGTTGAAGTAGAAAGCACAGTGCAGCGCTTCCAGGTTCTACGTCAGAATGGCGTCTCATTATCGGCCAGCTCCTGCATCATGCATCACACGCACGCATCGTGCTGCTCACGTATACAGCTTTGGATTTAAACACCAAAGCCTGCACTGCATTCACTACATCAACTGCGTATGACAATACAACAGTTCAAATTGTTAAATAAAGCCGTTATTTTAGATTTGTTTTTGTGCACAAAATGTATTCTTGTCGTTTCATAACATTAAGGTTGAACCACTGTAGTCACGCTGACTATTTTAACCATGTTTTTAACTACCTTTCTCGACCTCAAAAGGTGCAATGACATTGCTGCCTATGTGTGGTTCAGAAACCTTTGGATTTCATCAAAAATACCTTAATTTGTGTTCCAGAGATGAACGAAAGTCTTACGGTTTTAAGATGACATGAGGGTGAGTACTTAATGACAGAAATTTCATGACATTTTACATTTGGTTGCTTCTTGTAATTCCAATTTTATTAAAGACAGTACAACAAATACAACCATGATGTACCATTTAATTGTAAAATAAGTATTTATACATTACAGTAGGAATAACCCTTTTTGTCTTTTAGCAAAAACAGAGAGCAAAATGAGGAATCTTCAAAACTCATTTTTTAAGCGAAATCTGTTTTTTCTTATTTTCATTTTTTGGGGGAAATATTACTTGGATATGTTCTGAGAACATTCACTCAAAAACATCAATGGCACTTACCTGACACAGCTGCACGAATGTTTTCCTTGCAGTTGTCCCAGTTTTCTTTCCCACACACACCTGTGCCGCTTTTACCAAGGCCAACCACAACCACACTAGGGAAGTCCTTTAAAAGAAAAAGACTTGTGTAAGAATTGATTGATAAATTAATCTTAACATCACGCATCTAAAAAAGGCAGACAAGATCATAGAAGTCAATTCACACCTGATGTAAACCATAGAAAATCCGACTCTTGCCTTTCTTCAGAGGAGGTCCAGATCTACAGAGCAGAGAGGAGGAAAGGAGTGGACATGTAAAACAATGGATCTTGCAGAGACGCGAATGGGACGGTGCAGCAGGAATGAAAAAGTCAAATGAGTGACTTACATTGACAGCATTTCTGACAGTTTTCCTGAGAGCGACCTGTCAAATGCCGCTGCAGCATCCGTGAAATGTATCCCGTCATTGTCTGACTGTTTCTCATACACGCCTAGAACTAAACCCTGAGTAAACCCATTCACACACACAACAATAAAAACAAAACAAATTGCGTGTTAGTGACCTCCATAGACAAAGAGACATTTAACTCATAAGCCAAGTTATGAAACTTACTTTTCTTGTACTGGAAGTGATATTAGAGTGCGAAAACCGCCTACAATTGTGTCCTCGGATTGCAGTCAGCAAAACCCTTCTGAATGGTATCAACATGGTCTTTAATGGATAGAAACAGACTCAACTGTGATTCAGGAGAATATTCTTAGAAAGCTTTACACGTGACATTAGAAGGTTGAGAATCGCACATAGTCGCAGTTTCTGACGTCAACAAAAGACGACATTTTGTTTTCCAAAATAAAAGTCCAAGTGGCCCTAAAGCGACTGCTTTGCCTTCTGTAATGATAGATAGATAGATAGATAGATAGATAGACAGACAGACAGACAGACAGACAGACAGATAGACAGACAGACAGACAGACAGACAGACAGACAGACAGACAGATAGATAGATAGATAGATAGATAGATAGATAGATAGACAAATAGACAAATAGACAGATAGATAGATAGACAGACAGACAGACAGACAGACAGACAGATAGACAGACAAATAGATAGATAGACAGATACATAGACAGATACATAGACAGATAGACAAATAGACAGACAGACAAATATACAGACAGACAGATAGACAGACAGACAGACAGACAGATAGACAGACAGACAGACAGATAGATACATAGACAGACAGACAGACACAGACAGACAGACAGACAGACAGACAGACAGATAGATAGATAGATAGATAGATAGATAGACAAATAGACAGATAGATAGATAGACAGACAGACAGACAGACAGACAGACAGACAGACAGACAGATAGACAGACAGATAGATAGATAGATAGACAAATAGATAGATAGACAGATACATAGACAGATACATAGACAGATAGACAAATAGACAGACAGACAAATATACAGACAGACAGATAGACAGACAGACAGACAGATAGATACATAGACAGACAGATATATAGATAGATAGATAGACAAATAGACAGACAGACAGACAGACAGACAGATAGATAGATAGATAGATAGATAGATAGATGAAATCTGTTTAGTTCTAACTTATATACATTTTAATAATAAATTATCAAACCACACATTTAAAGTGTTAAAAGAAAAAAATGCAAAAACAATGATTAGTCTTATCAAACATTACATTTTATTCCACTTTATTGTACATTTTAAACACATAGGCCATGAAATTGTAAATAATGCTGACAAAATGTATCAAAGGTACCACTGAAATAAAATAATGTAAATATAATGCAAACAGTGCATAAAGAATAAGCATACACCTGCACTAGTATTTACCTTTTGTAAAGACCCTGTATTGCGCTTATTCCTTGCACATTATTTTGCAAGGGAACTAAAGTTGCCCGTGTGCGCTCATGGCGTAGGCTACTGCGCATGACTTTGACTGTTCGTGTGAAGTAGGCCTGGCCTAAATGTTTTCATCCTGTTTGCAACCGATATCGCGCTCTTGCTGCCGCCCATCGAAGATAAAAGAATACGAGAAATCGAAACTGCGAATATATATAGCGTTACGAGCTCGAACTTAACTCGCATTTTGAAAGTGTGCGGATTTTGCGGTGATCAGGAGGAGCTTCCGTTACGCCTCGCGTGTCACTAGGCCCGCTGACCCACATTCGCGAGACCGCTCGAGGAAGTGCGCGCACGAAATTCAGCATTGCATTTCACATTATCGCACCGTGATTATTCATTGCAGCGCTGCATTGTGATCTCGGGACCGAAGGAGCTAAGATTTGACCAGGCACCTGTGTGGATGTGTGAGTGTGTTTTTCGGTAGGTACCAAATGTGCTTGAGTTGATAAAGGCGGTAGTTCCGTGATACATACGCTGCTCTGCAGGAAAAACCAGAGATGGTGTAATATTTTGTTGAAAAGTATTAAAAAGTAGTACTATATCTTGAAGTTTAGATGTCACTGTTTATGCCCTGACGTGCCATTTCAGTTTTTCAACATGCACGACTGGTTTCGTTTGGATGTTTTCTCTCAGCGTCAGTGTCCTTGTTATGAGGGTTTGACTGATGTAAATGAATGATTGGAATGCTTACAGGAACATCTGTTGTGGTTGCAATTTACATGTTATTTGGTTGAACTGGAATGATAAGCATAATGGTTGAGATGCCTTTCTAACTGCATACTTTGAAATGCATTTCATTAGAGGCATTTGAATTCTGTGATGAACTGTGTGACTGTTGAATAAGCAAGTGAAAATGTACTAATAATTTTTAACATATCTGTTCTAACTTGTAATTTTGTTGAGTAAGCGGTCATGTGGCCTCCAGTTCTATATGTCCATCAATTAACCTTTCACCTCTGACTGTAAAAAGAGTGACTGAACAGATTCACAGAAGAAACAGTAGGACTACACTGTTCATTTGTCATTCAGTTCTTTGCTGTTTTGTGTATCTGCAGACTTTCACATTGGCGGGTCCTTTTCTTCAATGCCTTCCCAATGCGTCACCCCAGACTGATTCATGAGACAGTGTTATCATGAGCTCCAGAGACAGGTAAAGCTGAAACAATATTCACATACATTACGTTTCAAAAGTTTGTACTGAGATTTTTTTTATACTTTGAAATAAGTCTCTTATGCTCACCAAAGCTGTATTTATATGATCAACATTGCAGTAAAATTGGTAATATTGTGAAATATTATTACAAACCCAAACTTTTGAACGGTAGTGTACATCTTCAGAAATAATTCAGAGGCTTGTAAAACAGAAAATATGGTTGGATTTTTTATTTGTATAAATTCACGCATGTGTGACATGTGTGATATGTGTGACATCCAGCTTATTAAAATGTAGTAACACTTATATTCACACTTGCATTTTCAGTGTCCCACGTTCTGCACTTACATTTAAAAGAAAGTACAGTATGTTTGGCTTGGTTGTAATTGTAATTGATTTACAGAAAATAAAATGGTTTTCTATCAGACAGAGAATAAATGTCTTTATTTTCCCTGGTTTAGGGATGATAGCAGTGTTTTTGATGGGCTGTTGGAGGAAGATGAGAAAGATAAGGCAAAACGGTGAGTTTGGTAGTTCTTCTGTTTTTATACCTTTTTAAGAAATATTATCATAATAGAAATAGGTATAAAAAAATAATACAGATCAAATAGTTGTGTGTCATGCTGATGGAATGGGCCCTACTAGTTGAATACATTGAATTCAAAATAATAGAAAATACACCGTTTTGTTGTTGTTGTTTTTTTCATGCAAATTTGAAAGTTATATATAAAATTTTGAGGTGTTTTTCAAGATTAAAAAGAGTCCTTTTTTGTGTGTGAAATAATAGGTGAATTAAGTTATGCATTATACAACATTTTATGCAGTTAAACATTTTTAAAGGTGCCATCGAACGTTTTTTTACAAGATGTAATATAAGTCTAAGGTGTCCCCTGAATGTGTCTGTGAAGTTTCAGCTCAAAATACTCCATAGATTTTTTTTTAATTAATTTTTTTAACTGCCTATTTTGGGGCATCATTAACTATTCACCGATTTAGGCTGCGGCCCCTTTAAATGCTCACGCTCCCTGCCCACGGAGCTCGCGCTTGCCTTGAACAGCATAAACAAAGTTCACACATCTAATATAACCCTCAAAATGGATCTTTACAAAGTGTTCATCATGCAGTCTAATCGCATAAGTACAGTGTTTATTTGGATGTTTACATTTGATTCTGAATGAGTTTGATAGTGCTCCGTGGCTAAAGCTAACATTACACACTGTTGGAGAAATTTATAAAGAATGAAGTTGTGTTTATGATAGGGATGTCCAGATCCGATCACATGATCGGAAATCGGGCCCGATCACGTGGTTTCAGACTCGATCGGAATCGGACGTTACCTCCCGATCAGGACTCGGATATATATGTATTAGGGGTGCAACGGTTCTCTGTAAAAAAAATCGAAACGTACGGTTCTCCACTTACGGTTCGGTACGCACTTGCACCGCGGTCCATCTCGAATGACGACGCATCTATTGGTTAATATGGTTTGTTTAAAATAGCAACGTGGAAAACAGACAGAGTTCAGATAATGTATGTTTCAGTCGATGGATGCACAAAACGTTACAACAACGATAATCAGAAAGCGTGGACAAAACAGTAACTCTTTGTAAACTGTTAACTGCGAGTGCCGTATGCTCTAATGTCCAGTCATTTACGCCGTCATCACACGGGTGTTGATACAGGTGAGACCTGAACAGCACACGTTGCTATCTGTGTTTAAACTAACTCATTTAAGCCTTGCTGATTTAAACCTTCAAGAACAAGACGCGAAAGAGAACTCTCACGCGCTGTGAGAAGATTTGTGTGCGCTTATCCAAAGCGCGCACACGCTTATTTCAGTCAGCGCGCAAATACTGACTTCTCTTTCAAGTCTTGCGCTTCAGCAGACAAATTCATACAAAAATTATGTCAACATGCCCGTCTTGGCGAGTATCCTAGCAAACATAGTCGGTTATGTCTTAAATGAACGTATATTAGTCGAGAAAGACATCACATGTGTAACAGTATTGGATCGTGCATGTCTTAAAGGGAAAAAAACTATTCCTACTGCCTGTTTTTAATGTTAAATCAAACAACAAATAACAAAGAAATCACTCACTGCTCTTGACTGAATAGTTTTTGTAACTTCAGTAATGATTAATCATTATTTATTTTATACAGTAAAGATAATATGCAGTGATATTTTATATTTGATTTCTATTTGATTACTGTTAGATACCTGAAAAACCTGAAAAGCACTGTTTCTGGATCTGTTTTTTCGCTCTTCTTTATTCTTTTTTTATGTATTATAGAAGTATCGGATCGGGACTCGGTATCGGTAGATACTCAAAATCAAAAGACTCGGACTCGAACTCGAGGGCAAAAAAACATGATCGGGACATCCCTAGTTTATGAATTATACAGACTGCAAGTGTTTAAAAATTAAAATAGCGACGGCTCTTGTCTCCGTGAATACAGTAATAAACGATGGTAACTTTAACCACATTTAACAGTACATTAGCAACATGCTAACGAAACATTTAGAAAGACAATTCACAAATATCACTAAAAATATCATGATATCATGGATCATGTCAATTATTATTGCTCCATCTGCCATTTTTCGCTATTGTCCTTGCTTGCTTACCTAGTCTGATGATTCAGCTGTGCACAGATCCAGATGTTAATACTGGCTGCCCTTGTGTAATGCCTTGAACATGAGCTGGCATATGCAAATATTGGGGGCGTACATATTAATGATCCCGACTGTTACGTAACAGTCGGTGTTATGTTGAGATTCGCCTGTTCTTTGGAGGTCTTTTAAACAAATGAGATTTACATAAGAATGAGGAAACAATGGAGTTTGAGACTCACTGTATGTCATTTCCATGTACTGAACTCTTGTAATTCAACTATGCCGAGGAAAATTCAATATTTAATTCTAGGGCACCTTTAAAGCATATGCAGTTAATAAATAGTTTAAATTTAATAGTTTTAATTTTAGCTGCCATTTATTAATATAAACAAATATTGCAAATACACATTCAAGTAGTTTACTGTAAAAAAATAAAATAAAAAATACAGCAAATTGTAAAAAATATACAGTTATTTACTGTAATCAAAGAATACAGGGAAATTCTGTAAATTAAATTACAGTAATGCTACTGAACTGTAAAAATTACAGTAATCAGCTGGCAACCCTGCTGCCAGTATTTTACTGTAAAATTTTTAACAGTGAGCATTTGTATGTTGCACATTTTCATGTGTTCTTACATCGCAAAGTATTTCATGCAGACACTACTGAAGCCTGAGTATTTTTGTAAGTTTAACTGTTTTTATCTTAACATCTTAATGTGGTGCTTTATGGTGTTCACTTATTTCATAAACCATAAAAAGAAAATGGAAAATGGCATAACAGCAAGTGATTCAGACTGGAATGAGCCTGAATGCATCATAAAACATGCTAACTTGATTAAAAACTCAATTTTTCCGGGTTGCACTTGCACTCTGCATGACACTGGTTAGGTCTTGCATGCACACATTATAAAAAGAAACAATAGCACAAAACTAAAATTATTGTTTTTAATTCCACTATTGGACTAACTTTGTTTACAGTAGTAGGTTTCTTCCAGTAAGTCTGAAATAATGTTAATAACATCTGAATAATGTTTGTGTTCTTCTTAATTAAGCATTTTGCAGCCTTTTCTTATGCTTTGTTTTCATGTCTTTATTATATTCTATTATATCTCTATTATCACAGAGTTTCAAGAAATAAGTCAGAGAAGAAAAGGAGAGACCAGTTCAATGTCCTCATTAAAGAACTCGGCACCATGTTGCCCGGAATCACACGCAAGATGGACAAATCTACAATATTGCAGAAAAGCATAGACTACCTGCGCAAGCACAAAGGTGAGGCAAAAAAAAAGTTTTGGTGGATTTGTTGTTTGCAGTGCTCTGGAATAATTACAGATCTGTGGTATTGTTTTGCCATGCACACAACCGATGTATTTGTGGTTGGTTATAGTGCTCAACTGCTGCTGCTGCTGCAAAAAAAAAAAAAAAAAAAAAAAAAAAAAACTAGAAAATAGACATACATCACTGTAATCATCACTTTTCACAATTTATCACACCCATAGTTGTGGTCTTGATTAATTATTCAGTTCTACCACTATACTACTCATGCTATTTCTGAAGTATGTGTGTTGTGAGCTGTATGCAAATTTTCTTTATGCATGGAATACCTGGATGACCTACAAAAATACCAAAAGGGTGCATTATAAAACAGATCATACTGCACAGAATCCCATAATGCAGTGTGCTTAACCTTCCATTCTAGATTCACAGTTATATCACCACAGATTTTTAGCATCTTCCTCACATAAGTTAAATATCCTTTTTAATTTCTTTGATAACTGGACTTGACCCATGAATAAAATATGCAGTGTGATGAGGTCATGTGACATCAAAGCTGCATACTACTGCAGTATTTTCTGCACCACTTCTCAATCTACAGTGCAAAGACAAAGGAAATTATATTTAATGCAAATTTGAAGAAAAAATAGTAGTATAATATTTAGTTGGTTAAATCTATTGTGCTATACTAGTAATCCATTTGGAACTTTAATGTCAAACCCTGTAACAAACTACCTTCAAAATTTTGGGGTCAGTAAGATTTTGTTGTTAGATATTAACACTTTTATTCAGCAAGGGTGTATTAAATTGATCAAAAGTGACAGTAAATACATGAATAATTTTACAATATTATTTCTGTTCCAAATATATGCTGTTCTTTTGAAAAGAAGCATCCTGAAAGAAAGTATCACTGTTTCCACAAAAACATTCATAAGAAATCAGCAAATCAGCACCTTTTAGATGATTTCTGAAGGATCATGTGACACTGAAGACTGTAATGAGTAATGATGCTGAAAATTCAGCTTTGTCATCACAGCGATAAATTGCATTTTAAAGTATATTAACATAGAAAACTTATTTTAAATTGTAATAATATTTTTCTATATTACTGTTTAACTGTATTTTTCATTGAATAAATGCAGTCTTGGTGAGAAAAAATCTTTCTAACTTAAACATTTTAAAGGTAGCATAGTCTCTAATCAACTGAAACATACAGATCCTAGGAAAACTGGTTACCAGGAAGTGTTTGTGTTCATATACAGAAATTGCTGCACAATCTGAGTCGAGTGAAATCAAGCAGGATTGGAAACCCCCATTTCTTAGCAATGAGGAGTTTACACAGCTGATGCTAGAGGTGAGACCCTGCTTTGGGCAATATGTGTGTGTTTGTGTCTCCACTAATAGAATATGAGTGCATCCTCATTTATGTTTAATGTTTATCATTTTTCATCCATCACTTCTAGATTAAATTTGTAGTTTAAGATTGGAGCTATCTAAGTAATGTGTTTTTTTTTTTTTTTTTTTTTTTTTTTTTTTTTTTTTTAAGGCGCTGGATGGGTTCTTCCTAGTGATGCTGACAGACGGCAACATCATTTACATCTCGGAAGGCGTAACCTCTTTGCTCGAGCATCTGCCGGTAAGTGAGAGAGTATGTGTGTGGTTTGTTGTGTGAAGTCCATTTAAATATTGTCCTGGAATTGTTACATTTTTGTATCATTTGTTCATATATAATCGTATTTGTTTCAGTCGGACCTGGTGGATCAGAACCTTTTGAACTTTCTTCCAGTGGGGGAGCACGGAGAAGTGTATAAAGCTCTGTCCGCACACCCAGACATTGAAAACCTCAACTCTGATTACCTCAAGTGTGAGTGTCTAACCTCAATCACCTCCAGATATCTGTCCTGCTGTGGTATTTTAACCTGCTCAGTAGGGCTGGACATTAAATTTTAGTTGGTTAATTTTTCATAGTCATTAGACTAACCTTGTGATCATGTATGAGAGCATTAAAAATGTTTTAATAGCATCTCTGACCTACACTTCAGTAACAAAAATAGCATTAGAGTTGGTAAAGTCAATGGATTGTTGTGTATTATTTCAAAATGTCAGTTTTAATTAATCAAACCAAAGAAGACCTTAGATATACAAAGACGGTGCACTCATACATATGAATGGGAAAAAGTGCAGCTATTTTTTTCCCATAACTAATTAATTTAACGTGTTAAATCGACATCCCTATTATATATTATAGCGTTTATTAATATTTTGATTTAGTTTTTATATTTTAGTTTTTATTTTCATTTTAAAGTTTTAGTACTCCAACTTCATTTATTTCAATTAGGTAAAAGAGTTATAAGAATTTTGAGGTATTTTTTACTCTAATGTCATGACCTACTGCATACTGAGATGGTAAAATATTACTAAATGTGTGCAGAAGAATGTGTGCTGCCTCAGCATATTTTCACTAACTCAGTGAGCTCAATTTACATTGTCATGCACCTAATGTGTGTTTTGGTGTGTTTGTTTTTCTTAGCCAAGAACCAGATGGAGTTTTGTTGTCACATGCTCAGAGGTTCTGTGGATCCCAAAAAACATCAGTGTATGAATATGTCAAGTTTATCGGCAACTTTAAGTCACTTGCCAACAGTGAGTTTTTGTTTTTCCTCTTGATCTAGACTGAGTAGACCATATGTTAACTGCATTTGTTACTGCCCACAACACTTTTGGACTGGAAAATTTCCTTTAACAGAAATCTCCACTTTATTCCTCTTCTCTCAGTGCCTAATGCAACCCGGAATGGCCTTGAGGGAATTTTGCAGCGTTCGTTGCAGCCGGCCTTCGATGATCAAGTCTGTTTTATTGCGACTGTGAGACTTGCCAAACCCCAATTCATCAAAGTAAGCTGATAATCAATCAGAAAATCCAGAGCAAAAGTAGATCTGCATTACAAATTCTCTCTCTGAGAGCAGACAAACATATGCATCCATCATAATAAGTTATTACCGGTGTAAACACTAATATTGACACAATTGATTGCGTACAGGAGATGTGCATGGTGGAGGAGCCCTATGAGGAATTCACATCTCGACACAGTCTGGAGTGGAAATTCCTCCTATTAGATCACAGGTTTTTACACTTAATCACAATATTACTTTCTCCATGTTTGTAACTCATCATCCAGTTTTTTCTTCAATGTGGTCTCTGTGTGTTCTTGTGTTACAGAGCACCTCCTATCATTGGCTATATGCCGTTTGAGGTGTTGGGAACTTCAGGCTATGACTATTATCATGTAGACGACCTGCATTCACTGGCCAAATGCCATGAGCATTGTGAGTATAACATACAAAAATATATTTGAGACTTCATTAGGTACCATATCCTTCATATGTCTTTCTCTTTATCTGTCTGCTTGCAGTAATGCAGTTTGGAAAAGGGAAATCGTGCTATTATCGCTTTTTAACTAAAGGGCAGCAATGGATTTGGCTCCAGACTAACTACTACATCACCTATCACCAGTGGAATTCACGACCAGAGTTCATTGTGTGCACACACACTGTTGTGAGGTACGTAGAGGCGCACAAACGTCTACACCTACCAACCATAGATACCCCCTTTCCTCCAGAATGGTTCACGTTCTGGAGCCAGAGCCTGTTCTCGGCCAGGCGAACTGGAGCTTGTCGCAAATTGGCCGCATGTTTCCACAGACTTGTGGAACAAACGATGATGTAACGCTGCTATGTGTTGTTTACCTGACTATAACCAGTCTAAAATCAAATGGTGATTCTAGCCTACTGGCCGCTCGCCTAAACTCCCGGTACTCTCGTGACCTTTTTGGCGATTATATTGAAACGAAACTGTTGATTCACTAGCTCTCTCGCAAGCTGGGTCTCTTTCACGTGTACAGTTTTATATATTTAGATGCAATCTAGCAATGTCATGCAACATTTTTGCATTGCCATAGACGGCGACAGTGTTTCTCCGCTCCCTGGCTCTGTTTGAGATTCTCAAGTTTTTAGGGTCGGAGATGAACCTATATTTCCGGCCCAGAACCCTCTTTTCTGCAGTTCTGCTCTTATTTTCAATTCTTTTTGTCTATAGTTATGCCGAGGTGCGAGCGGAACGGAGGAGAGAGATGGGTATAGAGGAGTCTCCCCCTGAGCTGACTGGAGACAAGGTGAGATGCTTGAGATGGAAACTTCTCTGAAATAGTCCTCTAATGTGGTATAATGAACATGCTGTTAAACAGCTTATCAAAGGCAGATTGCATGACATTAGTGAAAATTGCCAGGTCATTAATCATTTTGAGGTTATCACATTGGTTAACTGTGGCTGCTTCTTGGATGAATAACCGATTCATGTGTGTCTAATTTGCAATAAAGTAAATTATTATTAAATACACTGCTGTTTAAATTAATTAAATTGAAGTTGAAATTAATACTTTTATTCAGCAAGCAGGCATTAAATTGATCAAAAGTTAAAGGGATAATTCAACCAAAAATGAAACAAATCTGTCATTTACTCACCCTCAAGTTGTTCCAAATCTTTATAAATTTTTCTTTTGCTGAACAAAAATATATATTTTGAAGAATATGGGTAACCAAACAGTTGATGGGCCCCACTGACTTCCATAGTTTTTTTTGGGGGGGGGAAATACTATGGAAGTCAATGGGGCCACATCAACTGTTTAGTTACCCATATTCTTCAAAATGTCTTATTTTGTGTTCAGCAAAAGAAAGAAATTCATAAAGGACAGATTTTTCATTTTTGGGTGAACTATTAATCAAAGAATCCTCAAAAATATAAAGCAGCACAACTGTTTTGAACATTGATAATATCAAATCAGCATTGTCGAATGATTTCTGAAGGATCATGTGACAATGAAGACTTGAATAATGGCTGCTGAAAATTCAGCTTTGCCATCACAGGAATAAATTGCATTTTAAACTATATACAAATAGAAAACAGTCATTTTAAAATGAATAATATTTTGCAGTATTACTGTTTTTACTGTATTTTTGATCAAATAAATGCAGTTTGGGTGAGCAAGAGACTTTCAAAACCTTAAACCATCCCCAAACATTTAGTAAATGTATTTGTGTATGTGTATATATGTATATTATTATAATGTATAATTATGTAAAGAATAAATATCACATTTGCTCTCTATATATCAGTCATTGCAAAAAAAAAACAAAAAAAAAAAACATATATCAGCTCCACTACAGATATTTTAGTCTTACATTTTTTCTGTCTTTTTTTTTGTTTTGTTTTTTGTTGTATCTGTCTCAGATTTCTGGCCGTAAATCGCAGTTGAACACTTCCAGTCTGAAGGAGGTGCTGGAGCGTTTCAGTAACAGTCGCACACCCTCCACCTCCTCAAGGAGCTCCCGCAAGTCCTCTCACACCGCAGTCTCTGACAACACCTGCACCTGTAAGCATTAAAATCAGGGCTTTTTTGCTCACCAGTCGCTGTGGCTAGTGGTTTTCCAAAGTTACTGGGCATTCATCATTTTCATTGGCCACAATTTTGTTGTTGGGAAATTACATTTTATATGATTAAAGTTGACTGTGGTGTGCTAAAGTTTACTTGAGCTAGATTTACAACCCTTTTTAAAAGTAAATGACCACTGTATACAAACCCTATTCACTCTACAGACCAGCCAAAGTGGCTAGTTTGAGTGACACTTTTGAAATCCACCAGCATTTGGTGGGTGTTACAGTCAAGCCCCGATTAAAACCAAAAAATGTGCTCTTCTATTGGGTTTTCCTGATTCTGTGCCTGTTTGAAAACACTCATATCTATTTGATTTCCTCAGCAACTCCCTCCAAGCTACAGACAGATGTGAGCACTCCACCCCGGCCCGCTGTTGATATGACACCCCAACGTCGTTCCTCTGTCAGCACCCAGGTGAAACTTGCCTCTTCTACAACATATTAATATTTAATTATCTTACAAATCACTTCTAACTTATGCTCATAGCAGCTGAGTAATTATGCTGGTCTTATTTGTTTTGATAGTCCATGAGTTCTCAGAACACCAATCAAACTGGCTCTCCGGTCCAGATCAGCCAACATCAACCACAACAACAACAACCTCAACCACAGCAGCAGGTTCAACCTAATGCACTGGTAAGAATTTTGTTTTGCTTTGTGTTTTGTTTTGTTTTTGGTTTTGACCAATAGATCAGATAAGCTGCCATTTAAATTACTTATTTTCATTTTTCCCCCCAATGACACCATAATGTTTACCTTTCTGTGTTTTCTGAATGTAGTTCTCTGCACAGTTGAATGCGATGCAGCACCTAAAGGAGCAACTGGAGCAGAGAACACGCATGATAGAAGCGAACATTCAGAAACAGCAGGAGGAACTGAGACAGATTCATGAGCAGCTGCAGAGGGTGCAGGGACCTGGCACTCAGGTACACACGCGTAATTTTGTGAATGTTCGTATTGACAGTTTTGTTGTCATGGTAACAAAAGCATGTGATTCAAATGGTGTCTTTCAGATGATATTGCAGCAGTCAGGTGGTGGACTCGTACAGTTGCCTCAAGTTGGAGGAGCACAGACTAACATTTTAGGGGTTGGAGCACAGACTGGGGTTGTAGCTATACAGGGCCAAAATGTGACGAGTACAGCACACAGTGGGACTGTTCCACAGCAGCAAGCACTTCCACAGCAACAGGCTCCTCGTTCCCTGCAGCAGAATCTACAGGGTTCTTCTGTTACACAGGTGAGTTTCAGTCTTTATTTTTTCCAGTTGCTCTGACAATGATTTAATTTGATTCTTTATTAAAAGATTCAATGTATGATGAAATCTAGATTTTGCCCGCAATTCAGTGTTTTTACATTCAGTCAGTTCATATCTTTTTGATACTACCATTTAAAAGTTTGGGGTCAGGAATATTTTGTGCGTGTGTTTTTGAAGTAAGTCTCATATGCTCAACAAGGCTGCATTTATTTAATTAAAAAAATAGTAAAAACCATAATAATGCTGTGAAATATATATAATGTGTTTTAATATATTTTAAAATGTAATGTATTCCTGTGATGGCAAAGCTGAATTTTCAGTAGCCATTACTCCAGTCTCCAGTGCCACATGTCACATGAAATCATTCTATTATGCTCATTTGGTACTCAAGTATTAGGGGTGTAAGAAAATATCGATACACATAAATATCGTGATATTATGTTTGGTGATACTGTATCGATTCTCAAAAACACTGTATCGATATTCATTCATTCATTCATTCATTCATTTATTTATTTATTTATTTATTTATTTATTTATTTATTTACATCCAAGATTCATGGCTTTGTGTTCGACTTGGAACTACGTCACAACACTGGAGAAAAGTCGTTTGCAACTTCCGGTTCACGCGGACTTTAACATCCCGATGCCATCTGCGCTGTTGAGAGAGTCGTTCGATATAAAATGTAGTATGTACTACAAAATAAACACAACAAAATTGACAGAGGTGACAGCAGAAAAGAAAGCATATTATCATAGCAACGTGGATATGTTTGCACCAAGCTCTGTTCAGCATTTCAGTGAAGTATTTCAGCTTTACTGTTCAGTATTTCAGTAAAGCTGTAAAGCTACTGTACAGCTTTACAGTATTAAAACAAACAGACATTTAGTCATGAAATGGACTATGCACTAGTTGTTGAATAGTTTAGAAATTAAAAACTGCTATACTGTGAACCTTTAAAACATATACACCTAAAGAATCCTGCAGTCACTTTACTATTTTCCCTTAGATTGCACAAAATAGTGATCAGTGATATAAATGCATATGATACTGTATTGATTAAATAAAATAAAGTTGTTTGTAAGGTTTTATGCATATGGTGGTGTGTTCATGAGTCATGACCATTTTTTCTAAAATTACATCCTTTTTCTAAAAAAACAAGAAATCACAATATCACAATATATCGCCTTTCTTACAGTATCACAATATATTGTATCGTAACCCCTGTATCGTGATACGTATCGTATCGCCAGATTCTTGGCAATACACAGCCCTATCAAGTATCATTTCTTCTTATCAATGTTAAAAATAGTTCTGCTGCTTTAATATTTTTTTAATATTCTGCTGCTTAATATCAAGATTCTTTAAATAGAAAGTTCAAAAGAACAGCATTTATTTGAAATTGAAAATTTACTGACATTTTAGATCAGTTTAATGCATCTTTGTTGAACAAAAAAAAATCTTACTGGCTACTTATGAACGGTAGTGTATACACATAAGTTGAATTATTATTTTTAAAACAGCTATAAATACTTAAATTTTAAAGGATTAGTTCACTTTCAAATAAAAGTTTCCTGATAATTTACTCACCCCCATGTCATCCAAGATGTTCATGTCTTTCTTTCTTCAGGCGAAAAGAAATGAAGCTTTTTGATGAAAACATTCCAGGATTATTCTCCTTATAGTGGACTTCAGTGGCCTCCAAATGGTTGAAGGTCAAAATTACAGTTTCAGTGCAGCTTCAAAGGGGTTTAAACAATTCCAGACGAGGAATAAGGGTCTTATCTAGAGAAACGATCGGTCATTTTCGGAAAAAAATACAACTGTATATGCTTTATAAACACAAATGATCGCCTTGCACGTGCTTCCGCCAAAACCGCACTTTCATATTCTTCAAAAAGCTTACGCTGTATGTCCTACGCCTTCCCTATTCAACTTACAGAAAAAAACAGAACTGGCGCTGCGTTCGTTGCGTAAGTAGAATAGGGAAGGACTTTGAAGAATACGAAAGTGCGGTTTTGGCGGAACCACGTGCAAGGCGACCATTTGTTTATATAAAGCATATACATTTACTTTTTTTTTTTTTTTTTTTTTTTCTCGAAAATAACCGATCGTTTTGCTAGATAAGACCCTTATTCCTCGTCTGGAATTGTTTAAAGCCCTTTGAAGCTGCACTAAAACTGTAATTTTGACCTTCAACCGTTTGGAGGCCATTGAAGTCCACTATAAGGAGAGAAATCCTGGAATGTTTTCATCAAAAACTTTAATTTCTTTTCGACTGAGAAAGAAAGACATGAACATCTTGGATGACATGGGGGTGAGTAAATTATCAAAAGAATTTTTTGAAAGTGGACTAATCCTTTAAGTTATATGACAAAAACTCATTAACTTCTGAATTGACTGTATAGGCAGTATCTTTAGCTGTGTATTTCCTAGACGGGTTTTTTTGTTTTGTTTTTTTGTTTGGAGCCCATTAACAATGACATAATCTCTTGTCTTCAACTGCATATGGTGACATCATCTAAATGGAGGACGTAATTTTTCTCTGTCTCATTCTTTTTTTCAGCGTGGTCCTGTCTATAATACCATGATGATCAGTCAGCCTGCTAATGCCAATGTTGTGCAGATACCCAGCAGTCTGGCACCAAAAATCAATCAGGGCAATGCAATAAACAGGTACAGTACATGTCTTTTTCCTCTTCTCTCTTTTCCAGGACACCTTCTATAATATATTCTTAAAATTATTCTTATTCTTGATATTATAATTAATATTACATTAAAGTATTATTAATATTAATACTACTAATATTAATTATTTCTTTCTTTGCCTTACCCTGTCACACTCAGGTTTCCTGCTGGACAGCAGTTGGTCACTAAGATTGTGACAGCTCCAATGGCGTGTAGTGCTGTCATGGTACCTACAACGATGTTTATGGGTCAGGTGGTGACAGCTTACAGCCCATTTCCACAGCAACAAGGTCAGACACAGACCATAGCACTGCAAACTCAGTCAGCTGTGCCTGCGGAACAACAAGCTCAAGCTACCACGTTACAGACAAGTCAACAGCAGGGGGCGACGCAGCAGACAACAAAACAGCAGCAACCATTTTTACAGGTAACAAAGCATGCACATAGTTTCATTTTGAATCTATTCAGAACTGTGATTCATGTGCATCAACATTTAAATGTTAATACTCCCCTTGTGACATTTCACATGTTCTTAACAGACTATAGCAAAAGTTGTTTACAAAACTTAACCAAGTTGACCAAAATGGTGTACCTGGTCAAACTTGGTACTGCCAGCTGGTAATCCATCTAAACAAGTGGTTGCTAAGCTTTTTGTCTCTCCACTTTGTCCAAGACAATATAACCTCTGGTACTTCTGTTGTTATAAAAATAAACTAAAAAATGTAATGTAATATATAAATTATATATAAAAATATAATTTAATGTTGAACGTGTTTCCATGTTTCAATTAAATGTTGTACATGTTTATCTCAATTTATTGTTTTTTTTTTGTTTGTTTTTTTTGTTTTTTAGCATTTCAATTAAGATTAAAATAATTGTATTTAAATATAAATACTATATATATATATATATATATATATATATATATATATATATATATATATATATATATATATATATATATATATATATATATATATAGAAAGAAAGAAAGAAAGAAAGATCTAGACAAGCTGTGCATCTAGAAACCACTGTAAAACCACTTCCATGCATTTTTTTTTTTTTCAGTCCAATGTGAAGCATTTCAGTCAACTTCAATTTTTAAATCAAAAGTGTTTGACACATAACTCATTTTTTTGCTGTGTATTTGTCAGAGCACACGCCTTCTCCATGGCAACCAGTCCACACAACTGATCCTGCAGGCTTTTCCTATTCAGCAGCAAGGCACATTTACTCCGTCGCAACAACAACAACAGCAGCAGCAGCAACAGCAACTGAAACCACAGACTCAAAAACAGCAGAAAACAACTCACCAGACTGACAGCACTAATGCCCAGTCTCAGTAACATGGAGTAAAACAACGGCCAATCGGATGGAGGAGCCTGCTCATGTTTATTGGTGTACTCATTTGAAAACTCTGACAAAACGGCTCTTCCTGGCAGCATCTTAAATGCTTTTCAAACAAGAAACTCCCTCAACATGGCAGCTGCATGGAACACAACACCACCAGATGGACACTGTGGCAACCGTGCAGAATGTTTCACTGGACCAACAGGTGGTTGCCAAACTCATTATTTATTTCAACCACAGAAAGTATAGGATTGCTAGCCTTTGCATTGTCTTTGCCAAACAGCAAACCCTGTCCTCAGCCCAAAGAACTGAGTCTATCTGTACAGTCTCGTGTTCCATACAATGTAAATACACAACCGTAAAGGAACAAAGCAAGATATTGAATATTTTATATGCTGCATGAAGTGTAAACTTTCATTTGTACTTCCAGTTTTATGATTTTTAAGTATTATTTTAATTTTAATGTTTTTATATTATGCATATAGTGATGCTTTCTACTTTTAACCCTTCCGACAATAGTCTCTTCATGTATAGTTTGGGTTCATTATAGTTTGTCATTGAGGTTTTTTTAGAGGCACTAGATTTTTGTTTTAGTTTTTCATTTTTGGGGAGGAAATTATACCCCACGTCTCTGACATACAAAAAATTGCCCCGTTTCAGTTTACTTCTAATCACAGATCCAGAATGATCAAATTTGACGGTTTTTAAGTGCCAAAATTTAGTTAATCTACTTCCAGTTTTTGAATGTTGCTTTTTAGCCGAGTCATAGTAGTCTACTAAAACGTTTTTGTGCACCTTTTTCCCCATTACATATAGCACTTAATGTGTGTATACACACTAAAATAGTCCATCTTCTAGTAATTGTGACCTAATGGTTTAGTTTGTGTGTGCATGGACGGTACGTGTATTTTTCAGAGAAGAATGACACGCCATAAATAAGCTTTCAAATCCTCTTTCATAAATGCTTTGTTCTCCCTCATGGTTTTGGGAGCTATGCAAGAAGCCACATCCAAGGCAGAGTGTTTCTATGTGTGACTGAGGATGGTCCGGAATACCGTGGACCTTTTTAATCCCATTTTCAGGATAATAATGATTATATTGTTTCTCTTCCTAGTTTTATTTCCAAAGTTATAATTCAAACTGAAGCAGGGTTATCGTGCAGCTGTAGAGTCTTAAAGTTAAGAGTTATCTTCCTTTTAACTGCTTGTATGTGAGTGTGAGTATGTGTGAGAGAGAGAGAGAGAATTTAAAGTGCAGGCTATTATATCAATAACAGTTTGTGACTCTTCCAGTATCGCTGTGTGGGTTGCTACTGTGTGTATTAACCCCAGCGATGACCAATCAGTTCTTGCGTTGCAGTATCTCAGTATTCTAGATGTTTCCCCATTGGCTTATCAGCTATATACCTCAGAAATGGATTTATATAAGAAGTATTCAAAGCAATTTTATTTTCGTATGGCAAAAGATGTTCGTGTTAAACAGTATTGCTGTGTATAGACCGGTAACACTGTTAAAAGACGAGTTGGAGCTGAAAGGTATATGGAAACTGAACAGATTTTGATATTGTTGACTTCTGGAATTCCAAAAGTGGAGATGCCCATTAAGTAGATGTCCACCTTCCCTTTCATAGTTGTGTTGTGTGTTTCATTTTGTTGTGCACTGAAACCCCCCAAGTGTGTTAGTTGTTAATGTTGGAACCAATGTGTTTCATAGTGCGTACAATCATAAATTATTATTTAAAATTTACCCCCCAAAAAGCTGCTGACAGGTTGAAGAGATAATTGATTAGGACTTTAGATGCCATTCCTGGACATTTCAACCTTCTTTATCCACTGTTACACTGTTTGTATTGCTGTGTGCAACCAAAAGAATGTGTGCTTTCAGAATATGATGGTTATTGGTTGTAGCCCCAGAAATTTGATTAGAGCTTCTGATTTCTGATTAGAAAATCAATGAGTTGAGTGAATGATAAAATAATAAATCATCAAAGAACTAAAAGTCTTAAGGTGTTACCATAAAATTTTTTCATTTTGTTCATACTGAATTGCTTTTACCAAAACCATGTTATCAGGTCATATAACATTCAATGTGACTGAATTTGTAGGAATTGTCTTGTCGGATTACCAAAAAATTATAATTTTCCCTCCACAATATTCAATCTTGAAATAAAGCAAACCATGTTATTTACATTGTCTACTGAAATCTCTTCAAGATTTGCTTGCTTTTTTTTTTAAAGTGACATTTATACTGCCAACTGCAGTACCAAATGGAATTGCCAAAATAATGGCCCTTTGCAAACAAGTTTTTTGAACACTCCCATTGTCTGTCATTGGGCAGACAAACCGATAGTCTCACCCCAAACTCGCCCATTGGTTTAGCTAATGTTTCTGGTTTGGATGCTCAATGTATTTTAACATAAAAACATAAAAATTACATAACTTTTAAAGGGTTAGATCAACCAAAAATAAAAATTGTGTCATTAATTACTCACCCTCATGTCGTTCCAAACCCGTAAGACCTTCGATCATCTTTGGAACACAAATTAAGACCTTAATTCTTAATTAACATTAAAAACCTTAATGTTATGAAGCGACGAGAATACATTTCGTGTGCCAAAATAATGTCTTTATTCAACAAGATCTTGTGAAGGACGGTTTCAAAACACTGCTTCATGAAGCTTCGAAGCTTAACAAATCTTTTGTTTCGAATCAGTGTTTCGGAGCGCGTATCAAACTGCCGAAGTCACGCCACCCAGTGGTGAACCATTGAAATTTCGAAACGCTTATCAAGTAACCTTGTTTACTGAAATCACATGACTTTGTCAGTTTGATACACGCTCCGAAACAAAGGTTTTGTAAAGCTTCATGAAGCAGTGTTTTGAAATCATCCATCACTAGATATTGTTGAATGAAGTTATTTTGTTTTTTTGGTGCACAAAAAGTATTCTCGTCGCTTCATAACATTAAGGTTGAACCACTGTAATCACATGAACTGTTTTAAATGCGTCTTCTGGGCATCTGAAAATGTTAATTGTCTTGCTGGCAATGCAGGCCTCACTGAGCCATCAGATTTTATGAAGAATATCTTAATTTGTGTTCTGAAGATGAACGAAGGTCTTACGGGTGTGGAACGACATGAGGGTGAGAATTTTCATTTTTGGGTGAAATAACCCTTTAAGGAATTCCACACATTTTTTTTTTGTCATTTTAAAAACACTTCATTCAATAGCTCCTTTTCACTTTTCATTTATTCTGTATAAAAACAGTTACATCATTCCCTACCGCCCTTTTTCTTCTGACATAACATTCTACAAGTTGAAAAAATAGCTGACACATCAGATATTTACAAAGTCAAATCTCATAGCAGTTCAAGTTATTTGTCACACTCAACATTCAAAAACATTTGATTCTTTTTGAAACCAACATCCAATCCTTCGAACGTGGTTCAGTTGGCTGAATAATTTAGCATAAACCTTGGATCTACTGGAATAATAAACTTTTTAATTCGCAACGAGCAGATGTCTGATGTTTCTTATCTTTTAAGCATGCTTTGAGAACAAAAACTTAAGGTTTACTCCAGCTATTGTAGCCAAGTTAGCCACTTTTGAAGAACAGAACCCAGTCAGTTATTACAAACAATGTACAATCCAAATATGATTATTTCAGTTTTACACCGCAACAAATTGTATTCGTATATACATATTCAACAGCTCAAATGTTAAATTCCAAACTCAAAAAAATGCCAAAAAAAGAATGTAAACAAATCCTAGTTGTCTTTTCATTGTTAATAAATATGACAATTTTAAAGTAGAATTTTAGTTAAGAGAGGGATCTCATAGATGCAATATAGCATTACAAATCGATAATGCATTATAATACTCACCTGAGAGTAATGACATGCTGAGAAACAGTACAAATGTCTGAACGAGAACCTCCATTTGATGTTAAGTGCTTCAGATAGTGCCACATTAAACAAGACTCACTTTGGGTTTAACATCTTTTCCACTGACCTACCTTACTGTTACTTGCACTAAGACGTAGTTGCAGTTGTTCACCCGGACAAAGACAAAAGAATACACAACAACACGACATCATCACAGAGACACTCACTACACAATGATGTCATCAGTAGAGCTGGTCATTTATCTGGTGAGGTAACATTAGGTTCTATAGCTAAATGCTTGCCTGGCTGCTCATGCACTCAAAATACTATGATCAATACAATAAAATGGAGCCCAGCTGCATTTAGAAAAATACGTTAACAGTTATATGGCTGGACATGCTGTGTCTTGAGTAATTTGAAATATAATGGAAGACAAGGCTAATGGAGTTGCATTGAGCCAAACAGAGAGCAGGGAATCTTAGGAGATGTCCTTAAATGCCACTATTAAAGGCAGCATTCGAATGGAGGATAAGGCTTTTAGGTAAAACCCATTGAGAAAATGGTGATTTTGAGGCAAAACAAAGAATGTGATGTCATTTATATGCTCTGATGTTCCAGAAAAACTTCATTTGTTGCCTGTAGCAGGGGTTGAGTTGAGGCTGTCGAGCTGCCCACAGAACTCAGCCGTTGTGCCCTCTGCAGGTCTGGAGGAACAAACGCCTCACAGCTGCCGCTAGTGCTGAGATTCAGGTAATCCTGCAAGATACAATTACAAACCTAACTGAAGAAACTGGTTCTATGGCAGCATTTTTTGAGCTGAGCTGAGTCAAAACGTACATGTTTGGTGGTTTCCGACAGCAGGAGTTCAGTCCTTTCCACCAGTTTTTTGAAGGTTGGTCTCTTCAGAGGGTCAGCACTCCAACACCATCTCATTACCTCGTAACTGATAACGCATACACACATGCCTCATTATCATGCACATCGGACAAACTTCAAGATTCCATCTTCAAATAAATGCTGTTCTTTCTATTCCTCAAAGAATCCTTTAAAACGCATCATGGTTTCCACAAAAGATATTAAGTAGCACAACTATTTTCAATCTTCATAATAAGAAATGTTTCTTGAGCACCAAATCAGCATATTAGAAGGATTTCTGGAGGATCACGTGACACTGAAGACTGGAGTAATGACTAATGAAAAAGCTTTGCCATCACAGGAATAAATTACATTTTAAAATAAATTAATATCGAAAACTATGGAAGCTTGTTTCCGCAATGAAATAAAAAATAAAAAAGGTAACTGCAACTTTTTATCTCATAATTCTGATAAAGTTAGAATTGCGCATTATAAACTCATAATTGTGAGTTATAAAGTCAGAATTGCGAGTTATAAAGTCAGAATTGCGAGTTATAAAGTCAGAATTCTGAGTTATAAAGTCAGAATTCTGAGTTATAAAGTCAGAATTGCGAGTTATAAAGTCAGAATTCCGAGTTATAAACTCACAATTGCGAGTTATAAAGTCAGAATTGCGAGATATAAACTCAATTGCGACAAAGTCAGAATTGTGAGTTATAAGCTCACAATTGAGTTATAAAGTCATAATTGCGAGTTTATAAAGTCAGAATTGCATGACAGTCAAAATTGCGAGTTGTAAAGTCAGAATTGCGAGTTATAAACACAATTTCAAGTTATAAAGTCAGAATTGCATGACAAAGTCAAAATTGCGAATTATAGTTAGAATTGCATGATATAAAGTCAAAATTCTGAGTTATAAAGTGAAAATTGCGAGTTAAAGTCAGAATTGCGAGTTATAAAGTCAGAGTTGCATGATATAAAGTAAAAATTGCGAGTTATAGTCAGAATTGCATGATATACAGTCAAAATTGCGAGTTATAAAGTCAGAATTGCGAGATATAAAGTCAAAATTGCAAGATATATAGTCAAAATTGCGAAGTTATAAAGTCAGAATTGCATGGTATAAAGTCAAAATTGCGAGCTATACTCAGAATTGCGAGTTATAAACACAACTTCAAGTTATAAAGTCAGAATTGCATGACAAAGTCAAAATTGCGAGTTATAAAGTCAGAATTGCATGATATAAAGTCAAAATTGCAAGTTATAAAGTCAGAATTGCGAGTTATAAACTCACAATTGCAAGTTATAAAGTCAGAATTGCATGACAAAGTCAAAATTGCGAGTTATAGTCAGAATTGCATGATATAAAGTCAAAATTGCGAGTTATAAAGTCAGAATTGCATGATATAAAGTCAAAATTGCAAGTTATAAAGTCAGAATTGCGAGTTATAAACTCACAATTGCGAGTTATAAACTCACAATTGCAAGTTATAAAGTCAAAATTGCATGACAAAGTCAAAATTGCGAGTTATAGTCAGAATTGCATGATATAAAGTCAAAATTGCGAGTTATAAAGTCAGAATTGCGAGTTATAAAGTCAGAATTGCATGAGAAAGTCAAAATTGTGAGTTATAAAGTCAGAATTGTGAGATAAAAAGTTGCAATTACCTTTTTTATTTTATTTTTTTTAGTGGCGGAGTCAAGCTTCCAAAGAAAAAAGTTCATTTAAATTGTAATTATATTTCACTATATTATTGTTTATTGGTTAGCATAAGAGAATTCTTTTTTAAAAATCTTACCATCCCTAAACCTTTGAACGGAAGTGTGCATGCCATAAATATAAAATACTGACTACAGGCTGTTTATAGACAAATATAATTCTCTTACATTTCAATTGGGGCAAACTCAGGCTCACTCATTCTGTATCCATCTTGTATCATCTTATAGAATGTGGATCCAACTGGAATACCCGGATAAGGCGTGTTTCCTGCAGGCAGATGTTCACCTCATAAGACCTTCATAGTGAGTCACTTATAGGCCCAGGTTTAGGAGGTGTATTCTGGGTATGTGTGATATTTAATATGCCTGATACCAGCTCATACATACCCAGAGAGAAGATCTCCCACAGTAAGATGCCATAGGACCAGACGTCACTCTCAAAAGTGTACACGCAAGCAAACAAGCTCTCTGGGGACATCCATTTCACTGGCAGACGTGCCTAAACAAAAAACACAGCATTCATGATACTGAACAATGCTTAAATACTTTTAAAAAAGGATAGTTCACTCAAAAACAAACATTTTGTCATCATTTATTCACCTTCATGTTGTTTCAAACCTGTGTGGATTTCTTCAGAATATAATGTTGTTTTGGACTCCACTGGCTTTCATTATATGGACAAATACAGTTGAAACATTCTCCAAAATATCTTCTTTTGTGTTCCACGGATGGTTTGAAACGACATGAGGACAACTATATGATGACAGAATTTTCATTTTGGTCGAACTATCCTTCAAAATCAAAGGTGATTTTACAACATAAAATCTCAACAAAATTCAGAATATGTTGGATATTAATATAAAGCCTGACAGTAGGTGTGAGTGTGGTAAATGATATACAATACTTCCTTACATTTCCTCTCAGGACGTAGCTGGAATCTCTAGTGATGTCACGTGCCAGACCGAAATCACATATCTTTGCTACCCGGCCCTGAGTCAGTAAAACATTCCTAGCGGCCAGATCTCTGTGGATACACTTAAAATACATGGCAACACACATAAATAGCCATTTATTAGTCAAAAACATATGTATTCACTATTAAAACAATAACCTCTGTATGTCAATTCTGTATGAAAATGTGATAACATTACAAGGTATGAATGTTTATCCCACTCTGAAACCTGAGAGGTGAATAAACCTAATAGACACTCACATTTTTGGATGTGAGGAAGTCCATGCCTTTAGCAACTTGATATGAGAAACTGAGTAAATCCTCAGTATCCAAAGAGAGATCATCTTTATCATCACACCATTCTGAGAGAGATGATACAGATTGAAAAGTATAAAATAATGAAAGTTTGTGGTAAAAGTGGCTGTATTTTGCTTGTTCTTTCTTGGGGTGGGCCTTACCTGTCTGATTCGATCTCTTCTGATACGACCTCATGGGCATGTAACCATTATCAGTGCCCTCTCTGTGTGTGCACACATGCATATAATAGATGGTGTATTACATTACAAAAACCTAACAAAAGACATCTATACTCTTATAAATGATGCACAATGTTTCTCAGACACGTCTTACCTTGAAGGCTGTGTTTGGCTGAGCAGATTTTTGTAATATCCATCGCCTGTTTTGGAACTGAAAAACGCATCCCGCTTTCTTCTCAGGAAGTTCAACATGTCGCCATAGCAACAGAATTCTGTGATCACCAGAGTAGGGCCTGATGAAAAATGTTGTCTCTTTAATAATTATCAAATTTCTCCTAAAGGAAAAATTCTCCTAAAAATTAACATTTTGCCAAAATATCTCACTGTCACCACTGTTTTAAAGTGATTGAATCAATACTAACCACATACCTCCTACTGTACAGGCGCCAAGCAAGTTGACAATGTTCATATGGTTGCCAATGTAGCTCAGAACTTTTAACTCTGACATTAGAGCCTCTTTCTCAGTGGAGTGAGCGCTCGCTTTGGGGAAAAAACGCAGATACACACACACCCAAACATACACAGATACATCAGATGGGTATTAAAAGTTTTGAAAACCAGTAATTGGAGTCTTTATGAACATACTTTACACATGTTAAGCCATACATCCAGACATACTCACGTTTTAGCATTTTTACAGCAACAGTGGTCACTGTGTCAGCTGACAGGAGTCCATATGCAGTAGCTGCCACCACTTTACCAAACGCTCCAGAGCCAAGGATTTTACCTTCATCATGACAAAAACATTGAACATTTAGCTCTTATTTACCATTATTATGTTCAAATTCACACCATGTTTATAAGCATTCTACTTGATGATTATTATGGTTACATAGTATTATAGGATTTTTAATTATTACTGTTTAAAAGTTTGGGGTCAGTATTTTTTTTAATGATTTAGTCTCTCATCCTCACTAAGGCTGCATTTAATTGATCTAAAATACAGTATAAACAGTAATATTGTGAAAAATTATTATAATTTAAAATAAATGTTGTTTTAATATATTGTAAAATGTAATTTATTCTGAACTAAGCTGAATTTTCTCTAATATGCTGATTTGGTGCTTAAGAAACATTTATTATCAATGCTGAAAACAATTATGCTGCTTAATATTTTTGTGAAAATATATTTTTTAGGATTCTTCAATGAATACAAAGTTCAAAAGAACATATATATATATATATATATATATATATATATATATATATATATATATATATATAACCCGATTCCAAAAAAGTTGGGACACTGTACAAATTGTGAATAAAAAAGGAATGCAATAATTTACAAATCTCATAAACGTATATTTTATTAACAATAGAATATAGATAACATATCAAATGTTGAAAGTGAGACATTTTGAAATGTCATGCCAAATATTGGCTCATTTTGGATTTCATGAGAGCTACACATTCCAAAAAAGTTGGGACAGGTAGCAATAAGAGGCCAGAAAAGTTAAATGTACATTTAAGGAACAGCTGGAGGACCAATTTGCAACTTATTAGGTCAATTGGCAACATGATTGGGTATAAAAAGAGCCTCTCAGAGTGGCAGTGTCTCTCAGAAGTCAAGATGGGCAGAGGATCACCAATTCCCCCAATGCTGCGGTGAAAAATAGTGGAGCAATATCAGAAAGGAGTTTCTCAGAGAAAAATTGCAAAGAGTTTGAAGTTATCATCATCTACAGTGCATAATATCATCCAAAGATTCAGAGAATCTGGAACAATCTCTATGTGTAAGAGTCAAGGCCGGAAAACCATACTGGATGCCCGTGATCTTCGGGCCCTTAGACGGCACTGCATCACATACAGGAATGCTACTGTAATGGAAATCACAACATGGGCTCAGGAATACTTCCAGAAAACATTGTCGGTGAACACAATCAACCGTGCCTTTCGCCGTTGCCGGCTAAAACTCTATAGGTCATAAAAGAAGCCATATCTAAACATGATCCAGAAGCGCAGGCGTTTTCTCTGGGCCAAGGCTCATTTAAAATGGACCGTGGCAAAGTGGAAAACTGTTCTGTGGTCAGATTAATCAAAATTTGAAGTTCTTTTTGGAAAACTGGGACACCATGTGATCCGGACTAAAGAGGACAAGGACAACCCAAGTTGTTATCGGCGCTCAGTTCAGAAGCCTGCATCTCTGATGGTATGGGGTTGCATGAGTGAGTGTGGCATGGGCAGCTTACGCATCTGGAAAGGCACCATCAATGCTGAAAGGTATATCCAAGTTCTAGAACAACATATGCTCCCATCCAGATGTCATCTTTTTCAGGGAAGACCTTGCATTTTCCAACATGACAATGCCAGACCACATACTGCATCAATTACAACATCATGGCAGCGTAGAAGAGGGGATAAAAAGAAGAGGGGATGCCACACAGTGGTAAACATGGCCTTGTCCCAACTTTTTTGAGATGTGTTGATACCATGAAATTTAAAATCAACTTATTTTTCCCTTAAAATGATACATTTTCTCAGTTTAAACATTTGATATGTCATCTATGTTGTATTCTGAATAAAATATTGAAATTTGAAACTTCCACGCCATTGCATTCTGTTTTTATTCACAATTTGTACAGTGTCCCAACTTTTTTGGAATCGGGTTTGTGTGTATATATATATATGTATGTGTGTGTGTTCTTTTCAACTTTCTATTCATCAAAGAATGCTATATACATATAATATATATGTATAGAGTATACACTATGTGTATACTTTTAGTCAGATTAAATAATGAGCTATTGTATAATCATAATGTTTAGATTTATGTGTAATGTGAATGCCTTTACCAAAGCGCAGTCTTTCCCGTGGAAACTCCCATTTGGGGTCATAAGGCAGTTGCGTCGGGTCTATGTAGGTATAATTGTTGCCATCAAAACTGTCGATCACCTTCCAGTGGATCTCATATTTGGGTTTCTATGGCAGTGTACAAAATTACAAGGAGAAAATACAAGTGAAATAAATAAAACCAGAACTTATTGCTTACAATTTAAGCTATATCATAGTGTGTAATGTGAGTGTTGTGTATAGTACCTGCATGTATTTGAAGAGCAGAACCACTACAATTAAGCTAAGCAGAACAGCAGTGGACACGACACCAGACAACAGAGGTGTGAAGAGTTTATGGGGCACAGTTCTTTCTGGGGAGAGAAACACATGCCCTCACATCCATGAATATACGCACACTCACATCACACACCACATCTGTGTTTAAAACAGTAATACTTCTTAATTCACAGTACCATATTAATAAGTGAGTGTTTTAAATCTGTTGTTCAGAGGATTTTAAGAGCTTAGTGTCAGTATCAAATCCTAATGTGCACACGCTGCACAAAATGATAATCCCTCATATCTGTCAACAAGCTCAGTGTGTGTCTGAGAACATTCGGGGATTATCTGTTAACAGCTGTGTGTGTGTTTGGGTGTGAACGGGTTTGCGTCTATCTACCGCTCTCAATAACACTATATGGCATGAACAGGGTTGGGGAGTAACGCCGTTACGTAATCAGGATACAAAAATCCAGTAACTGTAATTCGTTACGGTTACGTCAAAAAACGTAGTAATCAGATTACAGTTACATTTTGAAAAAAGGGGGGATACTATCAGGATTACAATCGTTTCATTTAAAACTAAATAAATAATTATTTTGCCATAATAACACCATATTAAGCGCTGCTTGATTATACAGTAGTTCCTAGTTCTGTTGCCAGTGATGACTCACGTGAGCCACCCGCTGGTGCATGCGCAAAAAACACCCGTCTACAATCTCCTCAGAAGCAGATTGAATCACTGCTGCTAGTTGAAACAATGCTGCCCGCGAGGAAAAACGCTATCAATTAATGGAAATTTCGCTGCTTTTTTGTTTTCAAACAAGAAAATGCAAACAACATGTTTGTACATTGCAAACTCTGCCTTCCAGCTACAAAAACACTTTCTTTATCAAAGGACTAAAAAATAATCTGTAATACCATACTGTAGCCACTAGATGTCTCTATAGCCCTTTACATTTATATATTCAGGGCTGTGTATTCCCATTATTGCTTAGTTTCAATACGTTTTAAAAGTAACCAAAATGCTACACATTAAAATTAAAGCAAAACAAACATAAACAGAAATGTTTGATCCGAGCTTGTTCATTTTGTTTATGACCTGATGTGACTTATATATTTTTAAGCTCTAAACAACAACAATGATAATAATATTGCAATAGATAATTTATCAGATTTGTAAAATTGTTATTGTTGAGACCCATTCAAAAGTATGGAACGTGTAACATTTAAAAACTTGCAGAAATTGAAAAGAAATAATTAAAATTAAATTTAAAAATGCAATTTATTTATAGTAAAGTTGATCCCCCCCAAATTTCTCTTTCTTTCTTTCTTTCTTTCTTTCTTTAAAACAGAATGCTTGTTTTTTGGTGTGTCTGGGAAAATTAGCTAATAATTAGCTATTAGCTATAAATTAGTTTAATCTGACAAAATCTCAATTTGGGGATGTCCTTGAAGGTAAAAAAGATTCACAAGTTAGGTAAATAAAGCATCTTAATTGTAATGAACGTCCCACATCAACAAAATAGAATGTTTGTTTTGGGTGTGTGTATTGGGAAATTAGCTGATAATTAGCAAAGCAATATGCTAAATGTTTAAGTTTAATCTGACTAAACCTCCGTTTGGGGATATCCTTGAACATAAAACATTGAACATTAATTAAATAAATAAAGTTTAATTGTAAATGTTGACTGTAAATGGGTGATTTCAAAACACTGCTTCATGAGGCTTCGAAGATTTATGAATCTTTTGTTTCGAATCAGTGGTTCGGAGCGTGTATCAAACTGCCAAAGTCATGCCCCCCAGTGGTGAACCATTCAAATTTTGAAACACTTATGATGTAACGAAGCATCGTTTACTGAAATCACGTGACTTTGGCAGTTTGATACACGCCCCGAACCACTGATTCGAAACAAAAGATTCGTAAAGCTTGGAAGCTTCATGAAGCAGTGTTTTGATATCACCCATTACTAGATAATGTTGAAAAAAGTCGTTATTTTGTTTTTTTGGCACACAAAAAGTATTCTCGTCACTTCATAACATTAAGGTTGAACCACTGTACTCACATGAACTGTTTTAAATATGTTTTTAGTAGCTTTCTGTGCATTGAAAGTGTTAATTGTCTTGCTGGCAATGGAGGCCTCACTGAGCCATCGGATTTTATGAAGAATATCTTAATTTGTGTTCTGAAGATTAACGAAGGTCTTACGGGTTTGGAACGACATGAGGGTGAGTAATTAATGACGGAATTTTCATGTTTGGATGAACTAACCCATTTTTTGATGAATACAATTTTTTTTTTTTTTTTTTTTTTTTTTTTTTAAACAGTATATATTTTGAACTAAAACCTTTTGTAACTTTATAGATGTTTATTAGTGACTTTTGATTAAATTAATGCATCCTTGCTGAATAAAAGTATCAATTTCTTTACTTTTTGTTTGTTTGTTTTGAGGTCACAGGGTTGTGTGACAAAACTGTATTTCCCATCATTCTCACAATAAAACACCAAGATAAAGCATCTATTACAGACCTAATGTGCATCCTTTGCTTTTCATTTCATTGCATTAGTGCGAAAAAAGCTTCCTGTCTTATCAGTAAGTGAAAAAAAAGAAAATAAATATGAAATTGCCTCCATTTTTTCCTACTAAAATCCCTTGAACACACATCACATAGTAATTATGACTTCTGAACTTGTAAACAGCAGATTCCCGGGAGCAGCTGAAAGCAGCATTAAAAGACAGTCTGTAGAAAGCTTCTTTCTGGCCTTGAGATTGAACAACTATGCCACACTGACACTGCTGTAACAACTGTATTGCAATATACAACATGTATTGTCTTTTTGGACCCTGATAATTGTTGTTAACTGCTACAATAAGCTTTAGAAAAACAATAGAAGTCTAAGGTATGAATCTCACCGCTGATGGAAAAGAGGGTGTAGGCATGCTCGCCCTGGGTTTTTGCCACACACTCAAGAGTGTGAAATTTTCCTTTGCTGATATTAAGTCGACTTTCCACCTCACTTCGTCCAAACTCTGACCCTGACACTGTTACCACGGCAACATCCTCATCGGCCTGCGTCGCATTCAACAAGAGGGAGCACCTGTCAGAGAATGACAAACAGCTATAATAATAATCCATATAACATTTTTTTCCACATTTTATCATCTAAGAAACACCTTCCCATTCTAAATGGCTTTGTGACACTGCAATCTCAATAGTTTGTTTACCATAACATACTGTAAGTTAGTAGATGTGTTACACTTTATTTTGATGGTAGACATTCTACTAACTATAAGTAAATTTGCAACTACATGTCAACTAACTCTCAATAGAGTATTAGTAGACTGTAATGTTAGGGTTCGGGTTAGTACAATAAGTTGACACGGAGTTGCAAAGTTACTTCTAGTTAGTAGAATGTCTAAAGTGGACCATCGAAATAAAGTGTTAGCATGTGTGCTATTTTATGGTTGAGTGTGAGTGGCTTATATTAGTCTGCATGTGAGTCATACCGTGTATGTGGCGGCTCGCAGTAATACCAAGATATTTTGGGGACAGGATATCCTGAAGCAACACACCGCACCTGTCCATCAACTGGCCCCTCCTGGGAAACTATCACAGGTTTACCTGAATGAGAGAGTTACTGTATTTATATAAAGACTGTAATAGAGAAATTGAGGTAAGTATCTGGCAAATTTGAAAGCTAAAATCCAGTCAATCCTCTGAACTCACATATAACGTGGACAGTGAATGAATGATTTACAGACGCATATGTGTGATTGGCTGAGAAAGTGTAGATCCCGCCCTCTGATCCATGAATTCGAACCAGCCTCAGTTCACTGATGTACCTGCAATATTCAGACAAACAACACTCAATGTCTGTTAAAGATTCACATATAAATGTTGGAAATTAGGTCAAATGTTCAAGGTGTCTGAATAAATTTTGGTTTGACCATATATATATATATATATATATATATATATATATACGTACACACATAAACATACATGTGTGTATATATATATATATATATATATATATATATATATATATATATATATATATATATATATATACACACACACACATACACATACATATGTATATATTTAAGAAATATTTACATATATATATTTACATTCATATATAATTTATATTAAATATAAATATTTCATATATAAATATAATAGATTTTTGATAAATATACACGTGTGTATTTATATATACATAATAAATATACACAGTACACACATGTATATTATGTAAACACAAAATTTTATTTTGGATGCGATTAATCACGATTAATTGATTGTGTACCTGTACTGCTGGTTGTGTAGTGTAATGACGTGCTCAGATGTGTTTTGGAGCTGTTCGTTGTTATAGGTCCAATAGATTTCGGAGGGTTTGGGGTATGAAATCATCTCCACACTGAGGGTCAGACTCTCTCCCTCTCGCACCTGCACCACACTGTCCGCTCCTTCCGTAAGGTTAATGAAACCTTGCTCTGCCACAATTATACACATAAACAGATATCTTGGTGTTTAGCCAGGGACTTCTATTTCAACGTTTCAACAATTGTCATATTCAGTGTTACAATTTAGCCCATTCATTTTCGTACAAGTCTTGCTCTTCTTGCTCTCTGGTTAAAGTCAATAGTATTTAGAAGGTACAACTTAATCTCACATTTCTTACCGTAAACCTCCAGATTGACACTTGCCATGGAGACACCCTTCTCATTCTTCGCACTACATTGATAGACTCCAGAGTCACTCATCTTCACAGACTTGAACTTCAGTGTTACTGAGCGCTGATATCCTCGAGAACCAGGCACGATCTTAGAGTTAAATTCTTCTGTTGCTATCTAAATCATTATTGACAACATTAGTTCAGGTTAGGTACTGTACTTACAGGAAGCAATCTCAGATTATTCAACAGGTGTGTGGATCTAACCGCTTCTGAAGGGATACTCCAGCTCAGGAGGAAATCATGGTTGATGTTGATGGCGCTACAGGTGAGCTCAAAGTCCTGATCCTGGATCAGAATCACATTTTCCATTATGGATAGGCTGATCGCTGGCACGGTCTCCGGGACTGTATCGGAAAAACAATAAACATGCAATAAAGCATACAGGCAAAGATATACTGAGATATATGTAATGATATGACAATGATACACTACTGTCAGAAGTTTTATGTTTTTGAAATACATCTTTTATGTTTACTAAGGCTACATGTGTTTGATCAAAAATACAGTAAAACTAATATTATTACAATTTAAAATGACTGTTTTATTTTAGTATATTTAGTTATATTTTAATAAATTTTTCAGGATTCTTTGATGGATTCAATAAACAGCATTTATTTGAAATAGAAATCTTTTGTAACATTATAAATGTCTTTACTGTAACTTTTATGTGTCACTGCTGAATAAAAGCATTTATTTTATAACCAATCATAAGTCGCACAGGTATATTTGTAGCAATAGCCAACAATACATTGTATGGATCAAAATGATCAATTTTAATTTTATGCCAAAAATCATTAGGATATGAGGTAAAGATCATGTTCCATAAAGATATTTTGTAAATTTCCTACCGTAAATATATAAAAAAATTATTTTTGTGAGTGTATATGCATTGCTAAGGACTTCATTTGGACAACTTTAAAGGCGATTTACTCAATATTTTTTTGCACCCTCAGATTCCAGATTTTCAAATAGATGTATCTTGGCCAAATATTGTCCTGTCCTAACAAACCATACATCAATGGAAAGTTTATTTATTCAGCTTTCAGATGATGTATAAATCTCAGTTTCCAAAAATTGACCCTTATTACTGGTTTTGTGGTCCAGGGTCACAAATCAACATATTATAATGATTTATGAAGGATCATGTGACACTGAAACCTGAAATAATGGCAGCTGAAAACTCACAGGGGTAAATTACTGTACTGTAATTTACTGTATTTTTGATCAAACAAATGTAGCCTGCTTCTTTCAGAAACATTAAAATATCTTAATTATTCCAAACTTTCACATTTATGTGTGTCCACTACTGGAAGTAAATTTGCTTATGGTATCTCTTTATCAGCTCTCTCAAACTCTTTCCATCTAACAAAGTGGTAGATGTGATGCAAAAGAAAAAAGCCACATAATCATATAATCACGCCTAATTAGATTAGCATAATATAGAGGAGAGAAAAACATTTCCCATATTTCCCACATTTTTGTTTACTTTTGTACAATAAATTCTTGTTTAAACAATTTTAGGACTTTGTTTTTTGATGTCCAATGTAAAATCTAGGAACAAAACTAGTTAAAGGGATAGTTCACCTAAAAATAAAAATCATCATTTGCTCACCCTCACATCATTTCAAACATTCATGACTTTCCTTCATCTGTGGAACACAAAAGAAGATATTTTGATGAATGTTTTTTGTCCAATGGGGTCTGCAATAACACTGGGCTCCATTCACTTTCATTGTATGGACAAAAAACAAAAGATAGTCTTCTTCAAAATTATATATTCTTTAGTGTTCCACAGGAAAAAAGAGAATGAATACAGATTTAAAATGACTTGGGAGATTAAATAATGAACTATCCCTTTAAGAACCACTATTCTAACACACACACACACATACACACACCTAGCCGCACATTCAAGGTATACTGATTTGATTTCACAGGTTTTTCATCCATCTGCCCTGCACAAACGTAGCAGCCATCAAAGGCTTTGGAGACGTTTCTGATGGTGATCCCTCTTTCAGGGTTCGTGATGTAGGTGAGGCCAGCTGGTAAGGCAGTGCCAGTACAGGTCAACAGGGACAGGTGATTGACAGCTGGGTCTGTTACTAAACAAGGAATAGTGCAATTCTCTCCTTCCCTCACCAGAAGGCCATTCACCATAGAGCGCACAAAAGCGTTCTCCAAATCTGCCAGAAAAAAGCGAAAACATATGAGTGATGAGAAACAAAAGACATGCAAATCAAAAGAGAGCATAAGAAAGAAAAGGAGGAAAAAATGTGAATGCAAAAAAGGGGCGTTACATTAAACACTGGAAGGACTTGTTTATGAGGAAGTAGTAAAAAAAAAAAAGAAGTGTGTGCAAGAGGTTTATCACACAATTCGGCTGTTCATTTACCAACATTATTCAATGACAGTTAACAATAACACCATTAAAAGAAATTAAACCACATCCACACTAAGGTGTGGTTTGAGTACACAGTTTAAGGACATGCGTTTGTGCTCTTACAAAAGACCTATTCAAGTTTAATACCCTTCAGGAGTGAAGTGTGGGAATTGAGGCCAAAAAACAAATAAACTCCTCAAAAAGAACTGTGTAAACATACAAACCTTTCACATAGACATAGACAGAGCTCCTCTCTCCCGTTTTTGTGTTCTCACAGGTGTAACGGCCCATATGCTGGTTCTGTGTGGAGGTGAGGAGAATGACACTGGATCCGTCGTCCTTTAACTCTGCATCGATTTTCCGACCTTTTTCCCGCAGCCACTGCACACTGCCCATGCTCGCCTCTGCATCGTCATGACAACGGAGTTCCAGTTGTCCACCTTTAAGTATCACCAGATGAGGGGCATCGGGAGTGATAGCAGGTTTAAACCATCCTGGAATACAAACACACACCAATCTGTTCACTGTGCATACAAAGTCACGTCTAATCAACGGCAACCTCCTGCAATCAGTTAATGCATCACTTTGTTGATAGTCAACAAATGTTAGGAAGGTGAGAAGGTCTTTATGGTAGACACGGTGACTGTGATAATTCTTTAAAAGCTTAATCCCGCAGCTGATGTTTTCAGAGTACCTGCTCCGAACATTTTAATTATGACAAACAGAATTAAAAAATTACTCCCGGATCTCAACAAGTGCCATGAAAGAAAGAGAGAATAAATTATATTTAGCATTAAGTAAATGTTTGGATCATTAACATTTAAATACATGTTTTTATGTCAATTATTAACATACATTTTTACTGTGCAATAACTTTATCACATTATAAAAACTATAATTCAATGATTTTCTATATATGGTTCAAAAGTTTGGGGTTGGTAACATTTTTGTAATGAAAGAGCCTCATGCTCACAATGGCTGCATTTATTGGATCAAAATATAGTAAAAACAGTAATATTTTTAGATTTTAAAATAACTGTTTTCTATTTTAACATGTTTTAACTTATTCCTTTATTCCAAAACTAAGTTTGTGGAAAGTTACCAAAAAAAGTGCAAAGTGCAAAGTTCTGGGGGAAAAAAACAGTATTTGAAATATATATATATATATATATATATATCCAGTGGGTACGGAAAGTATTCAGACCCCCTTAAATTTTTCACTCTTTGTTATATTGCAGCCATTTGCTAAAATCATTTAAGTTAATTTTTTTCCTCATTAATGTACACACAGCACCCCATATTGACAGAAAAACAGAGAATTGTTGACATTTTTGTAGATTTATTAAAAAAGAAAAACTGAAATATGACATGATCCTAAGTATTCAGACCCTTTGCTGTGACACTCATATATTTAACTCAGGATTGTCCATTTCTTCTGATCATCCTTGAGATGGTTCTACACCTTCATCCAGCTGTGTTTGATTATACTGATTGGACTTGATTAGGAAAGCCACACACCTGTCTATATAAGACCTTACAGCTCACAGTGCATGTCAGAGCAAATGAGAATCATGAGGTCAAAGGAACTGCCTGAAGAGCTCAGAGACAGAATTGTGGCAAGGCACAGATCTGGCCAAGGTTACAAAAAAAATTTCTGCTGCACTTAAGGTTCCTAAGAGCACAGTGGCCTCCATAATCCTTAAATGGAAGACGTTTGGGACGACCAGAACCCTTCCTAGAGCTGGCCGTCCAGCCAAACTGAGCTATTGGGGGAGAAGAGCCTTGGTGAGAGAGGTAAAGAAGAACCCAAAGATCACTGTGGCTGAGCTCCAGAGATGCAGTCGGGAGATGAGAGAAAGTTGTAGAAAGTCAACCATCAATGCAGCCCTCCACCAGTCGGGGCTTTATTTTGAGTGGCCTGACGGAAGCCTCTCCTCAGTGCAAGACACATGAAAGCCTGCATGGAGTTTGCCAAGATGGTGAGAAATAAGATTCTCTGGTCTGATGAGACCAAGATAGAACTGTTTGGCCTTAATTCTAAGCAGTATGTGTGGAGAAAACCAGGCACTGCTCATCACCTGTCCAATACAGTCCCAACAGTGAAGCATGGTGGTGGCAGCATCATGCTGTGGGGGTGTTTTTCAGTTGCAGGGACAGGACGACTGGTTGCAATCGAGGGAAAGATGAATGCAGCCAAGTACAGGGATATCCTGGACGAAAACCTTCTCCAGAGTGCTCAGGACCTCAGACTGGGCCGAAAGTTTACCTTCCAACAAGACAATGACCCTAAGCAGACAGCTAAAATAATGAAGCAGTGGCTTCACAACAACTCCGTGACTGTTCTTGAGCCCTGACTTAAACCCAATTGAGCATCACTGGAGAGACCTAAAAATGGCTGTCCACCAACGTTTATCATCCAACCTGACAGAACTGGAGAGGATCTGCAACGAGGAATGGCACAGGATCCAGGTGTGAAAAACTTGTTGCATCTTTCCCAAAAAGACTCATGGCTGTATTAGATCAAAAGGGTGCTTCTACTAAATACTGAGCAAAGGGTCTGAATACTTAGGGCCATGTGATATTTCAGTTTTTCTTTTTTATTAAATCTGCAAAAATGTCAACAATTCTGTGTTTTTTGTCAATATGGGGTGCTGTGTGTACATTAATGAGGAAAAAAATGAACTTAAATGATTTTAGCAAATGGCTGCAATATAACAAAGAGTGAAAAATTGAAGGGGGTCTGAATACTTTCCGTACCCACTGGATATATATATTTTTTTTTATTATTATTTTTTATTACAAATGTATTTACTGACACTTCTGAACAATTTATTGCATGTAAGTATGAAAGTATTAATTTCCTTCAAAAACAATCTTACACCAAACTTTAAATGGTAATGTATGTCAACAACATTAATTAAAAGCAAACTAATATGATCTTTAAATACTTAAACCTACATTGTAAGTAATATTTTGAATTTCAGTGAGAATGATTTTTGCTTAAATCATGATGGGTTTAAAAAATAGGCACTGTTTTCTTTATGCAAGCAATAACTGAAACCTTAAAAAAATATTTAATTAAATATATTTCATCGATTTAATTAATTAAATCTTATTCAGTTTTATAGCCTACATAGTCTATCACATTTTTTGATGCACTCACATTTAAACAATCACTAAGTGCTGCCTTCTCCCCATTACCCGCACCATGATGACTAATCTGTTACTCCACCATGATCCATCCAGATGAATCAAACGTTACGAAACAAGTACGAGGTGCATTAGTGAATAGGGCAGGCAATTTTCGCAGGATAGCCGAAGATTGGATCTAATTTGCCTAACTGTCCCGTACGGAGCTTTCCCGCTAGATTACAACATTAAATCACGCGCGCGACTGCTGCACACACACACACAGGCTCGACTAATGACAACAAACCAGCAGACAAAGACTAAAGAACGCACAATTTATCAAAGCAACGTAGCATGCACGGCATTTTGAGGATTCTTGAATTATTTGTGACATGTTTTCTGAGTAGGCTAATAGGCCTATAACACTTTAAAACACACTGACTGTGTTCTAATGACAATTATGTTACTGTTGACATGGGTTATTTGATTGTCAGCCTGTGAAAATTAAGCTATTACAGAAATAGGGGTTGAGTTAAAAGTAATTAAAATGAAAAATAGAGTTACAGACGTTGAAACAACTCGCGGTCTCAATCACCTCCTATGTAAAAACACAAGACACCTGTAGCCTACGTGAACCTTCTCGGACGGCATCTGTTGCTTGCAGCTACAATCTATCCGATAATCTCCACCAGAAAAGAGCAAACCGACCGTTAGTTGAGAAGAGTTTGTGACAAGGCCTGTAACTTATTGATGGATTTCAGTAGTTGTTTTGGTCATTATGTTGACAGTAGCCTGTTATTAGTAGCCGATTGCTAGTTTTGAGCTGTATTTATTTGATGTATACGCGACTCTAATTACACGCTAATTAATTATTGACACTGTGCACAACACATGAGATTCGCACGGTGTGCGAGTTAACTTGCCATAATAACTCAAATTAATCAATAGCTATCTAGCTCAATAAGTGAAGGCCTATAAGCAGTCTAAATAAATCAATAATTTAAATGATAGCGCGCAACTATAACTATGTCGAGAGTAGCCTACATTAACAGATGGACAAAAACATAACTCTTAACGGTCATCATTTGCATCTGTTGTCGAAACAATTGGATAATTCCTTGGATGTTAGCCTAATCATCTGCTCATAATTAACTCATACAAATGGGCATTGAGAAGCCAACATTTTAGGGAAAAATATTTTGAATAATAGAAATAATAATAAAAGCTCTTTTTTATATATTAATTGAAAATGTAAGTTCTCTTACCTCCAGGTAAGGCGAATAAAAGTAGAACTGTACGTAGAAACCAAGCGTGACCCATTCTGTGTGTGAGTGTGTCCGTACATTAGTATGACTGATCCACAACTGACTGTGCGTCTTCAAGTGCCTCTCACTCTTTCTCTCTCCCTCCTCACTCTGTATGGCAAGCCATTTTAACATTTAAAGGATTAGTCCACTTTTAAATAAACTTTTCTTGATAATTTACTCACCCCCATATCATCCAAGATGTTCATGTCTTTCTTTCGTCAGTCGAAAAGAAATTAAGGTTTTTGATGAAAACATTCCAGGATTATTCTCCTTATAGTGGACTTCAATGGGCTCCAAACGGTTGAAGGTCAAAATTAAAGTTTCAGTGCAGCTTCAAAGGGCTTTAAACGATACCAGATGAGGAATAAGGGTCTTATTTTTCTTGATATCTAGCGAAACGATCAGCCATTTTTAAAAAAAAATACAACTGTATATGCTTTATATAAACACAAAATATCGCCTTGAACATACTTCCGCTTTCTGCATTCTTCAAAACGATTACGCTGTATGTCCTACGCCTTCCCTATTCAACTTACGGAACGAACGCTGCGCCAGTTTCGTTTTTTTCTGTACTAGTAGTACTTCTTATATCTCCAGTTGCAAAAACTTTTATAATGACTATGATTTGCAACTTCATAGTTAAATTAAAATCTTAATAATAATAATGTCTGAATACTTAGTAAACCTGGAATAGGTGCCAGTAACAGTTGTAATACATATATATAATGTTAAAGTGGCTTGCCATACTATGTTTCTTTCTTTCTGTGTTTTCCAGCTGCCAATATGAAGGTTGTTTTGCAAGGTTTTTTGGTATACTAGTGCTGGACATAACCCAGTCCAGCTGACGTGTGCTTACAGGAAATTCAAACAGACTTTGAATTAGAACTGCCCTTGTTAAGAGGACAAATTGCAATATTCATTATCCTAAGTGGAGTATTTTGGACGATATCACGTCTCTTGCAGCAGTTCAGCAGCTCAGTCATCTCTATGTTGCCAAAGATCACTGACATGAATTTAAAACTTATTGCTCTGCCTGCCCTCTCATGCACATGCTAATCAATAGAGTTTAAAATACTGCAGCTCTTCAATGATGACGTGCTGTCTGCTGCATCAGTAATCTTAACAGGACAGGAGTGTGTGTGTGTGTGTGTGTGTGTGTGCATGTGTCTTCGTCATAAACAGAAACACACATACTCTGTTTCTGATAAAGTTTTATTTCTAACGCAATTATGACAACCTGGTGGATATGTTGGCTTTTCAAACATTCAAGTACTTTTGCTTTCTCATTTTATTGTGAGAAACTTCCATACGACACTTGATGTTTGTTATGCAGTGGGCATGTATGTTGTGTGAGTGTACATTGTGCCTGATTAATTATTCATGAATCAGAGCAGGTTTTTGATACCGATAGGTCCTTACTCATCATCTGCAGGCTGTTTGTGAGAGATAGAGATGCTGACTCACTGGTCTTTCTTTTCAGAAGTGAGTCATTCCTTCTTTTATGGACATATGATCACTTTGCCATTTTAAAGAGAAACAGTGTCCTTTTGATAGATAGATAGATAGATAGATAGATAGATAGATAGATAGATAGATAGATAGATAGATAGATAGATAGATAGATAGATAGATAGATAGATAGATAGATAGATAGATAGATAGATAGATAGATAGATAGATAGACAAACATAGTTTTATGCTCAACTGCTTTACTGCACCATTCTAGAATAAGATTTATCAGTATTAAAAACTCCTTTTAGAACAACGCAGACTGAAATCGAGAGTAGTCTAATGGACTAAGATGCCAACCTAATGAAGTTTGTCCACTGGATTTTTGCTGACCATGCAGACAACCTCATCTACTCATCCAAGTGACCATTAGGGTCTTCAATCCATAATAGTATGATCATTGTGTGGTGGGGTGGGTTTTGTGGTGCTTTTTAAGTGTTTCTGTATGCCTACACATTGAGAGTACTTTGCTTTTGTGGACCATTTTAACTTTGTCCATTTTAATATTGTATAAGTGCATACCCTAAACCGATATGAGCCTGACATAAAGGAATAGGTCAGTCAAAAATTAAAGTTCCCTCATGTTGTTCTAAGCCCATATATGACTTTCTTTTGTGTATGAAAGGCGAACTAAGAAAACAAGTTTAATTTTTAGCTGCTCTAATGGATTCCAGAGTACAGTGCATTTTTTGGTTTTGTTTTGTTGTTTTATCCACAGAGTAGTGGATTTGTTTGTTTTGTTTTGTTGTTTTGTTTTGTTCGGAGTGTATATCAAACTGCCAAAGTGACATGATTTCAGTAAACAAGGCTTTGTTATGTCATAAGTGTTTCAAAATTTCAATGGTTCACCACTGGGGGGCATGATTTTGGCAGTTTGATACATGCTCCAAACCACTGATTAGAAACAAAAGATTAGTAAAGCTTCGAAGCTTCATGAAGCAGTGTTTTGAAATCGCCCATCACTAGATGTTGTTGAATAAAGTCATTATTTTGTTTTTTGGCACACAAAAAGTATTCTTGTCGCTTCATAACATTAGGGTTGAACCACTGTAGTCACATGAACTGTTTTAAACATGTCTTTAGCAGCTTTCTAGGCATTAAAAGTGTTAATTGTCTTGCTTGCATTTTTTTTTTTTATAGAGTGGAAAGTGGGGTGAGTTGTGCCAGTTTTTACTTAAAGTGACTTTAAAGTGAGGCCATGGCAGTAATGCCTTCAACTTAAGAATGTACATATATTTCAGGATGTGGTGCATCCCTGAGAACAATAACTTTGGATCTGAAATAAATTGTTTCAAAAATATAGCTTTTGGGGAAAAAAAGTGGTCTCATGGCACAACTTGCCCCTGGTGCGGGGTAAGTTATGCCTTTGGGGAGAATGCGTTGGGGTAAATTGTGCCAGTCATTTCTGAAGTAAAACAGAACATTTTAACGTTATGAACTGTAATGCTATATGAAAGCAAGACAAATTCAATACAAAATTTCTCATTTCAGGTTTATTTAGATATTGTCACCATATTAAACTGTTGGAATATGCCAAGTCATATTTTGTAGTTTTTGGGAAAACACAAAAAACTTAAATACACAATATATGATATTTGTGAATCATTTCAGGCAAAAAGGCTTTGGCAATAGATGCCTGTTGACATACATAGAACGCTGTCTGTCAATTATAAGAATAACATAAGAATACGCCACGTTACAAATTATTATGCAAGTGACATATCAGTAAGATTTCAGTAGAATAATCATTCATATTTTAGTTTTTCTAAGAAAATGCTTGTTTTTTTATTTATCCATGTCTTTTTAGATAACTGGCATCAATCTCAGACAAAATAATTTGCTATGGAAACCCTACTTAGAGGTTGTTCCACATTATTAAGCAAGTCACAGTTCTCATGCAATCTGGGAGGAAGAAAAATCTTTCTGAAGATGAAAATACCTGTTTGCTACATGGTCTAAAATCAAGAATGTCATATAGTTTAGCTGCTAAAATGTAAGAGTACAATTACAAATTAATAATATATTTAAAATAATCATAAGTTAACCCAGGCCCTTTGGCACAAATCACCCCGGACCCACAAGTTTGAAAAACTAGCATGATCCAGCAGTTAAGAGCTAACATACTGCTAACTGTATAGACTCATTGTGTAGCCTGCTAAAGCACTAAAACATCTGTGAAATGTTTTCAAACTTGTCTATAATTGTTCAGACACTACAATCAAAAAACCTTGATCATAGAAATTTTACTTTGAAAGAGAAAAAAACGTTTTTTTGAGCTAAAATGTGCTTTCCTCTCATGCCATGTGTCTCTCTTCTTTGGAGGATGAGTAAAATGGGTGGCTTTTCAAAATTATGTGGTCACATGACCAATTTCTTCTATGGTTTTCCAGAAACAATGGGTGGAACTACTTCCCCCCCTGGCACAAATCACCCCACTCTCCCCTACAGTGCACAGAGTAGTGGATTTGTTTTGTTTTTGTTTTGTCTGTGTGTTGCAGCACAGAGGATGGGGAGGGTTAACTAATCAGACTAAAGGAGTGTTTCAGAGAAGCCCTCATATGCGAAACAAGTATTAAAGCTGTCATGCAGGCGAACTCAGATACAAGGGTTGGATCCAAATGCAGTAGGTTTATTAGAGCAAGTGCTTCTTAAGACTGTCAACCCCCCGCCCCCTCCCCCAGAACTGCACATTTTGTATGTCTCCCTCATCAGACGCAGCCAGTTCAAGTCTTGCAGTCTCTGCTAATGGGCTGATGAGTTGAATGGAGACATACCAAATGTGCAGGGGTGGGGGGTCCCCACAGGTTGAACAAGCACTGAATTACGCTGCCTTCACATGCTATCAGAAATATGGTAATTCCCACTTCTGAAGTCGTGATTACAAGCTTATCACATTCAAGTTTCAGGAGGGGAGGACGTTCATGTGCAATTTTTACCTAGGAAACTCGTATTTATGACAATTCCGAGAGCAAGTGAAGGCAGCATTAGAGTAGTCCCAAAATACAAATAAACTAAAAAATAAATAAATAAATAAAACAACTGGAAAACAAAACATAGGAAAACAGAATGGAGAAAACTAACATAACAGCCTAGATGGATAAGATCTGACAACTGATAAGCCACACCTAGGAACAATGAAAGACTAATTAACAAGGGAGAAATTACACAGGACTACAACAAACTCATTTTTTACCCATAAACAAAAAAATGAAAATTCTACCTTAATTCTCATTTTTTTTCTGTTTATTAAACAACAACAAAAAAAACTAATTTCTCTTTATTTCTTTTTCAATAGAAAATCTAATGACCAGATGGTACATGGATGTGAGTACAGTGCATTTTTTGGTTTTGTTTAGTTTTACCCACAGAGTAGTGTTTTTTTGTTTGTTTGTTTGTTTGTTTTTGTTTTTTGACACATAATGGCCCAGTTTCACAGACAGGGCTTAGACTAAGCCAGGATTAGGCCCTAGCTCAATTAGGATGTTTAAGTAGTTTTTATAAACGTACCCTATAGACAAAAACATTACTGGTGTGCATCTTGAGACAAATGGCACTGACATATTTTAAGAGATGTCAGTACAAGTTCCTTTCAGTTAAAACAGCTCAAACATGCATTTTAGTCTAGGACTAGCTTAAAGGTGCTAAAGAGGATGTTTTGTTTTATACATTTTTGCAATATTACTTGAAACTGTCTTTACTAACTGATAAAAGACTATTTATTAGGTGCACTGAAAGGAATAATATTAATATACATCATCTGTGCATGAGGTAGGGCCTTAAAAACATCAGCCAATCGTTTACGCGATCATCGCGTAAACGATTGGCCCTCTGGCTTGTCAATCACTGCCATTACGTTCCTTGTGCGAGACGTGCATGCAATGTTTTTGTCAGGAGACAGGAGTAACAACTGCAGATTATGAGTTACCTGCGGTGAGTCCGACATAATGAATCCACTAACACGACACAGCGAATGCCGGTGGTAAACAAACACTCGTGTTCCAATACTCGTGCACGAGTTTTGGGAGGCGTTCCCTCGAAATGAGCTGTGATGGAGGGGGGTTGTTCTTACGCATGCGCTCATTTCAAAAAATCATTAACAGTCTTTGGTTTCTCAGTCGACGAAAAGATCCTCTTTAGCACCTTTAAGCCTTGTCTGTGAAACCGGGGGAAGGGCTTTTCACACTGCGCTTAACACCAGGTTATCGTTGTTCTAACCCTGGGTAAAGGAATGTTTCACACTTGTAATTTAGAAGCGGGGTTAGCACCGCCTTTTATCTGGGGTTATGAAACACTGCTCCGGAGGTTTTGCTGCGTTAACCCCGCATTGCGGTGCCAAACTTGTAAAGTGTGAATGTTACAGCTACTCTAGCAACAGACAACCAATCGCGTACTCATGCTGCCTTCACGTGCTATCGGAAATTTGATAATTGCCACTTCTGAAGTCGTGATTACAATCACTTACGATCCATCTGAAATGGGAGGGCGTTTATGTGCAGTTCTTACCTAGGAACATGAAGGCAGCATCATATTTGCACGCTTTGGATAGTAACGGAAACACTGCGCATTGTATAAACAGTAAACTTAGCATTTGAGAGGTAAAATGTCAAATGCTGACAGAAAACGGTTAAGTTTGAGTGAAGAAGAGACCGTTTCATTCTTACCTTTATAGTCCGAAATGTCCATTCAGTATAAACTCGATAGTACAGTCGGCAATACTGTTATGCTAAGTAAACAGGTCGAGTACTGTTTTTATCCAATCAATAACACAGACACCACAAATATGCAAATAAGAACGTTGACCCAGGGTTAAAGAATGTACAATGTGAAACCGAGGATTACGTTTACCCGAGGTTTAGAATGACCCAGGGTTAACTATTTCAAGTCTGAAAAGGCCTATGTAAGTTACAGATACTGTCAATGTACACCAGGGATGGGCAACTCCAGTCCTGGAGGAAACTGTCATTAGAATTCAACTTAGAATTCATCCTTAAAACCTCACCTAAAATCTCAAATTAAAGGATGGAGCTAAATTCTCCAGGACAGTGGCTCTAGAGTTGCCCATCCCTGATGTATACTGTAATGTTCACAGATTCACATCTTAATGTCTTGTGATGCATAGTAAACTCTCATGGTATCTTTAAGAGGGCAATTTCATGCTATAGTCAGACATGACAGGAAATGCATTTTAAATTGATCTGTGAGAATTCTGATGTGGACAGCAACAGAAATTTATGCAATACGTCTGACTGTTTGCAGAAAAACAAAGAGATTAAGAAATGTTAAGATGCTAAACTGAGTGTGTAATCAAAACGATGAATCTGATTAACTGGGTTACAGAGCACTTTGAATCTCATTAAGCTTATTGGTGTTGGAAAGAAGGCAAAAATAAAAGGAGAAAGAAGAAAGAGCATCATTTTGAAGTTGAGAACTGGTATGAAAGAGTAGATTTAGTTAAACAGTAAGCAGAGTTAGATTGATATTAATGAAGTTAGATTGAGCATAATAAAATGATAAAAAATAATGGGTGGAGCATTATATATTAAGAGTAGAAAGAGTGATAAAGATTACACAGAAAAAGATGTTTACACTATGGCAGCTGTCTTAACTCATGTCCAGTCATAACTGCATTATAAACATTTAAAACATTCCAGAATGCATTAAGTCTATAAGCCTGTCCAAAACCACAACAGTAGTCATTTGATATTCACAGTTGCCTCAATGAGCATCGCTGTAGTTTAGCTGGTCAATATGCCTCCATTCTTCAATCAATATGACAAGACTCTTTGACCACAGGGAACATATATTGTATATGCGCCTGACACTAAAGCTAACATTTTGTTTATGCAGCCAATTGATGTTCTTCACAAGCAGTTTTCATCAATACATTTCAATATGGATTAAAGACATGTTTTGAAACATGCCTCAAGAACCCTGTAACCTTTCTTTCTCTCAGCATCAGTCATATTGATCAGAAATACTAGTAATAACATTAGATCAACTAAACAAATCAAATGCAAAACAAATGTTCACTCAGTTTTTTTATGAGTATTTTTTTAATTCATATAAAAGATTAAAAAAGAGGGATTGAATGAATGAATTGAATGAAGATTGGAAATTTAAAAATCAATACGATTTAATAGGATGATGGATATGCATACTAGTTACAGTATATTGTGTCTTTTGCAAATTTGCAAAATTACTTGGATGTAATATTGTCATGACATGAACACTGACAAGTGTAGTGATCAAAACGGTGAAACATCCCTGTGCTTTTAAAGTAAATATCAACCATCTTTAAACGCCACTTGGCCAGTCAAATTTGAGGACCAAAACTAATTGTTGTATAATCAACTTAACAATTCAACAATATTGTGTTTTATATGTAGTAATAGTTCAATATATCAAATTTTAAGTGCCGTTTTTGATTTATGTATGTTTTGTGTAATTGTCACAAGTCCTATTCTTTAAAGTGCCCCTATTGTGGATTTTTGAAAATTACATTTCATGTAGTGTGTAACAGCTTTTAAGTGAATGAAAACATCCTGCAAAGTTTTAAATCTGAAAGTGCACCATATATAAAGTTATTGTCTCTCAAAAGTAAGAGTCGACTCTGAGTCAATTAAACGAGTCATTTGTAAAACGAATCCCAAGCCATTTCGTTGTGACGTAGAAACGAAACATTAGCATATTGCCCGCCCAATTATTGCACGCGAGGGAAAACTTGAAACCGCTCAAACACTGCCAATATATGAAGAATCAGTGGTTAAAGTTTATCTTTACAACGATACCACAGCAGTATAGCCCGAACCTTGTGCTGTGTTCCCGTCATTTTACTGACAACTGCTTCTTCAACCTAAATGTGTTCAACGAGGGATTCGCAAGCCGGTTGTTATCGAAGGATGGGTCAGTACCCAGTTTATTTGGACCAGCTTCTTCCTCCTCTGAATTACAATCTATAAGTATGATTAATAATTGTTGCTGTTAAGTTCTCACAATACGTATTTAGTTGTGTGTGTTGTGTTCGCTCCGCGCAGCTTGTAGGTCTCCGGCTAACCAGCTAACAGCAATATGTGTTCGCTTCATAGACTGTAAAAAAAGATGGACGACACACCTTCACTCTCTTCCATTGTAGTAACTGAAGCCGCCAATGTCCCAATATGGCGCTGACATCTTGAGTCTGGAGTCTGGCATAGTGAACTTGGAGCCCGAGTCTGCGCAGTAGTGAGCACGAAGTGGAGCCTCGATATCAATGTCCCGCCCAAACTCAAAACAACTCATTACTTTGGTGTGAAATAAACAGTTATGGAAATGTAGAAATTAAAGTTAAAGCTCCAGTCACCTCGCAAAGATCCAGAAAAAAGTCTGTTGGCGCCTCAGTGACTGCTTCACTCAGAGAAGCTGTCAATCACAGCTGTCAATCATGACGTCTCACCCCCATTTTTATAGCATCAAATAACTAACTAAAACTAAACTTTTTTTAAAGAACGAACACTTGAACTAACACCAGCATGATAAAAAAAATCCCTAAAATGACAGAAATTGTCTTTGGAAAAAAAAAAAAATTTAATATTACATGAAGAGGGCGGGGTTTATGACCTATACTGCATCCAGCCACCTGGGGGCGATCGAGACGCTTTGGCTTCACTTATCAGGACTCATGTGGCAAGCTTGGTTCGCTCGCATTTGACCCTTCGCAGGGAGTTTGATTGACAGGCGATCTGACCAATCATAACACCGAATCCACCATTTTGTCCGACAAAGCAGTCAGGAGTTAGAAAATTAACCTTGGTAGCCTTGAACTTGAAAAATTGTGTGTACTTACGTCTTTCCGCATTTGAAACAACATTCCTTCTCATGTTCATTCAAGTTTATTTGAAGCTATAAATTAACTAGTAAGAAGAGATGATCGGTTCATGAGGCGCTTGAGCTGAGGCGCTACAACAATCTGTCACGACACATTAAAGAGCCACAAAACGGTTTTTATTGTTTGAATTTCTTAAAAAAAAATACACAATGTGAAAGCTAGGACTTTGTTTAATATCATAAGTAACCTGCTCTGTCTTGTCTGTCAACATGTTGTCAGTGTCCTCTTTGCTCCGCGATGTATTTTTCACTGCGTGTGGTGTGACAGCGCCATGGCACAACAATAACTAAGGGGGGCGGGTCTTTGCGAAGGGTCAATTGTCTATAAATGTGTCAAATGTTTGTCGTTGTTATTACTTGGAGTTATGATAAAGAATAGAGCAACACGTTGGTGTACAACTGCAGTGCTTTATCAATACGTTTCTGCTTTGGACTAACGCATATACCATGACTGTTTGTGTGTTTACCACCGAGCTGTGTGGGCTAGGATCGCTAACATAAACACAAAACAACTTAATTCCTTTCTGAATCTTTATTTTTAGAATAGAGCGGAGCACCATTATTATAATACAATGTAAGTGATGCAAACACTGTATTCTGTACCCCGTATTAACCTGCAGAAGTCATCTGACCAATCACCGCAGACTACGGGTTCGGCAAAATGAATCGTTGAGCGAATCGTTTGGGAGTCGTTGAGCAAATAAGGTAAAAATAAATGCATATTATAAGACAATTAAAGTGTTTTTTGACCTTGCATGCATGTAACACTGTTGTTGGGGACTAACAAAACAAAAACAGGAACCTTTTAAATGCCACAATAGGGGCACTTTCACTGAATGGCACAGAGCTCAGCTCAATGAAACGGTAAGAGATCTCCCTCTAGCGGCGAAGATGAGCACTGTTTACAGGGCACCATAGAGCTCTTGAGTTGAGTTGAGCTGTCCATGGTGCTGAACCAAAGAAGTCCGGCAATACTGCTGTCCGTGGTGCTGAAGCCTGTTTAAGACTGTTCCAACTGACAAAGTAAAGGCTTGGTTCTTTTATGAGACCCCGAATTCTGCACTAAATAAAACAAATAATGACGGAGGTTAATATTTCAAGTCATTAGCCCATTTACTTCTGTCCAATTGCAGTGACTTTCCTATGAAACCCTCCCTTTTCTTTATTCATTGCAATGCTCAGTGACCGAGTAGAGTCTTGGCTGAACTGACATTTAATGTTTTGAATCAGCCGTTTCTATGACCTATTAGATTTTAATGTAAGGGAGCCATCGCAATTTGATTAACTGTTATAGCAAAGGACATCCTATAAAAATCCTTGTTACAGCAGGTTGATTAACGTGTGTGAGCACAAGATTTGACGGTTCGCTTGCGTTAGTTGAACCAATTGTCGCCGCTAAAATTATAACCCGTAATAATTCCCACACTCTGTGTGCGCGCGCGCGTGTGCGCGAGCACCTCTGGCAACCAAGCCAAGCGAAGGCAAGTAAACTGTATAAGGTTTCGTTAGGTGGTAAAGGAGATCCATCTGACCGCTTTATATCTGGTTTCCTGCTCTTTCCCTATCGCGTTCCTTCAGTTTAGTACCATGGTGTTTTAGTTTTTACAGGTGCAAACGTACAGCAAACATGCTGCAAATCGGTAGAGTATTTGCGTGAAGTTTTTAACTTCGTACGTTACAGCAGAGTTGGCTCGCGCAGCAGCGGAGAGAGGCGGACGCCTCGCGGAGTCGTGTTACTTTGCGTCTTGCTTTTTATTGGAGGAATGGGGTTAGTGAAATGCCAACTCTCTGGAAACAGATCGTGTTCTCCTTCGCTTCTATACTCAGCATCGGTTCTGTGGTACTTCTGGTTGTGGCACTGTCCACCGAGCGCTGGGTCACCGGAACCACACTGTGTCAGACAGGAGTAGATCTGGTGAACGCGTCTAATCCAGAGCTCGAGCAGTTCACGGGACACATTTACTACGGCCTCTTTCAGGGCGGGAAAACACGGAGATGTGGGCTCGGCATCCGCCGCTCCAAAATATACAGTAAGAGCACTAACGCGTTGATTGATTGACGTTATATTCCCTTCTAATAAAACATACAAGTTCTGTGCCCATATTATAATTAATCACAGTTATTTGTTGTATGTCTTAGGCTATTATTAGAACAGGTCTTTGAATTTTGTTTTTATCTCTATAGTTGTTGTTTTGTTGATGTTATTGTCTTGTCGTTATACATTTAACCTTCCTTTCTTTATAAAGCACTTGTATGAATTCATTTATTTATGTATGTGTGAAGTTCATTGGTTTGCCAGAAGAAATTCATACTTTTTATTAAAAGTTATTTAGGTATTAAACTATTAATACAAGGACGCATTAAATTGATTTAAAAAAAAAAAAACAGTAAATACATTTAAGCTATTTTTATTTCAAATAAATTTTGAACTTTCTAAGGATCTAAATATAATATCACAATTTCCACAAAAATATTATGCCACAACTGTTTTCAACATTGATAACAATAGGAAATCAGCATATTAGGATGATTTCTGAAGGATCATGTGACACTGAACACTGTAACACTGTAATGGCTGCTGAAAATAAAAAGTTATTTAAAATTGTAATAATATTTCACAATATTACAGTTTTTATTGTACTTTTGATTGAATAAATGCAGTCTGTTCAAGCATAAGAGACTTCTTTAAAAAATATTTTATATATTTATATATATATATATACAGTACAGTCCAAAAGTTTGGAACCACTAAGATTTTTAATGTTTTTAAAAGAAGTTTCGTCTGCTCACCAAGGCTACATTTATTTAATTAAAAATACAGTAAAAAAACTGTAATATTGTGAAATATTTTTACAATTTAAAATAACTGTTTTCTATTTGAATATATTTCACAAAGTAATTTATTCCTTTGATGGCAAAGCTGAATTTTCAGCATCATTACTCCAGTCTTCAGTGTCACATGATCCTTCAGAAATCATTCTAATATGCTGATCTGCTGCTCAAGAAACATTTAATGTGTACAATTGTACAAAATATTTGTGTACAATATTTTTTTTCAGGATTATTTGATGAATAGAAAGTTCAAAAGAACAGTGTTTATCTGAAATCTAATCTTTTGTAACATTATAAATGTCTTTACTGCCACTTTTGATTGATTTAATGCATCCTTGCTGAATAAAAGTATTCATTTCTTTAATTTCTTTTAAAAAAAATAAAAATAAAAATTCTTATTGACTCCAAACTTTTGAACGGTAGTGTATAATGCTACAGAAGCTTTGTATTTCAGATAAATTCTGTTCTTTTGAACTTTCTATTCATCAAGGAATCCTGAAAAAAAAAAGTACACAACTGTTTTCAACATTGAAAATAATCATAAATGTTTATTGAGCAGCAAATCAGCATATTAGAATGATTTCTGAAGGATCATGTGACACTGAAGACTGGAGTAATGATGCTGAAAATTCAGCTTCGCATCACAGGAATAAATTACTTTGTCAAATATATTTAAATAGTACACAGTTATTTTAAATTGTAATAATATTTCACAATATTACTGTTTTTTACTGTATTTTTAATTCAATAAATGTAGCCTTGGTGAGCAGACGAAACTTCTTTTAAAAACATTAAAAATCTTAGTGGTTCCAAACTTTTGGACTGTACTGTATATATATATATATATATATATATATATATATATATATATATATATATATATATATATATATATATATATATATAGCTCATCTAAATAGATAGATCATTTGTTAGACAGACAAATAGATAATTAGATGATAGATATATAGATCATGTATAAATCCAATTTTGTGAATCTTGATCTTTGTCTCTCTCTTTCTCACAAATTCTGCAGTTTTCCCAAAGCTCATCAAAAAAATCAACAGTGGTCTTCACATGATCATTATCTTCTTTCTTTTCATTGCTATTGGCTTTGCAGTGGTCAGTTTAGCTTTCTGTATATATAATGCCAGAAAAGTTCCTTATCAATCTATCAAAGGACCTTTTGGCCTCTACATCTGGAATTTCATAGCAGGTAAGTCAACATAACAAAAAATCTAAAGTACAATGTTCTGTCTACATATTTGGATAATCAACCCTAAATCAACAATTTCAACAAATTGTGATTCACTACTTTTTTCAATTTCTAATCATATACTTTCTTTTTTAATCTTCTCTCAGCTCTGTTCAGTGCAATGGGCTTTGCATGTTTCCTTGCAGCAATTCAGTGCCATCGGCTCACGGAACATGTGGCTAACTACCGTGAGAGCCTTTTTACCCTTGTGATCCGTGAGGAGAATCTTGGTTTCTCCTTCTGGTTGTGCGTTGCCAGCACTGTAACACACGGAGCTAACATTCTTGTAGTAGCCTCCAGTAAAATACATCTGCCTAAAATACAGACTAAGAAACCAGAGGAACCCTCAGCCACTGGAGAAGACTTCCTCTACTAAAGAACAAGAACGAGCTGAAAGGTTTGACTGCAGGGTCAGAGAGAAAACTGTTCAGATAAGCCAAACAGGATGTTCATGTGACCCGATATCTACTGAACCTGAGGTGATTTATGAGGTGATATGAGGTGATTTATGACTACGGACCACGGGGTTTCAGCTTATTTTTTGGCAAATAAGTAAAAAGAAAATCACTGACATGGACAACTGCAGGGCTTTCAAACTGAAATGTGACATTGGTTATGTATTTTACCACCAACAAGTTAAATATGAATGTTATCTCACTTTTTATTTTAGAACTACTGAGAAATATGTTATAATGCATTACCATGTGAAGATATAACTCATTTACGAGTCAATAAGCTTCACATTTAAAATGTTCCCTTTTTGGCAATGACAAACATGCTAAACACTCAATATCACAACAGGTCACCCATAGGTGAGATCCCAAATTAAACACTGAAAACCTAAATAGAAATGTTTCTGAGCACTTATTTGATACCTTTGTCTTTTAATTAATAAACAATGGAATTATTCACCAACTTATGTACATAAATGATTTGTTTTCTGTTCAAACTGCAGTATATGGACATTGCTTATAATAAAAAAAAGAAATAATAGTTTCTTTAATAATAAAACATATTGTTTTTTCACTTTCAGTGCCAATTATTTTTTCCAATAAGACTTAAATGTGCTTTATTAAACAGAACCAAGTCCAAGCAAATGTTAAATTTTTGTTTCATAATATTAACATTCTAAATCAATAAAATTAATGGAAACAATAATATCACATGTTGAAGCCTTTGTTACTCAAATATGAATTTAAACCTTGCCCTATAATTCTGTGAACGAAACAAAGGCTTTAATGACATTCTGTTTTAAACTTAGTTCAATTATAATAAAGCTAAGATGGTGATTGATGCATTTCAGTAGGATAATGATATGATTGTTTAAAATATTTCAAATAAGATACAATCAAACCAAAATTTATTCAGACACGTTGAACATTTCATTCACAGTTTATTCACTATAGTTTAAAAAAATGGTAATAAAATATGACAAGATCTCAGAGTTAAACTGTGTCAGAAAATACTCATCTTAATTATGTCAGATAACACTGGTCAGGTCAAAGTGTCTGAATAATTTTTGGTTCCACATTTTTATCAATTTTACTGGTAGTCCACTCTATGAAGAATTTTTGGGTATAATATGTTACTTTATTTTGCTATCCTCACTAACATAAATGAACTATAGTGTCCTGCACCCACTAGTAAAAAAAAATATCAAAAGTGTCTGAATAATTTTTGGTTTGACTGTAGGTTTTGGCATATGACTGACTTAAGATTTTATTTCCACATGTAAAAGGAACACTTTTGTTTTTTCTGGACAAAGGTTTTTATTTAATTATTTAATTTTTAGGTCATATAACCAACCCTACACTTGCACATAGAGCTCAAGACAGCATTACAGAGGTCCGGACCTCAAGGATCTCAGTGGTGGGTACGGCCGTGTTCCTGAGGAATACTGTATAGTTAAAGGATTAGTTTAAATGAAAATTCTTTCATTTATTACTCACCCTCATATCTTTCTAAATCTGTAAGATCGTCGTTCATCTTCGGAACACAAGATATTTTGGATGAAATCCATGAGCTTTCTGGCCTCTGATCGATTGGAACGTAATTTCCACTTTCAAGGTCCAGAAAAATGGTAAAGACATCATTAAAATAGTCCATGCGACTACAGTGGTTCAACCTTAATGTTATGAAGTGACGGGAATACATTTTGTGCGCAAAAAACAAAACAAATAATGACTTTATTCAACAATTTCTTCTCTTCCACGTCAATCTCCTACGCTTCACGTAGTAAACACAGTGCGGTGCTTCCGGGTCAGAACGCCAGCTCAGTATTGGCTTACGCTGTTCACGTGAGCACCATGATGCATGCATGTGATGTTGACGCAGGAGCTGGCCATGTCTTCATCGGTGACAGAGTTAAAATTCCTGCATGCTTTGCTCTGACGGCTTTGATGAGCAGCTCCAAGTCTACGTGATTGTATGCCAGCACCATTCCTGATAGGACAGACTTGAACACAGCATACTTGAAATGGCTGTCAGTGTGAATGGCCGCATCAAAACGATGGATCCAATGAAATATGTCCAGGTGCACGACCATACCATTATCTACCCATCCCTGGAACAATATCTCCACGGCAGCTCGGCCTTGTGCTTGGCAACACCCGCAGTCAACATAGAAGATCTTCAGCACATGCTGATTGGCCTGCTGGAATCGGTCCATGGGCTCCAGACACTCAGTGGACCCCTCACACGTAAGAACAAATGAGACAATCTGGGAATGCTCATTGCCTATACTAGTAAATATCTGTGCCTTTACCCTCTCCAGACAACTTCCTCGCCACCTGCAAAATGCAACAAATCTGTGAGAAGTGAGAGACTCAGATATTTCAAGACTGAGATTGTGGATGATCATGTCAATAAATGAATATTCAAAACAGTATGCAACAGGTTTAAAGGTACAGTTTAAGTTCTGTCATTATTTACTGAACCTAATAATACTTCAAACTTGACTTTCTGGTTACTCTTTTTTCAGTGTTCATGTTACAGGTAATTAACAATACCTCAGTTAATCAAACTTGTGTCCTAACGCTGACACAATCCCCCCAGGCTGCATAAGAGTCATGAGGCGTGTGGTGTACATGTCTTTGCGGTGGAGATACTCCTAATAGTGATTCTAATTAATTTGTTGCCACACCTTCACCATGGTGTTTCCCTCAGTCCAGTCACACAGAAGCCGCACCACATTTTTGTCCACACCACACCTGTAAAGTGTGATAATTAATATGCCAACTGTGTTGAGTTATTTAGAGGGGACAGCAAATTTACACTGTTATACAAGCTGTACACTTACTACTTTACATTGTGGCAAAGTGTCATTTCTTCAGTGTTGTCACATGAAAAGATTTATAGATAAAATATTTACAAAAATGTTTTTATCGGCTGCAATTTTTATTTTTATTTTTTTTACGTGATTTTTTTTTTTTTAAATGAACAACAATAGGGATGTTCCAATTAGGATTTTTGCAGCCAATACAACTTTAGATTTCTTGTCATCATGATCGGCCTATACTAATCCCGACCTCAAAAGTTCAAGCTTTATAGAAGCTCTTTGTTGACTGTCACTGTTAATCTATTTTTTTTTTTTTAGATAAAGTAATACCACAGATGGTTGTATTATTTACAGTAATGTTGTAATTGTTGTTTTAACTGAGAATCAAATAAGCACAACAAATATTGATTTTACATTGAACATTTTAATAGGCCTTTAAAGGTGATAGAGAGGATTTTTTCGTTGACTGAGAATCCAAAGACTGTTACTGAGTTTTTGAAATGACCGCATGCGTAAGAACAACCCCCCTCCTTCACAGCTCATTTCAAAGGAACGCCTCCCAAAACTCGTGCACGAGTATCGGAACACGAGTGTTTACCACCGGCATTCGCTGTGTCGTGTTTTTTGGATTCATTATGTCGGACTCACCGCAGGTAACTCATAATCTGCAGTTGTTATTCCTGTCTCCTGACAAAAACATTGCATGCAGCGCCTGTAGAGAGTGGAAAGTTACTGGAGTGCGCAGCCGCACACGTCTCTCACAAGGAACGTCACGGCAGTGATTGACAAGCCAGAGGGCCAATCGTTTACGCGATGATCACGTAAACGATTGGCTGATGTTTTTAAGGCCCTACCTCGTGCACAGGTGATGTATATTAATATTACTACTTTCAGTGCACCTAATAAATAGTCTTTTATCAGTTAGTAAAGACAGTTTCAAGTAATATTGCAAAAATGTATAAAACAAAACATACTCTTTAGCACCTTTAAAAACAGAGCTTACTTAAAACTATCCATTTAAGTATACTTTGGCTTATTAAAGAGCCTTGACTTTAACACTGAAGATAATTGCAAGGCTGTCTCAGTGGGTGCAGCTCATGAGACAGATGAAGGAAGACTATGACAAATTTTGTTTGTGGAAACAAAAGAAAAATAAAGTAGTACTGCAGCTCGAAGAGAAAGTGATTTTCAATCTTAAAGTTTTACTCTGGTCTTGTGTTTCAGTCACAGATGGTGTAATATGACAGTTTTGGTGTTTATGACCATTCCAATTTTTCATATCTCTATATTCATATTAGGCAATTATTTCACGACTTTTATTATATATACACCTCGGGAAAAAAACTGAGGTCCGGACCTCGGGATCTCAATGGTGGACACGGCCCTGTACCTGAGGAATAGTGGAGTTAAGAGGCATTCAGAGATCGAGAGTGAATTCCACCGCTAAGGACTACAACAGCTTATGTCACGAATAACGTCACTGGATTAGCTATAAATACTGAGAGTCTCTTCATGATTGCCAGTTACATGGATCCCTGGCTTTACGTGCACACCCTGGGGTTATATAGAGGGACCAAATACTTAAATTTAGATCAGTACTGGGAGGCTTAGTTAGTGCCCGAGGTGACCATGTGAAGCTGGAAGTAGGGCACCGCCTGACGCCTGTATGGTTATTTGGTGGGCAGCAGGGGGCGCCCTAGATCGTAACAAATCCTAACTCTACACTCTTCACATTTTACATTGTCACACACAACAAACAAAGTACCATGGTTTTACCATTGTGTTTTCCCCATTTCCCACATGAATCAGATATCCATGTAAATGTCATGATACATGAATTCCAGTCTCATGCTTTATGTACTGTGGTATTATGTGATACAATGCACTGTACTACCACATTACTTTTTTGATCGATATTAATCAATTTCCCTTCATTGTATAGTTATAGTTGCAACTATATATATGGGCCTTAAAGGGATAGTTCACCCAAAAATGAAAATTCAGTCATCATTTACTCACCCTCGAGTTGTTCCAAACCTGTATGAATTTCTTTATTCTGCTGAACACAAAAGAAGATATTTTGAAGAATATCGGTAAACCTTCCAGAAAATCTTCCAGAATCTGTCAGTTTGGGGAGTTCATTTTTAGTCCATCTCCCTACCCTGAAGTCCGTTTTGCATAGATGGACTAAACATGATCTTCCGAAACTTACTGCCAGATTCTGGAAGATAAATTCTTCAAACAGTGGTACAAGAGGATGTGGTGCTGGTCCTTCAAGCGTCACTCTCAATCTGTATAAAGCCTATAAATCTATAAAGCCTATAAAAAAAACAGTATTCATGTATTTTACAACACTTCAGATTCTTATTAAGTGGGGGCAATTTTTTAGGATTCTTGACCTGTAAGTCTCTAAGATCTTGTCACCTTGCACTTCTGGAGACTCCAGGTATAAGTTGCAGTTCTGGAAAATAGTGGCACTGGAGACAAAGGGTTCCTGATGTTTTCACACTTAATTCTTCACCTTAATTCTTTTGCAGTTAATATGTCTTTTCTTTTCCACCTGTTGTTGTCTGACCCAATGAGCATTTCACTGTCCAGTGGTCATGCCTTAACTGCAATTTCTAGTATTTTATCAGTCTGAATTAAATGTCTTTTTTGGCTCATTTTATCTGTAAAAGAAAATGTACATAATAATTATGCACACCTGAATATAAGGCGTTTTTCATCTCCAGCTTCCATAGACAATTATAATTAAAATTAATAGTAGTTGTTAAGATTGATATGGTTTGGAATTGGTAAAATGTGCCTGGAAAAAAATATGATCAGAAAATCAACATGCCTAATAATTATGCACACACTCTTTTTTTTCCATACTATAGAAGTTAGTGGGGCCCATAAACCGACATTCTTCAAAATATCTTCGTTTGTGTTCATCAGAAGAAGAAAAAATCATACAGGTTTGGAACAACTTGTCTTGAGATGAACCATCCCTTCGGTGAAATCCCTGCATTTCACCAAATGATGTGATTTTGTAACTTGGGTTGCCACATCATGAAAAGGTGAAATTATCAAATATTTAAGAGCAATAAACCCACTTTTCTTGTAGCACCACACGTTCTTCAGGGTGCTTTTCGATGATGTCACAGACTGGTGAATGACTCAGTTTTTTATATGATTTCAGAATAGCTTCTTGTTCCTGTAACACTGAATGACCTCTAATAAACTGCATATTTAGGGGTATAGTCCCCAGGTTATTTCAATACTTTAAAAAAAAACTGTAAGAAATAGTCCTTTTAACACAATCAACTTAAAAATGCCAAGAAAACAAATATATTTTGATCTTGGTATATTTAAAGATGTAATGGTAAAATCAAAGTCTGGACCATTATTACGCTGAATGACAATTTTACACTTTGGAACATTATTTTACCCATATTTCAACATTTTATTTTCATGAAAGTTATTTGAAAGATGAAAGTACTTGCATTTGATACATTTTTTATGTATATATGTAAAAATACTTTAGTATATTTAATTTAATGTGGGTACCTAAATAATGAAATCGCATCTTTGACCCATATGATGAGAGGGAGAAGATGAGTGGAACATGTAGAAAGAGATGAGAGAGGAGGAGTCATCATTATTTACTCATACTCATTTCATTAAAAATCTGTATGAATTTCTTCTTCTGCAGAATATGAATTAATCTTGGGGTTAATGTTTTTAATTAATGACAGAACTATCCCTTTAAGGCAGCAAACCATGATAAGCCCGCACTGTGCAGCAGTTTGTTGCTCATATGTGTACTACATGTTTTGACCAACAGAGTGCATTATTGTAGCATTTTATTTTTAAAGGTGCACTAGAATCAAAAATTGAATTTACCTTGAATAACAAGAGTTCAGTACATGGAAATGACATACAGTGAGTCTCAAACACCATTGTTTCCTCCTTCTTATGTAAATCTCATTTGTTTAAAAGACCTCCGAAGAACAGGCGAATCTCAACATAACACCGACTGTTACGCAACAGTCGGGATGATTAATATGTACGACGCCAATATTTGCATATGCCAGCTCATGTTCAAGGCATTACACAAGGGCAGCCAGTATTAACGTCTGGATGTGCACAGCCGAATCATCAGACTAGGTAAGCAAGCAAGAACAATAGTGAAAAATGGCAGATGAAGTGATAATAACTGACATGATCCATGATTACATGATATTTTTAATGATATTTGTGAATTGTCTTTCTAAATGTTTCGTTAGCATGTTGCTAATGTACTGTTAAATGTGGTTAAAGTTACCATCGCTTCTTACTGTATTCACGGAGAGACAAGACTGTCGTTATTTTCATTTTTTAAACACTTGCAGTCTGTATAATGCATAAACACATCTTCATTCTTTATAAATCTCTCCAAAAGTGTGTAATGTTAGCAGGGAGCGCGCAATTTAAAGGGGCCACGCGCTAAATCAGTGCATAGTTAATGATGCCCTAAAATAGGCAGTTAAAAAAATGAATAAAAAAAAAATCTATGGTGTATTTTGAGCTGAAACTTCACAGACACATTCAGGGGACACCTTAGACTTATATTACATCTTGTAAAAACTGATTCTAGGGCACCTTTAACAATAGCGGTCTAGACTCGCATTGTTTCCCTAAGGTGAGGTCAGGCATGCATGAGGAGGGTTCCCGCCTCTCTGAACTCTTAACTATACTTATTCTTGCTATTAAATAAAATAAATGATCAAATTCAAATAGCCTGCATGGGCAATTTCAAATATCATGTATTATTGCAAAAAATAAATTAGAAATTGTAAAAATATCACTAACACTGATGAATAAACAGTGTTATTAAATAGCGGTCTCAAAAATTTTCTTACTACAATAAAGTTAGTAAGTTGGTAGTAACCACCACTGTCATAAAAATAAAAATAGAAAATAACAAAAAGTGAAAAGAAAGTGGTGTTTTGGGTTAAGGTTACCGGAAACTACAGTTGGTAAATGGTAAATACTGCATGTTCTTTGATGTTTGGATGCATTTTTGTGGGGAGAAGCAAATGGAAACCTCAGTATATGTGTGTGGGCGAAACACAGGATATCCCACAGCACTCAACCATTAGCATCACACCCACAAAAGCATGAAAAATCTAATATAACTGTTCCCTGGGCATAAACTTAGTCCCTTTGCGTCAGTTATTGACTTCTGCTCATTGGAAATTATTGATCAATTTCCACATCCTTTCCTGAGAAAGACATACAGAGTAAATACAGAGGAATTCACTCACACACAGACATTATGAATATCAAATCAAAACTGTGGCTTGTTTTATGAATCACTATGCATTTGTGAACAGTGTTTCTCCAGTGATCAAAAACACTCTAGAGATTTTGAGGAGAAATAAATCCTCATAACTACAGTATCTTTATGATTCTCTTTGCAACTTGTTGCTTTTTTAGGCTGTTCAGCACTTTGCTGTTTTGAAAAAAAAGTATAATATCTGCCATTAATGTTTTTACAAAAATGAAAAGGCATTTAGAATGTTCATGTCTACTCTTGACTTTGTAACACTTGACTAAAGGGTTTGATGATATTTACTGGTAAAAGTTTGGAAATAATTGGTGATTGGAAATTGTTTGAAGTGACAATTATTGTTTTGAAGTAAATTAATTCCTGCACTACTGTTTAAATATACACCTGACTTACAGATTATAATAAAAAAAACAAGAATTTAAGGTTTGAATGCCAATATTTTCACGACTTCATAGAAACAAAATATATATTGTTAAAAACATAAAAAATATTGTTATATTAAATTATAAATTATGGCCATAATATGCATAGTTTTGGACTGTAAATGTTTTTATTTTAGCCCATTGACTCAAAGTACATTTGGAAATCCTTGGACTCCTTCCCAGCACAGTTTATTGGATGTGGCCAAATCAATACAGTGTATCTTGGAGCACTTCAGAGCATCCCATTGTCCTTCCCCAGATTCAGACAGTATAATAAAAAATACATATTCCACATCACTGGCAATGGTGGGTAAGTCTCCATAGTTCACTCCACTCTGCCACTTCACTATTTCAATTCACTGCAATATTTACATAGATGTAGTCTGCAGCGCCACAAAATATATGAAGTACTGGAAAGAGGGTTTGTCTGTGGTCGCTTTGTTCTTCTGAGCGACTATAATGCTGATATAAAAGCACTACAGACAGGATGTAAACCATTTAGCTGAGCTTTTATCTAAAGTGACTTTTCACATTTTTTACAGGGAAAGTTCCTCAAAAGCAACTGGATATCTTGACCATTCAAATGTGACAGTTCGACAGCTTATAAGGTTTTGGTTACCAGATCCACTAGACTGACAGGCTCAAGTGTGTTTTAGACTTAAGCTTCCAAAAATGTTACAATTATTACCTGATTTACAAACACAAATAGGTGAAAATGATAATGAAGCAAAGATTTCATCAAATATGCCCACCCTTCTTACTTTATTAAAAAAATATATACAATTTACTATTCCTCAATTTTAATGCAAATACAAACCCGATTCCAAAAAAGTTGGAAGTTTCAAATTTCAATATTTTATTCAGAATAATACAACATAGATGACATATCAAATTTTAAACTGAGAAAATTTATCATTTTAAGGGAAAAATAAGTTGATTTTAAATTATATGGCATCAACACATCGCAAAAAAGTTGGGACAAGGCCATGTTTACCACTGTGTGGCATCCCCTCTTCTTTTTATAACAGTCTGCAAACATCTGGGGACTGAGGAGACAAGTTGCTCAAGTTTAGGAATAGGAATGTTGTCCCATTCTTGTCTAATACAGGCTTCTAGTTGCTCAACTGTCTTAGGTCTTCTTTGTCACATCTTCCTCTTTATGATGCACCAAATGTTTTCTATGGGTGAAAGATCTGGACTGCAGGCTGGCCATTTCAGTACCCGGATCCTTCTTCTACGCAGCCATGATGTTGTAATTGATGCAGTATGTGGTCTGGCATTGTCATGTTGGAAAATGCAAGGTCTTCCCTGAAAGAGACGACGTCTGGATGGGAGCATATGTTGTTCTAGAACTTGGATATACCTTTCAGCATTGATGGTGCCTTTCCAGATGTGTAAGCTGCCCATGCCACACGAACTTATGCAACCCCATACCATCAGAGATGCAGGCTTCTGAACTGAGCGCTGATAACAACTTGGGTTGTCCTTGTCCTCTTTAGTCCGGATGACATGGCATCCCAGTTTTCCAAAAAGAACTTCAAATTTTGATTCGTCTGACCACAGAACAGTTTTCCACTTTGCCGCAGTCCATTTTAAATCCAGAGAAAACGCCTGTGCTTCTGGATCATGTTTAGATATGGCTTCTTTTTTGACCTATAGAGTTTTAGCCGGCAACGGCGAATGGCACGGTGGATTGTGTTTACCGACAATGTTTTCTGGAAGTATTCCTGAGCCCATGTTGTGATTTCCATTACAGTAGCATTCCTGTATGTGATGCAGTGCCGTCTAAGGGCCCGAAGATCACGGGCATCCAGTATGGTTTTCCGGCCTTGACCCTTACGCACAGAGATTGTTCCAGATTCTCTGAATCTTTGGATGATATTATGCACTGTAGATGATGATAACTTCAAACTCTTTGCAATTTTTCTCTGAGAAACTCCTTTCTGATATTGCTCCACTATTTTTATCCGCAGCATTGGGGGAATTGGTGATCCTCTGCCCATCTTGACTTCTGAGAGACACTGCCACTCTGAGAGGCTCTTTTTATACCCAATCATGTTGCCAATTGACCTAATAAGTTGCAAATTGGTCCTCCAACTGTTCCTTATATGTACATTTAAATTTTCCGGCCTCTTATTGCTACCTGTCCCAACTTTTTTGGAATGTGTAGCTCTCATGAAATCCAAAATAAGCCAATATTTGGCATGACATTTCAAAATGTCTCACTTTCAACATTTGATATGTTATCTATATTCTATTGTGAATAAAATATAAGTTTATGAGATTTGTAAATTATTGCATTCCTTTTTTATTCACAATTTGTACAGTGTCCCAACTTTTTTGGAATCGGGTTTGTATTAGTTCATAGATTTTATTTAATTCACCCTACCAATGTTAATTACTTTTTTGTTTATTTATGGTGTAATTTAATTGTGCTTGCAAGTAGATTCACATATTTCATGAATTCAAAGGTTTGGTGTTTGGGGTAAGATTTTTTAAAATGTTTTTGAATTAAGTTTCAACTATATCAACTACAACTATTGTATAGGGCCGGTTTCACAGACAAGACTTAGACTAAGCCAGGATTAGGCCTTAGTTCAGTTAAGGTATTTAAGTAGCTTTTATAAATGTACCCTAGAAAAAAAAACATTAATGGTTTGCATCTTGAGAAAAAACAAGTTCTTGCATGGCCATTCAGTTCTTGCATGGCCAGCATATTCACCGGACATGTCACCCATTGAGCATGTTTGGGATGCTCCGGATCAGTGTATACGACAGCGTCAAATCAGCTGTCTAATGTAATCAGATGTCTACTCAGCATCTTTATATGCCACACCTTTGAGGTGGATGGATTATCTCGGCAAAGGAGAAGTGCTCACTAACACAGATTTAGACAGATTTGTGAACAATATTTAAGAGAAACAGGCCTTTTGTGTACATAGAAAAAGTCTTAGATCTTTGAGTTCAGCTCATGAAAAATGGGGGCAAAAACAAAAGTGTTGCGTTTTTAATTTTGTTCAGTGTATTAATATAACTATGATTGTGTTCAGCAGAAAGAAGAATGTCATATACAGCTAGGATGGCTTGAGTGTGAGTAAATCTTGGGTTAATTTTCATTTTAAAGTGAACTAATCCTTTAAGGATTGTTCATCCAAACATGACAATTCTGTCATTACTTACTCACCCTCATATCATTGCAATCTGGTATCATTTTCTTTCATCTGTGGAACATAGAAGAAGATATTTTGAGAAATGTTCAAGGTTCAATGTTTTTTTTTTACTATTCAATAGATGCCAATGGTAACAAAATTGTTTGGTTACTAGCATTCTTTAAAATAATATCTTGTTTTTGTGTCCCACGAAGAAAGAGTAAATCATACAGGTTTGGAACAACATGAGGGTAAGTAAATAATAACAGAATTTTCATTTTTGGGTGAACTAACCCTTTAAGCCATTATCTAAGGAACTGCACATGGGAAAAAACAAAAACATAACTATCCTTTCGAAGTCCTTTAGAACTGACTTTAACAGCGGCCACAAGTAAAGCCTCAAAGACCAACTAAAAGCTACTCGGAAGACCAAAAGCAGAGGTCATTTCCTCCTTTTGGGTAAATTGTACCCGAGTGGATAGGCTAAGACAGCTTAATTTTGTTCATTATTAATTAGTTAGCCTTCTGAAAACACAGATGGATATCAAGAAGGCATCTATAGCTACCAAAATACTATATCAGATGCAATCAGAACACTTGTTTGTATAAACGTGTTTTGTGGCTATAAATTATGCATCTGTAGATCCGCTGGATATCGAATCTTTAAAGGTTGATGGGACCACAGTCAATACGTGGGCTATCCCTGTAGAGATTATAATTATAATGGGTTCTAACTGCACCTCTTACGATGGAGATTTAAGAGGGAAATGTGTTTTCATAACTAATGATGTATTTTCCCCAAAGGCCATTTTAGTACAATCAGTCAGACATAGCTCATCTAAGCCAGGAGTCAGTTTGTTAGTGTGTGTGTGTGTGTGTGTGTGTGTGTGTGTGTGTGTGCGTGATCAGGTTATAAAACACTAAAAAGCTTTCACATATAGGTTAAGAATTAACGGGGGAGCAAATTCAACAAAGATCAGAGACAAAAAGAAGAGGACGGAAGATGTGAGTCCACACAAGATTTCAGGCTTGTACGGATGGACTGCTGTATAATTTATGTAATGACAGTGAAAAAAGCCACACAAAAAAAGAAAATTACATAATTTTTAAAAAATATTATCTGAGCAGTGAAACTGCTCAAATATTATTATCTATTTATAAGCAGGAATTCCAATAGAGATATCAAATATTGCTACAATTTATGCACATGTTTTGTATCAATTGTGTAATCCAAAAACTTATCTGATATTATTTTGTTTCAATCTAGGCATATACTCTGACTGATGTTATAATTGAAATATAATATAAATAAATTATACTATTATATATTACATATATAAATGTAATAATTTCAAAATATTTGTGGCAACACATACAGTACACAAACTACTTTTAATGATGATTCCTGAGACATCCAAAACAAGAAAAAAAACGTAACAAAATCATATTTCAATCATGGATTCATTTCAAATAAGCTTTTGAGAAGCAAAAATAAATAAAACATTTGAAATAATAGCACTATTCAGGAAAGTTCAAAAAGGTGTAACAAAGTTCATAAAGTGAAAACCTCTTTGTAATTGTCAGCTCAATTTCAGTTAAACTGAAAATGCACACTAGGTATGGAGAGAGAGAGAGAGAGAGAGAGAGAGAGAGAGAGTGGGTGCGTGTCTTGGTGGAAGGAGGGCCATAAACCCTACAAACCAGGTCCACCTCAAGAAACATTTTATCCCTCACTCTGCTCTTGCTCTCTCTCACACTTAAATTAATTTTCTCTCTCTTTTTTTGCCTGAGATGTCATCTCTGCTGAGGGAGGAGATGGACAGAGTCTTGTTCCGACCGGAGAGACAGAAGCTGGTGGAGTTTATAGAAATAGAGGAGCTACAGCAGGGACGGCATTTCCTCTGTGTTTCTAGTAAGAAAATTACACTTATTTTGTGCATAATTATTTGAGTTGGCATGTGCTGAATTATTTTCTATCAGGGATGAGATACTGAGGAGACAGGATCATCTGGGGGCAAGATCAGATATTGTTTGTGAAGAAGTAAGAATTGTAAAAATGTATTTTTTTCTTTCTTTGATGAAGGGGTATAATTAAAAACAGAACCAATGTGTGTTTAGTATCTAAGGATAAAGAAGTTCAGATCTCAGTGGTCTTGTGTCGGAGAGTTAAGCAATCACGGACCAAGAAGCTGCAGCACTATGGGCTGGAGGACAGCTATGAGAGAACAGAGATCTGGGCCCTGGAAGACCTGCTGATTCTGGACGGTAGAGATCCAGATATTGTGAGTTGAGTTCAACAATCATCCCCTTCCTATTTATGATCATACCTGCTACATAACTGCTTGAAAAACATATTATATAGTTAAATCTAATCTAGACTTAAAAATAATGGTTTGGATGTGTTGTATTTTATTAGGAAGTGGTTTCTCTTTCTTTCCATTGGAAGATGTTCAATTTGCATTTCTCTGATGTTTTTAGGATGATCCCTGTTTCTTGATGTATTTCGACTCTGTGCGGTCCGTCAGAGCAGTGAGCTGTGCTGCGAAATACACACTGGCCCGCTGTCTGCTGTCCCTGAGCAGGAAGCATCACCACACGGCACTAAAACTTGAGAACTTTGACTGGACTTACATTCAACCCACTGCAATGTATTCAGATCGTGGTGACTGTGTTGTCCTTGCGCAGATCTGTTTCTATGCCTTTAATCTGGTGTGTCTTTCCTTGTGTCCTGTGCCTCTGTAGAGAAAGCAGACATTCTGTTGAATCTTATTTTGTGAGATTTCATTTAAACTGACCTTCAAAACCTAAACTCTTGATGTTGATAAAAAAAAAGTTAATTTCAGTGTAATCTGTATAACCCTTTGGGAGTGCACAAACACCATGCTTTGTGTTTTGAGCACTTAGCCATGCTTTGAGCACTCAGACCTACTAACTGTAACATAACTCCACAGTGTGGGTGAAATCCAATTTGTGCTTGTGCAAATGCAACCCAAAAGGGTGTTTTCTGAGTAATGCTGTGACTTGAATTTTAGTAATTTATATTGATTTATTTATTGACTGTTATAAATTCTACATTTGACATTTTTGCATGTGATTATTAAACATTAAGCAAGCTATACTAATGTGGTTTATCATTGTAAAAAGTGAAACTATGAGACAAAGTTGTGGATATTACAGCATACACTTTTAGTAATCTAGTGCGAGCTCATCTGGTGAAACGTCGCTTTAAGTGTTATTTAATAAAATATAATGGCATTGCAGTAGCATTACAAAACCTCCATAAATTATTTAGGCTATGCCTCAATTTTAACAAATGAAACTATTGGAGAATTTGCTAAATATTTGTAACTGTGTGCAAGATAGCTTTAATTCTCTGCATGCATATTATACTTGGTCTCGAATACTCTCAAATACCGTGGGCCACTAAAAGCTGATAATTTAATAACATTTAAGGGATAAAGTACCATCAGGCGGGCATTTTCGCAAAATAAACCCTGAGTAACGTTACATATTAACGTTACACTGATACTTGCTAAATGAATTTGTATTTTATTACGTGAAAATAAAAACCGGGCTATACAGGATCATTACACAAAAATATTTAACTGCAGAATGCCTCGATTGACCAGTCAGGATATATTACAATAAAATACCATAATAATATGTAAAAGTTTAAATGAGTTTAAGTGCACTGAACTGCTCTTTTTGAACCATCAAATGACACTTGAGCCAAACCGCCCTGTCGACGTCATACACGCTTCAATGTTTTGGGTCCATCAATTGGGTGGCTAAAACATAGCCTGAATCAATATAATAAATTAACTCACTTTTAATAACAATGCCTTGTTTGTAACGACCATGCATTTTCACAAAATAAACTAACATTTCGTCTATATATATATGAAGGATTCGAGTGAATTTATTTGTTTGTGGTTTTACTGGTAACTGACATCTGTCCCTGTTTTGAACGGCGGAGCGGAAACGCGCCTGGCGCCAAATTTCAAGTTTGGATGATTGAACTGAAAGCAACGCAGAGGTTCTTTGAAGTTGTTATCACACAGATTATAGCGGTGTATAGCGTTGTTATTGTATTTTTTCGTACTGTGTTGGATCGAAATGTACATAAAGTCTATTGTATTAGAGGGCTTCAAGTCCTACGCCGAAAGGACGGAGATTAACGGCTTTGATCCGTTTTTTAACGCCATCACTGGCCTGAACGGCAGTGGAAAGTCAAACATACTCGATTCCATCTGCTTTCTGCTGGGAATATCTAACTTATCACAGGTGAGTTTTAATACATGCATATCATTTGTCATCAACACGCAGACATATTATAAATCAGCTCTATGATTTTTATTTTTAGTGGCTGCGCTTTATTTTTATTTATTTATTTTTGTTTATTTAAAAAAAAAACTTGTTCTATTTTAACAAAATCAAGAACATAAGATAAAAGTTAGACAATAGATGTTATATATATATATATATATATATATATATATATATATATAAACGAGCTTGATAAAAATGCTTTTAAAATGAGCATTTTTATCAAGCTCGTATGTTTAGGTTTAGTAATTTCACTTTAATGGCAATTAATAGGTCATTTTCATTGCCATTAAAGTGAAATAACTGAACATAAACATACAAGCTTGATAAAAATGCTAATTTTAGACGAAAATTTCAGATGGCACTTAGAGGCTTTTGCATCTGTATTCATATATAATATAATAAATATATATACACATACACGGAGCCTGACTGTTTAATAAATTATAGATGTGAATTGCAGATTTCAAAAGCTATAATGTAATGCTGCTTGTTTTGGTTTGTCAAACATTATAGGTTCGTGCCACTAATCTCCAAGATCTAGTGTACAAAAATGGCCTGGCTGGAATCACCAAGGCAACTGTGTCCATCACTTTCGACAACTCCAACAAGAAACAGAGTCCACTTGGTTTTGAGACACACGATGAGATTACCATCACACGACAGGTATTCGGCCAGAGATCACTGATTTCAGTGATGGCTAGCAACACATGAAGGAGCAAGTTAATACAGCTTGTGTTGCTCTTGTGTGCAGGTGGTCATAGGTGGACGCAACAAGTACCTCATCAACGGTGTGAACGCAAACAACCTGCGAGTCCAGGATCTGTTTTGTTCAGTTGGCTTGAATGTCAACAACCCTCACTTTCTGATCATGCAGGTAACAACCATAATACAGCCATGTAAGATTTCTCAAGTTGTGTGGCCTAATAAGATTTATTTTTATTAAGTATTGGATTGTATTTTTATAAGCATTGGATATTCATATTCTTAACCACAGGACATTCATTTTAAAATGAATGTAAATGGCTGTTTACCTATTAGGGCTGCACGATATATCGCATGAGATTGTCATGCGCATTTCGTCAGTAAAGCCGGTTCCCTGATTTCCCGCGAAATCGCCATCACCTGCTTTCAAATGGAGCGGCATTTAATAGACAGAGCCGTAGTTCACTGACAATCAACGCAATATCGCGTTCATATCGCAGATGAATCGCCTTCGATAATGAACGCGATATTGCGTTGCTTGTCAGTGAACTACTGCTCTGTGTTATTTTTTATATGGTACATTTTTCATCAGAAATACTTAAGTAAATTGGGTCAATTTGGATGTCATGTTCATTTTAAGACCAATTTTTATTTGGATTTCCTGATTCAACTGTAGTTAGGGTTTACATTCCCAGTCACTGTAATTTTATGTTTATTTCAGGGGAGAATCACCAAGGTCTTAAACATGAAGCCTCCTGAGGTGAGATGTGGTTGTCATTTGAATGTGCTGTATGTGTGATATAATCACATTCGATTGTAGTAATAAAGGTTTCCATTAAATTGCACTTGATTGATGAATGAAGTGATACAAACATCCAATGTCTTGCATACAAGTTTATATTTTTCTTATGTGATTTTAAAAATAATTATGGCATGTTTTTATTCATAGATTCTGGCCATGATTGAGGAAGCGGCAGGTACCAGAATGTATGAGTGCAAGAAGATCAGTGCTCAGAAAACTATTGAGAAAAAAGATGCCAAGCTCAAAGAGATTCAGACTGTATGTACATTTAAATATTCATTTTTATTTAAATGAGCCAACATTTGGAATGACCGTCAGTTTAATCTCAGATATTGTCTTTTTATGTTTGTTTGTGTGAGATAGATCCTGGATGAGGAGATCACACCTGCTATGGAGAAACTGAAGGAGGTGTGTGTTTGTTTGTTTGTTTGTTTGTTTGTTTGTTTTAAGAAAAAATTGTAAATAAAAATTTTGTTTAAAACAATCCTCATGGTTGTATTTGTTCTGTGAAACCAAAAAAAAATCTTAAACTGAGTTAATAGTAAATTAATAATGAATAATAACTTTATAATTTAATGTACGTTTATATTAGATTACAAATCATGTATTATTTACATCTTTATTATATATATATAATGAATAAATAATAAATAAATGAAATGTGTAATTAATAATAATGTAATCTAGAGGCTATACATTACTGTGTACATTTGTGCTGCTGAACAGTATTTTGTTTTTCCATTTGAAGTACATACTGTATAACTTCTGCAATATATACTGTACTTAACTTTTTGTCATATCCTGTCCTTCTCCGTTGCTTCTTAGGAACGTGCATCCTACCTGGAGTACCAGAAGCTCATGCGTGAGATCGAGCACTTGAGTCGACTGTATGTGGCGTACCTGTTTGTGTGCGCTGAGGAAACCAAGCTTAAGTCTACTGAAGAACTGCAAGAGATGCAGAGCTCCATCGCGCAGCTGCAGGAGAACATGAGACAGAATGAGGCCAAAGTGAAGGAGCTGAGCGCCGAGATACAGGAGTTGGAGCGCAGGAGGGACAAGGTGAGCAGCAGAGCAGGCAGCCAGGGGGCCACATTTATAAAATGTGTACGCATAGATTTGAACTTAGTGTGCGTATGCTAAAATCCATTCTAACATTCATATTCATAAAAACGGTCTTTGACATGGAAAAGTGTTTAGCGCCACATCATGGTTTAAGCAGGCGTACACACTTTTCCCTGTGGCAGAGAGTTGGAGTATTGCAGGTATTTGGAAATCTAAGCAATTCTAGACTCTCACCATTCTCAGGTGAAGGATTTGGATGTTGACTGGTGCACTTTTATATGTCAGTGGCATTAATTAGGTGGCGTTTACAAGGTGGGAGATCTGAAACCATTGCAGGGACGATTTTAGCCTTTGGGGGCTCACACCCATATTATACAAGATGCTGTGATCTTGAGAAATGTAAAGAGATCCACTGATGAGTGATGAAGTGACTTGTTCTTTTTGATTTGTGAGGCAAGCAAAGAGTTTAAGGTGGGACAGGTGAAACTTGAATCGCTTATGATTTATTCAGGGATGCAAACTGCTCAGTTTTTCAGTAAACTAAGCTGTTTATAACCCAAAATATGTCACTTAAGTTATTCATCTAGATCAGTTTTTTGCACAAAGATTTCATTGCTGTCAGTTTTTGTTTGCTGAGCCAATTGTATTCAGCCTCTTAGTTCACACAAAGTCCCTTTCAAGGAAAGTCTGTTCACTCACAGCCATATTTGCAACACCTCCAGGCAGCTATTTCAGGCATCCAAGTCCTAATTATTTGAATGGGAAGATCCTGAAATCTCAAAAACTGCTTGCTGAAATCACAATTAAATTACATATTTCAAATCAGCAATAAAATCTGACATGAAATGTTGTTTCTTATGCTCAATTAGCAAAAGCTTATTTCTCAGGCTTAGACCAGCCAATGCACATAGTCCTAAGTGCGAGTCTCAGGTTTCAATACTCTTAGAACTGTAAGTGGTGTCTTTTAATATTTACATTTTTGAATGGCACGATGTAAATGCACTACTGTTCAAAAGTATGGAGTTGGTTATATTTTGTGTTTTTGAAAGAAATTAGTTAAAAAAAAATTTTGGACTTTGTATTAATCAAAAAATCTTGAAGAAAAATTGTTTCCACAAAAATATTTTTTAATGTTTAATTATTTAAAATGTTTTAATAAGAAGAAATGTTTTTTGAGCAGCAAATCAGCATCTAAGAATGATTTCTGAAGGAACATGTGACACTGAAGACTGGAAAAAACTGAAGCTGCTGAAAACAGGAATGTTACATTTTAAAGTGCATTACAATAGAAAAATTATATTTTAAATTGTAATTTTTCAAAGAATTAGTTTTTTTTATTATTATTATTATTTAAGAGTATAAGAGAATTTCATTAACAGAAAAAAAATATTACCAACTCCAAACTTTTGTACGGAAGAGGATTGGGGCCAAGCAATAATAAAAAAATAAATAAAACCATCTCGAGATTAAAGTTGTTAAAATGTTGAATAAACTCGTTAAATTACGAGAAAAAAACTTGTTAAATTTCGAGAAAAAAGTCGAGATAAAATGTTGAGAATAAACTCATTAAATTATGAGAAAAAAACTCGTTAAATTTCAAGAAAAAAGTTGATAAAATGTTGAATAAACTCGTTAAATTACGAGAAAAAAGTCGAGATAAAATGTTGAGAATAAAGTCATTAAATTACGAGAAAAAAGACGTTAAATTACGAGAACAAATTCGTTAAATTACGAAAAAAAAGTCTCGATAAAATGTCGTAATTTAATAACTTTATTCTCAACATTTTATCTCGACTTTTTTCTCAAAATTTACGAAGTTTTTTCATAATTTAACGAGTTTATTCTCAACATTTTATCTCGACCTTTTTCTCGAAATTAAACAAGTTTTTTCTCGAAATTGAACAACTTTAATCTCGAGATGGTTTTATTTTTTTATTATTGCTAGGCCCTAATCCTCTTCTGTACTTTTGAAAGCTAGTGTATTCATGTAAAATATAAACATTAGACTACACTTAGTTTTAACTGTATTAAAATATATACAATTATAAATAATCATTGTAACTGATAATTTCTTTAATCAAGCAATAGGCCTTTTGATAGGTAATTTAAAAAATCACTTTTTCATCTCAGAAACATTGCAAGACTGCAGCCCATGTTATCTTTCTCTGTGGCTGAAAAACTGATCAATAAATTAGTATTTTCCCACATCGATTATTGTAATGCTCTACTTGCTGGATGAATCTAAATCTTCTCTAAATAAATTGCAGTATGTGCAGAACTCAGCTGCCAAGTGAATCCTGTCAAGGACCAGGACAAGTGAGCACATCACTCCTATCTTGGAGTCCTTACATTGGCTCCCTGTTAGGTTTGGTGTAGATTTTAAAATTCTCATGGACTGGGCCCTTTCTTCTTTTGCTTCTTTTGAATTATCTTGAGATTAGACATGCTTGCTCCTTTACCCCTGGTTTCACAGACAAGGCTTAAGCTAGTCCGAGACTAAAATGCATGTTTGAGCTATTTTAATTGAAAGCAACTTGAACTGACATATCTTAAAATATGTCAGAGCCATTGTTTTGTCTCAAGATGCACACCAGTAATGTTTTTTTTCCAGGGTACATTTATAAAAGCTGCTTAAATGTCCTAATTGAACTAAGGCCTAATTCTGGCTTAGTCTAAGCCCTGTCTGTGAATCCCCGCCTTAGTGTTTTTATCATTATATGTGATTATATACATATATATAATTTTTTGTGTGTGTGTGTGTGTGTTTTTTTTTTTTTATATTATACTTTTCTTAAATTTTGATTTGTTTTCATTGTCTTCCTATTTTAATGTATTTTTATCTTTGTAAAGCGCTTTGGGATGCAGCTTTCAAAAATAAAGTTTATTATTGTTAAATATTAAAATAGTTTGAACGGCACAAAAGTGGTCTACTACATGTGACAAACAAATAATGTGGGATTTTTAACAGTATTTTTATTTAATGAAATTAATTTTAATTACATAACATATTACATTTAATTACATACTAATATTATGCATTATTATGCATTGTAAATTATGCAAAATTACAGCATTTAAATGGTTTAGTGTCTCTCTCAGTGAATGGGACACAGATTTTACTAGTAAAATTTATAAAATGAATAATATATATGTGTCAAATAATGTTCTTAGTGTTTTCTTCCTGTGGGGGAGACTACAATAATTTACTATGAATTAAATGGAAATCAAATTAAATACAATTTATTGTGTGATCAAAATACCAATAATGCCCAAAAGAAAAAGAAAAAACTTAGCGTGTCACTTTTAATTATAAACAAGCCCGAAATACACCAGGACTCTTATTTTGAAATGTCTGTACTATTGTAGGCTGATCCTTCAGATTCTTACAATCGTCTAAAACATTTTATATAAAGGCCATAAAGTAGACATTGTAATAATTCATCAACTTGAGTTCATTAGCAATCGCTTGGCATAAATCTGCACTTTTCATTGATTGAGAATCACTTTGAAGCAGTCTGAAGTGCTGTTGCGTGAGCTTGTAGAACTCGCAACAGCTCCCCCTTGTGACTTTGGAAAATGCAGCGCTCGTTTGAATGTTAGCGGGAGTAAACAGTTCTGACGCACACATAACGAGCAGGTTCGAAACGACTAGTTAATCGATCGCGGATGGTTTCATTATCTTGCGCGGATATAAAAGTATAAGAGGATAAAAATAATAAAAGCAAAAATGTGTCTCCGAATATACTTGGGCGGCCGTTATTATATGTGGGCGGCCCGCCCAAGTAAAGTCTATGTTTCGGAAGCACTGAGATATATATAATATATATAATATATATAATCACACATTTAATCTTGCCATATTGTGGTATAAATGTTACTGCGGCTGCATCTGCTGTGTAGCTTTTGCAGAGTGAAGATGGCTTAACTGTTCTGTGTGGAGAGGAAACTGTCACTAATTTATTAGAAATGATTTGTGGTCCTGATGAAACCCATTCATGGTCCAGATTTGAACCGCAGTCCGCTAAATGGTGTGGTGACATATCATTTAAATGGGTAGACAGGACAGGTTTTACCTGAACAGGTTTGGTAATCGAGTATTTGTCCTGTGGAGACTGAAGGTCTGTAATGGAGATTGGGATGGTGGGTAATGGACTGGCAAAAGTATTAAATTCTTTGTACGGGAAAAGATATTTGAATATTTTATGATGCAAATTGATACCTGTTAGAAAAGTGTGCGGTTGATTGAATATTTCTGTCTCCTGTTGTATTCCATTATCATGTCTCATATCTGTGTCTGTCTCTCTCTCTAGGAGGTTGGGGGGGTGTTGAAGACTCTGGAAGAGACCCTGTCTGAAGCACAGAGAGTGGACACAAAGGCCCAAAGCGCTCTTGATATGAAGAAGCAAAATCTGAAAGATGAGACCAAGAAGAGAAAAGAGCTGGTCAAAAACATGGAGGAGGTAAAAATAATTCATAAATATCTGAACTACAAGTGCTATTTTTAAAAACTGTATGTAATTAAAATTATTACAAATAGATTTCGTTTAAATACTTAAAATCAAATGAAATAAAATAAAAATTAAAAGGAAAAATTAAATATAAAATTTCCTGTAGGGTAGAGTGGAGGTCTGTATTTCAAAGTATTGTGATATTATACATCATGATGTTGCCAGAAATCAATGTTTTTTTTTTTTTTTTTTTTTTTTTTTTTTAATGTAAATTATTTAAATGTTAACTTTATTTGAACTAGGATAAAAAGATGATGTCAGCTAAGGAAGTGGAGGTTGCCAAGGCGATGGAGCGGCTGAAGGCCATACAGGAGGAGGGGCAGAAGGATACAGAAGCTCTGGAGGCGGCTCAGCAGCATTTTAAGGCAGTGTCGGCTGGTCTCTCTTCCAATGAGGATGGAGCCGAAGCCACACTTAGTGGTCAGATGATGACCTGCAAGAATGACATAAGTAAAGCTGAGACAGAGGCCAAACAGGTGACCTTTATGACCTTTAAAGACTATCAGCAAGTCAGTAATCAGTGATACGGGAATGTTTGTCTACTATATACTTTGAAAACTTTGTTCACTGTCCATGCTGTATTATTTCTCTAATAAATAATAATGTCCGAAGACTACACAGTTCAAAAATTTGGGGTTGATAATTTTTAATATTTTTGAAAAGTCTTTTAATGCTCACCAAGGCTGCATTTATTTGTTTAAAAACACAATAAAAACAATAATATTATACATTTTTTACAGTTCAAAATAATTTTTCTATTTTTAATATATATTTTACAATGTAATGTTTTCCTGTGATGGCATCATTACTCCAGTCTTAAGTGTCACATGATCTTTCAGAAATCATTAATATGCTGATTTGCTGCTCAAGAAATTTTTTACTATTATCAATGTTGGAAACAGTTGTGCTGCTTAATATTTTTGTAGAAACCATGATTCATTTTTTCCAGGATTCTTTGATAAATAGAATGTTCTAAAGAATTTATTTAAAAATAGAAAATTTTAAATAGAAATCTGTAACATTAGAATGTTTTTACTTTCAGTTTTGATCAGTTGTATATATTATTATATTATATATACTTTTTGTAAAGTGATTGTTAATGTCTCTGTTCTGTGTTTTAGGCTCAGATGAAACTGAAACATGCTCAGCAGGAGCTGAAGTCTAAGCAGGCTCAGGTCAAGAAGATGGACAGTGGCTACAAAAAAGACCAGGACACATTTGAGGCTGTGAAAAAATGCATAGAAAAACTACAGGCTGAAATGAAGAAACTCAACTATGAGGGTAATAAAAACATTGAATGTATTGAATGTGATTGTAGTTGAATTAGGTGCAGTTAATTCAAGCCTAATCTTTAAAAGATCTGATTTTACCTAATCTGATAAAGAAAATAAATGGCTGAATGTGAATTGTAAAGTCAGGTTGAATTCAGATTCAATTGAATTCAGAGCTTAAGTATTAGATTAGTCTCTTAAAGTACATTTATTTGTATGTTCAGACGGAAGAGAGGAGGGTCTGTTGGAGCAGAAGAGGCAGTTTTCACGGGACGTCAATCAGCTCAGAGAAACCTACGAGTCCCTCATGGGGCAATTCCCCAACCTGCGCTTCGAATACACGTGAGAACATGCAGGCCGTTTTCATCTAGACTCATTGCTTAAGTTCCATTCATACACATCATTTAGCTAAACAGTGAATCCAATGTCTCTCTCTCTCTCTCTCTCTCTCTCTCTCTCTCTCTCTCTCTCTCTGTGTAGGGACCCAGAGAGGAGCTGGGACCGCAGTAAGGTGAAGGGTTTGGTGGCGAATCTTTTCACTGTAACTGATGTGTCAAACGCTACAGCCCTGGAGGTGGTTGCAGGTGGTCGACTGTATAACGTAGTGGTCGACAACGAGGTAAGTCTTCCTTTAAGAAGCACGTGGGCATAGCTATTGGTTAGATTTTTGTCATACACTACCATTCAAAAGGTTTGGTTCTATATATAATGTCCATATAATTTTGGAAAGAAATTAATACTTTTATTCGGCAAGGATGCATTCAATTAATCAAAAGTGGCAGTAAAGTCATTTATAATGTTATAAAATATTTCTGTTTGATATAAATGCTGTTCTTTTTAATTTTATTCATCAAAGAATCCTGAAAATCATGGTTTCCACAAAAAATAAGCAGTACAACTGTTCTCAACATTGATAATAAGAAATGAGCATCAAATCAGCATATTAGAATGATTTATGAAAGATCATGTGACACTGAAGATTGGAGTAATGACTGCTGAAAATTCAGCTTTGACATCACATGAATAAATTAAATAAAAAAGGAAAACCGTTATATTAAATTTTAATAATATTTAAAACAATTATGGTTTCTTTTTACTGTATTTAATTAAATAAATGCAACCTTGGTCAGCATTAGAGACATCTTTCAAAAACATTTTAAAAAATCTTACAGACTGCAGACTTTTGAATGGTAGTTTGTCAGTATCTAGCAAAGTTATGTTTTGATTTTAAACTTGGCTATTTGCAGGTTACTGGAAAAAAGCTTCTGGAAAAGGGTGAACTGAAACGTAGATACACCATCATTCCTCTAAACAAAATCTCAGCACGAACCCTCAATGACAATGTAGTGCGTGCTGCCAAAAACTTGGTGAGACCTCTACTATTGAGCTGTTTGTTTGAAATTTTCTCAGCAGCGTTTTGTTTAGTGAAAGGAAACCCATTTGTTCTGTGTTGCAGGTTGGGCCAGATAACGTGCACACGGCTCTGTCATTGGTTGGTTATGAGTCGGAGCTGAGGAAGGCCATGGAATATGTTTTTGGCACTACACTGGTTTGTGACAGTTTAGACAATGCTAAAAGAGTTGCCTTTGACAAAGGTGTGAGCACCAAAACAGTCACACTTGGAGGAGACGTGTTTGATCCTCAGGGAACATTAACAGGAGGTTTGTATGGGTGTAAATGTCTGTAACTGCATGAGATTCAGACCTGTTATTAATTCTATGTGTTTACTAAGTTACAGCTCCAACTATTTGATTTGGGATATAATTTCACTAAAATTCCAAATTACATAAATCTGACCTTTTTTCCTTTTGATTTTGATAGAGAATTTTTCTTGAATATTTTTTTCCTTTTATGTAGTGAATTATGACCTGTATTTTTATTTACCATTATAGTATTTTTTTTTCTCCAATTAGCTTTTATTTTTATATTTTCAGTTTTAATTTTAGTTTAAGTTTTACGAATTTTGTTGTGCTTTTTTTTTTTTTTTTTTTTTTTTTTTACTATTAAAGCTATTTATTTATTTTTCATACTTCTTAAATTTCACTTATTTAGCAAGGCAACACTGCTTGTTTAATTTTTTTCATCTAATATTTATATTGTATTTTATTTCAGCTTTATTTCAATAATCAAAATGATTTTTAGTAGTTTTAGTTAACAACAACACTGATTATTCTTAAAGGCTTTTGTATGGAAGCCCATTTCCGCCACAGTTGAGTAAAAAATATAATTATATAAAAAAAATATATAATAAAAATATAAAAGTCATAATAATGAGAACGTTTCTCTTAACGACTTACTATGTCATAATGAGAAACTTTCTCGTAATGACGTAATTGTCCTTGACAAATATATATTTTCAAAGCTTTAAAGGGTTAGTTCATCCAAAAATGAAAATTCTGTCATTTATTACTGTCATTTATTACTTGCCCTCATGCCGTTACACACCCATAAGACCTTTGTTAATCTTCGGAGCACAAATTAAGATATTTTAGTTGAAATCCGATGGCTCTGTGAGGCCTCCATAGGGAGCAATGACATTTCCTCTCTCGAGATCCATAAAGGTACTAAAAACATATTTAAATCGGTTCATGTGAGCACAATGGTTCAATATTAATATTATAAAGCGACAAGAATATTTTTGGAGCGCCAAAAAAACAAAATAACGACTTATTTAGTGATGGCCGATTTCAAAACACTGCTTCAGGAGGATTCGGAGCACAAATGAATCAGTGTATCGAATCTGCTGTTCGGAGCACCAAAGTCTCGTGATTTCAGCCGTTGGCAGTTTGACACGCGATCTGAATCATGATTCGATACACTGATTAATTTGTGCTCCGAATCTTCCTGAAGCAGTGTTTTGAAATCGGCCATCACTATATAAGTCGTTATTTTGTTTTTTTGGCACACCAAAGATTGGACCAAGGATTCTCGTCGCTTTATAATATTAATATTGAACCACTGTACTCACATGAACTGATTTAAATATGTTTTTAGTACCTTTATGGATCTTGAGAGAGGAAATGTCATTGCTCCCTATGAAGGCCTCACGGAACCATCGGATTTCAACTAAAATATCTTAATTTGTGTTACGAAGATTAACGAAGGTCTTACGGGTGTGGAAACGGCATGAGGGTGAGTAATAAATGACAGAATTTTCATTTTTGGGTGAACTAACCCTTTAAGTATAGTGTCTAGTATGTGGCAATTTGGCTCTGCTTTATGCTCTTGGCAGATGATTTTATTCCATTATTAGCTAATCTTACATTTTATCTGTACAAGCATACCCTGGAAATTAAACATTCTGCTGTTTGAGCTACAGGATTGCTCAAAGATACAAAACCCCCATTCTTACTAGTTATCACTTTTGGCATCAGCCATTGAAAAATATTGGTGGACCACTATTTACAAAGAGAATAATGATACCTGTGGGGTTTTTATCCAGAAGACAGATTAGTTTACAGTCTGAATACATTTCCAAGGCAAAGTAGAACATGGTGTTCTCTAATAACTGTTAACTGTGTGTGTGTGTGTGTGTGTGTGTGTGTGTGTGTGTGTGTAGGTGCACGTGCTCAGGCGGCCTCTGTCCTGTCTAAACTGGCTGAGGTAAAGGACATTCAGGATAGTCTGAGGACTAAAGAGGCAGAACTCACCGCAGTGGAGTCTGAGCTCAGCAGCCTCAAGGGCACAGCTGAGAAGTGAGTCTCTCCAATATACAACCCCTTTAAAAACCTCACTGACCAATCAGAACTACAAGGTGGAAGGCTAAATGTTGTTTTGTTCTCCTTCAGATATCGTCAGCTGAAGCAGCAGTTGGACCTGAAGACTGAGGAAGCTCGGATCCTAGAGACCAAACTTCAGCAGAGCTCCTTCCATAAACAACAGGAGGAGCTGGAGAACCTGCGCAAGACCATCGGTACAAACAAATGCCCCTCTTTGCCGAAATGGCGCTAATTCTCATGCTGAAGTCGGGGCTCAGTATAGCTACACAATAGGACCAACTGTTGGTTTCACTGTTCTTTAACCATCCTTGTGCTCCATTTCTTTAGAGGAGTGTGAGGAAACGCTACAGAAGACAAAGGAGGTTCAGAAGAAGGCAGAGGAGAAGTACAAAGTTCTGGAGAACAAGATGAAAAACGCTGAAGCCGAGAGAGAGAAAGAACTGAAAGCAGCCCAGCAGAAGCTCAACCAGGCCAAGAGTAAAGCAGATGCCTTCAACAAGAGACTGAAAGAGAAACAGCAGGTACTTTTTGTTTACGATAGCTAAACGTAAGGTGTTTTCAGTGTTTACAGGGGCTTGTCTGTGTTAATTCCTATGGAAGTTGAGGTTCCATGGGAATGAACTGAAAACGATCCGCAACAATAGACTATGAATGCCTGTGCGGATTTTACTTTTGCTTTCAAATTAGTGCCAATTCGGGGGTGGCAATTGGTGGGTTATTATTCTTGATGAGAAACACAACAACTAGACAAACACAACTCATCATTTGCAGGTTTCCTATTAGCACTGGGATTAAATTCAAAATATTGCAAAAATCTTCCACAATCATCTTGTCAGTCAGCTCCTCACTCTCGTGATGAATTGAATCTGACTCCTGCAACTCTCGTTCGGCTCATGCTTAATATTACTATTAATAATTGTTATTATTACTATTTTATGGCTGTCAATTTGATTAAAACAAGGAATTATGTTCTCTGTGTTAATATGAATTATATCTTGAATCTGCTGAAATGTTCCTATAAATATATTTTCTTTACAACTGTGCATTTTGAATAAAAAATAAAAATATTTCCCCACTAACCTGCAGCAGTCAAGTGCTTGTCTTCTCATTAAATGGTTAATTCACCCAAAAATGAAAATTCTGTCATTTATTACTCACCCTCATGCCGTTCCACAACCGTAAGACCTTCGTTCATCTTCGGAACACAAATTGAGATATTTTTGTTGAAATCTGATGGCTCCGTGAGGCCTGCATAGGGAGCAATGACATTTCCTCTCTCAAGATCCATAAAGGTACTAAAAACATATTTAAATCGGTTCATGTGAGTACAGTGGTTCAATATTAATATTGTAAAGCAACGAGAATATTTTTGGAGCGCCAAAAAACCCCAAAATAACGACTTCTTTAGTGATGGACGATTTCAAAACAATGCTTCAGGAAGCTTCTGAGCATAATGAAAATTTCCTCTTTTTAAGAGGAAATTGCTCTTTGTAAGTTCTTAGAAAAGTCCTTATTCGGTAATCATGAATGACTGCAAAAGTTGTGAGGATTCGTTGGTCAAAAGGTGTGGGAATTCTGTGTTTTAAACTCTCATCATGTTTAGGAGGCAGATGCAGTGGCTCTGGAGTTGGAGGAGCTGAAGAGAGAGCAGGCTGGATATGAGCAGCAGATTCAAGCTGTAGATGAAGCTTTCAAAGCCATACAGGAGCAGATCGACACCATGTCCACACATGTTTTGGCCAGTAAGGTAAAGAAATAACCACAATTGCCTTACAAAGATGTCCCTTAAAGGTTATGCATTTATTTTCTGTGCCATGTATGTCAACTGTCACATTTTGTATGTTTAGGAAGCAGTGCGTGTTGCGCAGGAGCAGTTGTCCCAGCAGAAGGAGGTGATTCTGGGACAGGAGAGAGAGATTAAAGGAAAGACCGGAGAAGCAAACCGCCTCAGAGAACAAAACAATGACGCCCAGCTCAAAATCAAAGAGCTGGAACACAACATCAACAAACACAAGAAAGACAGCGCTGATGCCACAGCCAAGGTCAGAGGAAGTGAATGATACCAATAGAGACTAGTATGTTGTTGATTCGACTGTATGTAATGTTTGCATGTGTTCAGGTGGCCCGCATGTTAGCTGAGAATGACTGGATTTCCTCTGAGAAGCATCTCTTCGGTCAACCTAACACTGCCTACGATTTCAAGACCAACAATCCCAAAGAGGCTGGACAGAGGCTGAAGAGACTCGAGGAGACTAAAGACAAGCTGGAGAGAAACGTCAACCGCAGAGCCATGAACATGCTCAGTGAGGCTGAGGAGAGGGTACGACCTTTGACCTCTTTAGTGACCTCTGTAAAAGATGTTGTTAGTATAAGAATACATAAAACATATATGAAAGTAAAAGAGCAGAGGTAAATCTAAAGAATATTCCTGGGTCTCCAGACTCAAAAAAAGAAATAGGAAATTCTAATTTAGTTTTTATTTTTTGATAAAGTCTCTTATACTCACCAAGCCTCCATTTATTTATGTAGCCTGTGAAATACTATTTAAACTTTTATTTCAGTATATTTTAAATTATTCCTTTGACAAAGCTGAATTTTCAGCATTCGTTTATTAATATTATTATTTTGTGGTGTCGTGTTTGGGTCAAATCTCACAAAAACCTTCATCCAGTTACAGCTCTGGTATTTTATTGTAGTAGTAGTAGTAACTATATCAATATACCTGTAATAATTGTAATTATTTTATATTATGCATGTGTTTTATTATTATTTGTCTGCTTTCTTTCAGTATAATGATCTGAGGAAGAAAAAGAGAATTGTTGAGAATGATAAAGCCAAAATCCTGGAAACAATTGAAGAGTTGGACCAGAAGAAGAATGAAGCGCTCAATGTGGCATGGCAGAAGGTAAAATACCAACCCATTTCCTATTAAACTTTTACAATTAATTGTAATCACAACTTGTAAGAAATATATAAAACAACCATGATGCATCTGGTTCAGTACAGTCTTTTTGATTGCAGGTGAACAAAGATTTTGGATCCATATTCTCCACCTTGTTGCCTGGGGCAAATGCACGTTTGGCTCCACCCGAGGGGTGTGGTGTCCTGGACGGGTTGGAGTTTAAAGTGGCTCTTGGGAACACCTGGAAAGAGAACTTGACAGAGCTCAGCGGGGGTCAAAGGTCAGCCTTTGCACAACTCTTTTGCTAAAAGTGGCATATCGCTCCTAGAATCGATAGCCATTTTGGTTATGGCTCTCCAGGTCACCATTTCTTGGCCACAGATCCATTAGAGCATCAGATCGTGGACTGAGCCTTATTACTGCATATTTCCCAGTACATGTGCTGCCCATTGATCACCTGATGCATTTGTGCGTTTCAGGTCTCTGGTGGCGCTCTCTCTAATTTTAGCTATGTTGCTGTTCAAACCCGCTCCGATTTACATCCTGGATGAAGTGGATGCCGCTCTTGATCTCTCACACACTCAAAACATCGGACAGATGCTGAGGACACACTTTACACACTCACAGGTAATACACATACTCAAAATAATTGTGCTATACGTTAGTTTTCCAGCTCATCAGTAATATAAAGCTATAATATGACTGTATTTGAACAGAAACTGAATGACCATTTTTTCTTTGCAGTTTGTGGTGGTGTCTCTGAAAGATGGAATGTTCACCAATGCAAACGTACTCTTCAAGACCAAATTTGTGGACGGCATCTCCACAGTCACTCGCACAGCTCAAACTCACGAGGGAAAGGTTTTGGCCCAGCGCAACCAGGAGAAAGCTAGGGACAAACGCCAGCGACAGATACTGGCCAGCTAAACACTCTCTGTGTTGCACAAATGTTTAAGCTTTTATTACTTTCAGTTGAGAAAATGAAATGGTATATTTAAAATTGTCAGTACTAAAAGCTTTTTGGACACATCTGATTTGTGCATCTAATGCATGTGAAATAGCTCTGTAAATCTCTTCTTACCATTACTTATTTTAAAACGCTGTTTTATTCACACACAAATCTTTTCACATTATTATTGACATTATGTAATGTAGTTGCTATGCTACCTTTTAATCCTGTTTTTACTGAGTCTGTTTTCTCTCTCTGTACACTTTCAGTATATTTGTTTGTAGGGTGATTTTTGGCCTTTTGAAACTTTGCAAGCTACTTTTATATAAATAAAATGTCAAAAAATGGTTGTGGTTTCAGAAATTAAGCCAAGATGACATCCTGCCTCAACATACATATAAGATAATTGATTAGTTTGATAAAAAAGTAGTGAATAGTGGTCTACTTTACACTTGTGTCTCTCTTGAGGTGTCTAAAATCAGCTAGATGTTACTTAGAGATTGTGGATTAAATGAGTCAGATATGTTGCAAGAGATATGGATAACACTTTACAGTAACACTTCATTTTAGGGTATTTTAACTAGTTGCTTATTAGCATGCATATTACTAGAATATTGGCTATTTATTACTACTTGAGCACATATTAATGCCTTATTCTGCATTACTCTATTCTACATTCTTAATCCTACCCAGTGTCTAAACTTAACTGATTTACTATTAATAAACAGTAAATTAGGAGTTTATTGAGGGGAAAAGTTGTAGTTAATAGTGAATACATGTTCCCTATACTAAAGTTTTATCCACTTTACAATAAGGTTCATTAGTTAATGTATTAACTAACATGAACTAACCATGAGCAATACATTTGTTACTATATTTACTAATCTTCGTTAACATTAATGGAAATACAGTTCATTGTTTGTTCACAGTGCATTAACTAATGTTAACAAGATTTTAATAATGTATTGGTAAATGTTAAAATTAACAAAGATAAAGAAATGTATAAGTGCAGTTCATTATTAGTTCATGTTAACTAATGTAGTTAACTAATGAACCTTATTGTAAAGTGTTACTGAGACAAGTGTCCTTTCACCAAAATAAGATCAAAAACATGAATTTAGAAAATGGATGAGAAATTTTCATTTCATGCTGATTTGTACAAATACACACCCCCAAAAAATTGCACTTTATTTTTAATTTAAGGGGCACAAACTACAAAGGGGGAGATGAGACCTAGTATAACATGCCTCGTTACAAAGGTATCCATTATGAAAAAAAAAAAAATTCACATGCAAAAATGGGCAAAGGCAGGTTTGAGGTGTCAATTTCCTTTATGTTACAAACTTCCCTTTAATACACACAATACCTTTACACCAACCTTCATTTTAAAAAATGTTCCATTTTGTATAGATCCCTGTCCCTCCTGCTTGACTTTGTCTTACCTCCTTTTCTAACAGCACTGAATGAATGAAAGCAAAAGGTTGACTATGTAGACAGTTCTCAATCAGTATCTGGATGGGAGAATTTCTTTAACAAACTGGAGGGGCATTTACATAGAAAACTGCAGTAGTCACTCAACCCCTTTGAGTGTAATAATGTATATGGTGCACAAGGGCAGCACTAACCCTTATCTTGACAAAACAAGCAGTTTCATGTGTATAACTGCAGCAAGCATTTTGCTTCACAATCTCTATGATTTCCTGTATTTTGAAAAAACACAACCCCAGCTATTAGTATTCTCACACTTGCACATACTGAGACTTTAACAAGGTTAAAATGGTCGGTGAAAGTGGCTTATTGAAGCCAAATGTAGTCTTTGCACATTGGTTAAAGCATTAGGTCAAAGAGTTCATACATGGAATTAAAGGTTCATGGAATTAAAGGTTTATGGGTTTATGGCCTACACAGCTGGTTGTGGCAAAATATGTGAACTGAGGTGTACAGTATATGACATGGCCGTGAGGATCATTACTGAAATGTACAATTGAGATTCCCAAATTGACTCTCAGAACAGTGTGTGATTGTGAATGTGTGTGTGGGCAGGTTATTCATGGCAGGGCTTGTATTTTTCTTCTCATTGTCTGGGCTTTGTCCTTCAGGTCTGGACGGCTGTCTGTTTCCATGGTGGCTAAAGAACGCTGAAGCTGTTGCCGGCTCTTCTCAGTCAGACACTCCCACTGATCACTTTCTACAAACATAAAGCAGCATAAATCTTAAGAGTGAGAAGGTTTCTATCCAACTTTCATACCTGCACATTTTAGCAAAATTCACCTTTCTGACAATGAAATGGGCCATTCACATGATTCATGCAAGTCAGCACAGTATGATGCCTAATAAAGTAGTGTTCATAAGCGCAACGCTGCTTTGTGTACGGGGTAACCGCTGTATTTCTACTTTCCCATAACCACCATCTACTATACTGTGAAGTCCATTTGGCCGTCTGCTGTTTTTGTTCAGACCAATTATATAACAATATATAACATACCTAATCATTTATTAGGCTGAAATGTGAAATTTATCACTTTATAAAACCCCCTTTTTTTGTCAACTTGAACTGTAAAGTTGTTTAGATTGTAGTCATTTTACAGTTTAGGATGTTACCAAAGACATTGGTGTTGATTCAAAACAATATTGCTAACAAAAAAAAACATTCTATTCTATTATCAGACTTTTCTGAAACGTTTTTAACTTAAATTAAATTAACTTAAATTCCTTCACTGGTCCGGAGTCAGCAGGTATTCACTTTAAAAATTGTCTTCAATGTTTAGGTACTACATTATTAACAGATGCATTGGCTTGTTGTCTATCACTACTGAAAATAATTTAGTTTTACACTTGGAACATTTGAAGCATGATAAAATTAAACTTTCTGTAGTAACCCATTAATCGACTAGTTTTATGAATGTCAGAGCAAATAAACACTACCTTCAATCCTCTTCAAAAGAAGTTCAACTACCACCAAGGCTTCTGTTCTTACTGATGAATAGCTTTTGTTTTCTGTAGGAAGAAAAGAATCATTCTCATTAGCCAAGTCTGAATAATAAAAAAGATGTTGACATAAAAGAAGTTATTGTGAGAAATTTCTGTTGGAAGCCAATAGGTCAGCAAAACTTTGGTAATCAACATAAATCAAAATGTCTTTTTGCTCTGCAGAAGAAATTAAGTCATACAGATTTGGAACAAACATGAGGAGGGGGGTAGGAGTACATTTTCATTTCATAATGTTAAGAAGTTCATGAGAAACTCCACCTAGTGGTGATGCCAGGGCAGTGCAGGTTTCTGACATCATCTCAGTCAGAACAGCAGTGTTCTGATGTTCCTTTTCCAACAGTAACAACCTAGAACATACACAAAAACACAATACAGTCATTAAGATTTTGAATGCTGTAAAGCATTTCACAAACAACTTTATCACATTACTATTTTTCTACCTTGTAGGCACTGCCATTTCAACCAAAAAAATACAAATTTTATTATATATTAAACATTATTATTATATTAAATTATATATTACATTTTTGAAGTTAAGAAATCATATATTTCCATTCAGAAGTGTATTTCCCACAGAAAAGGCATCTGTACACTACCCCTGATAGAAGACCTTCATGGCGCGCAGGACTCCCAGTTGAACCCTCCACGTGCTCAGCTTCAGTCTGTCACACATTATTCTACAAACCTCATTCTGGAACTGATCTGCAACACAAAACACGCTCATTATACATCTCTCTGCTGCCCTTTTGTGTGTCTAAGTCTTGTAGCTGATACTTACTCTGTGTCTGAATGGTTTTAGGCCAAGCCTTTCCAAGCGTCTCAAATGCACACAGTAGAACTTCTGTTTCTAATTCACGAGCTTTAGCATCATCGTCATCATCATCATGTCTCGGGGAACCGGCACTCGCTGGCTGATTCTAAAAAGAAAAAAACAAAACAAATTGTATGCTTTTAAAATTGGATATTGGATGTGGAGCTCCCAAAAACATTAAAAACATTGAGGGATATTGTTACACTGTCATTCAATTGGACTGAAATACCAAAGCTGAGTGGATTTTAAAAAAAGAGAGAGATTTACTATGAGCATGTAAGGTTTACTGCACCTTTTTAATGAGAGGAAGAACAATGTCAGTGATTTCCTGAAAACGATCCACCTGCGTCGACTCCAAGATGTCTGCTGCGCTGTGTAAAGCTGCCATTTTATAAACCAGACTCTCCTTCTTGCATTCCTTCAGCACCAGATCCAGCACCTCGCTCACCGTTGGCTGACCTGCTGCAGGCTTCTGTAGCTCCACGCTAGATATAAATCACATGCATATGAAAAGGTATTGAAATGTACGGTTCTACTTGTAGGTTTACTAACCCAGAATCAGCAAGATGCTAATAACTTTTTATTGTGAGTTATGGTTTCCCAACATCTCTGCACATTTTCCCACAATGGTTCAATGATGTTGTCAGGACAACTGAGACTCGCAACACCCCATAAAATGCAATAAAAAAAAAATAATAATAAAAAAATGAACAGGAAAATTTATGTAAATAGTATTTTTTTTAATTGTGGAATATAACTTCATAACTTTTTTAAATCTAGTACTTCTGTTAAAGGGATAGTTTACACAAAAAATGAAAATTCTCTCATCATTTACTCACCCTCATGCTTTCCCTGATGTAGATGACTTACTTTCTTCAGATAAACACAAACAGATTTTTAGAAAAATAATCCATCCATATAATGCAAGCGAATGGTTGCTGCTCGGTTGACACTTGAAAACCCACACAGCGATCGTCACGCTAATCCATACACCACTGGATAAATCAATGGGTGCTTCTCATTTCTAATTTGTGCATCCTCGTTTCCTTTCCTCACTTCCTTTCCTCGTGTCTTAGCTCAACCCCATTAGGAATGCAAGGGAAGGATAAATCTGTGTCCTCGCTCATGACTCCTCAGGAAGCTTCCTCATTCCTCGTTGTGCAATTAGAGAATTGAGATGCCCTTCAAGATGGTCGAGTTTGATCGGTTTCTGGGTCACGAGCTGGAGGACGGAGGAGCGAGGAAACAAGGAAGCGCCGATTTGAGTATTGAGAAGCACCCAATGTCTTATAAAGTGAAACGAAAGGACCACTGCTTCTCTCTCATGCTTCACAACGAGTCACAACATCTCTTTCATGAATGATTAAATATTAGTATTTTTCTTACACACACCTATCGTTTCGATTCAGAAGACATTGATGCACCCACTCTGACTTTTATTTTGACAGCTCTGAGAATGGCAGAGCCTGAGCATACAGTGCTCCCATTCTTAGTCTTCATTAGTTGAGAAGTACCAGGACTTCGGTGTTGGTCCATCTATCGCCGTTTTCCATGTACGTGGAGTTAGTTCTCGGAGTAAACATATAGGCTATAAACGGTCTGCTTTTTAAAATGCCGAGTGCCGGTGTTTTGCATGCGTTTGGCCAATTAAAGTACACTTACGTCACTGGTAGTTCCTATTGTGCTGGGTTAGACACTACTTTGAAGTAGGAGCTAATTTAGTTCCCCCAAAAGGTGTTCCTAGAATGTTCCTATAACTCCTTATGAAGTTATATTCCACAAAAGGCCTAGAAATAAAATAGTTCCCAGTTTCTGCGGTGCGAACATGCCAAAAAGCGATTAAATATAGGAACTTTAAAAAAGTTCTCCAGTGCAAAAGCCCCTAAATGTGAACTATCCCTTTAAGATCATATATTTAAAGGTGCTCTAAGTGATGTCATGCGTTTTTAGGCCAAAACATTTTTTGTCACATACAGCAAACATCTCCTCACTATCCGCTAGCTGCCTGTCCCCTGAACACACTGTAAAAAAAACGCGGTCTCTGTAGTCGCCACAAGCTCTGAAAACGGCAATAAAAACAAACTGGTGCAGCCTGGACCACAAAACATAATAAACATGCTCCAGCCAATAACTGACAAGAATGATTTTAAATGCGCGTTCATGACTGTTTCAGGAAGCGCGGAGGAGAGGGGAGGGAGGAGAAGGAGGGAGGGTCTAGCTAGCCTCTGTTTTGTTTGACAACACTTCGAACGTCAACAGGAAGTTAGTCCGCCCAGGATCACTTAGAGCACCTTTAAGATTTTCTTATAGTTGTGCTCAACTTTACAGGATCTGTATGATGTTTAGCATAAAAAATGTATATGAAAGAAATGGACAATAGAGTCTAACCTGCATTTAGACACTACAGATCCAACAGCTTTCAACAGCTCTTCCTGTGGGGATACAAGACATTATACTTCAGTGGCCACAAATATAGAGAAATCAGTTTCATACCACTGAGATCATGCTTCTCAAGTCTTATTAAAAGAGTCTTGCCCAGGTGTATAAAGTCTGTCCCTTAGCACAGAGTTTGTGTTTGAGAGAGTATATTACCTTCCCTGCCCAGGTGCGTCCTACAAGCCCCTGTAGTAGTGCACTTAGCACCATGCCCAGGTGAGGTGCCACCAGTGAGCCCGTTTGTTGCTTAGCAATAGTTGCCATGGCAGCAGCACCCTGAGCCTTCATCTTCCAGGACTGAGACTGCAGAGCCCTCTGAGTAATGGCTATGAGCTCAGTCATGTACAACCTGATTCCACCAAAGCTGCCTGAAGATACAGAGTGCAAAATAAAAATGAAAAAGTGAGAGAAAACTGATTTATTCATGATTTTGAGTTAATTCATTCTCTCATGATATATGGATAAAACATCCGTTATGATGAGCCTTGTATTTTACGAAGGGGGATGATTGGATAATGTTAGACAAACCCAGTTTTCCTTACAAAGCAAGTTTAGATAGAAACATAGTAGCAAGTTCTTAAATATAGCTGCGAGCAGCGATGGCGGGCCCAAGCCCGGTGGCACCGCCACCCCGGTGGCTTCAGGGCAACTGTGCACAGCGGGCAATAGGCACTTAAAACGGTTAAACATCAAAGGACTATGTCAAATTCACTCCACATTTACTGCACTACAAGGTGCCACTATAGAGCCCCTCCTCCCTGCCCATTTTCAAAGGATTACATGTGCCAAGTTTTAACATTATTCTGATGAATTTTGAAGCAAATCAGGTAAAAATAAGAGGGTGATCTCAATGTATGCTGAAAGTGACACATTTTCTGCTTCCAGTTGGTGGCGCTATTACTTTGAATCACAATAGTCACATCCATGTGATCAGCCTTGTACAACGAAGACTAAGCCGAAGTTTCATCAAAATCAATTAATGTATGCAGAAGTTATAACACTTTGTTTCCCTTTTCTTGCCATAAATTCGTTGCCTCGCCACGGCCAAACCGTTTGAGATATCCAAAATCCGTTTGCAATTAAACAACTTCAATGTGTTAGCAACAAGTTAAAAAAAGTTTGGTGTAAATTGGATAAACCCTGTAGGAGCAGTAGTATAAAATTCATAGCCTGTTTTTTCAAAAAATTAACATTCAAACCAAAATAGCTGACTTCCTGTTGGTCGGAGCTAATGAATGTAAATTAGAAAATTGTCCGGCTTGATGAGAACAATATGTGTACCGAGTTTGGTGATTGTAGGAAAAACTAACCCCCCACTTTTGTCAAAAGGTGGCGCTACTGAGCCCTCCACCACGCCCATTTCTATGGCTTTGTCCATGTCTACTGGTTGACAATATTGATGTGTGTGTCGAGTTTCATGCAATTTGAAGCATGTTAAGAGCCTCAAAAACACTCAAGAATATTATTACAGTTTGACCTGTTGCCATGGCAACAATATTTCAAATATCAAAAATCCTGTCATAGGTCTACATCTGCTGTGTATTGACATTACACTGATGAAGTTTGAAGCAAATCAGGTAAAAATAAGAGGGTGATCTCAAAACATTTCAAAAAGTGATACACTTCCTGCTGCCAGTTGGTGGCGCTATAACTTTGACTCACAATAGTCACATCCATGTGATCAGACTCCTATAACGAACACACTCGTGAAGTTTCATAAAGATCAATATATGTATGCAGACGTTATAACACATTTCCTGTTTCCTTTTTCTCGCCATAAATTCGTTGCCTCGCCACGGCCAAACCGTTCGAGATATCAAAAATCCCCTGGCAATTTTTAATCATCAGTGTCTTGACTTCATGCTGACCGAGTTTGGTGGCGATCGGATTAATCGTCTAGGAGGAGTATATCAAATTCCAGAGCATGCGTTTTTCAAACAACCCTTAATAGCTGACTTCCTGTTGGCGTGGTGTTTAACTTAGAGCACGAAAGTTGTTCGGCCCGATGAGGTCTATATGTGTACTGAGTTTCATACTAATACGTGCAAGCGTGTTTAATATATGGACCAAATTTTCAGACTTTTTTCAAGGGGGCGCTGTCGAGCCCCCCTGCCACGCCCGGGTACCAGCCTCTCCGGCGTCCTAATGGCCGCGGATTCCAATGTGTGTGCCAATTTTCAAGAGTTTTTGAGCATGTTAAGGCCCCCAAAAAGCCCCGGAAGACGGAAAAAAAATAAAAAAAAAAAAAAAAAAAAAATAATAATAATCCTTAGAAGAACAAGAGGGCCCTGCGCGAATTTTCGCTTGGGCCCTAACTAGATTCAGTTTACAGTGCTCAACTCTGTATCGTTTGTGTGACGGTAACAGCTGACAGTTATCCAGATAACTTTAAGATTATCTACAAAATATACAGAAACAACCAGAATATTCATTGATGACCGTCACATTTATCCCATCTTGAAGTATGACCAAGCATCAATTCAAGTCAAATTTATTTATTAGCACTTCACAGTTATATTTCATTTCCAAGCAGCTTTACAGAAAGTCATAATGTCTATAAAATGCCTTAGCGCTTTAACAAGTTTTAGGGCTGAGCGATATGACGATATATAACAATGTAAGTGATCATCCAGATTTTTTTCTACCCTTTTTTTCTAGCAGATGAAGCTTTCTCAGGCTTTGCTTTTTTTTTTTTTTTTGATGACATTTAACTCAACACTAAAATATAACTAAAGAAATGTCAATTTAGCTTAGATATGAAAAAAACTACATATGTAAATAAATGCTAAATGTTGATGTCTAACATAGTATCATTTGAATTTCTAAATAGCAGTATTGCTAATTTTTCTTGTGATGAAAATTCATGGTGAATATCGATGATCTCAAATGTACTTTTTATTTGCCCACTGATCCCTCCTCATTTCATAAATTGTAAGTATAAGAGTGTTAAGTTAAATTTCTGTAGCAAATAAGGTAACAGAGTTGGCAAATATGATTGAAATATGAAATGATTTGATTTAAATTAATCAATTCACACCGCACATTCAATTATTCATTTTAGTTTGTTCAAAATGAAATTTGTGGGTCATGAATTAATGTTTGTGCATGTTAACCTACCAGGCACATGATCCTGCCAGACCTCAGCCCACAGGTTGGCCTCGGCGCTCTCTCCTTTCTCTTCCTCAGGCTCCTGGTGCATGCCCAGAAACGCGAGCGGCAAAGCCACTCCACCATGAGCCTTCAACACATCAGGACTGTAGTGACTGATGGCATGAACCACCAGACAACACGAGGACTTGTACAGAGCCTCTGAGAATCACAGAAAGGCACTTCAAAAATCTAGACAGCAAGAGGGTTTATACAATTCTTTTTTTCTTCTTTTTTTTTCACTTCATTTAATAATGAAGGTGAGGTAATGATGACACCATTTTCATGTCCTTCCAAACCCATATAACTTTGTCTTCCATGGAACACAAAAAGAAATGTTTTGAAGCTGCTCTTTACACAGTTCCTTTTTAAAGCTTGACAGTCCATGTTCGCTGTTCACTTTTGTCATAAGGAGCAACGTCAGCTTTTTTCTTTTGTGTTCAATGGAAGGAAGTCAAGTCATTTGGTTGTGGATGGACATGAGGGTGAGTACACGAAAATCCTCATACCCTCTTTTTCCAGGTACCAGGTGTTTAGTTTCTGCAGAAGCTTCTCAACACTGTTGTCTTTGGCTGTCTGATGGGGAAAACAGAGTAATGTTTTGTAGCTCTGTAGTTGCCTTAAGTTTAATCGAAATATGTATTTAGGTGTGTTTTCCTACCCTGACCAGATGTCCAATGGCAAAGGCAAACGACTTCTGAACGACGCTACTACGGTCATTGATCCCGTTTAGGAGTGCACTCATGAGTTTACCTGTGGACGCCCAAACACATGTAAAAGATTTATATACTTACTAAACTTGCAAACAGTATAACTCCTCTGATCTAACGGTGTGTGTTACCTGAATATGGTGTGAGATCTTGAGGGCACTGCACTGTCAATGACACAATCACACTGGCACATCCTCCCTATAAAAGCACACACAACTATTAGGGCCGGTTCAAACAGAACACATTTTTCCATTTCACTGCACAACTTTTTCATTGTTTTTCTACTTAAACGTGCATGACACTGCGTTCTAAAAACGTGGCACTTAAGTAAAGATAAGTTTAACATTTAAAAACGCCATCCCGAGACCATGCATTCACTGCCCGCGTCTCGCGTTTTTCAAAGCAAACGCATTCTGTGTGATGTTTACCTTTGTACCAAGTCCAATTCCACTCTTTAGCAGGTCACAAAGTTTGGGAACAAGCTCTCCCAACACAGAAACATCCAAGTGCTGCAGACACTAAAATACAAACACAGTGCACATAAACATCACAGTCTAAAATACACTTTTTAACATCCTGTAAATATGGCTACATGCATATAGATCTGTTTATGTAATTAAATGCTCATGTAATTCCCCATATGGAATAAATAACTAGATAATGGATATGCTAGGCTTATCCATCCTCTAAAGGACAGATTGGCATGTTCCAATTTGTTAAGTGAAATTAACTTTTAGAATCGGATTGCAGCTTATTCATCATAAGGATAGACTTAATGGTGTCTTACCATATTGATGGTTTCCATCATAGGAGAGGACTTGGCTGCACTTAACCTAGCAGCATCCATGGCACTCTGCCGCAGAAAAAAAAAAGTTGAAAATAATGAGTATAATATTCAAAAAAATAATAATAAATATTGTGTGAGGTGTTACATTCTCATGGTCAGCAAAAGAAATTGCAGAAATAATGAATTTTTCAAACTCCCTCCACTGGCTATTGTTTGCCCCGCCTCAAACTCACACCATTCCCCGAGCCAAAAAGACCATTTAACAGAGGCCACAACCACACAAGTTTCCTTATCTGATCTTTTTTTCTTTCCTCATCTCAAGAAATATCTGCGTACACACAAAACCACTGAAAGGACTCAAAATGATGCCAGATCAGTATGTGGCGCTGTAATTCTCTCCAGTTTAAAAAAAAAAAAAAAGGTTTCAGGCTCCCAAAATGCCGGATCCGTCTGGACGAAACACTGATACGATACAAAATTTTTACATATACAGCTAAACGCATCTCCTTGTGGACGGGCTCAAAGAGTGTCAATTTTTATTCTTTGGTGATTCACTGTAGAACAGTAAGGTCAGGGGATTAGGAGTGCCACAAAGTAAAAAAGAAAACATTTTATTAAAGTTTTATTTTTAGGCCGTGCATCCAAATCGTTTTTAGCCAGCTGAAAACGCCTATCTGTGCACGCTTGAGAGCGCTTCAGCTGCACAGCTTTTTTTTCCGTTGAGACGCTTTGTTGCTATGATACGGAATATCCACGGCACTGTTACTTATAACTGATTTTGCAGGTAATTTGTTTCAGACTAAAAATGTTGACACAATGTGAAATTACTTGCTATGTATTTTCGGAGACCAGCAATATTAATTTCTCATTCATTTTGTTCCGTTCTCTGCTTGTTAATGTCGTTGTACAGCAAGAATGTTGTGACAGTTGGCCGGTGTAGTATTTGTCCTGCCCCTCCTCCAATCTGATTGGACGGCTGGCTAAAAAGTGACAGTGATGAGCGCAGCGTTTTACTCAAAGTTGAACATTCTTCAACTCGAGGCGACCAGTAAAAAACGCCGAGCTCTCAACGCCTCATTACGCTCCTGGCATTTAAAAAATGCAGCGTTCCCATTGAAAACAATTGAAAAAGTACGCTAGAAGCTTGAAAAAACACTTTGGTGGACACACGGCCTTATTGTTACATTTACCTAAAGTTGATGATTTATGATGTATGTTTTTTGTAAATTGCCACATTTTTAAACATGAATTAATTACAGTTTTTTATTTGTAAAAAATAAAAATTATATATATATATATATATATATATATATATATATTTATTTATTTATTTTTTTTTAGATCTGTCCCATTTATTGTATTGACATTTTGCTGATGAATGATCACACCTCTGGAATGGAATGAGGAATGTTAGGTTCATGGTAGCACTAATGGACAGATTGCAGTTGAGTTATATTAAACAATGTTATTATTACTGCTTGAGCATGGTAAAACAGATCTCAACTGTACAGAGGAGGGCAAGGAATTGAACCTGATACCAAACTAGGGGTGGGAATCGGAGGGTACCTCACGATACGATACGATCACGATAAATGGCTCACGATAACGATAATATCGCGAGTCAGCGATTCTGCGATAATCGATATATCGCTAGACAATCCTATAATGATACATCGCGATATTGGTCTTAATATGAAAACAAAATGCACGTGAAAAGGTTAAGTGCAGGTTAACGGATAAATCCGATCTTATATGTACATTTAATAGAGTTCAAGTCACCGAAAGCAAGAAATATGAGGTGCATTTTATTGACCATCAGATAATTTCAAAATCAAAGACTGCAATAGGAGAGAGCGGCAACAGCAGGTCTCATTACTTTTAATGAAGATAATTGTGTGTTATGCGTCTGCGACTTACTTTCACTTTCATATGCGGCAGTTTGCGCGTCAGCTTGCTGAAGAGATCTGCAGCAATGTGTGATGCAGTAGCGTTGTCATATCTGACTCTCACATGTTTCAGTTTTAGTATTTTTGGGAGAAGTAAAATTTACATATGTAGTTTCAACAACCAGATGCATTTAGACTAAGCATAGACAGTTTTGACTGGAATGCGTCCCAGACCATCTCCTGAAGTGGTTTGAGCGATCAGATTTAAATCCGTCTCAAATGCGTATTTAGGCATTTAGACCTGGTCTTTTCACGATCGGATAGCTATCCGATCAGAGAAAATGCATGAAGTCACCAGGTGCAAACAGACCCTTTGACGTTCTTCAAGCGCCTAGATATACACGGGAGCGTTCGAAAGCAGGCGTCTATCAGAGGATCCCTAATATATGCTTTCAAATGCTCCCGTGTATATCTAAGCGCTCGGTGAAGAACGTCAAAGATGTCTACGACTGTCACATCAATGGTATAAAAGTGCGTCAAGACTTTGAACTTAAACGTGGCTGGGGCATCTATTTTACTCACACTGCTGTCCGCCATCCTGTTAATAACCTCTTTTTCTTAGGCTAGTTAACTTAAGTTCACGTTTCCCTCATTCATGTGTCGAGCGCCGCCTTGAAGTAGGACGCTTTGAGCAAAGAAATCTATATATAGCGCTTTATTTTTTTTAAAAATTAAAATATCGATATTTGGCGCAGCGATACGATTCTCGTATCGCACAGAGAAGGATGACGATATATCGCCATATCGATATTTTGTCCCACCCCTATACCAAACAGTACTAATGTTTGGACTGTTTTGCTTTGCTCACCTTCTCCTGCTCTGTGGCTCTCAGACTGAGGTAGTTGAGCACCTGTGGTTCCAGCACACTCAGGGCCTCCAGCAGAGCCGGGATGAGTCGAGGAGCATGGGGCTTCAGACGGCTGCCTGCTGTCTTACTGATCTTCACTAGAGTTTGGATACTAACACAGCAAAACTCACACTTATACTCTGAACATTTATTGTGGTTTGTGTGCATGTGGCTTGTGAGTGCTAGTGTTCTACCTGAGAGTCCGCACTTCAGACACGTTGCTGACGATGCCTTTGTCCAGTAAAGTTGGCAACAACACAGATACTGTCCTTTGAGCAGTAACACCTGTCGATTCGCACATGCGCACACACACCTATTGGACAAATATTTGCGTTAAGTTATCGGTGATGTCAATGTGTGGAAAATCATTGGGTATCAGGTATTTGTTGCTGCAACTCACTTTACTGAGAGTCTTTAGAGTCAGATCTGCTGCCTTACGAACAGACTCCTACAACAGGAAACAAATAAGACGGTCAAATAAAAATAGCTGTATGTCAGAAGCAAAGCACACGCATAAGCCCAGAACACAGCAAAAAAAAAAAAAAAACCAACAACAGCTTTTTACTTCTCACCTTAATATCATCCAGGACCCGAAACAGAGTCTCCCAGATTTCTGACAGGCGGTCGATGATATCACCTGCCTGCCTTCCACGTATGAGATCGTTCAAAGCCATGCAGCTGAACAAAAAATGAGAAGGGCCCTGATGATATAAACCTGATATAGCATGGGTAGAAATGAAGATTCTTCCAAACCCATCTAGACACTTTACCTTGACTCCCGCACCCTCCACATGTTACTAGTGAGGTTGGATATAACATCTTGAAGAATTTCCTTGAAATATTTCTCCACCTGCCAAAAAACAGACAAGATACAATTATAACAACAAATCGTTAAAACTAGTGTCCCCAATTTCTTTCAAGCAATGTAATTCATGACTCTGAGTAATAATAATCTCTTACAATGGATTTATCTGTGACAAGAGCATCCCAGATGCTAGTCATGGCCTGCCTGATGGCCAGGTTGGGGTCAAACTGGTATCTATAGAGGCGGGGAACCAACTGAGGCAGGAAAGGAGCCAACTGCTCACCAGCCTTAGCTGCAATTATGTTAAATCCAAATGCTGCCCCCTACAGCACAGGAAGAGTCAATCATTGCATGCTATTGAAAAAAGGCTCTGAAAATTATTAAAAAGTTACCAAGTTAGAAACAATCACATTGTGGTTAAAATAGCTCACCTTCCTGGAATTCCACATGGCATGATGATTGGCAAGATTCATGAACTTGTAAACAAGATCTGGTTGGTTTAGATCACTAGCCAATGCACAGAGCTCCTTGTAGGTGGAGAGTCCTTGTCTACCAAAGTAAAAGATCTTTCAACATACAATGAAACAAAACATCTAGTCTGGAAATCTTGAAGTCGTACTTCCTAAACTGTTTCTAAACAACCTGAAATTTAATAAGTGAACTAAAGGAAGGACATACCCATCAGGTGCTTTACCAAGAGCCTCCCCCTGGAAGACTTCAGTATCTTCAGAGACGGCATGTTTGGCCCTGAAAACAAAAACCCACAGCTCTTAAAAGTGTCAGGAGCCTAAATGCACCGTATAAGGTGTCCAAGATATATCATTCTGTAATGTAACTCATTTAAAATGTAAAACGGGTTCAGATACTGTGTGGAGCTTGGTAATGTTCAAGAGCTTGGTAAGTCTTAGTAATGCTATTAATGACAAATCATACACTAAAAGTCAATAATGAAAGGAACCAGAAATAAGATAGTTTATTAATACCTTTTACCAGTCATGAGAGTTTCCACAAGAGTTGACACAAGTTCCTGTTGATCCTGTTCCCCTCCAAGCTCATAAACCAACCCGAGTCCTTTAGACGCCACATCTTGGCTGAGTTCTACAAACACAGATCATCACTATCAATCTTACCCACAAGCTCCCAGACTTTAGATACTCTGTCAAAATGTAATGTGATCTTTAAAAGAGCAGTACGTGACTCACCATCTGGATCAGACAAGACAGAGATAAAGGCTGTCTGTATGTCCTTCAGATGAGACTATCAGAGACAAAGAGAAGACAGACATTTTGTAATGTCAATGTTTCTTTGCATGTATAAATGAGACTGAGAGTGTGTTTGTATGTGTATTTACCTGTATTTCTTTGTGATGGCTGAGTTTCTTGACTAGAGACAAGAGCCATATACAGGCAGCCTGCCGAACATGAGGGTTTGGACTTGGTATGTATTTAGACAAGACAGAGTTCAACACCCAGGGCACTATATCATTATTCTTCACATCTGTTAGAGGAAGAGAAAAAAAATGATTTAAGTGCACAACTTAGAGCTCAACAACAGGCTTGTCAACAAAAAAAAATTTAATTAAATAATGTGGTAGCACCATTTCACATTGTTCTTGTTACACATGTTATATGTACTTACTATAGTAATAACTATAAATTATGTATAATTACATGCAACTAACCCTAAACCAAACCCTAATCCTAATTAAGTACATGTAGTTAAATTAATATTACTCTGTTTTTAAATGTATAATTACACTGTAACAAGGACACCTAAAATAAAGTGTAACCAATACTTTTTTTATTATATATATATATATATATATATATATATTAAATAAATAATACACACACTGAACTGCAGGTACACATTGTGCCTTTACACTGGCATTATTTCAGCTTTATAATAGAGCTGTGGCTCTATACAGAACAAAAAGTCATTTCTGGGATACCAGATTGAGTATTTCCTTTAATAACAGCAATAAAATTACAAAAAGGTTATTGGAGGTGAGCCATTGAGAATTTCTGCCTTTTTAATTGATCGTCATGGCAACTAATTTACATGGGGAGGGGGATCACATTTATATCAAAGTGGTAATAAATCTGGAACTTAAAAAAAAAATGGAACTTAAACCTCAAGGTGTAGTTACTTAATATTGCTGATGCCTTGTTCCATGTTGCCAATAATTTTAGGTTTTCAGACAAGTAAACAGTTTTACTTGTCCAAAAGACAAGTATCTGGAAAAGCTTTCCCTTGTGTGGTTGAGCCCTGTGTCTGGACACACACAGCGTCCTCTCTCTGTCTCTCCCATACATACTTACTGTCAGGAGGGCAGTACTGGTCTTCAGTGCATGTCCACACATCTCGGGCAGCTCCAGAGCAGCTTCCTACAGCAGCATTAGTTAAAGCCTCTCCCACTGTAAACTGTAGCTCCACCTGCTTGGCCTAAAAAACAAAAAACAAACATCTAAGGAATAAAGAATGTGAATTTTTTTCCCCCCATATTTTTTCATATGAATTCACTGCACTAATGCTGCCAAAACACATTGTACATCCACAATACATTTATACATTTACATTTATAAAACCCTGGACAAATTAATCAGTAGTTTTAGCAACAGGCTTATTCAGCCTCGTTGCTTGAAAGAACGATACAGGAAATCATTCCTGCCTAGTGCTATTAAAGTATTTAACTCAACTGTCTAGGAAAGAAATGTGTTAAAGTGTTACTGACTGTATTAAGCTGCTATGACAATTTAATTTCCCTTTGGGATTAATAAAGTTCAATCAATCAATCAATAATATCACCTCTACTGAATCCATGAGACCCTGCAGGATTTTCTTCTGGTGTGGGAATTCTCCATCTCCCACTGGCAGGAACCCAAGAGTCTGGATGGCACGTTCTTTCATCTGACAACATAAATAGCTAATCAGTACCATAAACACCGAAAAAAAAAAATTTATTATAATAATTTCTGTGTGGAAACGGAGTGAAAATTGACATATACAGAAACACTTACTTAAATGAAGAATGCACACATCAATAATACAGTTATACTTATTCACTCTGAGTGTTTTGTTGTACCTTGCCAGTCTCTTTGCCAGATGGGATCTTGGCGAGCAGATTATCCACTAGACTGAGTTTAGTGAAGCCATTTCCATCCGCTGGTATCAGCAGCACGCCGTTACGGCCAATCTCACCCAATGCTGTCACAGCAGCAACAGTCAACAAAGGAGACTCGCTATCCAAAAATGAACCTGCAGACAAGCACATTGGTAGCTTTTGTTAAATTTATATAATAGGATTTTTTGCTAGAATAGTTAAATGAAGTATGTAAGATTTTTTTTTTAATGATAAAATACATTCTCTTAACCCAGTTTATTGTTCATTTTCTATTAGTTTGCCATTAATGGGTTTATCTCCCCCAAACGTGTAAACATTGTGCCGCCCAGGCACCATCTAAACATTGAAAGTGTTCCTTTAAGATCAGTCAATCTCTTTCCAGCTCAACCAATAGCGTGAGTTTGGGGCGTGGCTACTGTAGCAGGCTGAGCCTGAGGGTGTTTAGCCATGTGGGACCATGACTGATGCGTTACATGGTAAAAGAAATTCAGCTTAGGTTACAGCGATGCGAAGCCTAATTTCGCTGCACCTTCAAAGATTAAACAGGTCATGAACATGTCAAAGCAAAAGGGGCAATGAGATGCAATGCGCTATAATGGACACTTTCATAAAACATCATCATGCACCCATTCAGAAAGACAAATGTTCCAGTTTATAATGTTTACTTTAACGTGCCCAGTACAAACAGCCTCAAATTGTTGTGGCACGTAATGTCAAAAACCTGCACATTGCAGATACATTGGATGGGTTTATAATAAGCAAGTTGCTCGCATTCACTCTAGAAATAGCGTTAGTCTACTCAAATGCTTACTCATGACACAGTGACACAGCTAAAATTATTCCTAATATGTTGGACCTTTTATTGGTAAGGTAATAAAAGATGTAATTCTGCTACGTGCCACTAGTGTCACAGAAATTACATATTTCACCTCTAACTAATGAAGCATGTTTACTAATGAAATGTTATTTAAGAGTATCCCAATATCAAGTGTCAAATGTGAAACTCTTTGTTAAAAAGGCACATACCGATGATTTTTGTGGCCATGGCAATTAGTTCCTCATTTTCTTTGGGAGTGGCTTCAGAAGGCATTAAGCTTCGCCTCTTACTCATGTATCTGCCCACCATGTAGCCCAGAGCCAAGATGGCACCATGCTGAGTCTCTGGACTCTATATGTAAAATAAATAAATATTTAAAAAAAAATTGAATCAATTTCTAAATTAAAAAAATTATGAAATATTTATAAATGGGTTTTTTTCCATACATGCATGTCTTTAGTTGTCTTGATCAGGTTTTGTACAGCAGATTTAAGTTCATTTCCAGACATAGTAGAGACAACCATGGCGTACAGTTGTGCTGCCAACTCACGCATGTCTTCTTTATTAGTGTTCATGAGACCCTGCAAAATTAACATGAGTAATGAACCAATTGCATTTTTATAGTCAGACATACATTAAGTAAAATGTCTCCATTCCAGAGGATATAAAATATACACTACCATTCAAAGGTTTTGGGTTGGTAAGATTTTTTTCTGCCCCATTTTAATATTTTAAAATATAATTTATTCCTGTGATGTCAATGCTGCAGGAACCATTACTCCTTCAGTGTCACATGATCCTTTAGAAATCATTCTAATATGCAGATTTTGTGCTCAATAAAAAATAAATTATTTTTATTACTAATGGTGAAAAATTGTGCTGCTTAATATTTTTGTGGAAATCGTGACCGTGTAATCTTTGTCACTTTTGATCAACTTAATGCATTCTTGCAAAATAAAAGTCAATTACTTTAAAAAAAAAAACATTACTAACCCCAAACCTTTGAACAGTAATATTATATAATCATAAAATAAAATAATTACTTTAATCCAGTCGATTTTGTCTACAAACTTGGGAGTAAGTTTCTCTGGGCACACAGAGACCACTTCCAAAAGACAGTACATCACTGGAATACCTGTATTAAGGAATCAGATCACAACAACAGATCACACAAAATAAATGTACGATAATCCACTTCCTGTAGATTATGTTCTACACATTAAATATATTACCGTATAATATGCAGTAATGCCAGTTTTAGGTAATACAATAAATTAGATTAGATTTGATTATTTTCTTTGGAAATATACATTTTGTTTTGGTGAATACACCGTGCAAAAATCTCCACCACCTGATATTATCATACTGCCCAGCCCTATTAGAAACCATTATTTGTAATCTCCCTCACCTCCTACAGCTGACAGCAGCTGTTGCAGTAAGTCAATGTATATATGAACTGGACTGGCCTCTCCTCCTTTAGTGGCGGAGGAAGGAGAAGCTTCATTGGACAGTAATGACTGAACATAGCGTCCAATAACAGGAGCATCATCCTGCATGTCCATCAGGCTCTGAGATGTGGGTGTGGCTCCAGCACTATAAGATAGACACATCCTAAGATAAAGAACTATCTGTGGAAACAAAAGAGTAAAGAAATGCATTTGTTCAATTTAAAATACATGTGGCTGTTCATTAATTAAATGAAATATTGGAAAAAAATTGTAACTCTAAAGACTGTCAATTTACCTCTCCAAATGTGGCAGGATTAAAAGGCAATGTGGAAGTACCTACAATGTATTTTGCAGGAGTCTTCAATCTCTGTGCAGCCTATGATACATACATAAAGGTCAGTATCTATATATTCCTTAAGCTATAAGAAAAGAAATCATATTTGAAGAGGACCAATTATGCTTTTTCACATTTTTAACTTTCTTTAGTGTCATATTGCTGTTTGAGCATAAAAAAGGACTGCAAAGTTACAAAGCACAAAGTCCACTCCAAAGGGAGTTATTCTCTATATCAGTAAACAATGTTTCTGAACTCTCTGAAATGCCACAATTGTAGTCTTGAGTTCCTCTCACAGAGAATGTACACATCACATTATCATCACTTAAATAATTCCCGCCAAAGGAATAGGCGATAAAAAGGGGGCGAGGCCTGGTTGAGTTGCATTAGTAGCGTGTTGTCACCATGTACAGAGAGAGGAATTAAAAAGAGTATTACAGACAGACCTAGGGCTTTGCCAAAACTTTATAAATGAGGTGCTTAATGATGCATGATTATATGATCAGTTGCATTTTATTGTTTGCATTTAGCATCAGAACAGGCCCATTTTGGGTCATGACACACCAGTGGAGAAGATATCTATAGTAATAACAAATCAAAACACCATACCTTTTCATGGATGTAGCTGACCATCTCAGGGAATGACGGCATGGGCCTTGATCCTTCTTTCTCTGTCTTCGTAGAAGGGAGAGACCTAAGAGCTCGCTGAGCCTCCCCAGACACTTCCTCACGACTATGAACACAGGCCATATAATGTACAACTTTCATGACAAAGCTTAATTGAAATCTTGAAAGAACTCAATGAAGTGCAAGTATATACTCACGGATCTCCTGCAGCCAGCAGTAAGAGATATCTAGAGGCTACGTGATCAGGAGCAAACACTGTGCTGGCAAACTTCATCGCTACCTGACGCACCTGTACCTCCGGCTAACACAAAACCATAAGCAACAGGAAATTACACATTGCAAATGTTAAATAACATTGTATCATTCAAGTCGAAGTGTGTCATTTAATTTTTAGTTTTGACATTTGTATTCATTCTTTCAAGGTGCTTGTAACAAAGAGTTAGATAACAAACCTTTGTTATATAAGCAGCCACAAGCGCTTCCATTAGGTTCAGAAGTGCCCCCTGAAGATTAGCATACGCTCCCACCATCATCGACAAGGCTTCCTGTATGGCCAGTCGCACATCAGAATCCTCCTGTTTCCATTGAGAGAAACTAGGTTTAAATTATACAACAAATCATTTAGTAATAACTGGATAACTCATGTATAAAATGTGTTTCAAACAAACCTTGCACATGGACTCAAAAAACTGCTGTACCAATGCAATATCTTTCGTGAAAAGCTGAGGCATTCGACTATTATAACAAAGGGAAAAGTGAAAAATAAACATTACACATATTTATTCAACTATTTAATGAAATTACATGGACTTTTTAGTTATATATTATTTTAGTTTGTTATAAAAGGATTTTATTACCTTGAAAGTTTTCCAACAGCTGAATAAGCCATACACAGTAGCTTGGGGTCCTTATAATAAAATAAGTAATAGTCACTTTGACGGAAACTTCAGAAAAGCCATAATTTGAGTGACAACAAAAACCTAAATTTATCAGCATGCATTCATACCTCTTTATATTCATTAATAAGCTTGGTAAGTCCATTCAGTAGCATCAAACCCAAAGGTTTGTTGGTATCAGGGCACCTTCAGATTAAAACAATCATCATCATGATAACAATTACAGCGGCTGACAAAACAGACCATCTGATGCACATCAAATGCACACAAAACAGGAGAGTACTTGTGAAGGTAGTAAGTTACGATCAGTTGTATGCATGGCTATAACATTTCAACCAATCAAAAAGGTTTTGTATTGTAATAATTGTGAATTTCTATGTGACTCTTGAGACTTACACCATACAGATGTGATGTACAAACTGCAGAGTGAGGGACAGGAGTTTGTTGTTGGTATTTGCTCCGAAAAGTCCATCATAGACAACCTGAACCAACAGACAATCACCGTTACCATGACATCACTTTAACAAGTACACTTTCTTTCTGTCAAACTTGACCTCTCTGACCTGTATATTAGCAGGAAAGCATTCAGCAGCCAGTCTGGAGCGAAGAAGATGAGGCAGAATCTTCATCTTGACTCTGGTGCTGACCGGCTCATGCTTCAGCTCCTGCTTCACTGTGGCACCCTGGGAAAAAACACACACCTTATGTAGAACACTTCACTTAATTTAAAAGTAATAATGATATTAGACCAACCATGTGTAATAGGGGTGTAACGGTACACTCAGCTCACGGTTCAATACATATCGCGATACTGGGTTCACGATACGATATGTATCACAATATTTTGAATAAAATTAAAAAAATGAAACAAATTCAAATAACATCTTAAATCTTGTAAACATGTCTTGTAGAGGCTACAACATCTTGTAAATCTGTTCATCATATAAAGCCATCATGTCTCCTGAGAAGACTTGTATTTAGATTAGACCACTCGATTTATTATTTTTATGATGCCCAAATATATCGTCACATTTATATATTGCGATATCTCGATATAACGATGTATTGTAATGCATGTACTTACTTTAGTTTTGAGTGGAATATCACCCAGGTAAACTTTATACATTTTGTTGATAATGAGTGGATTGTTCCAGTCAATAATACTGCAGTACAAAACAGGACACAAGAGATGAGTTGAGATTCAATATTGTATCAAGATTTCATGTGACATTTCCTCACAGAAAGCCTCACCTCTGCTTGCTTTTCAGTTCCAGATCAGCTGCTGTGGCAACACTATGTCTGGTGTCACTTGATGCCACAACTAAGTGAATGACTGTTTCAACCTCAGGTACCTGCTCTGCTTCTATGAACTTCACAATCCCCAGCTTACACTGCAAACAGAACACTAAAAAGGTTACTCAAAGAAGAATTTGAAAGAAAATGCCACAGAAAGTGTTTAACCAATTCATTCTTTAAATAATTATTGGTATAGAGAGAACTGAGGCAGCTCGAAATCTCCCATTTATAAAAATATCCACCAACATGTTTTTTTAGCAACCTCACCTGCTCCAGTTGCTCTGGGCTCCACTGAGCTTCTCCAATGACTCTTTTAACTGCATAAACGCTCATTCCTGGAGGAGGCTGAGGGAGACCTTGTGCTGCTGCGGCTCCTGCTCCAGATCCCCCTTGTGGGGACGAGGGGGCCGGACGAATTGGAGGCTCATTTAACACAAACCTTTATATAATATCAAAGAGAGTTAATGAGATTCAAGAAAACAGTATTACCATTACCAACTACAACCTATTATACACATCTAGTTTACATACCCATAAGGCATCAGAAGAACATCAAGCATGAACTCTAAGAGCAGTTGTACAGTTTTGGGCCTCTCCGTCAGGACAAATGGGGAAGCTTTAGATGGCTCTGATGGATATTTCATATGATACAGTGTAGGGATCAGCAGGTGCATCAGACTAGAGAGAGAAGAAAAAGACTACATTATCTATACTGTTCAATACTGACATATTTGCAATAACAATAGTTAGTGTGTGTATACATTTTATATATATATATATATATATATATATATATATATATATATAAATGATGATTTCTCAGGGATCATGTGACACTGAAAACTAAAGTGATGGCTGCTAAAAATTCAGATTTGCTATCAAAGGAACAAATTATCATTTTAAATTGTACAATAGAAAATTATTATACATTGTAATAATTTTCAAATAATATTACTGTTACTGTATTTTTAATCAAATAAATGCATCATTGGTGAGCATAAGAGACATCTTTCAAAACATTTAAAAAAACTTTTGAAAACTAGTGTGTGTGTGTGTGTATATATATATATATATATATATATATATATATATATATATATATATATATATATATATATATATATATACATTTATAATTTTAAATAAAATTTTAGAATATATTATAAATGTGTTTATATCCAGTTACATTCTAATTCTACATTCTAAATAATAAATACAACATTGTTTCATTTCTTTACAATAAAGATATGAGACTAACCTGTCCTGCTGGGGCTGAGGTTTGCCCTCCATTGCTGTGAGCAGAGTAGGTGCAAGCTCACACTGTTTGGACACCTCCAGCCTGGGATATCCCATCTTTATGTAGATGATAGTGAAGTTCTGCAAGCACAAACACAGTCAGCCATGACAATGAAGTTCTCACTTATATGGGAATATACAACCTTGGAATAAAAAACATGACCCATCTCAAGGGTAGTCACAAGGAGTATTGACAGTGGCGAAAGAGACATGTGGGTGTGCGATCATACCGTGACAAAAGATGCAGCAGCAGGATCCTGATACTGAACTAACAGTGTCTCTACAGGCAGCTGAATCTTGGGTCGACTCTTTATCCTTTTGTTAAGGTGCACCAGCAACTCCATAACCTGGAAATTAAAATATTAAATATTTTCCAAATTTATAACATACATTTTTCAGAGTATAAATTAGGTCTGCTAGGGAATACTTGGGGGTCCGTGGAAACTATAAAAACATAAGTATGATTAAACTAAAATAAACAAATAAATGTAATACATTAACAAATAACAGAACAGAACTATTGTAGGTAGAAAAACAGCTTTCTCACACACACACACACTTACTTTCTTGCGAACACCCTCTTGCACACTGGATAGTTTGAGGAGGACAGGGGGCAGGAATTTGGATATAATATCCTGCAACTGCTCATCTGTTTCTGCATGACCCAAGCGCATAAACACACGCTCCAACTGGTCTATGATAAGGAAACAAAGAGAAAGTAAGCAAGAAACAGACAGACTGTTCAAAATGAAAAAAATAAATTTGTAAAATTTATTTGCATGGAAAGACTTTCTCATATAATTCCAGTAAGATCACTGCTTAATTATAAGAACCTTCTAATTTATTCAAAAGATTTATTAATGTGAAACTGAGAATGAATGCAATGAAATCCATTTCCATGACATGAGTGCATTTCACCGGCTCTCCGTGAATGAATAAACGAATCAATTTACATTATAACTATCTAATAAGCTTGAAATGAACAACAGACAATAAGACTAACCTTAGATATAGAAAAACAGTAAAAATAGACGTTCAAATTCGCTAGTTGGTTAGCATGTGAGCTGCATAGCCTCACTGCTAACTAACGTTAACGTTTATTATCTACATACTCATTTCTCACGCTGTCAATAAATGACAACCAGCACTGGACCACTATGACATTAAGATAACACTAACTACACGAGAAATAAAGGTTGTTGCGTCCTCAAATTTAGACAAACCCAATAAAAGCACTTTCATTTTGGAGCATGACTGAGCATTGGGCCTCTGTAAGCACATACTAGCCGACTAGCTGCCAAACTGATATTCACTTTACAAATATTTATTTATGTAACTACCGGTAGGCAAACAGACAGCACGATAAGCTCAATCTTCATTTGAGTAACCAATAATGAAGAGAGTATTGAAAACAATTATGCCGTAATGATGAAATAAAACATGTTGAATGAGTTAAACTTACTGAGCTCGTCCTGTGCAGCCATGTTTGAACTGAAGTCACCAGCAGCAGCACACTGCCACTCCTATAGACAACATATCTCTCTCTCTCTCTCTCTCTCTCTCTCTCTCTCTCTCTCAATTTAGTTGTACTTTATTTTAATTTTATTAATATTACCAAAGCGGACTAGCTTCATACAATGTAATGGTGCAAAACAAATAAAATAGTTGTCTAAATTAAGAAGATAACAGAGACATTTATCAATACAGTAGTCTAAGTAAAATGCCTTTTAGTATAATTCTAAAATTGTCTACATTCAGGTTAGACGTGCATAACCCTAACGCTAACCTTGTGTCTTTTTGGTGTGAAATCTTCAATGACTTTTATAAAGTAATGTAAGAATAACTTTTATATTGTTATTCATTTTAAAAACAAGCATTTCCTGAACTGAAACACCTCTCTCTCTCTCTCTCTCTCTCTCTGAAACACTGATTCCATCATTCATTGAACTGATGATACTGAGAAAATGCCCTTCATACTTGGTGAAAATGATAACACAGCTATACTAGCTGCAAAATATGTGTTAGCCATTCACAACATGGATAACTCTCTAGAGAGACCTGCTTTATTTATTCATTTACTTAGATGGATTTATTTACTATGCTACATATGACATGATGTATACATGTATGTTTTGTTTGTTTGTTTATTTTATTATTTATATGTAATATGTTTATGCTTTGGCAACATTGTGATTCACAGTCATGCTAATAAAGCTCAATTGAAATTTGAAATTTTGAGAGAGAGAGACCGTCTTCCTCCTCCACTGTGATAAATACACAACCTTAAGAGAGTCACTGTACTGTCAAATACAGCATATCCCGGAGTTCCAGTCACTTCATGAAACTGATAAACAAAATATTACTTGGTGAATTCACTTAAGAAGGACCTTCTTCCTCTTTAGCACACCATATTTATAATTGCCACAAACTAAGAGGTACTGAGTGAACACATCTATATTATAATACTATTAATATGCGTATAAATATATATATATATATGAATGCATTTTATATATGTTCTTGTTTGTATGTTTGTTTGTTTTTGTTTTGCTTTATGCAATGTTTTAGCAATATGTACCTAAATATGTCATGCCAATAAAGCAATTTGAATTGAATTGAATTGAATTGAGAGAGAGAGAGAGAGAGAGAGAGAGAGAGAGAGAGGAAAATGTATTTGTACATCTATCAATCATCGTTATATTGCATCGCATTATACCCCCCACAATAAAAACTACAGAGCTTTGATCATAAAACTAGCATTTAAGCTTCATCTTACTAAAACATAATATTTGGTAGAAATAAAGTGACAACTGTTTTTGTTTTTAATGCATTTTATAAGTAGTCTGTAATACTGTTTTAAAAATCACTGATTTACAAACCCGATTCCAAAAAAGTTGGGACACTGTACAAATTGTGAATAAAAAAGGAATGCAATAATTTACAAATCTCATAAACTTATATTTTATTCACAATAGAATATAGATAACATATCAAATGTTGAAAGTGAGACATTGTGAAATGTCATGCCAAATATTGGCTCATTTTGGATTTCATGAGAGCTACACATTCCAAAAAAGTTGGGACAGGTAGCAATAAGAGGCCAGAAAAGTTCTGCTCTTAGACGGCACTGCATCACATACAGGAATGCTACTGTAATGGAAATCACAACATGGGCTCAGGAATACTTCCAGAAAACATTGTCGGTGAACACAATCCACCGTGCCATTCGCCGTTGCCGGCTAAAACTCTATAGGTCAAAAAAGAAGCCATATCTAAGCATGATCCAGAAGCGCAGGCGTTTTCTCTGGGCCAAGGCTCATTTAAAATGGACCGTGGCAAAGTGGAAAACTGTTCTGTGGTCAGACGAACCAAAATTTGAAGTTCTTTTTGGAAAACTGGGATGCCATGTCATCCGGACTAAAGAGGACAAGGACAACCCAAGTTGTTATCAGCGCTCAGTTCAGAAGCCTGCATCTCTGATGGTATGGGGTTGCATGAGTGCGTGTGGCATGGGCATCTTACACATCTGGAAAGGCACCATCAATGCTGAAAGGTATATCCAAGTTCTAGAACAACATATGCTCCCATCCAGACGTCGTCTCTTTCAGGGAAGACCTTGCATTTTCCAACATGACAATGCCAGACCACATACTGCATCAATTACAACATCATGGCTGCGTAGAAGAAGGATCCAGGTACTGAAATGGCCAGCCTGCAGTCCAGATATTTCACCCATAGAAAACATTTGGCGCATCATAAAGACGAAGATGCGACAAAGAAGACCTAAGACAGTTGAGCAACCAGAAGCCTGTATTAGACAAGAATGGGACAACATTCCTATTCCTAAACTTGAGCAACTTGTCTCCTCAGTCCCCAGACGTTTGCAGACTGTTATAAAAAGAAGAGGGGATGCCACACAGTGGTAAACATAGCCTTGTCCCAACTTTTTTGAGATGTGTTGATGCCATGAAATTTAAAATCAACTTATTTTTCCCTTAAAATGATACATTTTCTCAGTTTAAACATTTCATATGTCATCTATGTTGTATTCTGAATAAAATATTGAAATTTGAATCTTCCACATCATTGCATTCTGTTTTTATTCACAATTTGTACAGTGTCCCAACTTTTTTGGAATCGGGTTTGTACATTATAAGATATCAGAATTTCACATTTTTGGCAAAATAACAACATCTGCACCAAATATATATTACATTTGACTCTGAATAAAAATAAGATGTCTTTTTTACTACTATATGTACATATCGTCATTGTCTAAAGGTTCAATAAAAATAATTTTTCTGACTATTATTTCATATGTACATTTGTTTTTGAATAAAGTGGAAATGCCATCATGGGTTGGAGTGGATGTAGATGGAGGTGAGATACTGAAAAATATGGAAAACATTCCTGGGGTTTGAGGAGTATAAAACAAGGTATCTCCATTCTTCCTGAGAACTTCAGTCAGATGGGGATGTTTAGTAGAAATTAGTGGACTGTGGGAGACAAACAGAGAAAGTTCAGAGAAGAATACAAGAGACAAAAACTCAAACAGACACATAATTGATGTTTCACAGCACTGCTTGTGTTCTCCAAACTGGAAAGCAAGTTTTTACATATTGGTGTGTGTGTTTATTAAGTTTTTCTCTCTCACATATTTCACTTCTTTAAGCATACTCATTAAGCATAATCATAAAAGAAATGCAATTCAAATTTTACTTATTAAAATGTATTTCAAAATGCTTGTAGGCTTACATTTCCACACTTTTACTGAGGTTTACTGCAATGCTCCAAGTAAGGACTTTTAATTTGAATGCGAACGTTTGTCATTTCCTGTGCAGGCAGTAATTGGAGATATTTAAGAAAATTTCACTAATTAAGGTCAAGGTTTAGTTATTTGTGTTGAGTAGACGTGGTAGTGTAGATTACTAGTAAAATCGTCATTTTTACACAAATCATCTGAGAACCCCTTACAAGACTAACGTAGTTTGCTAATAAATAATGAAATAGAGGGTGGTAATGTCTTCAAGTCTGGTCACAAGACACACGAATTCCCACAACATAAGCGGTGCGTGATTTTGATCATCTGCTTTGCCAACAACATGATGCGCATGAGAGAGGGGAGTTGGGGGTCGAAAGCTAAATATCACGTGTATTGTTGTTGCACAGTAAAAGCCATGTTGCTTAACAACTGTGTCAGACAAGAGGGAAAAGTTGTCGTTGTCTTTCGTAAGAGAACATCCCCCGCCTTCTGAATGAATATACACGAGCCCTGTTTTCCACGCCTTTAAAAACAAGGAAAATACGCCAAGAAATACGAGATTTTCACCGGATGGGTGTTTGGTTTCTGCTCGCAACCAAAGAGGAAAACGGTCGTGATGAGCTATACGTCTGATAAAATGCTTGCTGGAAACAGTATTGTCAGAGGTAGGCTCGTTTGTTTTTTTTATTGCGCTGAATCAGATGGCAGCATCGTAACATGTTGTTGTCAGGCAGATACGAAGTTTCTGCAGAAACGATGGATGTGTTATTTTCCTTTGCCATATTTTCCTTTCCTTTGAACTTCAGTCGAATGCATTCATGGCTGTTTTCATTCGTGTGCTCTTATTGCGTCCAGTGTTGCTTTGTTATTCCATGCTGGTCTGGGTATTGTGATGCTGTACTGTCTCGTTCTTTGCCAAGAATAGATATGTTAGCATTGCATATACGTTTTGTTGCAAAAAGACAATATTTGAGGCACAGAATGCCTCAATATATTCTCAATACTGAACCCTTCTAATGTTTTTTTTTTTTTTTTTTTTTTTTTTTTGGTGAGGAATACAATGTTCTTTTCGTGTAATGGCAACAGGATTCGTGACACTGAATATAAGAAACAAAAATAATAGGCTATAAAGATAAATAGTAAAAGCAAATTTCCATTTTAAATCAAATTCTTTTGCATAAAATGAACTATTTTAAATGTTCTACCTGTAACCCTATAGTGAAAGAACCTTTCAGCATGTTATGCAGCCCTAAATAGGTTTTTATAAATCATGTTTGAGCCAGAAATATTTTATCAGATCTCATGAATTCAAAATTAGAGGAATGTGATCACATATCAATATGATATCAATAGCTATGCATGTGTACTCCCTAAAAGTTGACAGAATTAACCTTTAGCAGATACACTACCATTCAAAAGTTTGGGTCAGTAAGATTTCAAATACACTCCTGGGCAAAAAAATGGGCCAAGCCCAATATGGCTAAAAAACACTAAGCTTTTAGTTGTCTTAACCACAAGTTATTGGTCAGGAAATTAGCAACATGCACTACTTAAAAAGCCATTGCTGTCTCAGAAGAACATCAAAGACAGAATGAAGTTTTTGGCAGAATATAGGAAGTTGTGTGTGGAGTGATATATCACAATGAAACATGAGTTGCATGGTAATGCTCCATAGCGGTGTCTTCGAAAATCTGGTGAGAAATATAATAAAAAATGCATCTCTACCACAGTGAAGCATGGAGGAAGGGGTGTCATTGTGTGGGGAGCCTTTTTAGCTGCTGGTGAGCTACTTCACTGTGATAAGTCATTTACTGCTTTGGAGTACAGGAGAATTTTGCAGAATGGCTTGCTTCTCACAAATGAAAAGTTGTTATCTAAAGAGCAATGATCAGATGTTATTTTTCAACAAGACAATGCTCCTACTCAAATTGCAAAGACAACCAAGAAGTGGCTTGAGAACAAGTTCATCAGGCTCATGTTTTGTCCTGGTCAGAGTCCAGGGGCCTGTACCATGATGGTAGTTGAACAAACTCGGGGTAATATGATTAGTTTCAAGTTGACAAAACCAAACCACTCCAATCTGGCTTTGTTGGTACCATGATGCTGATCATCAACTTTCTTTGTCAACTCAGGCTTTGATCCTGAGTTTGTGGAGCTTGTGTACATGAATGAGTGACATCAGTGGCAAACAGCCAATCACATGCCTTGCAACAGAGAGAAACTCTGATTCACTTCTAGCGAGAGAGCCAGCGTAATTCAAAACTCTTGATGAAGGTTTAGAGATTGAAGAAAATTTAAAAGAATTTAAATGCATTTACACTAAAGAAAATACTTGTCCATGAAAGAGGACAAATAAAAGAAATTATCTTGCTCTATCAGTGCAAGTGAAACTTAAGTTAGTTTATATAGTTGGAAATATATAGCAATAGAGACTTAAACGTGTGAGGTAACGTAGTCATTTTTAAAGAGTTATCTATTGATTCTACAGCTTATTTATATTACATATGATCTGTATGTATTCATATTTATTTAAACTGAATGCTTAGTAATAACTGTTAAACTAAAATTGCTTGTGTGTAATGGATTAATAATAATAGATCATATAATAGTTATATAAATCATATATAAATCATAAAATAATTCTAATTATCATTAAAGCCAAACAATTTCATTGTTAAATATTTGTTTTTACTATATAATGACCTTTAACTTGGAGGAAGAGAAACTGGGGTGTGACTTTATTGCGTCAGATGTGTCAGTGTCACTTTGCTCACATCTGATTGGTCCAATTTCAGTTTGATATCTCTTATCCAGAACATAACCTGCCCCAGAGCAGGTTAGCCATGGAGCATAAGTTACTATGGTGATGAACACCGCTAAAAGCCAAGTCACTTTCATGGTACCTAAAACCCAGGACTGGCGCAAACTAATCTGAAACTTACCTGGCTAGGCAGCGAATCTGGCTTCATGGTACAGGCCCCAGGTTTGAACCCTATAGTGAATATTTTGTCTCACATTAAACTCAAACGAACTGAGAGACATTTTTCAACTACTCATGAACTGTTTGAAGCCATTAACATTGAGTGGAACAACACAGAGGCTTCTTCCTGTGAAAAGCTGTCTGCAGGTTTACCCACATGGCTTAAACATTTTAAGAAAACAAAGGGGAAGGCTATTCCATGCCAGGTTACTTTATCTACATTAATTGTGCAATTTCCTGACCAGTGATTTGTGATTAAAATGGATGACCATTAAAAGACCACTAAATATTTTGCCATTTTTGGCTTGGCCCTTTTTTTTGCCCAGCAGTGTACATGCTGTTCTTTTAAACTTTCTATTCATCAAAAAATCCTGAAAAAATGTACCGTGGTTTCCACCAAATTAAGCTGCACAACTGTTTCCAACATTAATAATATAAAAAGTTTCTTGAGCACTAAATCAGCATATAAAAAATGATTTCTGAAGGATCATGTGACACTGAAGACTGGAGTAATGACTGCTGAAAATTCAGCTTTGACATCACTGGAATAAATATTTAAAAAAATATGAAAATAGAAAATAGTTATTTTAAATTTTAATAAAATTTACTGTATTTTTTGATTAAATAAATTCAGCTTTGAGCATGATTAATCGTTGTGCAGCCCTAAATTCGAGTATCCCATATTGCAAGTAGTAAATTGTAATTCATGAGTAAAGCCTATTTTAAACGATAATACATCCTTCAGTACATCCTGCCCAGACTTTCTATTTTAACAGAAATATGTCAATACAAGAAAGAAAACTGTTATTACAATGATGTATATTTTATTGAGCAAATGCATTTGCCCTGTTTACACTAAGGTGATCTGCCGAGGTGAGGCGGCTTGGTACTGACAGATATGGAGGTGGGAAGTCTGCCTGTCGAGCTTTGGCGCCTCATCCTGGCGTACCTGCCTCTGCCAGATCTGGGTCGATGCTGTCTGGTGTGCAGAGCCTGGCGGGAACTCATTTTGAGCTTGGACAGCACACGTTGGCGTCAGCTCTGTCTAGGATGCCCTGAATGTCGCCACCCAAATTGGCCCCGTCGCCCCCATCTGCCTCCGGTTTCCTGGAGAGAGGCTCTCCGTCAACATGCTCTTGCCAGCCGAACCTGGACCCAGAATGGCTCGGACCTCCACTCGTCTGCCTGCCTCCATCTTTTCCGCCGGAGGAAAGACCGCAGGATTTGGCATGTTGGCACTGTGGCAGGGGGCGGCTATGAGACTCTCAGGGGGGCGCTGGCTGCGGCAGGGCCGTACGATAAGGTAGTGCTCCATGCGGGTGTCTATGAAGAACAGGTGGAGGTGTCCCTCAAGGTGCCTGTGGAGATTGTTGGAATGGGCAAGTTGGGGGATGTGTCGTTATTGGTGAGCTTTGATCAACAGTGCCCGACGGCAAGACTGTGCAATCTGGTGTTCATGCCAGCGTGGTTTTCACCTGTGGTTTATAAGGTGAGCCTTGATATTTCCACAAGCATACACAGCCACATCAAAAGCATGCAAATTGTAACATCTGTGCATATTCATCTATAAAAAGTGACAACAGTTAGTCATACATCCATAAATGCTGAACACATTCTAGACCTTATTAAGTGGGGCTTCATCTTGGTGCCCCTAAAAATCTGATTGTCAGCATCTATCTATCTATCTATCTATCTATCTATCTATCTATCTATCTATCTATCTATCTATCTATCTATCTATCTATCTGTCTAACATTTCTCATCCATCCAATATTTCCCATCCATCCATCATCCATCCATCCAATATTTCTCATTCATCCATCCATCCATCCATCCATCCATCCATCCATCCATCCATCCATCCATCCATCTAATATTTCTCATCCATCCATCTATCCATCCATCCATCATCTAATATTTCCCATCCATCATCCATCCATCATCTAATATTTCCCATCCATCCATTCATCCATCATCTAATATTTCCCATCCATCCATCCATCCATCATCTAATATTTCCCATCCATCATCCATCCATCATCTAATATTTCCCATCCATCCATCCATCATCTAATATTTCCCATCCATCCATCCATCATCTAATATTTCCCATCCATCATCCATCCATCATCTAATATTTCCCATCCATCCATCCATCCATCTAATATTTCTCATCCATCCATCTATCCATCCATTCATCATCTATGTAATTTCTCATTCATTCATGCATCCATCATCCTTCCATCCAATATTTCTCATCCATCCATCCATCTAATATCTCATCCATCCATCAATCCATCCAATATTTCTCATCCATCCATCCATCCAATATTTCTCATCCATCCATCATCCATCCATCCATCCATCCATCCATCCATCCATCCATCCAATATTTCTCATCCATCCATCCATCCATCCATCCATCCATCCATCCATCCATCCATCCATCCATCTAATATTTCTCTGTCTGTCTAATATTTTTCATCCATCCATCCATCCATCTAATATTTCTCTTCCATCCATCCATCTAATATTTCTGTCTGTCTGTCTAATATTTCTCATCCATCCATCCATCCATCCATCCATCTAATATTTCTCTGTCTGTCTAATATTTTTCATCCATCTATCCATCCACCCATCCATCCATCCATCCATCCATCCATCCATCCATCCATCCATCCATCCAATATTTCCCATCCATCCATCCATCATCTAATATTTCCCATCCATCATCTAATATTTCCCATCCATCCATCCATCCATCCATCCATCCATCTAATATTTCTCATCCATCCATCTATCCATCCATTCATCATCTATGTAATTTCTCATTCATTCATGCATCCATCATCCTTCCATCCAATATTTCTCATCCATCCATCCATTCATCCATCTAATATTTCTCATCCATCCATCAATCCATCCAATATTTCTCATCCATCCATCCAATATTTCTCATCCATCCATCATCCATCCATCCATCCATCCATCCAATATTTCTCATCCATCCATCCATCCATCCATCCATCCATCTATCTAATATTTCTCTGTCTGTCTAATATTTTTCATCCATCCATCCATCCAATATTTCTCTTCCATCCATCCATCTAATATTTCTGTCTGTCTGTCTAATATTTCTCATCCATCCATCCATCCATCCATCCATCTAATATTTCTCTGTCTGTCTAATATTTTTCATCCATCCATCCATCCATCCATCCATCCATCCATCCATCCATCCATCCAATATTTCTCATCCATCCATCGATCCATCTAATATTTCTCTGTCTGTCTAATATTTTTCATCCATCTATCCATCCATCCATCCACCCATCCATCCATCCATCCATCCATCCATCCAATATTTTTCATCCATCCATCGATCCATCCAATATTTCTCTGTCTGTCTAATATTTTTCATCCATCCATCCATCCATCCATCCATCCATCTAATATTTCTCTTCCATCCATCCATCTAATATTTCTGTCTGTCTGTCTAATATTTCTCATCCATCCATCCATCCATCCATCCATCCATCCATCCATATTTCTCATCCATCGATCCATCCAATATTTCTCTGTCTGTCTAATATTTTTCATCCATCCATCCATCCATCCATCCATCCATCTAATATTTCTGTCTGTCTGTCTAATATTTCTCATCCATCCATCCATCCATCCATCCATCCATCCATCCATCCATCGTGTCCCTGCCACTCTGTAAAAGGCTTTACACAGAAAAACACTGTCAGTTTTCGTATAGTGCTTTAATTACATCTTTTTTCTTGTTTCTTTCTTAGACGTCTTCTGGGCATGTCCAGTTGGACAACTGCAACTTTGAGGGCTGTCAGCTGCATATCCGGGGTCCAGGGACGTGTCAGGCTCGTTTCTGCTCTTTTGCCCAGGGCAGCTCTGCCCATTTTCTTGGAGTGGCCATCAGTTTAATGGACAGTTGTGAATTCTCAGGGGGCGATTCTGCCTCTGTCACTGTGGAAGGTGCTCCGGTCTCTGAACGCAACTGGGCCTTCAAACACCTGGTCGCCTTGGCCAAGACCTTTACCATGATGACTAGTAATGGGTCAGCTGAAATATCTAACCAGGGTGGAAAAGACAGTGTGGGTGCTGGTAGTCATGGAAACGCAACCTCTGAAGGAGTAAACACAATAAAGGACTGGAGTAAACAGGAAGTTGATTGGGAAACAAACTGGGCAAAACAGAAAGGTGGAGATAGTCTTCTTCCAGGTCAGGATGGTACAATGATTGAGGAGGATGGCATGGAAACATCAAGTGAGTCAAGTGAGGAAGATGATGAGCTAGATGGCGAGAAAAGCACAGGGTTAAAGCTTTCATATGACCAGCACGGACTAGCGCATCTCTCCAAAGCGGACATGCCCGATTCTTCTGCATTTCCTGCACTGTTGAGTCTGTCTGCAGAGCTGCAGAGGGATGCAGAGGCGCGGGAGTTGTCCGCATCGGTGCAAGGCTGCCTGCTTCGTCGCTGTCTGCTGCGGGATGGAAAAGGTGGTGTGCACCTGTGCAATCATGGTCAAGCTCGACTGGAGGCCAATGTGTTCAAGGGGCTCAACTATGCAGTGCGCTGCATCCAGAATGCCAAAGTGTGTAAAACATGTATCTTCATGCCCTTTTAAGTGTAATTTTATCGACATTAAAATTCTTTCTCCAAGTTTAATGTGCAAAGACGACTGTAAGTATGCCTTTAGTTGGCTGATTACCTGTAAAAGTATAAATACTGCAGTTCTGTGGCACGACAGGTTTTATGCTGGGTTAAGATGTAAGGGAAGGGTCAACAATGTAATTGTAGATATAATTACCGAAATTAAATACAGGCACAGTTACATACACAGGTATTTTTTCAAAATATAAGTACAATGTAAAAACATGTACATACAAAGTAGTTACTTAGGGGTTTAACGATACCCTCATGTCACTATTCGATACATATCATGATACTGAACTCACGATACAATATTATTGCGATACTCCAAGTCATATGGTAAATGGTTAACAAAAAATGTACTGTTGATTAAAGGGTTAGTTCACCCAAAAATGAAATTTCTGTCATTTATTACTCACCCTCATGCTGTTCCATACCCGTAAAACCTTTGTTAATCTTCGAAACACAAATGAAGATATTTTTGTTGAAATCCGATGGCTCTGTGAGGCCTGCATAAAGAGCAATGACACTTCCTCTCTCAACATCCATAAAGGTACTAATAACATATTTAAATCAGTTCATGTGAGTACAGTGGTTCAATATTAATATTATAAGGTGACGAGAATATTTTTGGTGCGCCAAAAAAAAAAAAAAAAACCCCGACTTATTTAGTGATGGTCGATTTCAAAACAATGCTTCAGGAAGCTTCGGAGCACGAATTAATCAGCGTATCGAATCTGCTGTTCAGAGCGCCAAAGTCACGTGATTTCAGCAGTTTGGCGGTTTGACACGCAATCCGAATCATGATTCGATACACTGATTCATTTGTGCTCCGAAGCTTCCTGAAGCAGCGTTTTGAAATTGGCCATCACTAAATAAGTCATTTTGTTTTTTTGGCGCACCAAAAATATTCTCGTCGCTTTATAATATTAATATTGAACCACTGTACTCACATGAACTGATTTAAACATGTTTTTAGTACATTAATGGATCTTGAGAGAGGAAGTGTCATTGCTGGCTATGGAGGCCTCACTGAGCCATCGGATTTCAACTAAAATATCTTAATTTCTGTTATGAAGATTAATGAAGGTCTTAAGGGTGTGGAACGGCATGAGGGTGAATAATAAATGACAGAATTTTCATTTTTGGGTGAACTAACCCTTTAAAATGCTAAATTTGATATTACACTGGGGGTTGAAATGAATGTGCTTGGACTTGGTGTTGGTGACCCAATGCACAGGATAATGGTGACACCAGAATAAAAATATTCATGACTTTGGCATTATCAAGACCCACAAATATTCCCCCATTGCATTATTATACATTATATTCAACATTATATATTGTAGTTTAATGTAGTACTGAGACTAAAACTTTTTAAACTTGAATTTTTTTCTCACACAGTAATTTTCATTTTGGGTGAACTGTACACAATACATATTGTCACTATCCATAATACCTATTGTTGCATTTTTGTATTGCGATATATTTTGACACAATATATTGTTAAACCCCTAGTAGTTTCATTGTATCAAATTATCAATTTAAATGTTAGTACATAGTAGATTAATACACTTAATATAAGTGGGATCAGAATGTGATTACTACTCTGGTCACATAAACAGGACTTCTCCAATCATTTCATCTTCTTAAACCCCACACCTGCAAGTTTATATGCATCTGCCTCTACATTCGGATGTACATCAATACAGAAGAAATGATCTTTTGACACTTCTGCACATCTCAAAATGAATATCCATTTTCATACTGTACATTATGATGTTTTGATGCCTTAATTCACTTGTAGTGTTAACGTTAAAATAATTATTGGCTTATTGGTGTTGGCCAGAGTTTTAATATCATTAGCTCACACTTGCCAGTTGTGCCTGGATTTGCATAATTTAAAGTATTACATTTTAGCTTATACAGTCTGGAATACACTACATGACTTTGCCCAGATTTTACGGAATTACAGTCTGGAAAAGTCAATGCTAGTTGCCAAAAGTCGGAGCCGGTCTGCAGATATTGGGTAGCTGGAGTTGACAGGTTTCACAGAAAATCTTGCAGTATATGATGGGCACAGACTGTGACAAGGTGCATGTCATTACAGTTGTGTAAGTTTGTTATGTTCGAAAAAAAAAACGTCTGGTAGTGTGTGTCCTTGGTTGTGTAGTGTATTCCAGCCTTATCCCATCCTGCACAGTTTGTACTACAAATATGAATGATTTCTCAATTTATGCAGGTTGTCGGGAAGCAGCAATCAGAATTACAATTTTTACTTGGCGATGTTAAAATGGCAAAAAAAAAGCAACTACTTAGAACACTCTAGCAAGCATAGTAATACTTAGGAACTACTCAAAACACCTTAGTAGTGGCATAGCACCTTCCTGACAACTATCCATAACACCCTAGTGTCATGTCAGAGCCTTCTGCACAGGCAAGCACTTGCTACATTTTCTAAAGAAATGTCTTTTTTCATTCCATTTCATGCTTGTGAGAAGCACAACAAGTACAACCAGCAGATTTAATAATATCTGCAGTCATAGAAAATATTTCATGACATTGCACTGTTTCTGATCATCTTCTCTCTTTTATCTTCTTTTCATGTTTTAGTTCTCTTTCATGAATCTCTCTCTCTCTCTCTCTCTCTTATACTTTCTCTCCTTTTTTCTGTTTAGATGGTGATGTTGCGTAATGAAGTGTGTGGGTGCAAGGCGTCTGGTGTGTTCCTGCGACTTTCTGCTCAAGGTCTCATTGCTGACAACAACATTCACTCCAATGGAGAAGCGGGACTAGACATCCGCAAAGGGGCTAATCCTATCATACTGGTACACATTTCTTTTAGTACACTTAAAAAATTTGCATTAGATTAGAGTTAGTTCAGATAATATATCTTGAATTTTATTTTCCTATCGCAACTATTTATTTATTTATTTATTTATTTATTTTTTTACCTTAATCATAATTCTAACCTAATTTAGTGAGGTTTATGCTTTAAACATTTAATATTTATGCTATTGGTATTATATAACTATTAATTTTTAATATTAATAGTTTATGCTTTAAAGGGTTAGTGACCCGAAAATGAAAATTCTGTCATTAATTACTCACCCTCATGTCGTTCTACACCCGTAAGACTTTTGTTCATCTTCAGAACACAAATTAAGATATTTTTGATGACATTCAATGGCTCAGTATGGCCTGCATTGCCAGCTAGATAAGTAACACTTTCAGATGCCCAGAAAGCTACTATAGACATATTTAAAATAGTTCATGTGAATACAGTGGTTCAACCTTAAAGGTGCTCTAAGTGATGTCATGCGTTTTTAGGCCAAAACATTTTTTGTCACATACAGCAAACATCTCCTCACTATCCGCTAGCTGCCTATCCCCTGAACACACTGTAAAAAAACGCGGTCTCTGTAGTCGCCATAAGCTCCGAAAACGGCAATAAAAACAAACTGGTGCAGCCTGGACCACTTAACATAATAAACATGCTCCAGCCAATAACCGAGAAGAATGATTTTAAATGCGCGTTCATGACTGTTTCAGGAAGCACGGAGGGGAGGGAGGGGGGGGGGGAGGAGGAGGAGGAGGAGGAGGAGGAGGAGGAGGAGGAGAGAGGAGGGAGGGTCTAGCTAGCCTCTGTTTTGTTTGACAACACTTCGAACGTCAACAGGAAGTTACTCCACCCAGGATCACTTAGAGCACCTTTAATGTTATAAAGCGACAAGAATACTTTTTGTGTGGCAAAAAAAACCCAAAAAAAAACTTTTCAACAATATCTAGTGATGATGGCCGATTTCAAAACACTGCTTCGAAGCTTTACGAATCTTTTGTTTCAAATCAGTGATTCGGATCGCGTATCAAACTGTTAAAGTTACGTGAACTATTAAAATTTCGAAACACTTATGACGTAACAAAGCCTCATTTACTGAAATCACGTGACTTTGGTGCTCCGAACCACTTATTCGAAACTAAAGATTCGTAAAGCTTTGAAGCAGTGTTTTGAAATCGGCCATCACTAGATATTGTTGAAAAGTTATTATTTTGTTTTTTGGCCCACAAAAAGTATTCTCGTCGCTTCTGGGCACTGAAAGTGTTAATAGTCTTGCTGGCAATGGAGGCCTCACTGAGCCATCGGATTTCATCAAAAATATCTTAATTTATGGAAGATGAACAAAGATCTTATGGGTGTAGAACAACATGAGTGTAAGTAATTAATGACAGAATTTTCATTTTTGGGTGAACTAACCCTTTAAAGGTGCAGTGTGTAAATTGTTACGGCATCTAGAGGTGAGGTTGCGAATTGCAATATAGAGAAGATATGGTGGCCAACACAGGACAAAGAGACAGAAAAGAGTAGCCAGTCAAGCAAACTCGCTCTGTAGAGCAGTTTGTCCGTTAAAGGTGCTACAGAGGATGTTTTGTTTTATACATTTTTGCAATATTACTTGAAACTGTCTTCACTAACTGATAAAAGACTATTTATTAGGTGCACTGAAAGGAATGATATTAATATACATCATCTGTGCACGAGGTAGGGCCTTAAAAACATCAGCCAATCGCGTAAACGATTGGCCCTCTGGCTTGTCAATCACTGCCATGACGTTCCTTTTGAGAGATGTGCGCGGCTGCGCGCTCCAGGAACTTTCCACACTCCACAGGCGCTGCATGCAATGTTTTTGTCAGGAGACAGGAATAACAACTGCAGATTATGAGTTACCTGTGGTGAGTCCGACATAATGGATCCACTAACACGACACAGCGAATGCCGGTGGTAAACACTCGTGTTCCAATACTTGTGCACAAGTTTTGGGAGGCGTTCCCTCGAAATGAGCTGTGAAGGAGGGGGGTTGTTCTTACGCATGCGCTCATTTCAAAAACTCAGTCTTTGGTTTCTCAGTCGACGAAAAGATCCTCTTTAGCACCTTTAAGGGTCTTTATTGAATATAAAAACGGTTCAACAGAAAGACTGTGCAACGCACAACAACGAAAATAAACAATCCACAAAGGGCTTCACTCCAGGTTCGGCATACGCTATCCACAAGGGCTTCTCTCCAAGTTTGGTTTACACCATCCACAAGGGCTTCACTCCACGAACCTCGGCTCGGCTCAGTCAACAGTTCCCCTCTCTCTCACACACTCCTGCTTCTCACGGCGTCTTATCCTGTCTCCGCGCCAATCACTGGAATGAGAAACAGGTGTTCGTGATTTGTATTCAACCCACTCACTTACCACGCGTCTCCCGCTATTCTCTCCGGTTGCAGACCTCGCTGAACCACGCCCCCCTCGCCACATACCCCACCGCCCGACTCAGGCCGGGGAGCTGTCCGGCCTGCGGCCCCCCCCCCCCCCCCCCATTTCTGGAGAGGAAATCGACCACAGCCATCCGAACACCCGGCCTGTGGACCACCTTGAACTTAAAAGGCTGTAAAGCCTGGGTGAAAGCCTGCTGGCACGGCTCTGTCCACTGGACCGTATCTGGAGCATCCTTTTTAGTTAGATCAGTCAACGAGCTGGTGAGGGCCGAATAATTAGGTACAAACCTTCTATAATATCCCGCCAGCCCGAGGAACTTTCTAACCTCCTTTTTGGTCTTGGGGCGCGGACAGGTCGCAATCGCTGCCGTCTTGTCAATTTGGGGACGCACCTGCCCATGCCCCAAGTGGAAGCCCAGATACCTTACTTCCACGTGCCCAATTGCACACTTCTTCGGGCTGGCCGTGAGCCCAGCCGCTCTCAGCGATCTCAGGACGGCTCTCACATGCTGCATATGCCGCTGCCAATCATTACTATAGATAATAATATCATCCAGATAGGCAGCCGCACATGCAGCATGGGGCCGGAGAATTTTATCCATGAGTCGCTGAAAGGTGGCCGGTGCCCCGAACAGCCCGAACGGAAGCGTAACAAATTGGTGTAATCCGAACGGCGTCGTGAAAGCTGTCTTTTCTTTGGATAAAGGCGACAAGGGGATCTGCCAGTACCCTTTCGTTAAGTCCAGTGTCGAATAAAATCGAGCCGCACCTAGCCGGTCAAGCAATTCGTCCACCCGCGGCATTGGATACGCGTCGAATTTCGACACTGCATTCACCCTGCGATAGTCCACGCAGAAACGAACCGAGCCGTCGGTCTTGGGAACCAAAACTATCGGGCTCGCCCAGTTACTGCTGGACTCTTCTATTACTCCCATTTTCAGCATTGCCTCTAATTCGTCCTGAACTACCTTTTTTTTGTGTTCAGGTAACCTATACGGCCGGCTTCGAACAACCACGCCCGGCTCCGTCTCAACATGTTGCTGAATGAGGTTGGTACGTCCCGGCAGGGGAGAGAACACGTCTGCAAATTCTGTTTGCAATTTGGATAAATCATTGAGCTGGGAGGGCGAGAGGTGATCTCCCCCCGGGACCAGAGCGAGAGATTGAGTTTTTATATTCGCCTCTGGTCCGAGATCATCCTCCCCGCTAATCACCGTCGCCAGCATCACTGATTCTGCCTCATTCCATTTTTTCAGGAGGTTGAGGTGATAGATTTGACGTGCCCCCCTCCTGTCGGACCGTACCACCTCGTAATCGAGCTCGCCCACTTGCCGTGTGACCTCAAAGGGTCCTTGCCACTTTGCAAGTAATTTCGAACTGGAAGTAGGGCGCAATACAAGCACTTTTTCTCCCGGTGCGAATTTACGTAAGTTAGACCGTCTGTTATACAGTTGGCTCTGTCTGTGCTGGGCCTGTAACAAATTCTCCATTGATAGCCGCCCCAAAGTGTGGAGTTTTGATCTCAAGTCCAGCACATACTGAATTTCACTTTTGGCCTGAGATGGTCCGTCCTCCCAAGTTTCCCTGAGGACATCCAGCACCCCACGGGGCTGGCGCCCGCCCAAAGAGAAGCTCGAAGGGGGAAAACCCCGTGGAGGCTTGCAGGACCTCTCGCACTGCGAATAACAGAGGTTCTAACCACTTATCCCAATTTTTGGCGTCCTCTTGAACTAACTTACGAATCATGGATTTAAGCGTGCGATTAAAATGTTCGACCAGCCCGTCCGTTTGTGGGTGAAAGACGCTGGTACGAACCGATTTAATGCCCAATAATTCGTACAGTTCGCGTAACGTGCGTGACATAAACGCCGTGCCTTGATCAGTGAGGATTTCTTTTGGAATCCCCACCCGGGAGATTAAGCGAAACAGTGCATCCGCAACACTCTTAGCAGAAATGTTGCGGAGAGCCACTGCTGGCCCCTGGGTGGGGCTCTGGGTCCGTAGGAAGGTGCCTGTCCCTCGGGGCGGTACACGAGGTGGGCCGGGCGGACGAGACCTAGGAAGAGGGACAGGTCTAGAGGGAGAGAGGGACAAAAGAGAGGGAGAGAGAGAGGCAGCTGGAAGGGGTTCGCCGCCCCCTTGGCACGCCACCAGGTGATCCTCCGCCAGTTGGATGGCTGAGTCCAGCGACGTGGGGCGGTGGCACTGGACCCACTCGGCCGTCTTTTTCGGGAGCCGAGTGATGAATTGCTCCAGCACCACGCGATCGACGACCAGGTCCACGTCGCTTCCCTCAGCCAGCAACCATTTGCGGCACGAGTCCCGGAGCTGCTGGGCCAACGTGAAGGGCCGGCCGGACTCACCCAGGTCGAGGGAGCGGAAGCGCTGTCGGTGCTGCTCTGGGGTCCGACCAACCCGCTGGACGATGGCCCGCCGTAGGTCTTCATAGACCAGGAGGTTCGGGACGGGGAGCCGCTGTGCCGCCACCTGTGCTTCTCCTGAGAGGAGCGGGACCAGCCTCATCGACCACTGGTCCCGCGGCCATTTACACGCCTCCGCGGATCTCTTGAAGAGGTCTAAGAAAACTTCTGGATCATCCAATGGGCCCATCTTATTTAAGGGCAGGTGGACAGGTACAGCGGGCTGTTCGGTGGGCTCCCGGGGAACCTCCCGGTCAATCCAGCTCCGGAACGCCTCGCGGTCCTCCTGCTGGGTCTGCAGAATGGCTTGGAAACACCGCTCCTGGTCGCCTCTTAACTCCAGCAGGGCCTGTTGTTGTTCGCGGTGCAGGACCGCGAGGGACGCGATGATGTCCGCAAATGTGGCAGAGGACGAAGATTGCATGGCGACGTGCTCCCGTCTTCCTTCCCGGGTTTCGGCACCAGTGTAGTAGACTTAAGTTCGTAGTGGGGGAAGGAAGAGGTCAGGGACGGCGAACAACTGCTGACTGAGTCTTTATTGAATATAAAAACGGTTCAACAGAAAGACTGTGCAACGCACAACAACGAAAATAAACAATCCACAAAGGGCTTCACTCCAGGTTCGGCATACGCTATCCACAAGGGCTTCTCTCCAAGTTTGGTTTACACCATCCACAAGGGCTTCACTCCACGAACCTCGGCTCGGCTCAGTCAACAGTTCCCCTCTCTCTCACACACTCCTGCTTCTCACGGCGTCTTATCCTGTCTCCGCGCCAATCACTGGAATGAGAAACAGGTGTTCGTGATTTGTATTCAACCCACTCACTTACCACGCGTCTCCCGCTATTCTCTCCGGTTGCAGACCTCGCTGAACCACGCCCCCCTCGCCACATGTAGAAACATGTCGACACAAAATGGCGACTTAACATGTAAAGGGACTCACCGTGTATGTACCTGTAGATAGAAATGACTCATTCTAAGGTAACAAAAACATAACGGTTCATTAGGTAAGATCTTTATACACCACTGAAATCATAGTTATGTATATTATATTGCATTTGTCAATAGATCCTCCTAAAATTTGCACATTGCACCTTTAAATAAATACATTTGTTTTAAGGGAATCTGTGTAAATGTAATGAAAAACAAGACAAAAAATATTCTGAATAAAAACATTTTGTGTAGTGTAATCAAATTAGAACCAGTGCAGTGGAAAGAAGTCTAGAAGATATATTGTAATTTCTACTATCTACCCATATAATTTTCTATGTATATACTGTTTTTTTCTTTTCCTTTCTCTTTTCCTGGCTGCAGTGTAATAGAATCCACAGTGGTTTGCGTTCCGGGATTGTTGTCTTGGGCAACGGGAGAGGTTCCATTCGCAGCAACCAGATCTACGGCAACAAGGAAGCTGGCGTGTATATTCTCTTTAATGGCAATCCTGTTGTCAGGTATGCAGTGCAGGCCAGGGGTCTTTGTGTTTTAATGCAAATCAAGTTGGATAACAAGAACCATTAGATATATCTGTTTGTTATCATGAAACTAATAAGACTAAAGATCTGATTTCTCTTTCTTTCTCTCTTCATGATAGTGGAAATCACATTTTCCAAGGTCTTGCAGCAGGCGTTGCTGTCAATGAGAACGGAAGAGGACTGATCACTGGTCCGTTTGACCGCAGTACCATTTTCCATTTAAATAGTTTATAGGTGCTTCAAGCACTGTAGACCTTGCTCTATTCAACTGTTTCCTCCTGCTCTTAAAACAGCTAAATCAATTCTAACTGCTGCTTTACTTCTCCTGTCTCTGATAGATAATGTTATTAGGCAGAATCAGTGGGGTGGCGCTGATATCCGTCGAGGAGGTGACCCAGTCCTGCGCAATAACTTCATCTGTTACGGCTACTCGGACGGAGTGGTGGTGGGAGAGAGAGGGAGGGGTGTCATTGAAGGCAACCACATATACGGTGTGAATATTTCATCTTTTTGCATTCAAGGCATTTGGCAGATGTTATCCAGGTTTTTTCATTCTGTTGCAAATATGTTTGTGATAGAAATTAATTATGTGTGTAATTGAGATTAATATCTTGGTAGTTTCTGCAATTGGGAAAGTCACTGTGGCTCTTTTTTCCTATCATAAATGACTCTCATCTAAGAGCACACAGACGAATAAACATTGTCGTGTTATCTTGCGTTCATACCAATACCAAATTATTCTGATGACAAGCTTTGACTCAGGCTTTTCAGAATGACCAATCCAACATTTGAGATGCTGTCCAATGAAATTGGTCTGCTGGTTATTCCAGTTATCCAATCACATCCTTTGCTGAGGCAAAGTCATGTGAGGTTTTTTTTGCTGCACACTGAGGGATTTATTCTGTAAATGTGTTTCCATTGTAGTTTATCTGCATGTCAATTTATCCGCCTCAATTGAGCAAATATGTTTTTTATGCGCATTTTGAAGTTAAGCGCATCTTGCCATTTCCATCAAGCATTTTTTTTGATGTGATATCCCAAAATGCGGCTAAAAATAGGTGGATGGAAACATCGCTATTGCGATATTAAAGTCAGAAAAGAAAAAAAATCAGTTTGACATTATTACATTATTATTTACATTATAACAATAGAATTATTGTGATATTGTTTGATTCTTTCATTCTATTTATTGTGAAAAATGTTATAACACTAATGTAAACTGATATCCCTGGTGTTTTGTAGGCAACAGAGGCTGTGGGGTATGGGTTATGTCATCTAGTCTACCTCAGCTCATTGGAAACCATATTACCCATAACCGCATGTATGGGCTGGCTGTTTTCTGCCGGAAGGACACAGAGTCTGCAGTGAGCCGAGAGGGCTATCGCTCTTTACAGGACAGAGAGAGAGGAGTCGGGGTTGGAGACAGGGACAGAGGAGGGCCGGAGAACTTTAATGAGGAAGGAGAACTGATGGCATGGGAAAGTGATATCGATAGCGAGGATGAGCGCTTTTCCACTCGACGGCCAATCACAGTTGCCCTAGTGGAAAACAACTGCATTAGCCACAACGGAGGTTAGTTGCTGTTAAATATGATGTCTCTTTTACTTCATCTGGGATATTCAAATTACACAGCTACTTTTAAATGTTGTGTTTTAATTTTGCTGCTAATTTGAACACATGCAGTTTGAATATGGTCACTATTAACCAAAAAAAACCATGGTCACGATTTAAAAGAATTAAATTGAGGGAATGAATAAAAAATTAAAACTTGGCCACAAATTAATAAATTGTAAGAAAGAATTATTAATTTGTGGCCTCATTATTATTATTATTATTATTATTATTATTATTATTTTTTTTTTTTTTTTTTTTGGGCATGTCACCGTTGTTTAATAATACAAATCTCATTTCTGGAAATGCTGGGACATTTTGTAAAATGCAATAAAATCAAGATTCTGTGATTTGTTAATTCTCTTTAACCTCTATTTAACTGACAAAAGAACAAAGAAAAGATTTCCAATGTGTTCACTGAACAACTGAACAAAATATAAACAAATATAAATTTTTGATGGCTGCAACACATTCCAAGAAAGTTGGGACAGAGCCATCCCTGACTGCAACATAGTGACGGCACAGACCCGGCCCACATCTGGTCCGTGTATAAACCACATGTTCCAGATGTGGGCCGGATCTGGGCCAGACTACGTTGCTGTCTGGGGTGTTTACCTCTGTGTCACATCACCTTTCCTTTTAATTACAATTTTTAATCATTTAGAAATTGAGGATACTAATTGTTGCAGTTTTGCAAGTGGAATTTTTACCCAATCTCGCCTGATACAAGACATCTGCACAACAGTCTGTGGGCATCGTTGTCTGATTCTCCTTTTCATGATGGGCCATACATTTTCAGTAAGAGTCAGATCTGGACTGTAGGCAGGCAGTCTGGCACATCCACTCTACGGTGTAAGAGTGTCTAGAAACCACTCTGATGTATCAATGCAGAATGAGGCCTGGCTTTGTCTTGCTACCCAGGAAAGATGTCATCTTGATGGCAGTTTATGTCTATGTACAATTCAAATATATGCCTCCATATCAATGGTACCTTCACACAAATGCAAGTCACCCATGCCGTTTGCAGCGATGCACCTCCATACGATGGCAGATTTTTTTTTTGCTACTGTCACTACTGAAAGTCTGTATGGTCCTTTTTGTCTTTGGGACTGAGAACTCAATGTTCATTTTTTCCAAAAATAAGCTGAAACATTGACTCATCTGACCACAGCTCACCTTCTACTGTCTTTAGACCATCTGAGATGAGCTTGGGCCCAGAGAACTCACCGGCATCTCTGCATAGTTTTCTCCTTGAGTAACAGAGATTTGAGTTGCATTTCTTGATGCAGCAGCAGACTGTTATGTGACAACTGTTTTCCAATGTCCATGTGGCTATATCATAGCATAACGGTTTCTAATGCAGTGCCATCTGAGGGCTCAAAGGTCATGCACATTCAACTGAGGTTTCCTACCTTGCCCTATATACAGACCGAGATATCTATCTCTTGATTCCCTGAATCTTTTTTAAATATTATGTATGGTAGATGGTGAAAGACGTAAATTCTTTGCAGTCTTGCATTGAGAAATGTGATTTTTGAATTGTTTGACAATTCTCTCATGACATTTGGCACAAAGTGGTGAGCCATGACCCAACTTTTCTTGCAAAGACAGAGAAGCTCTTTTACACCCAAACATGATACCCTCACCTATTACCAATTCACCTGCTAATTGTGGACTGTTTAAAAACAGATTAACTTGGATATTATATAATCTTTTCACTTTTATTTTGCTTCAATTTTTTTTTGGAGTGTTACAATCAAAATTAAAATTTGTTTATATTCACAAAATACAATTATGTTGGTCAGTGAAAACATTGGAAATCTTTTATTTGTACTTTTGTCAGTAAAAAAAAAAGAAGGTTCAAGAGAATTAACAAATCACAGATTGTGGTTTTTATTGTGTTTTACAAATTGTCCCAACTTTTCTGGAAATGGGGTTTGTATGTTAAATGTTAATTAATGTTAATTTTCTTTTGAGAGAAAAAAAATATTTCAGGGCTGATAAATTTATTAAATATGTTTTACACAATTGTTAACCATTTCTGATGATGATAGTTCATTCTGCTTTCTGAAGTCTAGTTGAAAATCGTAAAATGAATCACATTTATTTTATTCTTTCGACTTAAGTTTCTACAGAGTTTCTCCTTGCCACTTTCACCTTTCAGGACCACATTTGTGAGGCAATATTCTCTGTAAAGCTGCTTTGGAATGATATTTATTGTGGAAAGAGTTATTCAAATATATTTAAATTTGAAAATGTTTCTTTAGGTACTTTTATACATAACTAATAGTGAAAAGAAAATGTTGTTAACTGAAGTCAGCATGAAAATATGTTGTTTTTACAATTTCATACTAAATAATCATGCTTTATTGTCTTTTTATATGAAAATATATAGTTGCCTACTTGCCTTTATATTTTAGTAATGGGGTCCTGCATAAGGGGATCAGGTCAAGTCAATTTATTTGTAGCGTTTTTTATAATAAACATTGTTTCAAAGCAGCTTTACAGAGTATCATGATGTTAATGTTTATAATATGTTAATATCTTCATGACATATAGTCACATTTAGCAGATTACAACTAGACAATAATATAGTTACAATTTGCTATAGTATACACGCAATCAAGCAATTGAGATAAGCTATATAATATTTATTGCCCTATGTGAGTGTACTGTATGCAGATAAATTTGAACATACTTATATATCCAACTTCATACAGTACAGTCCAAAAGTTTAGAACCACTAAGATTTTTAATGTTTTTAAAAGAAGTTTCGTCTGCTCACCAAGGCTACATTTATTTAATTAAAAATACAGTAAAAAACAGTAATATTGTGAAATATTATTACAATTTAAAATAACTGTTTTCTATTTGAATATATTTCACAAAGTAATTTATTCCTGTGATGGCAAAGCTGAATTTTCAGCATCATTACTCCAGTCTTCAGTGTCACATGATCCTTCAGAAATCATTCTAATATGCTGATCTGCTGCTCAAGAAACATTTAATGTGTACAATTGTACAAAATATTTGTGTACAATATTTTTTTTCAGGATTATTTGATGAATAGAAAGTTCAAAAGAACAGTGTTTATCTGAAATCTAATCTTTTTTAACATTATAAATGTCTTTACTGCCACTTTTGATTGATTTAATGCATCCTTGCTGAATAAAAGTATTCATTTCTTTAATTTCTTTTCAAAAAAATTAAAATAAAAATTCTTACTGACCCCAAACTTTTGAACGGTAGTGTATAATGCTACAGAAGCTTTGTATTTCAGATAAATGCTGTTCTTTTGAACTTTCTATTCATCAAGGAATCCTGAAAAAAAAAAGTACACAACTGTTTTCAACATTGAAAATAATCATAAATGTTTATTGAGCAGCAAATCAGCATATTAGAATGATTTCTGAAGGATCATGTGACACTGAAGGCTGGAGTAACGATGCTGAAAATTCAGCTTTGCATCACAGGAATAAATTACTTTGTCAAATATATTTAAATATTACACAGTTATTTTAAATTGTAATAATATTTCACAATATTACTGTTTTTTACTGTATTTTTAATTAAATAAATGTAGCCTTGGTGAGCAGACGAAACTTCTTTTAAAAACATTAAAAATCTTAGTGGTTCTAAACTTTTGGACTGTACTGTATAAAGATCTGGGCAATAATGTAGTTACATTTTGCAATGTAATAAAAAGATCAGGAAATGAGATTTGCTAGTATATATCACTTTACACGAGTGTACCATATGCATAAATTATAATATATATCCAACTTTATATTGTGCTGTGGGATTATACAGTTTACAAATTTGAAACAATATAAACAACCACACATCTGAGATGTACTATATAGAATGTAATATATCATCAGATCTGGCTGCCCTTTTGCTATCAAAAAGCTCTAAAACCCCTAGTCAGCTTCACCTGAGTATCCCTGTCATGCATGTTCAGATTACATTGACATCTCACCCACTTCTCTTTGTCTCTCCAGCTGTCGGAGTGTATGTGAAGAGCAGTGAGCCTTTGAATGTGGTGGCCAACATGGTGAACAATAACAGAGGAGCTGGCATGTCTATCATTCAGAGCGCTCAGCTGACACGCTTAGTTGGAAACTGTGTCCTCTGTAATGGCTGGACAGGAGTGGCCGTGGACAGAGAGAGTCGAGTAGAGCTGCGCGGCAATGGGGTTTACGGCAATGGCTGTCACGGTGTCTGCTTCCGAGGCGATGGGCTTATTGTGGAAAATGATGTGGTCGGAAATAATTCTGTTGGAATACGAGTGATGGACAATGCAGATGTTAAAGTGAGTGTGCTTCAATCTCTCTGTCACATGGTTGAGAAAGTCTTCACAGGCAGTATACAGAGGTAGATGGTGTTTGCATCACAACCTGTCTACTAATAATAGAGAACAACAGATGTTGTTTTTTAATGGCCAGTATTTATACTGATTATTTTTGTATAAGAATCCACAAAATAAACTATTTTGCGAATTTTTAATAGTTGTATTTCTATTTTTTGACAATGATAATAAAATTTAAATAATTATTAGACTATAAAAAATGGATAGAATATTTATATGGTTATCACTAAAGCCTGCATTCATACAAAAGCATTGGCTGTGTAGCAAATCCGTAGATTTCAGACACTGTCCATGTACTGTTTGATCTGCAGTCCTGAAAAGGTTCCTGCTATCAGATGCTGACATTTGATGTCTGTTCTGCAGGTGTTGCGGAATCGCGTTCAGGCATTGCGAGGTTATGGGATTTCCGTGAAGGAGCGGGTCCGAGGTGTTGTTCAGGAAAACCTGGTTTATCAGGGCCACCCTACGAGTACTAAAACCCCCATACGGACAAACACACAGAACATGGAGTGTGTTGTACTTAACAACTCTCTGCTCAGACCCAGGTTAGACACACTTACACGTCTCAGATACAAAACTCTGTATATGTAAATAGTAATAATTTGTTGTTTAAATATAAACATTTAAATGGTGGCTGTAATAACTTGTTTTCATGACAGATTTATTCAAACAAACATTAAGTATTTGAAGACAAAGATAACAGGTTAAAGGTGCCGTAGAACGTATTTTTAAAAAATGTAATATAAGTCTAAGGTGTCCCCTGAATGTGTCTGTGAAGTTTCAGCTCAAAATACCCCATAGATTTTTTTTAATTCATTTTTTTAATTGCCTATTTTGGGGCATTATTAAATATGCGCCGATTCAGGCTGCACGGCCCCTTTAAATCTCCTGCTCCCCGCCCCCGGAGCTCGCGCTTGCCTTAACCAGCATTTCACACAGCTAATATAACCCTCAAAATGGATCTTTACAAAGTGTTCGTCATGCAGCATGTCTAATCGCGTAAGTATGGTATTTATTTGGATGTTTACATTTGATTCTGAATGAGTTTGATGGTGCTCCGTGGCTAAAGCTAACATTACACACTGTTGGAGAGATTTATAAAGAATGAAGTTGTGTTTATGAATTATACAGACTGTGTATAATAAAGTGTTTAAAAAATGAAAATAACGACAGTCTTGTCTCCGTGAACATAGTAATAAACAATGGTAACTTTAACCACATTTAACAGTACATTAGCAACATGCTAACGAAACATTTAGAAAGGCAATTTACAAATATCACTAAAAATATCATGATATCATGGATCATGTCAGTTATTATTGCTCCATCTGCCATTTTTTGCTATTGTTTTTGCTTGCTTACCTAGTCTGATGATTCAGCTGTGCACAGATCCAGACGTTTTGCCCTTGTCTAATGGCTTGAACATGAGCTGGCATATGCAAATATTGAGGGCGTACATATTAATGATCCCAACTGTTACGTAACAGTCGGTGTTATGTTGAGATTCGCCTGTTCTTCGGAGGTCTTTTAAACAAATGAGATTTATATAAGAAGGAGAAAACAATGGTGTTTGAGACTCACTGTATGTCATTTCCATGTACTGAACTCTTGTTATTCAACTATGCCGAGGTAAATTAAATTTTTAATTCTAGGGCACCTTTAAGTAAAAATATAAGAAGTATGTAATGTTGTAGTGCATATATTGAACAAAATGCTCCTCTCTAGCTGACAAATGAGCTATGGACATTCAATGGATTTCCTGAGGTAAATGTAACATTGTATACAAGCTCTTCTATTGACATCTTAACAAGAGCTGTAACTAATAGTAAAGAGGAAGAGATGATTGGTTCAACTGAGGTGGCTACAGTGATATCTGTCACACATTAAAAGAGTTAAAATGACATTTGTTGAATTTTATTATAAAATTGAGAGAATTTGAAAGCTTAGACTAATTAGTGGACGGTAGGTGTGCTACAAGTAATGTTTAGTGAAGTTTTGTTCACGCATCAACTGAAAATAGCATAGACTAAAATATCTTGGTTCATCAAAATGATCAACCTAGTCCTATAGTGTTTAGCCCTACACATTTACCTGTTGTATCTTGTACTGTCGAGAAGCGCTGATTAAATGTAACCATTTCAGTCAATGATTTTGGCCCTTTGTCTCAGCCAAAGCTGTTTGCTGAAAATTCTATGCATCACTAATAATATGTGGTATAATATTTTTGACCTATACTACTCTTTCTGTCGTAGGTCACAAGCACTTTGGGCCCTGGAAAATCCACCTCCTCGTCCCCACAATAGTAACCCCTCTAGTGTCACCCCTGCCACACTCCCTGCTCACCTTGCCATCACCATGACGAACAGAATTACTGCCTCTGTAGAAAGCGGTTGCCATAACAACGGCAGCATCTTTTGCTCGATTTTATGAGGTATATAATTCCTGGCTTTAAAGGGTTAGTTCACCCAAAAATGAAAATTCTGTCATTAATTACACACCTGTAAGACCGTAGTTCATCTTCGGAACACAAATTAAGATATTTTTGATGAAATCTGCGTGGTATATGGACTGCAGTGGTTCAACCTTAATGTTATGAAGTGACAAGAATACTTTTTGTGCGCAAAAAACAAACAAAAATAACGACTTTATTCAACAATATCTTCTCTTGTGTCATTCTTATACATTGTTTACGTCCAAGTCAGAACGCCGACTCGTGATTGGCTGGCTCCTGCGTCAGCATCACACGCATGCGTCGTGCTGCTCACGTATGCAGCTTTGGCCAACACTGAGCTGGCATTCGGACATAAACACAGAAGCCTTCACTGTGCTTACTGCGTCACCTGCGTAAGGATAATGACAGGAAAGAGAAGAGATTGTTAAATAAAGTCGTTGTTTTTGTGCACAAAAAGTATTCTCGTCGCTTCATTAAAATTAAGGTTGAACCACTGTAGTCACGTCGACTGTTTTCACAATGTCTTTAATACCTTTCTGGACCTTGAAAGTGTTGATTATATTGCTGTCTATGGACGAGTCATATACCTCTTGGATTTTATAAAAATATCTTAATTTGTGTTCTGAAGATGAACGAAGGTCTTACGGGTGTAGAACGACATGAGGGTGAGTAATTAAATGACAGAATTTTCATTTTTTGGGTGAACTAAACCTTTAAAGCTCAACAATGGATCAGATGGAAATTCATAATTTCCCCCTCAACATGAAGAAGAATATAGAGGAGGTAAAGGCACTGCTTCAGCATTCTGGGTTGGAGGATGGACAATTGGATTAAGCCTCAACCATTTGACATTCAAATCTAAAAGCACTTTTTTACATGATTAAACAATGGTAGCTCATTTAGTAGTCTGATAATCAAACTATAAAGGATCAAGACCACTTTTTTGATCTGCTTGGATCTGAAAATCACTTCACCGTCTTGAAATGGAAGTGAAGCTGTTCTGGCATCAGTGTTTACGAGCAACTTACTGGAACACTTACTAATTCGGATTGGCTAGCAATCCAGCTGAAACCTGCCACCCCATCCAATCCAGAACACGTTTGTGTTGGAAAGGTCAGATATATTTTTTTTTCCTGAGACAAAACTAAGAATTGCTGAAAGCAAATCAAGATAGCAACGCATTTTTATTAAAAAGAAATCCTACATGATTCAGTAAGACACATTAATTTTATTATCCAGTGAACCTACAGCCTGTTGTTGTTATTTCAGCCATTCACACAAAGTCAGGTGGGAGAAAGAGACACAAGGGGAAGTAGAAGAGAGAGACATGTCACGTGGCTTTCCCTCTCTCTTCCCAAAAGACAAGAACCAGCGCTGAAAATAGAAGATAAACAATTTCAGTGCACCTTGGGAATTGTAGTACTGCTGAGATTCTTTAATGGACAAAAACAAATATGCACGCACTGGGTACCGAGATGCAGCTAGTCAAATGGCAATATCTAACTTTCCTATTAAAACACTCCAGTTTTATGTATCTGTGCACATTACTGAAGGGTTTAGTTCTCGCCTGACCTGGCAACCCTTGGAGAATTTGCAAGAACTTAGGAGAGATCATTTAAAGATCTTAAATGTGATTTCACAGGCACTGATTCAATATGCCTATCATTGAAGCATTCATGAGTTTTACTAAATATTGGGATATGCAAAAACTGTCCTGCAGTTTTACTATTTTGGAGACTGTAAGCAAGATTATCTTATGTTGCTTCTTTGTAGCTCCAGCTAAACAGTAGAATTATATAAAAACCCTTTGAGATGTTATGTCAGAAACCTTGTATGAAAATAACAAGAGACTAAGGATGAATTGTAATTTAAAGGCATAGTCCACCCAAAAAGGAAAACTGACACAAAAGAAGATATTCTGAATAATGCTGGTAAGAAAAAAAGTTTTGTTCCCCAACTTCCCAATGATTTCCATACTATAGACAAAAAAAAAATACATTTTACATTTACATTTATGCATTTGGCAGACGCTTTTATCCAAAGCGACTTACATTGCATTATACTATACATTTGTATCTGAGTATCTGAGTAAAATACTATGGGAGTCGATAGAAAACAAAATATCTTCTTTTGTTCTACAGCAGAAAAAATGTCATACCCTCATGTTGTTCTAAACCTGTGAGCAAATGACAATTTTCATTTGTGGATGGACTATCTATCCTTTTAAATCAATCTTTGGGGAGATCTCCTAATGTAGTCAAAGGGCTTGAAACTGGGTTGTTTTTTTGTTTTTCCCCAGGAGACCACAGCTATGTTCAGAATGGAATACTAGCTTACTATTTATTAAAAACTGCACAGTATATACTGTACATAAAACAGTAGGTTTTAGTCTGAATATAAATGTCACATGACCTCATTGCTTGCAAGTGGATTGCAGTCATCCACTTCAGAAACTGAAGGTTATTTTGCCATTTAAAAAAAGAAAAGAAAATGAAAATGTAAAAATGACTACCTTTGGCAGTCTGAACAAATAATGACAGTGTTTTTGGCAGTAATTTCGGTTCATTCATTGTACTGGAAATTGAAGTATACTTCATGGCCCTTGAATTGCTTGTAAAACGTGGTAGATGACTGGGTGTCCTGAACCTTTGCACACTGTGTACAGTATACATGCTGCAGGAATAGTAGGAAGTATGCCATTTCAAACATAGCCTAGAACTAAAATAAGGGGTCTTGTAATGGGATTTCCTTCCAGAACACTAGACCTTATCAAAAGGTAGCCATCTTTTGTTAGGCTGTTATTATTTTAGTAATGTTTTCATACCAACTGCTGGTTTGATTTGTAAAGTGCAATATGTATCTACTAAAATGTGCCTATTTTTACAGTATGGTTTTTATACTTGTTGTGCAGTATAAATATAATCGCTATCATTGAAAACTGTCTAATTTCTGTAATTTGTCTTTAGATTGCATAGATATGGATTTGATTCCTAAAACCAAGACATTTTTCACAGGAAAAACAATTATTGTGCTTAATAGCAAGATATTAACAGTCCATCAACACGTGTAATTACAGTCATCACAAGTATACACAAATTAAACTCAATCTGGACCGATTTTGCATCAGGTTGTTGTAAAATGAATCGGAATACAGGGGAATTCCAATTTCCATTTACTGAACAGTCTTTTATTTTCCAATTCAATCTTACAAGATCTCTGTTAATTGAGCGCATTTGTGAAACTGCAAAATGAAATGCAGTTGTAGCCTGTTCTTACACAGCTTAGAAACATACTAGTGTCCACAGCTCAGTTCATCCTCTTGCGTTTCCTGCGTTCCACCCGTCGATCACAAAACACCAGTGGGAGCACCACAGAGGCCATCCTGTGCTCATCCTTTATCCCTTCATCTTTAATGACAGTCAGACGGGACAGGGTCAGTCCCATGGCCTTGGCCAACTCCAACATTCTGCACACAATCATTTGAAACAGTGTCAAAATAAGGATAATAAGGTTTTAGAGCAGTGGTTCTCAGCATTTTTGACTCCAATGCCTCTCTTTGCAACCACCACTCTCCTTTCCAAGCTGATATTTACCTTTACTTTGTGTTTTTTAGCATTATAATTAAGATTACTTCAGACTGAATACCTGAAACAGAATTTAAGTAATTTTAAGATTTATTGGGGCACCCCTGGAAGTTTGCTGAGGATGCCTAGTGGGCCCTGGACCACTGTTTTACACCACAAGAAGAAAAAAAAAAAAATCAGTTGTCAATTAACAATCTAGTTTCACAATTAAACAAAGCCTAGTTGATACAGGAATTATCAACGTAATAACAAATTTTCCTCAAGGTAAATGTCTAAATAAGCAAGTCATTGAGTCATTAATTTATTTGATTAATTCAAACGGCTGATTTCATCAGGAATTAAGTAAATGGCTCTCTTTATGAATGAGTCATTGAATCACTGATTCACCCGATTGATTCGCTCAAAACGCGGATTTATTCAGAAACGAAGACGCACAATTCTGCTCTGGCTTTACAGGTAATATTTTATTTGCCATAACTAATAATCGACAGCCCTAATCTTTACATGTTTGTTTTAGTTTTATTTCATCTCAATAGCACAAGTGAACATGGGGCGAATTTCAAATTAAACAATTTACAACACAAACCTATTCACATTATTATCCCCCCTCAAGGCTCTGTATGATCAAAACTATTGTACACAATCTACTACATGCCTTCTGTCGTCTGATTGATAGTTTATACTTTTTTAGCAAGTAAAAGGCTTTAGTAATTTAAAAAAAATGTCTACCTTCAGGCCATGGTACACTTGTTTTTTGCAGTTAAATCTTTAAGGATTTTTATAAAGTAAACATAAGAATAACACTCTGAAGTAAATTAGGTTTACTTGATTATCAATTTATAATTTTTTTGAAAAATCTTATTAAAATCAGGCTATTAAGGACAGTTTCTCACTCAATCATTGTATTGCACTGCATTGTCACAAAATAAACTACAGAGCTTTGACCACAAAACTAAGCATTTAAAGGTCACGTTTTTCATGGTTTTTTGAAGCTTTGATTGTGTTTATAGCGTGCAATATAACATGTGTTCATGTTTCGCGTGTAAAAAAACACAGTATTTTTCACATAATTTACTTATCTGTATACCGCTGTTTCCACTGTCATAAAAACGGGCTGATGACTTCCTTGTTCTATGAAGTCCCTCCTTCAGAAATACGTAACGAGTTCTGATTGTGCCAGCGGTTCCTGTGTTGTGATTCGACAGCAGCTTAGCGAACCTTGCCCGGAAAGGTCACGCCTCTTACCATAACGTGGAGATGTATGCGCTCAGTGTTATTGTAAACATGTCTTTAATTTTACCCTATCAATTTGAGCCGGAATCAGACCCGGTGATTGGACTGCGGGATGAAAATAACAGCATTTCGACGACATGGCGACAAACACACTCTACAAACGCAACTCTTGTGTATTCCTGTGGGCGGAGGTTAGTCAAAAAACTGTTTTAGTGACGTCATTAAAGAAGGAAGTAGAGGGATGTAGGCCGTTCGATGTAGGCGACTTCTGTTAAATAAAATATCTCGCATGGCTTTGATCTTTGAGCTTTAAAATTTTACAGATTTTATTTATACTCTAACAACAACATTACACACTAACTAAAGTTTGAAACATGGGATCACGAAGAACGGGACCTTTAAATATCCTACTACGACATTATTGTGAGATATAGAGTGACAACTGATATTTATATGCATTTTATGCAAGTTTATACTGTTATGAAGATTTACTGATTTACATTATTAGAATTTTATCTTAGTTTTTACCCATATAAATATCAGCAACTGCACCAAATTGCATATTTTTGTTTAGTTTGAGCCTCTGGATATATTCTCCTACAGTATATCATACTATATGAACCATAAAAGCTTGAAGTATCAAACATAATAGTAAAAGAAAAAAAAAAAACTTTTTTTTTTTGTCTAAAGGTGATGATACACGGGGCAACTTTTTGAGCAATGTTGCCGAGCAACGTTGCTTGGGCACTTTCCCACTGAGAATGAGCAACAAATATATATCTGGATACGTTAGATCGGTCGTGGGCAATTTTTTGAGATCCTCCAATCAGAATGTTAGCAGCCGATCACGTGACTGGTTCGGGGATTTCAGAAAAAATTCAAACAAGATGGCGGCCTCTCAGCGGCAGTGGAGCGGAGTGTGAACTTTTATCTTTTTACGCTAGTAAGTTGTCATGCGTCAACCCAAAACAGGGAATTTACCTCATATATTGCTTAAAATACCAACAACTGTCCGAAAGTAATGTGTGTATGCTGTAATGAAGCTATTGAATGATTTCAGTTAAATACTAAAAAGACAAGATTTTTTAACATCTCCAGTAGCGTAGGCTGTAGGGCGTTTGACATTTGAATAGCTTTTGATGCGATCGACGCGGGTTCGAATCCGCCTTTTGCCGAACTCGCTCTTCTCCCTTTTCCTATCACAAATCAGATCGGAAAGGCATTTATTTTTAATAAAAATGAAGAAAATATCTGAAAAGTTTAAATAAAGTGCCTAACAAGTGTTTATAATAAAGTATTTATTGAGTTGGCAATAGATTTGCTCCTCTCTGATTAGTTGCTGCCAACTGTCCGTTGCCCTAATTAGTTGCCCTGTGTCTCATCAGGTTGCCCGTTGACGGCAACATTGCCCAGCAACATTGCTCAAAAAGTTGCCCCGTGTATCATCACCTTAAAGGTTCACTAAATCGTTCAACTTCCAAAAAAAATATTGAGAAATATTTCATATGTCAGGCTTTACAGGGTTAAGATGTGAAATAATACATTTGACTGACTTGTTTTCGGTGATGCTCAGGTCTCTGTGTAAGAGTGTGAGATCAGCCGTCTGATTATTCATGTGCAGCAGTAAAGCCAAACAGTGAGAAGCCAGTTTCATACGCATGGACATCGACACTGTGTTCTTGATCCTGTAGAGACAAACATAACTTGCATTTATATGCGGCCATTGTATGAAATTTCATAGGTTTTGAATAGATAAAGGGAAAAATGACATCAGAATAGGCTGTAGGACTGTGCCTCGTTAGGATACACACAAGCCGTTGTGGAAACTCTCCACTGTGAAATTCTTCCGGACTTTGTCGAAGATGATTTTGGGACATCCACTCTCAGTAGCAACTTGCAAAAGAGAATGAAAATAATGAGGTTATTATTTAAAGGTAGAAAAATCAAAAACATGATGGAGATATACAACCAATATACTTGGAATCAATTCATTATTACCCTATCATCTACTGGCTTACAGACACACCAAAGAATTCAACTTTGTTTCTTTAACTCACATTTGGGGGGTAGCCATTTTCGACGTGAGACTTTGATGAGGAAGGACAGGTACCAGGCACAACGAGACTGTCTGTCACGAGCTGCGGCCTCATTGGGAAGTGATTCAAGATGTCTAATAACAGTCTGTGGACTAGAGAACACATTTTTATGAATAAAAACAAGAATTTCTATAAATTTATCTGGAGCTAAAAATAATAGTCAAAATGGCTTCCAGCACGGTTCCCACATCTTTAAACCCATTAATTCCCATGACCTTTCCAGCAATTACCAAGATTTGAGTACAATTATTTTCAAAACGTGATTCCAGCAATGCTGGAATCACAATTTTACTCTGATATTTCAAGATAATTAAAAATCCTGTTTGGGGCAGTAATTTTTTAAAAGAAATTAATACTTTTATCCAGCAAGGATACATTAAATTGATCAAAAGTGGCAGATTTTTACACTGATTAAAAACCCCCACATATTTCAAATAAATGCTGCGTTTTAGAAATTTATATTCATATAAAAAACGGTCATGGTTTCCACAAAAATATAAAGCAGCAGAACTTTTTCCAACACTGACAATAATACAAAATGTTTTTTGAGCAGCAAATCAGCATTTTAGAACGATTTTAGAAGGATCATGTGACACTGAAGACTGGAATAATGACAATGAAAACTGACAATGAAAATACTGAAAATTCAGCTTTGCCATTACAGAAAAAAAATTATATATTTTAAAATATATTAAAGGCACAGTACGTAAGTTTCACCTCCAGAGGTCGCTTTTTTAAAACGCATGTCTTTATAACGCTGTGAATGAGCATGGAATCATGAGAGTTGTCATCTTCACCTCCACAGCCGATTGAAAGCAATCCGACGGGATTTCATGAAATCATGTTCATGGATGAGCCAATGTATTAAAGTTTTATTAACATTATTGTGGTATAATGCAGGGTGGGGCTGAAAGCCTAGGACATTGTAGGTTTTCGTTTATATTATGCTTGTATGCCACAGCCGGCCGCTGCCGCTTCTTTCGTTTTGTTAATTAGGTTTATTTTATGATTAAAGTTACATTTAATGTCCACCTCCTCCATCCCTGAACTTGAACTTTGTCACAGTTATGTTTGATCGCTTAAATTTACATTCTAATGAAATAGCCATAAGTGCTGAGTTACTATCATACAGGTCACTTTATTTTTGACAAATTAAAATTGTGGGGTAATGCAGCAATTTACCTGGTCAAAACAAATCATACAAAAATACATTTGAGTGTGTTGAAAATTAGGTTATAACGTTACTCTGTGTTCACTCAATGGCTCGTATGAGACACTTCTTGCACATTGCAGTATAGATCGATATTAGAATATCATATTAATAAAAACTGGATGATGTATTTTATGATGGTGGAGAAAATGCTATATCACCGTTACTACAAATAAAGCTCTCTCATTATGCTATTTTAGCCACTTGACAAAACAGAATTGTCTCTGCGGCTTGATACAAACATGTTACTTGCAGTAAATCAAGAAAACAAGAGATTCAAACAATAAGACGATCCCAATAAGGGTATCCAAACAATTGCTCACCTGTCTAATAAAATCGAATTAAGTCTAGAGTAGCGCGGATATGACATCATTAACAGGTGACGCAATGACACAAGCTGTTACATTGGTTCAAATTGGTGATTTCTCTGAATTGAAACATTATTGGACACATTTGGGATTATGTATGTACACAAGTCAACAAAATATATATAACACTGTTTTAATGGTTTTTTTGATATGTGAATCAGAAATCTTACATAGTGTACCTTTAAAATAAGTTATTTTATTTTAATATTTCACAATTATTTTAATATTTTTACTGCATTTTGATCAAATAAATGCAGCCCTGGTGATTATAAGGGAGTCTCTTTCAAAAACGTTTGAACACTATGTGTGTGTTATCATAAAAAACACTTTTTGTCAAAGGCATGATGCTCTCCATACCAAAACTCAGCTCTCATTTCCTGCAGGTTTTCAGGGGTCAGCGTTGCAAACTTCATTCCAACATCCTTCAGTGCATTAAACTCTTTTGCAGACAGCACTAGAACAGAGTTAGGGATCTTGACACAAAAAAATGATGTGGAGAGCAGTGGTAAAACATGGAAAAGCATAAACAGAACTAAAAAGGATACGGCAGTCAAAGGGGTATACATCTTCTGCTTTGTCTGCGTCAGTGTTGCATGTGGGGAGGAAGAGTGTGGTCTCTGCCTGAGCCTCAACCACTTCATTACGCAGAGCTTAGAAACAGAATTGAAGAGCCATTCATATTAATCCTCTTAATGCACAGTTCAGTCAAATGAATTGTGAAAACCCATACTGCTACTTACCTTCCACTCCTTTCCGATCTATGATGTTGCTGGCAGCCTGTGCCACAGACCGGTGAAGCATTTCATTGCCCACTTCATTGAGTCTCCTGGAGGTCAGAGCACGTTTCTGTTTAGTCGTCCCAAATGCTTCAATGAGAGCATCCACCTGTGCCCAGACAGAGAAAACACACATGACTGATTCAAAAATACATAAATGCAATTCACACATATAACTTTTTTAATGATGCACATGTTTTTCCTTTTATTACATTTATTACAATTACATTGATATTTTTGGGGGACTCAAAGACAAGTGACTAAGGGTGATTCAACTGTCCTCATCATAATTAAGTAAAAATCTTCAATTTCAAAAACATTAATTTCTTTAAAAAAAAGCCTTAACCATAGTTTTGCAAAATTTCGTAATTTATTAGAAAAAGAAAAACATACAGTTTTGTCTAAACATTTGTAATACTTAAAAACTGTTGTTGTTTCAAAGTCATGTGGTGCAACCATTGTCAGGAAAAAACAAACAAACAAACAAAAAAAACAGGAAATGATAGAGATGTCTGCTGCATTGTGTGTATATATATACACACATATATGCCTCAATAATGGGAACATGAACACTCAAAAGCAAGTTGACTGCATCTGCAACCGTAGTTAGACACATGTATGAATATCCAAATCTGCAATAGACTCAAACCAACACATTCTCACTTGTGAAAATTTATCCCATTTCTTTAGGAATTTAAATCTCTGTAGTTTTTGCCATGTTGTGGCGACAATTCTTGCTGTGAGTGACGATACACAGTGACTGTTCCAAGACGGTGGGTACACCGTTGTGTCTGAATCAATCGAATGTGGCATCTACACATACATATCTATGCTCTGCCGACCCTCAAGATTCACGGTTAAGGCAAGTCTCTTAAAGTCACCATGAAAGTCTCTTAAAGTCACCATGAAATCAAAATGAACAATTCTTATATATTTTTTATGAAATATTGCAGTGTTTATTATAAATGATTTATCTGTGCACATTTTTTTTTTAAACAAATTAATGTGTCCTCATATTTTTAATCATCATCAAAGCATTTTTAAAACTGATGACATCAACACTGGTGTGAGGGCGGGACAATAATGATTCCAATCAATTCCCGATGGACAAATTCAAGTTGTTTCAATTGGATGTGTGTAAATAGGGAAGAAAAACATGATAGAAACTTCCGTTTCATGCAAATTTAATATTTCAGAAGAACATTTTATAACAAGACATGGTTAGTTCATGTTGTAAAATGTGACTCCCAAAAAACATAATATTTATAAATAAATTCATATTTGTAAAAAGTGCTTTTGACTTGATAATGGTATAAAAGTTTTTCAAAACCATATGAATAAAAAAAAAAAAATACATTTCTAAGAACTTAGCACATACGTTTAATCTAAATTTGTCATTTTTGTTTATCTTGTCTTGTCATTGACCCCTACATAAATTAAGAATGATTTATTAATTTTACTATGTAACTCAAACAGTACATGGTCTGAACATTTGACTGATCTCTGATCAGTTACTCACCTTCTCTCTGTATGTCTCAGCTTGCTTTTTGTTGTCATCTGCTGCCGATTCGCCTGAAGAGACACACGCAACAATGAACTTTGCGTTTATTGACATCCTAACAAAATAAGTCATAATGCACATGGCTCCTTTATCTACTGTACACAACAACATTACTGTTGAACATAAAAAGATTACAAAGGAGCCATGATAATAAAATAAAGAGTTCGCAAACCTTGTCTAATAAATGCATTTTCCAGTCATTAAAGATTTAATTTAACAGAAATAGCACTCACAAGAAGCATTTTTAAGATTAAATTTTTTTTTTAGTATGGAGCATAGCTAAAAAAATGTATACTCAGATTATTCACAACAAATATTATACAATAATGCTATTATGACATACTGTAAAACAATAATGTAACATTTTATTATAATCAATGACTTTGAAGCCTGAAAATAACAATTATAAACAATGATATTTTCCATGACCATGAGGAGCACTGAAAAACAAACTTATGCCACTACATTACAAATGTACCATATTTACCTGGTATAGTAGGCAGCATATTGAACAGCTGAGCATTATGAACCTTCATTTGCATAGTGCTCTTGTCCAGAACTCCCACAAAATACCTGTTAACCACAATTACAATCCCATTATTCAGAGATCCAAATATTGTTCAACTAAGCAATCTTCATACAGATGACCTCACCTGCACAGATTATTACATTGCAATGATCCAGGCCCAAAGTTGTTCCCAACATAGGGAAGTCTATCTGATTCTGCAACCTAAGAAGGGAACAGAAAATATTCAGAAACACCACATTACGCCCGATTTACTTCACTTTAGCCAGTATCAAGAGCTAAAATAGAAATAGTTTCAATCTGCGTAGGTAGATTTACCACAATTCGTCTGTTTTTCTTTCTGGGGTTGAGTCCATCTTCGTGTTTGAAGAGTTTGAAGTCTAGATGTTCTGCATCTTTCACGACTCCATTAGAGAATTTAACTACAATGACAAGACTGTGACTTAAAAATATGGAAACGACTCAACAACAAACATCTGACAACGATTTAAGACTATTTTAGCATATAAACTATTCGACTGAGTATGTTTGATTTGAAGACAAGCATGGTGTTTCCACGTGGGGTCATTAAACACAAAGATGGAAGTGTGGTATTAATAAACCAGAATCAACGAATAATGACTAAATATTTTTAGGACATCTATGATGTTTCGGATATTAAAAAGTTACCAATATACGCATCAGTTTCCGTTTCTTCACATGATTTCCACTCACAGGCCGCCGCCATTATTACATTTCCTCGGCTGCTGAAATTCACAAGCGTATCTGCTCAAACAGCGACATCCAGCGGTTTTTCAGATTTACTTTCATAGTTATTGGGGCAACGTCCTGCAGGAAAAGTTGTATTTTATAAACTTATACTACTATGAGGAAGTCGTGTCCTTGAAAATTAATCAGATTTGAAATTAGTATGACGTGATTCAAAATAAAATGTTAAAGGAGAAAAGAGAAAAGGCTAAAATGACGGTGAAGACAGAAAAAAAAAACATTTCCACAATGAAAAACGTTATGCACATTTAATGTACAATAAATTATATTACATTAGGTACGTCTTCACAATTATTAAATATAATAAATCAAATCTATGCATGACAAACGAGATTTTATTATTTATTTATTTATTTATTTTTTACATTTCCTTATTACAATAAATAATTTATAATAAACTGTATTGGTATTGTGCTTTTTGTCCAGAAAAAAATCTGATAAAGCTGACTTTTTTTTTTTTTTTTTTTTTTTTGATAAAGCGGACTCTCGGTCCGGAAACAGTTCATTATTCTGGTGCCCGCCTACTAACGTCCTACTCCGAGCCAATCACATAAGAGCGTAGCACGAACGTCACGTAACGTAATTAATATTCATATACCAAGCCTTTCGCATAGTAGGATTGGTAATATCGCCACCCGGAAGTCCAATTTAGAAATGTTTATCAGAGCTTTTTGCTTAAATCTCGAGTTTTGGGCATTTCATGTGATGATCAGGCATGGAGTCTGAGCGCACAGCGGCTTATGGCGTGCGTATAAACATTTTGTTTCGCTTGTTGTTATTCCTACTTGTAGCTATTAAGGGTAGCAGGGTCACGACAGCAGCTACTTATTTACAAAAAGTCCTTAATATGACTTACTTTCTTTGATGTATATGGTTAATATGTATGTTTAAGTAACACACTTGTGTTTATCTGTGCTGTTGTTTTTTGTTGTCTGTTTGTTTCCTGTGTGTGTGAAGTAGTAACGTTAGTAGGCTAGTAGTTGTAGAAGAAGTAAATACACTATACTTATTATAAGAGTTAAGCCTTCTTTCAGTGCCTCTTTGGTCTCTATTTATAATGTCACCAAATGTTTTGATAATGGCGCTATTCTCTAGGTCGTTTAGCTAGTGACAGGGGCCTTTTACAATTTATTTTTGTGGAATAGAGAGTCATTATTGGGCCCTAATACAGTTTATGCATTATCACTTTGAAATGCATGACTTCAAAGTAACATTTAATGTCTGCAAAGCAGCTTTCAGTTAATTGCTGTAGTGTATGGATACTACGACTATTACAACGTACAATCTAACCTGTATGTCTCTGTTGTTTTGTGACTAGAATAACACAAATGTAGATTTTACACAAAGCACTGACGATGACCCTCTCATTGATGGACCACTTGTATCCCAAGATGCACTTGAGTCAGTTATCAAGAGAGAGTTTCAGAAATTGCCCACTCATTGGGCAGTGGGTGTCCTCTCGTTTTTACACGTGAGTATAGAAACAGACCACTGCAAAAACATACTGTTTTAGATGTTGTCCCACACAGAAAAGTCACTTAAAATATGACAGTTCTGTTATTATTTACTTACCTTTGTGTTGTTCCAGACTTGACTGAATCTTTAACACATGAACATTTAGAATAATTTAGGTACTATACTATTATAGTTTATAATATCAATATGTTGAATTATATTTTTCAATTTTAGTTAAGATTTTAGTAGTTTTGTTGTGTTTTTGCCATTTTTTTAATGTCCATGTAGTTCTATACAGTAATTTTTATTTCAGTTATATTTTTAGTTTTTTAGTACATCGTTAAAACAAATGAAAATGGCAAATGTTGCCTTGGCCTCTTGCTGAAATAAAATAAGTTTTTATATTTTATTTTATTTCAATTGATGTTTATTTTATTTCGAGTAACGAAAATGTTTTTTTTATGGTTTTAGTTCTAGTTTCAGTTATAATAATAACCCTGTGGCACACACATTACATGAGAATCACTTTCACTGTGTACTTTTTGAGTCATTTCTCTGTTTGTGTTTTGCAGGTGGTTTATGTGGCGCTGTGTATTGCAATCACAGTATTTTGCTGGATAACTGATGAGCACACACCTCAGTGCACTGCGGCATTGCAGGGGATCGACTCCAAGACTGTGGTGTTACTGGGAAAAGTTGCACTCTGGGTGATGGTCTTTATATATGACAGATTTGTCCAGCATCACCATGGCGCTGTGAGACGGAGAGGTTACCTGGACTTCTACAGGTTGACCCGAGGAATAAAAAACCTTCCCCTGCTCATTCACTCTGCAGGTGAAAAGATATTTCACTCCACGTTAATGTCACATTTCTCCCTCTGTTTCTTTGCCACTTCATAAGGTGAATTGTCATAACTTGCTAATGCTAGTTGAAGTACTCTGTCCAAAATGTTTGTTCACAAATGACCACTAGATGGCAGCACATTAGCTATCATTGGGACTGTAAATATACAACTCTAGCCCTCAAGTCCCACTTTCCTGCAGAGTTTAGCTCCAAACCTGATCAAACTTACCTGCCTCTATCTTTCATGTAATCCTAAGGACTTTGATTAGCTTGTTCAATTGTGTTCGATTTGGGTTGGGGCAAACCCCTGCAGGAAGGTGGACCTTGAGGGATAGAGTTGAGACCTGGTTTAGATTGTGGAATGAATTTGATATACAGTTGCTTTCAATTATTATTCTTAATACAATCTAAATCCTGGTGTATTGTTTTTGTCAGTATTCTAGGTAACACTTTAGTATGGGAACAATTCTAACTTTTAACTAGTTGCTTATTAGCTTACATATTGGCAGTTTGTTAGTACTTATAAAGCACATATTAATGCCTTATTCTTCATGACCATATTCTACATCCCTAAATCCTACCCCATACCTAGGCTTAAACACTACAACAGCTACCTTACTAACTATTAATAAGCAGTAAATTAAGAGTTTGAGGCTAAATTCATAGTTAATAGTGAATGTGTTCCCTATACCAATTATTACCCATACCATATTCTAATATGATAACATTTACACTGCCATTCCAGAAAGTTTTTTTTTAAAGAAATTAACTACTAAAAATATATATATTTTAAATACATTTTGTTCCTATACATTTTCTATTCAACAAAGAATCCTGTATATAAAATATATAACATTTTCCACAAAATATAAAAAATATAACATATTATATATATACAGCGGGTACGGAAAGTATTCAGACCCCCTTAAATTTTTCACTGTTTGTTATATTGCAGCCATTTGCTAAAATCATTTGTTCATTTTTTTTCCTCATTAATGTACACACAGCACCCCATATTGACAGAAAAACAGAATTGTTGACAATTTTGCAGATTTATTAAAAGAGAAAAACTGAAATATCACATGGTCCTAAGTATTCAGACCCTTTGCTCAGTATTTAGTAGAAGCACCCTTTTGATCTAATAAAAATAAGTCTTTTTGGGAAAGATGCAACAAGTTTTTCACACCTGGATTTGGGGACCCTGTGCCATTCCTCCTTGCAGATCCTCTCCAGTTCTGTCAGGTTGGATGGTAAACATTGGTGGACCATTTTTAGGTCTCTCCAGAGATGCTCAATTGGGTTTAAGTCAGGGCTCAAGAACAGTCATGGGGTTGTTGTGAAGCCACTCCTTCGTTATTTTAGCTGTGTGCTTAGGGTCATTGCCTTGTTGGAAGGTAAACCTTCGGCCCAGTCTGAGGTCCTGAGCACTCTGGAGAAGGTTTTCTTCCAGGATATCCCTGTACTTGGCCACATTCATCTTTCCCTCGATTGCAACCAGTCGTCCTGTCCCTGCAGCTGAAAAACACCCCCACAGCATGATGCTGCCACCACCATGCTTCACTGTTGGGACTGTATTGGACAGGTGATGAGCAGTGCCTGGTTTTCTCCACACATACCGCTTAGAATAGAATTAAGGCCAAAAAGTTCTATCGTGGTCGCATCAGACCAGAGAATCTTATTTCTCACCATCTTGGAGTCCTTCAGGTGTTTTGTCTTGCACTGAGGAGAGGCTTCCGTCGGGCCACTCTGCCATGAAGCCCCGACTGGTGGAGGGCTGCAGTGATGGTTGACTTTCTACAACTTTCTCCCATCTCCCGACTGCATCTCTGGAGCTCAGCCACAGTGATCTTTGGGTTCTTCTTTACCTCTCTCACCAAGGCTCTTCTCCCCCGATAGCTCAGTTTGGCCGTACGGCCAGCTCTAGGAAGGGTTCTGGTCGTCCCAAACGTCTTCCATTTGAGGATTATGGAGGCCACTGTGCTCTTAGGAACCTTAAGTGCAGCAGAATTTTTTTTTTGTAACCTTGGCCAGATCTGTGCCTTGCCACAATTCTGACTCTGAGCTCTTCAGGCAGTTCCTTTGACCTCATGATTCTCATTTGCTCTGACATGCACTGTGAGCTGTAAGGTCTTATATAGACAGGTGTATGGCTTTCCTAATCAAGTCCAATCAGTATAATCAAACACAGCTGGATGAAGGTGTAGAACCATCTCAAGGATGATCAGAAGAAATGGACAATCCTGAGTTAAATATATGAGTGTCACAGCAAAGGGTCTGAATTCTAAGGACCATGTGATATTTCAGTTTTTCTTTTTTAATAAATCTGCAAAAATGTCAACAATTCTGTGTTTTTCTGTCAATATGGGGTGCTGTGTGTACGATTTTATGATGATTTTAGCAAATGGCTGCAATATAACAGAGTGAAAAATATAAGGGGGTCTGAATACTTTCCGTACCCACTGTGTGTGTGTGTGTGTGTATGTATATAATATAGCAACACAACTGTTTTCAACATTAATAATAAGAAATGATTCTTGAGCAGCAAATCAGCATATTAGAATCATGTAAGGATCATGTGACACTGAAGACTGGAGTAATGATGCTGAAAATTCAGCTTCACCATCACAGGATTAGTGCCATTTTAAAACATATCAAAATTGTATCATTTGAATTGTAACAAAATTTCACAATATTGCTCTATTTTCGATCAAATAAATGCATCCTTTGTGAGCGTAATAGACTTTTTTTCAGATCCCAAACTTTTGAATGGTATTTTTTTGATCGAATAATTGTGAATCATACCAGTTGAATCCAATTGATTCGAACTGAACCACAACTAAATTGCAGATTTTATGTGGTGTATCATTTAATAAATAAGCCATAATCAATTAAATATTTACACTCCTAACCAGTGATCAAGAGTTATGGTTTTTTAATGGCGGATCTAATGCAGAACTGCTCTCTTTTTCTCTCTTATGTAGGTAATGCCTTGATCCTGACTGTAGTTGCTCCATCCTCTCTGCTGGATACAAGTGTGAAGAATCTCTCTGTATATCTTATGTTGTCCATCATCTGTCTGGAACTACTGCTGTCACTTATATGCTTGCTTAAATATACAGGTACTCCCACACACTGGTTACATTCACACATAATTTCTTCATTTCACTGGCTATAAAACTTTTTTTTTTTTAAATAAAACTTCTTTTTCTTTATAATTTTTTGACACAATTTTATTTAAAGGGGTCATGAATTGAGAAATCAACTTTTTCTTGAGATTTTGATATATAAGAGGTCATCGTACTATAAGAATATCCTGTGAGTTTCAGAACTGAAAACTTCCTTGTTAGTCCAATAAAAGCTTTTATTGATACCAAGCCCATCGAATGACTGATGCTGGAATGTGCCTGTCATAGATAGGTGAAACCCCGCCTCCACAGAAGAAATCAATGCCTACTTCATCATTTCAACGTTAGCCCCGCCCACTGTTGTGTTAGTGAGAAGAGAAGAGCAATACAGGACAAGAATAACATTACCTTTCAAAGGATCCTAATGCTAGGAATATGGTTATTTATTTTCAACAATGTGAATGTCTCAGTTGAGCTTTAATTATTTGTATTCGGTACATTTCACTGTGGATTCTTTGGTAAATCAGTCGCATTTCAGCGCAGGCTTTGCAAACAGACTTTTACAATATGGACTTGACAGTAACGCAACAACATGTAAGTAACTGAGTTACTGAGTTACTCACATTGCTTCTCTTATAGTAGAATGCTGATTAAATTCTATATAGAAAGCAATCAAAGAACGCTCCCTTTACAATCGCTGGAGCTGTCAATCAAACAGCGCAAGTTTATTAGTGAATGAGTTCTGGATGTGCCAAAACTCCCATTTAATTCAACAAATATCTTAGTTACAATGCGTTTGCACTGTTGGTTATGATGAACACATTCGTTAGTGTGCAGAAATTGAGTTGCAATGATGAGATCACTGCTTTCATGGATTCAACAACATGTCTGTGATCAGCTACAATGTTCATCACTGCAAGCTTCCATGCCACAATCTAAATATAATGCCATAGATCTAAATGTAATGCTATAATCACCAATTTCACGATTAGTTAACCTTGAGAGCTGTAATAGTAAAAATGTGCTAAAAGTTTTCCAGAGAGTAATCCTTAGCCAATCAGAGCAGTGGGCGTTTACACTGAAGTCTCACAGCAGACACGCCCCTTAAAACAGAGCGTTCAAATAAGGGCTAAAATCAGCTAAAATGCCTTTTATTTCTAAATTGTGACAATTTTTGATGTAAAAAGAATACTAACATTATAAGTGCACCCCAGGAAACATTATAAAACAATAAAACAATGCAGTTCATGACCCCTTTAAAAAAGATTTTTGTTGTCCTTCTGACAGTAGAATTATGTAGTTTTAGTTTCTTTAGAAAACATTGGTCATTGTGTAGCTTACAACATCATATATTAGCTATTCTCTGCAACTCTACTGCTCACAAAAATACACTTGTTTTGGTGGCTAATTGCAAGTAATAGTTGCCACAAGGACATGCACACCTCCCCCAGCATGCATTACAATACCCAAGCTTCTGTCCTTGTCCCCTTTAGAAACACACCAGGCAGCTGTTGTCGCTCTCAGCCTCTTTTTCTCTCATTTTGTGCTCCTTATGATAAAATAACAAATAGCTCTTTGCTCTCCTGTGGTAAAAGATGGGGAATATTTCAGATAATGTCAAAGAGAAGGACCATATGTGGGGGGAAGAGGCTTGTTATGGACACACGGCTCATCTTTGCCAAAGGCAACCTGAATCCACCCCACCCTAATACACCGTGGCATTGTCTTTACTGTTGACACACACACACACACTTCACATTCTCGTATCAGTGCCTGGATTCCAGAGATGATTAGTGAAGTGAAGCTTGACCACATGTTATCTATAGAGACACACCCTCACTCGCTCACTTTATTCTCAATGAGGTCTATCAGCAGATATCACCTCATGTCTCATATATCACTCTATGAAGTATTCATGTGGTGAGGAAAATGTTTTAGATGTTTTTTGTTTGTTTGTTTTGGTATTTATATGCATATACACTACTTTTTAAAAGTTTAAGGTCAGTAAAGTTATACTTTTTTTTGCAAGAGTGTATTAAATTGATCAAAATTGACAGTAAAGACATTTATAATGATACAAAGGATTTCTATTTATAATTAATGCTGTCCTTTTGAACTTTATATTCATCAAATAATCCTGGGGGGTAATTTTTTTTCATGGTTTCCACAAAAATATAAAGATGCACAACTATTTTCAATATTGATAGTACAATAAGAAATATTAATTGTTTCTTAAGCAGCAAATCAGCATATTAGAATGATTTCTGAAGGATCATGTGACACTGAAGAAAATTCAGCTTTGCTGTCACAGGGATAATTTACATTTTAAAATATATTAAAATGGAAAAAAGTTACTTTATATTGTAATAATATTTCACAATATTACTGTATTTTGAACAACTAAATGTATCCTTGGTGAGTATAATTGAGTCTTTCAATAACATTACTGACCCCAAACTTTTGAATGATTATAGGTTCAAAAGTCTACATCAAAAATCTTTGATTCAAAATCTGGAAATAAAATTTTTTACAATGTTTGTTTTATTTTTATTTTTAAAATTCGAATGTACAATTGATATGAAATAAGATTCTGTGCCTTTTATATTTCTATTTTTGCTTCATATCAGGGTTTGAAATTTGAAATTCTTTAAACTTTTCAAATGGTTATGCTGATAATATCATTAAAAAAAAATGTGTGTATATATATATATATATATATATATATATATATATATATATATATATATATATATATATATATATATATATATATACATGTATATATGTATATACACATGTATATATGTATATACACATGTATATATGTATATATATAATATAATATAATATTTTATATATATATATATAATATATATATATATATATATATATTCAATTAAAAATGGCTGTAGATATTACATGGATGTTGCTAGATTTACAAATTTAGGAAACATGAGATGATTCCCAGAAAATTACCCCAAGTCTCAATCAAAAACCCTTTATTTTCTGCACATTTATTGTGCTAACGAGTGATCGCTATCCATTTAACCACCGTTTATCTCCTCCTATCCATATATCCATCTCTCTGTCCCCTTCCTAAAGGAAGGTGCAGTTAGGTCAGAGTCATGCTCCAGGGTCTTTGAAGTGTCCTCTGTGATGTTGCATCTCTGCCTCTCTCTCTTCATTTGAACATGAATGCAGCGTTCTGTATGGGCCGTATGCCGCCTCTGCACTTCAAAGGAAGTTTAGGGCCCTTCAAAGGGGGCGAGGGAGGTGATTGGGACCGGCATTGTTTTACCGCGACGCACGGAAAACATGTGCTCGGCCCCCGTCATGTCCAAAAGTGCTCGAGGATGCCATTGGAATAAAATGGAGAAATATGATGCTTGAGGGAACATATTAATTTAAAGTAGACAGTATTTTTCATTCCGAGCTCCAGAATGAAATGCTTCTGAGAGCATATGTATATGTCTCACAAAAGTGCTAAAAATGTTTCTATGGATTGGACTTCTGTGCAACATTGTGTTAGAATGCAAATGTCATGAATTATTGACCGTTAGGTTTGGTTTATTGTAATGGAGTTTATTTTTACGGTGTCTTTTGTGGAGGGAAGCACTACTGTTTAGCAAAGATATAAGGAATGTGACACGTATATCAGAAAGACTGTCACTCTTTCTCTTTTAAAAACATTCTTTAAAGGCTATTTCTTGATGTGTGGTGACACATCTGACAAATTACCCTTAATAACATTCCAACATTACATATCTAAACTCACGTACACACTGTATTTGTCTCAAATAAATGCTTAAGCTCCATTTACTATTATATATTACACTTATATGACACTTTCCGATGCGAGAGAAAAGGTGTGCATTATCTCTAAAGAGGGAATCCCTGATCTCCTTCCTGCCTAACTCAATGGCCTGTTGGCCCCCATTTCCTGCAGGTGATTGAAGAAAGAGCAGTTTTATCTGATTGGTGTGTTTGTGATGGGTTGGCCAGGTGTGGGTCAGGAACAACGCTGAGGTTTGTGTATGTATGTGTTAATGTTTTAGGTGATTATGGTGTAATTAGAATGTATTCAGAGACCCTGAGATATTTTCCACTTTGATTTGTAGATTATCTTTAGACAGATATGTTTGATCCTATAGCACAACCTCTAATGCTTATCCTCTTCATCTTAAAGGTGATGTATGTAATTATTTTAAAATGACACATTGTCGCTCAAGATATAAGGCATTTGCCACGGATCTCTAGAAAACTTTAAGGTCTTCTGTGCATTTTGTCTATGCATTGTAAATCTAAAGTAGTAGCATTATAGTACCTGTTTTGAATGACCAATGGCGAACTGGCATTGGTATGTGCCTGAATTTTTTTTTTTTTTTTTATGCGCTTCAATTGTTGGCAATGTTGGCAAGATGGCCACTGAACAATTCGACCAACCTTAAAGGATTAGTTCACTTCAGAATTCAGATTTCCTGATAACTTACTCACCCCCATGTCATCCAAGTTGTTTATGTCTTTCTTTTTTCAGTCGAAAAGAAATTAAGTTTTTTTTTTTTAGGAAAATATTCCAGGATTCATTACGTAATCACGTTGGAAAGGTCACGTGTGACGTAGGCGGAAGTACCGATCCAGTGTCTACAAAGCGAACATGCAAAGACTAAGTCAAACAACGATGTCGGACGATTTTCAAGTTGGAGGAGAAAATGAGATGGAGTTTTTCGCCCTACCGCGGTATTTCCGCTTACGTCACGCTTTACCTTTCCAGCATGATTACGTCATGTTTGTGGATCGCAGAACAGTGCAAGACGAGCATTTGTGGTTAAAAAGTAGATTAATTTTTTTTTATTTAGAAAATGACCAATCGTTTCGCTAGATAAGACCCTTATTCCTCAGCTGGAATCATGTAGAGCCCTTTGAAGCTGCACTGTAACTGCAATTTGGACCTTCAACCCGTTGTAACCCGGTAAAATCCACTATATGGAGAAAAATCCTGGAATGTTTTCCTCAAAAACCTCAATTTCTTTTTAACTGAAAAAAGAAAGAAATGGATCTTGGATGACATGGGGGTGAGTAAATTATCAGGAAATTTTAATTCTGAAGTGAACTAATGCGTTGGAAACAAACATTTATCATATTGTACATCATGGCAATAATACAGAGTTACACTACCATTCAAAAGTTTGGGATCGGTGATTAATTTCATTTTTCATGACTGAACCCATACATTTAAACTGTTTCCAGATATCCAAATAATTATCAGTATATTTTAGATTTGCTTACTATACATTTTTCTCTCTCTCTTTGTTTTTCCCAGTCTGCCCTTATTTGACATCATGCACATATTGTGAATCTTTGGGATTCTGATCGAATCAGCTTGAACTCGTTGTTCTTCCCAGTGTAGGAAGTAAAAGTTTGCTGATTGAGAGACCCATTAAAGGTGCGAGAGAGGAGGGAAGTGACGTGTGAAATCCCACAGTTGCCCTGCGTTCTCACGCTCCCAAAACACACACTAGCCACGCGTCTACTAGCACACCTTGTGGTGAAGAGTATCCGCGCTGAACGTGACTCCTGCTCACACACACTGAACGTGTGTCTTCACACACCTAGCTCACGTTGCACCATCAGACGCACACTACAGCTATCAACATTTCTGTCTGGCTCAGTTTTACTTGTCTCATTTTGGTGGTGGTGAATACTCTCCCTGTTTATCATGTTAAAGGAGGAGCCATTGTGGTCTTAGACATTTGGACCCCGCTGTATATTCAGTCTTATTGGAAGGAAAGAAGAATGAGAGGGGGTTGGAGAAAACAAATGAGAAAACTTCACCTGTGTTATTGTTTGTATATTTATCTCTTTGTATTCTGTGTGTTTCAGTACATGTGCTGAAGTTTAATAGCAAGAAGCCCCATCCTGATATAACTGAACAGGAGCGATCTCATGGCTGCTCCAGCGAAGCGCACACCGAGACAGGTTTCAGGTAACACACATTGATGATGAACCAATATATTGACCAGACACATTAATCAGCTTATATTTGACCATCATGAGAAGCCGCTTTGCAGAAGTATTAGTTAAAAGTAAACCAACAGCCATTGTAAGTGGATAATGTGAATTTTTGTCCATTGTAATGTTTTTTTTTTTTCTTTTTCATTTTGAGTAAGTATTGAGTAAATAAGTATTTAATTTCAGCATTTGCATCTCCATATTGGGCATAGAAAAACCCATATCGGTCGACCAGTAGCGCACTCAAAAATTTTACATAGTAAATGATCAAAGAATATTTTTTAAAGATATCATTTGATAAATGTCTTTTTTTTTATGATATTGGTCTAGTAAGTAAAATTTCAGTAACACTGATGGCTATTCATATAATTAGTTTATTATAAAATGAGTAATATAAATAATTACTACCCTATTTACTTATTGTACAGTGGAAACGGCTCTTCATTTTAAAACCAATACAATAGCAGAAAGTTCTTAAGCCATTGGAATATGAATATATATAATATAAAATGGTCAGTAAGATATAAATATAATATATTTTAATATTCAGTAAGGGCACATTAAATAGATCTTAACTGACAGTAAAGTTACCAAAAAAAGAAAAAGATTTCAAATATATGTTGTTCTTTTGCTGTTCATTTCTTGAACACCAAATCAGAATATTGGAATGATTTCGGAAGGTTCATGTGATCCCATTGGCAGATATTTGTTGTTGTTTTAAGAATAAACTAATTCAAATTTAATGTCATTTTGCATCTTGATTTAAGAATCTTTAGACAATTGCAATGGAAAGCAAGACAAAAATACAGAGGAAGAACATCACTTTTTTTGCAGTGTGATCAGAAGGTACTGTAAAATATATCTTATTATTCTAGTGTTTGAGAGCAGAGCGATTTAAGCTACTTTTTTGTAAGATGAATTAAAAAGTAATGGATATCTGTTGGAAGTTATATTTTCAAACTCTGAAGTGTTGCTAATAGAACTCATTGTGTTTCTCCTTAAACATTTACATTTAGAGAATATATTTACGCATTGTGTTCCCTTCAATTTATTCCTTAAATTTTCTTGACTTAGTCTTAAATAGGTCTTTAAAAAGTCTTAAATGCAGTGCCCTGCAGAAATCCTGAATTGTTCAAGTTAAAGTCCCCCTGTAGTCAATAATTGTATCCCTCAAACCTCATCTTTGATCACCAAAATGACATATTTAAAGGTGCCCTAGATTCAAAAATTGAATTTACCTCGGCATAGTTAAATAACAAGAGTTCAGTACATGGAAATGACATACAGTGAGTCTCAAACTCCATTGTTTCCTCCTTCTTATATAAATCTCATTTGTTTAAAAAACCTCAGAAGAACAGGCGAATCTCAACATAACACCGACTGTTACGTAACAGTCGGGGTGTACGCCCCCAATATTTGCATATGCCAGCCCATGTTCCCAACATTATGAAAGGCATTAGACAAGGGCAGAACGTCTGGATCTGTGGACAGCTGAATCATCAGACTTGGTAAGCAAGCAATAACAACAGCAAAAAATGGCAGATGGAGCAATAATAACTGACATGATCCATAATATCATGATATTTTTAGTGATATTTGTAAATTGTCTTTCTAAATGTTTTGTTAGCATGTTGCTAATGTACTGTTAAATGTGGTTAGTTACCATCGTTTATAACTGTATTCGCGGAGACAAGAGCCGTCGCTATTTTCATTTTTAAACACTTGCAGTCTGTATAATTCATAAACACAACTTCATTCTTTATAAATCTCTCCAACAGTGTAGCATTAGCTGTTAGCCACGGAGCATAGCCTCAAACTCATTCAGAATCAATGTAAACATCAAAATAAACACTGTACTTACGCGATTAGACATGCTGCATGACGAACAGTTTGTAAAGGTCTATTATGAGGGTTATATTAGCTGTTTGAACTTTTTTTTATGTTGTTTAAGGCAAGCACGAGCTCTTGGGGCGTGGAGCACCAGATTTAAAGGGCCACACACCCTGAATCGGCTCATTTCTAATTATGCCCCAAAATAGGCAGTTAAAAAAATTAATAAAAAAAAAAAAATCTATGGGGTACTTTGAGCTGAAACTTCACAGACACATTCAGGGGACACCTTAGACTTATATTACATCTTTTTAAAAAAAGTTCTAGGGCACCTTTAAACGTTTTTTCCTGTGAAAAAAAAATGTCTTCATGCCTTAAAATAGCTTGCATGTAACTCTACACCCTTTCCTCATTAAGTATACATGGATCAATTAATATGCAAATTAGCCCCGCCTCCACTCACTCGCGCCAGCTCAGAGATCCACTCGGTCAACTTACTGAGGTAAACGCTGCACAATGGTATCGCTCTTTACAACATTGGACACATGACGGTAATTAATATGATTAACCTTTTGCTTGACTACGTTACCAAACAGCTAATAATGTGTTGCTAATGTTACACAAACCATGTTCTCTTTCGTCATGTCAGAGTCGGACAGCTACCTTCCTACTTCCTACTTTCCATAGAAACACTTTGAACAACTCAGAACGTTGGTGGATAAAGGCATATAGTTCATCATAACATCATAATATACATCATACACGCACCATATTGCTAAATCTACAAGATTTTTTATATAAACAGAAAAATATACCGGGATAACCTGGCTTCTCTCGAGTCCCCTGCTAGTTTGCTTTTAACGATATGCTGAAGTCCTCCGGAACATTGACGTAATTGGTTACAAGGTACTTTGTGACATCAGAAAAACCAGCCATTTCAGCGACTGTTTTTGGTTTACTTCAGTTTTAAGAAGAAAATACTCTGCAATGGTGTTGACATGAATTTACACACGGTTTGTCTTAAAGCATATTAAAAACACCACATAGACATATAAACAACATTAAAAACTTGATTTTCACCACAGGGGGTCTTCTTTTTTGGAAGTTGGGCTGTAGGCATGTATCTTTTTTTTTTTATTCCAGCGGTTCGTAGTAGGTCTAAATTAGTTAAATGATTGTAGTATAAGAAAGATTGTTTACTGCACTTGCACCTGTTTAAAATGAGAGCAGTTTTCCACTGTAGATGTTTCGTGTTTCGCAAAATGCACATTGATCTCTTATACTGAACAATATATAGTTATCTGTATTGGACAAAACAGACCATATTGGGGCATCCCTAAATGTTCAGTTTTTTTTTGTGTGTGTGACTAGTGTTTTCTTAGAGACACACTCACATTTCAAGCCCATGTGCTGTGGACAGGTCAAACAGGTGCACATGTGTTCTGTGGTTTGTCTCACAGGGACGGCTCCAGTCTGGAGGATGTGGTGGAAAAGCAGGCGGACCTGATTGATTACCTCAAACAGCACAACAGCGTTCTGAGCAGGAGGATCCTCACGCTGACCGACCAGCAGATCAGAGCCTGACACATGCAAACAGAGAGAGTGACTCAGGACTGTTTGTGCTTATGATGGGGTCTGAAGCGTTGCGTGTGAGTTTGTTCAAGCGCACCTATCTTTAATGGCATCGGCAGCCATGGCTCACTGATCAGAAGACTTTTGGTGGGAAACGAACCTTGGTAACCTCTCTAACGACGCTCGTGTTTCCATGACGACAAGTCTGAGTAGACAATGGCCACAATTAGGAAGTCAAAAACCTCTGCTGCAGAGGTTCTGTTCTGTAAAGATGCTCATCGTGAGTTTGTGGGATAGCGTGATCTTATCAAATTAAAAGCTTTGTGTAACTTAGGTTTCTCTGTGTGCATTTGTCTGAGAGCAGGAGTAAGAGGGTACAGTGATAGAGTTAATTGTGTACTTAATTTGGCTTCTTTAGGGTATCATTTGGCTTTGTGGGTCAGTGCTGCTTTTGTGTGAAAGAAATGTGTTGGAACAATGTTTCTGGTGGTGTGTGTGTGTGTGTATGTGTTGGAGCCATTCAGAAATCTTACATACTGACCTTTTTAGTCCTGATGCTTAATGTCACACATGTTTTGAACTACTGTCTTTTTATGTAAAACGCTGTGAATAAAATTGATTGAAATGTTTTGGGAATAAAATTAACACATTTTATTGAATCAAATGTGCTCATGGTTCAATGTTCGTGTCAAGATAAAGAAAAGAGAAAAGATAATACTAGATAGAAAATGTAGTTCTTTGTTGGTTATTAATGGTTTTGGAAAACTTTTATGCCATGAACAACAAAAGTTTACATTTAATGACGTGTGGTGTAACTTAGTAAAAAATAAATAAATAAATAAATAAATAAATAAATATATATATATATATAACAGTCCAAAAGTTTGGAACCACTAAGATTTTTAATGTTTTTAAAAGAAGTTTCGTCTGCTCACCAAGGCTACATTTATTTAATTAAAAATACAGTAAAAAACAGTAATATTGTGAAATATTATTACAATTTAAAATAACTGTTTTCTATTTAAATATATTTGACAAAGTAATTTATTCCTGTGATGGCAAAGCTGAATTTTCAGCATCATTACTCCAGTCTTCAGTGTCACATGATCCTTCAGAAATCATTCTAATATGCTGATCTGCTGCTCAAGAAACATTTAATGTGTACAATTGTACAAAATATTTGTGTACAATATTTTTTTTCAGGATTATTTGATGAATAGAAAGTTCAAAAGAACAGTGTTTATCTGAAATCTAATCTTTTGTAACATTATAAATGTCTTTACTGCCACTTTTGATTGATTTAATGCATCCTTGCTGAATAAAAGTATTCATTTCTTTAATTTCTTTTCAAAAAAATAAAAATAAAAATTCTTACTGACCCCAAACTTTTGAACGGTAGTGTATAATGCTACAGAAGTTTTGTATTTCAGATAAATGCTGTTCTTTTGACCTTTCTATTCATCAAGGAATCCTGAAAAAAAAAGTACACAACTGTTTTCAACATTAAAAATAATCATAAATGTTTATTGAGCAGCAAATCAGCATATTAGAATGATTTCTGAAGGATCATGTGACACTGAAGACTGGAGTAACGATGCTGAAAATTCAGATTTGCATCACAGGAATAAATAACTTTGTCAAATATATTTAAATAGAAAACAGTTATTTTAAATTGTAATAATATTTCACAATATTACTGTTTTTTACTGTATTTTTAAATAAATATTAAATAAATGTAGCCTTGGTGAACAGACGAAACTTCTTTTAAAAACATTAAAAATCTTAGTGGTTCCAAACTTTTGGACTGTACTGTATATATATATATATATATATATATATATATATATATATATATTTTTTTTTTTTTTTTTTTTTTTATATGAATGAATGTGAATAAAGGTAAGTGTACACATCTTAATTATTAATTTGAAAAGTTTTTAAACATTTTTATGATGGTGAAAGGTAAACTTTTCCATGTTATAATCAGATATTTTCTTAAATATTTATGAATATTATAATTGTGAATCATATTTGACAGGTTGCACCACATGACATTTTACTATTAAAAGAAAAGGTAAAATTCTAATAATTGGAAAGACTTAATGACCTTGACATATAGTCATGAAGGTCTGCAGGGGTCAGTTTTAGTGACATGAAAGTTGGGATATAATTGTTCAACGAATTGTTACTGAACATGAAAATCTGTTTTTAAGAATCATAGTTGGAAATCGTCTATGGATCCATGTCAAAAGAGGCTAAAATAATTCACCATTATTATTTTATCACCACTATTCAAACAATTGCAATTTGTCAAACCAGGCAGTCTAGTGATCCCAGTATAACATGCGCTTTTTCCTCTTCATACAATAGCAGCTTGTAAATTTCAAAGACTTCTAAGACAAGCCGTATGGATTATAAAACACGTTGAGCCCAGGTGAAAAGACAATACACTTTTTATTTAATCAGGATAATAATAAAACATTTGAAGTGCATAACTTACATATAAACATTTCATTCAGTTCTTACTATTTACAATGATTCTGACAAACTCAAACTGATTGAGCGATGAGTTTTCAGCAGGTTGCAGTGGATCTCCCCATGATCACTAACATTCATAAAACAATACACTCCCTCTATACAGAAGTGACTAACATGGCTTTGGTACAATATATAGGCGAATGAACAGTCCTCAGGGAGTCTGATATGAAACTTTTTCCATCTATTGCTGGTCTTTGGTTTTCCTAATGCTTGACGAAGCACCATAAGGATAGTTGCATAGAGGTTCCTCTAGAGTTATGAAACCTGGTGGAGAAGAAAACAGAAACAGTTTTAATCCACAATGCAAGGCCATGGAATGGATATTTATTGTTCTTGGTGGGATCTTTGTACGGTTTTTCTTTAAGACATTGTTTCTATATATATATATATATATATATATATATATATATATATATATATATATATATATGTGTGTGTGTGTGTGTGTGTCTGTTTGTGTGTTTTGTTAACTCCAGACTAGCTCTGGCTCATTGTGTGGGGGTCACAGAGTAAAGGTTAAAGGTGACAACCTCTCCAGAGTGTCTGAAAACAGTAGGCGGCTCCGGTAGGCTGTCACAGTGAATGTGTGTCCCCACAGATACAGTGTCACATCACACACACATTTCAACATTAACACCATGTGCTCATGGTTCGACGATCATGTCAAGATAATGAAAACTAATATGTATTGTAATGTACAATATAATACATATTACAATATAATACATTAATACAATATAATTTACTAGATAAAAAAGTAGTTTAAATTTACTCTTTGTATTAATGTTGGTTACAAATGGTTTTGGAAAACTTTTATGCCATGTTCAACAGAAGTTTACATTTAATGACGTATGTGGTGTAACCAGGTAAAAAGTTATTTTAAATATTTTATGATGTTGAAAGGTAAACTGTCCAATGTAATATCAAGACATTTTGTTACAAGTATTAGTAAAGAATTATAAATCATTTTGAGGGGTCGCATGAATTGTTATGAAAGAACCAAGTCCAAGCTGTACTTGACATCCACTTTATGACTTGGTACCTTTTTAGCTTTGCTCTTTAAGTAACAAAAAGGCCCTTTGTGTTTTCATGTTTTATGGGGATTTTCCATAGACATAATGATTTTTAGACATATGATTATATTTTATCCGCTAACCTTAAACCTATCCATCACAGAAAACTTTCTGCATTTTTACATTTTCAAAAAACATCACTTAGTATGATTTATCAGCTGTTTTCCTCATGGGGACCAAAAAAGGATTTCTGATATTGCTGTCTTTGTAGGGACATTTTCTCCCCAAAACATAGGATATACCTGAACCACACACACACAAACACACAAACAAACTTCATTCCCCCCTTGTGTGGTATTTGTACATTTGATACTCATCATTTAGTATTTTCTCTTCAGTCTGACTTTTATTTTATTTTTTATTTTATTTACTATGTATTTAACAGGGACAATACTGAATAGCATTACTTCACAGCACTGAGCCTCAGATGTACTTCATGCTTTAGCTGATATCTAATTTGCACTAATTAGCACTTGTCCCTGGTTAGGCTTTTATTAAAAACCTACAACAATCTAACATTTAAAACATGGAGAGAGAATATTTAAATATTTTTTTAAAAAAATCATTAAATTAATGATCACAAAAGCTGCATTTTTTTATTTTCCCCAATTCTGTCTAAAATTCTATTGGTAAACCATTTCAAAACTGTACTCCCTTCACTGAAAAGGCCACCAGGTGTTTCTGAGGACTGGCATTACTAGGCGTCCCACCCAAGTTTTACAGTGTGTGTGGCAGATAGTTAAAATGGGTTGAATTTATAGGGGGTAGGGCTTTTCTCGTCTGTCTGTGTTCTCTGCTCGGGCTATGTAGGTTTCCACTCTTTTGTGTGTGTGTGTGTGTGTGTGTGTGGGTGTGGAGTGTTTGTGTTTACTCCCGGTCCGAGAGAAAGTCACACAGCTATAAAGATCCAATAATGTCCCAGCTCATTTAGTACAGGGTATTTACCCAAAGTATCTCCGTCTGTTTCTGTTGTGGCTTAGGCCACCAGAGATCCGGCAGACAGTTTGTTAATTAATCTGGCCGTCTTTTCTCCAGAACACAAACCCACAGATCACAATGGAGTGGTAAACACCATTCTTAAATGAAGTGCACGCACTTGTTAGTCAGGAATCATTTTGTGTTGTCAAGGAGTCACAAAAGTAATTCAAGGTATTTCACGATTATTTGTCAGCAAATACTTGCAAGGAATGTCAGAATTTGGATTTGCTAATGATGCTCCCCTTTGATAGCTCTTTTTCAATATTTGCCCATTCCTCAGAGTAATAAAAGGGAATAAATAGCCTGCATGTGAACTAAAGTCTCACCTCAAGGGAATGGTACTCTGGAGTGAAGAGGTAGACAACGCTTCTTTGGACAGTTGTGTCTGCGATATTTCCGCCTCAGGTTGAGAAAATCTGGAAAGGGAGGAAAATAAAACACTTGTCAGGGCTACGAACAGTTATATCTCATGCTAAGTCAAGTCACATTTATTTATATAGGGCTATGCAGATTGTTTTAATGCAGCTTCAAGGTAATAAACAAGAAAATAACAGTATTAATATCGTTTAATTATAAAAATAATACAATTTTAGCTGTAAGGCAGCTCTAAAAAGACAATAGTGTCATTATTCAGCTCAACTTCCCAGTTAACAGAGAACATTCTCAGAATTTTGGCTAACGTTCTGGGAAGGTTCTCTTAAAGTTAATAAAACGTTCATTCAAAGTTATCTAGTCTTTAATAATGTTCTCAAAACTTTAGCACAAAAATATATACATCATTCATGAACCATGTTAGTTGGATGTTTGTCTAGCATGTGTTTTTAGCTGGGTTAGTTCAATGTTGATTTTATGTTAAATGTTGAATTTAGTTCAGTGTGAATCTGAAGATCAGCATTTCAAGAGAGATCAACTCTTTTCATTACAATATTGATTGTAATCTTGACAATTTGATATTTTGGGGGGGTTGGGGAGATGTGCACACCAATCCCAGCCCCCCACACCCCCAACCCTCTCCCCAAATTGGGGTGTTACCTGAAATAAAATCAAAATGAATGGTCTCCCCAGTTGGTAACAAACAATCTGGAAGGCAATATAACAATCAGAGGTTCTTGTGATAACGCTCATGTCACTTCCCTCCATAAGCAGCTATTAGATCCTCTCCCAGAGGCGCAGGGACAATGGCACGGTGCGCACGGGAGGAGAACCGGGCGCTTTTATATCTGCCTTTGACTAAAGCTATGCGAACTCCATGTACCTCCCTCTCTTTTTCTCTTTCACCGCAGTAACCCTATGCTAATGCATTATATCTATTGTTCTCAACATCATGACTAACAATGAACGCCGGTGCTTGATCGCCCACGGGCTCCAGATTAATTGCGCATAGCCGCCACAGCAGCGGGAGATTAGAGTGTATACACGTAGGCTAAATTACATTTAGTAACTGTTACAGTAAACGAATAGGCTATTCCTCAGCGTTTAGATCGTCGTTAAACTACGTAAACAGTGTAAAAATAGCTTGGTCTCGCGCGTAATTGCGGTTCATTTCCAACTTTGCGATAACATAAAGTGTAGGATATATTTATAAAGGCCTATTTAATAAAGAATTGCCAAAAAATAACATTTATTTCCAAGTCAAGGGTCAAGTGGAGTCTTTGTGAAACCCAAGCTCGTTTCTGGAGTTAAGACTCTGAACTTTTCAGAAGCGTCAAGCACCACTTAAAATCCACTCAAAGCAGTGACCCTAAATCAGCCATGACCACCAGGACAGACCTAAATATGCCAACAAGATCTTAATTTACTAATGAGGTGATGTTTATCCAAAGTGGCTCACGGCAAAACAGATGGATAGGTGAATGAATAAATACATTTAATTTTGTGAGGTTTAATCCTATACAAACTTTCAGGTATAGCTACCCGAATAGGCCTAGGCTATATATATAAAAAAAAGTTAGAATACCTACATATGCATTTAGATTAAAAATTATCACAAAAAAAGTAATTTATCTTTAACTACACCCTGTAAACAACCAGTCAGTAATGATAGACCTATTTGTTTTACTCAGTTTAATGAGTGAATCAGATGTTGATTCAGTGAGTTCATTGATGGTGCAATTCGTCAGACTGATTCAAACCATTCAAAGAACCTGTTCATAAGAGTCATTTGCTCGTGAATCTGTGAATCACAGATTTTTAAATGTTAATTTTAAATTTAGTTATTTATTTATTTGCGTGCTGTCCGCAACTTAATAATTTTGTTTCACTATAAACTTTTTTTTAAATCTTTTTTTTTTAATCATTAATCTCGAGTAAATTGTTTATTGCCGTGGCTTGGTGCGGTGCTTCACAATAATTCAGTTCGCACTTGGTTTAGACCTAATTCAAATTTAGTAGTGATTCACTACTATGCTATTTAAGTATCTTATTATTATTATTATAGGGATTTATCTAAATAAAGTTGAATTGATATTTTGAGCAAAAATCGGATAAAAAGGCCTAAGTTTTAAATTAAAAATTTCAGGTAGCCTACAGTAGTCAACAAAAGCACATAAAACAAAAATTAAATAATAATTTGTTAACTTGTTACTTTTTTCTTAATGTATATGGGTTTGTTGCAAGTGTTTTGATCCAGTGCTGCACCACACAACAGACTTGACCTTTTGCATAACATCATTTTTTGTCGATATTAAAATATTTAAACTAGCTGAATTCATATATTCTTTACCCCAAAAACAAGTTCCTTTGGTTTTGTACCTTGTTTCTCGGCGCTGGTGATGAACAGGACTGTCAGCAGCAGCAGAAGGAGATACAGAGGATGGAAGAATCTCATGGTGATGCTGTGTGAGGTTTGGTCCGCTGCGCAGACCCGACTCTCCTCAGATGTGTCCGGTACCTCCGAGGGCAAATTCTGCGAATATGCAGATAACGGACTGTAGAAATCCTTTTAAGTGTCTTTCAGTCTCAGTATTTTTTTTCTCGGAGCTCGTATAAGATGCTGTTTTATAGTCGATGCGCAGCTGAAGTCAATTTTCACGCTCTCCAACTTTTCCAAAGTTTCAGATAGCGATATTCACTTTCTTCTCTCTCCTCAGAGGGATGGATAGGCTGGCTAGATCGATGACCTGATGAGTGGAAATGTCCAGTCGAGACAATGTAGCTTCACCCCCTCTTTATACAGACAAGAGAAAGGGGGAGGAGAGGGTACAACAGAAGGAGGGGTATGGAAGACCTAAAACTGGGTGGGGACATGGGACATCACACACACACACACACACACACACACACTGAATTGCACATATTGACTCCACATGAATTTGGTATTAGAGCTGGCTGAAAGAACCACTCTAAACAATAAGTTTGAAATAAGTGTTTGGAAATCATACTTTATGTGTGAAGAATTTATTTGTTGTGCACAGGAGTCTAAAGAGTCTCAGTCTACTAGTCAAAATGCTTTTTTTTCTTTGCTCATTCAATATTATCAACAATATTATCAGTATTAAAATGTAGGCAAATTTCGAAATGTCATCTTTTTAGCCAAAATACTATTAAGGATAGATAGATAGATAGATAGATAGATAGATAGATAGATAGATAGATAGATAGATAGATAGATAGATAGATAATTGATTAGTACATACATAAAATAATTGATTAATACATACGTAAGTAAATAAATGTTTTAGGAAAAAAGTTTGTATTATTTTAATTATTTTATAATATTTATTTTTAATAATATTAAAAATGTTTTTCCAATCATTTAAACATTTAAACATATTACAAATATTATATATATATATATATATATATATATATATATATATATATATATATATATATATATATATATATATATATATATATATATATTTATTTATTTATTTCAGTTTTATTTTCAGTAATATTAGTGCTTCATCTTAAACTTATTCCAGTTACTAGCAAATGCAACATTTCTAATTTTCAATTACGTTTTATATTTCTCATCTAATATTTATTATATTTTATTTCAGCTTTATTTCAATTAGCAAAAATATTTTTAATCAGACAAGTATAGAAAAACAATGCTATTATGCCAACAAAAACACAAAAGTACAAATAAGTGCACAGCAGTATATTCAGACTATTTTCAGCTTTAACTTCAGAGAAAAATATCAGATTTATGTGGATAAAAATATATATTCACTTATGGTCTGTGATAATATATGTGCTGTGTGTCTGTTTTTGGTTAGAGATTAACACTGGTCAAAGAGGAGTGTGAATTATTGGCTGCCCTGGTCAGTTAGGTGTGTGTGTGTGTGTGTGTGTGTGTGTGAACGAGCTGTGAAGTGCTGATTATAGTGTTGGATCTATGAGCTCTCTCTTTACTAATGAGCTACTATTGTACTTCACTACCTAGAACAAAACCTCACAACAGGAGAGCCAGCCTGACACACACTTACACACTGGCCAAAGTCTGTTAGAGCTAATGTCCACCTTTTTCATCAAAAGTATAGATTTACATGGTCTAATACTCATCAAGCTCGACTTTTGCAAACATAAAATGTTAGTAAATCATGGTGGAAATAACCAAGGAATGGAGTGAAAAGACAACTCATAATGGCAGAGCATTAGAATTATAATTCATCACACAAAGACAAATATAGTTTACATTAGGGGTTAAGCTAGGATTTAAAGGGATCCAGTGTTAATTCAGGGACACCCCCATGTATCATTTGCATGTAAACATTGCGTTGAATGATGTCTACATTGGCTCCCTTGAGCTCAAGTACAAGTGTGGAAAATTTTTGTCGGAGACAAAGTTGCAATGACTGTTTACCCCAAAACAGACTGAATAATGTAAGAGTCACTTTCTGATGGACAGAAAGAGGGAGTTGTAGCTCAGAATGGCTTTTCTTTGTGTGCATGCTATTGTACTGTTCAGTGATGTGATACTAAACTGGACAGATACCCCAGTGTGTTATGGGTCCAGTATGGTAATGTTATTAGATTTACAGATACCCCATGTGTCTCTGTGCGCATGTGCGTTGTTATAATGAGCTGGAGTCGCGAATGGCTTGACTGTGCAAGACAATGCTTAAAACTAGTACAATATGCAAATAACGTAGCAGCTCCATCAAGCAAACAAATGACAGTAAATATCAGATCATTTGTAGGAGTATTTATGTAAATGAAGCAGGGTTATTATCGTTAACCAAGATTATTAAAAACATTTTTGCTAATTGAAATAAAGCTGAAATAAAATACAATTTATTAGATGAGAAATGTAAAGTAAATGAAAATTAGAAATGTTGCCTTTGCTAGTAACTGAAATAGGTTTAAGATGAAGCACTAATTACTGAAAATGGAAATAAATAAAAACTAAAACTGAAATAAAAATAAATAATACTATATATAGACTCTTTACCACGAAAACAGTCATGAGTCGCACAGGTATATTTGTAGCAATAGCCAACAGTATGGGTCAAAATTATCGATTTTTCTTTTATGCCAAAAATCATTAGGATTTTAAGTAAAGATCATGTTCCATGAAGATATTTTGTAAATTTCCTACCGTAAATACATCAAAAATTTGTTTTTGTGAGTGGATATGCATTGCTAAGGACTTCATTTGGACAACTTTAAAAGCGATTTTCAAATATTTTGATTTTTTTGCACCCTCAGATTCCAGATTTTCAAATAGTTGTATCTCAGCTAAATCTTGTCGTATGTGTGTGTTTACCTGGTATTCCCTATGTTATGGGAACCACAAAGATAGTAATACCAGTGAATTTTGACCTTATGAGGACATTTTTTGGTCCCCATGAGGAAAACAGCTTATAAATCATACAAAATGAAGTTTTTTGACTTTCTGTGATGGGTAGGTTTAGGGGTAGGGTTAGTGTAGGGAGACAGAATATACAGTTTGTACAGTATAAAAATCATTATGTCTATGAAAAGTCCCCATAATGTGTATGTGAAAAAAACATACAGCAAAATTCTAATTTAAAATAAAGCTAATTCAAAATATGAATAAAAACTATAATAGTACATAAATAATACTAAAAAGTAATTTAATAAAGTGTGTAGAGAGAGATTTAGAGATAGAATGAGTGTGTGAGTGTGCCTTAGTTGACCTCTTGGAGTGTAAGTGTGTGTTTGTGTCCATAATGAAGTGCATATGTGTGCAAACCGAGTGTGTGAGCCATATGTGTGTCCACTCTTTGACCTTTCTCATGAGTGTGACCATTTATCTCAATTCTTCTTTGATATACTGGGCCTGTCATGGAGTTTTAGTGTGTGTTTTAGGTTGGTCTGATATACTGCAGCTGTCACGAACGCTGCCCATCCTTATTAAACATCCATTTGTGCCAACTGTGTGTGTGACTACACATCCTATGAGCTTTTTTCATGTCACTTAGGATTAAAACCCAGCATGTAACTAATGGACAACACTTCAGTCCAGCTTTTGACCCCATCCGAGTGTGTGTGCATGTGTGTTGATGTATGCAGATACCTTTATTAATTGCTTTATAGCGTTTGCAAAAATGTTCCTCACCAGCGCCATGCATTCTGTCTTTTAATTCTCCCTGGTGATTCACATTGCCCCCTGCACCTTATTCCTCAGTCTGAATATGCTAATGAAGTTGCATTCTTATTCGGAGCCACCTGGCATCCATGGAGACTGATACCTATAGACTAGAGCGCATGCATCGCATGCATGAAAACACAGGCTCGGAGAAGATGTCGGGGTCAGTATGCTCAATGACTCGTAATGAAATCACAGACGCAGCTTGGTCTGGGTGGGTGTATGTCTGTGTGCGTCGTAACGTTTGCTTTATTGGGGATTAGATGTCATTACTTGGATTAACCTGCCTGCTTAAATAATCCCTCTGCTTAGAGACGTGTGTTACTGACTCCACCCGCTGTACCGACACACACACAATCTTGAGGAAGAAATTTAAATGCCTTAAAGTATCATTTTAAAATTGTGTTATTCTGGTGTAACTGGTGCAATTTTTTTTATATATCAAAGACAAAGCGACAAGTATAGCTACATAAAGGTATAGACATGCTACATGTAAACTTGTAAATATTGACAATCTCTGCGGAACAGAGGAAAAATTCTCGTATGAAGCATGCTGCTTGATCTTTACACACACAGACACACACTGACCTTAAAAACACCCCTGTCCCAGCAGGCAGAGGTCGAGTCCATCTTTCAGGAGCAAGAGCACATGATGTGTCAATCAGCAGATTGATGCACACATAAAAAGGTCTGGAAGGGCAGTGAGAAACTTTTGTGAAACTTTCTGTCAGGCTCTGAAATATTATAACAAAGGGGTGTGGGAAGGTTTATAAACGCATTTGTTTTATAAAGAAATTAATACATTCTAAATCAGAAAACCTTCTGTAAGGAATTTAACTGTGAAGTGTATAGTGGGCTACAAACCTTTGCACTTACTAGATTGTTTTCATTTTACATTTACTTTCTTGAAACTGAATTTGTCTATTATTTAATTCTTCTTTGATCTTGATTGATACACACCATGGGTCTGAACTTAACAGGGGCTTGTGGCAAAAATGTTAATAAAATGAACAAAAATGTCTCCACAACTCAAGTTAAAAAATAGTAATATATAATTATTGGGGCAAAAAATAGCCCCAATAAGTTCTGAGTTCCTGATTTTTTTTGTATTTATAACGATATTTAAACAATATCACACAAAGAAGAGTGTTTATCCATGAATAGCATATTGTGAAATTGATTTTATAGACCAGATCATTGAACGAAGTTTATATTAAATAATGTTGAAACCTTTTGTCTGTTTGCTTCTTCAAAGAAAATAGTTCCAAAGCCACATCAGAAATGTTTCACGTCTCTGAGCAACATTTTTTTTGTTTTTAAATGAATCAGCGTTTCAGAACGAATTGAATTGATTTGAATGAATTATCTAATGACTCACTAATTAAGACATGACTTGAGTCTGTAAGGTAGGCACAAGACTTTTTTTTATTTATTATTGATTTCCTGCATGCAATAATACCTCCTTAATAGCCTTATTAAAATTCTACAAGAAATCATAATGCACCCCCAACCCAAAACATCTGAACACCTCTGTAAAAAACATGGTGTTCAGGGGACTTCAAAAAAAGAAAGCAACATATTGAATGAAAGCAGGCCTTTTTTTTTCAGAGAAAATTTCTGTTGTGTTCAGTTCTTTTTATAAATGTATTATATTAATAGATTATAATCAGGATATTTGAAAAGCAAATATAACGTTTTTTTCTTGCAGTAAGCATGTTTTTACCCCAGCGCTGAGTTCAAAGTGAGAGTGTGATTGTTTGTGCCAAGTGCGTTTGTATATGATTGGTTCAGTGTAACAGGAAGTGTTATCAGTGTGTAGCTTTGTTGACTGTTGCAATAGCAGATAAGAGTGGCATTCCCCATAACCTTTCTTCCTCCAAAACTAGATTACTACCCTCCCTTTAACACACACACACACACACACACACACACACACCGAGAGACAATACCCCCTTCTGCAGTTTACAACTCCAAGTAGTTACTGCCAGGAAGCGCATACCCAAACTACTCCCCCAACATACTCCCTTCCTCCAACTTACCCATGTAGGTTCCTCATATATGGGCTATATACAGATATATTTAGAATATACAGACAACAGTTCCCCTTTTTAAAAATACAAACATTTTAAAAAAATTTGTAGACCAAAGACAAGAAAAAGCCTCATTTGGAAAGTAGGTTGTAGGCCTTCTTTACATTTTGTCTTAAATTGGTTACTGAATCTTAGAGACATATCTGTATTTTGCTGCATGAAGGCATATCACTGTTAAGGAAAAGTAAGAATGGAAAGAATTTTAAGAACGTCTTGAGAATTAGTACCTGCATGGTTGGCTTATTGAAGTAAACAGTCGTTGTATAGAGAGCTAAAACATTTTTGCTTACCTTTTTTTTTTTACCATTAGAGGGCGCCCCATATTCTCTTACTGTGTTTACAACAGGAAAGACGATGAACGCCTCACTTTTTTGCAGCATTGTCTTATCAATAAAGGTTAATAAACTGCATGAAATTCAACACAGTATGATTTAAATAGGGGTATTATATAAAATTATATATTGTGAACTTTATTTCCTTCCAAATTGTTCTCAAGTGTTGCACTTGAAATTGACCTGCAGCGTCTCGAGTAGCTGTAGTAACATGAAGCGCACGCGGTCATAAAACCGGACACTATGTAACCTCACTTTCCATATAGGCCTATAATTTGAGACAATGTAATCTAGATGAGTGGATTTTAATGTCATGTAAACATTTTAAGATTAAGTGCATATAGGAATGTACTGAGAGAATGTACGGTCATTTTCAAGATCCTTCAATGGCCATAATCCAGAGTTAGCAGTTAGTTAGCAGATCTTTATATCCAAAGAGACTTACACAAGACTAATTACAGGGGTAGTTGTCCTGCAGCACAGTGGTGTTAACTGCCTTGCTTAAGGGCACAGTAATGGGTCATATTAACTGAACCAACAATTTAGTAGAAATGTTCAGTGCAACTCTTTCATACTGAAAATGATATTTTATTACTGGGCAAAACATACTTGAAACACGGAGTAAATATAAGTTGCAAACAGCATGGTTGACTACATAAAATGAATTTTGTTTGTGACTTATTTACACTATGTTTCCAATATATTTTAAAATGTTCCATGGGGAGCAATAAAAATGATCAAAACACTAGGATCCCAACAAGGATGGCAATACCAGAATCTTCTCACCTTGTGGGGACATTTTTTTGGTCCCCATGAGGAAAACAGCTTATAAATGATGCTAAATTATGTTTTTTTGAAAATGTAAAAATGCAATAAGTCTTCTGTGATTTGTAGGTTTAGGGATAAGGGAGTTTGTACAGTATAAAAATCCAAACCCAACATGCGTGTGAGATAATATTCTAATTTTTATTTTGAAATATATAAAATATTTGTGGAAAAATAAATAAATAAATTACAACCAAAAATGCAATACATAAAATATTGTATATAATATTTTTTTTCTTCACAATATACATTCAGCAATATATTTTCCTATTTTTACTGCCATAGCCTACCACCACCCAGAGACTTTAGATGTAGTTTGCCCCAAAAGCATAATATGTGTGAAAAATTAAGGCTCCTCCAGAAAGGTTTTAAATCGTTACATTACAAATGTTAAGCGGATTTAGATGGGGAAAGGGGAGGGGCTTTGATTTCAATAAATCCTCTTTACCTTTCTTCAATGGTTAATTACTTACTGGGATCAGACATTCAAGTCAATCAGAGACAGCTGAGAGAAAACGCATGTGTCTTGAGGGTGAGCTAAAAGATGAGTTTGATAAGTCTATTTTCAGTCTCAGAGATCTTCAGGCACAGTTTGTCTGCTGGTTAACTGCATTTGGTGCGCTAGTCCTTTTATCCAATGAGCACCAATGGAGAGATTCTGTTTTTCTATCAAATGTGTTCATGTTTGTGTGTTCATGTCTTGATTGGTTTTGGTGACAACTCTTTTTTTCTTTGAGTTTTTCTTTTGTTGTGTTATCTTCTGTTCTGTCTGAATGTAGTCATCTATAGGACACACATATAGACGTTAGGTGACATTTTGATTTAGTCATTTCAGTGTTTGGGTGAGTGGATAAAGAAAGTTAGTTTACCTTGATGATCTGTATTATGTATGTAGACTGCAGCCAGGCCAAATAAGCACATGATAGTAAAAGCAATGATGATGAAGACCAACTCAAACCCTGAAAACAGAAGATCCATAACAAAGACACACACACACACACTTCCACCCCTACACACACATACATACACACACAGAGATAAAGGCATTATATAAAATATGATTTCAGAGCGTTAAACAGTTATTTCTCTCAAAAAGGTTTGAAAAGTATTAAAAGTGAATGTAGAAAAACAATAAGTGTGAAAGATTGAAGCAGCTGCGATATACAGGGCCCTGAACACTTAAATGCAAGACTGACTGTAGAGAGAAAATCCATTAACAAGCTGCATGTACTCAGAATCAATAAACTACATTTAGCTGTGCAGTTGTGCTGATGAATAAAGCAATAAACTGTATAAGAGCTTTTAAGATACAGCTAAAAAAAGCCTACCAATTAATGCAACACTATATAAGAGATAATGATTGTTAATGTTAGTAATATGTTTCCAAATTTGGTGAAAAATAATATTACATGATTATAACAGATCATACATTTGGATATGAAACATCCATAAACTTAAATTACAGTATTATCCAGGGTTATTAACTAAAACAATTTTTTTAAACTTACACCTTACTATATATAAAATATATGATATAAAATAAAATATTAAAAAAATATTAAAACATTTTATTCATCTAGATGTCAAGGCAAAATTTCTAATTTTATTTAATTTAACTTTTAAACATTATTTAAATCAATAAAACTATATAGACATATTAAAAAGTGTGAAAAACAACAAAATTACTAAAACTTTAACTAAAATTGAAAATAAAATTAATTAAAAATATTTATAAAATCTGTAACAGTATCTCAATGATATCAGTACTCTAAATGGTGTCATATATTATATTATTATATATTATTATGGTGTTATATATATTATTATATATAAAACATATATTTCATAGACTTTTATTTGGTTATTGCATAGTAAAATGCAAAATTTATTATTTTACAGTTAGCATTTACTTAACATTGTGTGTAGAGAGAGATAAATGGATATAAATACCTTGTTTTGCTAGCTTTCAACAAGATTCAACCCATCAGTAGTACCTCATTCCATTAATACCACACACAGAGTGCATGAAACATGCTTGTACGTCTTTTACAAGCTTCTCACACAGAGCAATCAAAGTCCACTTCTTCCTGCTTCCTTACTGCTGGCTATAAACCCACTTTTCATACTTAAGGTAGGCCTACCTACAGACATTCACTTGCTGTCTTTATTGTTTACCTGAGTTTGGAGCCGGATCCAGTCCAGGTGATGAGGTTTCAAGCGCAATAAAGGTAGCATACAGGTCAGGTTGTGTGCAACGCACTCGTGTTGGATCCTGGATAGACCATGTTGCATGAAATCAGTCTTGAGTAGAGGCCTGCAGGTGGACTCAAACGATGAGTGGCTCCTCAAGTCTTTCTTTGATGTCTTCGCTGTCTTTTTAGTTGGAAGAGAACAAACGAAGAATGCCACGTCACATTTGAAACCAGTTGAACCCGTTTTTGTACTGATAGTGCAATTATAGGCTAAATGCAAATATTTGCAATACTTGTTAGGGATGGGCATTTTTGTTAATTTTTCATTTAAGATACTGATAGGTCTCAAAAAAAAACGAGCCTACTCGGGGGCGGGGCGTGTTCGTCATGGCGTTAATGAAAATATTTTAGTTAAAACACTGCAACGAAAATTAATGTTGACAAATAAAAATATGACATGAAAATATCTCTATCAAAATATGAAATATAATTAGAAAAAATAACAGCTAGATTGTCAATAATACAATGTTTCGAAAATGAAACATCTAATATCTGCATGAGGTGAAGATGAATGACTGAACGAACACAAGTAAACCGAAGCATGTTCTATATGACAATAAATAAATAAATAAATTCACAACATTATAGTGTTATTATTATAATGGTATGGCTGATTGATGTTTTGTTTGAAGCCATGATGAGAAGCGATTTTAATTGGCCTACTGTTGAAAAAATATGAGAAAAAATAATACTGCTGTTGCATTATTAGAAATATCATCAACGTTTTTGAAAAAGAAACATCTAAAAGGAATAGGCATGACTGTCTCAATAATGTTGGTAGGACTGCAACGACTAACCCATAAAATCGATTATTATCATTATTGAAAATAATCGACAACGAATGATTATCGATTAGTCGCGTCTGCGCGCGGTGCTCGAAAACCATCAGTCACGTTGCTTTACAGTAGTGAATAAAATAACATTCTGTGGACAAAACGCATATGGAAAATTGCGGAGGACACAGAGTGAGCTGAAAGACACATGAAAGGTATATGATCCAAGTTGCCCGAAACATGAGAATGTTTTTGTTTTATATTTAACTTAAAGGTGCTAAAGAGGATGTTTTGTTTTATACATTTTTGCAATATTACTTAAAACTGTCTTTACTAACTGATAAAAGACTATTTATTAGGTGCACTGACAGTAATAATATTAATATACATCATCTGTGCACGAGGTAGGGCCTTAAAAACATCAGCCAATCGTTAACGCGATCATCGCGTAAACGATTGGCCCTCTGGCTTGTTAATCACTGCCGTGACGTTCCTTGTGAGAGACGTGCGCGGCTGCGCTCTCCAGTAACTTTCCACACTCTACAGGCGCCGCATGCAATGTTTTTGTCAGGAGACAGGAGTAACAACTGCAGATTATGAGTTACCTGCGGTGAGTCCGACATAATGAATCCAAAAAACACGAATGCCGGTGGTAAACACTCGTGTTCCAATACGAGTGTTTACGAGTTTTGGGAGGCGTTCCTTTGAAATGTGTTGTGAAGGAGGGGGGTTGTTCTTACGCATGCGCTCATTTCAAAAACTCAGTAACAGTCTTTGGATTCTCAGTCGACGAAAAAATCCTCTCTATCACCTTTAAAGGGTTAGTTCACCCAAAAATGAAAATTATGTCATTAATGACTCACCCTCATGTCGTTCCAAACCGGTAAGACCTCCATTCATCTTCGGAACACAGTTTAAGATATTTTAGATTTAGTCCCAGAGCTTTCTGTCCCTCCATTGTAAATCTATGTACGGTAGACTGTCCATGTCCAGAAAGGTAATAAAAACATCATCAAAGTAGTCCATGTGACATCAGTGGGTTAGTTAGAAGTTTTTGAAGCATCGAAAATACATTTTGGTCCAAAAATAACAAAAACTACGACTTTATTCAGCATTGTATTCTCTTCCGGAATCCTTTCCATTGAATTGATTCCATTGAATTGATTCTATTGAATCCTTTCATCTGTCGGCGTTGGTAATGCACTTTGACGTCGTTGTTTTTGGCGATTAGGACATCCGCGACATGCACACTTATGCACCATTTTAAAAAATATAGCAATACCAAAATACAAACAATGTAGAATAGCTTGAATACAGCGTGCGTCTCCCTCAGACTGTAAACGAAGCTCAGGCGCACTAGATAACGGAGTCGTGAACCCGGATTGACAACAGACCCGGAAGAGAATACAATGCTGAATAAAGTCATAGTTTTTGTTATTTTTGGACCAAAATGTATTTTCGATGCTTCAAAAACTTCTAACTAACCCACTGATGTCACATGGACTACTTTGATGATGTTTTTATTACCTTTCTGGACATGGACAGTCTACTGTACATACATTTACAATGGAGGGACAGAAAGCTCTCGGACTGAATCTAAAATATCTTAAACTGTGTTCTGAAGATGAACGGAGGTCTTGTCATGAGGGTGAGTCATTAATGACATAATTTTCATTTTTGGGTGAGCTAACCCTTTAAGTGCTTCAAACAAAGCGTTTACCACATCATCCTGTCTGCCGTTGACAGATGGGTGTGCTGTTTAATGCCTCTGACATTACTCAGTACATAACTTACATTTTATGGTTATATATTTAACTGTAAATTTTAGAAAGTACCGCAAGTATTTCAATTTTGCATATTCTGACAACAAACTTAGCAGACTTCAATGAACGAGTGCCGGTGGGACCTTGCGCGTGAAACAGACGTGCAGGGTTGCCAGGTCCCAGAAAAATTTCCAGCCCAAAGCTCATTTAAAACCCGCCCAAAAGGAATGAAAACAAGCCCAATTTCCCCCTGCCCCATCTAATAATAGCTGACAGCTGCGTTATTCTCATAATGTGCCTTAGTAAACTATTTTTATTTATTCTGTTTTAAATTTTATTTTGATAATTTTAGCTAGACTTGTTTATATGTAACATATGCACATTATTTTATCTGTATTTTATTCCTCTTCATTCACTACCTTTTAATTTTTCTTGTACTCTTTCTTTGATTTTAATTTTGAGCATTTTTCATGATAAATTTCAAAATTAGGGCTGGGCAATATTATTATCCTGTCACTACAAATAGTCATAACAAAAAAAAAATCTATTTTTTTTTTGTCTGTGCAGCTAATTTTGAAGAAATATAAAACACCTAACACAATAGAAATAAATAGATGGGAATTATTCCTCACATATTTTAGATTTTTTTAGTCACTGACAAGCTACAATGGGTTTCTGTCTTTAGTGTTTTTCATAGAATTGTTTTTTTGGCAAATTGAATGGAAACCAATGCAGGTCTATTTGACCCACAACACAAAAGTTATACAGTTTTTTTAACACAACAGGAGCATTAATGAAACAGATTTAATAGTATTGTTTATGTGTATTGTTCATACCTGTAGTGTGCACATATCTCTCTTGTATTAGGCCATGCAGGGTAAAAAGACCGAACACTACCAGAGAGAAGAGAATAGTATACCACTCCATCTCAGTGAAGGGAGAGGCCATCTGCTTCGGCTAAACGAGCAAACACAAACTTATTGCAAAGTCAGGGCATCGCTGATACCTCAGCACCACTGCAGCAGAAATACTATAGCAACACCACTGACATCATCTTATTCATCTGAACTCAAACTGGACAGATTTAAATTAGCAACACTGCCGAAATCAAAACACTCCAGCACTTGTACAAATGTTTGGATTACAACAACACATGACCAGGGATGCAAAATACACATATTTACTTATAAAACCACTTACTTACATGGACTGCCGCACAAACAGGCATCCACATTGAAGTCACTGGTGCTGTACATTAGTTTTTATTAGGTTGTGCGTGTGCACTTGTTTGTATACAGTCGATAATGTAATATGATGAGGGGGTAACCACAATGAGTGGCTCATATTGCATGGTGAGATTAACTAACTACGGTTCTAGCCTGGATACCAGATACAAATGCAAGTAGAGTTTAAAGGGATAGTTCACCCAAAAATGTCATCATTTACTTACCCTCAAGTTCCAAACCTGGATAAATTTATTTGTGCTGCTGAACACAAAGGAAGATATTTTGAAGAATGTTTGTAACAAAACAGTTGTGGGGCACCATTGACTTCCATAGCATGGAAAACGTACTATGGATACCACTTGTCTCGCATAAATTTACTTGACTATTCAGTTTGACCCCACTAGTATTTCCTTGGTGAGAAAACCAAATGTCTTTGTTGGTTAATGCTGCTTTATGCTGGCTAGTCTGTTTTGGTTGTAGCTGACCAGCTTGATCTTTTTGGCAAAGCTAGTTGGCCAGGGTGGTCCTGCTGGTTAAACCAGAGAAGCAACAAGATTTTGATGGACAAGATGGTATTACAAACATGGATATGCTGGTTAAGATCTGCTGGCCAGCCTCAACAGGTTTAACAGGCTCAGCTCATCAGGATATTTTGTTTTTCCAGCAAAGCTCAAAAGATTAACCGTTAGGATTTATTCTCATATTCTCTTTCTTTTGTTTGACATTACACCTGTCTCTGAAAAAAGAAAAAAAAAACGTTCAGAAGAGATTTGAAAACATCATACTAGTAATTCACTAAGGTTTTAGATTTTTCATTATTAAAATTTTACATGACTGAATAAAGTGTTGCATAAATCTAAGTTGAGGAACATACACCACCACAAGGGGAATAAGCACATTTAGGCTCATGAATTAGGCTATATATTTGACAATAAAAAAAGTTTATTTTAAATTTATGTGTACATTTAAATATATTAATTTATTTCTTGCTGGTTGTTTACTTAACATCATAGTATTAAGCAGGCTACATAAAATTTACAATTCATTTTGTTTGATAAAATTGGTCAGAAATTCAAAATACTCTTGTGCAAGCTAACTCACCATCCGTCACTGAACAATGACTGACTGTATAGCTCTTAAAGCTCATTCACGTCACAAGGTATTTCCTTAATTTTGATAAAGCATGTCTAAATTTATGTTGTGGAATTGTATTTTTTCAACCAAACACTCAAAACAAATTTGTAATAGATAATGCTTTGATGGTTAATATCATTAAGGCATGATTTCTGTGTTTATTTGAACCAGTCTTACATTCTTTATTTGTTTTCATTTATCAGTTATCAGTTTTTCTTATGTTAATCTTCATGTGCCAACTAAACCCCACACTTTTCATACATGATTGCCAGGTAATGTAATCATGTTCCAAATCTTATATCAAAATATCTCTATTCTCATCTTTAACTCACTCATCCTTAATTACCATTCATACTAAAATATTACATTTAAAAAAATTGTTTTGGTTTGGGTTTGTTTATTTTTGATAAACACCTTGTTTTACAGATGAGCTTTTGTGGTGGTAAGAACTGATTAAGTGTTCTTACTAGAAGTTTATAGAGTTAGGCCTTTAGCACATTTATCAGGGTGCACAGTCCTTGCTCTCACCCCTACTGTAACTTTCAATTGAATCTGAAGACCTTGACTTTCCTGAGTTCCCAGGAGAAAGAGTGAACACCCTTTATTTAGAACTTGAAAATAGTCTGTAGATGGATCTGGCTTCTCGTTTTTTCAGGATATTATTGTAGGCCTATATTAAGAAGTATGTTATCATTAGAATAAATTCATTAGAATAAAAATAAGATTTATTTTATCAAATTTTGGATGACCAAAAACAATGCTTTTAAATAAATGAAAAAAATATTATCTCTTTCACAGAACTCACATGCTGTCACGCTCAGTTGCAGGAAACAGACAATGAAGGAAGAATATGTTAAAAGTCTTTAATAATCCACTCAGAAGGTAACTCCAAATAACACAGGCAAATAAACACAACCAAAGCACAATGTGAATGGACAAATGAACACTAAAAAGACTGGAACTTAAATACAAAGCAAATGAGAGAAATAATGACAAACACCTGTGATCATTAATGAATCTCCATAGTAACTAATAGTGTCAGGAAACTAAACAAAAGACAACAGAAACTAATGAAAACAGACTAAGGCCCCATTTACACTAGTGCGTTTTTATTTTAAAACAGTGTTTTAAAATGAAAACGATCCTCATCTACACTGGCATTTCCACAGTGTTTCAGAAACGATCTCCGTCTACACTACATGGCCGAAAATGCATGTCACATGACCGTTTATGCACACTGGGCATGAGTATACAAGTGTAAACAATTGCCTCTTGCACACGTAGGTAGCTGCAGTATTAAAAAATGCAGTTTATCTGCACAATGGCTGCTAAAAAATTACAACAAAACCAGCAAAGATTGCAGTCCAGTCTCCTTGTTATTGTTTACACGGTCGTCAAGGATACGCAGAGCCCAGAATGTGGGCAACCACGCCATCGTTTTGGTATGTTTACATTGAAATACAACTCCGGCGTTTTCAAACTAAAACGTTCTCTGCTGCGTCTTCAAAAGTCTCCATTTTCAAGGTTCGAAAACACTGGCGTAGTGTAAATGACAGGCGTAACTGTAGCAAAACTTGTGCATTTTAAAACAAAAACGCACTAGTGTAAACGGGGCACAAGAACGATAAGTATAAAGATAATGATAAAGATATGTTTCTAAAAATCATTCTAAATATCCACACCACAGCTATAACGATAACGATATAGAGAAACGATATCGTTGGGATCACTTTCAGAACAATTTTTTCCAGCTGTTGAACCATAAAACACTGACAGCCAATCAGAATCCATTCGTGCATTTAAAATGGCAGATGACATTGCGGAGAAGTTAATTGCCGAAAAAGCCACCACTTTTTGATAAGTCAACCCTTTTCAAGGATAATTTAAAGAAATGGATATATGGAAAACAATCGGTCGTACGCTCGGAATAAAGGGTGAAAAGTATTAACGATGAGATCATTATGTCAGGCTAGCAAACCGTGTAACATAAAAATTACCTCAAGTATTCAGCGCTAATTTCGACAACATTGTCTTGCTTCTTTTGACGCTGCAATGAAAAAGACTAGGCATTTTTATTTCACTATTGACTTTGTCAGCTAAATTCACTTTTAGATTAGTTTGATTACACTAGCTATTTACTTGAAACATAGCATGGGCTTATGGGCTTTTGAGCTTGAAAATTGGGTCATTTTTAACCCTGGGTTAACATAATCATGGGTTATTTGTTTATGCTTGACTGTTTGTGCTTTGAGTTAGTACTAATCAGTCATAGGTAGTCAGGTTCTGAGATTCACACTGTACATTTGTAAACCGTAGTTTAATATTCTTATTTGCATAAGTAAAATGCTAAGGTAATTTTGGTCTGTTAAAATGGTCTGATTTGTCCACATACATAATTCCCAAACTTAGGAATGGTGACTTCACTATTATTCTAAAATGTAGAATATTTTAAGTAAAATAAGGAGTAAGTGTTCAAAATGTTGAATGGTAGTACAACCCCAAATCAAGAAAAGTTGGGAGATTTGGTAAAACAATAAAATCAAGAATCTGTGATTTGTTAATTCTCTTGAACCTTTATTTAACTGCCAAAAGTATAAAGAAAAGATTTTCACTGGCCAAATTAATTGTATTTCGTAAATATAAACAAATTTTGATTTTGATAGCTGCAACACACTTGAAAAAATTTGGGACAGAGGCATGTTTTCCACTGTGTCACATCACCTTTCCTTGTAATTACACTTTTTAGTCATTTGGGAATTGAGCATACTAATTGAGGATACTAATTGCAGTTTTGCAAGTGGAATTTGTAATCTGACTTTTGAATGGTTTGACAATTCTCTCATGAAATCTGGCACAAAAAGGTGAGCCATGACCCATCTTTTCTTGCAAAACCGAGTCTTTGGTGGATGCTCTTTTTATACCCAATCACGATACCCTCACCTATCACCAATTCCCCTGCTAATTGCGGACTGTTTCAAAACTATTTAACTGGGATATTCTGTAGTCTTTTCACTATTTTGCCTCTGTCTCAACTTTTTTGGAGTGTTGCAGCCATTGAAAACATTTCTTTGTACTTTTGTCAGTTAAATAAAGGTTCAAGAGAATTAACAGATCACAGCTTCTTGATTTTATTGTGTTTTACAAAATCTCCCAACTTTTCTTGATTTGGGGTTGTAGATAAGTGAATTTCTGCAGTTGCAAAAAGCTCATGAATATTTAATGAGGCAACCATTGTTTCATTTACGATTGGTTGTCTGTTGTTAATACACTAGTCCTTCCAGTATAATTTAGTTTTGCTGCATAATGAGTCTATACAAGCTCTCCTCAACTGTTTGTATGAATGAAATGTTTAACAGTTTAAATGTTACCAGCTAGTTTGTTTGATCCAGTGTGTCTTCCTATGTTCGTGTGAGCATGTGTGTGTTTTCCAGTAGCCGAGGTTGTGAAGCCCCTAGGGTTGTAAGCTGATTAGCTTGCTGCTCCATCCCACGCTGCTCCTGGAGGGAGGAGATTTGGAGCTAAAATAACCCCTAAGTCCTCTCAGCAACTTGTTTACAGGTCAGGTTAACAGACGCACACACACACATCCACAAACTGAGGCATCATTGCAGCTCTCAGGTAGAGTAGAATTTAAATGAGCTCTTGCTGTCTGTCTCTCTCTCCCTGTCACAGATCACACAGGTAGAACGAGAGAGGTTGGCTTAAGCTTTTTTGGGGGGGATGTGACGACCAGCTCTTTGGATGTTTCCCTCTGTTGCAGCTGAAGTCTAAGATTTCAACCTGGATACTTAACCTGATTTCATGCATTTCTCTGTAGGACAACGGATACGAGCTCTGGAGCGGGTCATATTCTTTGTTTCCATGCCGACCCACAGGATGATGTGAGTCCGTTGTCTTTGGTGGGCTGAAGGCAGCGAGGTATCCCGCAGTCCTGAGCACTGCTAGCATGCCTGTGCATCAGATTTCGGTTGTACCTATCACTAAGGAGAATGCCAACAGCTCCAGCCGGAATAGAGACAAGAGTAAAGAGAATGAGGCAAGTACGCATTACATGTGATTACAATTAACATAGAGAATATGTAATGTATGTGGAGTTTTCATAACAAATACCATAGTTTGTTTCATAGCAATTAGTTACATTGAAGGTAGAGGTAGCCATCCATGGTTTTCCATGTGGTTACTATAGTCTGAAAATACTATTGGTATTTTGATGGATTCTGTGGGGCAATGGTACATTTTCATTAGGGTTAACTCTTTAGGTTGGCGTCCATTTGTCAGTTGTGAATATTGTCCTGCAAAAAGATTTCTAATATTTAGTTTGCATAAATCTGTGAGATTTAAGTGCCAATGTAAGCAAATCCTTCAGATTTAATTTACAGAAGTGAGGATAAAAAATGACTCAATCTTATGTAAACAGAAATATAGCCTAGAGCAGGAGCTGGACTGTGTTGTATTGGAAAAGAAATTGCTGCTATAAATAGAACCGTAAGACAGTGTTACATAGATTTCAGCCTCACCAGGGTCATTGACATTTCTTTCAAGTATCTTCTAAATCAAATATGCTCTTCTATCACATTGCTTCAGCATGTATGCATTTGTTTCAGCTGTGTGAATGTTTGTAATATCCAGGACATTTATTAGATGTATGATGCACAGATGGCACATACACAGTCCATTCGCTGATCTCCTGATGCAAATCACACACAAAAATGATGGCTAAAATCACCAGCTCCAGTCCTTTTGAGCAACTAATCATTAGATTTGCCAGCTTATTATTATATTTCCAGGTTTGTGGCATCAAATCTGAAATATATTTAGAGTTTTGTTTTGGACACTTAGTAGTACACTTACTTACTCCATGAGCAGAATTGTAAATTACAATTTGGTTTTAAGTTACATCTCTATATCAATTCCCACAGTTGATATCAACTATTTCAGATAAACTTGCCTCCTAAACATCATGAAAAAGTAAAGCAAACTCATTAGTGTAATGTGTAGTTCTGTTTTGGCTTAGATTCATGGTGTTTTAGTTTGGTTTTCCCTGTTCCTGTTTGCCTGTGTTCCCTGTAAATTCCTGCGTCCCAATGTGTATACTATCCATCCTAAATATTATGTACAATAAGTGTGTTCCAAAGCATCTATTTCCAGTAGATTGTCAAAGTGTGGATCTGTGCACTCTATAACAGCTAATATTGCCCACAACCCATTGTAGTTTGGAGGAGGATTCGGTTCAGAACTACAAACACCAATAGTGTTAAAAAACTACAAGCATGGCAGGTGTGTGCGACCGAGGTATCCATGCACCCTATAACGGCTAATATTGCCCACAACCCATTGCGCTATGGAGGTTTCTGTTCAGAACTACAAACATGTAAAAGAGTGTTAAAAAACTACAAACATGGCAGGTGTGCACGACCAATGGTTAAGTAGAGAGGTTTAGATAAAAGGGGTTGAGTGACTAATAATTAAAATTTAACCTGATAAAAATATTTATTTACAGTTATCTGTGATATATTTCATCTGCAACAACAATGTGGACTTCTATAAAGATCTGTTAGGCCATCACAAAAAGAGTACATACTTTTAGGGTATAGTATAAGTAGGCGAATTGGGATGCAGCAATTGTTAATTGACCTAGTTTCCTAGTGTGTGCCTGTTAACAATTAAGTTCACCTGTGTTTCATTTAGCTCCTTTTGTTTGCCTGTGTGTATAATATAGCCCTCAGTCTGTTCAGTTCTTTGTCTTGCATTGTACCTCTGTTATGTGTTCTTCAGAGTTCCCCTGTGTAGATGATCTTCCCTTGTTTGGATTATCTTCATTGTTTTGTGTTTATTAAAAAATGTACTGCTATAGATCCCTCTCCTCTTTATTTGGTGACTCAACTCTTTGACAGAAATGCAAGACCTAGAAAAGATTTAAAGGATGGATCTACCTGCAGTACAACTTCTCTGCCTTGACCAAGAGGATTGTGCCCTCGAGGACCACACAAGGAATTTTTTAGACCTGGCATGCCTGACAATATTCAGACCGCTCTCTCTCTGTGTTTTACTATACTTGCCTCAATGAGTGGACCATGCTTGCCCTATAAAGGTCCTCATTTCCTGCTTTTGTGGCGTGGGTGTTAGCGAACAACTACTACCCTATGACTGTCTGCCTCGTGGATGAGGACAATGCCAGCCCCACTCCAGCCAGCCACCAACAACACCCAACATTGACATTATGCCTGAGTCCACCGCAGAGCCCACTGTGAAGAGTGCCAGAGCCAACACATGAGCCATACTTCGTCCTGGAGCCTAAGTCCAACATTACGTCTGATCGGGTGCGTGAGCCGGCAATACGTTCAGTACCAGTGGGTGTCATCTTGGAGTTCGAGGGAATGGATTGGAGCCCCATCCATACTCCCGTTGCTGAGGGTGAGCTGTGCAAGGTTTCTGTGGAATTATATGAGGATTTAGAAGAGACAATAAGTCCAAGTCTCTTGTGTCTCTGCTGATCCTGTCCAGCTCCAAGTCTCCAGTATCTCTGCTAGTCCTGCCCAGCTCCAAGACTCCTGCATCTCCTATGGTCCCACCCAGCCTCCCCCTCCCACCTCCCCTTCCAAATCTATCCAGTCCATCTGTCCTGCTGGTTCCCTTCAGCTCCTCAGCTTCTCCTTTGTTTACTCCACTATGCTGCATGGATATGCCTCAGATCTCCTAGTCACCAGCTCTGCTTTGGCAAGAGGATCCCTGGCTCTGCCTCTAGCCACCGAGCCCATCACTCCACCTTGGCTCGTCAAGCAGGTGGCTCCACCTTGGCTCCTCCCTCCATTGGCTCTACCTGGGACCATTGTCCTTGCGGCTCCACCGGGCTCCCTCGTCTCTCTGGCTCTGCCTTGGTCAGACTTTGTTCTGCATGTGCCATGGACTTCCAGGCCTTCAGCTGCTCTTTGTCCCTCCACCCCTTCGGCTCCATCAGGCTCCGCCTTCCCTCCAGCTTCGCCTTGGTCCTTAATCCTACTGGCTCTGCCTCAGTCCTCTGGCACCCTGGCTCTCCCTCAGATGCTCATCGCTTATCACTGTGGCTCTGCCTCTGTCTCCCGAACCATCTGTGTTGTGTGGTCTCATTGGCTCTTCATCTCTGCGTGGGTCTCCACCTCCATCGGTTCAGTCTCCGTCAGTCTTCCCCCTGGTGTTGTCAGCCAAGTCTCGACCATGGCTCCTCCCTCCCTCGACTCTGCCATGGGGTCCCTGTCTGGCTACTACTGCTCTGCTCTTCTCCCTGGCTCCTCCCACCATCATCACTGCCCTGGTTTCTCCCAGCACCTTCTCCTGTTTTCTGCCATTTGCCTGCTTCACATCCTCCAGAGCCCCCACCCTCCCTCCTCAGTTGGACTGTTACGGCGCAAGGATATTCCCTGTCATTGTTAATTGGCCTAGTTTCCTAATGTGTGCCTGTTAGTCACTAAGTTCACCTGCGTTTCATTGAGCTCCTTTTTGTTTGCTTGTGTGTGTGTGTGTATATACAGGCCTCAGTTTGTTCAGTTCTTTGTCTTGCGTTGTACCCCTGTTACATGTTCTCCAGAGGTCCCCTGTGTAGATTCTTATCTTGTTTGGAGTACTGCTATAGATCCTCTCTTCGTTTGGTTACTCAAGTGTGACATTTGGTCATGTTGTATAAATGTCTGGTTAAGCACAGCTATCTTCAGTATATTTTGGCTGCATTATCCACAAATAATTTAGCCATTGAATGAACACATTTTGGACATTTGTTGCAAACATCAGTATGTTGTTGGATTGCCTAGACTAGAGTGCATTTGCTGAACAGTCCTATGCAAAAAACAAAAAAAATTGGTTGTATCTTGTGTAAACCTGTTGGTCACCCAGTGGTCTTTTGCCTTCTAAGATGCACTAAAGATGGTCTTGTCCTATTGACCTGAACCCTTGTGTGTTGATGTAATCAAAATTTCTCTTCTCTTCTCTTCTCTTCTCTTCTCTTCTCTTCTCTTCTCTTCTCTTCTCTTCTCTTCTCTTCTCTTCTCTTCTCTTCTCTTCTCTTCTCTTCTCTTCTCTTCTCTTCTCTTCTCTTCTCTTCTCTTCACATGTTTACTGGTGTGAGGGCAGGACAACCTGTCACTCACCTGAGATCACAGCAAAGGCAAACCACAATGACCTAACGATCCAATTAATTCCTCTTGGACAAAATCAAGTCCCATCCTGCATTTTTTTTTTCTTGTTTAAGAAGCCGTTTAACTTGCATACACATCAAAATAGGGAAGAAAAGTCTATTCAGATCGACAGATCCAACAAGGCTTTGTGAAGCCATCATTCAAAGTTAATGAAAAATGTTCATCATTCAAAGTTAATGGTTGCTAGGTGGTTGCTTACTGGTCCTATGTCAAAAGAGCAAGTCTCTATGATATTCTGGGCCCTATATATATTTTAGTAGGCACCTGAGTCAAAAGACATAACCCACCGACAGGCAGAAATCCTAAAAAGTATTAGGACACCTATCCTCAGCATGCAGCAGTTTTCTTCTATCATTCATGTCAGTAGCACAAATGGTGTAGAACAAGGTATGTGCTGAACTTTTTTGCTTAAGGTTAGGGGTTTATGTAAATCCTTAACCCTAAACATAAGGTACAACATAACAGTGATGCCTTGCAGGCACTATAATAATGATGCGGCTATCTGAATTCTTGAAAGCATTATCACCTACCAAGAACTGAGCACTGAGCAAACACTTTAGTTATTATTTTCTTTATAATATGGTTTTGCTTAATATAGAGACTCTCAGACCTTCCATATGTTGTAGGTGTATTTGTGCGTGTGTGTGTGTGGAAGCCAAGTGTGTGATGTGCATTTCACGTGTTCCATTTCTTTGAATTAGCTGCTCTTTTTCTCTCTAGCGGGCATCTAATCCACTGTGCTCTCTGCTGGAGCTGCCACCTGTGATCACTCACTAACACACATAAGCACATTCTCTTGGCACCATGATGGGTACTAAATGGGCTCCCTAGGCGGCCTGTCATGACCCTTGCTCTTTACAATTGGATTCTACATAGTTCGATACACAGACAAAATTGTGTCTACTAGTTATGATAAATCAGATTACTAGTCCAAACAGTAATATTGTGAAATATTATATTAAAGTGCCCCCATTATGGATTTTTGAAAATTACCTTTCATGTAGTGTGTAACATAGCTCTAAGTGAATGAAAACTGCAAAGTTTTAAATCTGAAAGTACATCGTATATAAAGTTATTGTCTTTAAAAGTAAGAGTCGACTCTGAGTCAATTAAATGAGTCGTTTGTAAAACGAATCCCAAGCCGTTTCGTTGTGATGTCACAACGAAACATTAGTATATTGCCTGCGCACGTAGAAGCCAGGGAAAATTCATTTTTTCAACAATACCACAGCAGTACAATCTTTTGTTGTGTTCCTGTCATTTTACTGATGACCGCTTCTCAAACCTTGGGGAGTTTAATGCACAAAACGCTTGGTCTTAAAGGTGCCCTAGATTCAAAAATTGAATTTACCTCAGCATAGTTGAATAACAAGAGTTCAGTACATGGAAATGACATACAGTGAGTCTCAAACTCCATTGTTTCCTCCTTCTTATATAAATTTCATTTGTTTAAACGACCTCCGAGGAACAGGCGAATCTCAACATAACACCGACTGTTACGTAACAGTCGGGGTGTACGCCCCCAATATTTGCATATGCCAGCCCATGTTCAATGCATTACACAAGGGCAGGATGTCTGGATGTGCACAGCTGAATCATCAGACTAGGTAAGCAAGCAAGGACAATAGCAAAAAATGGCAGATGGAGCAATAATAACTGACGTGATCCATGATATCATGATATTTTTAGTGATATTTGTAAATTGTCTTTCTAAATGTTTCGTTAGCATGTTGCTAATGCACTGTTAAATGTGGTTAAAGTTATCATCGTTTCTTACTGTATTCACGGAGACAAGACTGTCGTTATTTTCATTTTTTAAACACTTGCAGTCTGCATAATGCATAAACACAACTTCATTCTTTATAAATCTCTCCAATAGTGTGTAATGTTAGCTTTAGCCACCAAGCACTATCGAACTCATTCAGAATCAAATGTAAACATCCAAATAAATACTATACTTACGCGATTAGACATGTTGCACGACGAACACTTGACGAACAGTTTTTTTCCTCTGCGTTTTTATTATTACAGTAGAGTGGAGCTCTATCTGTATTGTAATAGGATGTTAAGATGCTAGTCTACACTAACTTGTTGAAGCATTCTCTCTGTTAACAGTAAACACCCATTGTAATGTCAAACAATGATATAGCCATTTTTCTTTGTTAATAGTTATGACGAAAAAGTCTGTACACATCTGGCCTAAATGTTTATCTTATGTAAGAGGTTTTCAGCTTCTCTTGGCATTCTGATCCAGTTCCCACAGGTGCACCTACATAAAGTATAACAGTGACACTGCTATTACGTCTTATAAATAACTAAGGTGACACTTACCATAGAGAAACATCGTACTCCAGTCATGATTGTGAATCAGTTTCTGGTTGATCCATTACTTCAGACGTTTCATTGTCACACTCGGGCTCGGATTGATACGGTAAAATCGATGCTATCTTTTCTGTCCATACATTGTATACAATTGTATATCAAACTGCCACAGTCACGTGATTTTAGTAAATGAGGCTTTGTTACATCATAAGTGTTTTGAAATTTCAATAGTTTACCACTGGGGGGCGTGACTTTGGCAGTTTGACAACGCTTCGAACCACTGATTCGAAAACAAAAGATTCGTAAAGCATCGAAGCTTCATGAAGCAGTGTTTTGATATCACCCATCACTAGATATTGTTGAATAAAGTCATTATTTAGTTTTTTTGGCAGACAAAAAGTATTCTTGTCGCTTCATAACATTAAGGTTGAACCACTGTAGTGACATGAACTAATTTAAATATGTCTTTAGTAGCTTTCTGGACATCTGTAAAGGTACCCTAGAATTAAAAATTGAATTTACCTTGGCATAGTTGAATAACAAGAGTTCAGTATATGGAAAAGACATACACTGAGTTTCAAACTCCATTGTTTCCTCCTTCTTATATAAATCTCATTTGTTTAAAAGACCTCCGAAGAACAGGCAAATCTCAACATAATGCCAATTGTTACGTAACAGTCGGGGTGTACGCCCCAATATTTGCATTTGCCAGCCCATGTTCCCAACATTATGGAAGGCATTAGACAAGGGCAGCCAGTAACGTCTGGATGTGCACAGCTGAATCATCAGATTCAGTAAGCAAGCAATAACAACAGCGAAAAATGGCAGATGGAGCAATAATAACTGACATGATCCATGATATCATGATATTTTTAGTGATATTTGTAAATTGTCTTTCTAAATGTTTCGTTAGCATGTTGCTAATGTAGGCTACTGTTGGTTAAAGTTACCATCGTTTATTACTGTATTCACGGAGACAAGAGCCGTCACTATTTTAATTTTTAAACACTTGCAGTCTGTATAATGCATAAACACAACTTCATTCTTTATAAATCTCTCCAACAGTGTGTAATGTTAGCTTTAGCCACGGAGCACTATCAAACTCGTTCAGAATCAAATATAAACACCCAAATAAATACTATACTCACATGACCCGAAGCATGCATGCAGCATACATGACAAACATCTTGTAAAGATCCATTTGAGGGTTATATTAGCTGTGTGAACTTTGTAAATACACTGTATTATAGTGTCGCGAGCTCGATGGGCAGGGAGCATGAGATTTAAAGGGCCAGCAGCCCCTGAATCGGTGCATAGTTAATGATGCCCCAAAATAGGCAGTTAAAAAAATTTATTAAAAAAAATGTATGGGGTATTTTGAGCTGAAACTTCACAGACACATTCAGGGGACACCTTAGACTTATATTACATCTTGTAAAAAAACGTTCGATGGCACCTTAAGTGTAAATTATCTTGCTGGAAATAGAGGCCTCACTGAGCCATCAGATTTTATCAAAAATATCTTAATTTGTGTTCCGAATACAATAGGTGCAGTGTTGTGGCTCTGACATGCTTATTGCCAGCTTCCGACATGCTTATTGCCAGCTGTTGGTTTGTACTGCGATTGATGAATGCAAAGATATTAATACATAGATTCTGCTTTAGGTTTATCATATTGGGCACTTCTGCATGTTACAGGTGTTACAAAAAATTCAAAATGAAACAGATTATTGGTAAAACAGTTTTGTTGGTAGTATTGATCATCATAGAATCTGATTGTTTATTATCTGATGATGAACACAGAAACAGTTTACTCATCACACTGAGACATCAACTCTATTAACTTTAATTTAAAGAGTTTACTTTGTTAACCATTCCAAAATGTACCTGGATCAGCAAAATATTGCATCTGTGTGCTACCATCTACGGGTAGATGCTTGTGATTCTGCGCGAGTACTAGTTTTGACCAGGTGTATCCCATCAGCACATTATCCCATAATGCACCAGTGTCTATAGTTAGCTTTTGAATGCCAGCCGGAGCTTTAATCTTGGTCAGTGATTGGCTGCAGGCACATTGCCTCTTAAACAAATACAAATCACAAGGGATCGTCACCAATGTATGTGCACTTGCATACATACAGTAAGTGTGTATGAATCTAACACTGACAGGTTTATGTAAAATAACTGAAGTCAAAACTAGGCAGAACCTCAGATAGTATAGCTAGAAATCAATACCTCAGACATCAGAAAAATACAAGTAAATCTAAAACTGAAACCATGTGTTAGCCTATTTCTGTGTGTATCTAAATGAATGCACGACCAGAGATAGACCAACCACTTACAGATTATACCTCAGAGAAGCAGCTCGAGCTAATCCAGCCCTGCCTAGCACATAAACATGCATATGTGAGCTCTTACTGTACATGCATCGGCCTTTGGATCAAGCAGAGCTGATTGGCAATTTGATAGCTCATTGAACATACAGGGGTGAATTTATGGGTAAGTGAATGTCAGTTTGGATGTTTCTAGTTGTATGATTCTACATTTTTTTTTTTTTTAATGATTGTACATGTGATGGAGATGAGTTTTTAAAAATTATATACCTTATTATACTTGCCTAGGGCTCTAATGATAAAAGTATGGCATGGCTTTCAATTAACTTCTCGGTTAAACTGCTTAGGTTCCCGATATGCATTTTAATCCTTGGGGTTTGCAAAACAAATGACTAACTGCATTTATTAACTACTAAATGTATATCCAACTTTTTTTTTTTTTTTTTGGATATATGTACTTGTATAAAGCGACACATTCTACCATTTAAAAGTTCCCCAAAACTTTTTATATATGTACATGTATGTAGATATTTTTTCAGATGTTTTATTCAGATTTTTTTTTTTTTTTAAATAATTGTTTTCAGCAAGCGGACATTAATCAAAAGTAACAGTAAAGACAATTATAATGTTACAAATAATTTGTAAATTACACAAAAATATTAGTCAGCACAACTGATTGAGAATAATAAGAAATCTTTCTTGAGCACCAAATCAGCATATTAGAATGATTTCCGAAGGATCATGTGACACTGAAGACTGGCGTAATGGCTGCTGATAGTTTCTGCTGCTTAGTTTGTGGAAACTGTGATACTTTTTTTGAACTAATGAATTTAAGTTTAAATGCATGAAAGTTTAAAAGAGCATTTATTTGAAAGAGAAATGTTTGTAACAATTTAAGTGTTATGAAACTGCTCCGAGACTGAGTGAAGATCCAAATGCAGCTTTAATAAAGGGACAATCCATAACAGGCAATAGGTCAATATCCAGGCAGGCAATCCAAACAGGCAAACAAATCAGGGAACACAGGCAAAAGGGTAATCCAGAAGACAGGCAAGAAATCCAAAAACCAAGAGACATGAACCCAGATTAGAATGCTCAGAGCTGCAGTGTAACAACTTAAGCCGAGTTCAGACTGCACGATTTTCAAAATAGTCGGGTCACTGTTCTTTTCACACTGCATGACTATCTTGGCCAGCATTCAGTCGCTGCTGTGTTCAAACTGCACGATGGATCGGCGACAGAGGGTTTCACACTGCATGACTTTACAATAGGAAGAATCGCCGAAAACTCTGTCTGGCACGCAAACTACGTTTCACAACCAAACACACGCGAGATGTGAAAAGGAAACAACGCGATATCCCGCGTGCAGGACCGGAGTTATTATTATTATTAAAAACGGTAGCCCGCAAGAAGCTTGCAATACGAGTTGCCTGTGCACTGATTTGCAGCAAATATAAGAAAAAGAAAAGAAAAATATGGAGGAGGAAATGGTTGGGTAGACTGTGGATTGTGTGTTCTGCAACGAGAGTTTGAGGTAAATACATAACTTTTCAATGTGCTGCTGTTGCGGATGGTCAAGCAAATGTTTGTGTTTTGTTTCCGTTTGATAGAATTGTAGACTAATGTTTATGTGAATGAAGCCATGCTGGCTGATGTTGTGGTCTATAACTCCTCCCCGAACTCCCCGCTGCTCTGTATCTTGCTCTCTCATTGGCTGTCGGTCATCGCTGATGTAGTTTTCAGTCAGAACACTTTTCACACAGCAGGAGTTTGAATCGCCGACAGGTCCAGATATTTAGCATGCCAAATATCTCACGGGCGTCGGTGACTCTCTCAGATCGCGTCTTTGCTCATTCACACTGCGTGATTGTCACTCGCGTGAACGAGCACCGATTTGCCTGTGATTTCGGGCATTTGTCGGCGATTTCTCAAAACCTGTCGGCGAGGCAAAATCGGGGCTAAAATCGTGCAGTCTGAACTCGGCTTAACAAAACCTCACAGGGAGACGCATGGTAAAACAGGCTTACATAGACAGGGCTAATGAGGTTAATGACAGATAGCTGTGAATAATCATGGCTGATAGACCAGGCAGTGGGTTATGGGTAATGGAGTCTTTGACAATAATAGTAGTCCGGGTTGGAGTGCCCTCTGATGGCAATGACGGGCACTCTCACTGGTGATCGTGACAGTAAGTCTGTACTGTCACTTTTGATAAATTTATAAATTGATACATTCTTTGAAAAAAAAAAAGTCTTACTGACCCCAATCTGTTGAAATATCTATTTCTTAGAATAAAAAAGAAGAAAAGTAAATAAAAAAAACTTAAAACAAACAAACAAAACATCCTTATGGGACATCAATTACCAATTTCAATATTCATTGAAATTCAAAATGACTTTTTATTTTATGTTGTTGTTTTAACCAAAGATGCATTTCGATTTAAATTTGAGAACTGACTGGAGAGACTAAAAGTAGTAATGACCTATGAACCTTGATCTAGAAACAATGACTTGATCTTTGAGCCTAACTATTTAAGGGTCAAGGCTAAAAATATGTGTCCCTCCCTATTAGGTCTTTCTATGTTTCATACACTAGACCTTTACAGAGATTTTAGTCTTAATGTTATAGTAGTTTCAATCTAATCAGACTTTACTGTGACCTGGATTCTGTAAGTTATTCAAAGTCAAGATAGGTACATTATATTTCTCAGGTTTGTTCTCAGATGTAGAAGCAGTAGTAGAGATTTGACTAATAGTAAGGGGACATTAAGGTCAATGAGATTTATATTAAGGTACATTTTTTAATAGAGCTCTGTAATAAGCAACCATATATGCTGTTCTGAATGAAAGAGAAAATCTGTCATTTGTGAATTCAAACAATCAGAAGAACTGTGATCCTGCATAGATAAGGAGAAAGTATCAATAAAAAGGTAATTTTACATGTGTGGTCAGAGTATAGAAATTCTAGACTGGATAAATGAGCACTGTTTTTCCAGCGAGGAAGCAGTGTCATCATTCAGAATAGAAGCTGTGAAGATTAGAAGGCTTTTATGCAGAAAGAGAATCCATTATGTGCATTACACACCACAGCATGTGCCTTGAATATAATTCTAAAGCCTGTGGAAAGCATCCAGAGGGAGTAATTTTATTTGCTCAGATGTTGTTCTTTCAAAGCATGGGGGCGTAATGGAGTTTTTAGTTATGTTTCATTCAAGCGTCAGCTTCATTTAAGATGGTTCTCCGAAAAATACCTTAGGAAAAATAAAAACAGACACATACAAGAGACAACAGTTGATGGAGTAGCAATATAGAGCTATAAAATGAATGTGCACTCTGTGTTTTTGTTGAAATCTCTGACTTTCACTTGCACACTTCTGTTTCTTGGCAAATCTGAGCAAAGTTTAAAGTTTCCGAGAAGATAGATGTGAGATTACTGTGGTCTTTTACTCAGGAGAAGCAGGAAACTGAAGTCTCCATTTGCTCTCCATTCAGTCTTGTTTCGGAGAAACAATCACGATATTAAAGAGAACTCAAGTGTGATTTTCTTTTCTATGGCCTGTAATTGCAAGTGTGAGGTGAAAACTATGTTTGGTTGAGTGGTGCATTCTGCGTGAACTCTATATGGGCCTCTGGGAATGCGGTGGCTGTAGTTCAGGTGTGAATGCAAACATGATCATCATATGGTGCTGATGTTAAAGGGTTAGTTCACCCAAAAATGAAAATTATGTCATTAATTACTCACTCTCATGTCATTCCACACACGTAAGACCTTCGTTCATCATCAATCAGTGGTTTAGAGTGCCAAAATCCCATGATTTCAGTAAATGAGGCTTCGTTACATCATAAGTGTTTTGAAACTTCAATAGTTCACGTGACTCTGGCAGTTTGATACGCACTCCGAACCACTGATTCGAAATAAAAGATTCTAAAGCTTCGAAGCTTCATGAAGCAGTGTTTTGAAATCGCCCATCACTAGATATTGTTGAATAAAGTTGCTATTTTGTTATTTTTTGGTGCACAAAAAGTATTCTAGTTTATAATATTAAGGTTGAACCACTGTACTCACATGAACTGTTTTAAATATGTTTTTAGTAGCTTTCTGGGCATTGAAAAAGGGAGTGTTATTGCTGGTGATGCAGGCCTCAACTGAGCCATCGGATTTTATCAAAAATATCTTAATTTGTGTTCCGAAGATGAACGAAGGTCTTACGGGTGTGGAACGACATGAGGGTGAGTAATAAATGACAGCATTTTCATTTTTGGGTGAACTAACCCTTTAAACAATCACAGAACATGTTTATAATAATATCATTTTCTCTCAAAGGATGCAGTTGCACCTGCATTCTCTCTAAAGATACAGTGCGGGTGAATAAAATATTTATGAGCTGATCAGATGTTGGTGTCTGTCGACTTTCACATCAATAATTCAGAGCGATATAGTGTCGCTCCAGGAGAGAGAGAACAGAGCTCAATACTAGCTTTACTAACAGCAGCTGAACAACACAGACTTTTTCTTTTTTATTCAAAACAATAGCAACGTATTGGAACTTTTTGCTTAATAACAAATTTAAAGTTGTTACATTCATCAGCTGTAGGTCTATTGTAAAAAAATACTTTGTTTGTTGTTGTTGAAAGTTACAATCATGATAGTCTGACTTTATTTTTCTGTATAAGCCTAATTTGTAAATAAATGTTGTGTGTGTGCTTGCAACTCCTTAAATGCATGTTCTTAAATTGATCCCCAGTGGATCATTTGTGTTTGTGTTGTTGTATGTTAGCTTGAAGGAAAAATAGTTAAGTTAATAATGGGCCAGGGGTGGACCAGAGGCAAAGGTGGACCCACCAAAAGCCCAGGAGGAATCAGCTCTGCCTGAGGCACATGGAAGCAATAAATGCTAATAAAGCTTAGTTTTCACAAACGCCTGGCAAAACAAAGCATTCAGCATTTTCAAAAATAAAAATCAAAGGTCAACAATTCCCTTTGTGCCATTTGAGCTTTAAATTGATTTTAAACTCATTGTAGCCAAACCAGAACTGTGCAGAAGAAAGTCTGGTCACACTTTATATTAGGTGTAGTTACATTAAAAAATAAGTACAATGTACTTAATGTGTTCATTTTGTATTGCAAAACACTTTTGCTGCTATTGAGGTGGGATACGGGTAAGGTTAGGGTAAGGTTAGGGTCAGGTTTGGTGGTTTGGGTGGGTTTAAGGCTGAGCTAAGGTGCAAGGGAAGGGTCAACAATTATGGAATTAATTACAGCTGTAGTTGCATGCAGGTATTTTTAAAGTTAAAGTACAAAACATGTATGTACACAATAAGTGCAATGTAATACATAATAGATAAAGCCACCTAATTATAAAGTGGGACCGAAAGTCTTTGTTTATATACTACCTTTTAGAATTTGGGGTCAGTAAGATTTTTTTCTTTTGAAGTTTCTATGCATCAGAGAGTCCAGAAAAATGCATAATGGTTTCCAAAAGATATGTTTTCAACATTGATAATAAATTTTAAATTGTAATATCACACAATATTTTTATTTTCAAGACATTTACTGTATTTTTGCTAAAAAGAAAAAGCTGTAATCTGCTTATATGTCCAGTTCAGAGGATTAATTGTTCACAATCAGACCAGGAATGTGCTTTAAGTAAACAGGTTTTCATGCTGACGTTAAAAAGAGCTCTATACAGTTGAATGAATGAAGACCTGAATGATTCCTCCTCTTTTTTTTCTTTTTTTTTTAAACCATCATCTAACCCAGGGACTTGAAGTTTATCTTGATTTGCTGAAACTAACCCCATTCTCTGAACCAAATGCTCAGTGGCCTAAACTTATTTGTCAAATAAATCACTCTATTGGCAAAACCTTAAAGAAGTTCAGGTAGTTAAGACACTATTTGGAATATTCATGCATTCTTTTTGCAAAATTCTAAATACATTCACTAAAACACATTTTGCATGTGATGCATTTATGATGGAAAACGGTAAACACAAGGGGCAAAAGTTAAACACAACGACAACACAGTTGTCATCGTTTATACACACTGATTCAAACTTGTTTCTAATGATGTGATTAAACCAACTGTACAAAATATGAGCTGGTTCAGAGTGCACAGATGAACTGAATGTTGGATGGAAACAATCTGAGAGGGAAAGGAGGAAGAGTATGTGTAAAAGGTGGTGGATGAGAAGGATGAAAAAGAGCAAGGTGTGGAATATTGTCAAGGCTGGATCTGTTGTCAAGGCTTGCCTGGCAAGAGACAACATTGCCTGTGATGTGGACAATGTCCTCAGGCTGGACACAACATGAAGACATGATGCTGATCTCTCAATGACTTTGATTTTGCAGTGGAACAACTTTTTGAGTGTACTGTAACATGCTTTTGGGCTTTTGCAGTTGGACTACTGCATTTTTGCAGTATGCAGGTGCTGAATATACAGAAATTCAATACTAATAGTACATTGCAGTACGTACAGTATACAATATATTCCCCTTAGTTGCGATTACAATACTTTTTTTACGTAATTGCAAAATTTGTTTACTGTATACTATTTTTTAATGTAACTACATGCTCTGGATGCTGTGTTCTACATTTCCTGATGTAGTGTCTAATGAATTCTCTATAGGGTTTATATATTGACTGATGTGTGCATGATCTGAAAGCTTTATTTGATTTTGAGAACAGGTGAAATGGTTTTGAGGCAATTATTTTAGTTTGCCAGAAGAGTCAGTGGTTTTGTGAATGTAGTTTGAATATTTGTTTTTGTGTTTAAAGTTGTGAGAAAATGGGTGACGTTTTCAAGAAAAATTGTCAAAAAATAAGTCTTTGTGTTGATTAGTTACCATGAACACGCACACATATGTGTGTGCACGCAAACGGTCTTACGATGCTGCTGTTATTTTTAGTAATAGGATTGGTTCGTCTTAAAGCTGCAGTCACATTAAAGATCTGTTCAAACATGTGACAGAAACCCTGCTTTAAAAGCCTTTTTTTTTTTTTATTTGTGTGTAATGTGTGAGAGTGCTTGTAATTTCTGCTCTACTAGCTTCACCAAACTGAACTGCAAAAGTACTAAACAGGTTTTGCATATACTCCCCCTGTCTGCCATTGGTCAAATAGACCAACAGACAAACTCATGCTATTGGTTGAGCCTCTGTTGTTGTGGCAGAATGCTCAGTTTTTTAACTCATTTAACTCATTCATTGCTAAATGAATATTATAAATGTGAAAGTGCCACAGGGGTCACAGTTGATTGAACACTTTAAGTTTGTAGTATGATATATATATAAAGGTATGGCCTTAATGTGGATGAGGGAGAGAGAGAGCACATTCCATTAATCCTCTTTGTTTCCTTTAGGGTGAGAAGGCACCCGGGCGATCAGGAAGTCGATCCAGCAATATATCTAAGGTAACACACACACCCAAACCATCTTTATTCAAAGCAACACCAATGACAACAAAGTAAGTGTATATTATTTTGCACTTTTGTGTCCTGATGTTTCAGGCCAGCAGTTCCACCCAGGGACCCGTGCTGAACAGTATCTCTCAAACATCAGTTACACCCTCCTCCCAGGACATATGCAGGTGAGTGTGGTCATAGACCGTTGCTGTGGGATACAGGGGTGACCATGTATATGATTGGTGCTTTGCTCATCTCATGTTTGCACATCATTGTGATTTTATGAAATAAGTTCTGGAATGTCAGTGTAGTCCAAAAGTCTGAGACCACAAGTTTGCAATTAAAAACTTACACTGCATCTCTTTTTCTATTTAAACCATAAAATAAGTAGATTTTGAACAATGAATACAAATATTTAGCATTCGGCTTGGTCGTTTGTTGGTCACTAATCAAATTCGTAATTTGTAAGGAAATGTTTTCTGTTGATAATATAGTTTGTAATAAAAGATTCTAATTTCATTTTATATAAATTGAATTAAAAATAGAATAATATAATTTATAAAACATTTTGTATTAAATTACTAATCTAAAATAGAATATTATAATTTATAAAACCGTTTGTAATTAATTAAATTATGAATGCAAAATAGAATAATATAATTTATGAAACATTTTGTATTAAATTAAAAACACAAAATAGAATAATATAATTTATATAATTTAAATTAAAAATAGAATAATATAATTTATAAAACGTATTAAATTAAATTAATGCAAAATAGAATATAATTTATTAAACATTTTGTATTAAATTATGAAGTTTGAATGCAAAATAGAATATAATTTATAAAACATGTATTAAATTAAAAACACAAAATAAAGAAATATAATTTATGAAACATTTTGTGTTAAATTATGAAGTTTGAATGCAAAATAGAATAATATAATTTATAAAACATTTTGCATTAAATTAAGAATGCAAAATAGAATAGTATAATTTATTAATTATATTAATTTCTTAATACTGTATTTTTGTATTAAATTATGAATTTAAAGTAAATTAAATTAAGAATACAAAATAGAATGATATAGTTTAAAAATAGTTTGTATTAAATTACATTAAGAATGCAAAATAGAAAAATATAGATTATTACATTTTTGTATTAAATGAAATTAAAATTTTCTTTAAATTAAAGTTTAACTTGCAGTCTCAGGCTTTGTATATAAATGCATATATGTGTTTTGAATGCCACATTTTCTTTCTGGGGTTCTATATTAAAAAATAATTATTGAAGAGTGAATTGCAAGGAGAAACTGAGGGAAAAAATCCACAGTTCAAAAGAAATTCACTTATTATTTGTCCATTATGTTTTTCACTCATCAATCATTTCATGCCCTGTTGTGTCTTCTTCATCCCTTTTGTTTTTCTATGTATGTGTGTGTCTGTTTGTGTGTGTTTGTGTGTGTTGTGCAGCTCTAGTGGTTACGCTAAACTTGAAGTAGATGGCTCAGATCAGACAACACCCGTCATGCCCATAAACCCCGCCTCCGATCCCGCCCCCACCACGAAGAGGCAAGTCAAGCGGCGTATTCGACGGCGACGGGAGAGCACCGGGACAGTTGGGTGTGCCAAGGAGTGCGTGGACCAGACGAAACATTCACGATCGCATAAGCAAGTGCACACACACTCTGACTCATCCTCAGAGGACGAGCAACGCTGGAGAGAAGCTCGCTCTTGGAGCCGCGAGAAAGCGAGACGGAGACGCAGTGGCAGCCGACACACACAAGCGCATCCCCGTGAGGAACGGGACGCCATTGAGCTCATGTCTGTCAACTCTGACGAGGGACAGAAAGAGAACCAGCCACCACTGTGCAAGGGTCCCAATACCAAGGCCCACAAAAAGTTGTTAAAAAAGGAGCGTGGGGGTCAAAGTCAGGCAGCCAATCACAGGAAAGGGAGGGATCATGGTACTAGTAGGAGTGGAAGTGAAGAGGAGGAACCTATTACAAAGACATATGAGGAGCGAGGTTCAGGAGACCCAGATATGTCTGTCCCGTCCACCTGTAAATGCACTAATCCCACCAATCAAAATGGCACCATGCAACATGCATGCACTGATGATGAACTAGAGGTGTGCAGGTGAGAAAGAGCAAGAGAGAGCTGCAAACCCTCAGAAAACAAATACTTGATCAATATAATCAAAGACCATCCATGGTCATATGTTACAGCAGGGGTTTTCAAACTGGGACCCCCAGTGGGCCGCAAGCGAGTGACAGGGGTTCCGTGGAAAAGTCTACAGAAAATTACCCAGAACAATTTGTCCCAGGAACTTTTTCCTAGGAACATTTTTCCCCCAGACCTATTGCTGTCTGCGTTACCATCGCAGTCTAAAGTACCATGAAGAATAAGACCGGTGACATAAGACTGTGCACGACTTTCCCGTTTTCGTCCTCCGCATATAAGCTTAATAAAGCCTAAACCTCGTTGTCGGCCCATCAATCGTATTTCTTAAACTCCATCAGTGATTCGAATAGCATACCGCTCTTACTGCACGCACTGCAACTTTTAAAAATGGTGGTTGAAATAAAATGCTGCGTGGAGTCAACCAATCAAAATGCTGCGTGAACTCAACCAATCAGCATGTTCAGCACCCAAGTCCCACCCCTGAAATTTCCTGAACTTTGAAAAAGTACTACCCCTTGAGCAGATACTTTCTGAGGGGGAAATCTTTCCCTGGAACTGCATTTAGACACTGGTTCCTGCGGTCGAAACATACTGAGTACCATCCCAAAGTCCCTAGTTCCTGGGGAAAGATCCTGCAGTGGAAACAGGGCTTTAGATGTAAATAAATAAATAAATCAATAAATAGATGAATAAAAAATGTGATTAAAATAAAAAAGTAGTGAAAGAATAAATTAAATTAAAATAAATACAAATTTTAATCAATATAAATAAATAAAAAATAGTTTAAAATTAAATAGTACATTTAACAGTAAATTACTATAGTGAGCAGAAAAAATATATATAATAATGTAACTTAATAAAAACTAATTTTAGATTCATTTTATTACTTTTTCAGTGTATAAATTGGATGTTTATAAAAGATGGATCCATTCTATATTTTAGGATGGGGACGATCATATTTGGGTATCCAAGGCATCTAAAATATTGAAAACCCCTGTATTACAGTATAAATGTCCATTTTAAATTATTTATAATATATTTATGATTTTTTATGTTATTTATATTCATTACTTAGCACCTTGTTTTAATACTATTGTTATATTTTTAGCGTTATTTATTATTGTCGTATATTTCTTTTTCTTGTCATTACTTGTTCTGTGTATACAGTGTGTGCAGAATTATTAGGCAAGTTGATTTTCTGATCATATTTTTTTCCCAAGCACATTTTACCAATTCCAATCCACATCAATCTTAATAACTACTATTAATATTGTTTTTAATCATTTATAAGTGATATATAATTGTTCATATAGGCTGGAAATGAAAAATGCCTTATATTTAGGTGTGCAGAATTATTAGGCAGGTTTTCTTTTACAGGCAAAATGAGCCAAAAAAGAGATTTAACTCAGACTGAAAAGTCAAAAATTATTAAATACTCATGAGAAGGACGCAATACTAATGCAATACTAGAAATTGCAAAGTTAAAGCATGACCAAGGGACAGCAAAATGCTCATTGGGTCAGCGGGGTCAGACAAAAACAGGTGGAAAAGAAAAGACACATGTTAACTGCAAAATAATTAAGAATTAAGGTGAAGAATTAAGTGTGAAACCATCAGGAACCCTTTAGTCTCCAGCGCCACCATTTTCCAGAACTGCAACCTACCTGGAGTCTCCAGAAGTGTGAGGTGTCAGGATCTCAGAGACTTAGGTTAGCTAAAGAATCCTAAAAAATGACCCGCACTTGATAAGAATCACAAGCTGAAGTGTTATAAAATACATGAAGACTGGGTTTTTATAGGCCTTATAGACAGACAGCTTGAAGTGTTTGCAGAATTTATCCAGAATCTGGCAGTAAGGTGTTTGAGTTCACTTTTAGTCCATCTCTTATCCTGAAATGTCTGTCTTGCAGAGATGGACTAAAAATGATCTTCCAAAACTTACTGCCAGATTCTGGAAGATAAATTCTTCAAACAGTGGTACAAGAGGATGTGGTGCTGGTCCTTCAGGAGTCACTCTCAAGCTGTCTGTTTATAAGGCCTATAAAAACCCAGTCTTCATGTATTTTATAACACTTCAGCTTGTGATTCTTATCAAGTGCGGGTCATTTTTTAGGATTCTTTAGCTAACCTAAGTCTCTGAGATCCTGAGACCTTGCACTTCTGGAGACTCCAGGTAGGTTGCAGTTCTGGAAAATGGTGGCGCTGGAGACTAAAGGGTTCCTGATGGTTTCACACTTAATTCTTAATTATTTTGCAGTTAACATGTGTCTTTTCTTTTCCACCTGTTTTTGTCTGACCCCGCTGACCCAATGAGCATTTTGCTGTCCCTTGGTCATGCTTTAACTTTGCAATTTCTAGTATTGCATTAGTATTGCGTCCTTCTCATGAGTATTTAATAATTTTTGACTTTTCAGTCTGAGTTAAATCTCTTTTTTGGCTCATTTTGCCTGTAAAAGAAAACCTGCCTAATAATTCTGCACACCTGAATATAAGGCATTTTTCATTTCCAGCCTTCATGAACAATTATATATCACTTATAAATGATTAAAAACAATATTAATAGTAGTTATTAAGATTGATGTGGATTGGAATTGGTAAAATGTGCTTGGAAAAAAAAATATGATCAGAAAATCAACTTGCCTAATAATTCTGTACACAGTGTAATGCTTCGGTAATATTATATGTAAACACAATCATGCCAGTAAAGTACTTTTAAACGGAAAAATTGAATGAAATTGAGATGGATGTAAAAGAGAGGTGGATCGAGTGAGAAGTTCATTTGTTTTTGTTTGTGCAGGATCTGTCACTGTGAAGGTGATGAGGAGTTTCCGCTCATCACCCCGTGTCACTGTACCGGAAGTTTGCGTTTTGTGCACCAGGCCTGCCTGCACCAGTGGATCAAGAGCTCCGACACACGCTGCTGTGAGCTGTGCAAATATGACTTCATCATGGAGACACACCTCAAACCTTTGCGCAAGGTAACACACAATTCTGTGAACAGCTCAAATCCTGTTTTATTGAACACCAGTGGCAGCTGGTGTTTTTCAAGGGTGGGGAATATATGTTATATGTATAAATGTAATATAATATATACAAATTACAATATACTAGAAATTTATTTTGCTTATTTCGATTAGCTGTGTGACTCTATGCCTTTGAATTTCAATTATTGCCTTGGTTATAAAGTCCCTCCCCTCTGAGAGATCATCCAATTATCAAATAGAGAAGCCCAGCTTCCAGTTGTCTGACATATGCCTCTTCACAAATTTTGTGAAAATATAAAAATATGTATTAAACAATAATACAGTATCATAATAACATTAACCGAAGCTAAAGTTCAAATAAGTAAAAAAAAAAAAAACAATAACAACAAAAAAGAAATTAAGAAATTAATGCTTTCATGCAGAAAAGGCACATTAAATGGATCACAATTAACAGTAGACATTTATAATGCTATAAAAGTTTTCCATTTCAAATAAATGCTGTTCTTTTGAACTTTATCCAAAAAAAAAAAATCCATAAAAATATTAAGGAGCACAACTGTTTTCAACATTGATAATAAGAAATGTTTCTTGAACACCAAATAAGCATTTTAGAATGATCATGTGATACTGAAGACTGCAGCAATGGCTGCTAAAGAGTTCAGCCTTGCATCACAGGAATAATATTCCAATAGAAAACAGTTATTTTAAATTGTAATAATATTTCACAATATTACTGTATTTTTGATCAAATAAATGCAGCCTCGGTGAACATAAGTATTCAATATAGTATACTACGCAAAATTAAAATGTACAAGAAATCAGCTTGTTAAGTCTGATGTTCTGCGTCACCGTTTCAGGGTCCAAACGCTCTTTCAGATGCCAAAAGAAAACAGTCAACGGTGCTAATATACACTCACGTTGTGATGTAATACTATGAAAAATCATGATCCTATCCTTTATCTCCTTACTGAAATCCCAGATGGCCAGACAGTGATTCATCTTTTATTATTTGTTAAAATATTTGTGTCCGCGATGCCGTGAGCATGGAGACTGTAATGTACACCGTAAATTTTTAAATGCTTAGCTTAAATGTGTAATATGAATAAATAGTGCTCATGAAGGCTGTTGCAATCGAATTCTCAAGTGAAACAAGTAGAGGTTTGGACCCAGAAACAGTATTCCTTACGTCACAATAAGTGAATTGATTCTGTACATCATTAATGGTTATTTTAATGGTGTAAGCATCATAATATGTAAATAAATTAATAATATATAAGCATTTATAAGCATTGTTGGTTATATAATAATATATAAGCATTTATAAGCATTATTGGTTATATAAGCATGTTATTATAGGGCAGGATTAAAATGCAAACTCAGTTTAATGCAATGTGTAACAGTCCTCTGTCCCACACCAATTGGTCTTTGGCTTGAAAAATGTTAAAGACCCCAGCTTCCAGTGGACATTTCAGAACTTCAAAATATCAATGTATTTTGAAAAAGCACATATAATTTACACTCCCAAGCTCCCAAGCTTGCTGTGCTTCCATAGCGACATGTGATGTGTATGGCAGTGCAATTTCTTTCACTGACTTGCATCATTTTTAAGCATATTTATGGAACACAAAGAAATCATCAAAATCAAAAAAGAAAACTAGATCATTTTTGCCCATAGCTCAAATGATGAGCGAGTTACACACGAACGTTTAACGGTTAGGGGTTGTTAAAAAAAATTCCCTTAGTATGAGGAGTAATAATAATGATGCTGGCCTTAGCAAACACTGCTAATAAAATAACCTCAAGGGTTATTGTGCAGATTTGTCTGAATGTGGAAATATTGTGATTTTTAGAGCACACACACATATCCTAGTGCTGCCACATTGTGGCTAAAAAAATTATTTCAGGAAGAAAAGTATAATTATATTCATAGAAGTTATGAACCCTGGTTCTCTGTCTCTTCTTTAGTGGGAGAAGCTACAGATGTCTACGAGCGAGCGACGGAAGATCTTCTGCTCTGTGACCTTTCACCTGGCGGCTGTGGTGTGTGTCATCTGGTCGCTCTACGTTCTGATTGACCGCACGGCTGAAGAGATCCGACAAGGCAAGAACAATGGTAAACAGTCACATGCACAACTTACACAATAGCTAATATTCTTATGGAGAAGTATAAATGTTTGCAAGAGGTCCAATGCAGTGTTATTCAGGTTCCAGTGTGATCCACTATTACCATGTAATTTAGTTTAGTACAGCTGGAATGTTGCATTGAACAATTAGCATCTAGTTTTATTAGTGATTATATAGTGGGGAAATGCGGTGTTGTAAAGTAGCTTTGATTAGGCTCATTAAAAAAAAAAATTTTTTAAGTTAGTCCAAAAGAATGATCAGTATTTTTGACAAAGTAAGTTTAAAATTATGTACACTCACAAGAAATGAGAAAAAAAAAAAACTGAAAAAAATAACTTGTCATATGTGTTAAATATGTTTTCGTAATTGAAATTGAAAAGTAAAAAAAAAAAAAATTTATATATATATATATATATATATATATATAGAGAGAGAGAGAGAGAGAGAGAGAGATGAAAAAAAGTTTAAGTAGCAAGTACTAAACTTACTAAAATGAAAGCTATATAAATATTAAACTAAAATTAAAACTTCTAAAACTTCCATGAAAAAATCTAATTAAAAATATGAATAAATACTGTAATAGTATTTAAATAGTATTAAATTAACCGTGGTAAAAAAAAAAAGAAGTTATTTAATTGGAAATAAGGTCACCCTCTTATTTAATTTCAAGTAACAGAATCTTTTTTTTTTATGGTTTTAGTTTTAGTTAACCATAATAATAACAACTCTGATCTCATTGTTTAACCAGAAATATTACTATAATAATAACATGTTAATTTGCATATCGCCTTTCTAGAGCACCAAAATGGCTGAAATGTCATTTGGACTAAATGTAAGAGTGTCCTTTTTTGATAAATGGTCATGTAAAGAGCTGTTCAGTTATGACATCAGTTTGTAGGCCGACTCAGAAGAGTATTTGACCATAGGTTCACTCCTTTTAAACACGATTTAACGCACAACTTGCACTTGCAAAATGTAGATTTTAGGTGTAATTTGACTGCATGTGATTTTTGTTCAAGAACAAAACTGATTCATCTCTATCCACCTTTTTTCCTATGCCCTATGACGCTTTGTGCAAATTATGGGAGTAACTTCCATTAAACTGTCTGCAAGCTTTGTTCTATGAGTGCAATAATAAGCATTTTCAAAAACTGGATGTGATGAAATGCCATTATCCTATTCACCACTCAACCATCGATCATTAAATGCACATTTAAAAGTGTAAAAACATTAAAGGGTTAGTTCACACAAAAATGAAAATTCTGTCATTTATTACTCACCCTCATGCCGTTTCATGCCGTTTCTGTGTATCGAATCTGCAGTTCGGAGCGCCAAAGTCACGTGATTTCAGCCGTTTGGCGGGTTTGAACCGCGATCCGATTCATGATTCGATACACTAATTCATAATGCTCCGATGCTTCCTGAAGCAGTGTTTTGAAATCGGTCATCACTAAATAAGTCGTTATTTTGTTTTTTTGCCGCACCAAAAATATTCTCGTCGGTTTATAATATTAATATTGAACCACTGTACTCACATGAACTGATTTAAATATGTTTTTAGTACCTTTATGGATCTTGACAGAGGAAGTGACATTACTCCCTATGAAGGCCTCACGGAGCCATCGGATTTGAACTAAAATATCTCAATTTGTGTTCCGAAGATTAATGAAGGTCTTACGGGTGTGAAACGGCATGAGGGTGAGTAATAAATGACAGAATTTTCATTTTTGGGTGAACTAACGTTAACCCTTTAACAAATTACTACCACAGAATATGAATAACCCCCAATTATTTCCGAAGCAATATAACGGACGTGTTAAATATCACTGTAGTAATATATGTCTGTATTATGTAACATGTTGCCTTAATCAAAAATGTTCATTAACTGGAACATTGAGTGATAATATTTCAAAAGAGATTTCTGTCATTTTGACAGACAGTATTGTATTTACCTGCTTTAGAAACATTCCAGTAAACACTGCTAAAGGGATTAGAAGACAATTTTAGTAGGAGACAATTTCAAAGCATCCATGTGAAAACAAACCTGGAAAGAGATGTGAGGATTTGGGGAGAAAAACGAGAGATTCTTAGTGCATTCAAGTGAATTATTCACGGGATATACTGTAAATTACTTTAGGAGAGCAGGCCACAAATGCAAGTATATGTTGTCCTTTTTCATACTGCTACAGCGGAATACAAAAGACAAAAGAAAATAATCAGAAGGGAAAAAAATGCAGCATCTGAACAGAGCTCTTGCCATAGATCTTCCTGGAGATCTACCTACCTGCAAAGTTTAACACCAACCCTGATAAAACACACCCAATTAAGATTTTCAGGAGCAATTGATAATTACAGACAGGTGTGTTGAGCAGGGCTGGAGCTGAACTCTGCAGAAAGGTAGATCTCCAGGAACAGGGTTGGGCACCCCTGCCATAGATATTCTTGTTATACAATGTCACATTAAAGGATTAGTTCACTTCTGAATGAAAATTTCATGATAATTTACTCACTCCCATGTCATCCAAGAAGTTCATGTCTTTCTTTCTTCAGTCGCAAAGAAATTAAGGTTTTTGATGAAAACATTCCAGGATTTTTCTCCATATAGTGGACTTCAATGGCCTCCAGACGGTTGAAGGTCAAAATTACAGTTTCAGTGCAGCTTCAAAGGGCTTTAAACAATACCAGACGAGGAATAAGAGTCTTATCTAGCGAAACGATTGGTCATTTTCTAAAAAAATACAACTGTATATGCTTTATAAACACAAATGATCGCCTTGCAAGTGCTTCTACTTTCAGTATTCTTCAAAAAGCTTACGCTGTATGTCCTACGCCTTCCCTATTCTACTTACGGAAAAAAACAGAACTGGCGCCGTGTTCATTCGGTAAGTTGAATAGGGAAGGCGTAGGACATACAGCGTAAGCTTTTTGAAGAGTACGGAAAGCAGAAGCACTTGCAAGGCGATTATTTGTGTTTATAAAACATATACAGTTGTATTTTTGTAGAAAATGACCAATCGTTTCACTAGATAAGACCCTTATTCCTCGTCTGGTATCGTTTAAAGCCCTTTGAAGCTGCACTGAAACTGTAATTTTGACCTTCAACCGTCTGGAGGCCATTGAAGTCCACTATATGGAGAAAAATCCTGGAATGTTTTCATCAAAAACCTTAATTTCTTTGCGACTGAAGAAAGAAAGACATGAACATCTTGGATGACATGAGGGTGAGTAAATGATCAGGAAAATTTTATTTGAAAGTGAACTAATCCTTTAAAATACAAAGCGTTACGTTATTCTCCTGACATCTAAAAATAAAACATGAAGGAAATTTTACAGCTCATTCAGTCAAACCGATTATCTGTAGTATAATCTGTACCTCAACTATGATTTTAAATGATTTGTTTCAGTCTTTTTGAGTGGAAGTTCCCCAAACCGGAATTGCCTCCCATAATCAAACACAGTATGCTAGGAAAAAGGTGGACAAGTCTCATAAACCTAAAAAACTGAACAGCTATTGAATGTGAAGAAGCAGCGATATATAAACAAAAAATGATTTAATCTGGGCCAGTTTGTGTATAAAGGTCAAAACAACTGGGGCAACTAAGAGCCAAGGAATCATAAAACATTTACCCCTGACAAGGCTTAAGCTAGTCCTAGACTAAAATGCATATTTGAGCTGTTTTAACTGAAAGCAACTTGTACTGACATATCTTAAAATTTGTGAGTGTCATTGTTTTGTCTCAAGATGCACACCAGTAATGTTTTTTTCTAGTGTACGTTTATAAAAGATAAATATTTTAATTGAACTAAGGCCTAATCCTGGCTTAGGCTAAGCCCTGTCTGTGAAACCGGGCCTTTATGAGCCTGTTAATGCAGTGATATAGTACTGTAATGCTTGAATGTGTCAGTGGAAGCCCCAGACTGTAGGAGTGTAGAATGTGATTCTTCTTCAGAGTAGATGGATGGTAATATAATGATACTGTGCTGTAATGCCATGCTATACTCTCATTGCACACACAGCGTTGCTGCGTTTGTCCCCTCTCAATGCCGTAGGGGTGCTGGAGTGGTCGTTCTGGACTAAGCTCATTGTGGTGGCGGTTGGCTTTACTGGAGGACTCATCTTCATGTACATTCAGTGCAAAGTCTACCTGCAGCTTTGGAGGAGGCTGAAGGCTTTCAACAGGATCATCTTTGTACAGAACTGCCCCGACACTGTCCGCAACGGAGAGAACAGGCCACCCCAGGTCACCCAGAGCAACGGCACGCACGGGGCGGTGGAGGTTCCCGCACCTCAGACACAAACAAACACAGGAGGTGTGGAGGTGGCTCCTGTTTGACCGTGGATGCTTGGTGTTCTGAACCCCTAGAAAAGTCTAGTAAAGGGCTCCTCTAGGTGTATTTGACCAAAGTGATGTGATTTACATAAAACAAAAGCACTTTTTATTTTCCCTGTAGGTTTATCTGATGGTGGATAACCTTATATGTATAGACTTTCATAGAGGTTTATAAAATTAAAACATTAATTGTGTGCAATTTATTGTCCAAATCAAGGTGTAAAAACATTATTACATATAATCATACCCCCAATCTATAATTAAATAGTGTAATAAGGGACTTCCCTAGCGTTTCATTTATTTTGCAAGTCCGCAGTCATATGTCATTACAGTTTTTATATACTTTGGTCACTTTTTCAAAACTCTTCACAATTCTCCAAACCAACTTTCAGTTTGGCACAGCAGTTAATTTCATGTTCAAAATGCACTAAAACTACAAAAACACGTCTCAATCAAGCCATTCTTCCATGTCACTAGCAAATGTTGTCACCCAACAAACATACTTTGTCACTCAAACAACCTTAAAAAAAAAATTTCTTGGTTAAATTTCTTTACAATCAAGAATGACACTCTCTACTGTTTAGAATTCACTGCAGTATGTATATGTGAAATTGAAACACTAACACCTCAGCTACATCAAATTTTTTATAGTACTTCGTTTTTTAGATTCAGAATATATTTCAATATTGTATTAGTGTAGAAATGTAGCATATTACCAGTAACACATTATAAGTAATGTGAGTTACATAATCAGATTACTTTTTTCAAGTAACTAGTAAAGTAACAAATTATTTTTAAATTTACAACAAAATATCTGAGTTACATTTTCAAATAAGTAATGCAAGTTACTTTGTTTTCCAATTTATTGACTGACAGCTCTCCTGTCCCCATATTGAGAGAAATCTGGAGTAAATGCAGAGGCGTTGTGTGCGCTGTGTATGTTATGGTTATTCTAGACAAGTTCTAGACTAAATGTGAGCATACATTTACTTGTTTACTTCTCCTGCATCCTATTCTTCTTAAAGGGTTAGTTCACCCAAAAATGAAAATTCTGTCATTTATTACTTACCCTCATGCCGTTCCACACCCATAAGACCTTCGTTAATCTTCAGAACACAAAATATTTTAGTTGAAATCCGATAGCTCCGTGAGTCCTCCATAAGGAGCAATGGACACTTCTATGGCGTTATTTTACTGTCTAATGTCGAGAGCACATTATTGTGACGCGAGAGCATATCAATGTAATGCGCGAGCGCAAATCTGTCCGCTCGCGCGCGGATATCCTTTGCTCTTGCGCAAATCTGTCCGCTCGCGCGCGGATTTCCTATGCTCTCGCGCAAAACTGGACGCGTGCTCTTAAATATACAGTGCTCTCTTATGAACTGCCTCTCCTCTCGCTCAGATGCGTGTGCACACTCAAACTGTTTCCTGCGTGCTCAAACTGCACATGTGCGCTCACGAATCTTTCCGTGCTCTTCCAGAAATTAATTTGCTTTTGGATTAAACGCTGTCAAAAGTTATCAACCAATCAGAAGAGACGATTGATCCATGAAAATGATACGTGGAATCTTATTGGCTGAGATTGAATTGCGCCTGGAATTCTTTCTACAAAAATGGATATTTCATTTCTTTACAATTTAATAATATTTAATAATATTAATCAAAATGCAGGACATATCTTAGAAATGGCTTGGAATGGGGCGCTTGGATGTTTTCTATATTAATAAGCTATCACATTACAGGTCAAACCCCACTGAACGATTTATCAAAAACCATCATATTAGCCAATATCATGGACCAAAACATTAAATTAAACATTAATTAAAAACAAAAGATTAAACAACTAATAATGTTATAAATCAGTCTATTTAGAAATGTGTAAAATGTTATAAAGCCTATTTAAAAATATGTATTAATTTAAATGAATTCATTACAATATCGTTTGAAATTAATGAAGATATGATTCGTCCAGTGTTTTTAAATGAATTTCTTGAATTAATAATTCTGATCATCAAATACATTTTAACAGTCACTGGTCACCACCTACTGGCAGAACAGTGTAATAACATTAGTTTCAAAGGTCATTTATTGCTAAAATCAGTGTATATTCGGACTATAAATTGTTATTGCAATACTTGCATTATTATTTAATGTTTGCAACACAGAAGTAGCAATAGTGTGTTGTTGAAAACGCTTTGTGAAGCTGTTTAAAACATATAGTTTATGACCACTGCTTTCAGCGGCAATGCAAAACCAGGTTTAAATATTCCAATATGTTCGTAATTTCAAAGGTTTAATAGACATAACCGAATCATTGTCATTTAGGAATAAGATCGTTTTATTTTGATTAATCATGCATACATACGAGCTTAAGTATTTTTGTATGTCATGTTTTATACCCGACCTCAAAAGAAATTGACTATGGTGGTATATGTGATCTCCACATTTTAAGTATTAAGGGAATGATGATCTGACCTGATCTTGTTCGGTCTTAAATCAGAAGATATTTGTTGGTAATACTTTACAATAAGGTTTCATTAACATTATTTAACTGCATTAGTTAACATTAACTAATAATGAACTGCACTTCTACAGCATTTATTAATATTTGTTCATGTTAATTTCAACATTTACTAATACATTATTAAAATCAAAAGTTGTATTTGTTAACATTAGTAAATGCACTGTGAAGTAAACAACCAACAAACAGCTGTATTTTTAACCTTAACAAAGATTAATAATTACAGTAATGTATTGCACATTGTTAGTTTATGTTAGATAATACATTTAACTAATGTTAACAAATAAAAACCTTATTGTAAAATGTTACCTATTTTTTATATAAATTTCAACACAAAACGTATGACCACAATAACTTTAAGAAACATTTTTTGTTTGTTTGTTTAGATAAATTGGGGTTTGACCTGTAATGTGATGCAGTTACTAGGTTACATTTGATAAATATTATGAAATATCCATTTTTGTCGAAAGAATTCCAGGCGCAGTTCACTCTCAGCCAATAAGATTCCACGTATCATTTACATGGATCAGTCGTCTCTTCTGATTGGTTGATAACTTTTGACAGCGTTTAATCCAAAAGCAAATTAATTTCTGCAAGAGCACGGAGAGATTCGTGAGCGCACGTGTGCAGTTTCAGCGCGCAGGTCACGTTTGAGCACGCAGGAAACAGTTTGAGTGTGCACACGCAATATCTGAGCTAGAGGAGAGGCAGTTCATGAGAGAGCCCTGTATATTTGAGAGCGCGCGTCCAGTTTTGCGCGAGAGCATAGGAAATCCGCGCGCGAGCGGACAGATTTGCGCGAGAGCAAAGGAAATCCGCGCGCGAGCGGACAGATTTGCGCTCGCGCATTACATTGATATGCTCTCGCGTCACAATAATGTGCTCTCGACATTAGACAGTAAAATAACGCCATACACTTCCTCTGTCAAGATCCATAAAGGTACTAAAAACATATTTAAATCGGTTCATGTGAGTACAGTGGTTCAATATTAATATTATAAAGCGACGAGAATATTTTTGGAGCGCCAAAAAAACAAAATAACGACTTATTTAGTGATGGCCGATTTCAAAACACTGCTTCATGAAGCATCGGAGCAAAAATGAATCAGTGTGTCGAATCAAGATTCAGATCGCGTGTCAAACTGCCAACGGCTGAAATCACGTGACTTTGGCGCTCCGAACAGCAGATTCGACACACTGATTCATCTGTGCTCCGATGCTTCCTGAAGCATTGTTTTGAAATCGGCCATCACTAAATAAGTCGTTATTTAGTTTTTTTTTTTTTGGCGCTCCAAAAATATTCTCGTCGCTTTATAATATTAATATTGAACCACTGTACTCACATGAACCGTTTTAAATATATTTTTAGTACCTTTATGTACCTTTATATAAGTTTCCATTGCTCCCTATGAAGGCCTCACTTAGCCATCGGATTTCAACTAAAATATCTTAATTTGTGTTCTGAAGATTAACGGCATGAGGGTGAGTAATAAATGACAGAATTTTCATTTTTGGTTGAACTAACCCTTTAAATCCAGAATGGCAGCACAGCTGAAAGTCTTGTTTGTTTGAACTGTGCCCTCTACAGTACAGGCGTGAATTTGCATTTCCTTCAGCCGGAGGCTTATTCATTTCAGTTTTGGTGTGAAAGGGCCTTTACATTTGCCAAAGATAGAAATTTTTTGTTGTTATACAACCAAACAGCCCAGCCCAGATAAGGAAAAAGTAACGCAAACGCAACGTAACACATTACTTTACATAAAAATTAACTAAGTAATGCAATTAGATACTTTTTTAGGGAGTAACACAACACTGCATATTACTGTTTATTTTAGTTTTGTATTATGTAGGTATATATAGAGTTTTGGCGGTGGTTGTGTCTGAGGGAAAAAAGAATTCATGTAATTTGAAAGATGCAGTCGCTGAATGCATTTTGCACCAAAGCAATGATAACTGGTCCAGCGCTTAGCCCACATAGACTGCTGTTGTGTTCACCGTGTGAAGACTTTTGAAAAAGTCACAGACGTATTAAAAAAAAAGTGTCCTAAGTTGATTCAAATGTCTAATCAATTGGCAGCCCTGTCCTATAGCCTACATATACTATTACTGGTGAGATTCAATCAAAATAGAGAATGAAATTCTTACATTCGTACCTTGTTCTGAAGTGGATTACCTGTTCTCCTCTGCACCGTAGATTAGTGAGAACTCTGTGACCTCTGAATGTGATAGGGAACCAGAGGTGAACATGGCAGTTACAAGCAGCGATTATTCAAATCAAGGAACCTGTCTTAAGCCAATCCTCTATTTGGCTCTCACCTCAGCTGTCTTTCCTCCATCTGTTGAACTCTTGGATCAGGGAGTCACCTTAGAGTTAAATTCATTAAAAGTCTTGAAAGAACCTAAATGAACCAAAGATATGTTACAAACTAGGGAACAGATAAATAGCTTGTATCCTTTTATCATGTTAACACATTTATTTGGTTTTCGGTGATCTGTGTATAGACCGGTTGTAAATTATTGACCGATTCTGTGATGTGTATTATTTTTTCTAGATATATTTATTTTGTTTATAGTTTTATAGTTTGTTTACAGTTGGCAAGGAAGGCACCATCCATTCATATCCTGGTTAACATAGTTTCCTTTTCATTTCTGTGGGTGAAATGTATTTTACTGCAGTCACTTGAATAAAATAAGCATCCATAAGAATGCAGTGGATACAAGCAATTCAAACAAACATTCTTGGGTTACACATTAGTTCAAGGTTGTTTTATTGTTATAGTGTCATTTAATACATCTAAGTAAAATTAATTAACTATTGGGTTAGGCTTAAGAGTAGGGTTTGGTTAGGGGTTAGTTGCATGTAATTATTATAGTAATAACAGTATATTATTAATAAGTACATGTAACAAGGACCCTAAAATTCATAAAGGACCCATAAAAAGGACCCATTCTTGCTTTATCGGACTTGCCAAAAAAGTAATTGTGTGCAACTTTTAAAATGTTTTTCAGTCTAAAACAGCTCAATCTATGAGAAATGAATGGTTACATATGGTAACTGAGATTTGTTTTCCTCCATGCATCATTTACTGATAGCCTAGTTAAGCATTATATATTGTATCTATACTGTTTTTTGGGGGGTTTTTTCAACTTTGCTCTTTTTAAAAACTAATGCAGCTTTTGGGGAGGTATGTTTTGAAGTGTATGAAGGAGAATAATGTTGATTTATTTATAAGAAATAGATTTGTTAATATGCAGGTTAAGAGGTGATCATGTTTTGCTGAGTGTTATTCAGAAAGAATTCAACATTTTTGTATTTTGTGATTTCCTGCAGTGATGATCTTGATATATTAAAATAAATATATATATATAATTAAACACCCCCAGGGGCATATCAGGATCAAGTCAGATTTAGTGATCAACATCAGTGTTCATAACTCAAATGCACATTATAAAGGAAACATGCAAAAATCAGCCAGTGCAATAAACCAGTGAATGTATCAAACTATTTCAAAGTCTCTGTTTGTTTATTTACGTATTAATAATACTGTGTTATCCGAGCAACTCTCTTCTTCAAAACAAGACATTTTTGCAAGAGACCCAGTACACTATGGCTACTAGTAAAAAGCACTAGCAGCACAAAACGCAATGTCTTGCTCTTTCTGTCCTTAATACACAGCGTGTTGTCCATTCCTCTACAGTAATCTGTACTGTATTAAAGCTGCAGGATTTCACAGTACTATAGGTCAGTATCAGAATTCAGAGATGCATCTTCCTCATTTTCTTCCTCCATGTGTTTATCTTGTGAAACTGCAGACGGTGTGCTCTCAGAGCCTTTGGATGAAACCTTTCTCCACTTAATGTTGGGAAGTTTCTTGAGGTCACCGTTCCACTCTCTGTTAAACAAATGTGGCTCAAAGTTAAACGAATTTGACAAGGTTACAATTTGGGTTGAACTTTACATACATAGCTTTGTGCCAGAAATCTGATGATTTGCTATAAAAGTGTTTAACAAAAAGAATGTTTTTATGTAATAATTACCTGAATATTTTCAGATGCTTAGAGTTGATAATGTCAGGGATTTCTGTAAAGTGAAAAAAGAAAGAAAATTTTTAACCCTCCAGAGCATTATGTTGCCAAAGCGTATACTCTTTAAAAAAGAAAGAAAAAAAATTCAACAAATTTACATAGTAAAATACCGTTTTCCACTGAAACAGTAATATAACGTAAAAACCTATAGGCTACTTTCTCAAAAATGACAAATATTACCCAGAATACACTGTTTTACAGTATATTACGTATATTACTTCTGTATATTACAATGCATTCTGTATATTACAATACATTCTGCGTAATTTCAAGAAAAATTACCCAGTTTGAGTAGCCTATAGGCCTCTTTTCTTAAAATGACAAATATTACCCAGAATGTATTGTTTTTATGGTTTATTACTGTTTCAATGGAAAACGATATTTTACCATGTAAATTTGATTAGTTTTTTTTTTTTTTTTTTAGAGTGTCATAAAGATGTGTATTACTTTAGAAGCACAAGATGTATACAGGATGGCAATAAAAGTTAGTCACCATGAAATCGAAGTTCACAATTCTTATTTTTCTATGGAATATTGCATAATTTATTATAATTTATCCATGCAGATAATTTTTTTAATTTGTGTGCCCTTGTAATATTTAATCATATAATGATATAATAATTTAACTTTTATTTTATGCCAACTTTAAAAACCAAGGGTTGACTTCGAATAAACCAAAAGTCTTTTCCATGCATTGTTTGAGGAGGATGCACTTTTTTGCTCTTAAGTACTGACCTTAGACAAGCATTAGCATAATTATTGTCAATTTTGTTTTGAATTATTTTACTAAATATTTTAAACTCTTGTTTTTGAAAAATATTGTCCAACTAATGCAAGAAACCAATTTATTCAAGCAGTTTTAACATTGCTCCCAATAAAAGTCAAGGCAAGAAACCTACACAAAAGTTCATGAGAATAGGAAACTTACCAAAGCCACTGCCTTCATACAGAGCTCTCTCTCGCTCTACTGTCTGATTGATGATAGCTTCTCTAGAGCCATGCTGACGACCCTGTCGTCCTTTAATACTGTTCGCCAACTCAATCTGCTCCAGCTCTCCATCAAACCGGTGAAGGTACCTGAGAAGGACGACATCTTATATGAACCAAGATCATTCTCAAAGTACAGCTAACATTTCTAAACCCAAGATAGTGCTGTTTATGCATTACTTTACAAGTTATAACAGAATGTTTGCTTGGGAGTTGTTGTACCTCTCAATTATTTGACAAGCATCATGTTTGGTGTATTCTGACTTGTCAGGGTCCAGCTGGCTTTGGAACCACAAAAGTTTTTCACCTGCAGAAGATAAGTAAAGACATGTAGCAGCAAACAGGGAATGTTCAAAGATCTTTGGCTAAAGTTCTGGCAGTTTTCTCTGAAAGTTATTATTAACAAACGTTCTTCCAGTAATGTTAATAGAGCCTCCGCTCAAAGTTATCTGGTCTTTAATAACGTTCTCTAAACGTTGGGACAAATACGTTATTTATACATCACTAAAGGAACATTTAGAAGTAACGCTTATATAATGTTTGCAAAATTTCGTTTTCTCTGACGTTCACATGACCACGAAATAAAACTTTAAATTTTAAAAACTGGACGTTTTGAACGTAGCGAGAACGTTCAGAAATACTGTTTTCATAGCTTGATGGGAACGTTAGCAAAACGTTCTTAGAACAATTTTGTTAGCTGGGGTATAACACAGGAATACTGACAATTATTCAATGTCATTTAAAAACAAAAAAAAAACAAACGCAAACTTACCAATCAAATTTAAACGCCGTGCCTTCTCACCCTTTAACCTAGAAGTGATTTTACAAATATTACATTTACAGGTGTAACATTATAAAAAGTAACCTTGGCAACACAAAATATTTTTTATTTTTCTTTAAAGGAAATACACTTACTTTTCTTTCTTCTCTTGTTTGATGGCAGCTCTTGCCATATATCCAGCTTTTCTGCTGTATGGGTGAATAACCTTTTTCTCCACCTGTCCCTTTCCTTTCGCGGCCTTCGGCTGAAATTAGCTTGTTAAAGACACAATTCAAAAGTAAATCTTAATTAAACAAATATTTTAATTAAAAACTTACCATATCGGCTGATATATGAATGTCTATCTTTCACACGTGTGACGTATGGGGGAAAGGTTTAAGGGAAGGACCGCTGAAACGGTTCGACAGTATTTTTGTTCCGTGTATTACATACATTTGAGTTCCGCCGGTATATCATTTCATATATTAAGATTCTATATTCACACGATAAAATGATCAATGCTGTAGTATTTTTTTTATATGTGTTTCTTACATACTTAAAAAAATATTTTTGATGGTTTTGCTTTGATACAGATAACTATTTTATATTCATTTTTTGTACACTTTAGCTTTTTAATCTGCTTTCCTTCACCTTTCTCTTTATATATATTTTTTTATTTTTCTTTATTATTTAAATTTCATTTCGTCACTTTATTCATGTTTTTTTCTAGTTATAGAGGTTATAATTCCATTTTTTTTTTCAGAGAGAGAACAATATTACAAGGTATTGAATAAATGTTCTCATGTCCTCTATTGATATCATCATTTAATTTAATAAAGTTAATATGTATTTCTAATAGAAATAACTAATTTATGTGCAAATGATCAAAAAGAGGGTAAAAAAAGAGGAAAACACGTTGGCACGTTAAGCACGTTCTGCACGTGCCGCCTGTGAATCCGTGTCCACTCAGTAGAGAGCGCTCGTGGGGTATTGGCGGTCTACTTGGTGTCGCAGCTGAGCTGGTGCATATGTCACATGACTCCAGCAGCATGATGGGGAAACGGGAATCCCAGATTGTGTGTTTTTGAATAGATGGCGAGCATGCCGACGCTGCTGCAGAAGCTTTTCAGCAAGAGAGCCGTCGGTAACGGCAGCGCCCGGGACTGCTCGAGGGGAGCGGAGCAGTGGTAAGACCATTAGCACGCGCAGATACTACACCTATGCATATACAGTCACGCGCTCTTCACACCTGCGCGTCCCAGTCTGAGCGTTTTATTATATTACACTTGTCAGCTGACCTCTCTGCAGCACATAGCTGTTTCGTTTGCAATAAAGAGTAGAGGTTTGTGCAAATATGTACGAATTTATGATCATCATTTTTTTTGTGGCATCAATTGCAGGCCGTAGTGTTACTTGATCTATATGTGTCAGAGGTGTTGTGGAGTCACACACATGAGTTGTGCGCAGCGCGCGTCCAGTCAGCTGATCGCGAGTCCATGCGTTATGTAACTTTTCCGGTGCATTTATGCTTGCACAATACTTGCAAGATTTGACAGGTTTCTTTGCCCTGATTGCATTTATTTGGCATTTATGGGATCTGCTTTGTGTTTTCTCTTTGTTGCTTTATTATAGTCAGAGTAGATGGAGAGGGGTTGTTATGGGTAGAAAGTAGGAATGTTTATTAGTGTAATTTTTGATACAAATTACTATTTTATATTCTCGCACGTTTTAATGTATATTATATTACATTCAATTCAATATGTTGTCAATTAAAGGGGTTTTATGGTTACTAAGTAGAAAGCAGACAGGTAAATCTCTCGTATTTCTGGGCATCTGCTGTCAACTGAAATTAGAGGAAAACAATGTATCAAAGGGCCATAGAAAGTTCTCAGAAAAAATAAGTAGTCTAGTGACACCTGGGGATGATGAAAAATCTAAAAAATGTTACATTTACACATTTTAGTTAAATGTTAAAATTTTAAAATCACCATGAAATCAAAATAGGTTTTTATGGAATATTGCAGGATTTATTATAAACAACTTCTCCGTTCATATCATTATTTTTTGAAACTGCATGTGCCCTAACTGCCCTTGTAATCTTTAATCAAATTATTTTCAGGACAGTGATCAAGAAATCAAGTCCTGCCTTTTTTTGTTGTTGTTGTTCCAGAAGCCGTTTCAGTCAGAAATATGTCACAATATGGAAGAAAAGACTATTGCAATTTCCTATTCATGGCAACTTAAAGCCTCCATGAGATCCCTTGGATCTTATAAGAAATTAGGTCCACTGGGTCAGTGAGACCAGGATATAGTAGTACTTGCATGTGAATGAAAAGCCGTCAATTGTTTTTAGTAAAACTAATTCCTCACTTTAAACTACAATTATAATTTGATAATGTTAAGCTTTAGCCTTCAGCCCAAAAAAAAAAAAAAAAAAAATTGGCATTATTTTATACACTGGCAATTGGCTAACATATGTTTTTAAGCAGTAATGCAATATTATGGACTCTTTCCAAATGCATTGTCACATGACAATTCTGCACAGTTTCTTAGCAAGAAGTGATCCTGTGTACTGCAGAAATAAGAAATAAATACATAAATAAATTAACAAAGAAATGTAAAAAAAAAAAAAAAGAATCATGCTCACACTATTTTGGGTAAAAATATGAAAAATGATACTTCTCTCTAAAGAAATTTGAAATAAACATGATAATCCATATTTTTTCTCCAGTGTAGTGTACTGAAATGTTTCTTTCCAATGGTTTATAGTTATAGACTGCCTGCATGTTAACAGAATTAAAAATTATTATTTTAATTATTATATCATTATATATATTTTTTTAAATATTGTATTTTTTAATTTGTTAATAAAAAGTGTTATTACAATGGTAATAATTATTTTTATTTATTTTTTATTTTTATTTGGGCCAAATTGTGCAACCCTACAAGCAGGTACAACAAACCTGGTGTTTTTCATATTGTTTTGTTTTAAAAATTGCGTTTAAATAGCAAATCACAATTTTAACCAGAAAAATCGCAATTAGATTTATCCCCAAATCGTGCAGCCCTATGAAGTCCCGAATTAAGTATATAAGATATAAGCCAACTATACAGGAAAGCAGATGACCCCAGAATATGAATGCAAATCGCTTAGCACATTTCATTCATATTCTGGGCTCATCTGCTTGCCTGAAGTTTGTATCATACATTAAGCCACGTTAAGTGTTTTAAAATGGTTAGGCCTAATCAAAGCAAGAATCATATTTTCCTCTGAGTTGTTTTAGATCACATAAAAGGCAACTGCAGTTTTAATGGTTAGTATGAATAAAGAAATCTCTGATTTGTCATTGACAAGCAGCAGCCTTGAAAAGATAGATTTTTTTTTTTTTATCTTGCACTGTAAGCAAATTCTTGGAAATAATTTGTGAGTTCACAGTTGCCATGTACCGCGTTGCAGTATAGAGGACAGGAGAAAAGGTTGACAGATCAGAAAAAAGGGGGATGCATAGAGGTGTCCACACACCTCTTACATTTTGTTTTGGTTACACCACAAGGTGTCACTGTGGCCTCAAAGCTTTTCCCTTGTTGCTCTGAGCTTCATTTCTCTGTTTGAGGTAAAACACGCCCCCCTCATTAGCATATGGACAAAAAAAAAACTATAAATAAATGTTAAAATAAATAAATAAATGTATAAATAAGTACATGTGGAAATAAATAAATGTAGATATAAATACATAAATAAATGTGGAAATAAATGTTTAAAAAAATACAATTATACATAAATGAGCAAAGAAATATATAAATAGACATTTATTTTATTTTTTTTATATTTATTTATTTTTTTATTTTTTTATTTATCTATTATTTCAACAGCTTTGGTATTCCATAGGTACTCACTGATAATACATAAAACCCTGATCCCAGTGTTAATTTGTAGGTCTACAAAAACAAAAAACAAGTTTGAAGGAATCTCCCACTAATGTAATCACCTTCCATTTACTTCCACAGCCACTGCTCAAGATTTGCCTATTTGTAGAATTGATTTAGGTAAGAATCATTGGATTAAAGGCACAATATGTAAGATTTCTGGATTAAAATATCCAAAAACCACTAGAACAGTGTTATATATTTTGTTGAACTGCTTATTTCTCTGGATTTAAACATTCTTGGAAACATCTGGGATAATGTAAGTACATTTTTTCTGTTTACAGATAGGATGAGACAGGCACGGGCAAGTGACAGGTGACATTTACAGGTGCCGGTCATATAATTAGAATATCATCAAAAAGTTGATTTATTTAACTAATTCCATTCAAAAAGTGAAACTTGTATATTATATTCATTCATTACACACAGACTGATATATTTCAAATGTTTATTTCTTTTAATTTTGATGATTATAACTGACAACTAAGGAAAATCCCAAATTCAGTATCTCAGAAAATTAGAATATTGTGAAAAGGTTCAATATTGAAGACACCTGGTGCCACACTCTAATCAGCTAATTAACTCAAAACACCTGCAAAGGCCTTTAAATGGTCTCTCAGTCTAGTTCTGTATGCTACACAATCATGGGGAAGACTGCTGACTTGACAGTTGTCAAAAAGACGACCATTGACACCTTGCACAAGGAGGGCAAGACACAAAAGGTCATTGCAAAAGAGGCTGGCTGTTCACAGAGCTCTGTGTCCAAGCACATTAATAGAGAGGCGAAGGGAAGGAAAAGATGTGGTAGAAAAAAAGTGTACAAGCAATAGGGATAACTGCACTCTGGAGAGGATTGTGAAACAAAGCCCATTCAAAAATGTGGGGGAGATTCACAAAGAGTGGACTACAGCTGGAGTCAGTGCTTCAAGAACCACTACGCACAGATGTATGCAAGACATGGGTTTCAGCTGTCGCATTCCTTGTGTCAAGCCACTCTTGAACAACAGACAGCGTCAGAAGCGTCTCGCCTGGCTAAAGACAAAAAGGACTGGACTGCTGCTGAGTGGTCCAAAGTTATGTTCTCTGATGAAAGTAAATTTTGCATTTCCTTTGGAAATCAGTGTCCCAGAGTCTCGAGGAAGAGAGGAGAGGCACACAATCCACGTTGCTTGAGGTCCAGTATAAAGTTTCCACAGTCAGTGATGGTTTGGGGTGCCATGTCATCTGCTGGTGTTGGTCCACTGTGTTTTCTGAGGTCCAAGGTCAACGCAGCCGTATACCAGGAAGTTTTAGAGCACTTCATGCTTCCTGCTGCTGACCAACTTTATGGAGATGCAGATTTCATTTTCCAACAGGACTTGGCACCTGCACACAGTGCCAAAGCTACCAGTACCTGGTTTAAGGACCATGGTATCCCTGTTCTTAATTGGTCAGCAAACTCACCTGACCTTAACCCCATAGAAAATCTATGGGGTATTGTGAAGAGGAAGATGCGATATGCCATACCCAACAATGCAGAAGAGCTGAAGGCCACTATCAGAGCAACCTGGGCTCTCATAACACCTGAGCAGTGCCACAAACTGATTGACTGCAGTAATTCAGGCAAAAGGAGCCCCAACTAAGTATTGAGTGCTGTACATGCTCATACTTTTCATGTTCATACTTTTCAGTTGACCAAGATTTCTAAAAATCCTTTCTTTGTATTGGTCTTAAGTAATATTCTAATTTTCTGAGATACTGAATTTGGGATTTTCCTTAGTTGTCAATTATAATCATCAAAATTAAAAGAAATAAACATTTGAAATATATCAGTCTGTGTGTAATGAATGAATATAATATACAAGTTTCACTTTTTGAATGGAATTAGTGAAATAAATCAACTTTTTGATGATATTCTAATTATATGACCAGCACCTGTATTTGTATAGCGCTTTTCACAATACAATATATATATTTTTTTATTATTATTTCAGCTTCATTTCAATTTTAATTGCTTTAGTTAGCAATCACAACAGTGCACCTATAGGTGTTGATAGTGCAAAAGTTTTAATTCCTGATGCCACAGTAGAAATGCGCTGTTTATTCTGTGAGTGAAAGTATCTCCATAACACACTGTTATTGGATAAAGTATTATTCTGCTCGTCATGTGATTTCAAAATGTCTGCCTCCATGAGGAGACCCAATCCATGTAAAAAACTGCTTTTAATAGGCTACTTATATGATCTTTATTTATTTATTTATTTATTTATTTATTTTGCCGGAAAAATTCCACAGTGAACCTTTACATTTTGAAAAAGATTACTCTCTCTTTGTGTGGGGGTGAAGCATATGACTGACTGAATATGTGTTGCAACATGCATTCTTAGTGTTAGCAAAGGGTACATGTTAGTTTGTTTGCTGAGGTTTGCAACTTTGGACAGTGAGAGTGTCCTATGACTGTGTTTGGATCACATGCTTTGTGGGTGTGTGAGTGTGTGTATGACAGTCATGTGACTTTAGAGCTGTATTCAATCTGACATCAGATAGATAGAGTAGAAACCCCTCAGTCTCTGAACACATGATACCCAAAAATATCTCTCTCTTTTTTTTTTTGTCTCTCCATCTGAATCTTCCCGCTATTCGAATTCATCTTCTTTTAATTTCATAAATGCCGTTTGATTTGGAGAACTTATTTCTACACAAAGTAAGAAGTCATTTTTTTAGGAGAACCGGATGAGTTTACGCATGCATGTATGCACACACACACTCTCTGTAGTGTAACGAGTGGAATACCTTTGAAGATGAAGATTAAGAGTCTCAAGAAAACCACCTCAAGGTGGTTGTTCATTCCAGAGGATGCTTCACGGAACAGGTACACTAAGTGTGTGTGTGTGTGTGTGTGTGTGTGCGCTTTTTCGGCCACTAAACAAATATTGTAACATCTTTGTTTGCTTATGAAAGGAATCTGGTCCAAATCTTTTTTTTTTTTTACCTTTGGTTGACACCTAGCCAGTTTAGCTTGCATGTGCATGCGTGAAACATGTAGTACATTCTTAAGGCATTGTTACACAGCAGAGTTAAGGCTGCTTTGAGTAGACTCTATGACTTCTCAACTTCTGTTAAAAATAAATTAAAAAACAAACAAAAAATCTAAACAATGTAAAAAATGCAGCTTTGACCCACCTCAGCCCCTAATATCCGAATCTGTGATGATGCTGCTTTGCTTCTACCTAAATGAAATGCAGCATTAGAGCAGCAAACTATATTTAATTTTGCAATCTGGTAGTGTATAAATATTTAAACATGTATAAATAATAGATTAAATCGTTTTTATATTTTTATTTTGTTTTCATATTCATTTTCATGTTTATATATTCATAGCTTATAATTTGTAGTTGAATCTAGTTTTATAATTCACATTTAAAACATTCATTTTATGAACATCTTTTTCAACTGCAACATCTTGCATTTCTTGTGCCGCCTCTGTGCAGCATTAAACTGTCTGGGTAAATGGGTCTTTTGTGGTATATATCTGCACTTCAAATGTGCTGTATTAATCCATCTTTTATGCTTGATCTTGAAGCAGTAATGTTGATGCATTTAACTTGTTGGACTTTTTTTTGGTAGCAGTAAACATGGTAAATGGATTTAAGAATTCTAGACTGTTAGTGCTTGGTGAAAGCATGATCAAATTAGTCAAAATATTTAATCAACAAACACGCAAGGGATGGCGGATATATAGAATTTGTGAACGAATGTTCCAGTTCAGCCTTATAGACACAGACAGATTTCATTCAGCCAATCTGAAATGGTTCTAGCTGTCAATCAGTGAGGTCTCAGTGTGTGTTTGTGTGTACTACAGATCATGTGACACAGCGGTTGCTGATCATGTGATCTGAAGTATGAGGAAAATCCCAAAAAGGATGTGTCAAGGCTAATTTATTATGAGGCATTGTTCTTTTTAAAAGTGAATCACTGTCAGTTAGATGTTTGTGTGTGTATGGGTTTAGCACACTCGTGAGGGCCAAATGGTTGAAAATGTCCTCACAACCATAGTGAAACTTGTCGAAACAGACTTGTCATGACATTTGAAGTGTTTTTTCACTATTTGAAAGGCTCATACATGATTTTTGCTTTAAATCTAATAATGTAAACAGGTATCTGTGAGAGTTAGGTTTATGATTTGGTATTATCTTAGTATGAAACCCATTGCATCTATGAGGAGTGTTACTAATATAACTTCTAGGGTCTGTGTGTGTGTGTGTGTGTGTGTGTGTGTGTGTGTGTGTGTGTGTGTGTTTGTGTGAATGCGTAGTGGCAGTACCACCCCAAGCAAGTGTTTTTCTCTCTCTCTTTCCCTCCATCCCTCTGTCTCTCTCTTATATACTGGCACACACACACTCAGGCAAAGTCTCAGTAGGAGAGGATAAAGAGAGCCTGTGCCCTCCGTGTGTGTGAAGGATAAAGGGGGCCTGTGCATAGCAGTGTATTGTTCAGCAGCTGGGCTAGAAAGGACTGAGCAATGTATCGTCTAACACGCACATACACACTCGCGTTAACACTAAGCAGTCCATATACAAAGTCCGTAAGCTCAGCGCAAACAGACACATAGTGATTGCCAACTCACACATGGACACTGATATAACAAACACACTGCATCGTCTACGCAGCCAGAGAGAAGGGGTGCTGCCGACACCACACACTCTGTGTGTGTGTGTGTGTGTGTGTGTGTGTGTGTGTGTGTGTGTGTGTGTGTGTTTGGTTTCGTGTGACTTGTGCACTCAGAGCCCGGACAAGCGGAGATGGAGACGGTGTGCCTGTGTTTTCCGTTGTTAGACTGTGGTGATCTTCTGATGTTTAATAGAAGAAACATGCAACTATGTGAATGGTCCACTTTCCGTGCCATCAGCTGCTCTCTTGGCCAGTTTCGGGCATCTTGTGGTTGTTATTCATATCTATTTTGGATGTGAATGTAGTGCTTGGAGGCTGGAAATGAGTGTCTGATATCATACACCAGGATGGAAAGCAGGTAGGGTGTGTGTATTTGTGTGAATAAAATGTATTTTTGCTCATTTAGGTATGGTGCAATTAAATGCTTTATTGAAAGTTCTTGCAGTTTTATGGTTTAAATGAAAAGAATAGTTCACCCAAAAATGAAAGTTGTAATTATTTACTTTGAAACTTTTTCTGAGCAACACAAAAGGAAAATGTGTTTTCACAAAAACACAAAAGGAAAAATTTTGAAGAATGTTCACGCTTCTCTTTTCCAATGTGAATTAAGTGAATGACTGAATAAGTGAAAAAAGAAGACAAGTATAGCACCTTAAAAGTAGTCCAAATGACTTATATGGTATATTCTGAGTGTTCTGAAGCCATACAATAGCGTTTTGTGAGGGGAAAAAAACAAAATGTTCACTACCATTCTGAAGTTTTGGGTCAGTGCAATGTTTTTTGTTTGTTTTTGTTTTTTTTAGAAAAATTAATACTTTTATTCAGCAAGGATGCATTAAATAGATCAAAAGTGATGGTAAAAACTTTTATATTGTTATGAAAAACTATTTCAAATAAATGCTGCTGAACTTTCTATTAATCAAAGAATCCAGAGAAAAGGTATCACTGTTTCCACAAACATATTAGGCAGTACAACTGTTTTCAACATTGATAATAATAAGAAATGTTTCTTGAACACCAAATCACCATATAAGAATGATTTCTGAAGGATCATGTGACACTGAAGACTGGAGTTATGATGCTAAAAATCAGCTTTGCATCACAGGAATAAATTACATTTTAATATATATTACAATAGAAAAATAATATTTCATAATTTTACTGTTTTACAGGTTAGGTCATTAATAATGACCTAATCTTAATGACCTAGCTTTTAAACAGTAGTGTAAGTTATTCATTTAAAAGTCGCTTTAACTTTGTAAATAAATAAGTTCATTTCAACTTAACTATTTCCAGTTATTTGTTTAAGAATTGAATTTTTTTTTTCTTTTTTTTCTTTTTTTGGCTTTTGCAATGGTCTGTAGAAATTGTACAGTAAGTATTATTTTCTGTTTTTGAATGTTTGACCAGAATGTCCTCTGTTTCTCTCTTTTTTTTTAGTTGGGCATCTGCAGAGTTTGATCTAGCTCAGATCAGGTTGATTGTGTATCAAGACTGTGAGAGAAGAGGACGCCAGGTTCTCTTTGACTCCAAAGCAATACATAAACTGGACGCATCCGAGCCGGTAAGTTGCTAGTGTGTGTGTGTGTGTGTGTGTGTGTGTGTGTGGGGTGGGGGGGGTCTATGAGCACTGTTTTGGGAGGAGTCACATGCTCTGTAATCCAGCTTGCTTGGATCTCATGACAGGTGTGACTGCTCAGCTAACTGGGTCAAAGCGTTTTACACTCATGAGAGTGAGTGTATGGGTTGTATCTTGGATTAGTATTACTGTTTACTGACTTTTGATTTAAAATTAAGTTTTGGTATAATTTAGATTTAGATTTTTTTTTTTTTTGTAAATTATACACTTTTCACGTCAAGAATGTTTTAATGGGATAATGTTAAGTAATTTATTTATAATTTTATTTTTATGATACATTCAGGGTAAGAGGAAAGATATCACTGAAATGTCCCTGATCACATCAGTCTTACTCTGACCTTAAGAGTTTGTGCAGCACTTTTCTGCACAGATTGTTTTAGAAGAATGTTACAATGTATCATGGGCTTTGCAAAGAGGTTATTAACAAAGAAAAAGATGCTTATTTCACATGAAAAGAACAATGGTCAGAAAACATGAAAAGTTAACTTTTGGCAAAAAAGGAAAAAAAATTAATTAGACTTTAATTTACTGCAAAAGTTTGAACTGATGTGTAAACTGATTTTTCATCACAATATGCATACTTTATTTTCACTGTTGTAATATTGAGTTTTATTATATTTTTTATGCCAACCCATCTATACTCATGCATCTAGACAGTTGTTATTGAATGTCTCTGACTCTCTCTGAACAGAGTGTGATTTATTGTCAGTAAGTTGTCACATGATTGGTCTGTTTATTCAGCTCTTCAGCTTTTGTCACAAAGAGAGAGACAGAATAACAGTGTGTGTGCGCTTGTGTATTTCTATTGAATTGTCTCTTATGGTGGAATATTGCACTGAAAGACACTTTCATATCATAATTTTTTTCCTTGTTTTATTTTATCCCCACATCATTGCACAACATAATATCTGTGAGAAATATTATTTCTTTTAGAACTGCACTGGATAAATTCATGATTTTGTTGTTTGTTTAAAATAGCGGTCACGATTCTCACATTATTTTGAATAGACAACTAAACAAAATAACATAATTTACTAGAGGTTCTGACAAAATGTTAATTGCTGCAGTCTATTTAAAAAATGCCATATCGGTTTGAATTAATGATTTAATGACTCCCTCATAAAGACTTCACACAGCATTTTTGAATCTTTTGAATGAATGATTCAATGACAAATAAATTTAAGTCACTTGCCGCCACCTACTGGTGTAACAATGTAATTGATACAATCTTTTTGATTGTTACTGTAGACATCAGTGTGTACATCTGAAGCTTTTGTCCCAGACAGTTCTTCTGTGATTATTTGAATTATTGTAACAGAAATAATGATAATGTGTGGTTGAAAAGCTGTTTCATTCATTCTTTGGCTCAGCGGCAGCGTGAACGCACTGACTTCAGATTTGAATGTTCCGCTGTGATCGTACTTGTCACTCATAGCCTAATTGTAATAATTCAATGAATTATTAAATTGTAATAATTAATTTTAAAAAAATCTTATTTTGAATAGTAGTGTACATAACTCCTTAATATGCATTTGGCATGCACCGATAGGATTTTTTTGGGGCGATACTGATTTTAAAAATTATTGGCCGATACCGATATTTGTCACTCATTCGAAGTTTTAAAACGCAGACAGCAGCGCAGCAGGAATATTAGGCTGCTGTCACTTTAAGAGCTGCACGGATCCAATATACTGTTACACAAGCATTTTATTTCACAGCTGTTTACATTCATTTAAGACATAACCAACTATGTTTACAAAAATACTCACCAAGACAGCCGTTTTGATATAATTTTGTGTGAATTAGTAGAAGCCAAGTTCAGTATTTGCGTGCTGTCTGAAACGCTTTCCAGGCTCGTGCTATGGATGTGTGCGAACTTCTCACACAGTGAGTAGAATTAAGTTGTTTTTCGTGTCTTCTTGCGCTTGAATATTTAAATTCGTAGGGCTTAAAACCACATGCAAAGGATAAACCTTCACAAAGATGTAGCACTGGCCCGTTCTGGATACATCGGTGCATCTCTAATATGCATACATAGTACCCATTTTTGTAGCGAAAATCCCCTTGATTCTATGATGACCTTGAAGATTGAGAGGCACAGTGTGATGTGGCCAATTGTTTCATTCATCTTACAGACTGCTGATGAAACCAAAACTCCCCCCAATCGGAGTGGTGCTTGCCATATCGGAGGCCAAACAAGTGAGAAAGACAAGCCTCCTACATATCAGGTTTGCGTAGAAAAAACATTTATGCTCAGGCATTAAGTCAGTATCATGAAAATCCATTAGTCAAATTTCTTCTATAAATTCTAATCATAAAATTCCAACATGCACTGTGTATTTATGGCTACACAGAATACTTTGTCATGTTTGACTTGTGTATGTATGTTCAGTATACCAGACCGGCTTCAGACGTGAACATGCTTGGAGAGATGATGTTTGGCTCAGTTTCCATGAGCTACAAGGGTTCAACTCTTAAAATTCACCACATTCGGTGAGTATTTTATGTAAACGTAATATATTTCACAGGAATCAGGGCCTTAGCGGTGTCTATGCAATAACACTGTGTATGTGACAGGTCTCCACCGCAGCTGATGGTCAGTAAGGTTTTTTCTACCCGGTTTGGCAGCAGCACTGGAAGTACAAATACGTACGTGTCTTTTCTCTCACCTGTAATCTGCTGCTAATCTGCTCTCTATCACTCATTGTCTCTATTTTTTATTTATTTATTTTTTTGAAGGCTGCAAGACAGTTTTGAGTCAATGAGCCAAACTTTTCCTAGTCACACCAGCAGCATAGGTAAGATGAATACAAACACTTCTTCTTTCTTTGTCATTGTGTCACACTCTGTTCCAAAACCTAGTGAGCTACAGAGTGCCTACATAGGCAGCAATCTATATGTTTGCTCCAGACACAAAGGCTGTTCCAAAAGGTAGGTGTTGTATTTATGCTGCTTCAGTGTAATTAAGAAGGATTATTTTTACCCAACATTTCTCTGTGTTATGTATTTTTATGCTTAGAGTATTGAGCAGTTGGCTTTCTAACATCAAAGTCTATAGTTGGGTGGGGGGAGGGAGTTCTGGCCCCCGACTGTAAAATCTCATTCTCCACAGGGGAACATATTTTTAACAATAACTTATATATGCTTTTATTAAAGGATTAGTTCACTTTCAAATGAAAATTTCCTGATAATTTACTCACCCCCATGTCATCAAAGATGTTCATGTCTTTCTTTCTTCAGTCGAAAAGAAATGAAAGTTTTTTGATGAAAACATTCCAGGATTTTTCTCCTTATAGTGGACTTCAATGGGCTCCAAACAGTTGAAGGTCAAAATTACAGTTTCACTGCAGCTTCAAAGCGTTCTACGTGATCCCAGATGAGAAATAAGGGTCTTATCTAGAGAAACCATCGCTCATTTTCTAAAATAAAAAATTACAATTTTATACATTTTAACCATAAATGTTCATCTTGAACTAGCTCTCTTCTTCTTCTTCTCTATTAGAATTCTGGCAGTGTAGACACTGCTAAGTGTATTACTGCCCTCCACAGGTCAAAGTTTGAACTAAATTGTCATATACAATATGCTAGTGCAAGTATTTAACAATTAGTTCAAACTTTAACCTGTGGAGGGCAGTAATACCCTTAGCAGTGTCTACACTGCCGGAATTCTAATAGAGAAGAAGAAGAGAGCTAGTTCAAGATGAGCATTTATGGTTCAAACATATATAATTTTTAATTTTTAAAAAAAAATGAGTGATGGTTTCTCTAGATAAGACTCTTATTCCTCATCTGGGATCACGTAGAATGCTTTGAAGCTGCAATGAAACTTTAATTTTAACCTTCAACCGTTTGGGGTCCATTAAAGTCCACTATATGGAGAAAACCCTGGAATATTTTCATCAAAAACCTTAATTTCTTTTCGACTGAAGAAAGAAAGACATGGACATCTTGGATGACATGGGGGTGAGTAAATTATCAGGAAATTTTAATTTGAAAGTGAACTAATCCTTTAAGGCCACCAGCTTGCATTATTTCAACTTATTTCAATATAAGTAATCCTTTTTAACAGTGCAAAGAAATCTCAAACAATCAGAGAATCGTGACAATCAGAATCGCACCCAATAGTCTTAAGCAACCGTTTGCACCCATGAAGCATTGTGAATGACGTAATGGTCTCCCTACACTCTCAAAGTACTTTAAAAATGACAGGGTAGAGAAGAAATTGTCGAATAAAGTCGTTATTTCTGTTTTGTTTTTGCGCACAATAAGTATTCTCGTCGCTTCGTAACAAAGCAACCATTTAAAGGGATAGTTCACCCAAAAATGAAAATTCTGTCATCATTTACTCACCCTCAAGTAGTTCCAAACCTGTATGAGTTTCTTTGTTCTGCTGAACACAAAGGAAGATATTTGGAAGAAGGTTTGTAACCAAACAGATCTCGCCCCCCCATTGACTACCATAGTATTTATTTTTCCTACTTTGGTAGTACATGGGGGGTGAGATCTGTTTGGTTACTGACATTCTTCCAAGTATCTTTGTTTGTGTTCAACAGAAGAAAGAAATTCATACAGATTTGGAATGACACAAGGGTGAGTAAATATTGACAGTATTTTCATTTTTGGGTGAACTATCCCTTTAAAGGGTTACTTCACCCAAAAATGAAATTTCTGTCATTAAGTACTCACCCTCGTGTCGTTCCAAACCCGCAAGACCTTCATTCATCTTTTTTTTTAACCCATAGAAAGCAAAGCAACTCCCGTCATTCAAGGTCCAGAAAGGTATTAAAGACATCGTTTAAATAGTCAGCGTAACTACAGTGGTTCAACCTTAATGTTACGAAGTGATGAGAATACTTTTTGTGTGCAATAACGGAAAAAAAATAACTTTATTCAACAATTTTTTCTCTACCCTGTCAGACTCGTATGCAGTGAACGCAGTCAAAGACTATAGAATAACACAAGACGTGTCACTCGTATTGTTTTGAATGTGAGAAAGTGTAACGCGCAATATGGCGGAATAAGTCCCGCCTTCTAAAGCCAAGAGCCAATTGCCGACTGGTAAAGTCATCGCGTCACTTCAGCGGCCGTTAGAATCACCGGTTTCTATAGAAACAGTCAGACGCGTGCCTCCGAAGAGACCCGCATTTAAGTCTGCGCATGCGCATTTGCTTGATCCAGCCTGAAAAATACAGTTTTTTTTTTTTGTCATGATTCGAGCGTTTAGAAACTAAATTTATGAGCTGGTTGTTGTTAGATTTCATTGGTGATTTCAAATATGAAATTTAATCGTAAGGTTGGCGAACAGTTTTGGAGAATTTGATGTTTCCCCATTCAAAGAGATAGGAGCTGCATGATGCCCAGGATGCCCGAGAGGCGTTTCAAAGATGGCCGCCGAGTGAAATGACTTGTCTTAAAGGGACTTTGACGCAGTTCAGTGCTTCTGTGTTTACGTCCGAATGCCGGCTCAGTATTGGCAGCCCCTGTGTCAGCATCACACGCATGTGTCGTGGTGCTCACATGAACAGTCTCAGCCAATACTGAGCCGGCGTTCAAACGTAAACACAGAAGTGCTGAACTGCGTTCACTGCGTCAACTGTGTACGAGACTGACAGGGTAGAAAAGAAATAGTTGAATAAAGTCGTTATTTTTGTTTTTGGTTTTTTTTTTGCACACAAAAAGCATTCTCATCGCTTCATAACATTAAGGTTGAACCACTGTAGTCACATGGACTATTTTAATAATGTCTTTACTACTTTTCTGGACCTTGAAGTATGGTATTTATATTGCTTTCTGTGGGGCATTAAAAAACGTGGATTTCATCAAAAAATATCGTAATTTATGTTCCGAAGATGAATGAAGGTCTTACAGGTTTGGAACGACATCAGCGTGAGTAATTAATGACATAAATTTAATTTTTGAACTAACTGTTTAAAGGGTTATCATTAAAAATCAGTTTCCCTATGGAGAAAATAAATGTTTTTATTTCCAGAACCTGACTGTTGCACTCTTTTGAAGTCATTTGTGAACTTGGAGCATGCATTGTTCCAAATTGGTCACAAATGAGGTTCCATTTCAGTAGAGATGCTGAAAGCAGCTGCATATGTAGGCAGCATGGCAGCTCAGGGTTTCGGAACAGCACTTTCACCTGTTTTTTTTCTTTTTTTTTTTTTCTTTCTATAAATCTTTCTCTGATTTTCACCCAAACATACTGTTTCTCAACATGGCCATATACCACTCCTCTTTTTAGGAGTTTGCCGTGTACCTAGCGCTCCTCTGCTCTGCCTCGCTCGGAGCGCATCTTTCTTTGCAGGTTTGTGTGGAATGCTGAAGCAGCGTGAGCATGTGTTGATCTCACATGCACACACCTATGTATTATTATCTGCTGTGTGCTCTTTCTGACTATTTAGCTTTTGATTGATTTTAGGCTCCTCACTTAATGCACTTCCTCTGCCTTTGGCACTGGGTTACACCTGGTATTAACAAAACTTAAGTGATGCAATCACAACAGCTGAGACAGAATGCTATTTATGCCTGATACTAATATGCATCTCCTGTGACCACAATTTGGTTTGTGATTGGATCACAAAATATTTATGTATTTACTGCTGTACAGTTGTGATTGAATCACTAAAATGGATGCAAATACCAAGTGTGAACAGTGTCATTGTGGGTCAGCTCCATAGTTACAGATGAGACTGCACGATTTCTAGGTTATGGGGGTTAACTACACGCTTTCAGATGGGTACATCACACTTTTGCAGGTGTTGTTTGTGTGTGTGTGTGTGTGTGTGTGTGTGTGAGAGATACTAATCTGCATGCTCTCTCGAAACGGGCTTGGGAACCCAACACTTCCACCTAATCACCCACAACATGAAGCAATGCGGACACGCTTCTTTACATTCTTCAGAATGCAGCTGAATGTGAGGGAATGTGTAATGACTCTCTTTTTCCAGCCCACAGTAATCCAGTGGACATGCCAAGCAGAGGACACAGTGAGGATGGAGACAGTGGCATTGCTCGCTCAGGTATGCACACATTTAGAAAGTTCTATAAAGTCAGAACATCCTTAATGCAGTCTTGCTATAATGTAAATGTACCTGTGAACTCCCCTTTCCTTTTCTCCAGCATCTCTGAGCAGTTTATTGGCCACTCCCCTACCCTCACCTGGTTCCTCCTTCAGCAGCGGCTGTGCCAGCAGTTACCAGCGGCGATGGCTCCGTAGCCAGGCCACCAGTCTTCAGCATGGCCCCATGCCTCGCTGGTAAGCCTGAATTTATGTTCCACAAGTAAGAAATCAGAAGATACAGAGGACAGATAAGTTAGATGAATTTGTGTACATCTGTGCATCAGGAGCACTGAAGAAATGTTCAACCTGTCTGACGAGAGCTGCAGCTCCAACTCTGCGATGATCCGGAGGAAGAAGATCGCCATCAGCATCATTATAAGCCTGCCAGAGAGAGAAGAGGAAAACCACAATTTTCAGGAGTTTTTCTTCTCCCATTTTCCTTTGTTTGAGTCTCACATGAACAAACTCAAGACTGCCATCGAGAGGGTAAGTGTGATAGTGCAGGCGAGTTATTTGTTATAGTAACATTTAAAGTAGGGACAGGGCACAAAAAATGGAAAAATGTATCATCATAATTTAAGATGTATTTTTTTTATATATATATATATATATATATATATATATATATATATATATATATATATATATATATATATATATATATATATATATATATATATATATAATTTTTTTTTTTTTAAGAAAAACATTACAGAAATAGGGCAAAAGGGCTGAACAATCTTTATTTACAGACCAAAGAAAACAACTAAATAGACTGATACTGGTTTATTATGCCAGCTTGTTTAGTTTCGATGGGTGGATCAGAGTAAACTAATTTAAGTGTTACTTATATCAATCAAGTGGTGTTGCTTTAAAATTGAAATGTATGGAGAATATATTCTGAATAGGATTGTAACTCCCTGAATCAAAGGTCAACTGCAAGGTGCCTAGATTTATGTTTTATACATTGCTTACCAAGATTTCATTTATTTGAACAAAAATACAGTAAAACAGTAATACTGTAAAATATTTTTACTATTTAAAATAACTGTTATATATATATTCAAATGTAATTATTTCTCTGGTGGTAAAGCTGGATTTTCAGCAGCTATTACTCCAGTCTTCCGCGTAGAAAGAAGATGAGTAGAAAGTTCAAGATTTATTCGAAATAGAATTTTCTTTAACAATGTAAAAGTTTTTACTGCCACTTTTGAGAATTTTTCACATACTTGCTGCGTAAAAGTATTACTTTTTTTTTTTTTTTAAATTATATATATTTAAACTGTACTTCAAAGTTCAAACTGTGTGTGATTTGTTTTTCAGGCAATGATTTTGTGCAGAAGGATAGCAGAGTCTAGTCAGCGAGTGCAGGTCTATCTGTGTCGAGTGATGGAAGCACTGGGAGAATTCAGGTGAAAGTGAGAGGGATGTGGTGCTGATATCATTACATCAAGTCAAGTCACCTTTATTTATATAGCGCTTTTTACAATGCAGATTGTATCAAAGCAGCTTTACATTGATAACTGGTACATAATTTTTGCTGCACAGCAGCTCTTCAAGAATAGTGTCAATGCAGGCAGATCAAAGCACTGTTGAATAAATGTCAAGAATACTGTTGAATATCAAATGTCAAGTCAAATGTCAAGTGTCCCCAACTAAGCAAGCCAAAGGCGACAGTGGCATTACATTATATTTTTGGTGTTATATTCTTCATGTACAATAGTGCTGTCAAAAGTACTGACTTCGGTACCAAGTCGGTACTGAAATTTAAAAAATGTAACGATACCAGCATTTCCCCCTAGCATTTTGAGTGCTGTTAAGTAGATTCTTAAACACCTCTGATTGGTCATTATGTTCAAGCACTCAACAGATATGTCTGTGATTGGCTACAATGATCAACGCTTCCAAAAACATGTTGTAAATAGACATCTTTGTCACTCAAAATGCTTAGGGGAAATGCTGATATTGTTACATTTTTAAAATTTCAGTACCGACTTGCTACCGAAGTTGGAACTTTTGACAACACTAATGTTCAATGTACTATTTTTGTAGCAGTGAATATAATGACTAAATTGACCATGGTACTTAAATTTACAGTAATGCTTTAATGTATTTTCAGGCTTCTTTTTCTGCCTCTTTAAAACTACAGAACAAATGTGAACGCCCCTTTTGAATCTTGATGCCCCCTACAGTATTAAACATTCTTTGTTTCATGACCAACTTGATGCAGAAGATATTGTTAGTTTGAGATCCTTCAGCTTGAACATTGATTTGCGTTAGTCTCATCTGGTTCTCTATTGGTTTGTAGGATGACGGTGTGGAACCTGTACATGGCTCCTCGCATCAGCGAGCCAGTCTGGCTGTCCATGATATCCCAAAGTACCGAGCGAAACCTGCTGTGTCAGCGCTTCCTGAAGGAGATGAGTTTGCTGATGGAACATGGAGCCAAGAGCCAGTCAGTGATCTTTAACCTTTCAACTAAACATATTACTTCAAATCTTTAACCCTGTTCTTTTACTAGTACTGTGTAATCAAAGGGATATTTGGAAAATCAATTATTTGTTTCCATCACCATCACTGATCCTAAGCGTGTCAGGAAACACAATTGGCAAGGTGTGTCTGTGCGGCAGTCAGTCATGAGTGATTTCCTCTTGATTGCCTTATTATATTGATTTCTGGTGGGACCTTTGTGAACTATTCCTTTCATTTTTGTCTAGGTTTCTCTCAGCTCTCCTTACTGCTGTTCTTACGCATCACTTAGCCTGGGTTCCCACTGTGATGCCCAGCAACCTGCCGCCAATCAAACCTGCCTGCCAGAAACCTGCCTCACAGACAGTGGATCTGTTGGCAAAATCTCACCCATACAACCCGCTGTGGGCTCAATTAGGTAAAAATTCACTCAAAACATAAATATATATACTCCTACAAATATTCATACAATTCACTCTGGACATCACATTAGCACAGGTGGGTGGTATGATCAAAATCTTGAATAATTGGTCTCAGTAACTGTACAAATCACAACATAGTTATTTTAGCTAGAATTTTAACAAATTAATTGTTTTATAAATGAAAGAGGACCTATTATGCTTCTTTTTTTACATTTTCAACTTTCTTTAGTGTGTCATGTTGCTGTTTGAGCATAAGTCTGCAAAGTTACAAAGTCACTCCAAAGGGAGTTATTCTCTATATCAATAAGCACTGTTTCTGAACTCCCTGAAACGCCTCGATTGTTTTCTTCCGGGAATGAACACATCAATGAAAAATCCCCCTAAAATGAAAATCATCCCATGATTTACTCACCCTCAAGTCATCCTAGATGTATATGACTATCTTCTTTCAGATGAACACAATCTGAAATATATTTAAAAAATATCCTTAGTCCTCCAAGGTTTATAATGGTAGTGAATGGGGGCCTGCATTTTGAACAACAAAAAAAGTAATCCATACAGCTCCAGTGGGTTAATGGGTTAATAAAGGCCTTTTGATCCAGCCAACCAATCAGAGCACATTGCTCTGCTTTTTTTTTTTTTAACATTCAAGCATGAAAACCTATTCTAGTAGACTCCAAAAACAAAATCAAGAGTTTGTTAAAGGGCATAATATGACCTCTTCAAATAACCATGTGGTTCATCCCATGAATTGAAAACTTAACTAAGGCAAGTAACTCAATTGATTATTTTATCTGTTTATGATGGATATGAACTAAAATATAATATTGTTCACATTAAATGAAGCGTAAGTGTGACAGCAATGCAAAAACGGCTTCATATCATATTATCACTTGAGTTAAAAATACTTTTAAAAAACAATAAAAATAATATTATTATAAAACAGATTTATAATTCTGATTGGATGAGCCAAGTATGAAGCAATTTCAACATCTGTCTCTGCACATCAATTGAATTCTGTATAATCTGATATAATTCTATTTAAACAAAATATGCATACGTTATGATTCTCATACATCATTAAAACAATTCATATGTCATATGCTTTATTGTTAAATATTAATTTTTACTAATTTTTAACTTTAGTTTCTTAACTTTAACTTTTGTTGAGTTTCATTTAATATTGTATTTTTTTAATGCATATTTTCCATTTTTTTTCACAAAAATTTGTTTGAGATCAAAGAATAATTCCCCAATCCTCTGTTGAAGACCAATGGTATACTTGCATTCTCTTTATTTCCATAAAATAACTTGACTTTGTTGAGCCGTCATAAAAAAAGGACATGTTGTTATATTTGTCTTTTAAAAAGAAAATTTGGAAGTCCTACAGTTGTTTTCATTTGCAACTAATAACCAGTTTTGTTAATGTATTATATTGTTTGTTGTGTGTTGTTTAGGTGATCTGTATGGTGCTTTGGGCTCTCCAGTGAGAGTGTGTCGAACGGTGGTCGTGGGACGCAGGAGGGAGCTGGTACAGCGAGTCTTGTATGTTCTATCCTACTTCATTCGCTGCTCAGACCTGCAGGAGCATGTACAACCTCAAGGACAAATGAACAATCCAGCCAATCCCTGCACCTCTCAAACAACTGACCCCACCTCTGGAAGTGAAAGGACCAATGAAAAAACATTTCCCCTAAAACCAGACCCATTAAAGCCCTCTCTTAGTGTTATCGAAACCAGTGAAAAAGCACTGAACTCTGGCTTGGGCAATGCCCATTTTGTAGAACAAAATGATCAGACGCTTTTGACTGATACAAAATCAATTAATCCATCTCCCAGTTTGGAATCAACCACTGCCAGGCCTGAATGTACAGAAATGGGACAGGAATGTTTTGGGGAAGACAGTGACTCTGTTGGGGGTGGATTAGAGCACATTTTGGCCAATCAAAGTCCTCTTCTGCATAGGGTGCAGTTTCACATTGGCAGTCCCAGGGAGGCAGAGAATGACGGACAAGCCAGCGGTCTTACTGGGGCGGGGTGTGGGCGGGGATTGGACAGGAAGTTGCATCAAAGGATTTTGAGTGACATACGAAGGAACGAGAGCTCAGATAGTGCTTTGGGTGACAGTGATGATGAGGAAATATCACCGCATGAACTGTACGTGGCTACAGAACAAAAGGAGTATGAGTTACCACTGCCAAAGTAAGTGCAAACTAATTTCACTCTCTTAATTTTAAGGGGTTTTATCATGAGACATAAAATTGTATTTGACCTTTTGAAAGTCGTTGTACTTTGAAAACACACCGTAGAGTTTTTTTTGTTTGTTTGTGTTTTTGCAAACATCTGCAATTTTTTTGATGCCAGACAGATAAATGCATTTGAACACATGACGGTTTACATCTACACCTCATTTTTCCCTATTCAGTGTTCACAAACGTGGTCCACCCAGTTATGATGAAGTAGGTTAGAAACTCTTATTAATTAAAGGGATAGTTCACCCAAAAATGAAAATTTGATGTTTATCTGTTTACCCCCAGGGCATCCAAGATGTAGGTGACTTTGTTTCTTCAGTAGAACACAAATGATGATTTTTAACTCCAACCATAGCAGTCTGTCAGTCGTATAATGCATGGCAATGGTAACAAAATCTATGAGAGTAAAAAAACATGCACATACAAATCCAAATTAAACCCTGCGGCTTGTGACAACACATTGATGTCCTAAGACACGAAACGATCGGTTTGTGCGAGAAACCGGACAGTATTTATATATTTTTTTACCTCTAATACACCACTATGTCCAACTTCCTTGAGCGTGCACACGGCATCCAGTGCGTGAGGTGTGTATGCGCTCTGGCGTAGTTTACGCAAGCGCTGGAAGTGATCTCTCGCGCGTATACATCACTCATTGTTACTCATTGCGCTCAAGGCAGTTGGACATAGTGGTATATTAGAGGTAAAAAATGACACAGCTTGCAAGTGCAGTACAGTGCTGTATCATTTTACATTTACAAAGGTGTCTTAAAGGCACAGTGCGGCAAGCAGGGCGGGGCCAAGAGCCGTGGGAATGGAGCGAGGCCGGTGGCACGAGTGCCAATGAGTGTCCATGGCGGCAGACTTTGCTGAGCCCTGCTTGATTGGACCATTTATTTCCTCATAGCGGTGACAACGGATTCCTCCTTCCTGCCAGGTTTTGGCACCAATGTAACAAAGTTTAAGTTCAGGGATGAAGGAGGCAGGAACAGGCAAAGGATCAAAGTATCTTACAAAATAAATAAACACTACAAAATGAAAGTAAAGCGGCAGCCCCTCACAAACAACTCCCGCATAAACTAAAACAAAACAACAACATAAAGTCCAGGCCTGGTCCTCTCTCCTCCTTTTATCCTTCTGGAGCTCCTCCACGAGACTCAAGACCGGTGTGGCGCACAGTCGACGCTCATTAGCACTCATGCCACCAACCTCGCTCCATTCCCATGGCTATCGGCCCTGCCCTGCTTTTAACAGAAACATAACATTTTTAGTGGAAATTAAATGAAAGATATGACCTTTTTGAAAGTAGAGAAAATTGCAAATCAAAAATATTAACACGACGTTAATTTATCTTTTTGTTTTAACATTTTTGTTTTTGCTTTATTTTTTCATTAAAATGTAGAAAAGTGTTTTTTTGTTTGTTTGTTTTTTAAGTAAAATTTAATATAATATAGTTTGAATTTAATGCAATATTTATTTTTGGCCCATAGCTCTCAATCAAGTTCGATTTTCTTTTGGCTCTATTCATAGTAAAAGGTTTTGGCACATTTGCAAGGAAGGCTGCAATAATTTGCGTTTTGTTTCTGTGTAGTTATCAGGTAGAGAGTCGAGCCAGTGTTAATCATTTTGGCCGTTCTTTGCTGGGTGGTTACTGTCCTCAGTACATGCCTGACTTTGCCTTGCATGGCATCAGTTCTGATCTCAGGCTCAAACAGTGCCTTATGGCTGACCTGGAACACACTGTTCTCGTAAGTACAATTACATTTTACAGTTATTACTGCATACAGTAAATGATTCATGTTTCAAGTGTCACAATCAATCATATGACAATATTTGCACCAGTGTTTTGTCTTTTAGTTAGTTTAAGGTTTGAATTTTAGCTTTTCGAATAGACCTTGATCAGGGTAGTGCCATATTTCATTTTTGACAGAAATGAATATGAGGAAAATGTGGGATTGAAGTACAGTGCTTTCAATGAATTTTGCTGTTGTTTAACAACATACAGATTGTTCAGCTGACAAAACATCTTTCAGAAAAACAAAACATCTTTTTGTCAGTAGACAAAAATTTAATAAAATAGCTTTGAAAGTTACATGATAAATGACCTATATACGGTGCTTGTAAAGACTGTAAAGGCCCGTTCACAAGAATGATAAATGTACAGATAACTATATTATCATAATCATTATATTTGTGGTGTGGACTTTGCTATTCTTTTATATTTAGAAAGATTTTTAGAACTATATATTTATCATAATCTTTATAGTTATCATCCTTGGTGTGAAAGGGCCTTTAATCTATCCCTCACAGCCTGGTTTTCATCTATGTTAAATTCAATATGTCATCTAATCTGACTAAGATCTATCCCAGACATTAGGAAAAAGTGTGTACCTTTGTGTGTGTGCAGCATCCGGCGCTGGATGAACCAGTGGCCGAGGCTCTGTGCATTGTGGCAGATACAGACCGAATGAGTGTGCAGGTGGTGACGAGTCAAAGGCGCGTGTGTGAGGGCGGGCGGATGGGCAGGGATGTGATGGTGTCCAACCTCATACACACGCTCATCACATCAGTTCTGCAGCTATATGCACTCAACATCGCAACCGATTTTGTAAGTCTCCTTAACATACACATACAAACATATTCACATTTTTTTTACATGCAGTGTTCAGTATGTTTATCCACACTACTGTTTTAATTAATACTTTTATGCATTAAATTGATCTAAGGACTTTTACATTGATAGAAAAATTTCAAACACATGCTGTTCTTTTGAACTTTCTATTCATCAAAGAATCCTGAAAAAATATACCACAGTTTCCACAAAAATATTAAGCAGCACAACCTTTTTCAACACAGATAATGAGAAATATTTCCTGAGCACCAAAAAAGCATATTATTATATTATATCATACATATATATATAAGCATAATGATTTCTGAAGGATCATGTGATGCTGAAAATTTGGCTTTGACAGAAATAAATTACATTTTAAAATAAATAGAAAATGGAAAAAATAATTAAAATATAAATTTAAATTTATAATAATAATGATTCACATTATTCTTGTTTTTACTTTTAAAACTTTTTTTTTTACCTTCCTTTTTTTTATTTTTTTTTATTTTTTAATCAAATAAATGCAGCCTTGGTGGACATAAAATAATTCTTCTTTTGATCAGTAGTGTAGATTCTGATTTGTGTGTGTATATGCAAACAGTGTGTGATGCATCTGGAGGACCGGTTACAGGAGGTGTATTTTAAGAGTCGATCCTTAGCAGAATATCTGAGAGGACAAACCAGGGTCCATGTAAAAGAACTGGGGCTGGCACTGGGGTAAGATCACACTTATTAGGTGCGTTCACGCCATGTTGTAATTACCGCAATTACGAGATTTCAACTTGAAAAAAGCATTCACATCTTCTCCTACTTGTACCACCTGACTGCTGCCGATTCATTCAGGTGTTGATAGTGTTGCCATAGAAACATGTAATTCCCAGTCAGAGGATGTGAACAACTCCGAACAGAACTTCACATGTTATCATCTCAAGACTACAATAATTACGACATGGCATGAACGCAGCAATTGACACTAATCTTTCACTTAAGGTATAGGCTACATTATGGTATTCTAAATGCAGACAGTGTGAGAATAAAACTGCATATAGTCAAATGTATAATTTTTTTTTTCTTTCCCAGGATTGAGTCCAGTGACATTCCATTGCTTGCAGCAGTGGCCAGCACACACTCACCCTACGTGGCTCAGATCCTTCTTTAAAAAGACCAAGCAAGATTCATTTCACGTTACGGACCAATCAGAATGTGTTCCTGTTCTGCATGGACCAGCAAGGATCTGATCATATCAGATGACCACACCAATCAAGATGCACTGTGCTCGACAACCTTTCAGAGCCGACACCCAGCCTTAATTTACCAATCAGAATGCCTTGTTTGTACAGCTGACAGTCTGTGTATGTACGTACGAGTGTGCATCTAACTAACTATCTATAGACTGAATCGGGCACCATACAAGGGACCCTTGTTAATGCTCTCCATATGTTATCTTGCGTCTTTTCAAGTCTTAAATGAAAGGGAAGACTGGATACCGCAAAGATTATTGGTGGAAAACATCACTAAGGCCAAGAATACGGAAAAGCCTCTACAATTTACCCTTCCATACAATGATGGCTCAACGCTATATATCTGAAGGCACAATAGTGTAGTTAATTAAAAGGATAGTCCTCCCCGAAAAATTGTCATTATTTTTTTACTTTCATATCGTTCCAAACCTGTACGTATTTCTTTCTCCTGCTGAAAAAAAAAGATTTTTTTTTTTTGTAGACCATCCCTCTAAAGATGAGAGCATAACTATAACAATGTTTCTCTGTGAAGCACATTAGTTTACATCAGGAGCCACATTTTGTAGAATTCTTGAGACATGGCTGACCCAAAAATAATGATTCTGCCAATTTACTCACCCTCGTCCAAATTTGCAGGACTTTTTTCTGTTTGAAGAATAACTCTTTTCCATATAATAAAAGTGAAATTAGATGGGGACTGCAGCAAAATGACAAAAAATACCATAAAATTTTTATGGTCCATAAAATTATATTCTATCTTCTAAAGTCAAGACTCGTTTTTTGAACTTTTTTGACATTTTAGAGCTTGACAGTCCTAAAAGACTGTCATCAAATGGAAAATAACAGCCAGGATAATCTTCAAAAATGTCACATTTTTGGTTTGTCAGTCATGTGGGTTTAGAACAACATGAGGGTAAATCACCTTTTGGGTGATCTGTCCCTTTAAACCGTTAAATTCCAAACAAATGGTGCAAGCACACAACAAAAGGACATTTTCAATGAATTTCTGGAATTTCATTCAAGAAAAGCATTAGTTTGGTCCTGAAGAATAATTTGACAATGTAAGTCACAGCAGCATTTAGTTCCTTATGTTGGATTTTGATCAAATCAATCAGTTTTCACAGTTTTCGTTTAATCTGCAATTGAAGTATTTTTCATAGTCCATGTTCTCCAGAAAACTGTGTTTGCTTTAATCTCTGAAAGATGAGAGAATGTTTACATACTGGAAAGAGGAGTAGACTTGAGTGTGATATTAAATTGTGTAAATGTTCATTACTGGACAGTCCATGGATTGTGGATTACAGTATTAATCTGGTGCTACTATTATGTCAAAGGCTTACTAAAGCACATGCACACTTTTACGCTCTGTCCTTGTGAATGATTTATATTTCTTTCAGTGGTGTATTCCACAGCAATAGAACCCTAATAGAAGTTTGTGACGCAAGAAATTGAAAATACTTTTTTTTTTTTTTATTGTTGTTGTTTATTGTTCCATTTTAAAGAGCTAGAGAAATATGATTATTTTTTATATTTTCACAGAATACTCTACCTCAAATAAAAGATCTGAAAGTGGCCTGATCTGGATTTATTGGTTTGATCAGTTAGTATCACACATCAAGAATGCAGTGCTTGTATTTTGGATTAAAACAGATCTTTTACAATTTTTTTTTTTTTTTTTTGAACACTAAGGTTTGGCCACTTTCAGTAGTCTCTTGTTTTCATTTTTGTCTGTTGCCTGCATGGTGTTTATACTTCAGGTTGAATGTGGTTGAGTATTTTGTCTGTGACAATAGGATGTTGATATGAACTGAACTAGTGATGAATAAACAAATTGCCAGGAACTGAACAACTCTGTATTTTGTAGTTGTATATCTTCTTCTTTTGCATGATCCGATTTGATATTGGGTTATGATAGCACCCTCTTAACTTTATATAAAGATGTTTAAGCTTTCTTGATCTTTTAAGTGAATGAATCGTTCGTTAACTTCACTTGTGTACTAATCATATTTCATTCACTAGACAATTTGATTAAGGCAAGACAGTAGACAATATCATGCACTGGTCAGTGTTACCTATTTTGTTTCCATAACATGTCTATTTTCAGACTAGTGGAAAGAAAACATCCCAAAAATTTTATTGCCAATTATTTTATTGCACTTTATTTATCTGCATCTTTAGATTTCAAATACATTTTAATCCCCCACCCCACGCACACCACCAAACTTTATTCATTTACTGCTGCCCCCCGCCCCCCTAAAAAAACACACACACAGCACCAAACTTTATTCATGCAGTGAGCATCACCTGGGCCAGCGTCCATCTCACCACAGCCAGGGAGGGACTCGCGTCTACAACTCACGGGAAGCTGAAGTGGACCCCATCCGACACCCACCTAGCGAAGCTTACACTATTGATCTTCACTGCTGTGAGAGATATAAAGCAGGGTTTCGCTGTAAGAGTAAGAGTGCTTCACCTGGTTAAAGGTGCTGAGGGAGTGAGAGCGCCACACCACCTGACGCCGTGGGTCATTCCCATAGACACCTCCCGACACCACCTAGCACCGTCCAAAAGAGCTATCCGTGAGAGAGCAGAACACAGAGACCCTCCATCACCCTCTGAGCAAACTTTTCTTGCTCTTCTGGCGATCTTAACTGCTGTGGAGAAGATATAGCAGCTTGTCGCTTCGGGTGCTTCAGTGGAAGACATTGGTTTTCAATCCTGGTCCCAGCTCGTTAAATGCTCCATGAACTGAACTGAGTCTGTCAGATAAGAGAGACAGAAAATGTGCAGAGCCGTGCCCCAAGACCAGGATTGAAGTGACACCGTATAAAGCTGGTTAAACTCTGAGCACGAGAGAGTTTCACTCGCTGTTATACAGGATTCTGCCTGTGACGTTGTGACGTTATGACGTGGAGTTTAGAACTTTTGACTGTCTCATCTCCTATGATTGCGCCATACACCAATGTAGTTTACAAACCGTGATTAAAAACACTTTGAGTCAAATATAATATCTCTGTTTGATGTTTACAGCTGTTTGAGGGTTATTTTATGGCACCAAAAACAGTAGGTTACCGAAAGGCTAAATATGTAGCCTGATGTCTATTCTAATTATACTTTAACAGTTTAACTAATCAAGAGCAAAATAAAGTATGTAGGCTATATTACATGATAAAAATACAGTTTTAAAGTTTTATAACATTTTTGTTCCTGAAATCCACCCTTCTGGTGGGATCAGTCTAATCCAGATTTTTTTTTTTTTTTTGATCAAATGTATCCCAATCTTGCTAAAAAAAATTTGAACAACACAAACTGATGATTTTATCCAGATCAAAACCAAGATTGGATTTTGTGATTTAATCTGATTTCAGAATCCCTTTATCTTTTTGAACAACCCATTTTCAAGATTTAATCCAATTCGATAGCCAAAATCCAATCAGATTACTTTTGAACAACTGGCCCCTGATCTCAATCCAAAAGAGTAGCCTATATTTGTGATGTGGTAGAACGAGATATTTACATTATGCATGTGTAACTGACAAAGTTTAGATGAGTATTATTACCAGTGGCAGTTTCTATACTTCTACTTCTTTATGTAAACGATGGATTTTTGCATTTTATGATAGTAAAATACACAAATGTGACATTTTAAAATCATTTATAAATAATGACAGTGTGAATTAGGAGTTTATGAATGAATGAACAGGGACTTCAGTAGCCTATGTAGTATGACTGACTTATTAAAATTCCGTGTAGGCTATACAGTCGAAGTCAGTGGTAACCAAAATTTTTGTATACCAACAATCTTCAAAATATCTTCTTGCAGAAGGTAGAAAGTCATACAGGTATGAAAACTACATGAGGGTGAGTAAATGATGGCAGAATTTTCATTTTTGGTAAACTATTTCTTTAAAAAAAATCACAGGAGCTCTATTCAGACCCTCTCCAGTACAGTAGGTGGCGGAATGAGATTCGTGTTCATGTTGCTCCTAGATATGAAGACGCGCCTGGGCAGCTGATGCGGTCTCCCCTGACCTGTCTTTATTGTATGTCTAACTCCATAGGCTAACTATCATGGGCAGTTTTTGCATGTATTTTTGGATGGTAACAAGAGGACAAACCCGGACTCTCTGAAGACGCCTGAGATAGACGTGAAAAGTAAGTGTGTTTCTGGACTATGTGAGATAACTGAGCTAGCAGCTAACAGAGTAGCATCGATCCTCCAGCATAACTACTTGCTTAATTTGTTAATTGCACCTTTAAACTATGAGCTGCTATCAGTCAGATCGCATCTCTGCATATGAATCGTTTTCCTTTTGTACACATAAAATGTGTTAATAGGACACCCAAACAAGCTTTACATTAAAGTCGTTCTTTGTCTTATTTTGCGGAACGTTCGGATTTATTGTGTTAACTAGTGACTTTATGTTTGAAAAGGATGTAAATGACATTTTTGTGTCATACTAGAGTTTTGACGCAAATGTTTCGCTCTTTGATTTAGTTTAACGCAAACTACTGATGATGGTCAGTAGATGTGCTGATAACTTTACCACTTGCAGAATTCACCATGGTAACCATAGCTTCCTCTGTACAGTTACTGCCATAAAACAAATCAAACAAGATGGCAGAGAGATTCTGAAAGATTCTTACTGTTTTTAATGTGATGATAAGGTGGAGACATCATATTGTGTAGTAGGTTTACTGTAGATTGTAGTAAATGTGGTATTTTGCTGTAAACTATTGTTAGTTACCATTATACTGTTTTTCTTTTATGGAACATTCAATAATAAATAATAATAATAATATAATAACGATAATAAATATAGTTGTAAGCAGCAATTATTGGACCATGCACAAAAAAAGCAAGCATGCATGGGAGCTTCAGAGCAACTGCAACAACTACTCCAACATTTTTAGATTATATTAGTCAAAATGACTGAAAAATAACAAATACAATCACTTGAAATATGATTAAATTGCTTATCACTTTTGACCAATAGGTGGCGTTGTTACCAAATTGATGTTGTGTGGTCAGTCTGAGGAGTTTGGTGTCAATCAGTCTATGGTGTCGATATGTCAAAATTAAAATTACTCCATGATTTACTCACCCTCAAGCCATTCTAGGTGTATATGACTTTCTTCGTTCAGACGAATACAATTAATATTAATACAATTAATTATTAATAATCACCCTGATGCTCCTAAGCTTTATAATGGCAGTACTTGGAAACCACCTGTTTGAAACTCAAAAAAGTACATCCATCCATCATAAATGTACTCCACATGGCTCTGGGGGATTAATAAAGGCCTTCTGAAGAGAAGCGATGCATTTGTGTAAGAAAAATATTCATATTTAACACGTTATAAAGTAAAAAAAACTAGCTTCCGCCAGACTGCCTGCAGAAAATGCAGTCTACATGGGCCTTTACAGCCTCAGAATCAGCTTGGCACCATGCCATCAAATTTGTTGATGTGCTATTTGAGAACAGCTTGGTCAATCAAGAAGCTTATAATAACTTTTTGCTGGCATGGTCTGAAGATGATAAAAGCCGATTATGGTTGAAATCAGACCAACAGTCTCGGAGGAGTTTGAAAAAGTAGGTTTTCAATGAAATTCAAAATGGTGGACTGTAGGGTTGCACGGTATATTGGTGCTATGATAGAATGGCAATACTAAAGGTTAAAGGTCCCGTTCTTCGTGATCCCATGTTTCAAACTTTAGTTGGTGTGTAATGTTGTTGTTAGAGTATAAATAAAATCTGTAAAATTTTAAAGCTCAAAGTTCAATGCCAAGCGAGATATTTTATTTAACAGAAGTCGCCTACATCGAACGGCCAGTTTGGACTACATCCCTCTACTTCCTTCTTTAATGACGTCACTAAAACAGTTTTTTGACTAACCTCCGCCCACAGGAATACACAAGAGTTGCGTTTGTAGAGTGTGTTTGTCGCCATGTCGTCGAAACGCTGTTATTTTCATCCCGCAGTCCAATCACCGGGTCTGATTCCGGCTCAAATTGATAGGGTAAAATTAAAGACATGTTTACAATAACACTGAGCGCGTGCATCTCCACGTTATGGTAAGAGGCGTGACCTTTCCGGGCAAGATGCGCTAAACTGCTGTCGAATCACAACACAGGAACCGCTGGCACAATCAGAACTCGTTACGTATTTCTGAAGGAGGGACTTCATAGAACAAGGAAGTCATCAGCCCGTTTTTATGACAGTGGAAACAGCGGTATACAGATAAGTAAATTATGTGAAAAATACTGTGTTTTTTTACACGCGAAACATGAACACATGTTATATTGCACACTATAAACACAATCAAAGCTTCAAAAAACCACGAATAACGGGACCTTTAAAAATAATGGCAATGCCAGTATTAGAGACTCCTAATTTGCTGTGGTTAATGTTCAGTCTGCCAACTATCTTGTGTGCCAAATTTCATCATTTTCCCGGAGGTGGTTCTATGGGCTGCCATAGACTTCAAGAGCGAAAGAAGGAAGAATAACAAGAACAGGTGTCTTTGCACCTTCGGTGCTTGGCCCCTAATAATAACAATAATTGTTGTAATTCTTATTGCATCTCTGTAACATTCCTTTATTTCAAAATACAACTTTCAGTGTGTCAGACAAATAATAACCAGAAGCACAGGCAGTCAGGTTAGACAGTCTCACATAATTAGTAGTTGTGACAAATGGTAGAAGGTTAATAAAAGGTTATTATTGCATGACTGCTTGAAGTGTTGGTTTATGAATGAATTTTCTGAAATTGCTCGATCTGCATCACAGACACTTTTTCTGAGTCAACCATGTCTGCACACTTTTAAATTTCTTTTAGAAATCATTATCATTATGTACTGTAGGACACTATAGGAAATCCAGACTGGTGTTCCATATGTAGTTGTTTTTTTCTCTCTTCTCCCTTTTAGGAGAATGAGGAGTGTGGTTAGTTAAACTGAATAATCTTTCAGTAAACCATTGATTGTTTTGAGTCATTTGCTATTTACTGTATTATGTGGTTTAATCAGATTTAGTGTGTTTGCTACAACAGGACAGGAAATGTGTTGGTGTTTGTTGCATGTATAAAATGTAAGATTATTTGATATATTGTCTGTTGTTTTTTTTACAATATTGCTACGTTTAAGTCTTTATTTGGATTTTTTGGAAATATTTCTCGTTTGCTTGCATATTAAGCACTATTTTTTTACATTTTATATTTATGTCTGTAGAAAACCAATAATAAACCAATATGAATAAGCCAAAATGAAAAGGATTCCCTGTTAATGTTTTTTTTCTACTCACCATTGTGTTAGCACTTTAGTCCACAAACCCTTAGAAGCATACCTGTCAACATTGGGATTTGTAAATAAGGGAAATTTTCTCCAGTTCTCTGACGCACAGTGTATACGTTAGCATTCGAATTTACTCACTTCATTTTGTTCACTCCTTGCAGATATAGTGCACTCAAATGCCATACACTATATAGGGATTAGTGAACGAGTGAGCGGTTTCAGACGCAGCTAAGAGGCGTTTCTCAATACCAAGTTCGCAAAGTTCGGACTTGGCAAGTTCGAATCAGGAGAACGAACTGCCGTGATTCTGCAAATTGCAAAGCAGCGTACTTGATAACGTCACTCAGCTCGCTCTGGCTTCTCCGGTTATCTCGGTATGTATATTTTAGGCAACAATAAAACAAAATTAGTTATAAAACACCACTCTGCCTCTTTTCGTTTTATTAAAAAAACAAAAAGAAAACATTAATAGCCTCACAAATGTGGTTCAGGCAACGCGTTCATTGATTATCTTCAATGATTGCACATATTGAGAAATGGCTAATTACTTCACTGGATGTTTTCTGACGTTTGCCGCCTGTACCGAGGAAAGATAAGTGTGCTCTACATACTCTATCAGCGTGTCTGGATGATGTGAAATCATGGATTTCCAAAAATTTTCTTCTCCTGAATTCAGATAAAACGTACTCTGTTACTAACGTAACCTCGGTTCCCTTAGATACAGAATGGAGTACTGTGTCGTCTGCCGTTTAGGCAAGACGCAATGGGGAAACTGAGGCCTTTTTTTAATCACGCAGTGAAAAACTGCACGGCCATTGGTTCGTGGAGTTTAAGAAAACTCCAGCCGGGAGTCGTGCGAGCCCGCTTAGCCCCGCCAAAATGGCCGGGGTCTTTGACAGAGCATCCGAGCAGAGCACTGAGGAGGGCTTGCACTGAGGAGGACTCTGTAGTCGTCCTCCCATTTCTATATATTCTTGGAGCCCCTTGGGGCCTAGAGCATATATAGGGAATGGGAAAAATACGTTATTACCTGGACTTTGATCAGGGCCATAAACGGGTACACATAAGCTGGTCACATTGGTGAGGCTTATGCAGAGAGAACCTGCGTTTGTAATGCAGGGACACTAGATTATAAAATCTGACAAAGGTGGATGGCGAGGCCCAGCCAGCCACCTCACAAATTTCCGCAATGGACACGCCAGTGGACCATGCCCAAGAAGAGGCCATGCCCCTTGTGGAGTGTGCTCTAAGACCTATGGGGCATTGTAGGCCCATAGGCCATCTGTAACAAACAGATGCTCCAGCACTCGGAACAGAACGGGGTGATGGGTGGCATAAATATTCATGAATAAAGCTCTTTAGACAAAATAGTTATGAGTCTCCATTTAGTAATAAGGGAGAACGAGCTGTTAGCACTGCATACATTAACGAGCTTTTAGCACTGCATTCAGCTGAGTGCTGTCAGTGCTATGTTTGCTCTCATAGCGTGCATAGATGGGGAATCCCCTTGCTGCCGGGAGGATGAGATGCGGGAATAGACCGGCATGAGCTCACCTAGCCCCTTTCAATCAGTTTTGTGATAGCATTGATCTTTTGTCTCAAGCCAGAGATAAAAAGAACAGTGGAGGTCAAGGGGAAGAGCCGTCTTCAGAGAAACGGTCTGTGAATGCCGCGCGGTGAGAGCGTCCATCTTCAAAGGAGGCGGCTTGCGGGGGCTTGGCCGGCAAGTGACGCACTCAGAAATTCTGCATTTTACCACAAACACCAATGAAATTGTTATTTTATAAGAAGCTTATTCCATGAGTCTCACCTAATAGTTACAGGGGAGATTGTCATGAAATAATGCTGTTAGTGCTGCACTCAGCTGAACCCTAAACAGCGTGTGACCGGCTGGACGGCTGGACTATTGCACCGGGAAATCCCCTGCTGCAGGAAAAGGGAGACACGTGGGATCTAGACCGTCGAGAACTCACTTAGTTCCATTCACTGGCCCTGTAACCCTTTGTTTCTCATCTCGGCTTGAGAGAAGAGAACAGTGGAAAACGAGGGAAGGAGCTGCTTTTTAGAAAAAGCAGTTTGTGAATGCGGCGAGGCTCGCGCTCTCATAGTGAGAGCGCTCGTTGTCAATGAACGCGGCTTGTGGGGCCAGCAAGCGAAACGCTCAGAGGTTCGGCATTTAACAACAAACACCAGAGAAATATGTTTTCAGAGTTAATATATTCCATGAGTCTCACCTGAGTACTTTTCTTAAACTCCACGAACCAATGGCCATGCAGTTTTCACTGCTTGATTAAAAAAGGCTTCAGAATCTGTGAAAACATGAGTTTCCCCGTTGCGTCTTGCCTAAACGGCAGACGATGCAGTATGGAGTGTAGTATCGAAAGGGAACGTTACTGTCTTCAGCCCTTCTGACTCCAGAACACAAAATCAAATTGATCTTGAGTCATTAAATTCATTTATCTCTCCCCATATGAGAAATCTGGGTGTGGTAATTGACAACTGCTTGAAATTTGACAAACAAATCAGCACTGTTGTTGGTTCAAGTTTTTTCTATCTTCGTTCTCTTTCGAAAATGAAATCTTTCCTTTCGGAGGGCTCTTTAGAGATTGCAGTCCATGCCTTCATTACATCAAGGCTGGACTATTGCAACTCCCTGTATTACGGTATCTCAAAGACCCAAATTTCTAGATTACAAGTGTTTCAAAATGATTTCTGAAGGGACGTAAAAAAATCGATCACATTACGCCCCTCTTGAGATCTCTACACTGGTTGCCTACCCATTACAGAATTGAGGATAAAATCTTACAACTTGTTTATAAATCTTTAAATAATCTAACTCCTTCTTATCTGACTAACCTACTTCACCCTTACACTCCGGTGAGAGGACTAAGATCGGATGGCAAATTACTCCTTAAGATCCCCAGAACCCGCCTAAAGACAAGGGGTAGTCGAGCTTTTGAAGTGGCTGGCCCACCACTTTGGAACAATCTTCCTAATTCTATTAGAATGGCTTCCAGTTTATCTGAGTTCAAATCATGCCTGAACTCATCTTTTCTCACTTGCATTTTGTAATATATATATATATATATATATATATATATATATATATATATATATGCTTGTATGTGTGTGTATATATGTGTGTATATTTCTCTGTTTTTTTTTGTTGTTTTTAATTGTTTCTTGCATAATTTATGTATATCTTTTTCTTATTGTTGTACAGCACTTTGGTCAGCCTGTGGCCGTTTTTAAATGTGTTTAAATAAAACAGCTAATGTTCTATATACTGCCACCTGCTTTACCGGAGGGAAATGTAGCAAACATATCAAACACACCCAGTGGGATTTTTTTTTTTATAGAAAGATTAAAAATACGGGAGAAATACGGGAAAATATTTAAACAGGATGATGACGGGATAGAATGGTAAAATACGGGAGAATCCTGGGGAAAAAACAGGAAGGTTGACAGGTATGCTTAGAAGTCTGATTCTGTATACACTATGCTGGATTATGTCTGCACTGAAAAATTGCAGTGAAGAAACAATTTTCAACAATTTTGCTAGTAAATTTCAAATAATTACAAAACAAAAGGCAAGTAACACATTAAATTAAACGTGAAATTGTGAAGTAAAAATCTGAAGTACTTTTTTGCAAGACATACTCCAATAATCCTTTTTTATTTACAACCTCAAACATTTCTCTTACATATCTATTCCTTATTTGTTCTCAGGTCATGGATTTCCCGGGGCACTTTGAGCAGATCTTCCAGCAGTTGAACTACCAGCGGCTGCATGGACAGCTGTGTGACTGTGTGATCATGGTAGGCAGCCGTCATTTCAAGGCCCACCGCGCTGTGCTTTCCGCCTGCAGTACGCATTTCCGAGCCCTGTTCACTGCTGCCGAGGGAGACGCCAGCACGAGGATGATCCACCTGGACTCAGAGGTGGTGACGGCTGAAGCATTTGCTGCTCTCATGGACATGATGTACACATCCACGCTGATGCTAGGAGAGAGTAACGTTATGGATGTCTTGTTGGCTGCTTCTCATCTGCATCTAAATGCTGTGGTGAAAGCCTGTAAGCACTACCTTACGACTCGCACTCTGCCCATGTCTCCTCCGGCAGACCGTGGTGGTCAGCATCACGCTGAGCAGCAACAAGCAGCAGCGGCTGCAAACTCTCATCTCCAGCGCTCATTTCTGCTGCAACAGCTCGGTTTGAGCTTGGTCAGTTCTGCCCTGAGTGGGGCTGAAGATGGGGGAACAGGGACCGGGAGGAGAACGGGTTCAGGGTGCGGTAGCGGGTTAGTGGATCAGCATGGTTCTCACCCGACACGCCGCTTCCTGAAGCGCAAACAGCCCTTGTCTATGATCGCTCCGGAGCGAGGGAGGCCGCGCCTCTCCTCACAGATGGAGGGGATTGTGGGGGAATCGGAGGGCCGAGAGGGTGGAGAGGAGCTTCTGTCTCCAGATTCCCACAGTAAGATGGTGGATGAGGTCATTGCTGGGGTCATTCCGGGGGATGATGGAGGTTTACTAGAGCAAGATGAGTACCGAAGGGGACTGACCCATGAAGACATGCAACTTCCCAGTCAGTCAGATGGAGGCAGGGGAGCAGGACCGGAAAAAACGTTGCTGTTGCCGCATAAAGAGGAGTACCCTGATGCGAGCCATCACCATAGCGAGGGGATAAAGATAAAGACTGGAGGTGAGGAAGAAGAGGAGCAGCAGCAGCACATGCAGGTTGTGGTGAAGAGTGAGCCACTGAGTTCTCCCGAGGCTGTCGATGAGACTAGCGATGTTACCTCTCAGGCAGAAGGGAGTGACCAGGTAATTGTTTTTGATACTAAGCTAGTGGGACTGTAACATATTTTGTTACTGGATTTTTAGGCACACATGATTTGTGAGTGTTTTGCCAAATTGTCCAGGCTAAGTTAGTATTTTCTATTTTGGTTCCTGAATTTCCTCATGAAACAAACTGCATACCTTTCCATATTAGAAAAAGTAATATTCATTGTAGATCTATAACCATTTTCAAAAGGAAATGCTGTAATTTATGATTTTCTTCATATATTGTTCCTGAAAAAAATATATACACTACCATTCAAAAGTTCAGGGTCAGTAAATTTTTTCTTTTTGAAAGAAATGAATACCTTTTTATTCAACAAGGACACATGAAGTTGATCAAAAGTCACAGTAAAGAAGACCAGCATTACTTTTTTTTTCAACATGATAATAAGATATGTTTCTTGAGCAGCAAAGCGACATAGAATGATTTCTGAAGGATCATGTGGCACTGAAGACTGGAGCTGAAAATTGCCATCGCAAAAATAAATTACATTTTAAAATATATTAAAATAGAAAACAGTTATTATTAATAATATTATTTCACAATTTTACTGTTTTTGACTTTTTTTTTTTTTTTTTTTTTTTGACCATTCTAGTAGATAGGAGCTATACTTCTATGTGTATTGCCTACTTAGAAAATAGTTGCCAGGGTGTTACCAAGATGGACTTGGTAAATATTTAGTAAATACTAGTACTTACTTAGTAAATACTTAGTATTAGTAAGTATTAGTACTTTGTAAATAATACTTAGTATTATTAAGTAGTTTGGGTGGGCGATAAACTGAAACAGATTAGACACGATTAATAGATTTATTAGTAGAGATTTTGGACTGTCTTATTTATTGCGGTTACACTCACGTGACGTTGCTGTGCTAGTACGCAGTCACAAAAGCTTATCGTTTACATGCGTTTTAAAGTATTTCAGTTTAAAAACAAGTGATTTTAAACCATTGAAGCACAGTAAGCAGCAAAAGACAACTCATTTCGCTATATGCACGTGCTGTCAGAGAGTTTCTCAGCGACGTCTGAGAGACGCGCACACACAAAGCCGCGTGTGAGAACTGAACTGAGTGCTTTTTGACAACTAATTGGCCTTGAACAGTCAAACACAAACACTTGTATGTCAAAGTGACCATGTCTTTGCAAGTAAATACAGTCATTTATGTATTAGTGAATGTAAACAGTTGAGAACAAAAACACGAGTATATTGGATCCGTGCAGTCGGTCTTAAAGTGATAGCATCCAAATGTACCTGCTGTTGTTATTGATGTTAATCAAGCAACAAAAAAGAGAAAATTTCTCACTGCTCTTGACTGAATCACTTTTGTAACTTTAATAGGAATAAATGTATATTTAATTTACAGTGTTTTATTTTATATATACACACACATACATACATACATACATACATACATACATACATACATACATACATTTGATTACTTTAAACAATTTATGTGGTATTTCTATATAGGCCTATCTAGTGCTTGAAGTTTTTCAGGCAGGTCTATTTCATTTGTGTCTTTGTTCTATTGTAGTTTTCCTGTATGGTTGTAATTATTAGTTTTTTTTTGTTCTTTCTTTATCACTGTTTACTTGTCTTCAGTAAGCTCGAGTTTAGTTTTTTTTTTTTTACTTAGGGTAGTATTCGATTTTTGTGATATTGGAAATGGTGACAAGAATTATAAAATTTCAATGGTAAAGAAAAAGCAAAAACAATTTTGATATAACCTTATTTAAAGCAAAAATAACTATATTGTGATATATATTACCGTGAAATAAAATTACTTGTATCATGATATAAAATTTTCATCATATTGTCCACCCCTACTTAGTAATAATGTGATGTTTCCTCAGGTGGAGCCAGTTGGAGAAAAGCTGGAGCTGAGTCCAGAGGGCAGCGAGCGCAGCTTCTCCGATCCCCAGCCCAGCTCTGAGCTATTGATTAAAGGGAACAAGGGATTAGGAGCAGCGGAAGACAGAGGAAGAGGAGAGGACCTCTCCTGCAGTGATGCTCTGGAGCCCTCTTCCGGATTGCATATCTCCAGTTTCCTCAGCACAAAGGCCTTTGCTGGCAGAGGGCCATCATCCAACCTCGCCCATAGTGTTGATAATGTTCCCAACACTACAACCGGAGAGTTTCAAGCAGACCACGATTCTGCTCGCTTCTTCCTCCCTACTGATTCCATCAACACTGCATCTTCCTCTCTGCACCTTCTTCCAGGCGAGTCGCAGGTCTGCTCTGACTTGCAGCCAGAGTCCCTCCTTCTACGGCCACTGCATGATGGAATAGCATCATCCTCTTTGTTAACGCCGTCACGTGGTGGATCGGTGGACCAGCTTGCGCTCGAGTTCCAGCGCAACATTTTGGGATTACAGACGTTCTCTCGTTCATCCAGGGGTGGCGCTGCAGGGTGCCACTCATACCGGCGCATCGCTCCCAAAGTTCCGCCAGGGGGTGCTTCAACGCTTACAGATGGCCCTCAGCAACTTGACGTTGCTTCCTCGTCCTCATCCTCCTCAATGCTTCTTAATGGAGTAAACTTTGAGGGTTCTGTCAATGTGGGTCAAAACGGTGGCAGCTCCAACTTGAACCCTCTACCCCAGTTGACAAGAGCCTCTGCAGATGTTCTGTCAAAGTGTAAAAAGGCACTATCCGAGCACAACGTGCTAGTGGTGGAAGGCGCCAGGAAGTATGCCTGCAAGATCTGCTGTAAGACGTTCCTCACTCTGACAGACTGTAAGAAACACATCAGAGTTCATACGGGAGAGCGCCCATATGCCTGTCTGAAATGTGGCAAACGCTTTAGTCAGTCTAGTCACTTGTACAAGCACTCAAAAACAACCTGCTTACGATGGCAGAACAGTGATATGTCTAATGCCCTGCTCTAATTCATCACATTCGCAGTCACTCCAAAGATGCCATACAAGGATGACTGGTTGCCACCAGTCAGTTTCTCTTTTGTGTGGGCAGACCTGTACACCATAATCTCACATCCACCATTACAGTAGCTCTAGTAACTTTTTTAAGTGTTTCAACACTGTTGTATGTTGTTAACATGCTTCCAATTAACATGCCGTTGATGGTACAAATTAAATGGATAGCTCACCCAAAAATCAAAACTAACCTGACTTACTTACTTCTGCAGAACACAGATTTAAAAAAAAAAAAAAAAAAAAAAAGTGTGTATGAGTGTTTTTCTTTTTGGTCCATACAGTAAACATCAGTTTTAATATTATGGACAAATACAGTTGAATCGTTTTTCAAAATATCATCTTTTGTGTTCAGCTGAAGAAAGAAATTCATACAGGTTTGGAACAACATGAGAATTTTCATTTTTGTGTGTACTATCCCGTTAGGTTCACTGTGAATTTTTTTTTTTTTTAAAAGAATGGTAATGGAGAGGTCTGCTCTAAGCATTGCAAGCAGATGTCAGACAGAACCTTAGTAGCTGAATCCTGGATCATGATGATCAGAAGCTTTGAGTTTCAGTCCCTCTATGGAAGTTATTGTTGTATTGTCAGCTGTGTATTGTTGAAGTATTTTTGCTTCTGTTTACCATTAGGCCAGTGGTTCTCAACCAGGGAGCCGGGGTGAATTTGCAAACTTCCGGGAAACCCTTAAAATGATTGAAATTGAGTTATATTAACAATCGTGATACTTAGATACTTAGAATAAAGATGTACAACATTAAACTTTAATTTTTTACTTTATTAGTATAGAAGTACATGTCAGCTTAAATAGGTGGGCCTTCAAAAATTGTCTAAAAAGATGAGAACCACTGCTTCAAGCGGTGTTCCAAAACCAAGCGAGCTGCCTGGCTGTCCACTGTCTTCTAAGGCAGCATCCTAACTGAAATGGAACCTCACATTGGGACATAGACAGTTGCTTTGTGCGCCACACATAACGACTAACGTTTCAGAGCTCCAAAGGCAGGAATGAGCAGCTCCAGTCCTTGAGGGCCACTAGCCAGTTTAGCTCTATCCCTAATCAAACACCCCTGCCTGTAATTTTCTTGTAATCCCGAAGACTTTCAGGACCGGAGTTGCCCATCCTTGCACTAAAGTGAAATGGTGATGGGAGGAAAAAATATTTAAGTGCTGCTTACATTCACACGTGAAACTTTTTTTTGCCCCTGCAAAAAAAAAAAAAAAAAAAAAATGTTGCATTTTCGCACAAAACGTTTGGATTCTCTTGCAAAAATGTGGTGTTCTTGCAAAAGTTTTCATTTCATTCCCCTGAGAAACTTTGCATTTACTTGCAAACTTATATTTCAATGCATTTGTGTCCGCTAATGCAAAGTTTCTCAGGCAAACAGAAACTTTTTGCGAGAGAATGCAAAGTTTCTTGGAGGAACGCAAAAGTTTTTGTGAGCTAACACGAAAGCACTGAAATATAATTTTTCCTCCTATTTAATTTTCCCCTATTACCATGTCCCTTTAGGGGCTGTGTATAACTTAAAGTCCACTGGAGTCAACTTTTGATGTAAAGTCCTCTTTTAAGTTAGAAGACCCTTTAAAAGTCAGTTCACTCAGCAGCTATATTTGGCAGCTATTTTCCTAGATCAAGTCCTGTCAACTTGATGTCCCCTCACATTTAAATAATTCATATGTTTTACAGAATCTGTCCAAATGTTGTTTCTTATGCTAAAATAGCGCTAAAAAGTTTCAAAAAAGATTTCAGGTTGGTACCAGTGCGCATGGTCTATTCTAAGCCGATTGCCGACTGGGTCTTTTATTTAGAAGGATGGGACTTATTCCATCATATTTTGCATTGCACTTTCTCTCGTTCATAGTAATATGAGTACATCATCTTGGTTTGATGTTAGAATGTTGCTAAATAGCATTTTTTTTTAAATATATTTTAATCAGTATTTTTTCAGTATATCTATAATCACGCATCTGTTTTGGATGCATTTTCTTCCAGTGAGCTTGGCGCAATGCATTCTGGTATTGCCTTTGTCGTGCAGGATTCATGTGATTCTGCTTTAGAATTTGGGCAGAATCATCAGCCTTCACATTAAGAAACTGCCTTAAAAAACTGTCTAGGTTGTAAGCTTGCAAGGTTTTGGAACACCGCTGATATGTAGCAAATGGTTTAATAGATGAGTAGCCTACCAGAAACACTACTGGTACACTTTTACGGTTAAAAGGTCAAATAAAATGCCTTCTATTATAAGGCAAAATGTGAAACAAGTAAGGCTGACCATATGTGGAAATAAATCAAAAGTGACGAAAGCCTTGTTGCCCAGATGTCTCTAAACTAATTAACACCTAACTCATACTAACACCTAATGATTAAACACTATTTGGTGTTTTCTATGGACCACAATTATTATCTTGTATTTTTGAAAATATTGTGAAAATGTGGTATTATGATCAAAATTAAGGCTATTTCCTTTTGCACAGAAGAGGTGAATGTAGGAACATTTTGACTTATAGCACTGTGTATTTGTGCCTTTTTCTATTGTATTCAGATGTTCTTATATTGATAAAGGCTGTGCAGATAGAAAGCATAAACAAAGCATTGCATAGATGGACTTTCAGCGTGTTTCGCTTCTGGTAAAGCTTACATTGATGCCTCTGTGGCTGAAACTGCTATTAGTGCTGAGAGAATAGACTACAATGTTTATGGCTACTCATTTTCCATATTAGCTCAAGCACATGCTTGGTGGTTACGTTCATTTTAAAGAATTTGAGCAAAATCAAGTGGTAGCTATTAGTCAGGTTGTCACTTTAGAAAAGGGTGTTAATACATTCATGTGCCTCTTTTGACCTTCCAGAGCACAGAGCGAATGTTAGTGAAAGAAAATGAACTTTTATGTAAAAATTGCACCTTCAGTCTTTAAGGCTGTAATGTTTTATGGTTTGTGGAGTAAGTAATCATAGGATTTTAAAATCGATCCGTAATTTGCTGTAAATAAAAATAGATGTTCAGTCTTTGTATTAGTGGTTGTTTATGGATACTGTTAAGAGTTAATATTATATTATGGTCTTGTCCTAGTATTTTGTGAGAAGTGTTGTCTTCTGTCATGTGTTTGATGCTGTACTGAGAGGAGTCCTTAAATACTCTTAAGTATAACCATTAAGATTTAAAAGCTGCTTTTATAAACACATTCCAACCTGTAAATAAGCTATCTTACTGTAGATTTTTGCATTTTATTTATGCCATCTTTTATTTGACCATAGTAATGCCTTTTATGGTAATGCTTGGTATGGTAATATGGTAATGCTTTTATGCTAAATATTGCCCCTATATGAAATCTTGTTTGATTGGATTAACTCGAAGGGACTGAATATGGAAAATCATAACCTAACCCCTTACTGAAGACTGCACATTAATCTAAAACAAAATGGACACATTTAAGTTTATAAATTATTGTACTTTTATTTTTTCAAATTATTGAAATTGTGTAATTTTTTTTATTTTTATTTTTTTACATGAATCTTAAAACATGAGTGTTTATGCAACAGTTCTGTTACATCATTTCTAGTATAATCAAAATATACTAGGGATATCAGAAATTCAAAACCAGTTTAAACTTTCAGTTTACACATTATTTGTCACAAAAAAGATGACCTTAAATGTATGTACATATCATGTGTTAACTGTAACAGTAGTCATAGATGACTGTTCCTTTAAATTAATTGAATCACAAATCACAATGATTTTTTTTTTCTTCAGATCTAGAGATGCCAAAAGTGAAGGAATTAATGTGAGTTTGTGTAATGGCTATTAATCGCACATTGTTAGAACACTCCTTTTTTGTACTGGTTTAAAAAAATTAGGTAAATAAAATCATGAAGAATACTAGACATTCTCTCTGTGTTTTCATTAATGTGTTTGTTTTTGTCCGGTTTGAAAAGGAAAGACTAAAAAGTACTAAACTTGCAAAATATTTAAGAACCTAAAGACTTGCATGGATCTTGCTGGTCTTTGCTGAGTTTGCTCTTTGTAGATCATTGATCTCAGACTGTGAACCTTGTCTGTGTACTCTCAAACACTGGTCTTTTGATGTTAGAACACAAACGTGGGTTCTGCATTGTTATTTTAAAGGGAAAGTTCACACAAAATGACAATTCGGTCTCTATATACTTAACCCATTTGCTGTTATGTCCAGTTATGTTATGTCTAGTAAACTATGTCCAGGTAGCTTCTTATTTATATGACATTTATGCCCTACTTGTGACATTTATGGGCTAAATTTGTTGTGATTTTTTTTTTTTTTTGTAGGGATATATAATGAGCATCACAATTATTTATATATATAAACACATTTAAAGCATTTAGTTTAAATTGTTAGTGTATTATTTTTAATCCACTTAGACAAAATAAAATAGGATTTTAATATAGGCCATTTATCAGTTATAGGCCTTAATATGAAAGTAATTAATTTGGCTTTTTTTGGAGCTATGGTCACTGTATACTGTTGTTTAGAAAAGAGCTGTGAAGATTTTTCAAAAATTCCTTGAAAAAACAATAGCATACAGGTTTGGAACAACAGGAAGGCGAGTAAATAAAGACACAATTTTCACTCTGGCAAGAACTATTCCCTTAACTGGTTCTATGGTGTCTCTTTCTACAGTTTAAGTTCTTTAGGCATGGGTTCTCCTCTGAGTCCAGCCAGCAGGTTATTGGCAGCAAGAGCAGACATGGCATTCCGTGTCGTATAGGAAGCACTGGCAATGTGGGGAAGAATCACTGCAAATACAAACATAAACACAGAATACTCGAATGTTTTCAGAGAAGACCTGCATCAAATACTTCAATAAAATACATACATGCACACAGGCATGCTCACCACAGTTTTTGAGTGTGAAGAGAGGATGGTGTGTGGGCAGCGGTTCAGGTGTGGTGACATCAAGCCCGGCTCCAGCAATCAGACCAGTGGACAGGGCTTCATACAGATCCTCCTGATTGACCACTCCCCCTCTTTACAAGAACAACACAGAGTCATGCAGTCAAGGGCCTTTCTGAAAATACTGTTATACACCAGTACTGTGGTTATGTTACTTTGAAGTGAATGCTTAAAAATTCTATAAATTAGTTAATTTTGATGCTTTCATTTTTGAGGGTACTATTCCAAAAGTGGCAGTGATGTATGTCTTTATACAGGGTGTATTAAAGATGCCCATATGTCATGCACCATTCACCAGTGCTTACTTTAAAGTCGGCATGAAAAGGAAGTTGCAATAGTCTTCTCCTCCCCATTGTATATCAGAGTGAAATGGTTTCATGAACAAGAAAATATATGTAGGGCAGGACTTGTTTTTGTCTATCAGGAATTGATTGGATTGTTGGAATGCTTGCTATTGCTGTGATCTCATATGAGTGACAGGTTTTCCCGCCCTTGTGCCAGTAAATGCGTCTTCAAAGAAGAGATGAAATGTTGCTGCAAATGGGAAGGGATTTATTTTAAAGATTATGAGGGCACATTAAAAAATATATTTGCAGGGATAAATCATTTATAAATACTGCAATATTCCATAAAAAACAAAACAAGAAGTGTACATTTTGACTTGTGCACATGAGTAGGCCATACAAATGCTCACTTTCCAGTGATATTCACTGCAAGACAGCAGTAGGGCAGCTTAACATGTAAACAGTGTGTTGATCAGTTTATTAGACCTTGCATTTATATATCCTGACGATTTAATATTAACTTTTAAATATACTATTGTTCATTGTTAATTAATGTTTGTTCATAATACGTTATTGTCAATTTATAAAACTTCAAATTTGTATTAGAAATGTAGAAAGAATCAGTATTGTTATTGTTGACTAAAACTAAAATCACTTTAGTTCATTGAAATAAAGTTGAAATAAAATATAAATATTAGATGACACTTAAACTTTAAAAACATGGCAACTAACTGAAATGAGGTTGAAGTACTAAAATTATTAAAACTGAAATAAAAATAATTAAAGCTAAATAGAAATATAAAAATAAACTAATAAAAAATGATAAAAGCACATAAAGATTACTAAAAGTTATATAACAAATATAACGATAAAAGATAATTCAAAATATTAATAAATACTATATAATGGTAAATAAATAACGAAAATAATTGGGGTGTATTACAGTAGCATTACCTGCTTGTATTGATGAAGATGGCATTTTTCTTCATCTTGGAGAAGAGATTCCAATTGCAGATCCCATGAGTCTCTGGAGTCAGAGCACAGCATATGGCCAGGAAATCAGACTGCTTGGCCAACTCATCTAAAGAGACTGATCGCACACACACACACACACACACACACGTTCATTTGTTTTCTACCTTGTATCACAAACTCTCATGAAGGTTTTGTGAAGGTTCTGAGATCTTCCTACCATATTCTGCCTCTATCATTTTTGCGAGCTCAGGTCTCGGCTCTACATCTGTGTAGATGAACTTCTTCACCTTAAATGGCTTCAGACGCTCGGCGATAGCCACACCTACACACAAATATACACCACACAACCTCAGTTTAACCAACACCCTGAACTAATAAATCATTCAAAAATTATATGGAGTCATAAGGCCACTCTATTCCTTACCAATCCTCCCAAGTCCCAAAATGCCAACTGTGCTGTTTGCTAGTTCATGCCCACACAGCCATAAAGTTCTCCAAGTACCCCAGCCACCCCTAAACACAAGTATAAATCAGTATGGATCAGTGCATGATTAACCATCAAATGTGTGAGTGCTTTTAGTTTTAGTACGTTTTAGCCTCATGTGTGGCCTCAATGAGTCTTCTGGATGTAGCGAGTAACAGGGCAACAGTCAGTTCAGCCACAGCGTCAGTCAGTACATCCGGAGTATATCCTACACGGATTCCCCTGGAAACACACAAGCCCACATAAACAAAGCACATTTTAAGAAATTCATATCCAAATTTACTCACACAACTGACCTTTTCTTGAGTTCATCCAGAGAAAGATGATCAAAGCCCACTGACATGGTGCTGAGGACTTTTAGATTTGGACCTGCATTATTGAAACACACACGTCTCTGAATTTGTCCGTTTTTGTTCCAACCTAATGATCATGCATTGCAAGCTAACCTGCAGCGTCCAATAGCTGTGCATCAATCTTCTCTGTGAGTACACACAGTATTCCATCGCAACCTTTGACCTTCTTCAGCAGCTCCACTCGGGGCACAGGGTCATCAGAGTCCCACATCTCAAACTGCACCCTGGGATTGTGTGGGTAGAATTGAGAGAAGGTTATGAAGAGTGAGAAATGAGAAGAGAGCAGTTCATTGATTTGGCTCAATTAAATCTCCATAAACTGATCAAAACTGATCCTCAAAACAAAGTTGAACAGACTGAAATGGCAGATTGTCAAAAGATGATATTTTTTGTTTTCTTGAGCCCAAAAATAGAAATGAGTCTGTGAGTAATGTTCAGAATGAGAATGCTCAGCTAGTTGGTTTTGTATTAACTTTTTCTCCCTCAGTTAGTCTACTTATCTTTAACTTAGCAGAGTTTCCAGTTGACAAATGTTGAACAAGTGTTTGGTTTGGAAAATATGTACCTTATTACTGCTTTAGTGAGCTAAACTTGGCCGTCTCCATGTTTCATAGGCCTACACGTAAATATAATTAATTACATTTCTAGGGTACAGCGTTTTATTCAAGATGATCAATAGTTTTTCAGTAACTCTGAATAAGCGAAAAAATATTATGTGTTGGTGTGAAGAGTACCTTGATGTTGGGCCAAAGATATTCTATGGTCAAAAAGGCCACTTAAATACACAGTTATGGTGAAATTTCGCGGGCAAAAACGTCCATTGTCTATAGTTTAGTGATATATGAAGCACAGCTCACACAAAAGTCACGGTCAAAACAAGTTCGCCGAACAATGTTAAAATGTCACTACACCTTCATTTTTAGATAAAGCTATTGGTAACACTTTACAATAAGGTCTAATTTGTTAACATTTGTTAATACGGTAACAGCAATTAGCAATATTTCCATAGCATTTATTGACCATTGTTAATGTTAGTAAAAAAAAGTGCAATTGTTCAGTTGCGATGTTAACAGCTAGGCCTGCTTTTGATCTAAATTGAAGCCTATTAGTAAATGTTGAAATTAACATTAACTAAGAATAATAAATGCTAGAAGGATTGTTCATTGTTACTTTATGTTCACTAATGTAACTAATGAAACCTTATTGTAAAGTGTTAGGCTGCCCATTTGAATCAGGATTAAAAATAACATTTTTGACGTTGTGTTGCTCAATCAATAGGTTATTTAAAAAATATATTATTTAGCCTATTTATTTATAAACTTTGCGGCCAGAAAAAAGGGTCTAAATAGGCCTATAATAACCTACATTTTACGCAAAAAATAAAAATAAATATAATCAGCGTGGAATTAAAAACAGGTTTTACGAAGCTAATTGGTGTATGGTGACTGCTTCAACCTACTGTCCGGATTTGCGGAGAATGTCCAGTCCGTCCGGCGGCACCTTGCGCGTCACATAAACTTTGGGTAACATGGACATCGCGCGATGAAATCCGGAGACGGTACACGGGGCGATCTTCTGCAGTCTCCCGAGCGCTGTTCTGCTGCACCACATTACGAGCAATATTTGGTAAACTAAAGACAGAAGCTGGAAGAGGCAGCAAGTGCAGTGTGTGGACAGTTTAGGGGGAGGAAACGAATGGGTGGTGTGTGTGTCAGTCTCAGTCTCTCCACACAACATGAGTTGAGCCAGAGAGCAAATATGTAAGATAAAAATGTTTTTTGTTTGTTTATTTGTTTTACATTCCAAAGTACCATAACTAACCACTAAGCGCAGTGTATGTCTCAATTTCTGGTATCAATGGCTATTGATTTTGTTTCAGTCAATCATTAATCAGGGTCAAAAGCAAATGTGTAATGTAGGCTAATTCATGAAAAGCAATGAATGCTGAAATACACTTTAACCAAATAGATCTTATTGAAAAAGAAATAGAAAAAAGATTGAAATTTTGAAAAGTTAATGTCTATTTATATATAGACATTAACTTATAAGCACATATGTCAAAATGACAAAAAAAGAGAGAAAGAAGTCAAATAGTTTTATGTGTGTGTTACTGTAGGCCTATGTGTTAAAATCACTGGTGCAAGATCTGATTTTGAATATAATTTTCTGGAGTGGCTGACAGTTCAAGGCTGCTCCACTTCTATGCACCTTCTGAGTTGGTGTGTGTGTGTGTTCATATGTTTCTGGTCAATGGTTGATAGGTCAAACACACATTTTTTGTCCGTTCCTGAACTAGGCGGTCTCGTGCTGAAACACCGGATATTGAGTAGGCCTATACATTAACGCACATCAAACATCCCAACTCTATATTAAAGGTGCAATATGTAATATTTTTGCAGTAAAATATCCAAAAACGACTAGGCCAGTGTTATATATTTTGTTCACTTGAGTACTTACAATATCCCAAATGTTTCCAACTATTTGTAAATCGTGAGAAAATGGCAATTTTAACCAAGGCTCCGAGATGTGTGAGGAGTCGCGTGTCAATTGCGTCATACCCGCGTTACCCTCGGTTTCCGGTTTTATTTTGTAGTAACCATGGAAACACCAAAGACGCTCTAATATATTATGCGTTTTAATAGACAAGTGTACAACTGTTTTGATATATTTATAGACAGAAAACTAATTATTGTTATATAACGTTTAGTCTTATTGTTTAAATCTAATTTTCTAGATTTTTTTGCGAGTAACGTTACCATGCTTTACCATGCCTCAGAGAAAAACACTATTTTGTCAAATAGCTAACATAGCATAATCAGATGCAGCTTTATTTTTATTAACAGTAATACAGAATTTTCTCCATCATTCAATACGTTTTCAAATGAATTGCGGAAAAAAAAAGTGGAAGCGGCACCAGCGACTGTGAGATAATAAAAGTTCCGCTGCTCGTAAGGCTTGATGTTGCGCAATCGCTCCAGCGGCCTCGTTCAGCTCCCACAACACTCGGCCTTGCTCTACTTCATACTACAGTAATGTTAATAATTGCATCCATGAACATGATTTCTTCCCGAGTCCTATCCCGATTATTTCCACCCGTTGTGAGGTACAGACCACATGTCCCAAGATTCTGCACTCAAACTTGGCATCGTCAAGCTACGCCTTTGTTTTGAATAAGCTTCTAGCGACCTCTAGCGGACAGAAAATATTACATATATTTCACCTTTAAACAACATGAATATCAGTGGTACTGCCGTTTCACAAAATCATCTGACCAATTCGATATTTAAAGAAGTGTATAAGGAAAAAATATAAGAGGCTTGAATATTTGATCAGAATACTGAGCTATTTTTAAATGACTGTTTTCTTTATTTCTTTTTTTTTTTTAATTGTACAATTTTGAAGAATTATTACATAAAAGGCAACCATCAATCATTGTGAATCAAAAACTAAGATAAACATAGACAAATTCTTTATTCACTTATCTTTATTTTTTACAAGCTGTGTATTGTTGTTGTTTCTGTGCACTGGAAGCTTCTTCTGTCACCAAGGCAAATTCTTTTTATGTGTGTACACCACTGATCTGACATGTCATTTATATAGATCAGTGGTGTACTGTACATAAATATTTGTCAAGTAATGATTCTGAGTAATTCATTCCACTAGGTGGCGGTAGATAGTTTCCCATCATGAAACCCCACCGCACACGCGCAGTAGAAGAAGTGTGCTGCTCCCGTTCCTCGCGCACATTGACAGGTAGCTAATTCACAGCTCTCTTTCTATGCTACAGACATTACTTTAAACTACGACTCACTGAAATCAAGCCATCACAGCCGTAAAGGCGCATTAAGCAGAGTCGTACCTGCAGATTTGATTGATCTGTATATAGTTAAACAGATAGGCTAATTTTGTGAACAGCTCAGTTAGCCTGTGTGCTAATGATACATTGATATGAGTAAGCAATATGATAAATTAATGATTCTATGACATGTTTAACGATCTTCGATTAAATATGAAATGTTTTTGTGATTGTGTGATTTATATTGTGTTTTAGATCTTCATTTAAAGCCTGTCGTCTTTATATGGAGGATATTATACACGTAATATGTGTTATTTCGTGTTTCAAGTCTCAAACAGATTGCTTTTTTAGAAAGTCATAATGTGTTGATCATTTGATAAGTATATGTATGTTATGTGAAACGTGACAATGCATAAAAACGACCTGGCACTGCAGGCAGAATTAATTGTCAAGTCATTCATGGCTAAACTGCTCAAGGAAAACCGGGACAGGAGATTTTAAAATTGTGTCATTTAAAGCCTGAAAAAAGTTTTATAATTAAATATATTTTAAAAATTCATTCTTTCAGTTGTGAGTATATTTTTTTATAAAAAAAAAAAATGTCATCAAACCATAGAGATTTGTCAATGAATCATTCTTTTGAGTCGGTTCTTTTGAATGAATCAGTCGAACCGGTTTACAGGTGCTCGTGAGCAGGTCAAGTTGATGTTGGGCTACTGTAGATTATGTCTGAAAAGTTACATGCATAACACCCAGATCTTTGACATAAGGAAGTTTGCAGCTCTAAACTTTCTGCACTGAATTCGTAAATACTGGTAATGTGTATAATCACTAAAATGGAAAAGATTCTCTTTGTCTCTCCTACAGAATCTTACAGAGGAACACCTGGACACCCCCTCTCCCCTTCCCACTATGGCTGACTCCATGGATATAGATGACTCTCTGTACAGGTACACTGTAAATGCTGAAGCTGAATCACTCTGGCTCTGTTTCCACCTGGTATTAAAGGGATAGTTCACCCAAAAATGAAAATTTGATGTTTATCTGCTTACCCCCAGTGCATCCAAGATGTAGGTGACTTTGTTTCCTCAGTAGAACACAAATGATGATTTTTAACTCCAACCGTTGCCGTCTGTCAGTCAAATAATGCTAGTGGATGGGAACTTCTACTATAAGAGTAAATAAAACTTGCATAGACAAGTCCAAATTAAACCCTGCGGCTCGTGACGACACATTGATGTCCTAAGACACGAAACGATCGCTTTGTGCGATAAACCGAACAGTATTTATATCATTTTTTAACTCTAATACACCACTATGTCCAACCGCGTGCAGCACTCGTTAGTAAGGTCTGATCGTGCTCTGACAACGGCAGTGATGTCTCGCTCTCATTGAAGTATATACGCGAGACATCACTGCCGCTGTCAGAGCGCGATCAGACCAAACGAATCGAGTGATGAATGCAGTTGGACATAGTGGTGTATTAGAGTTAAAAAATGATATAAATACTGTTCGGTTTATTGCACAAACCGATCGTTTCGTGTCTGGGTGAACTATCCCTTTAAGATGCATTTTGGTTGAAGGGATCACAAGTGAACGACGCTAAATACAGGTGTAGACGCAAACGGGGTCTAAAATGTTTTGAGCTTGTTCTCTTTCGACCACTTCTAGAGGTAGTTGAAACGCATTCGACCGCACTGCTTTCGTAGTGGAGACACTCCTGTGGTCGAAAGCATTTGAACAGTCGATAAAGACCGCCTGCTCGCTATGAAAAACAAGGGAAGCTCGCTAGCCAGACAGGATTTGAACTTTGTCAGCTGAAGACCCAAATTTAGTTAGAAGATTAAAAAAAATGTACCAAGCACAATGTTCTCTCACCATTCCTGATTTCTAACACTCTCTCTCCGAGTTTGGTGTAGTCTTGCAGCTATCAGAGCAGAAACGAAAGCTGCTGCTCTCGTATGTTTTTCCGTCGTCTCCGGTAATGTTCATATGTAAGTTATGTGAGCTTATTTTGTCCATTAGATTGAAAGAACATACATTTACCCACCCATAGACCCTCCACTCGAAGAAATCAGGACAGAAGTAGTTGAAAGTGGAGAAAAGAGATGAATTAAAATACCAGGTTAAAACAGGTATGTGTCTCCCTCGTCTACTTGTGATCCGATCGACCAAAACGCATCTTAATACCAGGTTTAAACAGGGCCTCTGAGATAGAAGGCTTTGCTCTCTGTCATGTACAGAATCTAATTAGTTAAAATCAGATTCAGTCCAACTTTGCTGCTTCTAATCGTGTGTGTGTGTGTGTGTGTGTGTGTGTGTGTGCAGTCGGCAGCGGTATGTGCTGGGGGACAGTGCTATGCAGCAGATGGCTCAGTCCACTGTGCTTGTCAGTGGAATGGGAGCTCTTGGAGTGGAAATAGGTGAGAGGTGCCATTATGTCCATTCATACACCACTCCAGTACTTTTTTTTCATATTTGGGTTTTCATTTTTTTCCTATTTACATGCTTTTAAAGTCATCATGAAATCATATTTGACAATTCTTATATATATTTTTTGAATATTGCAGTATTTATTATAAATGATTTATTTGTCCACATCATTATTTTTTAATGCATGTGCTCTCGTAATCAAAATAACTTCCTCTCTACCTTTCAATGAGTTCTCTTCTCTGATGATGTGTTTACCAGCATGAGGGCAGGACAACCTGTCACTCACATGACATCTCAGCTATAACCACTAAAACCACAACAATCCAATTTGGACAAAATCAAGTCCCACCCTACATTTTGTCCAAGAAGTCTTTTGATTTCACTCGTATACATCACAATATTGAAGAAAAAACTATCGCAACTTCCAATTCATGCCAACTTTAAATCTCTAGAAACTGTAAATAGCTATAATTAGTACAAGAGTATTGAAAGCATCTAGTTTCTAGTATGTCATGATCTGATATGTCTTTCCTTCAATAAGCTCTTTCCTTCTTTATTCAATGAGTTATAAATTCCATACCATGTACCTCATCTACAGTCTTGATTGAACTTTTTTTTTTTTTTTTTTTTTGGGTCATTTGTGTTTAGTGCTGTAATTCACATCACTTAAGTTCTAATCAAAAATTTCTCATCATGTGCAGCAAAAAACATTGTTCTGGCAGGAGTGAAGGTAAGATAAATGTCTAGACTTAATTTCTTTCTTTGTTTCTCTATATAAACTTTTATGGAAAAATGTTTGTTTTCTTGGCATACAAAATATCATGGCTAAATTGTTTTGTTTTTTTTTGTTTTTTTTATGCAATGCACTACCATTCAAAAGTTAAAGGTTGATAATATTTTTTAGTCTCTAATGCTTACCAAGGCTGCTTTTATTTTACATATAGATACTGAAAAAACACTAATATTGTGAAATATTATTACAATTTGAAATAATTGTTTTTTATTTTAATGTATTTTAAAATTTAATTTATTCCTGTGATGGAAAGCTAAATTTTCAGCATTAGCCTGAAAATGATTCATTAGTCATTACTCAGTGTCACATGATCCTTCAGAAATCATTGTAATATGCTGATTTGGTGCTCAAGAAACATATCTTATGTTAAATGTTGAAAACAAGAACATCTTTTGTATCATTATAAATATCTTTACTGTCACTTTTGATCAATTTAATGCATCTTTGCTGAATAAAGGTAATCATTTCTTTCTAAAAACTAACCCCAAACTTTTGAACGGTAGTGTATAGAGATTAATATTAATATTGAACACCTGTTATCTATAGTATACTGTGTACTCACTTTTTACTGTTATAGGCGACGTGGACTATTTGCTGATCAGTTACTTTTCAGTTGTGTTATGACTGTGTTATGAGATTTGCACATGTATATTTGTAGGCAGTAACCCTTCATGACTGTAAGCGATGTGAAGTTTGGGATCTGGGCACCAACTTCTTCATCAGAGAAGAGGATGTGCATAGCCAGAAGAAAAGGTGCACTGTAGTTACATTTGTTACAGGGATGATACAACCATGATTTTTTTTCATATCATCCACCCTTAAAGGTGCTAAAGAGGATTTTTTCGTCGACTGAGAAACCAAAGACTGTTAGTGAGTTTTTGAAATGAGCGCATGCGTAAGAACAACCGCCCTCCTTCACAGCTCATTTCGAGGGAACGCCTCCCAAAACTCGTGCACGAGTATTGGAACACGAGTGTTTACCACCGGCATTCGCTGTGTCGTGTTAGTGGATTCATTATGTCGGACTCACCGCAGGTAACTCATAATCTGCAGTTGTTACTCCTGTCTCCTGACAAAAACATTGCATGCGGAGCCTGTAGAGTGTGGAAAGTTACTGGAGCGTGCAGCCGCGCACATCTCTCACAAGGAACGTCATGGCAGTGATTGACAAGCCAGAGAGCCAATCGTTTACGCGATGATCGCGTAAACGGTTGGCTGATGTTTTTAAGGCCCTACCTCATGCACAGATAATAATAAATATCTTTTATCAGTTAGTAAAGACAGTTTCAAGTAATATTGCAAAAATGTATAAAACAAAACATCCTCTTTAGCACCTTTAATAAAGTTACGACCCTACATGAGTGTCTCTGTGGCCTTATCCGATACTAGTTTGTTTATTTTATTTATTTCTATAAAGCTGTGCCGTGATCACAATGATTTTCTCTCTCTCTAAGGGTGGAGGCTGTCCATTCGCGAGTGGCTGAGTTAAACCCATATGTTCAGGTCAGTGTGTCCACTGATGTCCTGGATGAAAGCACTGACCTCAGCTTCTTGAAGAGATACCAGGTCAGTCTCTATGAAAACAGCTCAAGTTCAAAGTGCAACAAGCATTTAACATTATTTACCATTATTCCGATTAGATTATTAATTAGATTATACTTTGTTCATATCATACTTAATGTGGCTGTTCTTTTATTTATTTCTCTAGTGTGTAGTACTAACGGAAACAAGACTGAGCTTACAGAAACGAATCAACCATTTCTGCCACTCTCAGCAGCCTCCTATTAAGGTACAGATATTCCCAGACATACTTGCACATAGCTATAACTCTCTGTTTGGATGTTTTAAAATGCTTTTTTGGTGCAGTTCATTGGCTGTGATATATTTGGGATCTGCTCGCGAGTGTTCTGTGATTTTGGGGAGACATTTGAGGTGTCTGACCCTACTGGAGAAGAACCAAAAGAAGTCTTCATCCAAAACATCAGCCAGGTAATAAAAGAAACTCACTGTATTGCCTTCACATTTCTCTTGGCATGTGATCCTTTCTTTTGTCACATTTAGGGTGTGTTCACACTTGTAGTTCGATTCTCTTAGTTCTTTTGTTCTAGACCAAAAAAAGAAAATTATACATTTGGTCCTGGTTCGCTTAGCACTCACTCTGTCATTTTTAACACTGAACCTAAATATGTAAAACAAAAAAAACGTGTGTTATGACGTATACCAGCTAAGAACTCATGAAGAGCTTATAAAATGTGTAAAGGAGTCAAAACAGCACCAGTTCCAGTTCTGACACCTGTACCGAACTGTCATGGACAACATACGATGAGTAGAACCAAGTATGCTTGAGCATTCTGTCCTTTTTAGGTTTGCATCTTGTGACATGTCCTGTTTTTGGTTTGTTTAGCTGTTTTTGGTCTGTGCTAGATTCATATTTTTTAGTTGAATCACACCAGAGTTCCTTTTGAAGTGGACTGAGACAAGACAGTCCACTCGTTTGGTGCGCACCAATTTGAATGGAAGTTCACACTTCAGGTCGTTTTTTAACTTCCTGCTTGACATTTAATCACAGGGGAGCCCTGGTGTTGTGACATGTATGGACAGCCGAACACATGGCCTCCAGACAGGGCAGAGTGTGTGCTTTAAAGAGATCAATGGCATGAGTGAACTCAATGGTTCCACACACCAAGTTACAGGTACAAACACAAACTCTACCTTCATCATGGTCAAGGATGCACTCTACTGGCATACTTAACACTCTTGTCTGTATGCGTGTTTAGTTCTGTCTCCCTACAGTTTTGCAATTGGAGATACCTCATCATTCCAGCCATATGCTCATGGAGGAATCTTCCGCCTGGTCAAGATCCCCAAAACCTTCAGCTTTGTATGTTAACATCAACTTCAGTTGGTCTGTTTAATAGTTGTAAAATATAACTAGTAACTGTTTCCTCTATCTGTGGTCTGTTTAGGAGACGATGGAGCAGCAGTTATCTGATCCTCGGCTCCTTACTCCAGACTTCAGTAAACCCGAGGTCAGAAACACAGGCTGTCTCATTTGTTGGAGTCCATTTATTGTTATTGACATGAGATTCAGTCACTTTTTGTCTTAATAAATGTGCCCTATCCAATCAGGTCCCTCTGCAGCTCCATACTATCATGTTGTCTTTGGATGCTTTCCTGGAACAGCATGCTAGACTCCCCAACATCGGGTAAATAACTTTTTTTTTTTTTTCCCTCTTTCAAGCTGCATTTCAAAACCTGGCGAACAGCAGATCACTATGTTTTGAATAGGTTTTGACCTACACTAGACATGGCACGATAAAGCAACCAGGGCGAAAAGGTTTGGTTTATATTAGTGATGCACCAAAATTTCAGCAGCTGAAGGATTTTGGAGGGCCAAAATCATTGACGGAAACAGTTAGCATTTTTCAGATGTCAGCGTCTATTTCATGCTCACAACATGAATATACAGGGCCAAATTAAATCTATTTTTTTTCCATATCCCATTTAATCTTTTCCCATATACTGTTTTAATGTTTTAATAACCAAAAGCATGTCTAATCAATGGACCCTTCGCTAAGCCCCGCCCTCCTTAGTTACTGTTGCTACGCCTGTCAAGCTTTCGTGTCTGGCAAGTGATTTACAGTATGTATGCACCGGTGTCAGACATTTTCAAGAAGATAATTAGTCATTTTTGGCGAACAGGTGAAATATCTGAGAGAGCAAGACAAAAGGGACTGGAGTATACATTCAAGGGATATATTCACAACATAATATGCAACCGATTAGAAAATAATTTGATCAAAATTTAAGCTAAAGCTCCCAACGCGAGCAGCAGCCGCCTCATACGCTGACCATTCAAATGGGAAACACACCATTTATTGAGGAAAAGCTTTGTTCATCCACAGCAGGTTAAGTGAAATTTGTGAAAATAACCTAATAATTATAAATCAAACAGCTTATCCATAAGTCTGGAATAAACACAAGATGTTAGCCTGACCACTTTGCAATGATAACATTCTCCCGCTTATATTTTAGCACGCCAGGCTAACGTAACTCCGTCTTGCCTTTAATCATTTTATTTCACGTTCAAATATATGTATTATGAACAAAGAACCGTCATTATTTCCAAGCAATGATGTGCTGAGTTAGCTAGCTAGCTAACCTACCAGTCAGATTGTCCTACCTGGGCTTACTGCATATGCATACATCCATATTACATCATTGTTGTCATGATAAATAACACAAAATTACTGTATATGCATTATTATAAGGATAGGTTTAGTGTTGGGGTAGGTGTAGATGTTAATAAAGCCATAGACCACGTTAATATCACGCTGGAAACACAATCTGATAGGTAACGTTAGCATTTTTTCAGATTTTGCTAACGTTACCTACTGTTTCAATGGGAGGTAGCAAAATCTGACAGGGTAGCACAAATTGTCAGAACACCGGCATTTCTCCCCTTGGGTTTTAGGTTTCGGGAAGAGAAAAAAAATTCCACCACCCCGTCCAAACTTTTAGGATACCGGGTATCAGGTTAACACAATCCATAGGCACAACATGTTCCCTCACTCGAAAGCTTGACAGACCTCCCACGCCTAGTAACGGTTGTTAAACCACGATTGGCCTGTGGCAGTTTTCGGGCGTGGCTTAGCGAAGGGTCAATTGAATTCATAAAACTTTTTAATAAATTAAAAATTAAATAATAATAAAATTAATACAAATTTTATAGGGACCTATGAAATGTTTTTTTTTTTTTCTGGAATTCTGTGTTGTCTGTTTTAATTTTTCTGGATTTATGGTTTAAGACGGCTCCCTCAATGGCATACGGAGTGCAATTACCCAACCTCAATTACCATTTAGTTAATTATTTCTCATTGTCTGTGGACAGACAAATTGCATGTTGCATATTTAACTTCTCTCTTTTTCTCTCTATCTGATTATGGTTGACATGGATAATTAAAATTGTGATGGATTATTTCCCTCTTCTGTGTGTAGTTGTTTGCAGGATGCTGAGTTGCTCCTGAAGTTCACAGAGGAGATCAGCAAAACACTTAAAAACAAAGTCAGTTTTTTACAAACAGTCACATCCTATTTTGCACATCTTCACGCTTCCGTCTTTTAATTTAAAATGTGTGGTGTCAGGTATGCATAAACCAGGAGCTGGTGAGGTGCGTGTCGCGCTGTGCGAGGGGATGTCTCTCTCCTCTAGCGGCAGCGGTGGGTGGAATCGCTAGTCAGGAGGTTTTAAAAGCTCTCACTGGAAAGTTTTCTCCGCTCCAGCAATGGGTAAGTCAAAGGTCAGATGTTCTTTTGTCTTTCAAGTAGGGCTGCACGATATATCGCATGAGATTGTCACGCGCATTTCGTCAGTAAGGCCGGTTCCCTGATTACCGCTAAATCGCCATCACCTGCTTTCAAATGGAGCGCCATTTAATAGACAGAACCGTAGATCACTGAAAAGCCACGCAATATCACGTTCATATCGCAGATGAATCGCCTTCGATAATGAACGCGATATTGCGTGGCTTTTCAGTGATCTGACGAAATGCGCGTGACAATCTCATGCGATATATCGTGCAGCCCTACTTTCAAGTACACTACCATTCAAAAGTTTGGGGTCTGAAAGATTTTTAATGTTTTTGAAAGAAGCCAACAACAACAAAAAAATCTTACTGACTCCAAGCTTTTTAATGGTAGTGTATGTATGACATTTATATGAAGACATGATATTCATTCTTTCTTATATGTGTATTTATACAGTTTTATCTTGATGCAGTTGAGGTGGTTCAGCCCCTCCAATCTCTTTCTGCCGAGGAATTTGCCCCAAGGTGAGCATGACGCCAAGTATTGAGCTCCACTATCGTATTTTGTTACTGCATTTTGAGAATGCAGTAGTATTTCTGAACTTACTTTTGTTCTTTCTGACCTACAAGCACTTCCATTTTAATTCATAAATTGCCTTAAAAGAATAGTTCACCCAAAAATGCAAATTCTGTCATTTACACATTCTTTTACATCAGTGGTTCTTAACCAGGGGGCCTCAGCAAACTTACAAGAGGCCTCAAAATTATTTAAATGATTTTAAATAAGACAAAAGCATTAAAACACCACCATCAACTCCTCAACAACCTTTTTTGTTGTTGTTGTTGTTGTTGTTGTTGTTGAAGAACCATGGTTCTCACTGGAAATGTAAGGTAGCCTAATTTTGTGTGATTTCTAGATCTGGAAAAGTCATTTTTAATTAAATAAAATCTTTTACCTCCATGGGCATTTTTATAATGAATTAACTTTTTTTTTTCTTATGCCAGTTAGAAATTGTGAGTAAAAAGTATTTTTAAAATAATGTATCCTTAATCTTTATCCAGTAAATCTTGAGCCACTGGAAAAATCATGGGGCCTTCAAAAAATATTGTTGTGGACAATGAGGATCTTTGAGTCAAAAAAGTTGAGGATCACTACTTTATGTGTTGTTTTTGATGTATGCTTGTAGGGGTGATCGGTACGATGCATTGAGGGCGTGTATCGGCGAGTCACTGTGTTCGACACTGCACAAGTGTCGGGTCTTTATGGTGGGCTGTGGTGCTATTGGCTGTGAGATGCTGAAGAATTTGGCACTTTTGGGTGTGGGATTGAACAGATGCTCAGGAGAGGTGGGGATGATATACATCTGATAGGACTCTTCATTTTTTTCTTCTCACTTACTTGAGTAATGGGAAGTTGGTACAATTCTTAGAATGTTTTTTATTCCTAGATTTGCATTACTGATCCAGATTTGATTGAGAAATCCAACCTCAACCGGCAGTTTCTCTTCAGACCACAGCATATACAGGTATCATATTAATTTGATAAGTTTTCACACTTTCATTCATAAATTACTTTTCTCATTTCTTTTTGCCCATTTTCTTCCCTCTCTGTAGAAGCCAAAGAGCACTACAGCAGCAGCAGCTACATTAGACATAAACCCAGAGCTGCAAATAGATGCTCATTTAAATAAAGTGTATCCTGCTACAGAGGACATTTATAGTGATGCTTTCTTCTCCCGCCTCAACCTGGTGGTCACCGCACTGGACAACGTGGAGGCTCGGAGATATGTGGATAGGTAATCCGTGATTAACAGCAGAAATTATTTTTTTCCATGTATAATGTCTGCTTTTTCACTAATATTTGCTTCTTTTGTGAACTCACAGTCGGAGCGTATCCAATCAGAAAGCTCTGTTAGACTCGGGTACCATGGGTACGAAAGGGCACACCGAGATCATCATCCCAAACCTCACTGAGTCGTACAACAGCCATGTGAGTGTGTATACGTGTTCATATAGGCGAGTTTAATTATAGCCTTATAGTTTAATTATATATATATTTTTTTTCCAACTGTGATTGTGTTTCTTAGAGAGACCCACCGGAGGAGGAGATTCCGTTTTGCACTCTAAAGTCTTTTCCTGCTGTCATTGAACACACCATACAGTGGGCCAGAGACAAGGTCAGTAACACACAACTTTTACACACAATGCTAGGTGTAAATATTAGGCTGATTTTTCAGTGAGTGGAACTTTTGTCTCTTAGGATGATTTGAACAATTGTCTTTTTAAAGTGTCTATATTATGCCTTTTCAAATATTATCTTTCATGCAGTGCGTGATTTAGCTGTTTGAGAATGTAAAATTTGAATGATCAAAGTGCACGATGTATAAAATTATTGTCTCCTAAAAGAAAGATTTGATTTAAACTGCTGAAACGAATCATCAGTCTCACTTGCTGTTACTTACCTACTTATCAAAGTAACAAATTTGCATAATGCTAGCCTACGTTCTTCGTTGGCTGCCCGTGAACGACATCCACTTTGACCCACCCTCAAACACTGTAGTTGTATCACAGGCCTGGAAGAGTTTGGTTTGTGTTGTTCAGATGCTATTTTCAGCACTGTGATTCCACTGCATGCACCTCGAAAGGTTGAGGACACGTGCTGGAATTGATACGGAAAAATGCCGCAAGCACTGAGGAAGCTAAAATTCAGATATGGTAATAGGCTTTTCATTTCTGACACGTAGACCAATTACAGCAGACTGGGCCATCTGACCAATCAGAGCAGAGTAGGCTGGCTGGCTGACTCTTCAAACGGTCCATTTTCAGACTCTTTGGCTGTGTCTCATTTCAAAGACTGCGTCCTCCGCATTTGTTGCATTTGTCGGCCGCATACGTCATAAAGGAAGTCTTATTTCAGAACAGTAACCATTGTAAAATTGACCGTTATTCCTAGTGAACTGTAAATTGTTGTAATTTCTTAATGAATTTAGAATGTAGTTGTCCGTTTACTGAAATGAAGCAGCTTCAGTGACGTATGTGACCGACAAATGCAACTTCCGGAGGATGCGGCCTTCGAAATGAGACACAGCTTTTGAGAAATTAGGTGATGTACAATGTATATTTTGAGAAAATTAAAGTATTTTTTTTTTTTTTTGACATTTGATGCATGTAAACAAAAGTAGGAACATTTAAAATAAATGTTTAAGCTTCCTCTTTAAATTTATTTGGTGTTTGTGTGCTTTTATATTTTATTTTATTTATAACAAAGAATTGCTGTACACATTACTTCTGTAATTACCATCATGGCATGTATTTTGGAGGACAGTTCAGTTTTTTTTTTTCTTCCAAGTATATGTTTGATTATCATTGAAATTAGAGGTGATAGGAGAGTAGTGTGACATTTTGAAGGCAAGAAATACAATTTCATTGTAATATTTTTTGCGAATTTTAATTCAGAAACCATACATTTCTTTGTAGGTTTACAGCTGTTTTAAAGTTAATTGACTGCTATCTGACTTGTTGTGTCAGTATGTTCAAGGCTTAACCAACTTTTTCTCCAAAAAGTGAAAAATGTCATTACCATTACCAATACCAAAATCCACTTGAAGGCTGATCAGGTAGGGCTGTCAAACGATTAATCGCGATTAACTGCATACAAAATAAAAGTTTGAGTTTGCCTAATATATGTTTGAGTACTGTGTGTAATTATTATGTATATATATATATATATATATATATATATATATATATATATATATATATATATATATATATATATATATATATATACAAACAAATTAATGTATATAGTTAAGAGAAATATCTTATTTATGAACAAATATATATATAAATATATATATATATATATATATATATATATATATATATATATATATATATAAAAAATATAAATAAATACATATGCTTGTAAATATTTCTCAAATGAATGTGTTTGTATTTATATATACATAATAATTACACACAGTACTCACACATATATTAGGCAAACTCAAACTTTTATTTTGTATGCAATTAATTGCGATTAATCGTTTGACAGCCCTATGATCAGGGACATGATCAGATCTTTATTCTAGGACATGTGATAAATGTTTTAATGTAGATGTAGTTTTCATTTTCAAGGTGTAGTCAGAAGTACCTCCAATTAAAAATTCCCCATTGAACCTTCTTTGTGAATCTTTTGCACTTTCTGTGTGATTTTATTCAACACTTATTAAAAAAATAATTGCTCCGTTTAAGCATATTTTTCTTTCATTTCCAATGGTTGGTCAATTTTCACCTCAAACAGCCAAGGTGTGACTTTTATGACAACTTAGACTCATTATATGAAATCCATTTTTTTTTTTTTTTTTTTTTCAGATTGTACATTTAAAAAGGTCACCAAGTTTTGAAGAACTCTTTTTAATAAAATGAATGACTAAAAAATTACTAAAAAAAAAAAAAGCTTAGATATAATGAGTTTGACCAGATCACCTTTGAGCTCCTAATAGTACTTGGAAATACTGTGAGTGTTCTGATTTGTGATCTTGTTTTTGTTGTGTATAGTTTGAGAGTTCTTTCTCCCACAAACCCTCCATTTACAACATGTTCTGGCAGAGTCATCCATCACCTCAGGATGTGTTACAGGTGAGGATGTATACTATATGCTTACCTAAACACACTAATTTAGCCTTGTTGGTGTAGTTTCATTTCATTGCTTGTGTGTGCAGAGGATGATGGCTGGGGAGAGTATGGAAGGATCATTTCAGGTCATCAAGTTGTTGAGTCGGAGACCCACTCAATGGGATCACTGTCTATCTCTCGCTCGGCTCAAATTTGATAAGTATTTCAAAAGAAAGGTACTTGAACTGTTTTGCAGAAATTCTTATTTTATAGTAGTAATACATTTCTCATTGAAAATAAAGTGTGTTTGTAGAATGTGTTTACAACATCCCATTTTTACTTTAATATTTCAGGCATTACAACTACTGCACTCATTTCCACTGGACACACGGCTAAAAGACGGCAGTAAGTCACATCCGTTGCTCACTCGTGCAGAGAAACTGTATTAAAAGCCAACGGTCACGTCTTTGCCCAGCTGAAGTGTTTTCCTCTGTTTTCAGGTCTATTCTGGCAGTCTCCCAAACGACCGCCTTCTCCTATAGAGTTTGATCTCAGTGACCCTCTGTGAGTATATGAGTAAATATTCTATTTATAGACTGCTTCTCACAGTGACAGAGAGAAAAGTGATTAAAGGGATAGTTCACCCAAAAATGAAAATTATTCCATGATTTACTCACCCTCAAGCCATCCTAGGTGTATATCTTCTTTCAGACGAACACAATCAGAGATATTTTTAAAAATATCTTTGCTCTCCCAAGCCTTATAATGGTAGTGAAGAGGGGGCCACATTTTAAAGGTGCCCTAGAATTAAAAATTGAATTTATCTTGGCATAGTTAAATAACAAGAGTTCAGTACATGGAAATTACATACAGTGAGTCTCAAACTCCATTGTTTTCTCCTCCTTATATAAATCTCATTTGTTTAAAAGACCTCCGAAGAACAGGCGAATCTCAACATAACAGCGACTGTTACGTAACAGTCGGGGTGTACGCCCCCAATATTTGCATATGCCAGCCCATGTTGAAGGCATTTCACAAGGGCAGGCAGTATTAACGTCTGGATCTGTGCACAGCTGAATCATCAGACTAGGTAAGCAAGCAAGGACAATAGTGAAAAATCTGAATCAAATGTAAACATCCAAATAAATACCATACTTACACGATTAGACATGCTGCATGACGAACACTTTGTAAAGATCCATATTGAGGGTTATATTAGCTGTGTGAACTTTGTTTATGCTGGTTAAGGCAAGCGCGAGCTCCGGGGGGGGGGAACATAAGATTTAAAGGGGCCGCAGCCTGAATCGGCGCATATTTAATGATGCCCCAAAACAGGCAATTAAAAAATGAATAAATAAAAATCTATGGGGTATTTTGAGCTGAAACTTCAGACACATTCAGGGGACACCTTAGACTTGTATTACATCTTTTAAAAAGACGTTCTGTGGCACCTTTAAAGCCCCCAAAAATTCAACCATCCATTATAAAAAAAACAATCTATACGGCTCCAGGGGGTTAATAAAGGCCTTTTGAAGTGAAGCGACAGCTGTACTCATACTGTGCAAGTCGATTTGCACCACAAGAGTAACCCCAGATGCGATGTATGATGCAGGATGTAGGAGTATTGTAAGCTGAGATGCCTCTCGCGGTTCAAAAAAATAGGGCTGTGCAACAAACTCCTCTTCTCTTATATCAAAATCCTCTGACATGTCTCTTTAAAAATTATCATTTTAGACTTCTAATTTGTGACTGGTGTTTTATTTTGCTCTATCCTCTGTGCTTCCGCATTCGTCATTACGTCATGTGTTGGGTTAGAGGATACTCTTCCGCTGCAAATCGATGCATACGGCTGTCTGCCGGAAGCTAGTTATTATAGTTAATAAAGTTTTAAATATGGATATTTTTCTTACAAAAACCTATCACTTCACTTCAGAAGGCCTTTATTAAAGGTGCCCAAGAATGCTTTTTCACAAGATGTAATATAAGTCTAAGGTGTCCCCTGAATGTGTCTGTGAAGTTTCAGCTCAAAATACCCCATAGATTTTTTTAAATTAATTTTTTTAACTGCCTATTTTGGGGCATCATTAACAATGCACTGATTTACACTCGGCGCCGCCCCCTTAAATCGCGTGCTCCCTGCCACATGAGCTGTCGACTATATTACAGCGCATTTACAAAGTTCACACAGCTAATATAACCCTCAAATGGATCTTTACAAGATGTTCGTCATGCACGCTGTATGCATGCTTCGAATTATGTGAGTAAAGTATTTATTTGGATATTAAAGTTTTATTCTGAGTGAATTTGAGGCTGTCCTCCGTGGCTAGCGGCTAATGCTACACTGTTGGAGAGATTTATAAAGAATGAAGTTGTGTTTATGAATTATACAGACTGCAAGTGTTTAAAAAATGAAAATAGCGACGGCTCTCTTGTCTCCGTGAATACAGTAAGAAACGATGGTAACTTTAACCACATTTAACAGTACATTAGCAAAATGCTAACGAAACATTTAGAAAGACAATTTACAAATATCAGTAAAAATATCATGCTATCATGGATTATGTCAGTTATTATTGCTCCATCTGCCATTTTTCGCTGTTGTTCTTGCTTACCTAGTCTGATGATTCGGCTGTGTGCAGCTCCGGACGTTAACTGGCTGCCCTTGTGTAATCCCTTTCATAATGTTGGGAACATGGGCTGGCATTATGCAAATATTGGGGCGTACACCCCGACTGTTACGTAACAGTCGGTGTTATGTTGAGATTCGCCTGTTCTTCGGAGGTCGTTTAAACAAATGTGATTTATATAAGATGGAGGAAATAATGGGGTTTGAGACTCACTGTATGTCTTTTCCATGTACTGAACTCTTGTTATTTAACTATGCCAAGGTAAATTCAATTTTTGAATCTAGGGCACCTTTAACCTCTTGGAGCCATATGGATTATGAGGGATGGATGCTTTTTTTTTTTTTTTTTTTGGCTTCAAAATCTGCCCCTCCTTCACAACCATTATAAAGCTTGGAAGAGCAAGGATATTTTTAAATATATCTCAGATTGTGTTCATCTGAAAGAAGATAGTCACATACACCCAGGATGGCTTAAGGCTGAGTAAATCATGGGATAACTTTCATTTTTGGGTGAACTAACCTTTTAAAAAGATGTGATGTGTGGAAGTTCATGAAAAAATGTCTTTGTCCTCCATCAGGCATTTTGGTTTTGTTGTCAGCGCAGCTCGCCTTTTTGCTGGAATTTATAAGATTCCATATTCAGAAGAGGTAAAACAAAAAATTAACACCTCAATCTGGGTCTGTTTCTTTCTTTTTTTTTACTTGTGTGGTACCTGAATACAATTCTTGAATTAATTCCTGTAATGTTTTGTTGTTTATTTTTTGTTATGTGCTGTTGAACAATTCATAGAAACTTTCCTATGAGGCTGTTCAAAGTGTTTTAGCTGAAGTGGAGGTTCCCGAATACAAACCAGCTGAAAAGGTATGTGTTCTTTCACCAGTTATGTATGTATTTAGTATTCAACAACCACTAAAAACGGACTTCTTTCATAAACATTAAAAAAATCTTAATGACCCTAAACCTTTGTATGGTTGTGTACATAAAGCAGGGTTTCCGAAAATTGGGTTGATTTAAAAGCTAATAATTAAATCATTAAAAAAGTATGAAATTGGAATAAATTATTATATATAAAATAAAACATTGAAAATAATTATTTGTTTACCTACATGTCATGTGACCATTAACTGTCATTAGAGATCGTGAATATGTGAATGTGTTGTTAAATTATTGAAATATTAAATTAAAATTTCAGGAGGTACTTTAAGTAAATATTTTAGGTCAAAGGGGTTTGGCTGAATAAAAAAAGTTTGTGATTCTCTGATTATAGAATTGCATTATTATTGTATTGTGAACTAAATATTGATTTCAAATCATTGCTAGGTCTCTGCTGATTTCTTCCCCTTATAGTTGACATGGCATCGTAAAAAAGCATCACTTATGTTGCAGAATGCATGTATTAATAGACAAACAATTTAAAAATTTGCTAGACAAATGGCACTAGAGTTGCAGAAATTACTCACTTCCCCTTTAAGAAAGTAACTAAGGGTCTGTATTTGTATCAGCATATAGAGACAGATGAGACCGTTAAGAAGCCTGATCATTTGAAAATGACAGTGAGCAGTGAAGAGGAGAGAGAAGCGATCTCACAGCTACAGGATGCCATCAACTCCAGCTTTATAACACCTGGTTTGTTAAAACTCATCCACATACACTCATACACAACAGCTATATAAGCAAAACCATGATACTCAACATTTCCATATACTTTCCCTCTTATTTTATGTCTCTTTTTCCTTTCTTCTTTTGTCTTTAGAGAGGCTACATATGACTCCACAGTTCTTTGAAAAGGATGATGACTCAAACGGACACATGGATTTTGTAGCGTCAGCGTCGGCTCTGCGAGCTCAAATGTACGCCATTGAGGCTGCTGACAGACTACAAACCAAACGAATTGCTGGTAAAATCATCCCTGCTATCGCCACATCTACAGCTGCCGTCGCAGGACTGGTGAGAGAAAAAAAGCTATTCCTAAAGGAAATCATTTTCTATGATGATTCCTGTTGTGTTTAGTCCTTTTCTTTGTGTATTTATGAATGTGGTGTTATTCATTTTTTGTAGGTGTCAATGGAGATGATAAAAGTTGTTGGTGGTTATGGATTTGAGTTGTTTAAAAACTGTTTCTTCAACCTGGCAATTCCAGTCATGGTGCTTACAGAAACCGCTCCAGTCAAGAGAACCCAGATCAGGTAACGGCAACACTCATGCACAGATTGGCACAGATATCTGTTTCTTATCTTCATATAATTTGATCTTTTTGTGGTGACCAGAGATGATATCTCCTTTTCTATCTGGGACCGTTGGACTATCTTTGGTCACGAGGACTTTACCTTGTCTGATTTCATCAGTGCAGTAAGGGTGAGTAGCACTTGAGCCTGAAGATCAATAATGTCAAGGGCACTTTAACCTTCCGAGACCATCTGTACAAAAAAATTACTTTTTGGAAGTAGATAATACCAACATTTAATCATGATTTTCACCAACTATGGATTAAACAGCTGCTTACAGTCTGAATGTATAATGGCAGCAAGTTTGGAAGGAAAATATATAAAATTGGAAACTCCCAGAATGTATCCCAACATCGTCTGCTGACAAATTTTAACCACACTTTTTTCATAATTCTTAATGTGATAGAAATAATACAATATATTTTACAGATAATTAAAAAACCTGAACTTCATTGAAACAGAAAAATGGCAATGTAACTGTAATTTTAAAACATGTTTCTGAACTTCACCTAAAATAAAATATACTCTACTGTTCACAAAAATATTAAGCAGCACATCTGTTTTCAACATTGATAATAATAAGAAAAATTACTTTTTCTTGAGCGCAGCATATAGAATGATTTCTGAAGGATCATGCGACACTGAAGACTGGAGTAATGATGCTGAAAATTCAACTTTGCCACCACAGGAATAAATTACATTTTAAAATATGTTCAAACAGAAAATGTTTTTAAAATTGTAATAGTATTTCACAATAGTACTGTTTTTACTGTTTTGATCAAATAAATGCATCCTTGGTAAATATAAAACGTACATAAACATATATATTTTTTTTAATCAGTGGCTTCCTAAACACATTTAAGATATGTAAAAGCAACAACAAAAAACATCAGTAATGCATGAGTTACTGAGGGTTAATATGCTGTATTTTTTATTTTATTTTTTTGCATTATTGCTTACTACATAGGAAAATGCTTTATGCTTCATTTCAGGAGAAGTACGGAATTGAGCCCACTATGGTTGTTCACGGAGTGAAGATGCTGTATGTGCCGGTTATGCCGGGCCATAACAAAAGACTCAAACTGACGTAAGGCCCAACTGTAAAATGACCTATTTTACTTTGATTATAAATTTAATCTTACCCTGTAAAATCTTCTGTCTTTCAGTTAAAGGTGCCTTAGAATCAAAAATTGAATTTACCTTGGCATAGTTGAATAACAAGAGTTCAGTACATGGAAAAGACATACATTGAGTTTCAAACTCTATTGCTTCCTCCTTCTTATGTAAATCTCATTTGTTTAAAAGACCTTCGAAAAACAGGCGAATCTCAACATAACACCGACTGTTACGTAACAGTCAGGATCATTAATATGTATGACCCCAATATTTGCATATGCCACGCGATTTAAAGGGGCCACGCGCTGAATCGGTGCATAGTTAATGATGCCCCAAAATAGTCAGTTAAAAAAATTAATTAAAAAAAATCTATGGGGTATTTTGAGCTGAAACTTCACAGACACATTCAGGGGGCACCTTAGACTTATATTACATCTTGTAAAAACTGGTTCTAGAGCACCTTTAAAGTGTATCATTTCTGTCCGACGACCATCATCAAATGCAGTTGCAAAAATAATACACAATTCAGCTTCAAGATAAAATGCTTTGAGGTTCTCTTATGTATTTCCATAACTATATCCCTATTTCTCTTCTCCTTACAGAATGCATAAACTGATCAAACCTTCATCAGGCAGGAAGTATGTTGACCTTACCGTGTCATTTGCCCCTGATGTGGATGGTGACGAAGATCTGCCCGGTCCCCCAGTGCGCTATTACTTCAGTCGAGATAGCGAGAGTGGCGAGACTGCCTAACACGTGCACGCACACGCACACACACACGTACACGTACCCACACAAACTCTCCTCCCTCTTGCTCTGTGGACCACAAGTGGAGTAGCACTTGATCAGACTCAATGTACATAGTGAATTTTTTGTTTTCTACTGGTTTATTATTTTATTGCACAGTGCTGTGCAGATGCCTTAAAATAATTATATTGTGCTTCAATGTGACAATAATAATGGTTATAATATTAATGCTCTGAAGAGTAAAACAAAAAGAAAGTGTTTACACAACTTCCCCAGGGCTTATTATTGTACGTTAGTCTCTTAGACTGGGAGAGGACTCAAAAATCAATAGAGGGCTCATAAGAGATGAATCATCATGAATCAGCGGTAATTTATTTGCACATGTTTTGGGAGGATATTGGAGTTTAAGAAGTTGTCAGTCACTGTAAGCAACATAAACACCAAAGATTTCACCCCCGGTTTAAAATGTTTATCATCGGCATTCAGCAAAGTTTCACAGCTAGTTACCACTGAATGTGGCTATCAGGTTCTTTCTGCGAAGACAGTTGAGGTAAAGAAAATTCCCTCTGATGTTACACCTACAATGGCAGTTCAAAATGCATTCTCTGTAGTGCCACTAGGGGGCGCTATATTCTTTACCAAAAGTAAAGAATAGTATCCTTGCACCCATCTGCTACCATCAACAGCTTGATGGGCCGAGATACATGAGCGACAAGGCTTAAAGTATGAGACTCTACATAATCGACAATGATATAGACATCATCCTGTATGTGAAGGTATATTCATATCACTAAGTCCAACCTGCATGTTGACATCTAAAACAGGCTTTTCACAAGTTCTTTGCTGCATTTACAGTCTTGTTGATGTCATTGACTCTTAAAGTGAATACTAAAGTGTCCTTTAAGCAGTTGGCTGTTGCTAAGTACACACGTGATTGGCAGTAATGATCAGAAATCATGCACTCACATAGACACACGACACAACGTTCCACTTTGAGCTTACAGCGGATATGTTAGAATGCACAAAGAAGAGGAAAAACACGGACAATGTTTCTAGTTTGATCCCTTTAAAATAAACCTTCAGTTGCACAGAATTCCCTGTCATGATGTCCAGCATTTACAGAAAATGATATCTGATGATATCTAAAGGAGCTAAACCAGTTGTTGGAAAATGTGATGTCATTGTGACTACAGTATTCAACAGAAAGTTCAATAAATCAAAAATTAAATTCAAGTCTAAATGCAATTACCTTTTTTCCTCTGCTTTCATGTATTTTCCCAACTCTTCTAACACTTTATGTTTTGGTAGTTTGTGGAAAAGATCCAAAACGTAGCATGGATCTTCATTTGATCTAAGATCTGATAGACCACTCTGGAGGATTGCACTGTGCTGAGTGTATGTATATGGTGCTAATAATATAATAATACACTGTAATATACAAAATATACTGTTTAAATGTTTAGGGTCAGGAAGATATTTTATCCAGCAATTATGGATTTATTTGAGTATAAAGACAATTATAATGTAACAATATTTCTATTGCACACAAATGCTGTTCTTAAAGAATCCTGAAAAAAGTATTACTGTTTCCATAAAAATATTAAGCAGCACAACTGTTTTCAGCAAATGGACAATGAATTGGCTGCTGAAAATTAGGCTTTGCTATCACAGGAATAAACTGCACTTTAAAATATATTAAAAATAAAATCGAAAACTTATTTTAAATTGTAATATTTTTTCACAACACTACTGTATTTTTGATCAAATAAATACAGCCTTGGTGAGCAAAAGAGACTTCTTTCAAAAAGATTTTAAAAAATCATATAGACAGTAAACTTGAATAGCTTGTGTATGTTTAAGCTAATTGATGCTGACAGTCTCTTTATCATTGTGTTTCATATTGTACGCAAATCATAAAACACTTGGAGCTTAAAAGTGAATCTGCACGCATTTAGGTTTACGATTAACTCTGAAATGTTTCATTCACGGCTCTGCTCTTTAGAATGCAAACAACTCGGCTCTGTCCTGTTCTTGGCACGGGTGCTACTTTGAGGAGGAGGTTGACCCCTGGGTCGCTTGGGACAGCATGTCTGAGCGTGTGCTTTCAGGACACATATGCCTTTTGTTGTTTCTGCAGCTTCTCCATGCAACCACTTCAAAAGAAAATCAAAAGATGGGTTGAATCAACAAAAAAATCCTTTACCTACCTATTCACTACAACACAACAAAACCATGTTAGTTTATATGTGTTTCATAACATCTAAACTGATTTTTTTAAAATAATTTTCTCAGTGTAAAACACATATACTCTAGTTCAGACAGAGGAGAAGGCCTCAAGAATTCAATTTACCCTGGAGTGTCGAATGAACTGCCTGCCACAGTCTGTCGGGTCAAAGTTCACACCAAAAGTCTGCACCCTCCCCCTATCCCACACACACACACACAGTCGAAGCACAGATGGTTAATGGCTATCTTGTTTAACATGCATAACTACAAGCTTCTCGCTCTCCTCCTGTGCCTTCTTTTCCTGAGGAAGATGATGTAACAGAATAGCTAATATAGCAGTCTAGACACTGGACAGCTGCTTTAATGCTCATCTCATGCAAACTCATTAAAATGGGGGTTATAGGATCTTTGCTGAAATCCATTCATTAATTAGACAAACTACAAACAGTATAAATTAATTTCAACCGATCTTATTAACGTTATAGGATCTTTATTTTATTTCAGGTTAATTTACAAACATGATATGTTGATTGATAACGCACTTAAGTGTTCGAGTTAAATGCACTATAAAACTAAAAGAAAAAAATCTTAGCGCACTATATTTATTATCAGAACTGAATTATTATTATTATTATTTCGGACAGTTTCTGTTTTAAGCGGTACATTTGCTCCAGTTTAAATTGTGTAAGGTTCTCTCTCCCATTCTCCAAACTTTCCGTCACGCTCTCTCTTCTCTCCGGGAATGTGTTTCCTGTGGCCCGCTGGCTGATTGGTCCGCTGCCTTCCGGGGAGACGCGGATTGGAAGACTGCGCTCGACATCTGGAAGGGAGGAGAGTAGTGATGGGAAGTCCGACTCATTTCTGCGAATCGGTTCTTTCAAATGGTGTTTTTCAATGAGCTGGTTAACAACGATTCATTGGTTCATTTACGCCATTGCCTAGTAGGCCTACCTGACATCCAAACATGGCTTATATTATGTGCTATAAATAAGCAATAAAGGTATATATATATTGCTTACAGTAATCTAAAAACTTGCAAAGTGACAGTATTTCATCCAACTTCTCATTTTGCCGTGTCTTTGTACTATATTGAAATTGTGTTTATTGCAATGTGCTTTGACTTGCTTGTAAATGTAGTATTCTTTGTTGCAACAGAAGCTATATTGTTTTTTATTATTTTTAAACAAGGACGTTTATTCATGTGCCCCAGTTAAATTGTTAAACTGTTATTTTTTAAAACTAAGTAATTTTGAATCTACAGTTGTAAGAAAAGGTTTGTGAACCACTTGCAGAATCTGTGAAAATGTGCAAAATTTTAACAAAATAAGAGAGATCATACAAAATGCATGTTTTTTTTTTTGTTGTTGTTGTTGTTTAGTACTGTCCTGAGTAAGATATTTTATGTAGTCCACAAGAAAAAAAAAAGCAGAATTTATTAAAATAACCCCATTCAAAAGTATGTGAACCATTGGTTCTCAATACTGTGTGTGGTTACCTGCATGATCCACGGTTTGTTTGTTTTGTGATGGTTGTTCATGAGTCTCTTGTTTGTCCTGAGCAGTTAAACTGAGCTCTGTTCTTCAGAAAAAATCTCCAGGTCCTGCAGATTCTTCAGTTTTTAAGCATTTTTTTTTTTTGCATATTTGAACCCTTTCCAACAGTGGCTGTATGATTTTGAGATCCATTTTTATCAAACACGAAACACGATGCATTAAGAGTTGGGTGGTGAAGACTTTTGAATTTGAATATCAAGGTAAATTGTATTTATTTTTTCTTCCGGGAAACATGCAAGTATCTTCTGTTGCTTCCGGAGGGCAGTACTAAATGAAAAGCAATGATCTTTCAATAAAATAAGAAAAATTTGGACATCTTCTTCCTGTTCAAAAGTTTTCACCCCCCAACTCTTAATGCATCGTGTTTCCTTCTGGAGCATCAGTGAATGTTTGAACCTTTTTTTTGTAATAGTTGAGTTTGAGTCCCTCAGTTGTCCTCCGTGTGAAAAGATGGATGTGAAAAGATGGATCTCAAAATCATACAATCACTGCTGGAAAATGCTTAAAAACTGAAGAATCTGCAGGACCTGGAGGATTTTTATGAAGAACAGAGCTCAGTTTAACTGCTCAGAACAAACATTCATGAACAACCATCACAAAACATAAAAACAGTCATAGATCATCCAGGTAACCACACACAGTATTAAGAATCAATGGTTCACATACTTTTGAATGGGGCCATTTGAATAAATTCAGCTCTTTTTTTTTTTCTTGTGGATTATATGTAAACATCTTTTATGTAAAATATCTTACTCAGGACAGTACTAAACAAAAAATAACATGCATTTTGTATGATCTCTCTTATTTTGTTAAAATTTTGCACATTTTCACAGATTAGCCTACATAAAATCTACATTTTAAAAACAGTAATATTAATGTTCATAACTCGTATAAAATGTTCAGTCGCTGCTTTTCAGCTCTATACGAATGTCCAAATGAGAAGGTTCTCATTTTTTAATGAATCATTTATTGACTCGAGATTCGCAAGGAGGACCGATGTTTAGTGAACGAATCGTTCAGAATGGTTTTGGGAACCGGTTCACTGAAAAGGTCCGACTCAAACGAACGAGTCGTTCGTGAATTGGACATCGCTAGAGGAGAGGAGGAGAATAGACGAGAGGTAAACCAGAAAAAAAGGAGGAGAACGGGAGAGGGTGCTGACATCTGAGGTGAGTGATGTACTATGCCAAAATATTTAACCTGGACGTAAGAGCAGCTGGATTAAGATTTGAGAACATTTAATTCTTTCCGTTTGCCACTTTTGTTGGTTAGAAGTTTGAAAGGCTGGAAATATGTGTGGACGTGCTTCGCCCTAACAACGATAGCAGAAGGCGGATAGACGCCTTGGCAATGGGCTTCTGATTAACTGTTTCGAATATGGTCGTTGCTACAGTAACGAACACGTTATCGCTTAATATATTGTAACGATTTTGACGCGTCTTTGATGTTGTTATATCCTGTTCGTTTTAGTTGCGATGGAATGGTGTGAACGGGGGTCGTGCGTGTGGTCACAGCCCTCCTGAATTTCGCTCGTCTTAACGGGTCACTTTGAGTTTCGCCTTTGATCCTTCACTTTTACAAGAAATGTCACTTCAACATTAGGCTGTGTTTTGTTAAATAAGTGCCATTTGGGGCGTTTATTTCGCCACGGTTATTTTTACGCGCCTCGCCTCTCCCCTCTCAGGTCCATGGCAGGCTCCAGCCCCCTGTTCAAGGCCAGGCCAATGGGAATGTCAAAGCAGCGGGAATTCATAGCGTATCATACGAGGCTGAGGCAAACGCGCTTGTTTGTTTAAGTTAAAGCACCAACATGTGTGATTGAAAGAATCATTAGTGTGAGCGCATGCACAGGAGCGCGCCCGTAGGCCTGTGTGCGTATTCGCTGCTGTAGGTGCGCGTCGCAGTGGCGACTCTAGTCCTGTTTCATGACGCCCGTTCTGCGGCAGGCACAGGCAGCTCCAAGAGCAGACATGTTCTCTGAAGACCATTTCACATGCTCCGTTCTTTTTATAGAAGTACAATAGCCAATTATACTGTACAGCAGTCACAAAATCTTCCACAGTAAGGCCTTTGCGAGTCGTCGTATAATTGGGTTGAAATGTAGAGAGCCAGTGTAACATTGAACGCAGCTCTGGGAATTGTTGTTACTTCAAAGCTTGTTGGTACATTTCTGGAAAGCAACGTTTTTGCCAGATGAAATGGTAGTGGTGGCTGTCTTCAGTATTCTGCCTGTTTGTTTGTGATCTTGTAAATGTGTTTGTAAATTACAAGAGGTCATTTCCACTCTGGGCCTTCTACAGTTATCCACAAGAGATGTGGGGTGTGATTGCTTTATGAGTTGCTGCACTGTTTATAAGCTCATGAGTTTATAAATATTACTAACAATCTGATAAAGAAATATATATTTCTATGTGCCTGTGTGTGTAATTTAAAGGGATATTTGTAATTTTCTTTCCTCAGTTTTTGTCCATTGAATATCTACATAATAAACATTTTTATGAATAAACAGTAATATGAATCTAGCAATTTAATAAGAGTCTTTTGAAGAAACAATCATTTTATATGATGAAGTTTTTCATTTAGTTTTATTCACATATAAACATTGATAAACGCAGCTCAAATATGAATGCTTGATGCACAAGAAGCAAGGTTTGTTCTTGTGTGTCAAGGCAATGTTTATATGTGAATAAAAACTTTGCTTTTTGAACCTTAAAAAATGTTGATTTGATTATATAGACTTTCAATGGATGGACAAAAATGATGTAATAAAAATATCTTCATTTGTTTTCTGATTATGAACGAAAGTCTTATGTGTTTAATACGATGTGAGGGTGAGTGATGATAGAACATTCTGGGTGAATTAACCGTTTAATACAATTTACAATTTATAAATGATATTGTCAGACCAGCATAATAATATGAGTGAAAATGTCATTCAAATTCCAATTTTGTGAACGTTTAAAGGTTGTTTAAACTCATTCTTCATAGTCATATTCTTTGACTTTAGTACCATGACAACATTAAAGCCAGTTGTTTAAATTTTTGGAAACAGCATGTTGTCTTTTTTCTTTTCTTTTCACAATAATCTATACATAAAAATATATAGCTAGCTGCCATTGAATTTTAGCAAGGTGGTCCCTTGCAAGGGGATCATCATATATCAGGCTTCATTGCATCAAGAAATAATGTGAAAAAATTCCTGATTTAGCCTATAAGATAAACTCAATTATTTGGTTACTGGTTGATTAGAACTTAGAATGATTTCACATGATCAGTGTCACAAATTTTACTTTTTATATTAATTATTGACATATTAATCTATGTTTATTTCCTATAAAATAATATACAAACTACATTAGATCTGAGTAGCAGATGCTGAGTTCTGTTATTGGGACAGGCATGTTGAACCATTGTTTCTGTAAAAACTCTGAGCACACATTCAGTATGCATAATGCAGGGAATTTCAGTGTAAACCTCAGTCTTTTTCAGTGGCCTTGTCTTTTTTAAACCTCTTTCTCTTCTTCTTGATCTCCTAAACTTGACTTTTATCCCTTCACTCCTTGTCTGTTTGTTGTGCAACAGCAGCTCAGTTCAGTCTGCTATAGTGAAAATAGTATCCTTGTTAAGGATTCAGATTTCCATGTGCTCTTGCAGGGATAAGGTCGCTGCTTCAGGAATGAGAGTCTTCTGGAATGTTTTGCTGAGGGCTGTTGTGGTCATAAAGTCTTATTTCCAGAGCCTGTGCTCCTCAAGAATTGTTGTATGGTGCAATGTTTGTTATAACACTCATCATTATATTTTGGTTAACTGCTGGCACAATGCTATGTCTGCCATCCTATGCAATAACATGATTTTGTTTGGGTGTAAATGTGCTTGTTATCACATGATATTTAGACTGGTGGTAGTCAGACATTATTGTATGTATTTGGTAGGTATATTTTGGGGACTACCTCATTGGGCGTTCATTAACTAGCATTTTATGGTATATGATGTTGCCTAAAATTGTCATATACAGCTAAGACAGAAGAACCACCAAGGTTTGTCATGGCAGTATGGCCCGTTTTACAATTTGGATGTAGTCCTTAACATTCCTTAATATATGTAGTCCTTAATATTTACATTTATTTATTATTTATATTTATTTATTCTACTATAAACTTCTAATCTATCTATACTGCTGTTCTGTAAAATGTGCAGTATGTCCAATGTGCAATATCTGAATGTAACGCACTAAGGGGTATAATGTGTTAATTGTTGTTGTTATATGTTTGTATATTTGTTTGTCAAACACCAGTCAGGAGTAGTGCTCCTAATTTCGTTGTATGCAAATGCAATGACAATAAATGCTTTCAATTCAATTTAATTCAATTAAATTCAACATTTTATCATCTCTTAGTGCACAATTCCAATTCACTCAAGAAACTTTGCATAAATTAAAACGTTATAATGCAAGTGAAATACATTTAGTGATAGATAAATGCTACAAGTCTCACTGTGCTGAATAGACTAAAGCAGTGCTGACTATTACCAAATCATGGTATTTTACAGATCACAAAAAGATTAGTCTGTTCCAGTTCTATTCTCAAAGCTCTGTCAACTCCCATTGAAAGTGTATTACTGTAAATATGAATTCTGACCATTTTTCAAAGTGAGGGGCAAATGTTTTTCTGTTGGCACAGATGCTGTAGATAGAGCTTAACTTGTGTTAAACCCGGAACATTCCTTCATGATGCAGCAGCTGCTTTCATTTTCATACTGTTCTGTCTGCAAATAATTTCTGTTTATCTAATGAGCTACACTGCAATATTAAAATGCATCCACCTTTTAATTTTTTGATTGCAAGACTCAACATTAAGCATTTTTTTTATTTACCCTGCCAATATTTTCGCTTGCCCCACCACAATTTTTAATAGAAACATGTTCAGGGGTCATGAACTGCGTTGTTTTATTGTTTTATAATGTTTCCTGGGGTTCACTTATAATGTTAGTATGCTTTTTACATCAAAAATTGTCATAATTTAGAAATAAAAGGCATTTTTAGATTTTATGAAATGACATACAGTGAGTCTCAAACAGCATTGTTTCCTCCTTCTTATATAAATCTAATTTGTTTAAAAGACCTCTAAAGAACAGGCGAATCTCAACATAACACCGACTGTTACGTAACAGTCGGGATCATTAATATGTACGCCCCCAATATTTGCATATGCCAGCTCATGTTCAAGGCATTACACAAGGGCAGCCAGTATTAATGTCTGGATCTGTGCACAGCTGAATCATCAGACTAAGTAAGCAAGCAAGAACAATAGCGAAAAATGGCAGATGGAGCAATAATAACCGACATGATCCATGATATCATGATATTTTTAGTGATATTTGTAAATTGTCTTTCTAAATGTTTCGTTAGCATGTTGCTAATGTACTATTAAATGTGGTTAAAGTTACCATCGTTTCTTACTGTATTCACAGAGACAAGACTGTCGTTATTTACATTTTTTAAACACTTGCAGTCTGTATAATTCATAAACACATGTTCATTCTTTATAAATCTCTCCAACAGTGTGTAATGTTAGCTTTAGCCTGTTAGCCACAGAGCACTATCAAACTCATTCAGAATCAAATGTAAACATCCAAATAAATACCATACTTACGCGATTAGACGAACATGCATGACGAACACTTTGTAAAGATCCATTTTGAGGGTTATGTTAGCTGTGTGAACTTTGTTTATGCTGTTTAAGGCAGTCGCGAGCTCGGGGGCGGGGAGCACGAGAATTTAAAGGGGCCGCAGCCTGAATCAGCGCATATTTAATGATGCCCCAAAATAGGCAGTTAAAAAAATGAATAAAAAAAATCTATGGGGTATTTTGAGCTGAAACTTCACAGACACATTCAGGGGACACCTTAGACTTATATTAGATCTTTTGAAAACACTTTCTACGGCACCTTTAAGGGGCGTATCAGCTGTGAGACTTCAGTGTAAACGCCCACTGCTGTGATTGGCTAACATCTTTCCATTTGAAATAGCCAAGTATTACTCTCTCTTTTAGCGTGTTTTTACTATTACAGCTCTCAAGGTTAACTAATCGTAAAAAGTGCTATGGCATTATATTTAGATCCTGGCATGAAAGGCTGCAGTGATGAACATTGTAGCCGATCACAGGCATGTTGTTGACGGCATGGATGCAGTGATCTCGTCATTGCAACTCAATTTCTGTACACCAACAAATGCTTTCATCATCACTAACAGTGCAAACACACACCAGACATTTACATATACATATCGTAAAAGATTGCAAAGCCTGTGCAAAAATGCAATTGATTTATCAAAGAATTCACAGTGAAATAGCAATTAACCTCAACTGAGACATTCCATTATAAACAAACTTTAAATTTGTTTATAATTATTTAATTTGTTTGTTGTTTTTAACCCCATATAACTTATACTTTCAAGACTTTCTTACGATTCAGGTTTGACTGTCATATTTGTGAACCAGCTACCTACCTATGTTTAAATCCTTGGAATCTCAAAAACATTCAGTTTATTACAGAAAATGTTTATGGCCTAAATGTGTAAGGCTTCCGTTGTCATCCACTTCTAGTTATTATTGCAAACTGGTACTTATCATATTATTTTAATTTATTATCATAATCATAACACACTGATTTGAAGCACAAATAGTTTTACAGTTTAGGCTTCCTGCAGTAATACACAGTGTTCGGCTGCAGTAGCGGCTTTTGCTAAGTTTCACCCGTTTTACTTGAAACGGGCCTTGCAACAGAAGGGGCCAACCATCCTCTTGAAAAAACCCTGAAAACCCCAGTAAAATGTCCCTGTATGAGTTCTTGTTTTTTATTTATAACAGGATGTAGAGTGCTGTCTTCCTGAATATCAGCACAATTGCAAATGTGATGGCCTATTGATTTTATACAACAGTTCATTAGACAAGTTAATGTTAGGTGACTTTCATTTTAGACTTAGAACCTTGTCTGTTTTTCCTCTTTCGCAACAAATCCACAGTAGAGCCATCGCACATCTCAGAGCAACTGAATGAGTCTGCGTTTTGAAGGAATCAGAAGGAATTGAATGACTCACTTGTTAAGAGAATGATTTGCTGCCACCTAATAGCAGGTTTAGTTTCATTACATTTTTTCCATCCATAGATATATATATATTTATCTTGTGCTTGCAACTGATAAAATCAGACCTGCGGTGCACCATGCTGCAAGAAAGACTGTCCGCACTTGTTTGTGCACCCCCCCCCACTCTCATTTTGCATTTATATAGAAATAAGAACCATTTAGTTCAGTTGGACGGATGCTACAATTATAAAATGAAAGCTTCTGCTCTGCTCCAGCATGAGCTACAGAGTCGCAGCACAGTGCAGCAGGAGTCAGATATTTATTAAGTGACGAAAGTAAGAGATGACTGACAAGACGATGGTGGAGGATTTGGTGCGCAACAGAACCTGAGCGTCATTGGCAAATGTCTTATCTTGTAACATGTGCGGTCAGTACCACCGCTCCCTATACCACAGCATGATCACAAATTCACCGCTGTGAACATTTCCTCACCATGACATCCCTTCTGCACTTTGTTATTCTTTAAGTTATTAATCTATAGTGGCCATTAAATTGGAATTCTTGCACATTCACAGAAAATAGCTTATTTCTGCATTTAAAAATAAGGTGAAGGCTTAAAAACACAAGATCACAGGCCTGATAGGACAGTTCCATTAATTGGCCATCCTTATTGTTGAGTTTTGGAATGTACAAGAATTAACACAGAATTTTCTTATTCTGTGTTTGTATGTGTATTGTATATTTCTGCTCCATACACTTGAATATATATTAGATAATTTATAAATTGTAAATATCAGATGAGACAATGTCCTACTTCTCACCCTTTTTATGTATTTATTCCACATGCTTTCTTATTCCATTGCTCTCTTTCTTTCACTGTCTTTCTTTTTTACAAACACACACAGACACATAAATCTTTAGCATCAGACTGGAGTGATATTACTTTGTCAGTGTATTGGTAACATCTTCATACAGGATCTGGTATCCTTGTTGCAGCCTGTGTGGTTTTTTTTAGGTAAGCGATGTGATGTCACTGCTAATAGCAGTGTCCTCTGGGCATACTCTGTATGTGTGTGTGTGTTGGTTTATATTCCAGCAGGCTGCTGCACTATGTCTCTGTCTCCCTCTTTAAGGGTCTGGACTTGCTGACTGAGGAAAATGTGAGTCAGAGGGGGATAGGGAAAGAGAGAGAGTGAGAGAAGGGGGCCGAGAGGGAGTTGCTGTGGAGAGACTGCAGCTGATGGCTGAGAGGGGGGGGTGTATGTAGTACAGGGGTACATCTGCACTGTTGGGTTATTGCTCTGTTATATTGTTCTACAGGATAGTGCTTTTACTGCAGGCATTGAGCTTCAGGCTACCGAAGTGTTCATTTAGGCTTGCATTATTACGGGAATTGAATGAAGGTTGTAAACTTAAATAAGTTTGCTGGCTGCTTTGTTTTTGTGAGGCTAAAGTAGCCATAGGCTACTTTGAAACAATGTAATTTTGGTCAAATTAAACATTTAGGAGCCACCAACCAAAGCACTTTTTAACTGACAAATTACACAATAGTTTGACAAAGATGGCTGTTCAGAAGCTGTTTAGTTCTCATTTGAATCTGTCATTGTAGTGATTTTTTGTGGTTTGTATTAACTGTCGGCCTTTTTAAAAAATTGTTGTGTATATTATGGTTTTGTTTACTTGAGAAAAAAAAAAAAACAGTTTTCCAGTTGAATTTCACCATGCTAAACAATGACCAATAACATTTTTGTGTGAAATTTTGATTTTTGTGAATAAAGTTTTTTTTATTTTTTTAGACAACCATTTGAAATCCGTTTTATTTTTTCCCAAATTCCGTTTTATTTTTTAGGGCCCTATGATAAACGTTTTATTCTTTCCCCTCAAATTTTATTTTTACCAAATTCTTTTTTTTCTGGATTCCATTTTAATGGTTTAATTCCATTTTAGTAATCAAATAATTTTAACTTTACTGTTAAAATTAAAACATGGAAGAAACACTGAGATTATTGTTTAAAAATATATTTTAATAATTTATTGTTAAATTAATTTATCTAAATTCTACTGTACAACTGTAATATGTTTCTGCCAAATTAAATCGAACTTTTATTTTGACGGTTTGCCTAAAGCTTTGAGTTTCTCTGTGTTTATGACGGTAGTTTTCTCAAACGAAGCGGTTAAATGCTGATGAAGTGACTTTCAGAGCAGCTCTGGAGATGAATTTGTGCGTTCATATAGTGCATCATCTGCATCATTCATGTCAGAGGCACACAGGCATGCAGGATTCATGTTTAAATAGTCTTTTTGCGGTTTAATATTCACAGACATTAGTCTGTATCGCGATTTAATTTAAGTGTACTGACCTGCTTTTAATTCATTCATCAAAACTTTGACAAATTCCGTGACATTCCGCGTTATATATTAAATTCCGTTTTTATGAATGGATTCCGCGATTCCGTCCGCGATTCCGTGATCGCGGAAATTATAGGGCCCTACATTTATCGCAACAAATCTCTGTTGCAAATATTTATATTTATCTTTAACAATTCCTGGTTCGTTTTGAATAAGACAAATCCGAAACATGATTTGCACTTCAGTAAAGGAGCAACACACTCTTATGGCAACTATTTTACATTTTTACCAATTGGAGGTGAATTCATATGAATTTGTATGATATCGTTCGTACATTTATATGATCTGCTTACGCTCCATTGATGGTTTGGTGTAGGGTTGAGGGAAACTTAAAATAGTTAAAGCAATTTCTTATGAGATCGGGATGAAGGGAGTCAGTTGGAAAAAAATATAATTTGTTTGTGAAACAAAATAACTACCATACAATATGTTATTTGACAAAACCACATATGAATGCGCACAACTGTTTCCCAGAATTAAATTACTGTCACACATTTTTATTTTTTTACATTTGTGACCATTTTAGACCAAATAAATGACTGCCTCTGATGTTTCTCTCCAATTACCTGTCAGGTTGTCACATATTTCACTTGCCCAATTTAGCATCAAATCAAACGTGAAGCTCAGGGAAATAAAAGCAGGAGTACCATGTGAACATAGACTATTGTAATAAACTATTGACTGAATTATAAAGCAATACATGGAGTAAATTTACCCTTTTAATGTGTGTGATTGTGTATTTGTCCCTTCTGTGCAATCAAAACATTTGCCATATGTGGCTTTGTGCTTTGAGTTTGCTAAATAAAGTTTGGATCGTATCCGAGAGATGCGGCTGCGTGCACCGACTCCCTCTGATTCTCAAATGACTGTGTAAATAAAGCTTACGAGTGAAAATCGGCTTAAAAATTGTCTAGTGGGACGTTGGCCTTAGACTAACTTTAGAGAACTGAGGGAGGGAGCAGCCAGACTCATCATTCATCCTAATCAGTCCTGCGTTCCACAGAAAGGGGGTGTAAAATCATGGCCACTGTCATTTTTAATATGTGTGTGTGTGTGTGTGTGTGTGTAACATTATCACACTCCTCTCATCTGACCAACAGTTGCCTTGGGCTTGACTCAGGATTATGAAAGTGCTGTTTCATTCCCGCTGTGTGTGCATGTGTGCGTCCTGATGCCTGTTTTCTATCCCGGCCTAACAATAGGAGGCTTGTATTGTTATTTCTCGCTCCCTGTTCTCTCCATCTCTCTCTCTCCCTTTCTTTCTTCTTCTCTGTTGCTGTTGGAAGCAGACAGCTATGTGGTCTGTTTTCATAAAGAAAGATGATGACTGATGTCTCTGTCATCCACGTGGGTGAAAATATAAGCATCTTCTCTTCAGCATTTGCACCAAGTTTGCATGCGTGTTTGAGTTGGGTTGCATTAATTGTTTGACATTAAACCGAAAGACACTGATTTGCCTGATAATTCGATTCACTGGCCCCTTGAAATGAAAGGTCACAATTATTGACAAGCCTGACATCACTTCCTATTTCCTGTGGATGTTTTCACAGAGCCTGAGTACACACTCTCTCACTCACTCACATTCCTCTGTGTGTTTGTTCAGAGTGATTGTGTGTTGGCATGTCTGTCGAGAGCCGGCCAGGCTTATGTTTCTTCATGCTTTTTTGAGAAATGCAAACATATTTATTCTGTTTTTCGGAATGAATTTGTATATTATTCTGTCTGCCTCTCCTTGCTCGACCTTCGTTCTGTGCTGCACTGAAATAAAAACGTGTCAGGCATGTCTGGCTCTGAGATGTGAAACGCACAAATACAGGCGCTGCACATTAACCTTCTAGAAAGTTCCTCTGCTTAGTCAATCTTCTCCTGTCTGCAAACTCTGTCGACGTCCGTCTTGTTTCTTTTCTGTTTTTTGTTTTGACAGGATGATGAGGTGAGATTTGGGTTACATAGGCACATGAAAGTAAATCTGCATTTCCGATATTTCTTAGCTGCATGTGAGTGCGTGTGTATATGTTTTGTCAAGACTGTCAAGAGCAGATGGTAATTTTTATGTTAATTTTCATGCCTCAAAGCAATGCGCTCTCAAACCTGACAGGTCCAAAGGTATGAGTGTATGTGCGTGTGTTTCTCATCGGTCATGTCTGCTGCTGTATATTTATATTCACCTATCACAAGCCAAAAGCAAGAGGATCACTGAATTATCAAGATGTTTTATTAATGCTAGAGTGTTCTGGGTGGTTGCCAGGGTGACGCTATGCTATCGCTAGTTTGTTCTGAGTAGTGTCTGGTGGTTACTTTAGTCAAAAGATCCTAAATTAACAGGTTAAAACAGAGATTTGTTCAAACCCTTAGTATTGAGCAATAGTGAACAATTTAATTTTTGTTTGTGTAACATTCAATGTTGATTCAACATTGGATCAATGACCATGCAACTCGCTGCTTTACTACCATAGTGCAATGCTGAACTCTGCAGAAATTAACTAGCTAAGTCATGACTGTTTCCCGAAACTAAAACTGTCACACATCTGATGTTTGAACCATTTCGTTTCAGTAATAGAATTGTTGTTTGTTAATGACGTGGAGGTGGTGGAGCACACTAAGAAAAAATTGGTGTACAATTTAATTTGATACAGTTTTCACTCAGAATACAGAAATTGCCAATGAATTTTACAAATAATTACAAAGAAACACATTGATTTATATATAGGGTACAACAGGGCTAAAGGCACACCTTAAGAAAAATGTGCTTTTCACTACTCTCAAAGTGTATGATTGCAGAAACAATATATATGTTTGTATTGAACATTGATGCTTGATTGAGCAACAGATTTTGTGTGAAAAATAAATAAATAAATAAAAATCATATAAATGTATGAGGTGGTGAGGGGGGGTAAAGGCTCCCCAGCATGATACAAATACTTTAGCTAAAATAATATGCTTTTAAGAATGTCTACTTGTTCAAAAGAATCACTTTAGCAAAGTTTGTACAATTTTCTGTTTATTTTGATAAATAAAAGAATTCATTGTTGTTCAATAAGTATACCGTCATTAAAATATATTAATATAAAAATATGTTTTAAAAATACAGAAACAAAATTATTTTAAAAAGTAAAGATTCTGAAAGCATTGAAGGAGATCCCATAATATTTAATATAGTTTTACAGTAATAACAATAAATTATATTTTATTATATGATATGATTAATATCATATTTTTAAATATGATTGTTTAATTATAAATATGGGTATTATCTCTAAGGTGGATACCCACTTTGATATATGATAGTTACTGTCTGAATCTAACCATGTCATATCAACAAATGGAAAAGTCAGTCCGCTGTTTATTATCATGTTCATTATTGTGCCTTTTGCCCCAACAGCAGGTGTGCTTTTTACCCCAAATACCACCCTTTTACATATTCTTCTATTATTGAAAAACTGTTGCTTAAATTACCTTGAACAAGACTGAAAATCATTAGGAAGACCTTTTTGTTGTACCCTATACATATATATATATATATATATATATATATATATATACTGTTAAAAAAAATTTTGATCTCAATGGGAAAAAATATCATGCTGGATATCTATACTGATATGGATATATCTGGGTAATTTGTTAGAAACGAAAGGATGCCACATCGTTCGATGGAAATGAAATTATCAACCTACAGAGGACTGAATTCAAAGACACCCCAAAAATCAAAGTAAAAACATGATGCAGCAGTCTAGTCCATTTTGCTGAAATTTCATTGCAGCAACTCAAAATGGTACTCAGTAGTTTGTATGGCCCCCACATGCTTGTATACATGCCTGACAACATCAGGTGCAACCTGGCGGCGTCGGATGGACCGAAACACAATGTCCCAGAGGTGTTCTATTGGATTTAGGTCAGGCAAGCGTGGGGGCCATTCAATGGTATCAATTCCTTCATCCTCCAGGCACTGCCTGCCTACTCTCGCCACATGAGGCCAGGCATTGTCGTGCACCAGGAGGAACCCAGGACCCGCTGCACCAGCGTAGGGTCTGACAATGGGTCCAAGGATTTCATCCCGATACCTAATTGCAGCCAGGGTGCCATTGTCTAGCCTGTAGAGGTCTGTGCATCCCTCCATGGATATGCTTCCCCAGACCATCACTGACCCACCACCAAACCGGTCATGCTGAACAGTGTTACAGGCAGCATAATGTTCTCCATGGCTTCTCCAGACCCTTTCACGTCTGTCACATGTGCTCAGGGTGAACCTGCTCTCATCTGAAAAGCACAGGGTGCCAGTGGCTGAACTGCCAATTCTGGTGTTCAATGGCAAATGCCAATCGAGCTCCACTCTGCTGGGCAGTGAGTGCAGTGGAGAGAGCTCAGGCCACCCTCATGAAGTCTGTTTCTGATTGTTTGGTCAGAGAGTCACACCAGTGGCCTGCTGGAGGTCATTTTGTAGGGCTCTGGCAGTGCTCATCCTGTTCCTCCTTGCACAAAGGAGCAGATACCGGTCCTGCTGATGGGTTAAGGACCTTCTACGGCCCAGTCCAGCTCTCCCAGAGTAACTGCCTGTCTCCTGGAATCTCCTCCATGCTCTTGAGACTGTGCTGGGAGACACAGCAAACCTTCTGGCAATGGCACGTATTGATGTGCCATTCTGGAGGAGTTGGACTGCCTGTGCAAACCTCCAGATATCGCCTCATGCTACCAGTAGTGACACTGACCCTAGCCAAATGCAAAACTTGTGAAAAACAGTCAGAAAAGATGAGTAGAGAAAAAAATGTCAGTGGCCTCCACCTGTAAAACCATTCCTGTTTTGGGGGTTGTCTCATTGTCCATCTAGTGCAACTATTGTTAATTTCATTAACACCAAAACAGCTGAAACTGATTAACAACCCACTCTGCTACTTAACTGACCAGATCAATATCCCAGGAGTTTAACTGACTTCATGCTATTTTCTGATTAAAAAGTGTTCCTTTAATTTATATATATATATATATATATATATATATATATATATATATATATATATATATATATATATATATATATATATATATATATAATGCTGTATTTCCAATTCCAAGTAAACTAATTTTCAATGTTGTTTTCAAATGTTCTTTGGAAATATGGTTTCGGGAAATACTGAATTGCTGAACTATGTTGCTATCGACAGAACTTGCGACCGTAGTTGGCTGACAGTGCTTTTGAGGAAGCATGCCTCTGGGTAGTCGAATGTATTGTACAACACTCCTTCTTTGAATAACCTACAGAGTGGTCTGAAAATCTGTTGGCCAAAGGCCTGTTAAATTGCAGATTGCTGGTTTTAATGGGTATTAGTGCAAATATATTACTGCACAATCTGTTTCACAGAAATGAAATAGAGAGAGAGGGAGAGATAAACCCTGTATAAGCTGTTTTATGTAATATCCAGACTTTGCTGTGATTTGTTACCACTTAGTTTAAAATTTATGTCCATAGGTCAACACACACGTTTTTGCATTTAGTTAAACTGTTTTTCAGAGGAAATACTGGGAACAATGGACTCACCCTGCTGGCTATAGAACATGCTTATTTCTACACACACACACACACACACACACACACACACACACACACACACATACACACACGCACACATACACACACACACACACACACACACACACACACACACACACACACACACACACACACACTTTGTTGTGTCTAACTGAAGTTCCTTTTAACCTCCTTGTTGTGTGTGTGTCAAGTTCTCATGGCTTCTAAGTCATGTTTATTGTGGCCCATCCGCTCTGTTCATTGTTCTGGGATCTATGTCACAGGAATCTTGCACCTATATTTTTGAAAGGGCATTGGGTGAGAAAAAAAAACTTTAGTACATTTCAAATTCAAATATGTAGTAGTTTCAATCTTTAATACAGGACATTTTACTGTATGTTGTTAAGTCTAGTGGGAGAAAATTATATATATATATATATGTGTGTGTGTGTGTGTGTGTGTGTGTGTGTGTGTGTGTGAGAGTTTGGGTTCAGTAGTTTTTTTTCTAAAACAAATGTATATTTTTTATTTGGCTTTTATTTATTTTATATATTTTTTTATAAGGATGCATTACATTGATCAAAAGTGAGTAAGTACTTTAAAATTCGTACAAAATGTTTTCAAATAAATGATTTTTTAAACTTTCTATTCATCAAAGAATCCTAAAAAAAAATGTATCACAGTTTCCACAAAAATATTAAGCAGTTAAAACTGTTTTCAACATTGATAATAAAAATGTTTCTTTATCACCAAATCAGCATATTAGAATGATTTCTGAAGGATCATGTGACACTGAAGACTGGAGTAATGATGCTGAAAATTCAGCTTTGCCATCAGTACAAAACAGTACATTTGAACAGTAATAATTTTTCCCAATATTACTGTTTTTATTGTTTTTGATCATAAGAGACTTTTTTCAAAAAATCTTTGGAATGATAGTGTATATCAAACCTATAACAATGAAGTGAATGATCTATCACACCAGACAAACACAAAGCGATGCCATATGGTTTTAGTGAAAACTCCTTGAGAAGGAACAAAATGTTACAAAGCTTTACTGTCCTTTGCTAGAGTATATACTTCTGTCTCTGCCTTTGAATATATTAACGAGAGTTAGGTGGCCAAGTCAATACACAGCCCAGCCCAGCCCAGTACACTTCCACTGCCAGAGACTTTATGAGTTCAATCCCCACCCACCCAAATTAGTAGTAGAATTTTAAAAACTGGTTTTATGAGATTTATTAAACATTGCTGTGAATTCCACTGCTTTAAATATCACTAAAATAAAATATAATAAATATAATTGTATTTTTAGTGCATGTATATTATGTTAGTAAAAAATGTATAATTTTCTTATGGTGGTAAATGAAAAGTTTGCCTTGCTTTAAAGGTGAAAAATTGAAATTTACCTTGGCATAGTTAACAAGAGTTCAGTACATGGAAATGACATACAGTGAGTCTCAAACTCCATTGTTTCCTCCTTCTTGTGTAAATCTCATTTGTTTAAAAGACCTCCGAAAAACAGGCGAATTTCAACATAACACCGACTGTTATGTAACAGTCGGGATCATTAATATGTACGCCCCCAATATTTGCATATGCCAGCCCATGTTCAAGGCATTACACAAGGGCAGCCAGTATTAATGTCTGGATCTGTGCACAGCTGAATCATCAGACTAGGTAAGCAAGCAAAAACAATAGCGAAAAATGGCAAATGGAGCGATAATAACTGACATGATCCATGATATCATGATATTTTTAGTGATATTTGTAAATTGTCTTTATAAATGTTTCGTTAGCATGTTGCTAATGTACTGTTAAATGAGGTTAAAGTTACCATCGTTTCTTACTGTATTCACGGAGACAAGAGCCGTCACTATTTTCATTTTTAAACACTTGCAGTCTGTATAATTCATAAACACAACTTCATTCTTTATAAATCTCTCCAACAGTGTGTAATGTTAGCTTTAGCCCGTTAGCCACAGAGCACTATCAAACTCATTCAGAATCAAATGTAAACATCCAAATAAATACTATACTCACATGATCCGATGCATGCATGCAGTATGCATGACAAACATCTTGTAAAGATCCATTTGAGGGTTATATTAGCAGTGTGAACTTTGTAAATGCGCTGTATTATAGTCGAGAGCTCGGGGAGCAGGGAGCGCGCGATTTAAAGGGGCTGCAGCCTGAATCGGTGCATAGTTAATGATGCCCCAAAATAGGCAGTTAAAAAAATTAATTTAAAAAAAATCTATGGGGTATTTTGAGCTGAAACTTTACAGACACATTCAGGGGACACCTTAGACTTATATTACATCTTGTAAAAAGGTTCTAGGGCACCTTTAGCTTGAGCCAGTCAGTTCCCACACATAGAGGATACAGTGGTAGAAGACGTGACACTTTGGGATATTGAGTATCTATTGAATGTGAGGTGGCTTTGAATGTGACATACTGAGGTTATAGCATTACTGAACCAGAGCTGTGGAATGTCACCACCACCATGATGTCATCACTGAAACATTATCCAAAGTGGTGCGGGGCTGAACTAGTTGCATGTATTCATGCTTGTGTGTTTGTGTGTGAGTGAGAGAGAGTAAGCCCACTCCAGATGTTTGGCATTAGTGATCATGTTTGAGGAGGATGGACTAGTTTTTAGCGACGCCCTCCATCTCCCTCCCCCAATTCCTGTCTGCTGCTGGAACAGGAAATGGGTTTTGGGCTCATTTCAGCTCCTGTGCTGTGCCTCTGGCTCTCACACAACACACTGTGGTTGTGTGTTTGTCTATGAGAGGGACAAGAATGCTCCTCCGTGTGTGTTCCTGAGCCAGGCTACATACCTTTTATCTTCTGCATTGCGTTCTTGCCCTAAATCTTAGAAATTCTCATACACTTAAAAAGATAGTTCACCCAATAATGAAGATGATGTCATTATTTACTTATGAAAATGTCATTATTATTTAAATTATCTTATTGTTTAAATTATTGTTGTAAAGAATGATTGCTATTTTTTATTCAGTTCCAATCAATAGGGACTGAGGCTTTTAAGTTTCAAAAAGGTTTTAAAAGCTGTATAATAAAAAAGTATCATAAAAATAATCAATATGACTCGTGCACTATAACATCCCTCTAATTTTTTCCAGAATATTTGTATAACCAAGGGAAAATGTTTTTTTTTTGTTTTTTTTAAATGTGGACATTCACAGAAACAACAAGTTGTAGCCTTGTGGGTGAGTAAATTATGATGCATTATTATTATTATCAGTATTATTATTATTATTTTAGGTAAACTTTTCCTTTAAACAAAATTGCTGGAATGTTTTATGTTAACAGTATTCTCTCCACATTTGTCAAGCAAAGTCAGTAAGGAATATTCCTCATCTTATTCTCACATAACCTTTAGCTGTGTGTTTGTCTGGCATGACAGCACTGATTTATGGTGTTTCATTATGTTTAATCTCATGGTGGTTATTAGGGAATGATATAATCTATGCATACTTGTCACTCTTCATATGAGCAGTATCAGAGCAGACTGCATCAGAAGAAACAGCCTTCATCTCAGTTAGGTTTGATGTATGTCAGCATTTTCTTCTGATCAGCGGCAGCACAGAAGATATGGACTATTAGCTGAAGTGCTGTGTATGCATTTCTGACCTAGCTGTACTATATTTGGGACAAATTTCTGAAACTTTCCTACAACATCATATCTTGTAGTCATTATAATTAGCTTATTAGAAATAGAATAGGTTATCATGCTTGAATGTTCAAGATATACATTATTTTTCACATATTTTATGTTGTTGCAGCACCTCTTTTTCCAGTCTATCAGTAACGCTGTTTAGTTCCGGTCTCTTTGAAGCCCCTTCTTCTGAAAAACACAATGTGCTCTGATTCGTCAGCTGGACCAGTGTGTTGTGATTGGTCAATCACTTTGAGCAAGTTTTGGAAATGTCATGCCCATTACCATAACCACGAGTTTCAACACACTACTAACGCAAATCAACTAGGCCACAGTCATATTCACATTGTTTCTCTTAGGATAAAAATAATCTGGTATTTAAAGTGATCAAAGAACGCTTCCTTTACAGTCACTGGAACTGTCAATCAAACAGCGCAAGTGTTCTGGACTCTCACCAAAACTCCCGTTAGAATCAACGAATAATCGAGTTAGAATAACGAGGCATGCTCTCAACATGTCTATGATTGGCTACATGCTCATCACTGCAACCTTTCATGCCACCATCTGAATATAATGCTATAATCAACACTTTTCATGATTAGTAAACCTTGAGAACTGTAATAGTAAAAACGTGCTATACGTTTTTTGAGAGAATTCCATATGTAGGCTAATAGTTTGTTATTTTCATATGCAAAGATGTTAGCCAATCACAGCAGTGGGCATTTGCACTGAAGTCTCACAGCTGACACGCCCCTTAAAACAGAGTGTTCCAATCAGAGGGCTAAAATCAGGGTAGGAAAAATGCCTTTTAATTCTATATTATGACAATTTTTGATGTAAAAATCATACTAACATTATAAGTGCACCCCAGGAAACATTATAAAACAATGAAATAATGCAGTTTATGATCCCTGTAATAAATGCTGTAGAAAGGTATTGCTCATTGTTAGTCCATATAATTTCTGCAGTTTGAACAGTAAAGAATAGCGATAGTGATGTTAATGGGTTTTTTATTCAGGGAATGAGGATACATGTACACATGAATACAATACAAAACAATACAATGAATACAACTTCAGATGGAAGTGCCAGTCTAATGCATTAATGTAATCTAATGTAATGTATATATTTCATAAAGCATTATCTATTGTTAATGAATGATACCTTGTAGTAGTTACTTACTTATAGAACTGATGTGAATAGCATAGCTTTTCTGGGAGACTTTAATGAGAAATGTTTGAGATGTGATATTGAAATTGACTTGTTTTGTGAAATTAATGTGAAATTTATTGACATTTGATTGCAGAAATTGGTATTTTGCCAAATCTTTTTATAACTGATGAAATCTCATCTGAAGCAGAAGAAGACTTAAGCAAAAGTCCCCCGTTGTTCTCCATTTAATCTCATTGCTGTCTTGGAGAGACAAATGGCTTATTAAAGAGACCTCATTTGTGATTTTCTTTTTCTTGTGGGGCATTTCCAAAAACCTTTCTCCATATTCAGAACTCAGATCCAGGTTCTTTTGTTGGCTATGTGATTCTTTCCAGATTAAAAATGTTCTTGATGTTTCTTCTTTGTTTAGGTTCTTCTTTGGCAATATGCTGTAACTCTATTGGCAAACTTTAGAGTACATGGGGAAAAAAACAAGGTAAATCAGGTAGCAAGGTAAACGTGTATGTTGAAGGAAGTGCAAACTGTGACCAACTAATAAGTGCGTCTCAAAGCTTCTAGTATGCACACAGATTGTTTATACAGATGTTGATGGAAACCCATAGTGCAATGGGTTTTCTCTTTCTTCTTTTCCTCTCTGTTGCCTTTTGCACTTATTCTCACTATCTCTCTCTCTCTTTTCCTCCCTCTTTTCTTCTCTGTCATTTGGCAGCTGTTTTCACAGTGCAATGTGCTGGAAAGCAAGCCTTTGATATGAAGCCTTGTGTGTGTGTGTGTGTGCAAGATTTCTCCTCTCTGAAATGTGATCTCGACTTGCCTCTTTCCCAGCATTCATCTCTGTGTTTGTGTGTATATGTTTTTGTGCGTTTTAATGGTGTTTTATGTTTGTTTTTTCTCCCATGGCACTGATTGTATGCACATTTATGGCAGGGCAAAGAGATGTGCAGTTATGAGCAGCAGTTAACTCCAGCTATACATGATCCTCCCTGTTTCTGCAGCTAAATAAACGTCCTTTAATCTAAACAGTCCGCCTGTTTGTGAGCACAAGCATCTCTCTCGCTTTCTCTCGCCCTCAGCGGGATGTGCTTCACAGAACTGTGCTCTCTGTTTTTAATTTGCACAGTTGGATTATTTAGAAGGTCATATTTACTTCTGTTCTGTGTGGTTTGTTTAACATTTTATTTTCAGCTGCTAAAAATGTCAGTCAATGGTTGTGTATATATTTAGGATGTTGAAATGATATTTCTTGATGTTTTATTTGCTATTTCTGCCTGATATTATGATTTCTATTGACTTAATATGACTCACACATACTGTTAATTCACAAACTTACTGTCTTTTTATCTGTTTTGCAGGTAGGAACCTCATCTGAATGTGAGAAGCACCTCTACCTGCAGAGATACAGGTATGTTCTTGTGTATGTATATGTGTGTGTGTGTGTGTGTGTGTGTGTGTGTGTGTGTGTTAGAGAGAAGGGTGTGATGTGTTTTTCTCAGATGGGTAATTAAAGACTTCTGAAAATGACATGCCAAGAATTCTTCACTTTTCCCTTACATTCCTACTTTTTTTTAACTCCTTGTAAAAACTACAGTGGATTTTAGGGTGTGTGTGTGTGTTATGATTATAGCCGTTGCGTCCAGACACCAAACTCTGTCTTTTCTAAGTGCTGCAGAATTCATTTCTTTAAGTGAAGTTAGGAGTGGAAAAGAACTGAGTGTGTGTGTGTGTGTGTAATCTGGCTGCAGCTCTGTGTAGATGGAGTCTGTCCTCTCTGAAGTGGCAGTTGCAGCAATAATATGTCGTAACGCACATTCCAGGGAACAATAGCAGGAACAATTTTACAAACAATAGAGTTTTGAATGGTTTTATTTTATAGAATGCGAATTGCATTATTGTTGTGAAAGGAATAGTTCACACAAAATGAAAATTGTCATCACCATCACCCATATGTCATTTTTTTATTCTTTAGCACAAAATGTTAAGCAAAATACCAGAGAAAAAACCAATAACCATCTTTTATATGATCTTTTATATAAAAAGAAAGTGGTGGTGATTTATTTATTGCAGTTAAAATAAAATTAGTCAACGTGAATCAGTTGAGGGCTTTTAACCCTGGGTCATTCTAAACCCTGGGTAGGGATGTTGCGGTGACGGATTTTTTCCACCGGTTAATCGACGTGTTAAAAAAACGGTAATCGGGGTTGCGTGTCTGGGATTTCGGGTGGCCGAAAATGCGGTCGTGTAGACGTGCACACGTCTCAATTTACTTTCACTTTAATTAGCGGCAATTCAGTAGCATTTGTTTGAATTAATCATGGGTTAATTTATTTTATTCTTAATAAAAATACACAAAACAATAAGACACTCGCTTGTATTACACACATCTTTATTGCAAAATGAATAAAAACTTAACACACCATGCAAAAACTAAACAAAAGCACTTATGAAACACCTTTAAAGTGCATTTATTAACAAAACGAACCACTGCACACATCGTGCAAGTATTAAACAAACGAAATTATATAAAAAAATTCACTATTCGTTAAATAAAGTGCCTGCCTTTTTCAGCAAAAAAAAAAAAAAACACCGCACAACCATCGAATATGAAACGAACGAACATCAAAAACACTTCGTTAAATAAGGTAGCCTACCCGAATAATCACTGGACACTTAAGTGCAAAAAAAAAAAACTAATATAAAAATTAAACTCACGTTAAGCTGTTAAAAAAAAGAAAAAGAGGTAGGCCTATTAACTGCATACACCGTACAAAAAAATTATAAATAGGCTAAATGAGAAACAATAAACGAAAAACCTTCATTTTAAATTGCAACAGGGAACAAAACGTGATCACACTGCTTGTTGCATACATTCTTACATATTCCTGGCCAGAAAAGCCAACATATTTACCATTTCTGGTTTCAAAAGAGATCTTGTTGGGGTGATTATGTTTCCCATCGTGCTGAACACTCTCTCGGATGCGCAGCTTGTTGCACAAACACAAAGATATTTTTTGGCTACTTTTGCCAAAACGGGGAGCCTATTCGAAGTGTTACCTCCGGATGCTGCCACTTTCATCAGGCAAAGTTTACAGGTTGCCTCGTTAACGTTTTCAGGTTCCCTGTTTGCATTTGGTCTGAATCTAAAATATTTCCAAATAGGTGCTTTTGCATTTCGCTTTGAAACCAGATCTTCCGCCATCCTTTGCCAGTTAGCTCGCCTCTCTCTCCTCAAATGATAAATGAAATCGGACACCGGCTGCTGCTTTACTGCGGCGCTCGTTCCGCTTACGCTAAATTACGAAGGCACGTAGTCACTAACTGAATTAAGTGCTTTATTGCTATAGGCTAAAACTTCAACACGATGGGGACGGTGCCGGTGGTCAAGTGCTATGACCGGTAGGTGGGTTAAACACCGTGTATCACCGGTAACACCGACTATCGCAACAAGCCTAACCCTGGGTAAACAGAATCCTGGGTTATCTTGCTTCATGTTTTACACTGCTCATAATTTACATGGGGTTAACAATTAATCCTTGGAATTCATAAGCTGACGTTTCTCATTGTACATTCCTAAACCCCGGATTAATGTTCTTATTTGCATATTTGTGGTGTCAGTGTCATTGATTGGATAAATGCAGCACGCGACCTGTTTACATAACCTCGTATTGACGACTGTACTATTGATTTTATACTGAATGGACATTTCGGACTATAAAGGTAAGAGTGAAACGGTCTCTTCTTCACTCAAATTGTTGAGTTTTCTGTCAGCATTTGACATTTTTCCTCTCAAACGCTGAATGTACTGTTTATTTAAAATGCGCAGTGTTTCCGTGACTGTCCAAAGCAGGCAAATATGAGTATGCGATTGGTTGTCTGTTGCTAAGCGTTTAGCTGTAACATTCTAACACTGCATCGTTTCATACTGTTCAAGTTTGGCACTAAAATGCGTGGTTAACTCAAAAGTGGTGCTAACCCTGCCCTGGAGCAGGGTTTCATTACCCATGTAAAAAGAGGTGCTAACCCCGCTTCTGAATTACAAGTTTGAAACGTTCTTTTACCCGGTGTTAAAAGCTATGTTTAGAACGACGATAACCTGGGGTTAAGCAGAGTGTGAAAAGCCCGTTGCCGTGTTCTAAGTCTTCTGAATATATATGAAAAATATGACTGCACACTCAACTTGCAAACAGTTTATTCACCAACGTTTCGGCAAAAAGTATATTTGGTATATTTAATTGGGATTAATTGTATGCACCTGTTGATTGTATATTTATGCTCTCTCTACTCTGAGTGAAATTACACCTTGACAAAGGCTTTTTGCCGAAACGTTGGTGAATAAACTGTTTGCAAGTTGAGTGTGCAGTCATATTTTTCATATATATTTGGACTTATCCTTCTTGACTGGCACCTCAGACGGAGTGCGTTTGTTTCTTCTTTTATAATCTAAGTCTTCTGAAGACATTCAGTTGCTATGTGAGAAACAGACAGAAATAAATGTTTTAAATATTCCATCCATTGAAAGTAGCAACTTTCATACTTCAAAAAGTACAAAATGCTCTATGTATGAGCATATATATGACTAATAGCCTGAATAATGTCTGTTCAGCATGCAGAATTTAATTAAACTACTCAATTCACATGGATTACTTTTTATGATGTTTTTTTGTACTTTTTGATATGTGAAATTTTTAGTCGCATGCACTTTCAATTGAGAGACAAAAATGATGATAGAATATTCAAAAGTCTAATGGGTTAGGATGAATAAATGATTTTCACCATAATTTTCATTTTTGAAATCTGATGTAAGCATATAAGCAGATAATAACTGCATTGTGACACCTCAGTCCAGCCCAAATGCTTTATGAGCGTATTTTACTGAAAACCACGTTAGTATTCACAGAAATCCTCACTTCATTCTTTTGAGTAGTTCTGTAAAGCTTGCCTGCAGCAGACAACAGTAACCAAGGAGTGCAGAGCTTAGTGAAGGGTCAATTATTGTGGTCAGGTTCAATTCATGTACTCAAACACACACACACACACACACACACACACACACACACACACACACACACACACACACACACACACACACACACACTTTCTTTAAGGTCATGAGTACAGCAGCCTCCTGAGTGAGAGAGAGAGATGCATGTTTATAAAAAGCGGGACCTCAGGGAGGTTAGCCACCACACGAAAATCTCTAATTAAAGCTCACCACACTCTCACACACACTGAACTGCTCTACTTCTGTTTGTTGTCTGTTATTGGTTATGCCTGGATACAAAATGGCAAACCAAATCATAAACTCAACACTTATCTGTCTTTTTTTCACTCTGTATCTGTCTGTATCTGTTTTACCCTCTCCCCATCCTAGTTAACAAACACTCTTGTCATTTTTACAGCTGGGCGATATATGAAAAAATATGTTATTCAATAGCAGTCTATCTTAATGTTTATGTATTTGCTCTGAAATTACTTAAAATGTCCATATCAACCATATCAATAAAGTGAATACAATAATTAAAATTTTTTTCAAAATATTTTAGGCAGATTTTCCACTGTTTTCTTTAAAGAATACAAAGAAGAATGATACTGAATCATTTATATGTAGCATTTAAACATGTATAGTAATAAATAGCAATATTTCTTTACCCATATTTTTGCCAAAACATTTGAATCTAAATGGTATGCAGAGACTTCAGTATACATTTGAGTAATGCCTCAAACTAACTGTTGAATCAGAATTATGAGTGGATTCTTTGAAATGCGTAATTTCCTGAGATTTAAGTGAGAGGTGCTCAAGCTATTAAAATATCTATCTTATCAATTATAAGGTACGGTCACATTTATATATTATAAATGTACATTATATATTGTTTGGTGAATTTTTGTGGGCTATAACCTTTTTAATTGGAATCCGCTCAATCGCTTGAGGGCAAAAGACTTTCTCCTACGCAATAGATTTCGCAATGGGTTCAAGCTGGTCTCTTGGATTTGCCACGTTGACCAACAGACCTCTTTAGTTAATCAATGAGATATGAGGTATATATCCTCCTGACTACCAGAAAAAAAAATGTGAATTTGTGAATTTAGTATTTTTTTATGTCATTACATTCTTTAGAGCATAAGCAAAAAATGGAACAAGAAATATTTTGAAAATAATCACCAATCAATTTTTAGGTTTCAGGATTTTTTATACCAAACTTATATAAAAATGATTCTCAGCTATGTTATGAAAGATATAACAGAATGATTTGATATACAATTTTGCTTTATGCAATATATATGTGTAAAATGGCCATACATTTTTTTTTCCCATTATGTACAATGTATCTACACGTTGTATGTAATTTGCATATTAATGTGTTCTTGGAGCAACATGTAATGAAAAAAGAAGTATAATAATGGGAGTAATAATTGGCAAGATTCTCATAATAATATATAATATTTCATAGGAATATTGATATATAATTTATTTTGCTATTCACATGTTGTGTCTCCCAAAATGGCTATAAACATGAATTAAGTCCTGGCGTCCAGTACAGTGGACATGTATAAAATCGATGTCCTGTTTCATAACAGAAACTCATATTTTGATTTGAAACCCCATAACATTTTCCTGAGATGTTGATTTATGACAAACAATTTGAAAATTAGTCCGATGTATATAATGGTATTATAAATGATAATAACAAATTATTATATTTCCATAAGGGTGTTAAATTTGATCACTAAATTAACGCCAACCATTTTTAAAGACCAAGCAGAGGGAGTGGTCATGGTGAAACCTCCGAAAACATGGTGGTATCTCTGAAAAGCCCTGAATGTGCTCTTTACAGGACATTCAGACTCAAAACTGTGACATGTAAGGTCTCAAAGAAATTCGCTAAAATATAATGTCCTCTACAGAGGACAAAACTCCATAGCTGGTAGTCTGGAGGATATACAGCAGACTTAAAGGGTTAGTTCACCCAAAAATTCTGTCATTTATTACTCACCCTCATGCCGTTCCACACCCGTAAGACCTTCGTTAATCTTCAGAACACAAATTAAGATATTTTAGTTGAAATCCGATAGCTCCGTGAGGCCTCCATAGGGAGCAATGGACACTTCCTCTGTCAAGATCCATAAAGGTACTAAAAACATATTTAAATCAGTTCATGTGAGTACAGTTGTTCAATATTAATATTATAAAGCGACGAGAATATTTTTGGAGCGCCAAAAAACAAAATAATGACTTATTTAGTGATGGCCGATTTCAAAACACTGCTTCAGGAAGTATCAGAGCATAAATGAATCAGTGTATCGAATCATGATTCAGATCGCGTGTCAAACTGCCAACGGCTGAAATCACGTGACTTTGGAGCTCCGAACAGCAGATTCGATACACTGATTCATTTATGCTCCGATGCTTCATGAAGCAGTGTTTTGAAATCGGCCATCACTAAATAAGTTGTTATTTAGTTTTTTTTTGCCGTTCCAAAAATATTCTCGTCGCTTTACAATATTAATATTGAACCACTGTGCTCACATGAACCAATTTAAATATGTTTTTAGTACCTTTATGGATCTTGAGAGAGGAAGTGTCCATTGCTCCCTATGCATGCCTCACGGAGCTATCGGATTTCAACTAAAATATCTTAATTTGTGTTCTGAAGATTAACGAAGGTCTTACGGGTGTGGAACGACATGAGGGTAAGTAATAAATGACAGAATTTTCATTTTTGGGTGAACTAACCCTTTAACTCTGTCCCACAACACTTTTCCAGCATCCCTCCACCACCCCATCTCCTCACTCCTAACTATTCCTATCCCAGCCTGAGATAATGGGGGAGTACTTTGGGTTCAGTCCAAATACCGAGCTCGGAGCCCTCCCCTCGGATAGCATGGCATATACACATAATCCTTACTCAATATGATTACATGTAAGTGTGAACTTGTGAATACACTTACATTATGTTCTTCCTCCATCCATGCAAAAAATGCACGTTCTTAAGTGATCAAGTTTTCTAGCATATTTCAACTGCTCATGGTATGACCCATTTTAGTGGTGACCAAATGACACTTTAAAATCAGTCATAGCTAAAAAAAATTGTATAGTCACATTTATTAATAAATATGAAGATATATATTCATGAATATACATTAAACTTCCCATTATTCGCATCTTAATAGCTTTTAGACGTAATATTTCTGCCCGTTTTCACTCGTGTGATCTCCAGTCTTTGCTTTTTTCTGCTACAGACTTTCAGCTAGAAAAGAAAAATACTGAAATTTTCTAGGGTTATTTTTTGATTGGTTGGGACATTCTACAGCCTTCATCAGACTTCTCAACACAGCCCACCTCAGATTGTTTTTAATCAATGCTCAAATCGTAAAAAAAACAAAAAACAAAACAAAAACAGATTTACACTATCTGTGCCTAAATTCTAATTGGGTGGTCAAGGCAGACATTTGGTTGGGCTCATCCCATGCCTAGATCTGTCCCTAATAAAATCATTGTGATTTTACCAAAATCATCACAAATATTTGATCCAGCCGTAGTTATTTTTGGTAATAATGTTTAGACATGTATGTCCTTTGTTCTGTGCAGTGAAAAATAATTTCATTCATATTCACCATCCGTTTAGGTGATTCCCCTTGAGATTGAATGTGTGTTTCTGTTTGTGTCTCCACCCTGACAGTTATTTTTGTAATTGTGCTCCAGATGCATATTTCCACCCCATGCTGTTTACACACACAGTAGGAGATGTCCCTGAAGATACACACACACACACTCACACATCACTAACCTTAGTTGAGGGATGGGCATAGTGAAAATGCATTTAGTAAAAATTTCCATATCTATCTATTTTCTAATGTTTTTTATTTATTTATTTATTTAATTTTTATTGTGTTCAGAACATATTTCTTGAGTGCTTCCATGGTGATATACTCAGCTGGTACTGATTTGCCAAAACCTTGATGATGCACTGATTCTACACCATGGCCCAGGAGGCTCTGTGGAAATACCCACAATCCTCAGCTCCCTGGTGAGTATGACTGCCTGCTCATTGAATGTTTGTATTAACCTTTGATGTTATACAGATATTATGTGTTGTGCTTTACAAAACTAAAAATTGAAGCCGCAGATTTGCAACTGTGAAATAATACATAAAGTTTACAAGCATATATTGAATTCATGCTGTGCTACTTTTGCATTCGCATGCATGTGTGTTTGTGGATTGTCTGCAGATGATAAAAGAAGATAATTGTATTATTATTTTTTTTGTTGTTGTTATTGTTGCAGATTTACATTGGTAGCTTCTCTGGCTCAACGAGAAAACCTGTACAAGGTCAGACAGCCCTCTTTTTCAGGACATGATTTTATTCAAATGAATCTTTTAGGAGACTAATTACTTTTGTTAATTGCAGTTTTACAGAACCACTGTATAGATGATTACATTTTTTACCTATTTAAAAAAAATCAAATGTTGCGTTGATCCAACATTGTCTAACAGTGTTATTCCCAAACAATGTCAATTCAACCTTAAAATTAGGTCTCACTATGCTAGACAACAACCAAAAATATTCAGTCGCAATTTTAAATGTTTTTAGAATACAATTTAATATTTTATTCCTTTAGTGAATCTGTATCTTTAATTACACGTCGTTATATTAACATGTCAGTAAATGGACTGGCAAACTTAAAGCACACATTACCAGTTCTCAGTTAATTTAATATCACATCGGACACAACCAAAAATGTCTTACAGTTCAGTGAGGAAATCAGTTGTGAATTCTGTAACAACTCTAAATGATTCATTGAATGAGTATGATTCCTGACTCATAAAAAGATGTTATTTGACTAAATTAATATGGAGGCTTATAAAGAGTTCCTTACTGTTGCCAATGGTGACTAGATTTTAAATTTAAATGAAATCTCAATTTTTTTTGTCACAGTCTGGAGCCCTGTGTGTGTCCATCTGTCTTATAATATGTCAGATTACTGTGTGATTGGTTACATCCTCTTTCCTAGTGAATGTACTGCCTCTGAATCTACTCTTTGAGCATTAGTAAAAATCAGCTCAACTTTTGGCATGAACCTGATTTAATTTTCCACCCAATCGCATGATAGTATGAAGCACTGGGTTGTAAATCAGCTATAATCACATTCAATTCCCGCCGGATTAAGATGATTTTAAATGTGGTAATTCAGTTTGGTAGCACAGAAGCAGCACAGTCTGCAGAGCTGCTTGAGCAAAGACAAATAAGCTTTTCATGACCGTCATCGCTGATTAAGTCATAGTGTCAATCTATCTGCAGTGTTATCATGTTTTTATATTCCTTCACATCTAATAAAGGAAATTGTGGGTGATCCACATTTAAATTCTTTTTGCATTGCTTAATTTGGTTTCTTTGACCTTGTTTACACCTAATCTGTCTTGACGTATCCTGACCAACAGCGAAGGGCTGCCTACTCATATGTCAATCAACCACTGGACAAAAACAAGGGCTTTTTTTTGCCAAAAAAGCAGCTTTAGTTTGATTAATACAGGCACTTGACCTAAAAATGACATGAAATTCTGCTTAGATTTAAAAAAAAATCAAGAATTAATTGTAGTTATTTGTTGATTTTTTTTTTTTTTTTTACTTTTTGCATTTGTCCTTCTATTGTTGAATGCACTGTTGAATGTTTAAAGGGATAGTTCACCCAAAAATAAAAAAATTACCCCATAATTTATTCACCCTCAAGCCATCCTAGGTGTATATGACTTTCTTTTTTAAGCCAAACACAAATCAGAGTTATATTAAAGGTGCCCTAGAATTAAATATTGAATTTACCTTGGCATAGTTAAATAACAAGAGTTCAGTACATGAAAAATACATACACTGAGTTTCAAACTCCATTGTTTCCTCCTTCTTATATAAATCTCATTTGTTTAAAAGACCTCCGAAGAACAGGCGAATCTCAACATAACACCGACTGTTATGTAACAGTCGGGGTGTACGCCCCCAATATTTGCATATGCCAGCCCATGTTCAAGGCATTACACAAGGGCAGGACGTCTGGATGTGCACAGCTAAATTATCAGACTAGGTAAGCAAGCAAGAACAATAGCGAAAAATGGCAGATGGAGCAATAATAACTGACATGATCCATGATAACATGATATTTTTTGTGATATTTGTAAATTGTCTTTCTAAATGTTTCGTTAGCATGTTGCTAATGTACTGTTAAATGTGGTTAAACTTACCATTGTTTCTTACTGTATTCACGGAGACAAGACAGCCATCGCTGTTTTCATTTTTAAACACTAGCAGTCTGTATAATGCATAAACACAACTTCATTCTTTATAAATCTCTCCAACAGTGTGTAATGTTAGCTTTAGCCACGCAGCATAGCCTCAAACTCATTCAGAATCAAATGTAAACATCCAAAAAAATACTATACTTACATGATCCGATGTATGCAAGCAGCATGCATGACAAACATCTTGTAAAGATCCATTTTGAGGGTTATATTAGCTGTGTGAACTGTGTTTAGGCGTGAGCTCCAGGGGAGGGGGAGCGGGAGATTTAAAGGGGCCGCAACCTATATTTCGGTGCATAGTTAATGATGCCCCAAAATAGGCAGTTAAAAAAATGAATTAAAAAAATCTATGGGGTATTTTGAGCTGAAACTTCACAGACACATTCAGGGGACACCTTAGACTTATATTACATCTTTTAAAAAGAAGTTCTAGGGCACCTTTAAAATATCCTGTCTCGTCCAAGCTTTATAATGGGAGTGATTGGAGGATGAGATTTTGAAGCCAAAAAAAGTGTCCATCGATCATAAAATGTACTCCATGTGACTTTCAGGCTTTCTGAAGTGAATCGATGTGTTTGTGTAAGACAAATATCCTTATTTAAAACTTTATAAAGTAAAATAACAAGCTTCTGGCGTGGCCATACGCATTCGACTTAGGTCTAAAAAGCACTAACTTCCATGACGTACCACACAATGACATGACACTCGTTGACATGACACAACTGCGTTATAATGTAGGACATAATGTAGTATGTCACAGTGTAGCGTAGAACGCCATGGCATTGTGTACTACATTGCGGAAGTTAACGCTTTTTAGACGCAAGTCAAATGCGTGTAGCTGTCGCGATATAACACTGATTGTGTTTGGCTGAAAGAAGACAGTCATATACACCTAGGATGGCTTAAGAGTGAGTAAATTATGGGATAATTTTAATTTTTGGGTGAACTATCCCTTTAAGTGTGATTTTGACTGCTTTTTCACTCTCTCCCTTTAGCCATGATGTCAGTCTGCGTGCCCTCACCACATAACCCCTCCCCCTCTGTGGACGTAGCCAATCGCAACGGGCCCTCTGCAACTCCGCCCAATTCCCTCAGCCTGCGTTCTTCACACAATCAACTGCTAAGTGGTGATGTCATCAAACCGGGCCAGGCCACGCCCCCGAAGTGCCGAAAGAAGTATGCACTCACAAGCATTCAGAGTGCGATGGGACTCGGCGAAGGCGTGACGCCACCGTCGTCATCTTCAGCAACTACTGACAACCCTAAACTGGCCAAAAATGGTGCAAATCAGTTACGTAAAGCTGCGGAGCGACAGGATCACAACAAGAACACCACCGAAGAAGACGAGGATGGAAACACAGCCGGCGAATCAGAGCTCAACATCAATGATGAGTTGAGGAACGTTGAGGAATTAAGCCTCGACAGTGAGTCTAACGTTGACGACGTTCACAGTGACTTTGACCCCAACAACGAGCTTGTTGATGAGGATGTAAATGAGTTGGTTGATGATGACGGTAATGAGGAGGATCGTGTGGAGTATTGTGATGACCTGCTCATTCTGTCTGAGAAAACTGAGATAGTTTCAGACAGGAAGTCCCCCGAGCACCTTAAGACCAAGAGTTACCTGGAGTCATGCCTGGATGACCTGTCATACGAACTGCCTGATGTGCAGGATGATGATGTCACTAAGCCTTTGCTGGAGAAAGAGAAGAATCCCTGCCCCTCTTCTCCACAGAAACCACACAGCCCTGAGGACACGCCCCTCCTGTCTGTCGGCTCCTCATCTTCCTCTTCCTCACCGGAGACGAAAAAAGACCGACCACGGACGGGAGCCAAGACAGACCGGGCACTAAACCGCATCCAGAACCTTCCACACAGTGACGAGGAGTCCAGCTGGACCACATTGTCACAGGACAGTGCATCACTGGGCTCACCAGAAGAGAGCGGTCAGTAGTACACATTCAAAGCGTTATGTGCGTAGCGTGCTGGTCTTCTCAGTGTGGTTTGGTGTGTGTGTTTTGGCCTAGTGTAGTGGATATGGCGCACTGATGTGGTATGTGTGGTTTTAAATTTGACTGAAGTGCGTTGGCAGAGAGGTTTTGGTGTGTTTGTACTTTTCACTTCACTGGAGTGTGATCTAGGTAAACACAGCACAGTGTGTGTCTGGTTTGAGGCTGTGAGGGAAAACTTGTCAAAACATGTTTACTATTTTGTGTGTTTTTGTGTACTTTTTTTAAAAAAAATTGTCATTGAAAATGTAATTTTTAAAAGTGTTAATTCATCCAAAAATTCACATTTTGTCTCTCATGTCATTCCAAACCTGTAAGATGTGAAGCACAAAATAAGAAGTTAAACTGAATCTTTGTGCTGCTCTTTTCCATACAATGATAGTGGACAGTGACCATTAGCTATAAAGCTTAAAAAAGTACAAAAAAGCTCACAAGTGAAATTTGAGAGTTGCAGTGAGGGATTTTTAGTGCTCTTTTGAAGTTTGACAGGCACTGGTTACTGGTAAGTGCCTGATTTCATTTGGATTAAAACAATAATTAATCTTCTTAAAATCTAAAGTAAACATTTTTTTTTTTTTTTTTTTGCAAAGTGGACTAACAGACCTAGATAATGCAATTGTAACTTGGTGTCGTTCCACATGTATACAAGTTAATCACACTACAGGTGGCCGAGATGACTAAAAATAGAATAAAATAAAATAAAATAAATAAACGAAGAGTTCATTTGCAAAAACAGTTAACTCCATTTTTATGAATTCTCACAAATCATATTTTTTTATTGTGCATTCCAAGTAATATCAATCAAACTGCAGTTGGGTTGTTTTGATTAGGTAATAATAACTCTAAAAAATACAGGTAAATTAAAAAATTATAGTTAATTGAAAGTATGTTTTTTATATATATTAAAAATTTGTTTCTTAGCAAAAGCAGATAACTCCAACAGTCGTTTTTTTGGCAAAAGCAGATAACTCCACATTTCATGTTTCAGAGTTAAACAAAACCCAAGTAATTGCTTTGTAATTGCATTTAAAACACACTCAAACACACGTGTCCACACAAACGCGCACACACACACACTAACAGATCGACACACCCACAGCCATCCACTCACTGTGCGCACACACACACACACACACACACACACACTAACAGATCGGCACACAAATACACTACTACACTCACACACACACACACACGCATCCACGCACGTGCGCGCGCGCACGCACACACGCAAAATAACAACCAAGGTTTAAGCATGTAAGTCGTGTATGGTGTTCAAGGACTTACAGGAGTCGAAATTATAAATCCTCGATCACTTTTAGTCAGCTTTGACAAAACTTCCCTCAGCTAGCGCGTCGTTTTGAAGTGACTAGAAGCCTTGTCACCTGACCTGAATACTGTGCGCTGATTCGCTAAAACGGACTTATCGGTTTCTGTACACAAACAACAAGGGCGCTTGTCGGCTTCTGCTGTAAAACGTGAACTTGCGATGCCTGACAGTGGACAATACTGGTTTTTCTGACTAAACGGATTTAGGGTACAGAATGTGCTATATATGGATCTGCTAAGCACTTAGTTCATTTTTTTTAAAAGTGGCGTTTATCGGTTTTTGCAAATGAACTCTTCAAACTTTGTTTATTTCAGCTAGTTGACAGGGTTCATTTAGTTTAATTTGATTAATCTAGGCTACTAAAACTACCAACTAAAACTGAAATAAAAATGAATAAAAACTGTTATATTTAAAAACCTGCAAAAATCTAAAGAAAATTCCAAAAACACAACAAAATGAGTACAACTTGAACTAACTTTAAATGATAAAATTAAAAAATTAAAAACTAATTCAAAATATGAATAAACACTAAAATAGTATCTGTAGTAATGATACTAAAATAACTGGTTATGTTTGGTGGTTTTATAGTAATTATTTAATTTTACACTTTTGTTTTATATATCTTGTTGCTAAATATTATGTAGTGGTGCCTGTGTGGTAAAATCATCTGTTGTAGATAATATTTTTGTACTTTTTAAATTTAAATTTGTATTTATTTGCAAAATTGACTAACAGACCTAGATAATGAAACTGTAGCTTGGTATCATCCAGCATGTATACAAGTTAATCACACTACAGGTGGCTGAGGCGACGTGCTTTATTCATAAATTATTTAATTGCACATTGTCTTGTATGTTTGGACAGACAGATGAAGATTTTACACAGCTATTATTATTATTATTATAACTGCGCATGTAAATGTTCTTAGTGTCTACTTTCATTGTATGCAAAAAGAGTAGCATCAGCATTCTTCAAAATATCTCCTATTGTGTTACACAGAAGAAAAATTATACAGGTTTGGAACAGAGCATGTGAGCGGAGTGGAGTTCATTCCTCTCAGGGCTGCTCGCTCAACTCAGAATGCCCTTTGTGATATGCTGGTTTGAGAATATGTGAAATAAGCAATTGGTCTAAGGTTATGGAGTTCAAATATTGTTTTAATTAAGTTGTGAACCTTATACATAAATGCACAGAAAACATCAAAGTTAGAGGGTTAGTTCAGCCAAAAATGAAAATTCTGTCATTATTTACTCACCCTCATGTCGTTCCACATATTTAAGACCCTGATATCCGAGAGCTTTTAGTCCCTCCAATGGGACAAACGCAATTTACACATTCAAGGTCCAGAACAATAGGAAAGTCATCATTAAAGTACTCCAGTGGTTTAACCTCAATTTTATGCGATATTTACAAAATCATTTTATCCAAAGCGCATTCACGGAACAACTTTCGGCCATGAGTCAACACAACACGCATGCGTCGTAGTGCTCCCCCTTCTGGATTGCAGGTCAATATTTTTGTAAGTAAAGTGGTAAATTATGTTTGTTTGTGCAAACAAAGCACTTGCGTCACTTCATAATGTTAAGATTAAACCACTGGAGTCACATGGATTACTTTAATGTTGTCTTTCCTATCATTCTGAACCTTGAATGTGTAAATTGCATTGCTCCCAATGAAGGGACTGAAAGCTCTCGGATTTCATCAAAAATATCTTCATTTGTGTTCTGAAGATGAACTGTCTTATGGGTATGGAACAACATGAAGGTGAGTAATTAATGACAGAATTGTCATTTTTGTGTGAATTAACGAACATCCCAACACCTCCCATGCTGATGAGAGTGCAGTTTGGATCATTATGTAAATAGGTGATGCACACTTTCCTCTCAATAATAAAATAAACATACAACAAAAATGAAAAAAAGCAGTAAAGAAAGCATCTGATCATAGCAATATAGATATCTTTGCATCAGCTCTGCAATTTGGCACTATCCAGTCAAGTCACGTCACTTTATACGATATCGCCACAAATATCATAACTGTTATCTATAGGCCTACTGCAATTGAGACATTTAATCAAGAAATTCATTTCAAACAGAAAGACGTTAAATGAGCGGTAAATGAGTGGAGCGTTTGCTTGGGCCGTGAGCGATTGAACGTAGAGCGTCACACCGCTCCGTTTCGCTCACATGCTCTGGTTTGTTACAACATGAGGATGTGTGTGTAATTTTTATTTCTAGGTGCAACCCACGTAGTACATGTTTTTGACTAAGATAAATTGTGCTGAATTTCTTGTAGTGTCCCTCGTGGTGAGTCAAAATGGCTGTTTCTGTGGTAATGAGTCTCCTCTCTGCCCCCTGCTGTCACTCAAACCAGTCTAGCATTGACACAGTGTCTGTCAATACCTCTCTCAGTAGACAGGAAAACCTCACAGGTGTGTGGCAGATCTGTTCAGCCAGCGTGGTGGGTAATGGACAGCTGCAAACTGGTTTTACACCCAGATGTTAGCTGGCATCGCCGGAGCAGCCTGTTATGCACAATTCCTGCACATCCATCCCTCTCCCACCATTTCTGTGTCTTGTCATACCAAGGTCACATGACCACGCGTTGGGTGACACTGCAGGAAAAATGATCTCGGGGTTGCCGGGGTGACAGAACGTTCGGCGAAGGAGGTGGGTTTGATTGGCCGGGTGACCAATCGTGTATCCTGGATTGACAGGAAGCTGGTATCTCTCTTCCTGCCAGATTTAGATAAAAAATAAACAGCAAATAAACAGAGTCTGTTGCTCTCGCATTCTCACCCACCCCGTCTCTCCCTCTCCCTTTCTCCATCAGTCGCTCACCCCCTCTGTCTCTCTCCGGCTCTACCTCTGCTATCCTCCCTCTTCTCATGTCATCCTCTCTTCTTGCGGCTGCTCAGTCATGATGCTGGGTAAAGACTACATGTTGGCCATTGTTATAGTGAATTACGAGGGTAGGTACTGCGTGTCGGTGTGTCTGGTTGTGAGTCAGTGCTGCGCATGTAGCTACGCGTCTCTGTTGCGTGTGCATGCTCATAAATGCAGGCGGAGAAGAGAGATAAGGAAGGAGGGAGGATGCAGTGAACGGTGTCACGAGCTGTGTGCTGAATACTAAAGTTTGTGCATATGTTCATGGCACTTCGGTCCATGTGTGTGTGTGTGCACGAATTTTACAGCTGTCCTCCCCTCCCCCTCTGCCCGCCACATGCTTTATAGAATGCAGAAAGAGAGAGACATTACCGAAAGTGGGTCGAATGTTAGATCTAGCATAGAAAACTAGGCTGAGGATAGTAACTACAGCATATGCTAGCACACTGTTTACCTGTGTGTTTAAAATGAACTAGCTGTTATTTTTTCTGAAAAATCCAAAAAATCATTAAATGTCAACCTGATTATTGTCTCTATTTCTTTGTATTTGAATCTGTATGAAGGTTTTGTTGTCTCAGAGAACTGCAATGAGGTTTTTAGGCAGCTGTAGTGACCCACTTATATATCAGGGACTACAAGTCCCAAAATGCACCTTGGCGTAATACTCAGTATGAAAGAGCACTACAGCTCCTGTGCTGCAGTGCCTCATTGTCTTACTAAAAGGGAACTTTGGTACAGGAGACACTTCTAATAAGCACTTGTGTTCACTTAGCATGCTTGGAGATTAGATTACCCATACATGACTAGTGCTGGCTAATAGCTGTTTCACTCAGTTAGTCAGTTCTGTTGGCTAATTATTAAGTCTCATTAAAGTGAGACATGCCTGAGAGCAACAGTGAGACTACTCAACTCTTCCTCAACACGTTTCTCACAGGGTTATTATTAAGATCCCGATATACTTCAAACGAAATCGAAGAACGAACTGATGTGATGTCATTTCGAAACAAAAACAGGCTGAAACGAAGTTTGTTTGGAGTTCGTTTTGGAAGTTCGAAACAGCTTGCCAAAGCGAACTTTCTGGAAAAGTTTGCTTCAGCTGGTAAACACCTTCGTACTACCATTGGTCCGTGGGCATTATGTAAGGGAGGTGTGTGCTGAGGCTCCGCCTTCTTTCACTCGGAATGAACTTCCAGTTCATTTCTCCTCCCGAGTCCGTAGAAGTCAGACGTCCTCGAGTGAAAACATGAAAATTGCAGAGCTGCTTTATAGTAGAAATGAGAGACTGACACTGGTAAAGCTGCTTGAATCTTTAGTGTCATAATATAAATGCAACGTAACTTTACTGGAACTTTGCTACTTGAAAGAAAATTAATGTTATCTTAAAGCTGCTGACTGCGATTTTTGGCCCTCTAGTGGTTAATAAACAGAACTGCACGCATCTTGCGGAGGAACATTCTAGCCGGAGCTACTTTTCTCCGTGTATGTCTTTGGCGAGTCATGCAGTTACTGTGATACTCTGCGGCGAGTCCTACCAGTCCGATCTGAAATAGTCCGAATATAAACACTTATTATAAGTGTACCATAATGATTCAGGATAAGACAAAAACACGGTTTGGAAAATGGATTTATGTTGTATATTCTCATTATATAATTTTTGTAAATATTTAACACAAAAAAAGTTGCGGACTGCAGCTTTAAATATAATAAAATATACAAAACTTAATTTATTTTAGCTAATTGTCTAGGTTAATTTAGTTTTAAACTTAATATAGGCTACTAAAATAACTAAAATTGAAGTAAAAATGAATAAAAATCTATTTAGTCATTTTTTACTGAAAAATGTTATTTTTTACTTCATCGGAATGGTACAAGACTTGGTAAAGGTTTTGGGAACACACAAAAAAAGATAATGGGCATGATTCAAAAATGTTAAATGGTCCTGAAAAAAACTCTTCACTCACTCTTCACAAAATTGTTCGCGGTCAAAAATGGCCACAATAGAAATGCGAATTTTATCCAGTGGAAGCGTTTGGTACTGCATCCAAAGAAAATCTAACTGAAAGCAAATTTTTTAAGATAACAATATCATTTGGAGCACAACATTTTATAAAAGATTTATGGTTCATGATTTATTTACAGTTTTAGATTAAAACATGTTTTGGAAAATATATATTTCATATAAAATTTGTGCATTTTTCATAATAATAAACTTAAACTTCTATAATAATTTTTTCTTTTGTTCACTTCAGCAATAATCTGTCAAGCGTCTTATTTAAAAATAAACCAAACTTAAGTCTATGCCCAAAGCATTTAAGATTTATGATAGTTTAAGTTGGAAATTTCATTTTCAGGTCTATGCTCAAAAAGTGATTAACAGATAATAAATGGATCATAACTATTATAATTTAGTACCATAAAATCCCCTAAACATACAAAATATTAAATAAAAAACATTATTGAACTAAAATTTTTTACATTCATTTTATTCAAATAAAAAAAGGTCATTTTTGACAGCCATGCCCACAGGGTTAAACTAAAATGAAAAAAAAGGAAAATATAAAGAATAAAATCTAATTAAAATATTAATAAAAAGCCATAATAGTATTATTTCAGTGTACACTTTATTTGTTTCATATAATTTGTAAATAAAGATAATTGAAGAAGCCTGTGTGGTAAAATGGTCTGTTCTAGATTATCCTTTTGTATTTTTTTTTACCCATGTTTTTAAGGTATGGTCACATTAGCAAAATTGCAGTGAAATTTTGTGGCCAAAAAGGGTCATTGTAAATTTTTCAAGAATCTAGCGATGTGTAAAACATAGCTCACACAGAAGGCACTTTTAAGCAAAGCAGCTTTCTGTTGGTGAATGTGGTACTTAAACTCAAAGCAAAATTTTTGTGGGGAAATCTTCCCACTCTCAAGTCAAAAAACGTGGATTCCGATTGAAATGACCTCATTTCGCCTGTGAAAAATTTGATGAACAACAGTAAATGTTACCGCACCTTTGAACAGCATAAAATGCTGTTTTGACAGCATGAATAACAGTCTACCATGTTTTAACCAGCCATGATGCAGCAAGTTATTTTTATATCAACAGTGAAGGCAAATTCAATACAGCTATGTGGAGCAGGAATTTGGACCAATGAGATTTCAATGCGGACTATCCAGGGTAATTCACGGACATACTACATTCACCATGTTGGCACTCTTCTTTGACCTATGTGACATGTCAACAGATTACTTTGGTGTTGTTAGACAAGAACAATTTATGAATGAGGAGCAACTTTCTTGGTACCTATAGCATGTACACTTTCACTTCCCCACCATTGGTTTCACATTTCAAATCTAATGGCTCTTGTGACTAAATGGAATAGCAAAGTGTCCACTGTCTGCAACACTTCAGAACAGATCCAGTACAAATCTGGGTATTGTTTGTCTACAGTATCATCATTAATGAGTATTTGGACATTCTACTCATTTGACATATTGCTTTTTGCATACTATGTGGCAGGGAATGAGTAGGAAAGCCTAGAAATAACAGTAAATCAATTTGGAGCATGGAGGAGATTTTATCACTTGTATCTCAGCTGTTTATTTCACTGTGGCATGATTTAGTTGTTAGTCATTTTCTATATTAATATGTTGGTGGTAGATTTCGTAGATTGTGTGTAGATAGATACAAGTTCTTTAGAGTTGTTTTAATCACACACTGAATGTCACAGCTTCATGGATTTGGTGAGGACGTGTTTCCTGACTTGAATCTGTTCAGCATATGTGTGAGTAGCAGACTGCGGTGGTTTACTGTGTATGTGTGGTTTTCCTCGCCCTGATTGCATTGTGTGAATAATGCTCTTACTAACATCTGAAACATGAAACAAACATTCCCAGCTGCTGAGCGAAGACAGACAGAACAGTAGCAAGTTCGAGAGAAAGTTGTGAGACAGAAAGATTTTACAGTATGATAGTCTTCCAGTTAAAACCTACTCTTGGTAGCAACAAGCCAGTATTACACAAAATGATTCTAGTTTTGGACAAGTGTCTTCATTGTTGGAATGGAATATTACAGTATTAATTATAAGTAATTTATTTGTGCACATGATTCTTTTATTTTTAATTCTTATGCCTTCATATTTCTTTTATATTTTCTTAATAAAAAAAATAAAATAACCTCCCCCCTCCAACAACCTGTTACTCACATGAGATCGCAGCAAAAACAAAAAACAATGTTCCCTATGAAAAAAAAATCAGGTCTTGTCCTACATTTTCACTCGGATGTATCACGATAGGGAAGAACATTTTCATAAACACTTCAGTGTTTACGTTTTTGTGCCATAAACAAAGAACAGTTAAAACACAATCGTTTAACAACATAAGGTATTACAGGGCGCTCATAACCCACAGAAACTCACTGAGATGAAGTGACTCATTAGTTAGGCTTCGGCAGTTTTAATTATTTGGTTGACATTTGAAATGTCCATATTAACAGTGTCCAACCAATGTAACCAGTGTTAACCAATAGAGATTTTGCTGTGCCGTTTATACCACGGTAGATAATTGCTTAAGTATTTATTTTTGCAAGGCATGACTACTTTACACTATTTAGACATGAGAGTGACAAAGAAACATGGAGAAATTAAAAAAATACAGAGACTGATGTATCATTCATTTAAGAAAATCTTATTGTTTGCATCCATCAAATTCCAAATATTAAGAAAAACTAAAAAAAAGTACTGGTACTGGACCTAAAGTTGTATGGCGATACATATCATGTTTTAAGATTACTTGTGCCATCATACAAGGTTTTGGTCATACCACCCACTCATAGGAGTCTTGGATATCTTGGTTGAAGGATGTGTGGACCACACCTGACCTTGTGCATTTGTGTTTACAGATATCTGGGGGGAGCAGTCATTTCAGACAGACCCTGATTTGCCTCCAGGATGGAAGATGATGACAGACATGGCTGGTATTTATTACTGGCACATTCCAACGGGCACCACACAGTGGGAGAGACCCGCCCCATGCCATCCGGTGCCAACTGGACCCAGCCATGCCAGCCGCAAACACTCCCTGGGCTCTCTGTCACCTTCGCCCACTCCAGATCACGAGGTAACCCTTTCGAATCATGTGGTTACACAAACTGGACGTGTTACTTAGCTAAAGCGAATCAACTGTTGATTTATCCACATTGACAAATATATCTCTTTGTTTTCCTCTAGTCGATGTCTCATGCCGACGTGTTTTTCGGAGCCTCAAGTCGTTCAGGCAGCACCACTTCCGACAGCTCGTCTGACCCCGCCCCCATCCCGTCTTCTACATGTCTGGACCCTACCCCTATCCTGTCCTCAAACTCTTCCTCATCCTCTGACGGCAATGTTCCTTCCTGTGGATTCGTCAACAGCTGCTACTTTGTAAGTCTTTTCATCAATGTCCCATTTTTCAGTATGGACAATACTCTATGGAAATATCCTGCCATTCTTTGGGTGTTTAGCTTTGACAATGAGTCTGATTTGGATGTGGAGAATAAATAGATAAGACCTAAATTTAACACATATTATAGTTCATAAAAGAATTAGAATTCAGAGAACTGCCATTATAGATGTGACAGTACTTCAGTTGCCATGGACAGGTTGCTATGACTGTATTTACTGTTTCTTTGATGAATAGAAAGTTCAACAGAGCAGTGTTTATATGAAATGGATTTTTTTGTAACATTATAAAAGTCTTTTGATTAATTTAATGCGTCCTTGCTGAATAAAAGTATTAGTTTCTTTTAAAAAAAGATCATACTGACCCCAATACTATTGTATTGTTAAATATAAATATACTGTGATATATAGATGGATATTGGTCATATATAAAAAAGTTAAAACTATTTGTTTTGTATGTTTGTGTGTGTGTGTGTGTGTGTGTGTATAGCCTCGGTCCTCATCCCTACAGATAATGCCAGGGAAGGACAGACACTCTGAGGCACGCCATCGGGAAGAGGAAAAGGTAACAACGACTCGTTTACTCTCAGAATGCAGTGGAAAAATTTTTTTTAACTCCTCTTATTCTTGCAACAGAGAGTGAGATATCAACATCCATACAGCATCTAATCAAATTACAACCAAACACCCAACAGCCAGATACTGTACACATACAGTACACACGCACACATGCTTGTCGAGTGATCTAACAACCCTGTCTTGTCTCTCAACACCCTCCCATCCTTGACCCCTCAACCTTGTCCTCCTCGTTTGTCTGTTTGTGTGTGAATAATGGTGCAGAAACAGCCATGGAGTGATTTTGCAGTGGGAAAGATTGATAGTGAGATCTGGAAGGTTAGTATCTCAGGCAGTTTTTTTTTATTGAACTACAGAGCCAAATACACAGCAGAATGTCTCGGGGAACTACTGTCAACATTTGGTTATGCTCTTCACAGGGTCCAAAATTATTTTTTGGCCAATGGAAAAGTCTTGTCTACCTGTAGATGTTCTACTGGTGTAGCTGAGCTCTGAGATTCTGTACTGCTTCATACCTTCCTCACCTTTTGACCTTTAACCTTTCTTCTGAGCATGACTTTCATCTTCTGTTGTCTGCCTGCACTGCAAAAATAATTTATATAACTAAATTTGAAAAAAGGAAATTTGTTTTTTTATTTAAAGGTGCAATATGTAAGAATTTTGCAGTAAAATATCCAAAAACCACTAGGCCAGTGTTATATATTTTGTTCATTTGAGTACTTACAATATCCCAAACGTTTGCAACTATTTGTAAATCGTGAGAAAGTTGCAATTTTAACCAAATTTAACCGTGTGGGGAGAACCACTATTTTGTGAAGTAGCTAACATAGCATAATCAGATGCAGCTTTATTTTTAGTAACTGTAATAAAGAATTTTCTCCATCCTACAACATGTTTTAAAACTAATTGCATGCCATTTATCAACACAAGCCATCCAGCATTTAATATGATATTCTAATATCGATCTAGCTTACTGCAGTGTGTCTCAAACAAGTGTCTCACAGAAGCCGCCAAGCGAACGCACAGAGTAATGTTATAACATCATTTTCAACGCACTCAAATGTATCTAATATGATAAACAGAGCTGCTTTACCTCATACTCATGACCGGAAAAGCCGAAGCGGCACCGGCGACTGTGACATAATAAAAGTTACGCTGCTCATGAGGCATGTGTTGCACAATCGCTCCAGTGGCCTCGTTCAGATCCCACAACACTCGGTCCTGCTCTGCTTCATACTACAGTAACGTTAATAATCACATCCATGAACATGATTTCTTCCCGAGTCCTATCCCAATTCTTGTCCACCGTCCGTTGAGGTGAAGACCACATGATATATTCTCTAAAAAGTTAAGATATGTTATAGATTATAATATTATTATAATATTATATTATAGATAGATATATTTATGCAGATAAGATGTAAAATATATTTAGATAAATCAAATTATTTTACACTTTATTTATTCATTTAGATATTTCAATAGTTATTAAGAAAATGCTTTTTGCTCTCAGTCACTCTTCGTTTCTCCTCACCCTCTTAATATAATCCTTTTGTAAAATGTGCAGGGTTCAACCTGTGTCTGTTTTAAAACTGGTTAATCATTTTCAGTTCAGTTTGTTTAACCATTCATCACAGGAAGTGTGCTTTCCTGTTTTGTTTTTGTGTAATCTGCACATAAACACAGATATCTGCACTCAACCCACTGGCTCCATGCTGTATATTTGTGGGTTTGTTGTATGTTTGCGTTCTTGTGTTTAAGCACCTCTGCTTTATCTTTGCTTCAGGATCTACAGGCGGCCACAATAAACCCTGACCCCAGTCTGAAAGAGTTTGAAGGCGCAACTCTCCGCTATGCCTCCCTCAAACTACGGTGTGTGAAAGAGAATATATAAATGCTAATAAATAACAGAGAGAATGCAATTACAGTGAAGTGGGATGTAAAATGTATATACCTCTTCTGACTGTGTGTGTCTGTGTTTAGAAACCCTGCTCCTGTGGAAGAGGAAGATTCTAGCAGCATTAACAGTGACCCTGAAGCCAAGGTGAGAGCACATTAGTTTATTCTGCACATACTGGTGCTATTCAAAGAAAACAACTGTACAGAAAACTTATTTTAGCCATGAGGACAGGATCCAAATGAACACGCGCTAAGCTCTGAAGTAAATGTATACTAATATAATATACTGTATAATGAAGCTGGTGTTACCAGTTGGTTGATGTTTGTTTAGGAATTGCAACATTATATGGTTTAAGTCAAACTGTAACTCTTGCTGTTGTAAGAGACAAACATAATTCAAACCTGTCGCTACTGTCATATCATACAACACCTTTTACCACAAATGTATAATGTTCTTTTGACAGATGCAAGAGAATATAATATGACTACTTCACATATACCAATTCTGTCATGAAACTCTAGATAGAGCAGACTAATGGGTCCTTAACGCAACCTGCTGACAATTACATTGTTAACTACACGGCACAAGCGAATCGGTTCCTGTTGCATCTGCAGCCAATGAGTTTGCTGCTCAGCATTTAAGTAATTGGTCAGTGTCTGCTGTAGCAGTTTTCAGCGTGCTTTAAGAGTTCTTCTGAAACCCTCCTTCTTCCTTTTCTCCGTCTGTATAGATCTGCTATGGGTAATTTTATATATGCTATTTGTGCAGCAGCAGTATATATTGTGTATATTTGTATTGGCAGTAGCAAGTCTGTACTTGCTCTGCAGCAGCAGCAGCAGGATCATCAATAATCAACAGCAGCAGCAGAGCAGCAGATCTATTCTGCCAAGACCAAATGCATTAATATTGTGAAATCCATTACCATGCTAAACTCTTCTGAGAGTTGTATTGATAATGCAATGAGAAAACAGCTAGTTAATAGGAACATAAATATAGATGTTGTAGGAACAAATATATATTTTCTAAAATTGAAATAACTCACCTGCAATTAGAAGGTGTGGGAAAATATGCATTTTCGCCTGTTTAAGAGTACATAACGACTTGATGTTCTTTTTACAGTAACATTACTGTGTATTTACTGCTAGTGAGATTGTTTGTCTGAAATGAGCATGATAAATGTATGATTTTACCAGGTTGCAGGATTGGCACAAATTATTTCATAAACATTTACGTATATTGTCAGGAGATTTCAAACTCCAATGTAATTCTAGATATACAGTGCCATCTGCTGGCTGCTCAAAAAAATGTCATGCTTGGAGACATGTGGTAGGATAAACAAGACAATGGAAAAACAAATTTGTAATTTTGATTTTTACTTTTTATATATAAATAAGAGTGAGTTAAATCCTTAGTGGAGCAATTAGGAGCCCTGCTGTTAATATAAAGCACTAAACAACACCACTTCTGTCAAAAGACTTTGCCATAAATACACATGCATTTGTGCCACAAAACACAAAATGTGAAACAAATCAATAAGAAAATTAAATGAAATGCACTACACTGATTAAGAGGAAAATTATAATTATATATTAAAATTATATATTACTTTGTAATGAAAGTGGATGGTGGCCATGACTGTCAAGCTACAAAATGGTCAAAAAAGTATACCGTAAAAGAGTCCAACTATTGCTTTAACAGAAATGTTCAACATTCCAATCCAGTCCTTCAGGATTCTGCAGATTTATTTTTTTGCAGTTAATCAGACTACGTTTGATCCCGTTGTTGTGCGCTTGTTCCACGTGTATTTATTCCTTCAAATATTCGATTATGCATTGTATCTCATACACTACTACTTAAAAGTTTGGTGTCGGTAAGATTTTTAAAATGTTTTTGAAAGAAGTCTCTTATGCTCACCAAGGCTGACTTTATTTGATCAAAAGTACAATTAAAACAGTAACATTGTTAAAATATTAGAAAAGTTTAAAATAACTGTTTTCTATATATATAATTCTATAAATAATAATGTATCTTAAAATGTCATGTATTCCTTTTATGGTAAAGCTAAATTTTCAGTAGTCTTCAGTGTCACATGATCCTTCAGAAATCATTCTAATATGCTCATGTGTAGGAGTTAAACTATCATATGGGCCTATCATCTTTATTATTATATTGTATACGATTCCAAGTAAAAAATAACATATTAGGCTTACACTGTGAGTGACATGAACAAAACAGAATGAAATTGTTAATCATGATTATTTGTATGATAATTAATCGTCAGCACAAAATTTATGATTGTGACAGACCTGCTCATGCGTTAATGTCTCATGATCCTTCACTAATCATTCTAATATGCTGATTTGGTGCTCAACTAACATTTCTTATTATCAGTGTTAAAAATTAGTTATTTTCAGGATTCTTTGATGAAAAGAAAGAATGGCATCTATATGAAATGGAAATCTTTTGCAACATTATAAATGTCTTACTGTCACTTTTAATCAATCGAATGTGCAGAATAAGAGTATTCATTTCTAGATTTAGCTCTATGCGCTGCAACTATGCAGCATCCCACTGTATCTCAATTTGAACTGTTACTGCTTTTTAATTTCCACTTTTGAGTTAGCAGATGAGAGTTCATCTACCATTCATGCTGCCATTACTTCCCCCCCCCCAAGTTGTGCTCTTTCTCTCTCTCTCTCTCCCTTTCTTTCTCCTCTCTGTGTGTTTCACACTCTTTCTCTTGAGGATCTGTTCTTTCAACAGCAGTTAAAATCAAACTGAAAGAGCATGACAATATTCTGCCTATTATTAATCTCTCACACACAAACACGTTCATAATGGAGGAGCCTCATCACAGATTGTCAGAAAAGAAGAGAGACTGAATGATGGATGATTCTGCTCTTGGAGTGTTGGGAATGAAATACAGATGAGTAAGGAGGAGGGGAACAAGTGGAAGATAAAAGAAAAAATCTTCCCTTAAAAAGGGTCTTCTTGTTTGATCTCAGCGTGTGTGTGTGTGTGTGTACAAATGCTCTCTCTCTTTCTCACTCGTTTTAACAGCAGCTATTCTTAGAAGATGCCATGTGAAAATTTAAAGAGGCGTTTCCTCAGTTTAGTCTATCTCACTGTTGAGGAGTAGGAGAATTTTGGATATGAAGCATAATGTAAGATATATATATATATATATATATATATATATATATATATAGATAAACATATTATGATACTAAACCAGGCTTGTTCCTGTGAAAACTGTTAATATATTGTATATTTGCCGTTCTCTTCATTTGCATAAAGTGTGTAGTTGTAGCGCTGTAGTTATATGTTACAGTTTTTGTGCTTAATCAGTGTTTGTTCATTACAGTGTTTTGCTGTGCGCTCTCTCGGCTGGGTAGAGATGGCAGAAGAGGACTTGGCTCCAGGTAAAAGCAGTGTCGCTGTTAATAACTGCATCCGTCAACTGTCCTACTGCAAGAATGACATACGAGACACTGTGGGCATCTGGGGAGAGGTGAGATACACACACACACACACACACACTCTCTCTCTCTCTCTCTCTCTCACACACACACACACACACACACACACACACACACAATGCATAACTCACAAGACTTCCACTATCAACCAGCAGTACAAGAACATGCTGGTTGACCAACCACACTAAGATTTATATGGTGACAGCTAGACCAGCACTAAACCAGTCTTTTTAGCAGGACGCACATATATTCATTCAAAAATACACACAATGTTTCTAAACATGTGTCTTGTGTAATGTTTAAAAAGTGGTTGATAAAAAGAGAGGGACAAAACTAGACAATACAAGAAAGAACAGAAGTAATGAAAAGAGGGAAAGCTGAAAATGTCATGCAGAAAAAAAGCAAGTGAATAGAAGAAAAAGAGGAAGAGAGAGTTTAATGTGTTGTGACAGGACACAGGAAGAGAGCCTCTGTTCTCCTTCAGCCTTTTATTTTCTGGTCTGATCATTTATTCATTGCTTCCAACCCGCATACAAGCACTAGCATCTTTAGACCTTATAGTAGCTTGTGACATCGATTCCAAAACCTATAGTGAGTTGCCTATGTGGGCAGTATTTCAAGGCATCATAGGTGCACTTCTGACTCGAAGGGTGTTCCAGAAGACGGCATGAGTTCTTAGACACCTTTGTTTTTGGAGTGAAAAAAGAGAAACACTGATTGATAAATATAATTACATTTTATTTAATACTGAAAAGTTTTGACAATTTGACATATAAGTTTACAATTTTGACAAATAAGCTGACAATTTTACCTAGTGTTTCTGTTATACATTAAAAAGTTTGTTTATTAGAGTATCAAGTTTTAATTTAGCAACAAATCAACCAGTGCTATTTGTATGAAATTACATATTATAATATATGTACATATATTATAATATATAGTATATATTATGTACATTTAATTTAATATCAAAAAGCAAAGTTGAATTTAAAAATTCACTGTTTTACCCATTATTTGCATGTGTTGTGCATCTTATGTTTATTAGAATATCACGTTTTAAAACATGGAGCTACTGTGTGTCCTGTTTGAGTTGCTATTTAAGTGTTATTTGTCTATACTTACATTTCAATACAAAAAAGCATCGTTTTAAAAATCAGTCGAATTAAAAATTGACTTTTTTTAATCAATTATTTGCATGAGCTATACATTTTATGCTTATTAAAGTATCATAGTTTTAGCTTAGAAATGTGCTAACACCAAAGCCCAGCCTAGTGTACATTTTGAGAGGAATGCTTCTTGTATGACGCCTTAGAAGGCAGCTGCCAATGTAGGCATTAGACAGCAAGAAAGCTCACTAGGTTTTGAAACTGAACCCTCATCTTGCTCTCTGGCGTTGTGCGTTTGTATCCAGGGGAAGGATATGTACCTCATTCTGGAGAATAACATGCTGAATCTGGTTGACCCGATGGATCGTAGCGTTCTACACTCTCAGCCAATCGCAAGCATCCGTGTGTGGGGCGTTGGCCGCGATAATGGAAGGTAAACACTGGTTGCCATGGCAGTGGGTATTTTTATGGGTTAGTTAAGGAGAACGTGTTAAATGATGAAGGATTTTTGAAATGTTTAATAAATGACAGAGAAACTGAACATAACTGAATGTTTAATAGCTCTCTATTTATGAAAATATGGGAGGTGTTTATAAAATTCTCTTAGTTCAGGAATGTCAGAGTTTTTGAAACCACATAGATGGGGCAAAAAGGGATTTTATATCAGTTTAAACGTTACAGCTGCCACAGACATCATCAGGGTCTTATTTACGAGGAGCTAATTTTCTACTTTGCTGCTCCTGTTCGGCTGACTGGTCATCTACCAACACTAATAATGTTTAATCTCTGTGAAACACTGAATGTTGGCTCAATCTTTTCGAGTAAGTAGTTTCTGCCTAGTTAAATCAGATAAAGGCCATTTCAAAAACTAAACTGACCTACGAAAGCTTTGAAATTGAAGTGAAGTAAATGTTCATTTCACCATTGCAAAACTTTATTGCTGGGAGAAAGAAATACTATATATGAAATAACAATTAAAATAAAGTGTTTTTCAGCTTTTTTCAATCAGCCAGTATTTTTCAGCCATATTTACTGCAAAAACTTAAAGAAAAAATGCAAGAACTTAAATAAAGTAAAAATAATCAATACACATTTTCCACATTTTTCCATTAATTAATCACTAGGATGGAATCATGATCATTTAACGACTTTCCTGTATATGAATAAATGTATAGTAATAAATATATTATTTACATTTACTAAATATTTTTTGCTAAAACATTTTAATATACAAAAAATGTACTTATTTGAATTTTTTTGTGATGATGGCACAAAGACTTCTCATTCACAGAATATTGCTTAATTTTCTAGTGAATTAATTTAATATTGCCAGTTCTAGTGGATGATGCATGTGCTGTGAATTCTTCGCGTTTCATTTTAATTGGTGATTTTAGATCTGCAAACGTCAGCATCTCTGCACCTGTGACTTTCCTCATGCGTTCATTATCTATAACACTCTGCAAGAGATTCACTTAATGTGTCTGTGTTAATGGATTCTGATATCGAGACACTCCTCCAGCCTGTTCACGCTAAAGGTCATTATAATGATTTTGGAGTGAAGAAGTCACCCCAGTGAAAGGAGGACAGAAATAAAAAATTGATGATTGAGAGACTAATGAAAGTTTAATCCAGTGTTATAGGGGCTGCCCGTATGTGTAGCTGTGAGTGTTTTTGTAAATTCATCCAAAAATTGTATATGAATCTCTTACACACTCTGAAGAGCTGAACTTTTCCTGCTGTAGTCCCAGAAGAGCTGAATGATGTGTGTGTGAATGATGCAGGGGTGGAATGCAGCATACTTCATCAGGGATGCTGAATCACAGTTTTGCCTCACTGAGTGTAAGCAGTACCACTTTTTGACCAGCAGATGGCACTCTTCATATGTTCACCCAACAGGAATAACGCTTTAGGCTTTTTCAGATTTATTTTGTAGTCTGCATGTGCAAGTATGTGCTTGTGTGTGATCATTGTGTCCTCCTATGCTAATACTCCACTAAGCCCATCAGTAACATTTTCCTCCCAAGACCCTGGAGGAGGTTACCGTAGCGACAAGCGAAAGAGGAGGGGGAGGGTAGAAGGAACGCTGGGATTGGATGGAAGGAGAGAGAGCGAAAATGAGAAGGGGGTAAAAAAAGAGAGCGATTGAGCATAGAGAGGTGAGCTGCATGTTTTTAACAGAGCAGGGGATGAGACGAGGAGGTGAAAATCGGTAGAAGAGGGGTACGACAATGCTATAGCAGGAAAAACATATTACTTGAAAAGATGTGAGTATTTTTCTCTCTCTGTCACTTAATTTTATAACTTAAGACAATACCCATTCATAAATGTAATGCATTTTTTCTACAGTGTGACATTGGTTTTTAAGTTTAGGTTTTCAGTGGAAGTATTTACTGGATTGAGAAAGGAGGAATAGTAGGGCAGTTAGAAGGTAGAGTGGGTGGAATTGCTCCAGATGGTGTGAATGAGGAGGTGGAGATTTCAGTAGAGAATTATGGATGTATGCTACGCGTTGTTGTCGTTTACTGTGGTGAGGATAGTATTGTGGAGTACTGTGTATGCAGTTATTAAATTGGGTCACAGCGAGATGTTCACGTTTGAAAGAGACTGCAACTTCCTTGTGTGTTCCTTCAGATCAGGCCTTCCCTCTGATACCATCCCACACATCCACGCAAACTAGAACACATGCCTTTTTTTCAAATTCCTCAGGGGAACCTCAGGGTTCTGTTCTCGGTCCATTTGCGTTGTTCAGTGTACCTCCTTGTAGATTCTCCTTGACCCTCCAGCACATTTTTCTGTTAAATCCTGCTGAGGTGCTGTAAAAAAAAAAGCCCAGCTTGAACAGGTTTACCAGCCTGGGGTTCATTCTGGACATTATTGAGTTCATCTGGTTTTATTCTTTCTCTTCCTGTTAAATCTCTAATTACCACACTGTTACATATGCATGTCTTCTACTGGCTGCACACAGAGAGCCTCATGTTTTGAGGTGTCTTGATAAATGTCTAAATTCTCTTGTCACACCTGCTGGTCTCATTTCCTCTCTCTTCTCTTCTCTCTCTCTCTTTCTTTCTCTTTTTTCATACATGCATACATACACACATAGAAAGATGTTAGTCTTATTATGGAGGTTTGGACATTAAAAAACTGCTAGAAAGTGGATCTTTTCTTGAAATGAGAATATATTCTTCCCACAGCCAGTTCTAGCATCCTGCATCCTGTCTTAATTTTGATTGTCTATTTGTAATGAACGTATTGAAATACATGCACACATTTGGAACTCTTTCATGAAACAAAAACAGTGTTTCTATGTAAGTTCTTCATAATACATATTTTGTTGCATTGACACTTGTTAGGTTTTGTGAATGATTAATGCAGAAATTTGTTTTTCTCGTGTTTCATTAATGGGCATCATTGTGTGTATTTTCTCATGTTTTTTTTTCCTTTACTCGACTGCTTTCCGGGACTCAGAGAGAGGTAAATTTATTTACTCTTTTGTTATTTGTATTCTTCTCATCGCCTGGCTGTAGTCTGTTGCTGGTCATTTTGTTCATAATGGTTTATTTTTAGCTGAAATGTTAAAGAACAATACTGTGTATGATACAGCTGGAGGTGTAAGTATAGAGACACTCATTCATCTTAGACATCCACGTGCACCTGCATATAATAGATGAGGTGTGTGCTTTTTCTACACAGTTATATTTTCCACCATATTTTTTGTTTGCTTGAAATGTGGGTGTATATATCTTTAAGTAACTGTTTTTAAATTGATTGTCTAAATCTAAAGGGCACATCATCCATCAGGGTCTTTGAGGGCAGTTCTTAGCATATGCACGAACACACACATATACACACAAACTCACATTCACAACTCTTTGTTTATAACCAAGTGTCTGTTCATCTGCATTATTTAATGATTCATTTAATATGGTTGTTGATTAGACATTTGTTTTTCAACATGAAATCAAAATTCTTTCTTAATGCACATTCCTGGTCTTAATGTGCACTTTATTCCAAATAAAATGTTTTTCTTTGTAATTATTTTGTAAAAACGTAGTAACTCAACAGTAACTTTTTGCGGCCCAATCATTTTCCTATGGATAAAATAAAATGACCTTCTACATTTTTTCTAGATCAGCATCCTGTTTGAAAAAAAAAAAAAGACAGATTATGTGATTTTAAGTGGGTTGTGAAAGGTGTTTCATGTTTACTTTAAACAGTTGTTTACATATAAGTTTAATCTTGTTTCGTTTTAATTGTGTGCAAACAGGGATTTTGCATATGTAGCGCGAGATAAGGACACCAGGATATTAAAATGTCATGTGTTCCGCTGTGACACCCCTGCCAAAGCCATTGCCACCAGTCTGCACGAAATCTGCTCCAGGGTGAGAACTACATGCTACACAAACAACATCCAACACAAAATTATCTTCAATGGCCCATTCAACACAGTTTAACACAAAAATTGCAGAAAAAACCACTGACAGTCTCAAGTATGTGCGAAAGGTTAGAACACAGCTGAGAAGGAAGAAACAGGGTTCACATTCTGTTTAGGCTGCTGATTTAGGGCAGAGTCTCTAATGAGTTCGATTTCTGTGTAATAGATCATGGCAGAGCGCAAGAATGCCAAAGCTATGGCTGGAGGATCCCTACAGGACAGAACACATGCTGGGCTCGACGTCCCACTACAAGGTAACACAACGTGCTTATACACTACCGGTCAAAAGATTTTTTTTTAAATGTTTTTGAAAGAATTCTCTTATGCTCACCAAGGCTGCATTTACCAAAAAATGGGGGTTTTTTTTGTTTGTTTGTTTCTATTTGAATACATTTAAAAATGTAACCAGCCTTGGTGAACAGAAGAGTCTTCCTTCAAAAACGTAAAAAATTTCTTTAAAGGTGCCATTGAAAATTTTTTTACAAGATGCAGTATAAGTCTAAGGTGTCCTCTGAATGTGTCTGTGAAGTTTCAGCTCAAAATACCCCATAGATTTTTTTAAATTAATTTTTTTAACTGCCTATTTTGGGGCATCATTAACTATGCACAGATTCATGCTGCGGCCCCTTTAAATGCTCACGCTCCCTGCCCACGGAGCTTGCGCTTGCCTTGAACAGCATAAACAAAGTTCACACAGCTAATATAACCCTCAAAATGGATCTTTACAAAGTGTTCGTCATGCAGCATGTCTAATCGCGTAAGTACAGCGTTTATTTGGATGTTTACATTTGATTCTGAATGAGTTTGAGGCTGTGCTCCGTGGCTAACAGCTAATGCTACACTGTTGGAGAGATTTATAAAGAATGAAGATGTGTTTATGAATTATACAGACTGCAAGTGTTTAAAAAATGAAAATAACGTCTTGTCTCCGTGAATACAGTAAGAAACGATGGTAACTTTAACCACATTTAACAGTACATTAGCAACGTGCTAACGAAACATTTAGAAAGACAATTTACAAATATCACTAAAAATATCATGATATGTCAGTTATTATTGCTCCATCTGCCATTTTTCGCTATTGTCCTTGCTTGCTTACCTAGTCTGATGATTCAGCTGTGCACAGATCCAGATGTTAATACTGGCTGCCCTTGTGTAATGCCTTGAACATGAGCTGGCATATGCAAATATTGGGGGCATACATATTAATGATCCCGACTGTTACGTAACAGTCAGTGTTATGTTGAGATTCGCCTGTTTTTCGGAGGTCTTTTAAACAAATGAGATTTATATAAGAAGGAGGAAACAATGGAGTTTGAGACTTACTGTATGCCATTTCCATGTACTGAACTCTTGTTATTTAACTATGCCGAGGAAAATTCAATTTTTAATTCTAGGGCACCTTTAATCATTTCAAACATTTAAATGGAAGTGTATGTGCATTTCTTCTCTGGTGAGTGACAGGTGTGTGTTAATGTGTAATTTGTGTGTTACCCTTAGCAGAGTTCCCCACACCAAAGACTGAACTGGTGCAGAAGTTCCAAGTGTTATACGTTGGCATGATGCCGGTTGCCAGACCTATAGGTGAGCAATCTTCTCACTCGTAACCTTGCGCTCATAGTTTTCATGCTCTCGCTCTTTTTCTTACATACACTCTCTGCTTTTCTTAACAATATAAAATATATTTCACGGATAAATTCCTGTAGCTCGAACAGTACAGCAAGGCGCTAGCAATGCCGTCATGGGTTTGATTTCCAGGGAATGCAAAACTGATAAAATGTATACTTTCAATGCAGGTAAGTAGCTTTGGATACACAAATGTAAATGAACTGGTCATAAAATTTGACCTAATCCTTAACAACAGATAAACACAGTCTGCTTAAACTAACAAACAATGGTTCTGTTTCATGTGTTTATTGAAAAGACATTGTAAACATTTACAGTGCAATGTGGAAAAAGTATGTAAATCCTTATTTAATAGGTAGTTGATCTTACTCCGAATCAGTCATGTGGCACTTTACTTACAACACTTTATGAGTTCACTTTTGAGATGTCTGGTGTGCATCACTTTCTTGAGGTCATGCTTTTGTAACCCTTTCTAGCTTTATGCAAGTCAACAATTCTTCATCTTAGGTGTTCCGAGATCTCTTTTGTTCGACGGTTCACGTCAGACAATGCGTCTTGTGAATAGCAAAACCCTCGTTCATGCACTAATAACTTCTCGTTTGGACCATTGTAATGCCTTAATAATTGGCTTACCAAAAATCATTTTAAAAGGCTACAATATGTACAAAATGCAGCTGTCTTTGCAATATGTTCGCAATATCTCCTCTCTATCTGCCTTTAAGTCTCAACTCAAAACGTATTTGTTCGAAATGTATTTTTAATAAATTGTATTTGATGTTTTTGTTAATATTTTTGTGTTTTTTTCTGTAAATGTTGCTCAACTACCTTTGTTGAGTGACCTCTGGCTTGTAGAAAGGCACTACATAAATAAACTTCTTCTTCTTCTTCTTTGTGAGTGTTGTTTTATAGGTCAGGGTGGCTCTGACCTCCAATCTCATCTTATTTATTGGACCCCAGGTTAGATGACTCCTAACTACAGTTAGCTTTTGAAGAAATCATTACCACCCTACATAGTGTGTATGTTAAAGTCATGAGAACTCATCATTGTTTGTTATTTAAGCAGACAGCATTTGTCTATTGTTGCAGCAGTTGTAAATTATGGAAATCCAGATAAAGCCCCCCATACTTTTTTCCTAAGACTGTACATGCTATTACAAGGTCAGATTGTCCTGTTTTCTAGGCATGGACATTCTCAACGGTGCAATAGACAGTTTGATTACATCTTCAATCCGAGACGACTGGATCCCCGTGATGTTGAATGTAGCCGATGCAACAGTCACAGTCATCAAAGAGAAGGCAATTACAGATCTTTTCACCTGTTAAACCCAATATCATCATTGCCAAAATAGCTGTGTGTTTTGCTAAAGTACAACTAACGCAGTTATTATTGTTGAAATGTTGACTCTGACTCTGTGATTCTTGCTGTCATAACCTATATTAGGAGGAAGAGGAGGTCCTAGTGGAGTGTCGTGTGCGTTTCCTGTCCTTCATGGGAGTAGGAAAAGATGTGCATTCATTCGCGTTCATCATGGACTCTGGGAACCAGCACTTTGAGTGTCATGTTTTTTGGTGTGATCCCAATGCTGGCAGTGTGTCTGAAGCTGTTCAGGCAGCATGCATGGTGAGTTATAACACCATAATAATGGTTCTACACCATGTCAATAGTGTTACAAACTTAAACGTACTACTATGGGCACTACAGCGAAGCTTTATAACTAAACACAATCAATGTCAAGACCAGAGCTGGGCAATATAGCTAAAATCATATCTCAGAATTTTTCAGCTTATTGAATATACACTACCATTCAAAAGTTTAGAGTCGGTAATAATAAACAAGCCCCTCATGCTCACCAAGGCTGCATTTATTTATTGAAAAATAGTAAAACTGTAATATTGTGAAATATTATTACAATTTAATATATATATACGTTTTTTTTTCTCATATATATATATTCATTAAAATACATAGCCATAGCCAATAGCTTCATTACCTACCTTACTAAAATTTAGTAAAATAAATGAAATGATTTAGTAAAAATAAATGAAAAATGCCACACTGAGACTTCTATGAATGAAACTTAATGGCCAAATAAAAATATTGCGAATCGCCCACACACTTAAGGGGATAGTTCACCCAAAAATGAAAATTCTGTCATTAATTACCCTCATGTCGTTCCACACCCGTAAGACCTTCGTTCATCTTTGAAACACAAATTAAGATATTTTTGATAAAATACGATGACTCAGTGAGGCCTCTATTGTCAGCAAGATATTTAACACTTTCAGATGCCCAAAAAGCTACTAAAGACATGTTCATGTGACTACAGAGGTTCAACCTTAATGTTATGAAGCGATGAGAAAACTTTTTGTGCGCCATAAAAACAAAATAACAACTTTATTCAACAATATCTAGTGATAGACAATTTCAAAACACTGCTTCACGAAGCTTCGAAGCTTTGGCGCACAAAAAGTATTCCCATCACTTCATAACATTAAGGTTGAACCACTGTAGTCACATGAACTGTTTTGTCTTTAGAACCTTTCTGGGCATTTGAAAGTGTTAGTTATATTGCTGTCAATGCAGGCCTTACTGAGCCATCGGATTTTATCAAAAATATCTTAATTTGTGTTCCAAAGATGAACGAAGATCTTACAGGTGTGGACCGACATGAGGGTGAGTAATTAATGACAGAATTTTCATTTTTGGGTGAAATAACCCTTTAATCACCACCAGGGCTTGACATTAACACCCGCCAACCCGCCAAATGCGGGTAGATTTCAGCTGTGGCGGGTAAGACAGCCACTCCCACTAGCCACTTTGGCGGGTTGAATATAATTTCAGTTTACAGCCAAATGATCGTCGAAGATCGTCGTAGCACAAAATTACAATCCAATCACACAATTCGTTATTTACGTGCAGTTAGTGAAGGAGCGATAGGCGGAATTGCGCTGAATGACACACAACAAAAGCGCTCTCTCGCGTGCGCTCTCTCTCTGTCGCGCGCGCGATCAGTTCTCCTCGCGCCTGAATAGTCAAATACACGTGCACACAGATGTCTAAATGTCCATCGTGTGGAGTATCTCGCGTGAATACAGTCGGTTATGGCTTAAGTGGACGTAAACAGGTGGGTAATAACTGGATATGCGTCAGTTACGTCCATGCATTCAGCAGCCCAATTAAATAGGCCTACCTGTCTGTCATTAATGTTAATCAAACAACAAAAGATGTTAAATAAATGTAGGCTATATGTTAAATAAACCTACTGTATCTGAAAAAATATTATTTTTAATGTACTATTGTTTTTGTAATTTGCTTCTTTGTTCTTTTATATAGCCTAACACAAATAACTTATACAATTTCTCATATTAGATATGCTCATATCTACCTCTTGCCCACCTGTACATACCAGATGATATACAAAATGTAGTCTTGATTTGGGTGGTCAATCTGCATTTAAAAGTTTGAAAGGGTTTTAAATCTTCTAAATCAAGTAAAATGACTCAAAATAAAGTAATTTAAGCATAACAAAGTCAACTTTAATCATATAAAATGTAATTTACCTACATCAAAATTGTGGCCAGTGAAAATGCTGAGTGGCTAGTAACTTTGGAAAACCACTAGCCACAGTGGCTGGTGAGCAAAAAAGTTAATGTCAAGCCCTGATCACCACCATAGACTATATCAGTGTCTACTCTATACCAACTGCATGTGGTGTCCAAATTACCACCCAAACTTTTAATATTTGAACAAAAATAAAATCAAGATTAAACGAAGATATTTTCCAGCCCAGCCTGATGCATTGCATTCAACACATTAATTCATCCACTCACTCTTTCTTATTCATTCTTCTTTGTCTCTGCAGTTGAGGTATCAGAAGTGTCTGGTGGCACGCCCTCCATCTCAGAAAGCCTGCTCCCAGGCGCCCCCTGCTGATTCAGTCACACGCCGCGTCTCCACCAGCGTCAAACGTGGAGTTCTGTCCCTCATCGACACACTCAAACAGAAGAGACCAGTCACTGAGCTCCCCCAGTGATCTGACACACAAGCACGCATACTCACCGTCACGCTCTGCATGCTTATAACTATCAGAATGTCCTGTACATACCTGTCCAGTCACATGATGAGGAGGAACAACTCGAGGATGAAAACTGTCTGAAAGAAAAACTACAAATAATTATGAATTGAGCTGATGCCAAGAAAATACACTCACAAACAAACACCTGATCCACTATCTACAAGCCTCTCTCTTCCATCACCCATACGTCAGTCATGTGTATATCTGCATGGGAAGCCACGCCTCTCCAGCATGACAATAACCAACAGCCTTCGCCCATCTATAAACCGCTTCATCTGGACCAAGCCTGCTGAAAGAGATAACTTAATCTGAAGAAAGTTTGTGTAATTCAGAAAGAACAAATTTGGCTGTTTCACACACCAGAGCTTCTTCATATCGTCAAAGTTCATAGCTGTTGCATGTCCATATTTGTGTGCGGGTGTGTAGAAGAGCTTGATGCTGCTTCATTTGCTAAAGGATGTTCACAAGTGTCATAAAAACAACCTATTTTTTGACGCATTCTATGTTATCCTGACGAACACAAAAGAAGAATGGATGGATGAGAGTAAGTAAAACTCAGAAGATTGTGAAGGGTTGCACTCTGTTCCATTCAAAGTTGGATGTCGAATATTACTACTTGATATCTTCTGAACTTCAGCAAGGTGCTCCAGTGCTCAAAAGATTAATCATTAGCGATATTTTAGTGAAATTTTGCCGGCAAAAATGTCCATCGTCAATAGTGTGGAGATGTTTGAGGCACAGTTCCCATTAAAGTCACGACATACTAGTCGCATGGATTCTTATTGAAATGGCTTGATTTCAACCTCAAAAATTTGCCAAACAACAGTGGATGTCCTGCACCTTAAGACAACAAAAAACAAGGCTAACTTAGCATTGCTTTTGTTCAGTGTCAACAATGAAATCTTCTAGCAACCAAACTGCAGAGTATAATTGACTCTACGCAATGCGCAAGTTGGAAGTTCGACATCAAGTGAAGTTCCTTTACACTTTTCCAAGTAGGAAGTTGGAAATTGAGTGAAACACAGCATTAATTTCAAAACACATCAAAGCTTTCACCAAAAGATTTTTTTCTTTTCTTCAAGAAGCTCTGCTGACACAGTTGTCTTCACTGGAAGTTGATGAGGAGGCTTGTAAAAGATGCGGATATGAAGTGAACAGCGTTTATGAATCAAACATCCCATAGACTTGCCCTGCATTAACACAGTCGGAAGGACATGACCTGTTCAGTTCAGTGTGTAGATGTAAAGTATGAATGTGCTTTTTATATTTCCAAAGTGAATTTGCGAATTTGCCTCTTTTTTTTTTTTTTTTTTAAAGAGAGAATGTTGCAGAAGAGAACTGAATTACTCATGGAGCGAAATACAGGAGGCAGGAAGAACTTTGCTTAGAGCCAAACAGTTCAATGGTGTCACTTCTGCTTTGAACCCCAGCATAGTGCTTACTTCCTCGAGAGGCTCTCCAGTGACTGAAAGTCAAAAATACCTGACTTAATAGGAACTATCTTCAGCACATCCAAGTTAGTGAAAAAACTAGAGCCGTTTCTGTTCCAGCATCCGTTCCTCACGTTTGGATGCCATTAGTGGCTCTACATGTCCTGGTTGCGCTTCACAGATGTTTTTTTTTTTTTTTTTTTTGACCCGCACGCACCCACGTGGTCTTGCTGTGCTCTGGCGTGCCACCTGTATTCCTAGACCTACCCTTTCTTTCACAAGGGTTTTGACAAGTCACTTATGTGTGTACATACAGTATCTATATATAGCAAACATCATATCATAAGGCTTTATTTTTCAAATTTCAGATACTTTTATTTTGTCATGTTTTTTGGTTTATTTTGTTCATACTTGCCTTGGCATGTCTTGTGATCCCATTTGTTCTGGCCATACTGTAAAAAAACCTCATGTATGTGTTGTAGATAAACCAACTGACAAAACAAAGAAAAGAAGAAGAGTGAATGATGGTAGAGATTGTGAATATGAATTTATTTTATGGTCCTTTTTAGGAGAGCTAGCTCTAGGGGAGGAGATGTGAACTGTAAGTGTCTATCTATGCATTCTTTTAGCTCTGAGGAAGATTTGAGAGAGAAAAAAAGACGCATTGCCTTGCATGTCCTGGGACAATTTAAAAAGAAAAACTGTACTGAACAGAAATGATATTTTTTATTTTATTTATTCTATTTTATATCGGTATATACTGGTTTTATTGTGATGTATCATATGCTTAGACATTCTTTACCCTGTCTCGGACAACAAATCAAACAAGAAATGTCAATCCAAAATATTGTACAGTTACTCTGGTGACCCTCAGACGCTGCCTGCCATGGTAACATAACATTTGAAAGGCCTTGTAGGACCTTTACATTCTGCCCAGACCAACATTAGATCGATTAATGTAACTTCGATCTGCTTTAGAATACGCTATATGAAATGCAACCTAACAAGTGGCTATTTTAGCTGCAACCGATAAAATCAATCGTACAGCCAAACAATCACCTTTTGGGACATTCACACAAAACGCATTGTGACAATTTGAGAAGCAGTGTAGGAAATTGCCACCAAAAACAGGGTCTCGGTAATCTTTCCTTCCATATTATGATAAATATCCAAGTGAAATGGTATGTAGGGCGGGACTTGTACATTGGGAATTGATTGCATCATTCGCTAATGTTGTGATCTCATGTGAGTGACAGTTTGTCCCGCCCTCGTGCCAGTAAACACATCATCTGTTGCCAAGTCTGTGGATTTCCCGCGGGAATTGGGCTACTTTCATACTGTTGCCACTGGTTGTTTTTCATGTCCACGGGTTAAAGCAACCCCAGACTGCGTGATATTTAGCACCTGGAAAGCGAATTTGACCAGAACTCCACCAAAAACGTGGATTTTACCCCCCGGAATGTGATTGGAATGCCATTTTTTTTTAGCACAATAGGAAGCAGTGAAAGCTGTTATAGCGGTAAAAGGACTAGCTTCCTATTAATTAGGTCTAGCGCCCTAATAATGATGATTTATATTATATTACACATCTTTTCGGTCATTTAGTGTATGTTCCAAAATGTCAATTTAAACAGTTTCGTCAATAGACACATTCGTCACCATCAGATTTTTCACAACGACCAAAGTTAGAAGGCATTAGTTTGGGCAGTATGTAGATGTTCAGCTAGCTCCACTTAAACCATTACTCCTGTATCTTGAATACACAAGGCCTGTCGTATTCTGCTTTTCACCCTGCAGATAATCAGAGTATGAGATGGTGAAAAAAAGCAGTCTGTATTAGACGTGTCAATCCGCCTGCGTACTGCACCCCCTCAATCTCCCCCTCTTATTCTGTCTTTTGCAGTTTCAAAGAAGTGCACGTTTGTTTTCTGTTCAGCTTTTTCATGTGACTTTCACTCTGTGATTTTGGGTCTTATACAATGCAATGTTTTCTTTTGGATTCATTTTTTGATGGGGAGGGGGGATTGGGTTCACGGTGAATAAGAATCAATCACACTTTGTTTAGCAACGAATTCAGTGGCAACCAGCAAAGTCAGCTGTTACATGCAAGAGGGGAGGGGGCTTATGGGTAATGTAGTCCAGTACAATAATTCAGCATAGAATCATCATTCTCATGTTAGCCAAGAGTAGTGTGTTTGATTGACTCTAGTGTTCTTGCATGGTGAAACACTCTGATTGACGATTATCAGAGGAAATCTCATCACAAGAATTAACAAGCTAAGAATTAACACTCTACCGGTGAAGTAAACTCGAACACGTTTTTGTGGAAACATTGGCTTTCTCTGCTCTACACTAATTTGTACACCATATAAATGTAAACTGTTGTGAAAATAAATGGCATATCACAAAATACATCAAAATGTTTCTGGCTGTTAATTGATCATACATATTGTTAGTAGAAAGAAATGTCCTAATGATATTTCAACATTCTCATGGCAGTTTGTAAATATTTTAAGTTTTGTCGAATTTGTATGAACTGCTTATGGCCCAGAGGTTTATGGGTGGACCTTCATGCTTAGCATTTCTCTAAAAATCATATGTTTTCGTACTAATTAAATTACATAATCATTCATAAGAAATTTCTAATCTCATAAAATAGTTGTTTTCTTACGTTATTGGGTTTGATATTCTGTAACACTTTATTTTGATTGTCCACTTTAGACATTTGACTTACTATAAGTAACTTAGCAACTACATGTAAAGTATACTAACTCTCATTAGATTATTAGTAAACTGTCAGCTTAAAGGTGCAATATGTAAGAATTTTGCAGTAAAATATCCAAAACCACTAGGCCAGTGTTATATATTTTGTTCACTTGAGTACTTACAATATCCCAAATGTTTCCAACTATTTGTAAATCGTGAGAAAATTGCAATTTTAACCAAGGCTCCGGGACGTGTGAGGAGTCGCCTGTCAATTGCGTCATACCCACGTTACCCTCGGTTTCCGGTTTTATTTTGTAGAAACCATGGAAACGCCAAAGACGTTTTAATATATTACATACTGTTTTGATACATTTATAGACAGAAAACTAATTATTAACTCAACACGTTTAGTCTTATTGTTTAAATCTAATTTTCTTGATTTTTTGCGAGTACCATGCTTTACCATGCCTCAGAGAAAAACACTATTTTGTCAAGTAGCTAACATAGCATAATCAGATGCAGCTTTATTTTTAGTAACAGTAATACAGCATTTTCTCCATCATACAATATAATAAAAGTTACGCTGCTCGTGAGGCGTGTGTTGCACAATCGCTCCAGCGGCCTCGTTCAGCTCCCACAACACTCGGTCCTGCTCTGCTTAATAGTACTGTAACGTTAATAATCACATCCATGAACATGATTTCTTCCCGAGTCCTATCCCAATTCTTTTCCACCGGCCGTTGAGGTGAAGACCACATGTCCCAAGATTCCGCGCTCAAACTTGGCGTCATCAAGCTACGCCTTTGTTTTGAATAGGCCTCTAGTGACCTCTAGTGGACAGAAAATATTACATGCTGCACCTTCAATATCTGCTAACACTTTAATTCGATGGTCTCCCAACAGACATTCTGACTACAAGTAACTTTGCAACTACATGTCAACTTATTCTACTAACCTAAACCCAACAGTCTACTACAGTCTACTCTAATGAGAGTTAGTTGGCATGTAGTTGTAGTTACTTATAGTTAGTAGAATGTCTAAAGTGGACTCGAAATAAAGTGTAACCAGATATTTATATTTTACAAAATATGGGTCAATAAAGCTTTAGTGGCATAATTATAAAGTCACAATGAAACATATTTTCTTTTATATTTTATTATTTTAACAGTTAATACGTTATTCATTACATAAACTGTGGTGCATATTGACCACCACGGATTTTTACTACCAAACCATCTCAGTTTTCTCACAAATAAAATGATTTATTTAACATAGCTTACATGATACAAACAGTTACAGTAATGCCAACGGACAGCATATATCAGTAATAAATCAACTACACTGTTTTAGTCATGAGATCAGTACCTTGCCTTCGCTGGTAATATATTTGTCTGCACACATTGTTTACCACAATTCTTTTGTATGGAAGCACACAATGTGAATGTATGAACAACAGGTTATAACTCAGCGCCATGCCTGTGAACGTAACATGGAGTCTCTGCTTTTGGCAATGCTGCTGGAAGAGGAAAGACTGCTGGAGAAATTAGAAGAGTTGGAGGAGTACGGTCGATATGGCGAGGAAGAGAGGCGTGAAGGACTGAGCGGATAAACGGGAGGGAGACTGAGCTCTCTTGACTGGATTTCCTCCCTGTACGGCTTACTGGCCTCTGATTTGATCATTTCCTTTTTTGGTTTAACGGATTCTCGTTGAGATGTGGCTCTATTGTGCAAATGTCTGGATCTATATGCTGACACTGGGGTTCTGATGGCAGCAGGTTTTGTTTGAGGTGGAGTTGGTTTAATGGCGTTAACAGCAGCGTGCTGAGATGGCCGAAGGTGCAGGAGTCTCTTGCGTGGAGGTCGAGACCTGCTCTGCCGTTCTTTACGAGCGTGCGATTTAGACGTCTTCCTGGATTGCTTAGCAACTTTAGCTTGAGGCTTATGACCTTTTGGTCGCTTCTTTCTCACAACGGAAGACTGTTTTTTATCATTGTCCAATGGGTCTAGAACACTAAAATGATTTGTAGTGCTAAATGTGCCATCCATAAATGTGGAAGTTTGACTTTTAGTTACTGAAGTGTGATCTAGGATTGTGGAACTGTCATTCAGGACTGTAGAAGGGTGTTTTGGAGCGGCTGCTGTCTGACTGATGGTATCGGTGAGCACACTGTCAGCTGGAGGACTCAGACTGATCATCACTGATGCGGGAGGCTCAATCAGAGAGGAAGGCGGATGAATTGATGTGGATCCTTTTTGTTTTTTCCTCTTTTTTGGTTTCTCTTCATTCAGGGGATCAGGAGGCATCAGCCCCCCCAACAAACCTTTAGCAGCAGCTCGAGCCAAAATATCCTGCACAGTTTCTGCCTCTGCTGGGTCTTGCTGTTATAAAGAAAACACACACACACACACACATGTATATAGTGCAATGTTATTATATAGAGAGACCAGGGCTAGTTGTCATGAGGGCATAATCACAATAGTCTCAGCCACAGATGGGACATCCAAGGTCTGTCAACAGTCCATTCACTAACCATCTGATGCATTCTGCTCACACACCTGGAAATTACCAAGAAGCTTTAATCTGATTGACTGATTTTACACAATTTCTGTCAAACTTAAAGGATTAGTCCACTTTTAAATAAACTGATAATTTACTCACCCCCATGTCATCCAAGATGTCCATGTCTTTCTTTCTTCAGTCGAAAAGAAATTAAAGTTTTTGATGAAAACATTCTAGGATTTTTCTCCTTATAGTGGACTTCAATGGGCACCAAACAGTTGAAGGTCATAATTAGTTTCACTGCAGCTTCAAATTGTTCAAAACAATACCAGATGAGAAATAAGGGTCTTATCTAGTGAAACCATTGCTCATTTTCTGAAAAAATTGAAAATTATATAAGTTTTAACCAGAAATGCTCATCTTGAACTAGCTTTCTTCTTCTTCTCCTCTATTAGAATTCCAGCAGTGTAGACACTGCTAAGCGTAATACTGCCCTCCACAGGTCAAAGTTTGAACTAATTGTTATATATTATTAAACTAGCATATTGCATATAAAAATTAGTTCAAACTTTGACCTGTGGAGGGCAGTAATACATTTAGCAGCATCTACACTGCTGGAATTCAAATAGAGGAGAAGAAGAGAGCTAGTTCAAGATGAGCATTTCTGGTAAAAAACTATAATTTTCTTTTTTTTTTTTTTTCAGAAAATGAGTGATGGTTTCTCTAGATAAGACCCTTATTTCTCATCTGGGATCATGTTGAACAATTTGAAGCTGCAGCGAAACTAATTTTGACCTTCAACTGTTTGGTGCCCATTGAAGTCCACTATAAGGAGAAAAATCCTGGAATGTTTTCATCAAAAACTTTCTTTTCGACTGAAGAAAGAAAGACATGGGGGTGAGTAAATTATCAGGAAAAGTTTATTTAAAAGTGGACTAATCCTTTAAATAAGGTGGATTTTAACCAAAAGGTTGTTGAACCATATTCTTGGGACAAGGGTATGTGTCAGCTTGAGGCAAGTTGTCACGTGTTTTAATCTAATTTAATAACATTAATACATTTATTGTAAATAGACTATTGTTCAAAAGTTGGGGATCAGTAAGATTTTTTAATGTTTTTGGCTGCATTTATTAGATCCAACATATAGAAAAAACAACATATTGTGAAATATTACAATTTAAAATAACTGTTTTCTATTTGAATATATTTAAAAAGGTAATTTATTGATGGCAAAGCTGAATTTTCAGCATCATTACTTGTCTTCAGTGTCACATGATCCTTCAGAAAACATTATGCTGATTTGGTGCTCAAGAAACATTTATTATTATTATAATAATTATAATAATATGATTATCAATTATCAAATGTTAAAAAACAGCTGTGCTGCTTAATATTTTTGTGGAAACCATGATTTTTTTTTCAAGATTCTTTGATGAATAGAATGTTAAAAAGAACATTTGAAACAGAAATCCTATAAATGTCTTTAATGTCACTTTTGATATATTTAATACATCCTTGCTGAATAATTACTAACCCAAAACTTTTGAATAATAGTATATATTTAAATTTCTATCTATCTATCTAAAAATAATATAGTTTTAATATTTTCATTATTGTTTTGTTTTTCACAATTGTTTTGCTATCAATGATTAATGGAAGATTCCCATAATGACAACTTTTGTGGGCAATGTTCAATTAAAAAACAAACAAACAAGCAAAAAAAAAAAAAACAAAAAAAAAAACACCTACCCTGAAAAATATTCAGATTAGTCCAAAAGTATCAAATAACACCAGTCTATATACTATATATGTGTCATAGTGCAAATGCAAGCTTTCACAAATACACACAAAAAAGAAGCTACAGGCTTGTTTCTCTTGCTGTGTGTGGTCTTGTGCGGATGCTAATGTGATCAGACACAAGTGTTCATTATTTAGTGCAAACCGGAGCTACACTGCCAGTATTTAGGACAGCAATGCATCAAGCTCTGCATGAGAGCAGTGTGTGTGTGTCTGTAAGCTCTCTCACCATCTCACCCAAACACATTTCAACACAAGGTATGAATCACAGCATGTCTTTATGGCTGTAAAAATCCATTTATATATGTTTAAAAAAATCTGTTTTTGCGAAAAGTTTTCTGATTCTCTCTCTTTCCGTCTTTCTCACCTCTCTTTTCATCACACAGAGGAAACAGCCATTTGTGACTTCAGATGCTTCAGTTCTGAAAAATTTCTCTTCCTCATCATCCCATCCTGCACTGACCAGCCTGAGAGAAACATGTAGAAAGAGAGAGAGATGTTTTGTGTTGCAAATTCAGTAAATTAAATCCAAATGATATCCATTTTCTCATAACTCAAACATTCACATAATCCTTCCCCACTTGCTTTTCCATGGATTAACTGCTGTTTCCATGGATACAGCAACTTTAAATCCGTACAGTTAGTGGCGTGTGACAGGAAGGACTTAATGCCTGGACTGTGTGTGTGTGTGTGTGTGTGAGTGTGAGAGAGAGAGAGTGAGAGATGTGTGTTACCTGAAGGCCACAGCTTTTGCTTTGCTGTCTGCGTTTTCAAGCGCTCTCTTCACAAGTTGTTCATTCTCCTCAGGATATACTGAGCAAGTGCAGTACACTATGCCTTTCACTTTAGGAACTGCAGTTAAGCAAGTCAAGTTAACTCAGAAGATGTGATTTAGCCAATGCATGATAAATGCAAAAAAAAAAATATATATATATAAATAAAAAAATTTTTTTTAAGAAGGAAGTTACACTAACACATGTAAGATTTTTTCAAACTTGCATAAATGTGTGCTTAGAAGTTATTTCATGGGCCTCTCTTTATCACAGGGTGAGTAAAATGGATGACTCTTAAAAAATGTGTTGTCATATGACCAATTTTGTTTATGGTTGTCTAGAAACAAGGCTCAAACCACCCTGTTTCCCCTACTTACTACAGTAACAACAGTAAATTTTACATAGTTACAACCCTAAATCAAACCATACTCCTAACCCTTTAGCAAGTACATGTTGTTAATGAATATTACTCAGTTCTTAAATGTATAATTACACTGTAAAATAAATGACCATGAAATGGTTACACTTTATTTTAAGGTGTCCGTGTTACAGTGTACATTGTAATTACAGTGTAATTACAGTGTAATTATACATTTAAGTACTGAGTAATAATTATTAACTACATGTACTTACTAGGGTTAGGATGAGGGTTTGGTTATGTAATTATACATAATTTATAGTTAATTTATAGCAAAACAAGCTACTGAGATTGATGTAGAAAACAATTCTATCAAGTTAATGCATAAACTGTGGTTATTAGTGTTGTCAAAAGTACCGGTACTTCGGTACCAAGTCGGTACTGAAATTTTGAAAATGTGACGATACCAGCATTTCTGTAGTACCGGTAGTACCGAGAATCCGGGTATATTCGGTACCTACTGATAAGGCTGTTGGCAGTATTTACTTGAATATGACACGAGTGAAGCACAATGCTTTGTTTACAGAAGAAATAATAGGTTAGCAATTAAATGTGACATCGCAGCCATGGAAACATTTTGGTTAATGCCGAATAAGAGAGGTGCGTGAGTCCATACATTTAAGCTTCGTATTCTGTTTTCGAAACGCGATCTGGTCACCTGATTAGCAGAGAATTTAACAATATTCCATTAGTTATTCCACTGAACATGGAATCTGTTTCTTTTCCCAAATCTTCACTCACGCAGGGGATTATAACGTTTCTTTCGTTCGCATTTAGGCCTATTATATGCTATTCGCATTCTTTACTGTGGTAAAGTAGAAAAAAAACACCGTAGGACAGAAACCTTTTTGCTTGCACGTCAGTTTCTATTTAACAGAGTTTGTGCTTGTTATTAGACTTTATAAGGCGCGTCAAGTTTATTTGTATATATCGCGTTTCATACGCTGGTGATTTTTACTTTCGTTTTCTGTGGCAGCGCTAAATCAAACATAGCCTGAATGTCTTGCCCCTGCAGAGGATAAAACACGCTCTTCAGACTTTTTACAACAAGTGTCAGTTGTTTGTAACATCAGGAGATAACGAAGATATTATTAAAGAGAAATGGTCTCATTCCTGCTCGTGTCCCACATCCCTCTCAAATCGCAAAGCGGCTATATCAAAGTAATAACGGGACTTTGGCTATATATGTACGCGTCTTTGTGTGGAAATAAAAAATGAATGCTTTTTTAAATAATATTTAACTTTCTTATTATTTAGGTTACAATTATTTACCGATATTTATTTCATAGTTTTACAGGCTGTAGTGTGTTGTTTCTCTGACGGAATAGCTAAAATAAACACGCACGTCTGTTACCCCTGTTGAAAAAACGAGCATATGCTGGTAAAGTAGGTTTTGAAGCTGGTATGCTGGTCCAGGACCAGCTTAGGACTAGTATGGACCAGCAGGACCAGTTTAGGACCAGCATACAGCTTCAAAACCTACCTTACCAGCATATGTTTTTTTCAACAGTACACAATGGATGTTTGAGCATTTAATTATTTATTTATTTTTTTTATATTTCAAAATTTATTTCATTGAGGTATCCTATATATACACACACAAACACACACACTCCAAATCATATTTAATGTTTTTAAAATAGGCTATATAAAATAGTAAAATAGTTCCAATAGATTTTACTGTGGTACCGAAATTGGTACCGAGAACCGTAAAATTTTCATGGTATCGGTACCGACTACTGGAATTTTGGTACCGTGACAACACTAGTGGTCATCAAGAAATATTCTCTATATGGTTAACATGATTAATTGGAAAATAAGACAAAATTACTGATTAATCATTTTTAATTGTTATGAATTCATTATTAATTATTTTTGTATTGTGGTGAGAGAAACACGTGAACACATGGATAAAAATTCAGTAAAACAAATTAATAGAAAAAAAAAATTCTCATTTCCACTTAGTGGAAGCTTTAGTATGGAAGAGGATTAGGGCCAAGCAATAATAAAAAAATAAAACCATCTCGAGATTAAAGTTGTTAAATTTTGAGAAAAATCTCGTTAAATTTCGAGAAAAAAGTCGAAATAAAATGTTGAGAATAAACTCATTAAATTACGAGAAAAACCTCGTTAAATTTCAAGAAAAAAGTCGAGATAAAATGTTGAGAATAAACTCGTTAAATTATGAGAAAAAACTCGTTAAATTCTGAGAAAAAAGTCGAGATAAAATGTTGAGAATAAAGTCATTAAATTACGAGAAAAAAGTCGTTAAATTACGAGAACAAATTCGTTAAATTATGAGAAAAATGTCGTTAAATTTCGAGAAAAAATTTTAGATAAAATGTTGAGAATAAACTCATTAAATTATGAGAATAAAGTCATTAAATTACGAGAAAAAAGTCGTTAAATTATGAGAACAAATTCGTAATTTAACGAATTTGTTCTCGTAATTTAATGACTTTTTTCTCATAACTTAATCACTTTATTCTCAACATTTTATCTGGACTTTTTTCTCGAAATGTAACAACTTTAATCTCGAGATGGTTTTATTTTTTTATTATTGCTTGGCCCTAATCCTCTTCCGTACTTTGGACATGGAAATTTTCAGTGTCACATAAATGTCCCCACAAAGATGACAATTCCAGAAATCTTTGACCATGAGAAAAAAAGCTTATAAATCATACTAAATATTTTGAAAATGTAAAAATGCAAAAAGTTGCATTGTGTTTAGGGGTAGGGTTAGGGTTTGGGGAAAGAATATACAATTTGTACATTATAAAATCATTATGTCTAATATAGTAGCCATAACCCAATGTGTGTGTGTGTGTGTGTGAGTGAGTGACTCACAGTTAAGTGCATGGCTGAGGTCTTGTTTCTGCTTAGCAACTAGTGCGTCCAGTTTACTGTCAGAAATGGTTCCTTTAGATAGGCCATGCAACAGCCCTCTGTCTGATAAAGAGCAGTATATGTTATCTTGAAATGTTGCTTCAGTTTGTTTTGATTTAATGACCTCTAAACTGCCCACAATGACAAAGAGAACATTTCAAATGCAAGATCATGCATAATTGTTGCTGTACCTCCATTCTCATTGAGGATAAACTCAACAGGGTTACAGAGCGCTGAGGCAGAACACTGTGGGAGCAACACAATCACCCGAACCTTCTGAATACGCAAATCCCATTCATTAAGCTCATTGAAGTGCTCAGACATCAGTTTCACATCTATGAAAAAAGACAGAAAACACCGGAGTATCAATACCTCTCTACTGGCAGGACAGGTACTACACTATGGTATGTGGTCACCGTGATTTTGCCAAGTAAGACATGTTCCTGGATCAACATATTTTGTTGATCCTGGAACACCATTCCGGTCCAAAAATTTAGTCTTAACCCTATTCCTACCCCTACCCTACCCATAAATTATCCCTAAAATCAGAGGGGAAAGATATGTGAATAACACTGATATAGAAGCACCTAACCCTGGTTGCAAGCCTAAACTTGACATAAATGGTAAACTTGTCCCTCAAATCTGATTGGTTGATTAGAATGTTGATCCAGGATCAGCAAAGATGTTGATCCAGGAACATGTCGTACTTGGTGAAATCACGTTCACCATGGTATGTAGATATTTACTCATTATACTTACTTTTGCAGCCAGTAGAGGTGAGGATAGATTGTAATTCCTTGTTGAAGGTGGACACATTAAGGACCCCACATACATGTACACAGCCAGAACAGGCAGTGGCCTGGACAGCCACATGAGCCACAGTCAGAGCAGAGAAAGACCCCACCATCAGAACATCACCACCCTTACCCAACAGCGGGTGAACCGCACATGCAGCCAGACTGCGAGATTTATCCTGAATTCACACACACACACACACACACATACACACACATTAATCCTGGATATGTGTTTGCACCATCCGAATGATGGAATTCCGAATTTTTATCTCACAGTTCAGACTTTATAACTTGCAATTGCGAGTTTATATCTCAAAATTTTGAAAAAAACAGACAGAATTGTGAGTTATAAACTCACAATTGCGTGATATATAAACTTGTGATATAAATTCGCAATTGCTAGAACAAAGTCACAATTCTACTTCGAGTTTATCTCACAATTATGAGAAAGAAGCCAGAACTGTAAATTATAAACTCGCAACTGTGAGAAAAAAAAGTTAGAATTGTGAGATAAAGTTTTAATTACCTTTTTTATTCTAAACGAGCTTCCATAGAATGATGCTTGTTTGTCTTTATTACCTGTATTATGAGTGTGTGTTCTGTCACTAGTTTGGTTTTCTCCAATTGTTTTCTGAGCCTTCTGGGAAACAGCAGGACATTAGAACAGTGTTTGTCCTTACAGAACACATTTCCCACCAGGTTAATGTGTGAATCGACCTGAGTGAAGCCTGATGTCCTCAGAGTCTCACACATGTCTTCAATGCTGGATGAATTGGTATACAAACACAACATGACGGGTGTATATATTAAATAAGAAGAACACATTTGTGTACAGACACACACTACCTGGCTTTGAGGGTGTTGACCCAGGCATAGAGCGGTACTGTTTGCGATCTTTGTTGTTTAGCCCTCACAGCTGGTGGTAGGTAACTGTCAATTGTCAGCAAATTCTGCTTTATTCTGTACTGAGCCAGTGAGGCTTCCAGTTTGGTCTTGAACCTGATACAAACAAATATACCATCACCATTTCTAAGGTTCAATATCTTTAAAGACTTGGAATGTTTTATTTTTATTTATTTCAATTTCAGGACATTTAATGGAGCTTCATTTAAGTATCATCTTAGCCTCAGACATTCTTCCCAAAACTCCTTTTAGGAGCAATAAAAATGGGACAATTATTTAAATTATAAATAAAATGAATGTTTACAACAACCCAGGTAATTTAGTCCTGTAAAAATCAGATAGTTAAAGTATGAGTTCTAATCTATGGAAATTCTATTCCTACTTCAGAGTAACTAATTCACATTACATAAAGTCAAAATTGGAGGACAGAAAGTTGAAATCACAAGAAATCACCATTTTGAGATATACAGTTACAATTATCCTTTAAAAAACTCTAAGGAGGAAATATGCAAAACCTTTGACTTTAGATGGCAAAGGTTTGGGGGGTGGCTGGCTGAGATTTGTTGAGATTTTTTCTGAAATTAGTGAGGACACTTTTTTTTTTTCAGAAAGTACTCTTCAATTAATCTCCTTGCTGTGTAGGAAAGACAGGTGAGATTTTTCATTCCATACATGGGATTCACAGAACATCATTCAGTCTAACTTAATAAAGGATGAATGATTTTTTTACAGGGCAGACCTGCTCATACTGACCGATAAAGGCTGTCCTCCACCTGTCTCACTTCCTTTATAAGTCCTTCCTCTACTCTTTTAATTGGCTCTCTGGTCTGGAACTTCCTGTCCAGGAGATCATAGAGTATGACCACCACAAGAGCCATGAGGTCATCTGGCTGAACATAAACACAAACTCACATATCACATCAACACATCAAAGTCAATCATGATATCAACATAAAAGGGCAGATGTCAGTCATAACAGACCCACCATTTGCTGAGAACGGTAAAAGTAGCTGTCAGTCAGGATCTCCTCCAGCAGATCTTGGTCTGTGAAGGTAGGAGGAGAGATTTGTGATATTTAGCTGTAGAAGATGAAGTAGGGCAATAACACTATGCTGTGATACCACTGCTATACTAAAGTTGTTGGTTGTAATTTAACAGAATAATATGAAGTGTTGTAGTGAAGAGCAAAAATCACAGCAATATACTCCAGAGATCCTAAAATACCCAACAGCAAAACTGATGTGTGAGTTACATCAGTTTTGCTGAGAAATGACTTTAAAAATAGCTGGAATCCAACTCATACTTGAACTGAATTTAATATGGAGGGGAAATGATTTAAACGAATCCAGATTATTTTAAAATAAAAATAAAAAATCAGCATTTATGAGGTCTTATATATATTATTTATATATATAGGATTTATTTTTATTCATTTTACTTTTTCTTGTTTTAAGCATAGACCTGAGATTTTTTTTTTTTTAGATTTAAGCTTGAAACAAGAAAAATATCTTAAGAAATAAGTAGGTCTAAATAATATATACTACAGTGCAAACAGAAAATCATCATCCCCCCCATCATCACCCCTTTGAAATAGTTATTTTTATTTGTTGTACAGCCTGAAATCAAAACCCATTCCAAAGAATTTTTTGTTTACACATTTTGCCTTACAAAAAAAAAAAAGAAAAACAGAAGAAAAGGCCAACAGTTCAGAAAATTAATAATAAAAATACACATTTTGCTGTAATTACAGCCATCAATCCTTTTGGATATCTTTGTACTTGCTTTGCACACCTAGATTGGGGAATATTTGCCTGTTCTTTATTGCTCAAGTTCAGTCAAATTCCGTAGTGAGGGGCAATCAACTGCTCTCTTCAAGTCCATCCACAGATTTTCTATGGGATTTAAGTCAAGGCTCTGACTTGGCCAGGACATTCACCTTCCTTTCCAAGCCATTGCGTTGTGGTATTTTTGGTGATATGTCTAGGATCATTGTCGTGTTGGAAGGTGAATGACCTGCCCATCTTCAGCTGTCTAGCAGAGGGATGCAGGTTTTCCTCAAGAATTTGGATGTACTTGGCAGCATCCATTTTTCCTTCACAGTGGTGTGTTTTGGGTGGTGTGCTGTGTTTGCTTTTCACCAAACATAGCGCTTGGAGTCCAGTCCAAAAAGATCAATTTTGGTCTCATCAGACCATAGCACCTTTTGCCAGATGGCATCAGAGTCTTGTGTTTTTGTATAGCGTCAACACGACTGAGTGTGGCACTTTTTCAGAAAAGACTTCCTTCTTGCCACTCTGCCATACAGGCCAGCTTTGTGTTAAGCTTGTGAGATAGTTGTCACATGCACAGACCGACCAGTCCCAGCCATGAAGATTTGAAAGGCCTCTTGGCAGCTTCTCTGATCAATGTCCTCCTGGCTAGGTTATCCAGTTTCGATGGACGGCCTGATCTAGGCAATGTGTTGGTGGTGCCATATGCTTTCCACTTCTTAATGGTGCTCTGAACAGTACTCAGAGGGATAGCTAAAGTCTTTGAAATGTTTTTGTAGCCTAACTTGTGCCTTTCCACAACTTTATCCCGAGGCCTTTTTATAGCACTTTCCCAACCATGGTGAATTCTTTGCAGTACCACGCACTACTAACATTGGAATCTTCAAGAAACGGCTGTTTTCATTCAGAAGTAATCAAAACCACCACAATTGATGTCAGGTGGGGCAGTTAGCCTGGCGTTTGATCTGGAAGTTGATTGGTTGCACCTGAGCAAGTTTATAAAGGCTGATCTCTTTACCAACCAGGTATTTCATGAATTCATTTTTAATAATCCTCCAGAATGTTTTAAAATGTTGTTTTTACTTTGATGATGAGGGTTATAATGTGTACATAGAGCTCAAAAATTTAATATTTAATTGATTTTATTTTCCAGGGTGCACTCAAAAAAATGAACTTTCACTGTTGTTAGTTTCACTCAAACCACCCTTGTTCACATTACTTAAAAAACTCATGTAACTACATGAACATAATTTAACTGCATAACTTCATTCAACTTAACATTGCTGAGTGAAACATACAAATTAATGTTGACATAACTAACTGTGCAATGGATCCGTAGCTCGCAGCATGCTTTGCAAGGGATTGCATTAGGAGAGTAAATTTAGGGATTAAAGTGTTATTTTATGTTTTTCAGTAAAGGGAAATATGTTGTTAGTTTATGTTAGTGTTTAATGTTCATTTATGTTGGACATTTAGAGTAGTTTCTGTAATGTTTTTGAATTTTGTGATTACGCAGAAGAGTGTTGCCTGTGTTTAGGCTGTGAGCCTCATATATGCATGTTTAGGATAGAATTCCTGCTCTCAATTCAATTAAGTTTGTTCAATGAGTTATTTTTTGAGTGCATTTTGTAGAGCAAATAGTTCGTTTAATAAGGTAAATTAAGTCAATAAATGTGTTCACCTTAAGTAATAAACATAACATTATTAAAGGTGCCCTAGATTATGTTTTTAAAAGATGTAATATAAGTCTAAGGTGTCCCCTGAATGTGTCTGTGAAGTTTCAGCTCAAAATACCCCATAGATTTTTTTTAATTAATTTTTTTAACTGCCTATTTTGGGGCATCATTATAAACGCACCGATTTATGCTGTGGCCCCTTTAAATCCTGTGCTCTCCGCCCACAGAGCTCGCGTTTGCCTTAAACAGTGCCTTAACAAAGTTCACACAGCTAATATAACCCTCAAAATGGATCTTTACAAAGTGTTCATCATGCATGCGGCATGCATGCGTCGGATTATGTGAGTATTGTATACTGTTATATTGTTTACATTGATTCTGAATGAGTTTGAGGCTATGCTCCATGGCTAAAGCTAATATTACACACTGTTGGAGAGATTTATAAAGAATGAAGTTGTGTTTATGCATTATACAGACTGCAAGTGTTTAAAAATGAAAATAGCGACGGCTCTTGTCTCCGTGAAGTAAGAAACGATGGTAACTTTAACCACATTTAACAGTACATTAGCAACATGCTAAAGAAACATTTAGAAAGACAATTTACAAATATCACTAAAAATATCATGATATCATGGATCATGTCAGTTATTATTGCTCCATCTGCCATTTTTCACTATTGTTCTTGCTTGCTTACCTAGTTTGTTGATTCAGCTGTGCAGATCCAGACGTTCTGCCCTTGTCTAATGCCTTTCATAATGATAATGTTGGGAACGTGGGCTGGCATATGCAAATATTGGGGGCGTACACCCCGACTGTTACGTAACAGTCGGTGTTATGTTGAGATTCGCCTGTTTTCCAGAGGTCTTTTAAACAAATGAGATTTATATAAGAAGGAGGAAACAATGGTGCTTGAGACTCACTGTATGTCATTTCCATGTACTGAACTCTTGTTATTTAACTATGCCAAGATAAATTAAATTTTTCATTCGAGGGCACCTTTAAGTAAACTTCACATATAAATATTATGTAACAGTGACATTCAAATGATTTGTATTTACTCAAAGAAATTTTGTCAGCTTTACTTGAATTTCTTTTGTTCATTCAACTAACAAATTGTTATTTGTACAAATTACTCAATAGTTGCGTGGAACCCCTTGACCCTTCTTTTTTAAGTAAATCCAACAATTAATTTTTTTGAGTGTGTAATGTGACAAAAGGTAAAGATTTTCACAGGATGACTTTCTATAGGCATTTTATATAATATATGAATATATACTACTAATAATAAATATAAAATTAAAAAATGATTTAATTTTTGGTCCTTTAACATATTTTATAATAAACAAGACTGATAAGCTTATGTCTAATCCTATCTGAATTGTATATAAATTTGTTGTCTTTGTGTTTCTGGATGATGGAACTGACTGAGTATGAACTGACCTCATGCTCACAGCTCAGCGCAGCCATTAAAGTGTTACAGCAGTCAGTGAACTGATGTCTGACCTGACTACACTAAAAGCAAATAGATGTCCTTTAAAAAAAAGAAAAAAGTAAAAAAAAAGGCTCCCCTGAGCAAAAAGTTTGCAAAAGTGAGGGCAAAGCAGAGCAAGGAAGCGAGAGAGAGAGAGAGAGAGAGAGAGAGAGGAATGAGTCAGACGTGTGTAGGGAAGATAAGCTACAAGGAGAAACTCAACCAGAATGTAACCAGACATTCCCAAATTATTGATTCAGGACTTCAGTAATGGAAAGAAGAGGGGGGAAGGCATGGAAAGATGAGGTCAGAGGAGAAGATTTTTTTTTCAGGCACTGAATCACACCCCAAAAGTCAGTCTATTATCTTCAAATCTAAATTTTTTTTGATACTGTAAAACTTTGTAAACAATACAATGAAACATTTGTATATTTCTAGATGTTAAAGTGTCCATATTTTATATGTGTAGATACCCTCTCCCCCAATATTCAGATTAGTGGTCAACCAATAAAGGGTTTTCAGTGGGCAATTTTTAAAGTATTACATTTGCCCCCAAATTCTAAATATAATGCAATAGTGTTTAAAGCTGGCAATAAAGAAGCAAAAAAATAAATAATAAAATAAAATAAAATAAAATAAAATAAAATAAAATAAAATAAAATAAAATAAAATAAAATAAAATAAAATAAAATAAAATTAAATTAAATTAAATTAAATTAAATTAAATTAAATTAAATTAAATTAAATTAAATGTTGAGTGAAGAGTAATACATTTTGGGTCAAAATAAATTAAGAATATTAACAATATTTTGCAAATATTCTGCAACACTGACTGTTGTTTCCAATTACTTAAAGATTCATTCAGAAACCATGTGTGACAACCAACCCCGGTTTCTTCTACAACGTTAGATAAAGGACAAACTCTCCTCTGCAGTACTGTCAGACAGAATAGGAAAAAACAATGGAATTCTGGGTAACAGTATTATACGTTTATGACTCTTCATCTGTTTCCAACTGCACCTTTGAGTCCTGTATCTGTGGAACTGAATAATTGATGTTAAAGATTTGTGGGCCACAAATAGCATGACATCAGTGACCACAGGGACATTAACTGCACACTGCAAAAACAATCAAGATAAACTGGACACATTAGATTCTTGTGCTTCACTTTACGAGAATATTTACATTCTTAGCAAATACTTATTTGTCTTCTTTATGGAGTTTCTCATACAATATCAGGCCCATATTATAAGCTGGAGGAGAATATTGAAATATGATATTTTAAAGGAAAAGTAATTCTCATCCTGATAATCATACAAATTCCATGGTTTTGAGACCTGGCTTTATTTTGTCACTTACATTTCAGGGTGTTAAACGCCAGCTCATATGCCCAGTGCTCATTCTGCTTGGTGCTGGGATCACTGTCGTCGACAATCCCAGAATCTTCATCACCATCATCATCATCATCATCATCATCATCATCACCACTGGGACTGATGTGCCCATAGCGAATGAGTCGGTGTGCAAGGTCTTTCTCCACATGAGTTTTCTGGAAAATAGCTGCAGCATGAAAGTACACAGAGTCGGGGAATCCCAGAGGTGTTCCCTCTCTCTCCATCCTGACTCTGTTCCGTTCTGCAGACACTGCAGTGACCCTCTTTTTAAGGGACTGAACACATACTTTTCTCATAGGAGACACCGGAGTGTGTGTTTTATTCTTAGGAGTGGATTCTTGATCCAGTAAGTTCAGTGATGTGACATCAGGCAGATCTGAGTCCAGTGTGGAGTTGAGAGTCTGTTTAACCATTCTGATAGAGCCAAGTTCTGTGAATAAATACTGAATTAGTGTATCATAGATCATGTTATTATTATTTTACACACATTATCCAGGGTTTTTCAGCTAGGATCAGTAAAATTACAATATAAAAGCCAATAATGTATTATGTAAACAACATGCTGTGTTAATTTCACACTGAATAGGATTTCTCACACATTATAATTCAGTCTTTACGTACAAGGATCATTATATTTTATGTTTGACAGTATTTTGTATACATAGTATTTTCACTCTGTATAGAAATGAATATTCAGTAATACAATTATAGATATTAATATATAGTTGGGTCCAAAAGTCTGACACCACTAGAACCAGTGACCAAGAAATATTTTGCCATTTACTTACTTACTTCTGTAACTTTCTGTTTATTGCCTAGTTTAAATAAGAATTTCAGTTAAATTTCAAGAATTTCAACAGATTTTCAATGTGGAGTTTTGAACCCCATTGTACTTACTGTCTAAAAGTTTAGGGTCAGTAAGATTTTTTTTTTTTTTTTGAAAGAAAGAAAGAATTAATATTTTTATTCAGCAAGGATGGATTAAATTGATCAAAAGTGACTGTTAAAACTATATTGCTACAAAAATGTATATTTTTATGATTTTAAATCGAATGTATTTCACAATAATACAGTTTTAACGTATGTTTGATCATATAAATGCAGCCTTAATAAGAATAAATGACTTTTTTTTAAAAAACATCACGAAATCTTACCAACCCTGAAGAATTGTGAATATACAGTTGGCTCCAAAAGTCTGGGACCACTAGAACATGTGACCTAGTAACAATGCAGAATCTTAAATATTTCTTATTTATTTTACGCCATAACATTTATTTTCTTTTTTATTTTAAAAATCCTGTAATGTTCTACTTATTACCAGGTTTAAATTATAATTTGAATCCCACATTTTCAATGTAGACTTTTGAACCCCACTGTACACACATTCAAAATCTAATTAGTCAAAATGAAATTTTAATACGTACCTCTCATAATGTAAGTGCAGTCAGCCTGGCAACAGGTATGAGAATATGAGAACAGAATGTGAGAATTAGGAGCCTCCCCCCCCCCCCCTCTCTCGATCTGTCTGTCTCCCTTGTCTCACATACGGTCTCTCCCTCTCTGAGATCCTATGTCACTACGACAACAAACACACTTGTTCTTGTCAACAGAGTGTGAATCTTCTGTCTACAGATATAGTCAGCTAGCTATCAGCAGCTCATCATTTCTCTCTCTCTCTCTCTCACACACACACACACACACACACACACACACACACACACACACACACACACACACACAGGCTGACTGAAAACAGTGAATAGTAGGCCTACATTAACAGGTTTGAGATAAGAAAGAGGTGTGTAAGATATAGCACATAAAGTGTTATATATGTTCATTTGGAAGTGCGTTTGTTCTATTTCTTACTCTGTTCTTTACAAGACTGATTTGTTGTTATTCACTGGAGTTTAGTTAAAGAACAGACTGCTGGCTTTAAGGGTAAACAGACTCCAGAGTAACGCTTAATTTCTGCTCATTTGAAACCCTCTCATGCCTGACGCACGTCGGCTCCAATGAGGCACAATTAGCCTGACGTTTGCATTCATCATGCTGAATGATTCATTGCTTTGGTCTCAAATCCATTCTGAGCCCAGTCTCCCTCAGTTACCCCCACATTAGCCCCGAAACAAACTACACTGGTCTTTGTCAAAAGTTTCCAGTCCCTTCTTTGAAGAACTGATGGTTTTATTCCAAACGTTGACAGCCAATCAGCTGCTGAGTCAAATTTAGCCCCACCCACGCCGCACCTTATTGGTCTCTACTGTCTTCAGTTGACTTTTAATTAGTGATGAGATCTGTCAATCTCATTGAAAATAATCCTTACTAATGTTACTTTAACTTCAGATTAGTGGAGCCAACACAGTGAGACTGCTTAATTAATAATGCGGTGTGGGGGGTGTGTACACTTCCATGTGTGTCTGTGTGCTGAATTAGTAATGTAAAGGAATACACAGCTTCTTTTTCCTCATTATCCCACTGCTCAATGCCTCAGTGTCCAGTGACACTACATCAGCTTCAATGCTATTTCAGCTTTAACTGTCATTATAAAGATTTCTTCAATATATTTATATAGCCTCATCTGATCAATGTGTGAATGTAGGCTGTGTGATGGCAATATATTTGCTGGTGTGAAACAAACTGATTTTAATAAGTTGAAATGAATGCACAAACAAGAGAACTGTTGTTACATTAGGTCTCAGTGACTAAACAGAAGGGGAGAACTGGAATAATTCTAACACATTTTGTTTTAGGTTATGCTTTGAAGCCACCGGGTGGTTGGTTGCCAATACATTGTTATGTGGTTGTTAGTGTTCTGAGTGGTATTTAGCATGGTCAAACATGGTCAAACCCCTAAATATGATGACCACCCCTTTTTTTTTTAAATAAATAAAATATATTGTATAATAAATAAATAATTTTATAAAAGTAAAATCACACTTCTTTCCATCAAGATGCACAAATTGATGTATCACTCATTACTATAGTACAAACTGTATGGCACAAGTTACCTGCAAAATTTGAACCAGTATGCTGTATGCTGGATATTCTTCATGTGCTAATTACACATCAGAACATGCACCTGACCCACATTTCTGCTGGCCTAGAAGATGTTGTTACATTCACGTATGTAATGTTGCAACTAAATCAGGCCTGAAAACAATGCTAAAGCTTAGATAACTGAGATAACCAAACTCAATGGTTTTCAACCTTTTTGTCCTACATTGTCCGCAACAATATTCAAAGGTCGATTGCACTTTATTTTAGAGTATGTGCTCTTATGTGTACTTACAGTGTACTTGCCTAAGAAAGTACTGGGTAATATGCTATAAGGTTAGGTTCAGGGTTAGTATCTAGTTATTATGCAGTTATAGTAATTACCATAATAAGTACATAGTATGTTCATGGGGAACAGGACTGTAAAATTAAGTTCTACCTAAAGGTCCCAAAATATTTCAGTTGTTCGTGATTTACTGGATAAGGATTTAGGATAAGCATTTTTTTATTTTTTTTACTTAAAAATGTCTACCTGATAAAATAGCTTGGCATAGCTAAAAAATTGTAAATTAATTATGATAATGATATAGATAGATTTTATTAATTTACATTACTTTTTTATAGATAAAATGTTATAAACCACATTTAAATATAAATAAAAATGAATTACAAATAAATATATCTAGTGGGAACACTGCTTCTTTAAAGAAAAAAAAAATTGTCGAGGGGTTGAATTAAAATGACATATCTTAACTTTTAAACTTTTAGCAGTTTTCCCTTAAATTATTGCTTGTTTTGTCTTATTTTCAAATTATATTGAGGACTCCTATTGGGTCCTGGGCCCCTGGTTAAGAACCACTGTTCTAACTAGTATCAGACTCATGTTCTTATTTTGCTCATTGAGAAGAATATTGTCTAACATTTTGAATCTTCTAGTTTTAAAGTCACAATGAAATCCAAATTTTCTTGTTTTTAATGGAATATTGCAGTAGTTCTTATGATTTATCCATCCACATCGTTTTTTAATTCATGTGCCCTCATAATATTTTAATAAAAAATGACTTACATCATCCACCCATCAGAAATCTCTTCTCTTCTGATGACGTTTTCGGCGCGAGAGCGGGGCCACAACGATCCAATCAATTCCCACCCTACATTTTTTCTTGTTCCACAAGCCAACTTCTGTTTCATGATGAATTTCAGGTTTGTTGTCCAGTATGTTGCATTTAAGTTGCAACTTTCCAGTCTTGATATCAAGTATAAATGAATGCAAAGCAGTCTGAAGTTAGAACTTTAGCCTGAAAAAATTTAAAATATCACCATGTTGTGTTTCTCATGATGAGCAGTTCCCCACCACAAACCAGCTACCTGTAAAGTAAAAACATCAAAAAACGTTGAATAAGCTTATTCACAGAATGAATAAGCTTTGACACTGATCATAAAACGCAGTTTTGCTGCCCTCCACAGGACACACAGGAAGTGTGCGCAAGGCAGGAAGAGAGGCCCGCTGATGTTCAGATGCACAACACACACATAAAATGATTCAAGTAATGTGCAAATGTAAAAAACAAAAAAATAAAAGCTAAACCTTTAAATTTTTGTTAAAAAAACTGTTTAATTGAGGTTGAATAAAATTCTTACAAATGTGACTTAACAGACCAGAAGTCATACAGAATTGAGTTTGTATGTCATTAAAATTAATTCCCGCTCTTAACCTCTAACGTAATACACTAACAAAACAATACAAAGGGGCAAAACACCTTTTCAAATTTTAGGTACAAAAATATCAGACACATCACATTTTCTGTTTTCAGTCTCAAAGTTGGCACGTTGTGCACTATCGGGGAGGGAATCCACGATGTGGGCCACCACGGCCTCTGAATCCACCTCGCTCTCCACGGAAGTTTGGCCGGTTTCTCTCTCGACCTCGATCCCCTCGTCCCGCAGAAGGACCGCCCCGTCCTCCTCGTGGTGCTCCCCCACCTCTCTCTGCCATAGATTTAGGAGGTGGGGATTTGGGTCGGAGTCTCTCAATTTCTTCAGTACAACCAGACAAGTAAGAGCTGGGCTCACTGAAGTGGGTGGCGTAAGCTTCTGCATTGAAGTTGCTATTGGTCAAGGTAGGGCCCACAGTCAGCCAACCTGAAAAAAAAAATGCATGACAGATCAGAATAAACGTACACTACCATTCAAAGGTTTGTGGTCAGCAAGATTTTTTTTTACTTTTATTCAACAATGATACATTAAAATCGATCAAAAGTGGCAGTAAAGACATTTATAATTTTACAGAAGATTCCTATTTTAAACAAACTGTTCTTTTCATTAAAGAACCTTAAAACACAAAAATATTAAGCAGCACAACTGTTTTCAATTATAATAATAAAAATTCTCTCTCTCGAGAAAAAAAAAAGGATTTCTGAAGGATCCTGTGATACTGAAAACTGGAGCTTTGTCATCACAGCAATAAATTACATTTTAAAACATATTCAAATAGAAAACAGTCATTTTAAATTGAAATATTTCTCAACATTACTGTTTTTAATATATTTTTGATCAAATAAATGCAGCCTTGGTGACCTCTTTCAAAAACATTTAAAAAAAAATCTTACTAACCTCAAACTTTTAACAGTAGTTTACAATATAATATAATATAATATAATATAATATAATATAATATAATATAATATAATATAATATAATATAATATAATATAATATATACTTGTCATACTGTATTGTCACTTTTTAACTTGTGCTTAAATTCTACTTTTGTATTCCTGAGAAAATAGCATACAGGAACGATCTGAGGGTGAGTAAAAAATGACAGAATTTTTTCTAATATCTAACCTGGCCTGATGGTGCTGTCCCTGCCAAACAGGTGCAGCCGTCGACGGCCCAAGCAGAAATGTTCAATGATGTGGAAAATCTCCACTGGCTTCTCAATATTGCCCATCTCTGGCTCCTCTGTAATGATCAGGTCAATATCCACATTAGCATGAATGAAATCGCCATCTGTGCTGCGTCTAACTGTGCCTTTGATACCCATCAGACAGTGTTCCTGAGTGCACACACAAAGAGAGAGAAAAAATAAAAGCATTTCTAACTAGAAACAACTGTTAGTGCCAACAATGTTGCTCTAACCAATCAGGACAGTCTCTCTTACCTTAGTTCTCTGGAACACTGCTTTAGGGTCCAGTGTTTTGGTCTTGCCAGGGTTGTTTTTGTTGGTCTTGATCCAACAAATGTCTTCACATCGCCTGAAGCCCCATTTCCTCAAACACTGAGAGAGAAGAGAGAAAGATGTTAAAAATGTAGCTTGCAAGACTCACAGACTGTAATGCAGCATATTTGTTTGTGGGCAGGTTATGTAGTAATGCATGTCATTTACATCATCATGCAGCATTTAAATCAGTAAAATTGGCTGAATATTACTTCACGTCAAAACAGATCTCACATTAAACACTTTCTTGAGATCACAGATATATCACATTTTCAGTTAAGCTAAGAAAAAAAAGTTTTCTTGTCACGTCATAAAATTAAGGTTAAAATTAAGTCACGTTGACTTTTTAACAATGTCTTTAGTAACTTTCTGGACCTTCAAAGTGGTTAAATTGCTGTCTATGGATGAGTCATATACCTCTCAGATTTCATCAAAAATATCTTAATTTGTGTTCAGAAGATGAACGAAGGTCTTACGGGTGTGGAACGACATGAGGGTGAGTAATTAACAGAATTTTCATTTTTGGGTGAACTAACCCTTTAAGGCAGGTGATATGTGCAACAAACGGAAATATGCTACACTGTGTGTGATTGTGAGATTTGTACCATGTCGGCCGAGATCAAGGCCTTCTCCTGAGCCACACCACAGGAATACAAAAGAGCGAATAGATGAGATTTCCTCTATGTCCAGCTTCATGATCTATAATTTTTTTTTAAAATATAAAAAATAAAATATAATAAAAATGTATAACTTAATATCAAATTATTTTCCAATGCTCACATGTGGTTGAATTTGAGAGACATTTGCAATAACTCACATCATCCCAGGTCCAAAAGCGCTCGTTGGCAATGATGCCGGACTCTCTGTAATACTCCTCTAATGGAGGCTCTATCAGAATCACATCAAACTTACACTTCAAATCTCTCAGATCAAACGAGTCTGGATCTGCCTGCAGATACCTGATGCACAAAAGACATTCATATATGCATATATACATGAAAATGAGACATACAATGGGATCCAAAAGTGTCCTAATGAAACATTTCAGTGTGGTCTCAAACTTTAGGACCCCTTTTTCTTATAGATAAATGAAGAATATACAAGTGAAATTTAGTAAAAAGGCCAATTAAACATCTATTCTATTTTGCATTGACTGACAACAGGCTTTCTCACATGGGTGGGGTGTTGGTGGCAGCAATGAGCTCATCTTTTAGTCGGATGAGCTCTCTTTGTTTGGGGTACTCCTCAAACCTGTCAGCCAAACCTACAGCACAATATACAATAGGTTAACTTAACACGATCTCACAGCTGGGCATGAGAGAGGGAGAAAAGGGTAAAAAAATAAATAAATAAAAATAGAAAGAGATCGGACCATTTACCTCCATCTCGGATAAAGTTCTGAGGTCTATGACCGGTGTCCACAAAGTGTTGGCAGTAATCATTGTGGGGATTTAAACTCTGAGTGCCCTGTAAAACAGAAAGTGGTGATATCTTGATCTTTATAATAAAAAAAACAAATCGCAATAACTTCATTATTGTTAAAGTTGGCATAAAAAGAAGTTGCGATAGTGTTTTCTTCCCTATTGTAATGTAATGTAATGTGTATATATATATGTATATATAAAAATATCTGAGTGAAACAGCTTCTGGAACACGAAAAAATGTAGGACGGGACTTCATTTTGTCCTTCTGTAATTGATTGGATTGTAGTTTTCACAAATGGGAGGAGAAGTTATTTTGATTAAAGATTACGGAGGCACAAAAACTGTCAGAACTGTGTGAAGACTGACTGACCAAAGTATTAAAAAATGTGTCCTAGCAAATGTAAAAAACTGTAAATACCACAATTTCCCATAAAAAAATAGGAATCGTAAATTTTGATTTCACGGTGATCACCAACATAATGTAAGATTTTTGCACATATTCACATCATACTAGCATGTAATTGTTATGTAAATCATATATTATTGTGTTTAAATCTACCTTTAGGAAAGTGCTGGAGTCTTTGTACACCTCTTCATACGGCCCGCTCTCCTCCTGCTGCTGGGGCTCAACATCTTCCTGTAACACCATACAGCAGATCCAGAATCAGTTACTTACAGCCCTGACCTGATCTAATCTAAACAGAATTTAGGAATTACAGCTGATTCCTGATCAGTGCTCACTCACCCTCTGCTCCTCCACATCCTCCTCTGGTTCTTCACCCTCATTCATACACTTTCTTTTTCCACCAGGAACTGATGTGTCAAACGATGCCCTACAGTAAACACAACACAGACCAAAGGGTGACTGTCTGACCCTGATCATTATTGTCACTGTTTTGACTTGGCTTAGTGTGAAAAACAATCAAACAAGCATATTTCTCTACCTGCACGTCTCTCTGGTCTCTTCGATCTCTTTTTGTTCATCTTTACTATTGAGAACAGCACCGATGCTATCGGGACTCTCTGCCCCGAGCTGCAAAACGAATCATTAACATTAACAAAGCTATCTATATCGATTCATAAGCATTAAGTATGACACAATTAGTTTGCCAATACTCGCTAACACTGCATTTCTGCAGCAAGCTAAAAAGTTGCATTTCTTCACCTGTTGTGCAAGAAGCTGTCGTCTTAGCTTCTGCCTTTCACGTATTTCTTGCAGCCGGCTGTTCATGTCAGTAATATTTTGCAGGAAATAATCTTCTCATACAATTATTTGATGAAAACAAAAGAACGGCAAAAATTCATTGAAAACCTCAACGTGAGAAGCAGTCGCACGTATTTTACATCATCAGACGCATACTATGACGTCAGTAAACGGCTCACTTTCTTTTGAAGTTAAAACATTGCGTATTATTAGTTTATTAAGATTTGTTAAATTTTCTGCTTAATAATATTATTACGGTGGGAATATTTTTCATTCTTAAATGTAGTTTTTTTTTTAAAATCCCCATTTTCCTACATTTTTTGTAATCTAGCGCTTAGCTAATATGACTTTATTTTAATTCACTTGTTTTATCGATGTATATTATACAGAGGCTTCTAACCTCCAACACGTTGTTTCAGAATGCTATTTTTTATATACTTTATTATGTCTTTCAATTCAAGCACGTTTAATACAATTTTATACCAATAAACATCTCCTTTAAAGGCATAATATTTTTTTACCAATACTTATTCCTCATTTTTCATTCTACTTTCTCTTCCTTTCACTTTTTCTTTTTCTTTTGTGATAATACCCATCACCAACACAAAAAATAAATAAATAAATAAATAATAATTAGAGACATAGCCAATACATACATAATTAAACACTTTTACACACACACACACACACACACACACACACACACACACACACACACACACACACACACATATATATATATATATATATATATATTTATTTATTTATTTATATAAATCAAGAAATATATACACACACAAATAAAAAATGAGGTATTCACATATTCATTTCAAAATCTTGTAATGACATAATTCCTAATAAGTAATTCAAATAGGATTATTTAAAAATCAATTAATAGTAATATTAAATAAGTAAATAAAAAAGAAATAATAATAATAATAATAATAATAGTAATAGTAATAAGTCAGTTAAAGGGAGGCAGAGTTATACAATAATTAAAACATGCATTCCTTTATTTTTTATGATATATAGGCCTACTTTAATTTTAAAGGTGCCCAAATCTTTTCAAAATGTATACTTTTGTTCTTAATTTCATATGTTATCCTCTCCATAGAAAGTAAATCTAACCAGTCACTTAAAACTGGAGATTCAACCTTCTCCAAAACTTTGTTATTAAAGGCTGTAATTCTCAGTATTCTAAATAGATATAACTCATCTTTAATAAGGTCCTATACCCAAAACTATATGTTGTATCTTTATTATATTTGATTTCTTAAAACTTTCTTCTATTACCTGAAATACTTCTGTCCATTTTTTATTGTTTTACAAGTATTAATTAAATGTGTTTAATGAGCTTTAAGTTTTATTTATTTTTATTTATTTTTTTGATGCCATTTCTGAATGTTTGTAATGTCTATTTATTTTACCCTAATTCTGTTATTTTTATTTGATTTTGTTAATGTTAGGCTACTATTTTATGATTTCAATTTGAAATATAAATATTTTGTTACATAATAAAGGTCTTTACTGTCACTTATTTTGATCAATTTAATATAGGTTCTTGCTGAATAAAAAATATTTATTTATTCTTTGGTATGTAGCCTATCATGCTCTAAGCGATCCTGGGTGGATGTAACTTCCTGTTGACTTTTGAAGTGTTGTCAAACAAAACTAGCTAGACCCTCCCCCCTCCTCCTCCTCCTCCTCCTCCTCCCCCTCCCCTCCCCTCCCCTCCCCTCCGTGCTTCCTGAAACAGTCATGCATTTAAAATCATTCTTGTCGGTTATTGGCAGGAGCATGTTTATTATGATTCGTGGTCCAGGCTGCACCAGTTTGTTTTTATTGCCCTTTTCGGAGCTTGTGGCGACTACAGAGACCGCGTTTTTTTACAGTCTGTTCAGGGGACAGGCAGCTAGCGGATAGTGAGGAGATGTTTGCTGTAGCCTATGTGACAAAAATGTTTTGGCCTAAAACCACCTAAAACGCGTGGCATCACTTAGAGAACCTTTAAGCAGCAAAAACGGGTTTCAAAATTGATGATAATAAGATCCACAAATCAGCAGAAAGATTTCTAAAGGATCATGTGACACTGAAGACTGGAGTAATGGCTTTTCCATTTTAGGAATAGCCTAAATTAGCTACATTTTAAAACACATTAAAACAGAAAACATTCTTTTAAATTGTATGTAGGCCTTTCAACGGTTTTAGCCTAATCTAGAGCACTGACTATATTTGGTTATATTTTATTGACACAAGAGGGCAGACATGAACTTCGTCTCGTCTGTTGGTGATCGCTATCAGCCCTGAATGCTTGAACACAAGATTTCACCCCGGAGAGAGTGATGGCCAGACCAGTCACTTATAATGCCCGCACAGACTCGTTTAAGTTCAGATTCTGGGAGGATCGGCGCGCGTACCTTAATCGTGGAGCATCTCCCAGAAGCCTGTGTGCTGGCGTGACTGTTTTGTAGTGACTATTTTGAACAATTCATTTGCCGGTTATCCTGCACCTTGACACTCTTTAATGAAGGACATCATTATTGATTTATTTCTTTTTTTTAAAACTTCAAATCTCTGGTGACTCAATCATCAATATATGCATGAGTCATTATAAGCCCCGGGCTTCCTTTTTTATTGATCAGCGCCTGACTCTGACTGAGCTGCTCCGATAACAGCCGAAACACAAGATGAGACTACTCAAGGACCATGTCTCCATATAGACTGGAGAGGAACTGTTATTGTTTTTATGGTTATGGTGACAGTGACAGACAGGTTGATCGTGATGGATGTGAGATGTCGGTTTCTCTTCACCCTCTGCACGCTGCTGCTCACCGCCGGTAGTAACGGCTCTCCGTTCACCGACTGTATTCAAAGCAAAGGGAAAGCGGGCTTTTACGAGGGATTTATAGACGCAACCGAATCAGGCGTGAAATGCATGAACTGGAACGACGTGCCCGGTGTTATAGAGCGATATCCGGGGAAAGGTCTTGGAGATCACAGCTTCTGTCGGAACCCGGACGGGAGAATTCGGCCGTGGTGTTTCTTCCCAAACAGCCGAGGACGCATTGACTGGGGGTACTGCGACTGCAAGCAAGGTAGCTATATATAGGCTACATGAAATAAAATTATTTAATTTGGAAGAACAGCCTATTTTATATTAACTCGTGCGAGGGAAAACTGCGCGTCAAGTATGTTTCATTTTCTCAGACAAAAGAGGTACCTCCACGCGCCTCTAGTCGTTCAAGATTTCTTATGAATAGTTTAATGTTCATACTTAAATGTTTTGCTAAACTTATGATTGACAGTTAAAAATTAGTCAGGTCAAGAAAACATTGCAATGCACGCAAGCAAGCTAAGACATGTCCAAACTTCAATGCATCCACGCGTGGGAAAGGTATGCGCGCCTCAGGTAGCACCTATGAGAACAAAGCAGCCACTCTCATCCGGCGCACGAGGTCATTTTTTCATTTGGGTCTTACTTTGAGGCAACTATCAATCTCAAACAGAAATTTCGCAATTTAAGTTATTTCTTTTGCAGCAGAAGCTGTAGAAATGAGTAATTATGCACGAGCGCGTCTCTTGAGGTGCCAGCAGAGCTTTCGCTTTGCTGACGGGCTCGAGTCGCTCGCTCCCGTTTTTGGTTATTTCTGGAGCGCGAGATTTGGAGTCAATGCGCTGCTAAGAAGTCAGTACAGTTTAATTTGGCAATCACCATTTGAAAGTTTGACAACGTGAGAGAATAAATAGCACTGGGACGTAAATAAAGTAGCCTACGTACGGAAAAATCGGGGCAATAAAGTATTCACATTTTAAGGTAAGCTTGTTTATCAATTTGTAAGTCAATTTGTGTATAATTAAAAAATAAATAAATTCTTGGCTACAAACATTTCCACTTTTCTCTGGAAAAGAATGTTAATGGATCACACGTTGACCTTTTGTGACAACATGTCCCAATGTTGTGGGATAAGCAACCTTCCACAACAACTTACCAGGAACAATGAACTATATTGTGATATATTTATTGAAATATATATATATATATATATATATATATATATATATATATATATATATATATATATATATATACACATTCCTGTCCTAACAAAAACTGACCATGGTAACCACATATTATATATATAATGGTCTCTGAACACTTTAGTATAGGGAACACATATAAACTATTAAATACGACATATCTCTCAATAAACACCCATTTTACTGTTTATTAATAGTTAGTAAGTTAGTTGTTAAGTTTAGGTATTAAGGTATTATATGGACATGCAGAATAAGGCATTAATATGTGCTTAATAAGTACTAATAAATAGCCAATATTCTAGTAATATGCATGCTAATAAGCAACTAGTTAAAAAAAATCCTAAAATAAAGTGTTACATTTTTTTTTATCAAAATTTTTTTGAATATTCCTAGAAAATGTATGCACGGTCACAAATAATCTGATGATGTAATCAACGGGGGTCTAAAATAGGCCTTGGAAATAAAACTTGGAGAAGAACTTGGCCCAAAATGCGGAAACGATCGTGCTTGACTTGATACTTGACTTATTTAGCTGGACTTGTCAATAGTTAAAGTTATAGTTTAACCAAAAATTAAAATTTCATCAGTATTTACTCACTCTAACATCATTCCAAATGTTTTTTTAACTTCAAAAAGAGCAATTTAATAATAATAAAAAAAAAAAATTAGATTAATTGAAAATAACCATCCCTAACCCGGAGATACTAACTGGATGCCATACTCTGACTCTAATGGTCTCTGATTTGTAATGAAATTTTTGGTAACACTTTAGTATAGGGAACACATATAAACTATTAAATACGACATATCTCTCAATAAACACCCATTTTACTGTTTATTAATAGTTAGTAAGTTAGTTGTTAAGTTTAGGTATTAAGGTATTATATGGTCATGCAGAATAAGGCATTAATATGTGCTTAATAAGTACTAATAAATAGCCAATATTCTAGTAATATGCATGCTAATAAGCAACTAGTTAAAAAAATCCTAAAATAAAGTGTTACATTTTTTTTTATCAAAATTTTTTTTGAATATTCCTAGAAAATGTATGCACGGTCACAAATAATCTGATGATGTAATCAACGGGGGTCTAAAATAGGCCTTGGAAATAAAACTTGGAGAAGAGGTCTAAAATTTTTGGTTGAGTTCCTCCATAATCTTTTCATGTTTATTATTTGTGACATTTGTTTACAACCTTTTCAGTATTAATTAAAAATCACTTTGCATGTGAACAGCTTATCAGTGTATTCAATGGGAACCGGATGAGTTTATTTAAATATTTTGATATTCTATTAGTTTACATTTCCAGCACATCAGCCGCCTCACATTTTCCAAACATTCTGTGAGAGTTTTGACACACTGAAATGTTTGAAGAACATGTGCTGCCATCATGTGTGGTTGTCCAATGTGTGTGATTTATACTGCTCTGAATGCAACAGCTGGGCAGCACATACTGTAAACACACACACACACACACACACACACACACACACACACACACACACACACACACACACACACCCCTTAATACACCTTAATAGCACACCTGAATACACCTTAAATTATATGTTAAATTAAAAATACCAATTATTGTACTGTTTGCACTAGTTTACTGTAATTTGATAACCAGTATCTCTGAATTACCAAGTTAATTCATATCTAAAACTTAAAGATATACCTACAGACTGTACATGTGGCTAAAAGAGCTATTTTTAGTTCTCAACTACAAATTAATATACTGTAAACCTGTCAATATTTAAGTCCAGTTAGAATGCAGAGATGTATTTTAATAGTAAATAAATGGCTTTTCTCATCTGCACTGACTAGTTTTATAATAGACCATTTTGTACTGTTGTACTCAATAGCTTACATTGTTTTCATGACATACATTATAGCTGTGAGCAATTTGCAGGATCACATGCACAAACACACATTTATTATAGAACTGACAAGTGAAACTCATGTGGAGGTTAAGCATTCTTCTGTCATCACATAAAGCAAGTCGTGGATTAATGTTTTCGTGCAACGTAACTGTGGGAACATTTGTAATGCGCACATTTATCAAAATTACGGAGACCAGCGGAACCAATTGTTTGCAGAACATTCATTTTTATCACCTGCCTGAGCAGTGAAGGTCAACAACACTTTCAATTTTAACTCACTTTTTTTATGTGCATTTGCAGGCTCTTTGCGACTGCAGGGAGGCAGATCCAAGTTGGATGGTACGATAGAAGTGTATCTGAACGGTGTGTGGGGAACCATCTGCAGTAATGACTGGGATGACCGAGATGCCGCTGTGGTGTGTCGACAGCTGGGACAGGGGTAACACATACACACATATATACAGTATGTACAACATACTGTCATACCACTTGTACTATTTTTGCAGTATGTATGCTGTGTGCAATAACTGAATGACTTACTATATTTATAAAAAAATATGCAATATATCACAGAACATATGTGCAATGCATTAGACTTGACTTGCATTTCTTGTGTGATGAATGACAAAGTATTATAGCAAACACTTACTGTCATATTTCTAATAAGTGTCGATCACAAATAATTATATTGTTTTATATTATATTATATTATATTAACATTTTAGTATCTATGACACTACAACATTTTATCAATATTGCTTTGTCCCGTCTGGCCCAAAATGCGGAAACGATCGTGCTTGACTTGATACTTGACTTATTTAGCTGGACTTGTCAAGAGTTAAAGTTATAGTTTAACCAAAAATTAAAATTTCATCATTATTTACTCACTCTAACGTCATTCCAAATGTTTTTTTTTTTTTAACTTCAAAAAAGAGCAATTTAATAAAAAAAAAAATAGATTAATGGAAAATAACCATCCCTGACCCTGAGATACTAACTGGATGCCATATTCTGACTTAAACATGCAATGTGGTGAGGTCATGTGACAACAATGTATCATACTACTAGGGTTACTTGACTTATGGAACAGAGTGTTAATTTACTTTTTACCAAAACCTAAACACAAACAATACAGTCCATGTACTGCTGAAATATTCAGCATATGTTATGTCTGTCCACGGCGGACTTCACGGTGGTAAGGTAAAGCATGTGGTTGTATTTAGTTTTTGAATCCTCATTGTCAGTGCCGCCACAACTGGGCCTGTCAAAGAGATAGTTACTGTGTTCCGACGACCATATGCTGCCCGTTCGTTTATTACCTAACCACAAAACACCTTTGTAAGGTTGTGCATGGAATCCTTTGGTATTTGACCCCAGGGGGTCAAAGGTCAAAGGTCAATCTTTCACCTTTAAACACAGCATATGCTTAGTGAGTTGTCAAGCAGTGAATATATGCGTGCGGGTGTTTTAAAAGATCGCTGATTTCCCCAGAGTGTTCTAATCTCAATCGCAAACACACCCATGTGGTTTGTGTCTATCACACTCACACACTTCTATCTGAGAGCGTTTGTCTGAGGTCATTACTGAGCGTGCTCAGGGAGAGGTGATCGCAGGGTCTCGTGTATCACATGACACAACAATGACAGTTATAAGTCTGACAAAAAGTATTATTTTGCTATTAAAACATAAACGGATACATACACATGTGCGGACCTGTCATCTTTTGACCTCCGGAGCTTAGAGCCCATTTGTCATTTGTGAATAATTTATTGGGTGTCTCAGCTTTGATAGATGAACATACTTGAATTATTTAAAAGCTAGAGAGACAGATAGACTTCACAGAATTTGATTTATGTTTTCTATCTGTCTGTCTACCGCAGGGGTTCTCAAGGGGCCTTTTAGGGGCCTTTTTGGTCCATGCCCCACCTATGTAGAAGAGGTTCATAGGCAGTAAATAACGTTCTTAAGAATAAAAACACATTTCAATATTCTGCCAATTTAATTATCATTGACTCATTGTATCACACACATTTTTTTCTGTCTTCAGCAGCACAGTTTTAAGATGTTTTTTTAAGTAGTTCAGCTTTGAGAAAGTGCTCAATTCTCAGTGCTCAATTCTGTTGCTTGCTAATTAGTATAATAATACATAAATTATACTAAGATTCTAATGTTATACATTATTAGTCAAAGGTTTAGATTTAGTAAGACTTAAAAAAAACCCCACACTCAACAAGGGTGCATTAAATTTTGTCAGCGATAGATGCTATTTAAACTAAGTGAAAATAGCAATATATTCTATTTACACTAAGTGAAAATAGCAGCATTTTCTTAGCGATATGCTTTTTACACTAGTTGAAAATAACGATAGATTCTATTTACACCATGTAAAAGTATCAGTACTTTGCAATAAGAGTAAATAGTAATTAGGTGCTATCTATAAATTATATTGGCAGATACTATTTGCACCTCAGTATTTTTGAACGTTAACACGATGCAATAATATCATAGTGTAAATGATTATATTTATTAAAGTTGTTAAATGGATGCTGCCTTATTGGGAGAATAAAAACCCTCCTATACCTTCCCCTAACCCTACCAAATAAACGCTTTTAATATTATAAAACACATTTTTTTGCAGTTTATTTCCACTTTTAGAACACTATTTTCATTTTTATTGAAAATAAATGCGAGCTCGGCAAAAGGCGGATTCGAATCCGTGTCGGTCATGTTAAAAGCGAAGTCTGCGAGCCTTGCTTGCTAATTTTTCTCACAATCTTTCATTTCATATATGAATAAATAACTGAACAAATATAATATAGGGAAACAATCACCGGCTTAATAATTTACATGAATCAAAAGTGCTTATATTTAAGTTGAGATGTTTAAGAGTTGCCAGCTTACTAGATTCATGGAATTAAATCTTTTAAATTTATTCTGTAATTTAGTTTGACACATTTATAAATTACAAAATACTGTTTCTTGTGTGACTAAGTTTTGTTAATGGTATTACCATTTTCTTGTAAAAACGCATGAACTGAGGTTGTTCATTTTACATGTCAGTCAGACAGCTTCTTATCAATATTCCGAGCATATTTTTCAGAGCAGGGACAGAAGAGAGTCTCAGCAGTTATGCAAGAATAATACTAGCATAATGCAGAATTATCTGTGGCTATAAAAAACTATGCTCAATTTAACAAAAAGAAAAAAGCTAAAGTTCACAAAAAAATTTTGCGACTGCATCTTCATCATTTGCAACCCCATGTACAGTTGTGACCCCAGGGTTCAGAACATGTGGTTTACCATTTACAGACTTTGACAAAGGTACATGAATAGTTGAAATATCATAAAATCTAAATGGATAACTGACAAAAATGTAAAAAATCTTATGTCGTCTCAGTTACAGGGCACGTGCACGTGTGAGTCCTCTATCACGTCTGGTGGTGTCTGTAGTTCACTGGCAGACTGTGGGCTGTGAAGGACAGGAAGAGGACTTACTCCAGTGCAATCGCACCGTATGGAATGGGGGACAGTGTGTTAACCGCCAGGCCGCTGCTGTCTCTTGCTCACCAGTGGAGGGTATGCACACGCACACAGATACATAAACACAGACACAGTCACAGACATACTCTAAAAAAAAGTGAAAATATCTTGAAGGAAGCATGTGTGTGTGTATGTTTAGCTTCAGTGTTTGTCCCCGTACGTCTCTCTGGTGGTCCATCAGCGTATGAGGGCAGAGTAGAAGTGTATCATGCAGGACAGTGGGGCACAGTTTGTGACGACCAGTGGGACGATAACGACGCTGAGGTGGTCTGCAGACAGCTGGGGTTAGGGTAAGACACACACACATTTTATATACTTTCATACTGCACATATATATAGTTTGGTTTTAAAATCCGATCTTTTGTGTTACAAATCCAGTTAATTTGTTTTGCAAGTACTGAAATCAGATCCATTCAGATAGTGAAGAAAAGGGGTCCCCAATCCTGTTCCTGGAGATCTACCTTCCTGCAAAGTACAGCTCCAACCCTGATCAAACACAACTGAACCAGCTAGTTAAGAACTTCAGGATAATTACTGAGAGGTGTGTTGGGTCAGGGTAGGATCTGAACTCTGCAGCTATGTAGGGCTACATCTGAAAGCTTAAAAATGCTGGCTTCGGATGATGCATTCAAAGGTAGGAAGGCATCAAGGCATGTCCGAAACCAATAGTTAGCTTCACTAGCTGTCTCCTGAGATACCTTCATCTGATAAATTTTTGAAGGCAGCATAGATATGTCCTTCGCTCCCTTTGATATTCCACAATCCTGTGCTTTCCATTCTGTGACACTTCAGCTAAAATAAAAGATACCATCTGAAAGTTGCGGTTGGTGGTCAGTTTCTGTGTAAATGTACGTTTTTGACCAACGTTTCCACTTTTGATGTCATTTCTAGCAAAAACATTGCTATTGAAGTAATTAAAGTCCCCCTGTAGTCAATAACTGTATCCCTTAAAACTCATCTTTGATCACCAAAATTACATATTTAAACGTTTTTTTATGTGAAAAAAAATCTTAATGCCTTAAAGGTGCCATCGAACGTTTTTTTACAAGATGTAATATAAGTCTAAGGTGTCCCCTGAATGTGTCTGTGAAGTTTCAGCTCAAAATACCCCATAGATTTTTTTTTAATAAATTTTTTTAACTGCCTATTTTGGGGCATAATTAGAAATGCACCGATTCAGGCTGCGGCCCCTTTAAATTCTCGTGCTCCCCGCCCCCGGAGCTCGCGCTTGCCTTAAACGGTGCATAAACAAAGTTCACACAGCTAATATAACCCTCAAAATGGATCTTTACAAAGTGTTCGTCATGCATACTGCATGTATGCGTCGGATCATGTGAGTATAGTATTTATTTGGATGTTTACATTTGATTCTGAATGAGTTTGATAGTGCTCCGTGGCTAAAGCTAACATTACACACTGTTGGAGAGATTTATAAAGAATGAAGTTGTGTTTATGAATTATACAGACTGCAAGTGTTTAAAAATGAAAACAGCGAACGGCTCTTGTCTCCGTGAATACAGTAATAACCGATGGTAACTTTAACCACATTTAACAGTACATTAGCAACATGCTAACGAAACATTTAGAAAGACAGTTAACAAATATCACTAAAAATATCATGTTATCATGGATCATGTCAGTTATTATTGCTCCATCTGCCATTTTTCGCTATCGTTCTTGCTTGCTTACCTAGTCTGATGATTCAGCTGTGCACATCCAGACGTCCTGCCCTTGTGTAATGCCTTGAACATGGGCTGGCTTATGCAAATATTGGGGTCATACATATTAATGATCCCGACTGTTACGTAACAGACGGTGTTATGTTGAGATTCGCCTGTTCTTCGGAGGTCTTTTAAACAAATGAGATTTATATAAGAAGGAGGAAACAATGGTGTTTGAGACAAGGTAAATTTAATTTTCCATTCGATGGCACCTTTAAAATAGCTTGAATGTAACTCTACACCCTTGCATCCTGTAATATACACGGATCTGTGAATATGATAATTAGCCCTGCCTCCACTCACTCGGACGAGCTCAGACGAGATCCACTCGTTCAACTTACCAAGATAAACGCTGCAATATGGTATCGCTCTTTACAATGCTGGACACGTAATGGTAATTAATACGATTAGCGTTTTGGTTAACTATGTTATCAAAACAGCTAATAATGTGTTGCTAATGTTACACAAACCATGTTCACATTCACGAGTCAGACAGCTGCCTTCTAACAATCAGTAACCTTAGAAACGCTTTGAATATAAATAACATTACAAACTTGATTTCCACCACAGGGGGACTTTAAATATTTGCTTTGTTATCACCAAAGCTCTATTTTGTTGTAAATAATCATTATACTGTTATGCTGCCTCAGAAGTCTGAAATCAGTTTTGTGAGGTAATCTACCTTTGTGCGCAAAGGCTGCCTGCAAAGTCATTGCCTGATAAGGCAGCGAGGCAACAAGTCAGCTGCCTAAATCTTCAGACGCAGCCTAGATCTCCAGGAACAGGATTGGGTATCGCTGATGTAGAAAATATCTAGTATATCTACATTGGTTGACATAGTAGAGAGATAAGCGAAAAGAAAATAATCATATCATTCCGCCGTGGCACTGAAATCATTTGGCGCATCAGACAAAACAACATTCATGCATATGCTTAGTTGTCATTCAGTATGTAGTGAATGCCACTTTTGAGAATGAACGAATGAATTCAGACACTGCTGTAGACACTACTGCGCTTTGTGTATAACATTACATTCATGTTTTGTCCCATATTATGAAAAATACTTGAAATCTGATCTAACTGGAATGTGATGAATCACATTTCACACCACATACTGTAAGTCATCAGTAAACAAATATATATATTTATATTAATTTTATATTTATAATTAATTTTATTAACTAAGTTCATTCATTATTATTAAGCCATTAATTGACAGCCCTACAAAAAACTAGTCATGGTTGCCAAAGAAATCTGCCTGTCTGAACATAGCCAAGAGGCTTGACCTGGTTTTTGGAAACAAACTGTCTATTTAGAGGAACACCAGGGCGTTCTTTACATTTGAGATGTGTGAAAATAGAAGGAAGACAGAGAGGAGGTAGGAGAGAAAGAGAGGAGTAGAGTGTCTTCTGTTCATAAAAATGTGAAATATTTTCTTGGGAGGTTCCTGACACACAAAGCCAAAGTGTTCTCACTAAGAAAGTGAGTGTGTTAGAGACGGACAGAAAATGGAGATAATGAGAGGATGAGAGCCAGAGGAAGACAGATCGAGAAGGCAAAGAGGCGTAAAGGGTGATTTAGTGGGAGGAAAGGAATTAGAAAGGAACGGAAAGAGGGAATGGAAAGATCAAGATGTGAATCAGGTTGATTGTTTCAAGCTTTTCAACTATATTGTTGAAACGGACGTAACAAATGGTGCCCAGAAGTGAGCTCTGCAGGTGTGTATGAGTTTGTATAATAATCACTCATGTGAAGGGTTCTTTATTGAGCTGAAACTCTTGTAGAATAAAATGTGTGGGTTTGTGCATGTCGGAGACCGCGGTTCCACTTCATTTGCCTCTCAACTTTCACTGATTATTGACTGCTGAACTTTGTGCTTGATTGCCTGTTAATCACAGAAAGAATTTTAAAATATATAATCTCATAGAACACTCTTAATGCGGCCCACGAGTCTGTTTGAAACAATTCAGTTTTGGATGTGAGTGTTGTAGAAAACTAGCCTTGTTGGAGTTCTGCCATACTCACCGATTAAGAATGTAAGAGGGGTAACAGACTAAATGGCTGCCTGTGACATTTCTCTCCCATTACCTGTTATGTATCGCTCTGGCCCATTTTGCCAGCAAATCAATCTGAAGGTCACCAAATTAAAAAAGAGGTTCCATGCTAACATAAACAATTGCAATAGACTGCATCATGGAGTGATTTTATCCTTCAGGGCTGTAATATATATATATTCATGCTCAATTTTTGTGGGAAAAAAGTCACATTCATTAAACAACAGACTGTTATGCCTCCACTTTCTTAAATTTATTAGTCATTAAAGTGTACGAGAACCCCCAAAATTCTCAGTTACACAATCACCATGCTTAACATTCAGCGTTTGTGATATGGACTGTAGCTTTGCGTTTGCTGAGGATAAAAATTAAATACTTTAAATTAATATACTTAAGTGCAAATGTCATGAATGCCATGTTTTCACACACTTAATTGCATGTTAATTGCAATTGAATGAAAATGCATTATAGTTTAAATTTTTAATAAATGCAAAGCGCTCCACTTTGAGTGTTTTTGACCCACTTAAGTAGAACATCTTTTGATGTAATTTCATAGTTATTTTATTGTCTTTGAAATATGGTTAAAATGTCCCTCCAAATGTACTGACATGGATTTATGGTAAATTAAAATATACTTTAATGTCATTTCTGTTGAAATTTGCATGTCATGTATTTAAATATGTAGTAATTACACATTTGTCACAATTCAAAAAACTATCAATTACATGTTCTTTAGTATATTATTACAAAGTACACTTTTTAACAGTGTACTTATGAGGGTTAAGATTACATTTAAGTGTTTTTTTTTATTTCATAAATGCTATATTATCTGCAAATACAGTTTTTTTAAACACTTTTTAAGATTTGAAGTACACTACAAGTGCACAATCAGTAAAGTTAAGTGCACTTATTTATCACAAGGGCTGTTATGGCTTGTCAGTTCTTCAGTGTAAGAATCTCATTTGAAGAAGCTCATCTGAATCATAATGTAATAAATGCGGCACACATAAACTACTTCCTCTGATTTTATAGTGACTGTATATGAACGACTGCAAATCAGCTGGAAGAAATCAGCTAGTGGGATGCCAGATTTAATCTTTATCTACACAATGATTGTTTCACTTTCTTGGAGTCAGTTATGAATTTCAGTGATTTGAATTTTCCACTGAAGTGTTGTGTTTTTTGTATTATTTTCTGATGTATGTGTACAGTGGCATCGCTAAGGCTTGGGTGGGAGCATATTTCGGTGCAGGCTCAGGGCGTGTATTGTTGGATGAGGTGAGCTGCACAGGAAATGAGCTTTCCATAGAACAGTGTCCAAAAACTGCCTGGGGGGAGCACAACTGTGACCACACAGAGGATGCTGGAGTTTCTTGTATCCCACTTACAGGTATACATATACACATATACAAGTATGGACAAAACTTATGAGAAACAGACTAAAGTTCTATTAAATTACATGATATATGTGTAGGTTTGGGAACTGAGGGCCATTGTTTTGACATTCATTTGCACTGACAGTGTTTCCTGCAGTACTATTCAGCAGCCCTACGGCACCGCAACCCTTGTGAAAAAGAAGTACACTTTAGCATACTTAATAGATAAGTACACTTTAGCATACAAATAGTGCTCATTATGGAAATAATACAGTTAAAAAAATAAACTTAATTGTGAACTTAACATAATGTTTTTGAACGCTTAATTGTATGGTAATTGCAAGTAACTGAAAAATTATAGTTTAAATTTATATTAAATGCAATTAGCTGAACTTAAAAGTGATTTTTAATACTTTTGTAGGACTTGAATTATGGATAAAGCGTACTACAGAACGCAAACTATAACATACTTTAATGTCATTTTTATTGAAACTTTTATGCAATGTATTTAAATATATTTGTAATTAAACATTTCAAATGAAGTTGCAGTTTGATACATTTAAAACATATTAACAATTCAATCTAATATTGAATAGCACACTAGTTAAAATTCTTTACAAGTGCTTTAGTATGTTAGTCAATACATCAAAATAAGTTTACTTGTTAAAATGTACTTTAAAGGAAAACTTTAAATGTAAAATTACAAAGTGCACTTTAAAAAAAAAAAAAAAAAGATATGTTAAGAAACATCTTTAAGTTGCAATGGTGAGCTGTAGCTTACAGTGTTGCCAATTGCATTCCGCTCAAAGTAGCTAAAACTGGTCGCTAGATGACGTCGTACTGGCGAGTCCACTGATCTATATTCATATAAAAATAGATCAGTGGGTGAGTTACGGAATCTAGATAAGGTTTGTCCAAGAAGTTGGTAGATTTGTCCCTAGGCTTTTGTAAAAAGTCTCAAAAGGGACAGGGAAGTCGCCAAATCTAGCAACAAAATCGCTAAATTGGCAGCACTGGTAGCTTGATCCAAAGATGATGTGACACAAAATGAACAATCAAGAATGAGAACACCACTAACAAAACTTTACCATGAGACAAAGAAAAGAATGAAAAGAGGGCTTAAATACACAGGGAAAGGAACAGGAAACAGGTGAGAAGTAATTAAAAACCATGACAACTGAATAAACGAGAACACAAGTAAAACAAGTGACAGAACATGGCAATGCAACTAAACGAACATGACTGTGACATAAGTACACTTAAGTGGACCTGTATTTCATTAATATTATATTATCTGCAACTTAAGCACAATTTTTAAAAAATACTTTTAAGATTTTAAGTGCACTTCTTTTCAGAACTAGTTTTGTAAGTGAGCTCTTATAAGTCGACTCTTTTCAGTGAATCAACCTATACAGTGCTATCAGTTTACTCCAACTTATTTTGTAATGAAACATTTTGCAGGGATTGTTTTCAGTTTATGTTTACCTGAGTTTGGTGTTAATACCAGGTGTAAACGGAATCCCTCTCTCTCTTTTTGAGATGGTGCAGTGCGTCTGTTTGGGGGTGTGAAGGGTTATGAAGGGAGACTGGAGGTTCATTACAGAGGTCAGTGGGGGACCGTGTGTGATGATGGCTGGACACAGACCAACACGCAGGTCGTCTGCAGGCAGCTGGGCTTCAGGTAGCACACACACACATGCAACATTAAGTTATTTGATTTGATTGTTTATTGGCTGATTTGTTAAAGCTGTTGTGTTGATGCAGGTCAGGGGAGAGTGTGTCACCATTGCGGTTTGAAATGGCAGCAGGTCCTATTCTCTTGGATGATGTCAGGTGCACAGGAAAAGAGCCCAGCGTCACACACTGCACCGGAGGGGCTGGCTCAAACACGACTGTACTCACAACCAAGACGTAGCCATTGTGTGCAACCCCCAACGCTCCAGACATGGAGTGCCCACCAGTAAGAGCTCTGACATACACACAAACACAAACGCGCACACCACCTTATACATTCTCTCTCCTCAGAGACGTAGGAACAATTCAAACACTTAGGGAGACATAAATCTCAACAGCCATAAATCTGACGTGACCTATGAAAAAGCTGATACGGGTTGAAACCTAAACTTGCAGAAATGTCAGAAATGTCTCATTCTAGTATTCTAGTCATTCAGACTTTGTTGCAACAACTGTGTTTCTTCTCTTCTGTTACATATTCTCTGACAGAAGTTTCTTAATTTCAGCATATATAATAATAATAATAATAATAAATGTTTCTTGAGCACTAAATTAGCATATTAGAATGATTTCTGAAGGATCATGTGACACTGAAGACTGGAGTAATTGGTACTAAATATTCAGCACTGCCATCACAGGAATAAATTACATTTTAAAGTACATTAAAATAGAAAACAGTTATTTGAAATTGTAGTAATATTTCACAATATTACTGTTTTTACGGTATGTTAAATCAAATAAATGCAGCCTTGGTGAGCAGAAGAAACTTTTTTTCAAAAACATTTGTAATTATTCCAAACTTCTGACTGGGAGTTTACAGATATGGGTGGGTGCGCCAGTCATTTTTAATAAAATGTAACATTATAATAACAATATTTATTAGCGGTCTAAAATCACTATTATGAAATCTATGAAATCACTATTAATAACAAAATAATCTATTTAGGGCTGTCAGCCAATGAAAATATTCAGCAAAAGTGTCAAGATTAACACTATTATAGGATATATATATATATATATATATATATATATATATATATATATATATATATATATATATATATATATATGCTAAGTGATTTTATGCAAATTAGGCAACAAAAAAGGACATCTGTTTTATAGTATGGCCCTTAAAACTCTTTCATGTGCATTCCATATGGTTCAGATATGTGAGGTAATATACTTTTGTATTAGCATTTCAGAGTTATGATGGCTATTATGGGGTTGCCATGGTGATGCCTCCACACCTGTAACCCATGTGGCACAAGGGATGGTGTATGCACACACACACACACACACACATAAAACCTGAATTCCCCCTTGAGGAAGTCGATCTGTCTATCAGAAGAATGTTACATTACACACACTACTGAATATATATGCAATATATATATATATATATATATATATATATATATATATATATATATATATATATATATATATATATGCAAAATCCAGACAGAGAGTTATGATCTGAAATAACTTTAGTATCTCTCTGATATCTCATTAGGACTCTTTGATTCAGCATCATGTATTAACCAGCTCAAGACAGACTGAACGAGTTCTGCTAATGGTCAGAGGACATGAAGTCAGATGTTTAACAAGTACAGCTGCCACTAGACTTATCATGTATGACTCCTGCTGAGCTTCATAAAGAGCTGATGATTTTACCAGATCCAGACAGACACACACATTACACACATACATATGGAAAACACTCATACACTTCCAGATTACAGAATATACTTCAGTTTCATGATTATAACTTTAGGTTAAAAAATAACTTAATACTTTAATATAAATATTAACAAATTCAATGAAAACAATGGTATTTAGTAAAATAAAACTGTAAAAAAAGTTTTAATTAAAAGTTTTTTTCAAGAAATTTTCAATCACAAGGACATAAATAAATTTGAATAATAAATTAGAACAAATTTGTAGGTGCATAAATCATCTCTTTGTCTTGTCAATTTGTTGTTTGATTAATATTTTCAAAATAATAGACTGTGTCAGATCTATAGGGATGCATTTTCACGGCAAGACCACATTTTTCCTGCCTTAATCTACATTCAAGACACAGGCTAACTAAATTATTATTTTGCAGAGAGTTCACCATTCACATGTGCCACTGTGAGTAAAATTCAGACTCAGACAGTACTTTCACATTATTTTGCAGCTTTTCTCTTTCTCAGTTTGATTCCTACTTTTCCCCACTATCCCAGACCCCTTTTGTAAAATGCAGCAGACAGAGAAAGAGAATGTGTGTGTAATAGATCTTTATGGGCGGCAGGCCAGTCAGAGTGTGAATAACAGAATGAGTGACAACACTGGAACTGGGAAACAGTGAGGAGTGTGTCACTTACACACTCACACATACACACACTAGATACTATTGTTTATGCGTAAATGCCCTGCTGCAGTCCTTTTCCTGCACTCTCTGGCTTATTTAACTTTATTGTCTTTGGACAGAGCAGCCGATGCTTTCAAGAGACTCACTATAGAGGAGATTTCCCTGTTTAATTCATCTTACTCACACAGGGATTCAGATGAGTGCGTTTTCGTCTGTGTATGAACAAAAGATAAATGAAGTCTCCTGTTTTTAGTATTCTTATCAAACACATTTCAACATTCTTATATATGAATGTATACTGTATATATATATATATATATATATATATATACATACACACACACACACACACACACACAGACACACATGTTCGTTTTTGTGAATTGTGGGGACATTCCATAGGCGTAATGGTTTTTATACTGTACAAACTGTATTTTCTATCCCCCTACACTACCCCTACCCCTAAACCTAACCATCACAGGGAACTGTGCACACTTTTTACTTTCTCACAAAAACTCATTCTGTATGATTTATAAGCCTTTTGAAGAGTGGGGAGATGGGGTAATGTCCTCATAAGTCGCCTCTCTTAGTAATACCAATGTCATACCCATGTCATTATACACATTTGTGTCCTGATATGTCACACAAACACGCATATACACACTACACACTGTAAAAAATCTTTTTTGACATTAGTAAACTAAACTTAATTAACTGTGTTTATCCAGTTGATTTGTATAATGTGTTTGAATTGGATGTTTTTAAAAACAAAGTTTTTTGAGTAAAAAAACACACTCATTAATCATTTTTCCTTTTGAGGACAAGTGGAGTTTTTGTCAGATTTAGCTTCTGGTAGCTTTTGTGTTACTTTTTTGTATTACTACCCCAAACGTTGCCTACTGATTTGCTTCTTAAATTCATCAAATTCATACTGTATAAACTTTGTATTCTATCCCCTGACCCTGTAAACCTACCTATCACAGAAAACTTTCTGAATTTTTACATTTTCAAAAAACATCACTTAGTATGATTTATAAGCTGTTTTCAGAAAACTAGAAGCAATCCTTTTGCTTCAGGTGTGTAGAGACAAAAAAGTCATTCCAAACAAACAAGACATTTGCTAACTGCACACTGAATTTAACCCAGACATATGGTGAGTACCATTTCAGCCATATAATTGATGAATTTTGTCAGAAGGCAGTCATCATCAACACGATTCAAGAAAATGTTTTAAAGCCAGTAAACCCTCACAATGTGGAATATTTATATACAGAGAGGACACGTCCATAGTTGCTAATATAGCATGCTGCTGAACATTTTGTATTGTAGATAGGCATTGCATAAAATCTGCTGTGTCAGTCAAACAGCGCGGAAGGGATGGAACTAAAGGCATTAAAACAAAATCAACAAAACTGGAGAGTGGTTCAGCAAGACTATTATTTACTATTTATTATGTACTATAGGTTGTCCTGGTGGATTAACCAAACTCTTATGTACCTTTGGTACAATGTAAAAGACTGGCCTACTCAGAGAACGATCGACCAAATATTGCATCTCTTTATCCGAAATTAATAAATGAGCATGTTCTTCCAGAAGAAAAGTCTCAATTTCCTTCCTTCCTAATATGAAAGGCATAATAGCCAAACCACCTCCTTTGTCTGCAGGTTAATTACAATATCTATGTTCCTGCATAAAGCCTCTTTTTCAGAATGCGTTAAATTTGACTTTTTATTCTGAGATGAAGATGACTGCTCAAGTAAATTAGCCATCCCATCCTAGCCTACAATATGTATCACTAGATGAATTAGATACAGAAGGTGCTGTTAGGCTTAAATTTAGCATGATCACTGTAGCTATATACATTTTGTTGATTTACTTTGTCACTCTTGTAAAAGCATTTTAATGCCTGAAAAAACTCAATTTTAGTGACAAAAGGATCTGTAGCTTTAGCTGGAACAAAACTTAAGCCTTTGTTCAGCAGTCTTCTTGTGGATGTAATCCTTGACCGGTAAGATTGAAGATCAGATTGTCTTTAGATTCCTCTCTTCTGACCTGATTGTCATGGGTCTCCTCTTGCCACCACGTCTCCCCCATCGAGCTGTTTTTGCGAAGTACAAACTATATATTCTATCCCCCTACACTAAACCTGCCCATCACAGAAAACTTTCTGCTATTTTAGATTTTCAAAAAAGATCATTCTATATGATGTATAAGCTGGGGACCAAAAAAATGTCCCCACAGGGTCAAAATTTACCGGTATTACTATACTTGTGGGGACATTTGGTCCCCATAACGTAGGGAATCCCAGGACCACACACACACACATAGCTTCCTCTGTCAAGTTGATGGCTCTATGAAAATGTGGGGAGTGTGACTCTATGGGAAACTCTCAGAGCTTGACTAATGCCTCCTTCTCACTGAATGAACTTAAATTTAGTTCCCATTTGCCTTTGAGCCACATGGAATCCATAAGGGTCCACATGGAATCTGTGCCCACAATAGAGAATTTCTGCAGATTTCCACAGAACCGGAACACCCGTCCTTCACAAAGTCATTCATCTCAATAGTAATACTCTCAGCTCATTTTAACACACTTGATCATGCTTAAATGCATTCTGCAGAAAGCAACAGATTTACCTCACAGATCAGCACAGTGATGTCAGTTTTGCTGCTATTGTGATTCCATTGACTTAACGTGAATTATTACTCTACATCTATGTCTCTGTCTCTATCTTTCTTGCTCACACACCAGAAAACCTTATATATGAATGAAAGATGACCATTATATATACAAAACCTCAAGTTCTCACTCTCGACGTGAACTTAGCAGAAACACGGTATTTGGACAATGAGTCCAAATAAATAAAACCCCTCTGAGTATATGCCTATGTGGTTTTTGGAGTGTTTTTCATGACATCTCACAGACAGAGCTGATGAAAAGTAGAGACCATCTGAAAAAACCATTTCAGCAGGAATCATTATCGTATGTGAGTGTATGTGTGTGCGTGCCGCTGGTGCTGAAGGCTTTATGAAGTACATTTTGAAGTACATTTGATTTAATAAAAAAAGTACTTGAATAGCTGCTGACAGATGAGACATGACTGTGAGAAATGAACTTTAAGCTTTAGGAATGACTAGTAATGCAGATGTTCATAAAGCTGTATGGTCTCGTAATGTATAGAACATTACATAGATGCATAGAATATGAGCGATAAGGCATAACTTGCACACAAGTTACTGTAAAGTGACTCAATTGATAGAAATAATAATCAAACACTAAATTTAAAATAATCCAAGCCTGTAGGCTTTGTTTGGTTGTCACGCAATAAAGCAACTTGGCACATTACTATGGAATTCAGCTATTGAGCAGTTATAAGTATGCATAATTGTCTAATCAAAATTTTGAGTCAGAACTATCAGCTTTTACAAACAAATTTTGCTGTTAAATTCATATTAATTTTGGGTGCAAATGTGTATGAATGTATGGTTAGTAAATCATGTTTTCTTTTTCTTGCACGGAGAGTGCTGCTGATATTGCTGACGGGCCAGTAGCTGATGATTGATTGCGTTTATGTGTGTGTATGTGTGTATGTGTGTCTGTGTATATGTGTAAGTGGAGGCAGATGTTTCATGAGTGGAAACCTAAAACTGTCCCTCCAGCACCAGGTGTTTTTTTTTATGTCTCTTACTGTGATACACACACATTCAAACTCATATATGTGGACATAAGATGTCTTTCCATAGCCTCCCTCATTCCTCTTTTCTTCCTCTCTTCTTTTGTGTTCCACATAAGAAAGAAAGTCATGTCTGAAAGTCAAAGAAAAGTTTTTTTTTTTGTCCATACACTGAAAGTCAGTAACCAAAACTGTTACCATCATTATTCAAAATATATTTACATGTGAAAGCATACAGATTTGCGGTGACATGAGAGGACAATAAATTGTAATTTTTGGGTGAACAATCACTTTAAACATCATTATACAGAACATATAAATTATATGTATATCTAATATGTTAAATTAGCAGTCACCTGCTAGTTTGAACCTATAGCCAATCAGATCCGCCCAGATGTTTAACCACTACACTACCACCTTCTGATCAAAGCGAAATTCATATACTTTGTTTTACCTATCTGTCAGGTCTACCTGTGAGACTGGTGGGCGGAGAGAATGAGAGAGAGGGGCGTGTTGAGATCCTGGTGGGTGGCCAGTGGGGGACGGTTTGTGATGACGGATGGACGGATCGGGATGCAGAGGTGGTGTGCAGACAGCTGGGTTACAGGTGAAATCAACATGAACAGCCTTGTATGTTCAGTTTTTAATATCATTCAGAGATGACCTGGTAAAGTAAAGGTGTAATAATTTAATGATGACATAGACATTTAATGTAATGTGTAACCAAATTCTGTTTACACCGGTATTTAGCGTCGTCCACTTGTGATCTGATCGACCAAAATGTATCTTAATACCAGGTGGAAACAGGGTCTTCTGTTTCCACCTGGTGTTAAGATGCATTTTGGTCGATCGGCTCACAAGTGGACGACGCTAAATACCGGTGTAAACAGAGTGTAAAACACTTTGGGCTTGTCTACTTTCGACCACTTGCAGTAGTTGTTGAAAATGTATTCGACCGGATTGCTTTCGTAGTGGAAACGTTCATGAGGTCGAATACGTTCGAACAGCGAAAAAAGACTGCATACTCTCCGCCTACTGAACTCGTAAACCTTACGGGAAGCGCGCTAGCCAGACGGGATTTAAACTTTGTCGGCTGAAGACACAAGATTGGTTTGAAGACGAAAAGTGTATCAAGCACAATGTTCTCTCATTATTTCTAAATTTCTAACACACACTCACCACGTTCGGCATTGTCTTGTGGCTATCAGAGCAGAAATGAAAGCTGCTCCCTGTTTTTCCGTCGTCTCCTGCAGCGTTCATATGTAAATTGCGCAAGCTTATTTTGTCCATTAGATCGAAAGTTCTAAAAAAGCCCATACATTTACCTGCCCATAGACCCTCCCCTCGAAGAAATGAGGACAGAAGTGGTTGAAAGTGGACAAAAGAGATGGATTAAAATACCAGGTGTAAACGGGTATGTGTCTCCCTCGTCTACTTGTGATCCAATCGAACAAAAGCATCTTAATACCAGGTGTAAACAGGGCCATTGTTATCTAGCAAAATGTGTTATAACCTGACTATTCTAATGACTATTTTTATGACATATTACTATTCATAATTTTCAGTCACATGACTGCCACAGAGACCTGGAGGGCAAAACATGCAGACTGAATTAGATCTAAACAGGGGCCAAAATTGTGGTCGGCAATTTAGAATCCTCCTCCCATGACTTTTTGAATCGATTTACGAAAGCTGCGGCAGATTCTTTTAGCCCCTGTTTAGTGTTATCGGCATATATCTCTTTTCGAAATCCTCTTTTTGAGCCGCCATCCTTTGTAGCTCTAAATGCTCTTCCTCATCCCACATTCTGGCAGGGTGGGGTATAATTTTGGTAGAATGAGAGGTTGTTTCAATTCCTCTAATGTAGGAGCCTTATATTGACAAATATTTGATGGGGATATTGGGGCATGGGGCTGGTATGGGTACCCCTTTTTCCCTTTTTTAATTTTAGCCTCTCTGGACCTTTATCCCAATATGTTTTCATTTCTTTCCATTTATTGTACGACTCTTTCATGTACTTATAATTCCGCTCTGGATCTCCCCAGCCCCCATTAATCATTGAATTTTCACTTTCCATAACCCCTGGCTTAAAAGAGCCCTCTTCGGGGAAAGGATCCAATTGTATTTTTCCCTGAGTCCACCCTTTTAAATGTGAGAAATAGGGCTCGGTCCAATATCCACAACTATTTCTAAACATCCAATTTCAGGGTGTCTCATCTTGTATTGATCTTAATATCTTTTGCCCCATCCTTCACTTAATCACAATTTTGATTTTTAATTTGCCCTCACCAAACCAAAGGGTTCTCTTTATAATTCTTTAATTATAATTATTCTGCCAATTTTATTAATTTGTCAAATGGAATATTTCCATCAACACTTTGTTTTCCGTCAGAACGGATCTAAACAGATCTTCCTCAGTCCGGAGGTATAACCAAAATATTTGTCAGGTAGCTGTGCTTTTAAACAGTACCCTTACAGACAAATCTTCCTGGACTAACTCTCTCAGAGCTCCATCCAAGGATAACACTACCTATTATGAGATCAATCAATCCTACTACCACAGGAAATCATTAAAAACAACTTACCTGTGATGGAGGATGACTTCTCAGTTCCGTGTTTCTTGGGAATATCCCGGACGAGCCCCCAACTGTTAGAGAATTACAGACCTGTCAATTTTCCATCTCAAAAGAAGAAAATCAAAAACATGTGAACAAAATGCAAGTCTTGTGATCCATATACAGCACCTGCTGCAGTATTTCAACTACTAAAAACAGCAGGACATTCTAACTTGAAAAACACTTAATGTATTAAAACAGTGATATTAAAAGATCAAATTCAGTATAAACCTTATTGAAGATGCATACTAATATACAGGTGATCAGATGAGCCCAGAATATGAACACAACACGCTAAATGGTGAAAAACGCTTAACAAGAAACTGTGCATTGTGTTTATTCTGGAGACATCTGCTTGAGTGTACATAGTATACATCAATAAGGTGTATACTGAATTTGGTCATTTAATATCACTGTCTTACTACATTAATACTTAGCACAAACCTGATAAAAATGACTGGTGGGCAATGAAGGAAAGCCTTGTTTTGCCCATCAGGTGGGCATTCATATAAGGGTGTGACGCCACGTGAAAACTATGAATAGCATAATAAAGACTATAAAACCTTGTGTTGTAATGTTGCCAGTGACACACACAGTCATATACACTCAGGAGAATAGAAAGAGAAAGAATTCACTTCTATCACAATAGAAAATTCATTTTATTTAGCAATAGGCTCTGGTCTGTTTCATCATCAGATTGTTTTTCTTGTTTGGAAGTGATATAAGTTCAGTTATGAATCATGCATGTGTTATTTTTGAGCTCAGATTACAAAACTGAGAAGACTCAGATTTACACACACTAATGTGATCAACACCTTCCCTCACGCTCACCTCCTAAGGGGGGGTCAGAGGTCAGGTTATCACAGTGTAACTAATGCTCATATCTGATGAGCTCAGTTCTCTCAGCTGGAGTTGGCGACACTTCTCTCTTGTGTTATATTTGATATTCTGTGCTTGCCTGTGGATGTGTGGTACAACATCCTATATATTTCTCTCAAGTGAATACACCTGAAACCCACCCAGATCTTTCATTGTTTAGTGTTTGCTTGTAGGTAACATTCACACTTCATATTGAGCAAGGTAACTGAATCTTGCTAAACTACAGGATTCTGATTGGTGAATTAATCAATAATTGACTGGTGCTGTTATGCGCAACAGCACACATCTCAAGCTTTTATACAACAGTGGTATTTTAGTATTATTTATGTACTATTATAGTATTTATTAATATTTAGAATTTTTTATTTAATTTTAGCTTAAGTTATAGTCATTTTGTTATGTGCTTTTGTTATTTATATTTTTTCTAATTAGGTTTAATTTTTCATTTCAGTTGTAGTTGTAGTACTTTTAGTTCTTCTAAAACTTAACAGTTTTGAAACAGAATGTAACAAAATGTATCTTTTACTTTCATTCTTTTGCAGTGGGATGGCTAAAGCTCGTGTAATGGCGTATTTCGGAGAAGGCGAGGGGCCTATTCACATTGACAACGTAAAGTGTACGGGTGGGGAACATTCTCTTACTGACTGTATCAAACAGCCGTTTGGGACACACAACTGTCGCCATAGCGAAGATGCCGGTGTTATTTGTGACTATGGGTTACAGAAGGATTCTGCTGGGGTCAAAGGTGGGAAATTCTCCTTGATCCTCTCATAGCTACAGCATTCAAATATATGATGCTGACAATGTTTAAAGGGATATTTACCCAAACCTGTGTTTTCTGTCTTTCATGGAACATAATAGGAGTAGTTTACCAGAATGTTAATGTAGCTCTTTCCAATACAATGAAAGTTTCAAGCTTCAAAAATGACAAAAACCCATAATAGTACCAGAAAAATAGTGTTTACTTAAACTGAATTAAAAAGAGCAGTTTGAACATTCTGCCTAACATCTCCTTTTGTGTTCTTACAAGAAAAAAAAAATCACATGGTTTTGGAAAGACATGAAGGGTAGTAAATGATGACAGAATTTTCCAACCTGGTCTCATAGGAAACACACTACCTGTGGGAACGTTTTCACGAGTCGCCAAAATACGTACCAATGCCTACATATCACTGCAGTTTCCAACAGAAATGAACGCTAGAGGCATTAAAACAGCAAGGCCTTTAAATCGTTTTCATACACAGTTAGATTATGGATTAATAAAGACTCATTTTCATGTCTCCTTGCAAAATATGTTATTTTGACTTCAAAACGCTTTTTTACCAAAGTGAACGATTTGTAAACGAATATATTTTGGACTTTGCATCGCTTAACCAGCTCCATATGTTTTGCTTTCCTGACATAACAAGCTTGCTCGGTAGCTCACCTGATACCGAGTTGTACTTAAGACGAGAAAGACTTGGGCACGAATCCTGTGAAAGGCGAGTCATGGTAAAAGAGCTCAAAGAGAGATCTAAGCTAAAACGGCATGATTACGGACGCTTTTTATGTCACATTTGCTTTTGTTAACACTATCGGGTAAGTTTAGGTGTAGTGTTGGTGGTACGTTATTTTAAAACGCAAAGGAGTGCAAATGTCAAATCAGAACTGCGGTGATTTGTATAAAAACCAACATAAAAACTTACTATATTCATGTTTGTCTGTTCAGGCAAAAAAATGAACATGCTTTTAGCGCCACTCAGTGGACATTTCACATTGAAACTGCAATGATATGTACGTATTGGTACGTATTTCGCAGACTCACGAAAACGTTCCCACAGGTACGTTTTTCTAATGAGACTGGGTTGGAATTTTCATGTTACGATGATCTATTTCTTTTAGGCACATTAAATGAACTGGAATTGAATGAACAGACATTCTTGGACTTTACAAGAGTAGCTGACTTCATTGTATTTCGTGGTCTTCAAAATTAATGGAAAATTAGCATTTTGAAGCACAGGTAAATGTAGAGTCCTAGACAGTGGTTTTGAAGGATAGATTTAGAGATCCAAACACCTGTTAAAATACTTGAAACCATTTAAAAGCAAGAGTGAAAGATGAAACCTATCTGATCAGATCTCTAGTTTGTGCCGGAGTGGTGTGTGTGTGTGTGTGTGTTATGTCTGCTTTAAAGGATGTGGTTTGGCTCGCCATCTCATGATCACTGGCACTTAGACTTCATTTGTGCTTTATTATTCTTATCAATCTAATTACGCTAATGCTAGTTTATCCGGCTTGCGGTGCTTTCTCCATTAAACACTGAGGACACACAAGCTACACACACATCTTTTTGTGTTATTATATGTTACTCTACTCTACATCCTTAGGTCCATCAAGCAGTTCTGTACTGTATGTACACACAAACACAAATGCATACAGCTGAATCTCACAAAAGCATGCCCATGTCCCATTTCATCCCAAAATCAAAAAGATGAAAAATAAAGAAATTATATCGTGCATACAGAAAATTAAGCCTAAAATTAAGCCATTACTTTCAGTGGTACTTTTCAATATATTCTTTTTACAGTAAAAAATACTGTAATACATTTTTCGGTCACACTTTCAATTAGGGTCCAATTCTTACTATTAACTATGACTTTTGCCTCAATAAACTCCTAATTACTGCTTATTAATAGTTAGTAAGGTAGTTAAGTTTAGGTATTAAAGGATTAGTTTACTTTCAAATGAAAATTTGCCCAAGCTTTACTCACTCCCAAGCTACTCTCCTAGGTGTACAAGACTTTCTTCTTTCTGATAAACACTCTCTGAGATATTTTAATAAATATCCTGACGCATCCGAGCTTTATTATGGCAGTGAACAGGGGTCATGAGTATGAGATGAAAAAAGTGCTTCCATCCATCATTAACATACTCCACATGGCTCTGGGGGGTTAATAAAGGCCTTCTGAAGCGAAGCGAAGCAATGCGTTTGTGTAAAAAAAATATCCATATTTAACAAGTTCTGAAGTAAAATATCTAGCTTCCGCCAGACCGGCCTCAGTATTCAAGTTATGAAGACAGTGTAAACTGGCTTTTTTAACTGCAAGAGTTTTACGCTTTCTTCGTACGTTGAATACGGAAGGCGGTCTAGCGGAAGCTAGATATTTTAATTCTTAAACTTAAACTTGTTAAATATGGATTTTTTTTTTTTTACACAAGTGCATCACCACTTCAGAAGTACTCGTGGGTTCCGTTCACTGCCATAATAAAGCTCATTTGCGTCAGGATATTTATTAAAATATCTCCGAGAGTGTTTATGAGAAAAAAGAAAGTCATATACACCTAGGATGGCTTGAGGGTGAGTAAAACTTGGGCTAATTTTCATTTGAAAGTGAACTAATCCTTTAAGTAGGATTAAGGGATGTAGAATATAGTCCTGCAGAATAAGGCATTAATATCTGCTTTATAAGTACTAATAAACAGCCAAAAATCCTAGTAATATGCATGCTAATAAGCAGTTAGTTAACTAAAGTGTTACCTATTTAAAGGCAGTACAACAAACACTGACATGATGTAAATAATGTTATTTATGTTATTTATATAAATCATTTTAATACCTAAATAATGAATATTATATAAACACATCACAGTAATAAGAAGAATCCTAGGCTTCATTTTACATTTGCAATATATATATATATATATATATATATATATATATATATATATATATATATATATATATATATTTTTTTTTTTTTTTTTCTGATTTGTTGTGAAACAGATCTGAGGCAGGTTTCGTGAGATTCACCCATACTTGCTTTATAGAAACATGTGTTTGTTTCACATTACAGAGGCAGTGGGCTCCATGTGTGGTCTAAGACCCTCTCATACCCGTCAGAAGAGAATAATAGGAGGGGAAAACTCTCTACGGTAAGCAGAGAGGGTCAAAATGTATACAAACATCTTTGACATAACAAATTACACATTCGAAAATAATTGTTAATGTGGTCGGAATGAGAAGATGTATATGCAGAGCGGTTAAATGCAAATTTATAGTGTGTGTTTGTGTGTGTGTGGTATAGTGGGGGCTGGCCGTGGCAGGCAGCTGTGCGTATGCGGGGGTCTCAGGCAGATGGAAGGTTGGTATGTGGAGCCACTTTGATAAACAGCTGCTGGATCCTCACCTCTGCTCACTGCTTTAAGAGGTACATACATGCATACATATGGACAGGTACATCTTCATTCTGTATCACATCTGCAAGGCATAAATAAAGTCCACCCACACACACAAACATGTACACACACTTCTTTCTTGTGTTTCCAATTTTCCACTGTGACTCACACAGCTAAATAACACAAAATAGGCTGAAACACAAACAAAACATATTTCTAATTGTCTGTTTTAAACAATATAGCTTCTTCCCACACTTCCTCTGAGCCTGTGCCTAATTATTTAATCATTATTTGTGACTTGCAAATAAACACTCTTAATCATTCCGGCTGCAAGACAAACAAAGTTAAATAGCTCCAATAATTCAAGTTCAATAACAAAGGCAGAGCAAGCAAATCAAAATATTCATAATTTAGTGAAGATGTCACACTACAAAAAAACATTAACTATACGCTTAACTTCTGCCTTGTTTTCTAGTAAAAATATCTAAATGTAAATACATTTGAAACAAAATTGTGTAATAAGACAAAAAATGGTTTAAAGCATAAACATCACAAAATAATGTTTTGCAGTGTATGTTCCTCTTTTTCTGAAATTAATTTCCAAACAATAATATCATGTTCTTCTGTGCAGATTCTTATATTATAGCTTTTGACATTTCCTGTGAAATAATATAATGATACAATATATACATGCGAGGAGCAGAATCCAGATTGTATAGGAAGCTATTGCTAAGAAGCAGATGAAATTGACTTAAAAATTTCAATCTCAAATTTCATGTTTTGCTTAGTTTCCTCTGATGACTCTCCATTGAAGAGTTAAGAGTTAACTGATAAACTGTTCACTAGCCAATTCTACTCCAACAGAGGAGACCTGATTCAAACTTCAAACTTATATATATATATATATATATATATATATATATATATATATATATATATATAAACTTTTTTAGTACCTCACTCCACAGAAAATCCTTTAAATTTATTTTATTCTGAACAAGAACAAAAAATAAGTAGCTATATATTGAAACACAAATTAGGCTATAGTAGCATTCATTATAAAGCAGAAATTAATTTATTTAAAGCAAAACTGAAATGGGCTCACATAGCCTACCTCTCTCATTCGGGAGGAATCCAAACATTTCCATATTCACGATGTAACATTTATTGGTTGCTGAACTACTGTAACTAAGGTTTTCTAAGGTAAACTAAGGTATTCTGTTTCACTCTTGTTTCAATAAATCATCATCCTTCACATGCGCAAAAATGTGTTTGGATGGGCGTTGTGCGTGCCGACTGGTACAGATGTAGATGTACTCGGACCATTAAACTTAGCAGTGTTAACTTTCTCTCCATTTAGTTTGCTGATAAATGGCTGAAATGTAAAGTTAGCAATGCTAGAACTGATACGTTGCATCTGCGTGTGTGAGTGAGGCGCCTGCGCGATCAATTGAATTTAATAAAATAAAGATAAATATTTTAATAAAATAAAGAAAACGAATAGACAATGCATCAAATGAGCATAGCCTTTACTAGCCCTACTTGATGCACAGTTTTTCTCTTTTGTTTTGTTAATCTGTTAATTATGTCAGTGAAATATATTTCATGTAGTCCTATTTTTTATTCCTTGTAGGCTCAGTTTTTCTCTGTGTTGCAGGTGTATGATGTGTGAATCCTAATGTTCTTTTGATGTTGCCATTTGCGCATCCAAAGATAGATCCCTGGAAAAAAAAAAAAAAAACAAACATTTGTGGTATTTTAAGACACGCATCTATTCTAATTTAATTTTAATTTGACGTTTTAATCGTGTGGTTTAATGGTTAATGATCGGTTAGTGAGTGATTGTCGGTCAGGAAAATAAACTAAATGTTCTCATAACAGTTCTCCACCAGATTTACTGCTGCACGCAAGTTCCCGCTGACTCAAAAACGTGCGTACACGAGCTGAGACCTGATGTGAGATTTGATCGTAGCCACCGCTCACGCTCATATTGATAAATGCCAAATTTTACGTGGAAACGAGTGTACGCACAGTTTTCTGGCGTACGATCGTTTGATAAATGAGGGCCAATGGCTTGTTGCTAGGCAATGATACATCCCATCGATCCCAAACTTACACTATATGCAATTAGCCACAGACCCTTCATGCTACATTTGATGAGTTTTCACCAAAGGGATAAAACTGTTCACATTAAGGAAGAATAATAATAGCATGCCAGAGGCAAAGCAATAAAAACATGTCCACACAAACACTTTCTGCTTCCCATAAGGATCAGTCTGGTAAATGATCTGTCTTCAGTTCAGGTCTGAGACTGTGCTGCATTTCCACATTACTGTGAAGAATGTACGTTAGTGGCAGTTTCCTGAGCCATTTAGGGTTTTCATTTGAAAAAAAAAAAGAGTCTCAGTTTAAAATCTTTGGCTGTGTGAGCGGTTTAAGTAAGATTGAATCTGCTTTTTATCAACTATCCAAGCACTGAGCCCTCAAAATATGATCCATGACATCAGACTACTGCTAAAGTTTCCTCTAGTTACACGCTCTCCTACACAGAGCTATAAATCTAGATACCTTTGCGGCCCCCTCCCTCTTTTTCCTCAGACACGTACACACACTTTTTCAAGAATGCAATTAATAGCATACAGAACAGCATAACAGTTGTTTTAAATCATTTGAGCTCATTTAGCTCGAGAGGACTAAAGTTAGTCTCTCACTTCCGAGTTTGCAGAAGGTAACCTGACATTTGTGCAAAAATAGCATGTACACACACACATTAGCGCTTAACTATTTTTATGCTGTATGCCCGGTTGTTAGCCAACCTTAATTAAACTCTGGGGTTACAACCAACAAAGTATTAAAGGATTGAGAAAGCAATATGCTGAAGTCAGCCTTAATGTCGGAACTGCCATAATGAACAACCTAAGTGTTTGATAGCTGTCAACAGATGTAGCATCCGGCTCCTGAAAATCTGAGTGTTAGATTAGTGAGCAAATGTGAGTTACCGATGAATAGAGTACTGAACTTTATCAGTTATTGGCCATTCATAGAGGCTCTTTTAATATGCTGAAATTGGATATTTAATTGCAAAAGCCCATTTCCCCTATTTCTATATTTATGTTACTTTTGCTGTCAGTTAACGCTCATGTAAAGTATTTTAAAAACTAATAATTTAATAACACTACACTCAAAAAAATTCTTTGAACGAACATAAAAAATTCATGGAAAGGATTTCCACATGATTAAGTTGCTTTATTTCAGGATTGTGCAATTCTGTTATTCCAATTTAATATACTTACGTTGGGTCAACTTAATTTATTAAGGTTGATTCAACTTATTTACTATGGTTGGGCACAGCTTAATTTAATAGTGTCAGCCCAACTAATTTGCAATGTTTTGGAAAATAAATAAAAAGCAATAAATAAATAAATAAAAAATAAATTGTTTTCATATACATTGATTTTTACAATGAATTCTTCTTGTTTAATTTTGTGATTTATATAACTTTTGTGATGTTCTGTGTTAGAAATCTAGATGTGATACTGGATTCATCCTAAATTGCCTTAACCAAAAACATCGTAAAGCCTAAATTGATCATAAGTCCATTGGTGGCAATGGTTTTACAATCAACATAGGCTAATGCCGAGTTCAGACTGCACGATTTTAGCCCCGATTTTGGCTCGCCGACAGGTTTTGAGAAATCGCAGACAAATGCCCGAAATCACAAGCAAATCGGTGCTCATTCACGTGAGTGACAATCACGCAGTGTGAATGAGCAAAGGCGCGATCTGAGAGAATCGCCGACGAGTCGCCGATGCCCGTGAGATATTTGGCATGCTAAATATCTGGACCTGTCGGCGATTCAAAATCCTGCTGTGTGAAAAGTGTTCTGACTGAAAACTACATCAGCGATGACCGACAGCCAATGAGAGAGCGAGATACAGAGCAGCGGGGAGTTCGGGGAGGAGTTATAGACCAAAATATCAGCAAGCATGGCTTCGTTTCAGATAAACATTACAATTTTTATCATACAGAAGCAAAGCACAAACATTTGCTTGACCATCCGCAACAGCAGCACATTGAAAAGTTATTTATTTACCTCCAACTCTCGTTGCAGAACACACAATCCACAGTCTCGCCAACCATTTCCTCCTCCTTATTTTTCTTTTCTTTTTCTATATTCGCTGCAAATCAGCGCACAGGCAACTCGTATTGCAAGCTTCTTGTGGGCTACCGTTTTTAATAATAATAATAATAATAACTTCGGTCCTGCACGCGTTGTTTCCTTGTCACATCTCGCGTGTGTTTGCGTGCGAAACGTAGTTTGCGTGCCAGACAGAGCTGTCGGCGATTCTTCCTATTGTAAAGTCATACAGTGTGAAACCTTCTGTCGCCGATCCATCGTGCAGTTTGAACACAGCAGCGACTGAATGCTGGCCAAGATAGTCATGCAGTGTGAAAAGAACAGTGACCCGACTACTTTGAAAATCGTGCAGTCTGAACTCGGCTTTACAATGCTTTTGGGAATTGCAACCCAGTGATTACTACCACAGTGATTACTTTCTTATTAAAGTAATTTGAAAGTTTGTTAGCAGGTCCTCAACCCAAGCACAAGTGCAACAATTCACCACAATGGTAACCCTAAAACTATTAATTAACAGAAACTTTAGAACAGTAAACATTGAAAAGTCTTTCCATTTTCTCATCTTCTAAAAACTGCTTAAAATAACACTTTATTTCAACATTTACACTCCTACTTCAGCCCCTTTGCAAAGCATGATGGGAAGTGAAAATCCTGTTTGATTGAGTCCTGGTTGGGTTTACTTGATTGAAACATGTTATTCCATTAAACATCAAGTTAAGTCAAAGAGTAATCGTTTCAAGTCAATTTAACATGAATCAATCACATTTAAACCAGAAACCTGATACAATGGTGTTGAATCAAAATAAATTGTTTAAATAAACTGAACAGCATCAAAAAATCTTTTCTTTGAGTGTATATTAAAAGTTTAAAGTTGTCATTTCCAGGCATAGAATAGTCAATAGTCAAATTACAATTAAATTTAAAAAAAAAAAAAAAAAGTCTTAAAGTCTTATAATAAATATTATATCTATGCATATATAGCTTGCAGTCAGTAAGATTGCTTTTTTAAAGAAAAAAAAAGAAGTGGGGGTTGTTATTGAGAAATGATCCAGATTCAAAGTTGGGTTCAAGTGCAGTATGTCAGCGCACTGCCCACTTGGCCATGCCTCAGACAGAATAACCTTTTAATAACCTCATTGAGATCAGTACTACAGTAAGGATTAACATTGATTGTGAGTATTAGAAGCTTAATATATACAGTGTCAGGCTCAGAACTGCCCTTTCCAGAGTGTCTCTCATGAAGAGACTTTGGGAATGTGGTGCTGATCCTGCTGCTGACTACTGCCAGACCAAGAGTGTCATTCCGGACAGGGCAGATCCGTTTTCCAGAAAAGACCTGACCGTGTAACAGGACACTGCTGTTTCTCTCTCTGGCACCACATATATATTTCCGTTACACACCAACGGTTTCGATCACTAACAAGCAGACAGGAGGGCACATACACATACACAGAGTCACTGCAGTGCAAACTACAGCTCTTCATTCTGTTTATTCCCTACTCATAAAGGATATACAGTATCTAAATAGTTTACATATGGGAAATATGTATGTGCTATTAAATTAACAGGCATTTAGGGTTTTTTAAACCTGAGGAGAAAATTACAACTGTGGTTGTCAATAGAATACAATAATTGTGATTAATCTCGTGATTTTCTTATTTTATTGTATATATTATTTATTATTTATATAAAATATATAATTTTATATATTTTATATTGTTTATATTCAAAAAACGCTTCCACAGACGACCTTGCAGCTCTCTCGGGGTCCTCAGACCCCAGTTTGAAAACTTTATATGAAGAGATATGTCAGTCTCACCAATCACAGCAAAGAAACAGGAGACCTGCCATGCACAGGAGACATTCTGTTTCACGCAAAGACCTTTGTGGGTGTGATGTCATGGTGTTGGGTTTATGGAAAAAGGAAAACGTCCTGTATGTATGTTTTCACCAACTGACCGTGACTGTGGTTTTGCAAGTGTGTGTTTGTGAATGCACATGGTTTGGCTTTGGGGACCCTAAGATCGGTTGACATGAAGTTCCTGAGGGAGGGCCCTGATTTGTCATGTGAGGGCGTATTTGAGTGGCACATAGAGAAGCCATAAATCATCCTGTGATAATGTATTACACTGCTGTGTTGTCCCGTATACTTCTTTGATGATTGTGTTCTGTTCAGTTGTGTTCAGTCTTTCTGAATGTGTCCTGTCCGTATGCCCTGTCTATCTTTTTTTTGTAATTTTATTTGGGCTTTTTGCCTCAATAAGTTATCATAATATGACCGATGTTAATGGCCTATACTAAATAAAATGGCCTAAATAAATGAAAAATAAAATGCTCATTTTATGTCATTTTAAATGCTACAAGTGCATTTACATATCCCAATTGTATAATGTTCAGCATGAAAAATAGATATTTGTTTTAAGATTTAAAAACTACATTTAGCAGTGTTTAAATTTTTAGTGTTTTTAAAGATTAACTTTAAGCGATCATTAGATGACGGCAAAGACAATGTAAAAATACACAAATAATTATCCATTATTGTCTGATAAACAGTATCATTCAAAAGTATGTGTTTGAAAGAAGTCTCTTCTGCTCACCAAGGCTGCATTTATTTGATAATACAGTAAAAACAGAAATATTGTGAATTATTATTATAGTTTAAAATAACGGTTTTCTATTTTTAATATATTTTAAAATGTAATTTATTCCTGTGATGGCAAAGCTGATTTTTTAGTGTCACATGGTCCTTTAGAAATCATACTAATATGCTGATTTAGTGCTCAAGAAACATTTCTTATTATTATCAATATTGAAAACATTGTGGAACATTTGTGGAAACTGATCTTTTTTCTTTCATGAATAGAAAATTCAAAATTGGGAAAAAAACAGCTTTTATTTGAAATAGAAATCTTTTTTAAAATTGTAAATGTCACTTTTTTATCAACTTAATGCATTCTTGCTAAATATAACTTAATATATTTTCTTAAAATAAATATCATATTGATCCCAAACTTTTAAATGGTAGTGTATAAATTAAATTATTTAAAAAGGTCTTTGGGCCTCATTTATAAAATGTTGCAAAGAAACTGTCCTAACGATCTAATCTAACGATTATTTCTTAAATGTGCATATGTGTGATTCAGAGAATGAACATACTCACAAAAAACATGCATACTCCTCTCTTCTAGATGTGAAATTTATAAATTGCAAATAATCTTGAAATTTAAAAGCAGCTGAATGCTTTCCTTGTAAACGCTACCTAATTAGTGTCATTATTAACATATAAAAATGCACCAGTCAACGTCCAAATCCTTTACTTGAGAATGGCGAGCGGCAAGAATTGCTTAGATTTCCAAATACCTGCCGTACTCCAACTCTGCCACAAGGAAAAGTGTGTACGCCTGCTTGAACCCTGATGTGGTGCTAAGCACTTTTCCATGTCAAAGACTGTTTTTATAAATATGAATGTTGGCGTAGATTTTAGTGTATGTACACAATTCAAATCTGTGTGTATGCACGTTTTATAAATGAGGCCCTCTAATATCAGCCGATCACCAATTTATGTTCACCAAAATATTGTACATAGATTCACTTCTGTTTATCACCAAGTGGTCATGGTTATTGGCTGATTAGTGAGGTCTGACCAATATGTCTGACATTCCCTGGTCTGAAGTTTAGTTACGGGTCTGTTATGTGCTCTTTCTTAGATACGGTAACAACACTGGGCTGTATAAAGTTCGTGTGGGTGATTATCACTCTCTGGTTCCTGAAGAATATGAGGAAGAGTATGCCGTTGAGAAGATCGTCCTTCACCCGCGCTACCATGCTGACAGTAATGACTACGACCTGGCACTGGTGCGAGTGTCTGGCCACAGAGCTCACAGGGGCGTCACGGGCGAGTGTGTCATGCTAAACCGTTTCGTGCTGCCCGCCTGCCTGCCAATGCGGAGGGAAAAAGTGCCAAAGGACATCGCCAACTGCTACATCACAGGCTGGGGAGACACAGGTTGGAAATGCCATGAAACACACACACACACACACACACACACACACAAGCACGTTTGTTTTGCTATCAAAGTGAGGAAATTAGATAGGCGTAATGGTTTTTATACTGTACAAACTGTACATTCTAAACCTACCCATCACACAAAACATTCTGCATTTTTACATTTTTAATAAAACATTGTTTAGTATGTTTTTAAAGCTATTTTAAATATGAGAACTCATGAAATGTCCTCATATTTCATGTTTACGTCATAATACCAGTGTAATACCCTTGTCATTATACAAATTTGCGTCCTCATAAATCACAAAAACGCGCGCACACACACTCTCTCCATACATATTTCCTTAAAGCTAAAGAAATCGATGCAGATCTGATTCAGAAACAATTAGACTGCCAGACAGCCTCAAACTTTCATTCTTGAAATGAAGGATGCTTTGAGCACAATTAGAACAAGAACTGAGGCTGAGCGTGTAAAATGGATGTGTTTTTGGCTCTTTTGAATAGCACAGGCTGACAGGCAAAAGATGTGATCAGACAGTGTGAAAGCAGAACTGACAGCGATGATCACACACTGTAAGATATCAGTCTTTGTTCTGTGTTCCATCTGAAACAATCACTCTCTCACCAACTGAGGCATGCTCAAACTCCTGGAGGAAACACAAGTTAAAGTTTTTGGTAAAATGGTGTGATGACATTTTCATTTAATCATTTAACAGTTGATTTTATCCAGTGGATGTACAAATGAGGAAAAGCACAGGCAAATTTCAAGAATAAATCAGAGTAGTACAAAAACTAGAGCAGAAGATTTCTGAATAAAACTTCTCACCTTTTTGAAAAAGAATGCTTTAGCATACTTTTAAAGAGAGTACTTACTACATAAATAATATACTTTAAAAGAATATAATTACAGCAAGTGTGAACTGAATAATGTTTTTAGACACTTAATTGCATGTTAATTGCAATTGAATAAAAATGTGTTAAAGTTTCACATTTTCCTTTTTTGACTCATTTAAGTAGGACAAACGATTAATCGTGATTAATCGCATCCAAAATAAAAGTTTGTTTACATAATATATGTGTGTATTTTATTACGTATATATATAAATATACACACGTGCATGTATATATTTAACAAAACTATTTATATATTTAAAATATTTATATATAATATAAATCTTATATATATACATATATGTGTTTATACTTGTACAGTATATACTAGGGCTGTCAATCGATTCAAAATTTTAATCTAATTAATTACATACTCTGTGATTAATTAATCTAAATTAATCGCATACATAATGTTTGCTGTGAAAGTGTTAAATATTTCAATTCAAATGAATCAATGCAGGGTTTTTCCTGGGTCAAAAATGGTCTGACAGACATGGTCATCCACACAAACAGTAAAAAGTGTCCTACCCACGTGATCTGCGAGCCCGATACTAACAATAAAGTACCCGTCACTCTCACTGTAATTCTTTCTTGCCCTCTTTGCAAAAAAAAGTGATTTTATAGCTTTGAAAAGATGCTTTTTTGCTAAACCTGAAAAGTATTAAAAAGTAGCATTTAGAAGTTATATTAACTAATAATATAATTTTCTACCATATACAATTGAATGCACCTAGCTAACAACAACTTGCTTTGTTCTGGTTTCACCTCACTCCAGTCTAAACTAACTGATTTTATAGGTAGGCCTAATTTACTACACATTGTCATTTAAATAACTTGAAAATATTGTGGGTTATTAAGGCTAATTTTACTAACACTCTTGCTAAATGGGGTAAGCACACTTATGTTCTCATTTCAGAGTTGTTCGAGTAAATGATTCATTATAGACCATGTGGACAGATCAGTTGTTGTCATGATTCATTAAAATGAATCTGTTCAAATGAGTCATTAGGTCGCGAATTGGACATTAGCGGACGTTGACGCGTTGCGTGCGAATCGTGACTGTTATAGGACATCGCAAAAGATTTGTCAACACAGAAAACACTTCACCACTGGACAGGATTTTCTTTTTGTTTACTGAAAGTGTGGTTTATGTCAGCTGCACGTGCAGGGCGCCTGTCAGAGAAGATGAGGTGACGTTCTTTTGAGTGCTATTCACAGCCAGCGGTTATTCAGGAAAAACATTCTCCGAATGCGCCTCGTGAAACATGGATTCGGTCTTACGAACTTTTAGCATTGTGTCAGTTGATTTAGATTATTATGTGTGAGGTAGAGAGAGTGCAAAGACGGTGCTTACTTTGAAGACAGAGAGAGCTCACGCGCGCACAGAGGAGGAGCTCTGCTCGTTCATTTTACAGTCAAATGGTGGCTAGAACGGCTCCAGGTTCAAAGGTCAATACAGAATGGATTAATCTGCGTTATTTTTTCTCAGATTAATTAATCGAAATGAACGCGTTATTTTGACAGTCCTAGTATATACATAAAAATATACAGTACACACACGTATATTATGTAAACAAACTTAGTTTGGATGCGATTAATCACGATTAATCATTTGACAGCCCTACTTTAGAAGTAAATTCATAATTACTTCTACTGCCTAAAATATGGTTTACTGGTGAATCTACTGACAAACTAAAATATACTTGAATGTGATTTCTATTGATCATTGTCATGCATTTAAATATATTTGTTACACTTTTGTAATGAAGGCCATAGGCTCATTTTAAGGAATAATTCACCAAAAAAGTAAATGCATTTATTATTTTGTCATTATTTACATGCCGTTTCAAACTCGTGTTGTTTTCTTTAATCTGCTGCAGCATTGAAGCATGTTTGTCAATGTGGTTGAAAACAGAGAAGTTTTTCCTTTAAGGTCATAGGTGTGTTCTCGTACATGGCTTATCTATTCAGATTCTGAATTATTTGTTTAACAACTGAATGTTCATTCGGACTTAACAACAAAGGATAACTAACGCATGTTATAAAGTTGTTTAGGGTGAAAAGTTCACAGTCTTAAAAGGAAAACAGTTTGTTTCACTTGAACTTGAACAATAACCATCTGTATTTAGGCAAGAAGTGAGGAATTCTAAACAATTAATCATTTGTCAGCATTTGTAGAAATCTGCTTAATACGTGATAAAAATGTTTTTGTGTTTCTGAGTTTCTGTTTGCTGAACACGTAGATCATTTTATCAGTATAACATCTGTTTTTCTGCAGCAATCATGCAGGCATCATCCATTTCAAACATTTAGTAATTATTTGTATCCTTGGTGGTATTTGCAAACAAGGTTGCATATTTGCGTGAGGGTATTTGTAAGCACTGGTTTATGTATGAGCACATGACTGAGTGCCATTTAACGTGTTAATAATCACAAAAGAGTCTGCGTTAGTGTTTTTTGAGATTATGGGCCTGTAAAACGATGTCATTTGATAATTTCTCCAACCAGATGTCCAGTGAGACAAAAATATTAGTAGCTAGCAACAGTTACACATATCTACTCACACATAATATACTCCTACAAACATTTTTATTGTTAAGATGTACTCTTTAGCATACTTATTACGGATGTGATATTCTTTAAAAGAATGTACTTAAAGGTGGTAAAGAGGATGTTTTGTTTTATACATTTTTGCAATATTACTTGAAACTGTCTTTACTAAGTGATAAAAGACAATTTATTAGGTGCACTGAAAGGAATAATATTAATATACATCATCTGTGCACGAGGCAGGGCCTTAAAAACATCAGCCAATCGTTTACGCGATCATCACGTAAACGATTGGCCCTCTGGCTTGTCAATCACTGCCATGACGTTCCTTGTGAGAGACGTGCGCGGCTGCGCTTAACTTTCCACACTCTACAGGCGCCGCATGCAATGTTTTTGTCGGGAGACAGGAGTAACAACTGCAGATTATGAGTTACCTGCGGTGAGTCCGACATAATGAATCCACTAAGTGTGTGCACGGCTTAACGATTGTAAGGCCGATTATGAATGTAAATTGATACTTATGACTGATCGCGCTCAAACGCGTCCAGTCAGAGCCAGTTGCGTTTAGTCTGCGATTACAGTCGGTGTTCAAATTCCATGTGAATCTATAAATGTGAATATATAAATCTGCTTCAGGAGCAGGAAACTATCGCTGTATGTTGAGCACAGTCAGAATGTTTTAGCTAGTCGTAAAATGTGTGCCCGGCTTAATAACACAGCGAATGCCGGTGGTAAACAAACACTCGTGCACGAGTTTTGGGAGGCGTTCACTTCAAATGAGCTGTGAAGGAGGGGGATTGTTCTTCCGCATGCGCTCATTTCAAAAACTCAGTCGACGAAAACATCCCCTGTACCACCTTTAATATAAGTGAACTGAATGTAATGTTTTTGAGCGCTTAATGGCATGTTAATTGCAGTTAAAGTAAAATGCATTATAGTTTAAATTTATATTAAATGCAATTAGCTGAACTTGAGGGTTCTTTTTTGAGACAATTAAAGGGATTATTGTCATCATTTACTCGCCCTGAATGATTTTTTTCCCCCCATGCTGAACACAAAAGAAGATATTTGGAAAAATGTTGGTAAGCAAACAGTTGATGGACCCCATTGACTTCCATAGTATTTTTTTCCATACTATGGAAGTCAATGGGGTCCATCAACTGTTTGCTTACCGACATTATTCCAAATATCTTCTTTTGTGTTCAGCAGAAGAAAGAAATTCATACAGGTTTGGAACAACTTGAGGGCGAGTAAATTTTCATTTTTGGGTGAACTATCCCTTAAGTACAACTTTATATATAATTTCATAATTACTCCTATTGTTTTTGAAATATGGTTTAAGTGCACTGCCAAATGTACTGTCTTTCTATGAAACTTTTCATGTATTTAAAATTTGCAATTGCACATTTGTAATAATGAATATGCAAGTTAGCACATTTTAAATGTATTAACTTTAAATGTAATATCGAAAAACACTTATCAACTTATAATTAAAATCAAGTATGTGCTTTAGTATGTTAGACAACATGTGTTACATTTTACTTCTTTAAAGCACAACAAATAATTATTAAAACATAATTATTTAAATGTACTTTAATGCAATGGAGCAGAAAATTTCCAATAAATTTCCAGGATTTTTGGAAACTTTCGGGAAACTTTGAAAAGTTTCTGGAAATTTTCTGCCCCATTGCATCCCTAGTCATCATTCCAAAATGCACTTTTACAGAAACATAGCCATGAAAGTGTACTTTTAAAGTACACTTAAAGTGGCCTTTTATTTAATTTAAGTGCACATTCAATACAATTAAGCACACTTTATTTTCTTTTCTGGCCACACCTTTCCAGCTGTCTAGCCTAATCAAAAATGACAGACATGACAGAGCTGTAATCAGAGGCTGACACAGAACATGAGGAAATCATCAAGGAACTACAGTGTGTAATTATAATGTCAGTGTCAAGCATCTACAGATTATCATGTGACGTGCCGATAGTGGGGTTTCATTCTATGGTCACGATGTGCTGTAAATCACCTGTGGAGTCTTTTGAGAAGTCTTCTCTCTGTAAGTGGACTTCTAAACGGAATTCTAAAGTGGGATGAATGAAGTGTGTGATCGCACTGACAGAAAAGTGACTGTACACTCCACTGCATACGTGAACAGTTAAGTCTGATTACTTCCAGACTTCAATTTAAAAGAAAGGAGGACTTTCTGACCTGTTGGATTTTTTTCACCTTTTCTCAGGTCGTGCATATTCAAAAACTCTCCAGCAGGCCTCGATTTCAGTGTTGAGCAAGCGTCAGTGTGAGCAGCGCTATTCTGACCAGTTCACCAATCGCATGCTGTGTGCCGGCTCCTCCCACGACGACCGCCGCGTGGACAGTTGCCGCGGAGATAGCGGAGGTCCGTTGGTGTGTGAGAGGCCGAGTGGAAGTTGGGTTGTATATGGGGTCACATCATGGGGTCACGCGTGTCGACTGCAAGACGCACCCGGCGTCTACACCAAAGTCTCCGTCCTTCGTGCCCTGGATTAAGAAGGTCATCGGCCAATAGGACCGGATGGAAATTTCAATCAACTAATAACAGACATTCTGACTATGGGGGCAGAAAAATTAAGCACATTTTTAGATAATATTTTAAAACAATTTTATAACTTGTTGAAGTTAACTTGCTGAAATTAACTCTAGTATTCCAAATAAGTCTTAAATGTCAGAGAGATAGTAGTAATTACGCAGTGCCTGGCAAATTATAGTCATCACAAAACTTGAACTTTGCACTGAAATTACACTGCAAAAAAAAAAATAATAATAATAATAATTTTCTTAATCAGTATTTTGCTCTCCAGTAAAAATATCTAAACATCCTGAATGAATTTAGAGAAAACTACGGAAAAGGATTAGGGCCAGTTGTTAAATTTCGAGAAAAAAATTGTTAAATTTCAAGAAAAAAGTCGAAATAAAATGTTGAGAATAAAGTCATTAAATTATGAGAAAAAAATCGTTAGATTACAAGAACAAATTAGTTAAATTATGAGAAAACAAGTAGTTACATTTCGAGAAAAAAGTCTAGATAAAATGTTGAGAATAAAGTCATTAAATTATGAGAAAAAAATCGTTAGATTACAAGAACAAATTCGTTAAATTATGAGAAAAAAAGTCGTTAAATTTTGAGAAAAAAAGTTGAGATAAAATGTTGAGAATAAAGTCATTAAATTATGAGAAAAAAGTCATTAGATTACGAGAACAAATTCGTTAAATTATAAGAAAAACGACTTTTATAACAACTTTTTTCTTGTAATTTAATGACTTTATTTTCAACATTTTATCTCGACTTTTTTCTCAAAATATAACGAGTTTTTTCTCGAAATTTAACAATTTTAATCTCGAGATGGTTTTATTTTTTTATTATTGCTTGGCCCTAATCCTCTTCCGTAGAAAACATTAGAAACATTTAATTTTTAATATTGAAAAAAGATATTCGATTAAGACGATAATAGATTTTCAAAGAATATTTCTTGAATTATTATCTAAAATATTGCTCTTTTTTTTTTGTATTTTAGGCATAAATCCCTGTATTTTTATGTTTAAAACAAGACAAAAATAATTTGTCAGGTTTTTTTTGTTAACACTAAATTTATCTTGTTTTAAAGATGGCTAGATATTTTTACTGGGGGAAAAAATAAATAAATAAAAATCAGTATTTGCAAAGGTTTAAAGGCCCGTCTTGATAGCGATGCATTTGGAGGTCTTAAATTGATGTTATTTCAGGTCTTCATCCTTTTTCTTTTCTTTTTTTTTTTTTTTTTAAATGAAAGCACTTCTAGGTTGCAGAGACCACAATTGTGAATATGGAATTATTGACTTCTTTTCTTAAAAGGAGGAATGGACATGTATCGAAGTGACTGTATACTTTATGCCATTGAGAGACAGATACTGTTTGAACATAAAATGGGACAAGTAATGTTCCAATTTGATACATAACGGATTGAAGAACGTTCCAATGGCTTGAAATCACATTAAGCTTTAATGCTAAAAGGAGAAGATTCTAGATTTCCTGCCAAGAAATGTATGGTAATTCTAAACTCCTGGGATACATTTACCATGCCATTGCTAAGTAACCGACCACATCACCTCATCAACACATTAGATGACATCATAAACCTCCACAGGAACCATGACATCATTTGTTATAGATCAGATGTTCATGATGATAGTTGGACTGAGGCTTGCTGTATCTTAACATGAGGACAAAAAGCACATATCATCATTTGCTTAATATTTTTGCAGTGCCAAACTCTCTTCCAAAAAGCCAGAGACCTGTGGGATATGGGAATTATGTGCAATGCAAAGCTGTTTATACCTCCTTGTTTTAGTGTTGTGATGAGGAGCATTTCATGTTAGCATGATTAATGATCACAAAAGCATGATTTATGAATGTAGTCTTGATACGGACTACGCCCCCTTTTTAATGCAATCCATTATTGGTCTGTTAAAAAAAAAAGAGGAAAAACCTCTGCTCTGACCAACCACAAGCTCTGTTATTTTGCACAAACTATGGTGTTTCAGTTTGGACTTTTGTAAATTTCATGTTTGTAATCTTGTGGTAAGTAACTATACTATGAAAACTGTAAAAAGTGTTAATCTGTTCACACAGGGTCAATAATTCAGTAGTGCTTAGTATTGCCATTATATATCTGTTTAAATATCTCTGGACTTGTGGCATGGTGCTTATATTCTTGCCTAAAAGGAGTATGTCAAGTCATGTGGCATGTGATGCTCAATTCACGAGGGCTGCAATGTCATTAACAAGAAAACAAACACTGGTAAATATTTAGAGAAACTTAAAATCCTAGTCTTACAACCTCAGTTTGGAGCATTAAACATTTGTCAATTGGTGTAAACATTTGTCGTTGGAGTACGTAATGGAATATAGTAGCTTACTGTCAAAGAACTGTCAGCTTCTTAAACTGGGAAATTTAATTTGAGGGAAATCTAAAAATGTTTTGACTGAGATTATCAGATGAGTATGTATAAAAAAATCATTCATTGTGTGGCAACATACAGTATGTTCTGTGTGTTTGTGTGAATGCACATCCAGAGCTTGTATTTGAGGATGTTTCTAACAACTGTTAGCTTTAGGTTTTCAAAATACACAGACAAGCTATACTTTCAGCAAGTCCAGATTTTTTTGTGGTTTTGTTCACACAGTGGACTGAATCAGTGTGTGCAGACCTGACAGTGCAGTGTTAGCACAGTCTTCTCAGAAAGCCATTCGTTTACTTAACAGTTACAATGTGTGTTTACACTGCATTTCAAATACACTCTTCCTTTAAACAAATCTCTATGGAGACAAGTTTACTGTATGATGGGAAAGGGTGAAATTAATTTTCAGAATTATTTGTTGATAGTCATTCATATTGATTTTCTGAATGAAAGTAAATCTGAATCAAAATAAAAGTCCTGCCAGAAGCACAAATACAGCAAGTAAATGCAAATCCGATACATATGAGCCCTCTGCAGTTCTAGGCAGGAGGGGGAGTTCTTTCTCTATGACTCTTTATCCAATTACATTGTTCTGGCACGTGACAGATTAATCCAGACAGCTCACTGAGACAGAGAGAGATTTGTTTCAGTGATTGAGATTGAGAGAAGTGTTATAGCGCCACCATGTGGAGACTGTTGCATATAATAGCTGTCAAATTAAACAGCTTGCAACATGCTTTATACGCTGATCAGGCATAACATTATGACCACCTTCCTAATATTGCGTTGGTCCCCTTTTTGCTGCCAAAACAGCCCTGACCCATCGAGGCATGGACTCCACTAGACCCCTGAAGGTGTGCTGTGGTATCTGGCACCAAGATGTTAGATGTTAGCAGCAGATCCTTTAAGTCCTGTCAAAATCACCTGTCAGTGGTCATAATGTTATGCCTGATCGGTGTAAACAGCATATATATATATATATATATATATATATATATCGTATTACACAGTTATATAATGCTTTACCTCATAAACATATAGCCTACTGATCTTCCAAGCACACGTACATACATATCTCCAGTAATATACTGTATTAATTAACCAATCAGTGATGGAATAACCAACGTTATTAAGACTTTTCCATTTCTGGGTTTGGTGTGTACTCTTTCTCCTTTCTGAAGTAGAAGTATAATATCACTATAACAGTAGCTGGGACATGGATTGAGACATTGACATTACTCCATTGACCGGATTAAACTTTACGTTATTATCATAGACAATGGCAAAATGAGTTCCTGACCATATTAACAATCATTAATATGTATGATATAATAATTACTGTATGATAATGTCTCTAGAGGTATCACTATATATCCCTGACACAACAACAAAGAAATATACTAATATAAATATAAGCTGCAACTAGATGGAGATTTTTAAAAAAAAGTACTGTGGTTGCAAAATAGTACATTGTTTCATATGGTTATACCATGGTACATAAAGCATGATTCTAGAAATTCACGCATCATGAAATTTACACGGTACTCTGGTTCATGTACAAAACACCTTGGTAATACCATTATACTTTATTGTATGTGACATGTATAATGTAACTTGTAAAGAGTGTAGGTGATGTAAAGTGAGTCTATTTTTGAAAACACTGGGGGGAAAAAATTGGTTATGATCTAGGGCGCCCCCTGCTGCCCACCCAACAACCTTGCAGGCGGTGCCCTACTTCCAGCTTCATGAGGTCCCCTGGGGGTCCCCAATGCTAAGCCCTCCCAGTACTAAAGTATATGGTCCCTCTATAACCCAGGGTGTGCATGTGAAGCCAGAAAGTGTCACGCTGCAGTCCTAAATGTTGGAATTCTCTTTCAAACTCTGTGTCTCTTAACTCCAGTATAATCCCGAGTTCATTACTAACTCAAACTGTTTTTCTATGTGAGCAAGCGTTTGACCGTTGCATTCCACGTCATTTGCATCTCATTATACGGTGTTCTAAAAACGTGGTGCTCGTAGAGTTAAAAGAAGTCCAACTAAAAAATAAATAAATAAAAAAATAAAAAAACGTGTGATCTTTTTTTGTATTCCATTACCTTGCCTTGCATTGTCAAAACAAAAATGCATTGTGTGAATGGCACCTTGCAGAAATTTATATTCTGATGCGTGATTCGTGAAATGAATCGTACGTGCATACTTATTTTCATACTGTTTTGACAGATTCAAAAGATTCCTCACAAAAATAAAATGTGTGTGTGGGGATTGGGGTAGCCTATAAAATTCCATATCAGACCTACAACATGGTATATTCCAACATGATTTAGTTTCGATACACAGGTGTGATCAGAGAGCAGATCCAGCTGAGAGACACAGACATGCTAATGGACAGCTACTCTATGTCTGCTTGAATAAAGTACAGTATGAAGATTTGATTTGACATTAAAAGTTATTTTTAAACAAAATCAGATCTTAAACTTGTTGCTCTGATTTATTTTACAGCTATAAATGTCTGCCAACCTAATCCGTTGGTGGTACTTATATGGTCTGACTAGATTTACCAGGCCTAAAAATTGAATGTGAGGGCCCCATTATTTATGTGACCACTAGAGGGAGGTATTTTATAGCACTAAAGGCTTTGTAGAAAAAAAAAAGTCTAAGATGTCTCATCCAATTGTAAGTCCCTTGAGTATGTCTATTTTAAGGGCACCTTAATGGATACTCAATGTTAACACGATCTCATCACATGGTTTTGAGTATTACTAACCATATGATAACATGAAGACATAGTCAAGTAAAATATATGTGACCCGGGACCACGAAACCAATCATAAGTCGCACGGGTATATTTGTAGCAATAGCCAACAATACATTGTATGGGTCAAAATTATCAATTTTTCTTTTATGCCAAAATTATTAGGATATTAAATAAAAAAGATCATGTTCCATGAAGATATTTTGTAAATTTCCTACCGTAAATATATCAAAACTTTATTTTTGTGAGTGGATATGCATTGCTAAGGACGTCATTTGGACAACTTTAAAGGCGATTTTCTCAATATTTTGATTTTTTTACACCCTCAGATTTCAGATTTTTAAATAGTTGTATCTCGGCCAAGTATTGTCCTGTCCTAACAAACCATACTTAGCTTATTAGCCATAGCTTATTTATTCAGCTTTCAGATGATGCATACATCTCAAAAAAAAAAGAAAAAAAAAAAGACTGGTTTTGTGGTCCAGGGCATATATATATAATAGATGCAGATGTATATATAAATATACATCTAAAACAATAGATAAATAATACCTAAAATATATTTTATGTATATACTCCACTCCAGGTATATCATGCACAAATAGAGACAGAACTTTGCAAGGACTGTTTTACAGAAACATGAATCTCTCCAGTGTTTATTGAATATATATAGTTATTTACATATTTCTCAAAGCACTTTCTCTTCATATTGAGGCAAATTGTTTTCAAAAATAAAAGTCACACTTCAAATTCATCAGCCAACCAGTTGCAGTCCAGTGGGCGGGGCTAAGGCTACCTGGCTACAGAGATATACCTAGACACACACACACACACACACATACACACACACACACACATGCAAGGGTTTCTGTGTATTTACCCTTACACACACCCACCCACACACATACACAAACTGAAATGATTTCCACTCTTCAGGCCATTGTGTCTATAATAACAGTAGCTGGGACATGGATTGAGACATTGACATCACAATGACATCACTCCATTGACCGGTTTAAAGCTGACGCAGCAAACTTGACTGTGCTCTTTATTTTTCCATATTGATTCTTAACATTTTGCATCTTCACTTTGATTGACTGATAGATTTGCAAGAGTGAGGTTATGAACAGTGGTTGTGCAGTTCTAAATTCCTCAATGATGACGTATAAAATCTAAAGCCGTACCTTTATATCCAGTGTCTGATGGGGGGACAGTAAATATAGCAGGAAGTCTGTGGAGGTTTACATTTTCAGTTACGCAGGTTTTATGCAGTCTCTGTTTGGCTGCATCTGAAGTTCAAGGGTCACAGTTACATCACCGTATCTCACTGACAAAATCTGACCTTTTGCAACAAAAAAGTAATGTTGCCATGGACACATCATACTGCTTTGTTTGGATTTCCAGAGGCACCAATGAATGGTGAGTTGAATTTTTGACTTTTGCTTTGCAATCTTGCAGTTTGGTGGCATTGAGTACTGTTCAAGTGTCTGGTTTCTTTGAGGGTTGAACCTGGATCTCTGACCCGGAGGAGCGGTGGTTTGGTTAGGGCTACCTGACCTTCTGTAGTTCCTCCCGGAGCCAGGCTGGTAGCGGCTGACCCAGTCTGTGCAGCAGCTTAGATAATTCAATGTTCTGATCCCTGTAGAATCTGGAGAGAAATGCTCGTGACTAGAAAAGAAAAGACAAGAGTGAACAGAAAACATTTTTAGTGAGCAGAGAAGCTACAGACTTTTGTATAGAATACAGAGGTGAAACGGGACACATTTGTGGTATGGGTCTTATGGTTTGGCACGCTTCTTTAATTCAGTGTTATTTCAACTATTGCACATGCAAAACTTAAAGGGTTAGTTCACCCAAAAATGAAAATTATGTCATTAATGACATGTCGTTCCAAACCCGTAAGACCTCCGTTCATCTTCGGAACTCAGTTTAAGTTATTTTAGATTTAGTCCGAGAGCTTTCTGTCCCTCCATTGAAAATGTATGTACGGTAGACTGTCCATGTCCAGAAAGGTAATAAAAACATCATCAAAAAAATACATTTTGGTCCAAAAATAACAAAAAGTACGACTTTATTCAGCATTGTATTCTCTTCCGGAATCCTTTCCATTGAATTGATTCCATTGAATTGATTCCATTGAATCCTTTCATCTGTCGGCGTTGGTAATGCACTTTTACGTCGTTGTTTTTGGCGATTAGGACATCCGCGAAACGTGCACACTTATGCACCATTTTAAAAAATATAGCAATACCAAAATACAAACAATGTAGAATAGCTTGAATACAGCATGCGTCTCCCTCAGACTGTAAACGAAGCTCGGGCGCACTAGACTCACTGCGGAGTCGTGAACCCGGATTGACAACAGACCCGGAATAGAATACAATGCTGAATAAAGTCGTAGTTTTTGTTATTTTTGGACCAAAATGTATTTTCGATGCTTCAAAAACTTCTAACTAACCCGCTGATGTCACATGGACTACTTTGATGATGTTTTTATTACCTTTCTGGACATGGACAGTCTACCGTACATACATTTACAATGGAGGGACAGAAAGCTCTCGGACTAAATCTAAAATATCTTAAACTGGGTTCCGAAGATGAACGGAGGTCTTACGGGTGTGGAACGACATGAGGGTGAGTCATTAATGACATAATTTTCATTTTTGGGTGAACTAACACTTTTAAGCTGCACTATAGTCCCTTTCACACATACACTTTACTGATAAATTACCGCTAAATGACCGTTTAGAGATTATAAGTGAACAGGACCTTTTCAAAATTACAGATAAATTGCATATATATGTTATTCGCTTGTGTGTGTCATCATGTCATATCCATAAACGTCATATCCATGGCTCACACACACACACAAAAAAAACACAAGTTAATTAAACAGTTAATGTCGTTCATGTTGTTCCAAACCTGTACGACTTTCTTTCTTCTGCAGAACACAAAAGATTTTGAAGAATGTTTTACTGTTTTTGTCAATTCAGTGAATGGAGTCCAAAACAACACTGGACCCCATCACTGTATGGACAAAACTTCTCAAAACATCTTTCTTTGTGGGGTTCCAAACAGGGTTTGGAATGACTTGAGGATCATTGAGTAAATAATGACAGAATTTTCATCTGTGAAAAAATGTCAAATGTATGATAAGTATGAATGTACGATTCATTTCACGAATCACGCATCGGAATATAAATCTCTGCAAGGTGCCATTCACACAATGCATTTTTGTTTTGACACTGCGAGAGGCGAAAATTATTCGTCAACGAAATTAACACTGCCAAGGTGAGGCTACATAAGGGCCAGGGTGTCACTGGCCCAGTCAGACTGATGGTTGGTCTACCCAATCAAATAAGATTTTTTTTTTTTTTTTGTAGGAAAGGATTAAAAAAAACATGACAACAATAATCACTTAAATACATGAATTTCAGTTATATTTTTGTTGCATATCAAGTTTCAGAAATAATTACTTTAGAGTGAAAAACTGTGACAGCCAATTAACAGGTTAGTAGTACTGCCAATCACAGATTGTTGTGGAGAGAGGAAGTTGAGTTTACATTTGCTACTAGTGAAATAAACTAATATTCAACACACACACAAGGCGAGCATGTCGAAATAGATATCTTTGATTAAATATTAAAAAAAAGCAAAAACAAGAATAGAGCCTGAAACTATGCTCGATCATGTCGACAGTGCAGACTTGTCAACTGATGACCAGCAGCCCACAACTTTATATCTCCTGTCCATCAGCACCTCCTCTCAACCCGGGCCAATCCTTTAGAAAAGTAACCTACCAGCTGATTTATTCACACTTGATGAAGCACCTGCTCACTCAGCCCCATTTACGCACACAGCAAAAAACGGCAAGTCCAGATATTTTGCTGCCACTGGTACATAATTGAGGTCCATCTTATTTCGCCAAGGTCCACTCACTTAAAAATGTCTGGCCTCGCCGCTGCTCTGGCACATGTGTGGTGTAGAGCAGGGTTTGAAAATTAGTGAGGTCTGGGGTGGGGTGTTAAAAATTGTTCTATAATAACACAAATACAATACAAATGACACTCATTATATATAATACATAAACTTTAAAAGGTCTCTGTCTCCTTCAGATGTCTATCTTCCTTCTCCTCCCCGTTGCTCTCCTCTTTTTCCTCATCTTCCTGATCTTTAAAGGGATAGTTCACCCAAAAATGAAATTTTGATGTTTATCTGCTTACCCCCAGGGCATCCAAGATAGTAGGTGTAGGATTCTGTAGGTGACTTTGTTTCTTCAGTAGAACAGGAATGATGATTTTTAACTCCAACCGTTGCGGTCTGTCAGTCAAATAATGCGCGTCAATGGTAACACAATTTATAAGAGTCAAAAAACATGTATAGACAAATCCAAATGAAACCCTGCGGCTCGTGACGACACATTGATGTCCTAAGACACGAAACGATGGGTTTGTGCGAGAAACCGAACAGTATTTATATCATTTTTTTCTAAAACACCACTATGTCCAACTGCATTTAGCACTCAGTTAGTGAGGTCTGATCGCGCTCTGACAACGGCAGTCATGTCTAGCACTCATTGAAGTATACGCACGAGACATCATTTCAGTTGTCAGAGCGCGATCAGACCTCACTAACCAGGTGCTGAACGCAGTTGGACATAGTGGTGTATTAGAGGTAAAAAATTATATAAATACTGTTCGGTTTCTCGCACAAACTGATCGTTTCGTGTCTTAGGACATCAATGTGCCGACATGAGCCGCAGGGTTTAATTTGGATTTGTCTATACATGTTTTTTGACTCTTATAAATTGTGTTACCATTCACTCGCATTATACGACTGACAGACGGCAACGGTTGGAGATAAAAATCATCATTTGTGTTCTACTGAAGAAACAAAGCCACCTACATCTTGGATGCCCTGGGGGTAAGCAGATAAACATCAATTTTTTTTTTTTCATTTTTGGGTGAACTATCCCTTTAAATTTATTTATTAAGAAATAAATTAAATGTTATTTGTCAGAATTACATTTTTCACATTTTCCCTGTTCTGTTTTGAGGGGATGGACATTGTTAAATTAGACATAATTGCGTCACAATTTGTTAATACTTTACTATAGGCTAGGTAATTTTATAATTTGTTTATTACTCATGCAACAATACTTATTAATGTAACAGTTTTCATTAATAAGCATTGTTATATGGACTAAAAGTAATACAGTAAGAACTTTGCCTGTTCTCTTATGAATGTTTTTAGCATGAAAGCTAAACTACCAAACTGAACAAAATAGCATAGCTTTCTTCATGGCCAGTGTTTGGATATTTCATAAACTACTTGTTCTACAGATCTGTGTACTAGTGTTATCATGCTACTGCTTTTGATAGCGTTGCTACCGTTTGTTACAGGAAATATCATCATGATGACCATTGCGTTTGTCTTACTGAATGTGGTATCCTGTCAGCAATAACCTGGGCAGGTAACCTGGCACATGGGCACTGTCTATGGGCCTTTTTTGATTACTGTCAGTTTATATGCCAGCGATGCAGTGTTGCCAGATATTGCTACAAACAGAAATAAGTTCAAATCTTGTGTTTTGGAAATAAGATATATTGTTAACCCTAACCTGCAACTTCCCACTATATTAACTTCCTAAAGTGTTCTAAAGTGTCACAAAAAAAATCTAAAGACGCTTATAATAACTGGATCTGGCAACATGGAGGAGGCTGCACCTGCGCCCTCACTCACAACTCTCTCTCAAGCCCCATTCACCTGGCAGCGTCATAAATCATTCTCCATAATTTCCACACCACAGACACTAAACAATCTAGCAAACTGTCTAAACTAAATTATACAAGCAGACTAATTAGTCATTCAGAGAACTTCACTTAGTCCTGCCCCCTTCCGGTTATAATTCTGACTAATATTTTGTTTCATATATCTGTTCAGTAAACCACAGTTTAAGAAAAAAGAAAAAAGAAGCAGAATATTGTTTTGTTTCCCCCACGGCTGTACAGAAAACAAACCATACCGTAATTGTATCTTTACACCCCTAATAGTTTATGTACAATGTTCTTAAAGAGACCAAAAAATGAAAATTCTGTCATTATTTACTCAATCATCCTCAAGTCGTTCCAAACCCTAAACATGTGTTGTTCTGTGGAACACAAAGAAAGATGTTTTGAGAAGTTTTGTCCATACAATGATGGGGTCCAGTGTTGTTTTGGACTCCATTCACTGAATTGACAAAAACAGTAAAACATTCTTCAAAATCTACTTTTGTGTTCTGCAGAAGAAAGAAAGTCATACAGGTTTGAAACAACATGAACGACATTAACTGTTTAATTAACTTGTGTTTTTTTTGGTGTGTGAGAAAAAACAGAAGGAAAATGGAGAAATACAAAGTGAGAGTGAGAGTTGTTTTCTTGGTATAAGTTATTCAGTACATGAGCTACAGACATGTTAGCTGCTGCAAAATTGAACAGTCAGAGGTCAGAGTGAGTTCTCTCTCTCTTTCTATGACCCATATTTTTCAATGATGGCATGCCTCTATAATGCAGCTGTAATCATTAAAGATTAAAGGCTCCATTTTGCTCAGAGTTTACTGTTGTTAGGTGGTACCTCAGAGTCCATGGGTGGGTACTTGCGGCCTTTGCTCTTCCCCAAACACTTAGTCCTGCCCCCTTCCAACAGCTGACACCAGAAGCCCTTCTGAGGATCAAACCTGTCAACACATAGAGAACTCTTTACAATCTTACAGACTTCTTTCCTCAATAGACATCTTTTTAATTTGCATATTCATTGTAATATACTGTGCATATTGTGTAAAATATCCATCAATCCATCCATCCATTGTCTTTCAACTCCTGTTATTTCTTCCTCACACTAGGAGATGGAGAAAATCTAGAAAACTCCAGAATGTTGTCTCCCCCCCACAAACAGAGCTGTCTGACTGACAGATGTCTGCTGTAACCTTGTATGTCTGTCAGATGAGACATGGTCTGGCTTGATAAGCATTCAGAAACACATCAGCAATCTCTAACAGCTCTCAGCAAAATGCGATATAGAATATGTGTGAGCGTGTGTGTGTGCTGGTTCTTTGACAAAGCAGTAAGCAGAGAGTACTCTAAAACATTAACTGCATGTCACATTTGTGGCACAATGTATTTTTTATTTCACTCTCACACTCTTCACCTGTCTTTATCTCTCTTTTTTTTGGTCTCACTCACTCCTTTTCCTTTTTTCTTGCTCAAAAGTGTGCTCAGATATTCTTTGTTTAGTCTTAGTCCCAGAAAATACAGAGGGAATAAAGAAAATAAGAGCCTTCTTTTCCAACTTCTGGCACATTTATATACCTGGGGATTCATTTATTTTAAAACTATAAGAGATTTTTTGGTAACATTTTACAATAAGGTTTCATTAGTTAACTACTTTAGTTAACAAGAACTAAGAACAATACTTCTACCGCATTTATAGTTAATGTTAATTTCAACATTTACCAATACATTATTAAAATCAAAAGTTGTATTTGTTAACATTAGTTAAAGTACTGTATTTTTATCAACTAACTTTAACAAAGATTAATAAAAACTGTAATAAATGTAATGCTCATTGACAGTTCATGTTAGTTAATACATTAACTAATGTTACAAATGAGACCTTATTGTAAAGTGTTACTGATTTTTTTGCTTTATGAAGATCACATTAAAGGGTTAGTTCATCCAAAAATGAAAATTCTGTCATTTATTACTCACCCTCATGCCGTTCCACACCCGTAAGACCTTCGTTAATCTTCAGAACACAAATTAAGATATTTTAGTTGAAATCCGATAGCTCTGTGAGGCCTCCATAGGGAGCAATGGACACTTCCTCTCTCAAGATCCATAAAGGTACTAAAAACATATTTAAATCTGTTCATGTGAGTACAGTTGTTCAATATTAATATTATAAAGCGACGAGAATATTTTTGGAGCACCAAAAAAACAAAATAATGACTTATTTAGTGATGGCTGATTTCAAAACACTGCTTCATGAAGCATCGGAGCATAAATGAATCAGTGTATCGAATCATGATTCAGATCGCGTGTCAAACTGCCAACGGCTGAAATCACGTGACTTTGGCGCTCCGAACAGCAGATCCGATACACTGATTCATTGTGCTCCGATGCTTCCTGAAGCAGTGTTTTGAAATCGGCCATCACTAAATAAGTCGTTATTTAGTTTTTTGTTGGCACTCCAAAAATATTCTCATCGCTTTATAATATTAATATTGAACCTCTGTACTCACATGAACTGGTTTAAATATGTTTTTAGTACCTTTATGGATCTTGAGAGAGGAAGTGTCCATTGCTCCCTATGGAGGCCTCACGGAGCTATCGGATTTCAACTTAATTTGTGTTCTGAAGATTAACAAAGGTCTTACGGGTGTGGAACGGCATGAGGGTAAGTAATAAATGACAGAATTTTCATTTTTGGGTGAACTAACCCTTTAAATTATCCTATGAAATTTTTTACCATGAGGTCAAAGCATGGAATTTAAATGCCTATATAAAAGCATCTGTAATTTTGTCAAATTATACAATTAGAACTGATTTGGGAACATTCAGAGCATGTATTGCTCAGTAAATGTAGATTATTTATGAATAATTTAATTATAAATAACCAGACAAACATCATTTGGATTCTTTGTGTGGTGGAATTCACAATCATCAGTGGAGAATTATCTGAAAGAGAATGTTTAAAATATAATTTCCATCACAGAATGTTATGAAACACAATACATACTGGCCACCTGTTGGCCTCACGAAAACAGTGAACAGTGGGCGACATGCATGTAAGCAAGTAAATACAGGAAAATTATGGCAAAGTCATTTCAAAGTGCCACATTTCCTGCTGCCAACAGGTGGCGCTTTGACCGTAACTGAATATTGCCATGTACATGTCTTCAGGCCAGGACTATTATCAAACATGTGAAGTTTGGAGCAGATCGGACATTGTATGCCTGAGTTACAACAACTTCCTCTTTCGTGGCATTAATGGCATACCACTAAGCCAAGTGTTGCATGATTTACCGTGTTTCTAGTATGTTTGGTACTTCGTAGCATATTGAAATTTGTTTCTGGGAGTGAATTACAGTAAAAAGCATGCCATTTCTTGTTGCCAGAAGGTGGCGCTATGACTAACTGAATGTTGGAATATAGATGTCTCTAGGCCAGGACTCTTATCACACATGTGAAGTTTGGGGCAGATCGGACATTGGCTGCGTTCCACTCCAGTTCTAGACACGCACTCGAGAACTTCCCTAAACACTTCCCCTCGGGGGAATCCCTGCCACCATTTTGAAGAGCGTTCCACTTCGTGAAGTGGGCGAGGGAAGTTTATATGGACAGACCCTCGTTCCCTCGATTTTGACCGAGGGAGCGAGTCTACTTCATATGTACACTTCAGGCAGCTCCATAACCCACAATGCAACACGATCATGACGTCACCGCAAATCACGTTTAATTTACCCCACCACAAACAATTCTATGATATATTAATTATTTTTTTAAACATTTAAAACACACATATATACATATAGAATGCTGTATTAAACAATTTTGTAAGGGGACAAAATAAATAAAATAATCAGCTGCATTGCGGATTCAAGTCACCAAGGGCTTAGGACGTTCCAGTTCAGCCCATTGCAAGGATTCCACCAGTAGTGGGCACTCATGCAACGTAAGCAATGACGTACATCCGAGTCAACGAGACCGAGGGAAGTTAGCGAGGGAAGGGCATTTAAAAAACGAACTGGAACGCAGCCATTGTATGCCTGAGTTACAACAGCTTCCTCTTTCATGTTGAAACATCAGACTTTGTCAGGCCGCCACAAATACGCCCTCCAACGAAAACTCTAGATCTTTGGAATTTAATGTCGCAAAGGCCTTAAGATTAGAATAACCATATATGATGTGCTTCTGGTTAAATCTCCATGAGGAGTTAATCACAGTGTAAAACCTCATTTCCTGTTGCCCATCAGGTGGCGCTATGACTGTAATTGAATATTGCCATGTATATGTCTTCAGGCTAGGACTCTAATAAAACGTGAATTTTCAGGGCAGATCGGACATTGTTTTCCCAAGTTAAAACAACTTCCTGTTTCATGGCGAAACATCGAATTTTTGTCAGGCCGCCACTGACACACCCTCCAACGAAAACTCTAGATCTTCACAATTTAACATCGCAAAGGCCTTTAGATTAGACTGACCAAATATGATGTTGATCTGAACGTCTGAAAATGGAAAAAATTGCAACAAATTTTGCAAAGTTAATTCAAAATATCTGATTTCCTGTTGGTTTTCAGATTTTGCTCCAAGAGAGCAAAAGGTAGGTATTGGTATTATAATTTCATACTTGTACATCAAACATAGCATGAGGGGCACTTCGTTGAAAATGTATTGGTGGTGCTATCGAGCCATTTTGCCACACCCGATTCTGAAACCCATATCAGACGGAAATTTCCACTACTTCTGATGCGTGTGCAAAGTTTCATGAGTTTTCGAGCATGTTTAGGCCCTCAAAAATGCGATTCATTTCAGAGAAGAAGAAGAAGAAACGAAGCAATTCCAATAGGGTCACATGTAGTGTGCTTGGGCCCTAATTATGAGATGCGGTGGAGATGAGAAACTTTGGGGTTGAAAAGTTCATTAGGCTTTGGAAAAAAATACTGTAATGCTTGTACATTAACTGTAAGTCATTTTTAGTGGACAAATTAAACCAGTTTAGAGTGTGAAAAGTATGTTTTAAGAGGGTTTATTTTAAAAGTCAACAAGGCCGAAAGTACCCAGGAAACACCCATAAAAGAGAAGAAAGCAACAGGGAGGCAGAAGGAGTGATATATGACATGAGACGAGTGAAAGGCAGAGGAACTGCAAAAAAAAAGATTGTTGAAAGACAGAGACTGAAACAAAATATGAAATGAGGAAAGTGAAGCCACAAAAGAAAGAAGTGATAGTAAATGAAAGTGACAGAAAACAAGAAAAAAGTAGAAACAGGCATGATGAGAGAAAGAAAGAGAGATGTGTGAAGAGATGAAGAGAGAGAGAGACTGAAACAGAGGGAGGTTATTAATAAAAGCCAAAGATTGATGGAGCTGTCTGTGGTAGAGAACACATGCAGAGACTCACAGAGCATTCAAACACACACACACACACACACACACACACACACACACACACACACACACACACACACACACACACACACACACACACACACACACACACACAAAAGGGGGAGGACTGAAAAAGTCTACACATGACACAGGTAATACTGAGTTCAATCTTTCGACCTCTTATAACAATGGCCATGGACACAGGCAGCGAGAATTTTTTTCTTTCTTTTCTTGCATTTTAGGTCTTTAATGGTTCATTAAAAAAATATATTTTTAAGACAATTATAGTATGCTTTATTTTAAAGGTGCCCTCGAATGAAAAATTAAATTTATCTTGGCATTGTTAAATAACAAGAGTTCAGTACATGGAAATGACATACAGTGAGTCTCAAACTCCATTGTTTCCTCCTTTTTATATAAATCTCATTTGTTTAAAAGACCTCCGAAGAACAGGCGAATCTCAACATAACACCGACTGTTACGTAACAGTCGGGGTGTACGCCCCCAATATTTGCATATGCCAGCCCACGTTTCCAACATTATAAAAGGCATTAGACAAGGGCAGCCAGTATTAACGTCTGGATGTGCACAACCAAATCATCAGACTAGGTAAGCAAGCAAGAACAATAGTGAAAAATGGCAGATGGAGCGATAATAACTGACATGATAACATGATATTTTTAGTGATATTTGTAAACTGTCTTTCTAAATGTTTCGTTAGCATGTTGCTAATGTACTGTTAAATGTGGTTAAAGTTACCATCGGTTATTACTGTATTCACGGAGACAAGAGAGCCATTGTTATTTTCATTTTTAAACACTTGCAGTCTGTATAAATGCATAAACACAACTTCATTCTTTATAAATCTCTCCAACAGAGTAGCATTACCCGTTAGCCACGGAGCACTATCAAACTCATTCAAAATCAGAAGTAAACAATATAACAGTATACAATACTCACATAATCCGACACATGCATGCCGCATGCATGATGAACACTTTGTAAAGATCCATTTGAGGGTTATATTAGCTGTGTAAACTTTGTTAAGGCACTGTTCAAGGCAAGCACGAACTCTGTGGGCGTGGACCACGGGATTTAAAGGGGCCGCAGCATAAAATCGGCGCGTTTATAATTATGCCCCAAAATAGGCAGTTAAAAAAATTAATAAAAAAAAAATCTATGGGGTATTTTGATCTGAAACTTCACAGACACATTCAGGGGACACCTTAGACTTATATTACATCTTTTAAAAACATAATCTAGGGCACCTTTAAACAAAAGCCTGTTTATTTAGGGACTTTTGACTTCCAAAAATGAGTGAATGTCATTTCATTAAATATGTTACAATACAATATGATTTATCCACATGGTTCAAAATTAACACACACATATATATATATATATATATATATATATATATATATATATATATATATATATATATATATATATATATATATATGTATATATAGGTCTTTATTTCACTCTGTGAAACTGCACATGTGACAAAAATCATATTAATTTTGTGGTTTAATGTGACAAATGTTCCACATATGTGTCACCACATGGTGTTCTGGAGAAAAGAAAACAACACTTAAGCTATCAGATGTACTTCTCTGGTAAATGTTGTTAGAAGATGTGTTGTGAAAGATGTTTTCTTTTAGATAGTCTGTATGAAATTGATTTGAGTTGCAAATCACATCACAGCAAGAGTTGGACCTTACAGTTCAAACATGATTGAACATGTTTTAAGTGTTCATTTTGATATATGATTCATGAGAAGGCATGGCCTCATCCTCTTACAGGTGCTTTTTCAGCCATTCGGAAGCATTGTTTGACAATGAACACTTCTGCAAACTGTTGTATTGCGCACATACACACCATTCCCTCCTCTCCTCATTTACTCACTATTATGCTTTCAAAAGTGTGAGAATGTACATGACACTTTAAGAGCAATTTAACACACAGAGAAAGTGTCAGATGCCTAACGAGCTGTTTTTAATTGGAGAGGCCAGATGAAGTTAATCCTCTGGCTCTCATGTGGTGCAAATGGCTACAGCCAGATTATCACAATTAATCTCATTCAGACTCTGTACAGATTATACAGGCATCAAATGCTGAGAACACGGATCTGTCAACTCATTTTATCAGCTGATTCTCAAACACATGGGACCAGGGACAGCATGGATGGCAGGCTTGCTCCTGTATCATATCTCTGGATGAGCCTGTGTCCATCTGTGTGCGCAAGTATGAGCATGGTCTCGTTTGCATATCCAAGTGGGGACCAAATGTTCCCAGAGAGATAATAAAACCTAAAAAACGACATTGTCTGGATGTACAGTACATCACACAGCTACATAAAGTAATTGTTTATTTGCAGGGCTGTCAAAGTTAACATGTTAATGCTCGCAATTTATTAACTCTTTCCCTGCCAGCGTTTTTGAAAAAAGTTGTCATCCAGCACCAGCATTTTTGTTCATTTTCACAAAGGTTTCATGGCCCCCAGAATATTTTGTTGTATGAATATCTGAACATGCAATATATTAAAAGAAAGAACAGACCATCTGCTTTTAAACAAACAAACAAACAAACAAAACACAAAAATGTTTTATTGTAGCTTCATGCATTCTTTTTTATATCAACACTTAAATGTGGGTAAGTTTCATAAAAAAGCAACATTTTGAGCAAAAAAGCTGAGAAAATCATGTTTTTGTCAAAGACTATGTCTGGATCAGATTCACAACGATGATAAAAACGTATATGGAGTAGATTGAGTCCATCAACACCCCCAAAACTTGCACAGTCCTATACCCCATCCTGGGTCAACATTTCATTCAGTAACGTTAGGCAGTTTTGGTTTATTTGCCGTTTAATGTTGATGATTGTGTTATTTTACATATGCATCTGCTTACATTTGCAATCCCTTATTTCTGCTTCTTCTTCATCTGTGTTTTGATCAGGAGATTCAGTACTCTTTCAGAAGATGCGTAAAAGCGCCCCCTATTGTATAACAGTAAAAACACGGAAAGCTGGAAAATTTTGTCAATGGCGGGGAAGCGTTGTCTCATAAAGGATGGAAAATTCCATCAGTGGCAGGGAAAGAGTTAAATAGGTTTTGTAGTTAACAACGCAAATGCATTTATTCAATTCGACATTTTATTAATATTTCATGAGTTTGTTTCCTCATAAAATCTTTAAGCTAATAAGGTTAAGTGTATTTGGCTTGCTGTACGCTGTGGAGGGGCTCGAGGAAGCAGCTTCAACTCGAGCTTGGATAAACTCCCCCAGGGAATACTAGTGCCTGGAAGAGGAGTGCGATATATGAGATGCCTAAATTATGTGGTGGAGTTGGGGAGGTGGAGGGATATCGATGCCAGATCGATGCCAACTGATGCCAGAGCAGGGTGAGTAGCTGCTTATATGCTCTGGTCGTAATTAAAAGATTAGGGTTCCCTCCTCTAGAGATTATGTTTGAATTTCACTAATTGAAAAATTAGATGGGTTCACTCCTCCCGAAATTATGTTGTGAACTTCACTTAATGTTCAACAACATTTTTTTTTTTTTTTTTTTTTTTTAGAAATTAATACTTTTATTCATCAAGGATGCATTCAATTGATCAAAAGTGTCAGTAAAGACATTAAAATAATAAGAAATGTTTCATGAGAACCAATTCAGCATATTCAAATAATTTTTGAAAGATTATGTGACACTGAAGACTGGAGTAATGGCTGCTGAAAATTCAGCTTTGCCATCACAGGCATCACAGCGATTAATTACATTTTAAAATAAATTAAAATAGAAAACAGTTCATTTAAATTGTAATAGTTTACAATTTTACTGTTTTTACTGTAGCATAAGAGACTTCTTTTATGAACATCGAAAAAAAAAAAAAAAAAAAAAAAAATGACCCCAAACTTTTGAATGGTATGTATGCATAATTAGAAAAGTTCATGAATGGGTTAATGATAGTATATAGTAATTGTAATTATGCAAATTTAAAAATCACTGGGATGACCCCACTTGAAATAAAACATATGGTGTGTGTTTATGTGTGTGACCCTTACGTGAGTGCCTGTGAGTAGTTGTAATAAGGAGTGACACCCAGAAATTTCTGAAGCTCGTCCATCACTTTTGCTGGGTCATTCCTCAGTTGCTGTCCATCAATAATCATTAGCTGCAGACAGAAATAAAGAGAGACAGACAGGGAGTTGAGGATTCAGAAAATGTCCTGTAAAAATCCTGAACTCAACAATGGATGATCCAGACCATTGACAGATGTGTGTTACCTGGTTTGGAGGGTAGTACGTGAGCCATCTCTCCAGGTGTGTGGCGTAGAGTCCAGGTACGAGGCAGCGGTTCTGGAGGGAGCGCAGCTCAGGTGGAGCGAGCTGGTCTGCTGAAATGACCTCATAGAAACTGAACTGCAATGCTGCTGGGTCTTCATGAGCCCTCTGATGCTGCCAGTGAGATTAAAACTATTTTAAATACCAAAACCTACACAATGACTTAAATATCAGTATTTGTTCTGATTCTGACTGATCATTAATTGTAAACTGGTCAAATACTTTTGTATAATTGTAGTATTGTTGTCTGTTTTGTTGCTAGGCCAATTATTTTCAACATTATATTGGTCTATTTTTTTCCCATCTGAAGATGATCTACAATTAACATAATGCAATAATTTCAACTCAAAATAATATTTATTTAAGCAGGCATGTAATAAGCGAGATAATGCACATGGCTTAATTTGTATTTAATCTGAATGAATATTCCTTTAATACAGGATATGAGATTGAAATGTTTTTCTTTTCATGTTCTTGTGCAGTAGCAGCTTCATGCTGTGCTCTCCTGTGCATGCTGTTGATGAGATTTCTATCTCGCACAATCTCTACTTGGGTTTTCACCCAGTGATTTTCTCACTCTCACTTACACATATTCAATCTCTCCACAATATCACACATGAACATGTGCACGCCTGGTTCCAACAGAAATCCACCAAGCACTCAAACACGCACACACAAACCCTAAGTGATTTCATGTATATATACTGTAAATATACTACTTTTTACTAAAAATGTGAAAGGGTGTGCTAAAAGTATAAGAAAATATCAAACACACTGCCCTCTATAGGTCTGGAGAAGTAATGAATACCTGCACAGGTGCACAGTTTACATGCACATGACTTTTAGATTTAGGTTAATATTTTTGAATATTATTATAACATGACAATACTATATTGCTTGACTTTTCACAGCTGTCGATATTGAAAAGCAGAATAGTCTTTGTCTGGACATGTGCAGACATACATGACTGTGAATATTCCACAAGAGGTGTCTACACGAACACAAAAGTCTGACCACTGGCCTATTCTACTATTGAAAAGACTGGGGTCAATAAGAGCCTCTAATGCTCACTAATTTTACATTTATTTGATCAAAATAATACAGTAAAAAATAGGCATATTGTGAAATATTATTACAATTTAAAATAACCTTTTTCTATTAATATGTTTTAAAACGTAATTTATTCCTATGACGGCAAAGCTGAAATTACTCCAGTCTTTAGTGTCACATGATCAATCCTTCTAATATGTGGTGCTCAAGAAACATTAATTATTATCACAGTTGAAAACAGTTGTGCTGCTGAATATGTGTTTTTGAACAGTAGTGTACATAATCAAAATATGACCAAATCCTAATTAATATTGGAAAATTCTTGTGCATGTAAACATGGTCAAAAGCAGTCAACTTTGATTGGGCAATTTTACTAGTCCTTGCTTTGTTATTGGTCAGTGTCATACCTGGTACCAGCTGTACGCCCTGTCTGAAGGGTTGATCAGCAGAGTAAGGATCTTGGCTTTAGGCAGGAGAGCAGCAGCTCGTTTGGGCGTCTCCTCAGAAGGAAAGTAATTTGCGCTTTTCTCAAACAGGAAATCTGTGCTGACATTAGAGGGTACGGGAAAGAACTCCATGTACCTTTAAGAAAAGAGGTGTATTGAGTTAGAGAATACTCATAGAAAGACAAATACACACACAAACAGAGGCTTCATTTACGGTAGGTCATTTTGCCATGGCTGATTTTGTCCCCTCCATTTATGAAATAGCTTGAGGTGAGGATATATCTGGGTCAATGACAAATAAGAGTTTCCAAGATAAATGGAAAAAAAAAAAAATCTAGGTTTACACTTTATTTTAAGGTGACGTAGTTACATTGTACTTACTCAAATAAGTATTGAGTAATATTAATTAACTACATGTACTTACTATATGTAGTAACACGTAACTGCGTCACCTTGAAATAAATCACCGTAAAATAAAGACATTATCACTAGACCAAAAATGTATACTTGTCATTAAGCTGTTGATCCATGCATTCATTCACTGACCTACAAAACCCTGAGATTGACAGTAGGAGATGCAGAAATAAAGTTATCAAATTAAATGCGTCACAAGTTCATTTAAGCACTTAAATGGGTCTGTAAAAATAACTGCTCCCTAAAATGACTGTGTAATGAGAATTTAAGAACTTAAGTCAGAATAGCAATTCAAACAGAAATATTATTATTTATATTTAAATTTTTATTTGGAAATGAACCATGATCTACAGATCATTACATCACATTTTTTTTTTTTTTTTTATCAAAACAGTGGAAGATCGTGTTAAAAACTGTGAATTCTCTCATTAATATTCATGAGCTACACCTTCACCCTTTTGTGACATCATAATCAGTGCATACTCTGCCAAAAAACACCTTTAACAAAGTGAAACCCATGCACAAAAGTGTCTGGAGCACAAGTACATGTTTCACACCCACCAGTCGATGCCTTTGTGATAGTTGTTGGTGTTGAAAAACTGAACTTCCTCAAATGTTTTCACACTGGGGAAGTTGCTGGAGATGAAGGGATGCATGATCAGGAAGAGGTAGAGCGCTGTCGTGCCTGGTGAGAGAGAGAAAGACATGAAGGGAGAAAGGAGGAGGGCAGAAGAGAAAGGAAGAAGGAGGAGAAGTAAATCAACGAGCCCTTCCCCTGCTAATGATGAAATTATATGTGCAGCTGATAGTGCTGAAGAGAAACATTTTGGGCCTGGAGATTCAGCCCACAGACAGAGAAACTAAGAGACATGGGATCAATACCCCATTTACCTTATGGATTTTTTTTCTGTGTGTGTGTTGTGAGTTTGTGAAACAGAAGGAAAGAAGATGAGTGCAGAGAGGAGAAGTGTTTAACAAGACAGTGTCTTGACACCAATCAAAATCTTACAGCCCCAAAACAGCTCTCTGTCTTTTCCCTTGTTCTACCCCCAGCCCTCTGGGGATGTGTCTGCATTGTTCTCCTCTAGAGCTCAACGCCCGTGGTTGCACTTTCATCATTTCTAGCAGCACAAGGTGAGATATGAAGCAGGATCAAGGGGAACAGCGGAGCGAGGAGATACGCGCACACATAAGGCTTTGAAGCCCTGCAAATGGAAAGACGGAGGAAACATGCTCTCGTAACAGAAATACAGAATTACCTGTTTTCTGAGGCCCGACCACCATGAACTTGGGCAGCCTGTCGCAGGTCTTCTCTTTGGACCAGATGTCCTTATGCCGTTTATCGTCACATGGGTTCTAAAAAAAAACAATATCACAGAGGCATAAAGTTCTATCAAATCAATACATGATCTGTTAACGGAAGCACTGAGACAGAGGACAGGTCACTGTCTGTAGCTCGACGCTTACAGTATATGGATCATCCTTGAGATCATCTTCAGATATAATATGATGCAAAAAATAGATATTCTAAAATACATAATAACAAATAAATGACATACAGTATGTCTGTAATGTAATTGTTACTGCAGCAATTTAATAAGTAATTTATGTTGAGAACAGAACAATATGAAATTCAACTGAGATCTTTTTTCTGTACTATCCAAGGCTGTAACTCCTACATGCAGCATCTTTTTAATATAAAACATAATTGGAACAGCCGCAGAAAAAATGCTTGAGAAAAATATGCTGAAATTGTGCAAAACCCCCATAAATCCAAGTGATGTCCCTGTGAGAAGTTGTAAAGTGCAACTGTTCATTTTCTGGAGGCTTTTCATTGGTCAGCGTCCATTTGAGACTTGGAGTGCTTGATGTACAGCGATAGTTACACAGCATACGGGCCACAGAGAGTAGGCTTTTTACCAACATGTCATTTTGCAAAGGATTGCTTTTCCCTTTGGTAATTTCTTAAAGGATTTCTTGAGGTATCCATTTAAAAAAATAAATAAAAATTATATATATATATATATATTATATATATATATATATTATATATATATATATTGTATATATTGCCAAAAGTTTTGGGACGCCTGCCTTTACGTGCACTTTAATGACATCCCATTCTTAATCGATAGTGTTTAATATGGAGTTGGCCCACACTTTGCAGCTATAACAGCCTCAACTCCTCTGGGAATACTTTTCACAAGGTTTAGGAGTGTGTTTATGGGAATTTTTGACCATTCTTCTAGAAGCACATTTGTGAAGTCAGCCACTGATGTAGGACGAGAAGGCCTGGCTCACAGTCTCCGCTCTAATTCATCCCAAAGGTGTTCTATCGGGTTGAGGTCAGGACTCATCTGACGCTTTGCATTGCACTTGTTGATGTAAGGCTTGGATGCAGCTGCCCATTCCATGAAGCTCTATACACACTGTTCTTGAGCTAATCTGAAGGCCACACGAAGTTTGGAGGTCTGTAGCTATTGACTCTGCAGAAAGTTGGCGACTTCTGAGCGCTGTGCGCCTCAGCATGCGCTGACCCCCGCTCTGTGATTTTACGTGTCCTACCACTTCATGGCTGAGTTGCTGTTGTTCCCAATTGCTTCCACTTTGTTATGATACCACTAACAGTTGACTGTGGAATATTTAGTACTGAGGAAACATCACGAATGGACTTATTGCACAGGTTGCAACCTATCATGGTACCATGCTTGAATTCACTGAGCTCCTGAGAGCGACCCATTCTTTCACAAATGTTTGTAGAAGCAATCTGCATGCCTAGGTGCTTGATTTTTCAACACCTGTGGCCATAGAAGTGATTGGAACACCTGAAATCAATGATTTGGAGGGGTGTCCCAATACATTTGGCAATATAATATATATATATCTGGAATCTGATGGTGCAAAAAAAAAAAAAATCAAAATATTGAGAAAATCGCCTTTAAAATTGTCCAAATGAAGTTCTTAGCAATGCATATCCACTCACAAAAATAATTTTTTTTATATATTTACAGTAGGAAATTTACAAAATATCTTCATGGAACATGATCTTTACTTAAAGGGTTACTTCAGGATTTAGCATTAAGCTTTGTATTAGTAGAATACCACTAGTATTTTCGAATTAGCGTGCTTTCCCCCTTCATATCAGCCCGAGATGAGAGATTTATGCATTTTTATTCTGTAAAAAAGCCTCCGATGACGCAAAAATCGTCATTTTGCGTCATCGGAGGCTTTTTTGGCCAGAGGCTTAAAACTACAGCCAGTAATAGCAGGTAGTTCCGCATTTTTTCACCACGCCCATACATATGCGCTTTTGAGGTTACTCATGGACATAGATCAAAGATTTTATCAAAAGTGGGTGTCAATATATTTTTAAGCTTACAGTAATTAACTTTATTTTGTCTGCAGTGGTCAGTGGTTCATCTCGCAAATGTATCGGTCTCTGCAGTCATCTCAACCAATACAGCAACAGGCTTTTGTGGTAACGTTAGCATAAATAGATAAATAAACTCAGTTTTACAGAACAGAGGCTTTACTTTGATAACAGTCAACTTATATGCAACTTATATGTAATTGTCTATCTAACGTTACTTTGCTAAGTTTGCAGTTTTACTGCTACCTACAACACTACATATAGGCTACTGTGTTATTAGTCTAGTATCAGCGAGTCTTACCTCTGGGCGAATACGCTTAGTACCAGATGCCCAGGCTGTTCGTCCTCTGGGAAAGTGAATATAGATGGTATCGCGGTGTCCTTCAGAATGGTTCTCTTCATTGCAAAGATATTTGGTTCGTAGTCCTCGTGCTTGAAATGGAGACTACATATTCTGCGTTTTTTTAGGTTTTCTATAACGGTGTCATCTCCAAACTTCGGGTGTTTGATGGCCCGCAGCCACTGTTTACATCGCTCCAAATCTTTAACTTAATCGGAAAATAATGGAAACTTACTTGTCCTTTCCTGGTTTTGGGTGTACATCCAGGTACAAAGCAATTTAGCACCATTTCGCTGTAAATGTATGAACTAACTCACGATTTATTTGTTTGAATTTTCCTGAATGCCGCCTGTAACCGATAGGCGTGGTTTGGGCGTGGCCTCGCAAGGGTAGCAAAACAAGTGCATTCTGGGAGTTGTTGTCTTTCATCCACATTAGTCAAAAATACATTTTCTGCCTTTTCTCAGTCTAGAAGGCTCCAAATTCAAAAATAATTTCACATTTCTACTACATAAATGACCAATTTTAAATACACATTCATCTTTCCAGGGGTGAAGTACCCCTTTAATATCCTAATGATTTTTGGCATAAAAGAAAAATCGATAATTTTGACCCATACAATGTATTTTTGGCTATTGCTACAAATATACCCGTGCTACTTTGTGGTCCAGGGTCACATATATACAAAATATAAAACATTTTTTAAATGTTTTTGAAAGAAGTCTCTTATGCTCACCAAGGCTGCATTTAATATAAAAATGAAATATTGTGAAACATTACTACAATTGAAAATAAATGTGTTCTGTTTTAGTATATTTTATAGTTATTTTATTTTCAGCCATTACTCCATTCTTCAGTTTTACATAATCCTTTAGTAATCCTTCTTATATTCTAATATTTAAATATTACTTAAAACCAGTTCTCATTAAACAAGGAAAACTCAAGAATTGTTAATCATAATTATTCATTAGTAAATTAAAATGTTTGAATATGGTTAAAAGACAGTTTGTGTCTTTCTATCATGACTGACCTGCCACAGCGGGTGCCTCTGCTCCGGGAAGAGTGTGAAGTACTTGTGTGCAAGCTGCAGGGGAGGAAGTGTGTGTAGCCTCAGGTTGGTCCAGCACTTCAGGAAGTTAGCCAAATTAGTGAATGTATATAATCCCAAGCGGTCATTCCCATAGTTGGAGAGATGAGTCATAAATATACTGATCTACAGAGAGGAACAAAGAGAGAAACTTTTTATTCATCAATCAATCATAAATAATCATTTGTCATAAGTAAACAGCAGCCTTTGCTAATACAACATTTCCGCTAATATAAAAAGCTATAGTGACATATGTGAATGTGATGACCTTAGTTGTAATACCCCAGTGTTTCCTGTAGGCAGCAGTATTGTGTATATTAATGTTCAGGTCTTAAACCTTTGCTCCTCCATTATACTAACACCTTTTCTCATAAGAGCATTAGAGGAGAGAGAAAACCATTTGAATACAAAACGACCCGCATTTTTCCATGTTAGTTGCATTTGTGCGTGGTTTTATTTGTCAAACATGTGTTGTAAATGGCCCAGCAGATGTTGAGGTGATGTTGATCATTTGGTTTGCTGGCATTGTTTAATAAAGGCTAAATGTCGCCTAGCAACCCTATACACTGCACTAGGGTGTGCTGATTTCCTGCGTCAGCCCCTTTATGGGGTGGTTCAGAGCACCCCTGGGGCACATTCAATTACTGCAGGCCGATCAGCGGTCTTTCATATGAGGTAAGCCCAGCGGATGCGTCCACTTCATGTGGAGTGGAGCTGTAATTCTGATGTAATCCACTAGAGTAAGGTCATTCGCGGACAGTGTCTGTGGAGATTAGGATCAATACAATTAACAAGGGTCTGCTGAGAGAAGAGAAAAGATGAGAGGAGTGAGGGGGGAAAGACGAGAAAAAGGAAAAGTGAAGAAGTTTTATTGGGTCTCTATGCTTGACTGGTTTAGTAGGTTGCATTGCAAGAGGAGAGGAGAGGGAATATGTGGCCTAGTTTAAAACAGACACTCCCAGTAATGCCAGACAAGGCCGTCGCTAAAATTCTCCCTACCCAGGGCAAAGTTTTATGGGTGGGCCCCCACTCACCCAGGTGCATTAGGGGGCCCCTCATCACAAGGTCCAGGACAACATTCCCAGTTGTCCCTCCTGAATGACGGCCCTGAAGCAAGGCATCCTTCACTTCTACAATAAAATCACATATAGGCCTACTGATAATAAGCTTGAATGATATTTGTTTTACAACTGCTTATACGTAATCAGTTCTTTTGTATTGGATTCTCCCATCTGTAAAGTACGTAAAGTGCCATTAAACACTGTGAATTTAACAGGAAACAATAGTGTTCAAAGCTACATAAATGTAATGGCATTAAAGGTGCTCAAGAGGATCTTTTCGTCGACTGAGAAACCAAAGACTGTTAGTGAGTTTTTGAAATGAGCGCATGCATAAGAACAACCCCCCTCCTTCACAGCTCATTTCGAGGGAACGCCTCCCAAAACTCGTGCACGAGTATTGGAACACGAGTGTTTATTTACCACCGGCATTCGCTGTGTCGTGTTAGTGGATTCATTATGTCGGACTCACCGCAGGTAACTCATAATCTGCAGTTGTTACTCCTGTCTCCTGACAAAAACATTGCATGCGGTGCCTGTAGAGTGTGGAAAGTTACTGGAGCGCACAGCCATGCTTGTCTCTCACAAGGAACGTCATGGTAGTGATTGACAAGCCAGAGGGCCAATCCGCGCACGTCTTAATTAAAAATAATTTAATGTGAGTTTGAATATAATTTTTTGTGACCTTTATAGACATTGCCTACTGAAAGCTACAATGGATAGGCTAACCTTAGATCTTGAAAATAAATTAAGGAAACAACAGTGTTCAAACTGTCAACTCAAGGTGACCAACACGTGTATTTTATGATAAAAAGATTGTTTCAGTCTTTTGGTATGTATTTTTAATTTTGTTAAAATGGAGTAAGATTTAGGAATTTGATAATGTACTTATCCATTTCGTTGCTAATACAGTGCGATTACAGAGAGAGCCCACCCACACGCTCTTCTGATTGGCTGTGATTGAGTTTCCCATTGGCTGTGGGTTGACTCTGGTTTATCGCATCGCATTGCGTCTGGTTAGGACATGGTGTTAGGCGGTTTAAGTTTGCTTTTCAAAGCTGAAAAAGCAAAAGCCAACTCAAGCAACAGAACTAACGGGCAACATCATGAGCTGTTTATTTCCCCTGTTTTGTCTAAATGCCAAGGTATGGCAACTGCCATACTCTGTCATACGTAAACGTTGCACCTGATTACCAAGAAAAGCTACTAAAGACGTATTTAAAACAGTTCATGTGACTACAGTGGTTCAACCTTACAAAGCGACCAGAATACTTTATGTGCGCCAAAAAAATTGTTCAACAATATGATGGGCGATTTCAAAACACTGCTTCATGAAGCTTCAAAGCTTTACGAATCTTTTGTTTCGAATCAGTGGTTCGGAGCGTGTATCAAAAGTCACGTGATTTCAGTAAACGAGGCTTCGTTACGTCATAAGTGTTTTGAAATTTCAATGGTTCACCACTGGGGGGCGTGACTTTGGCAGTTTGATACACGCTAAAAGATTCGTAAAGCTTTGAATCTTCATGAAGCAGTGTTTTGAAATCGCCTATCACTAGATATTGTTGAATAAAGTCGTTATTTTGTTTTTTTGGGGCAGAAAAAGTATTCTCTGCATTGAAAGTGTTAATTGTTTTGCTGGCAATGCAGGTCTCACTGAGCCAACCGATTTTATGAAAAAATATCTTCATTTGTGTTCCGAAGATGAACGAAGGTCTTACGGGTGTGGAACGACATGAAGGTAATTAATGACAGAATTTACATTTTTGGGTGAACTAACCCTTTAATACTTTTTCTCAGCAAGAACAAATTAAATTGATCAAATATTTCATATAAATATTGTTCTATTCATCAAATATTCCTGAAAAAAGTATGGAAAACATGGAAATATGATCAACATTGATAATATTAAGAAAGGTTTCTTGAGCACCAAATAAGCATGTTAGAATGATTTCTAAAGGATCATGTGACACTGAAGACTGGAGTAATGATGCTGAAAATTCAGCTTTTTCATCACAGGAATAAATGACATTGTACAATATATTAAAACAGAAAACAGTTTTGTAAATTGTAATAATATTACTGTTTTTACTGTATTTTTGATAAAAAAAGCATCCTTTTTGAGCATAAGATTCCAAACTTTTAGAAGTGAATACTATACCTAATAATAATAATAATAACAATCTATAAATTGCAAAAAACCTTGCATAAATGTAAAGTTGTAAATATGCAATAATGTAAAAATTTTTATTATTATTATTCATATAATAATATAATATTTATAATGGACATTATGTTTTTATCTTTGTAGTGAATACTTATTGTGTGAAAAAGTATAAAACAACAACAACAATAATAATAATAATAAAACGATTGTTATAAAAAACAATAATAGTCAATCTCTAATAAACACATAGGTACATGAACCAGCAAAACAACAAAAGGCAGCAAAGTCTTTCAGAAGCTGCACAAACTTTACAGCCAGCTAAACATCCACAAGTTTTAGCAGAACTTTCTCACCGACATCAATTCATTTTCCACATAACTCTTACATTTATCACGAAATGAGATCTGCTATATTATATATCTGTTTATTAGGTTGAAGGTAAAAGAGAAGACTATGATCCATTAGAACACACTGTCTTCTGTAAGCTGAAAGTGTTTTATAATCAGCCAGGATCTGGTTGGAGTGTGTAATGGACTCTGTATCAGGGCCTAAGTGCAGCTCCCTCAGAAGGTTGCCGTGGATATGGTAGCGGCACAGCAATGGCAGCAGGCTTTGATTGATGGATGGGATGCTAGGTGACCGTGAGCAGGGCGGGGAATATTTATGGGATAATGAGACAAGTTTAGCAGCTTCTGTCACACTGGCATGCTTTATGCTGGACTGGTGTAACACACACTCTCGCGTACACACTCGCAGCCACTGAATTCAATTTAACCCTCACGGGAAAACGAATGGGACCCGTGATATTAAAAAGATGTCAAGTATTATAAAGTATTTTGGTGGGATTGTGGTGAATGTTCGCCTTCGCTCCACACACATAAGAACACAGGCTTTTCCCGTATGTACAACATCAATCTGACCACTGAACAAGTTCTGCTGTACCACAAACAGACTGATCAAGATATGATTTATGCTGCGCTTTCAGCAATCAATAACAAACACACACATAGACTTTGTAAAATAGACACCAGAAAGCAACAACGCCTACACACACACTGCCATAGGTCGTATGATTCATTTTACCTAGCTCTAGCAGCCAGGGCAAAGAAAGAGAGCAAGAAAAAGAGGAAAAGAGAGCGAGCGAGTGAAAAAAAACATCCTTTAAAGGATCTCAGGTCCAAAAGCATCTATCCTGCTTGTCCAACACACACTTGAGAATGCCAGCACAAGCCACCATTTTAACAGCTAAATTTGGACTACCTATTGAACATGCACACACACACACAAACACACACAGCGAGAGGATCTAAAGGGTTCCAAACAGATGTTCCTTCTGGAAGAGGTTCAGGACCTGACAGAATTATAAATCACTAGCCTGGAAAAGACATGAAAATTTAACCAGCAAACACACATGCACTCACCACAAACACAGGCACACGCACACACACACACACACACACACACACACACACACACACACACACACACACACACACACACGAGAGAGACTCCAATTACCACTGCTCACCTTTCAATGTGATTATGAGTATTACACAATTCAAGGCAACAGTGATGTGGCTAGCTGTCAGAAAGGTCTTAAATTGGTATATGAAGTTCATACAGGGGGTTAATAAGTACTAGTTAGTTTGCAAGTATAGTAATTGTGAACTTAGTTTATTTGCATCATTTGTTCTTAAAGGGGTCATATAATGCCATTTTTGTACAAGTTAATATGATTCTTTAGGGTCTAAATGAAAAGTTTGTCATATACTTCAATTAAAAACTCTCATTATTATTGTAAGAGAACACAAATTTTACCTGGTCAAAAACAGTTCTGTTGTCAGCAAGCCATTTCAGTGCATGTGTCTTTAAATGATAATGAGCTTTGCTCACCCCGCCCCTCTGTTCTGTGGGGCGTTTTGACACAACACACTTGGAGTGTTGCCTTGACAACAGCTGAGGGTATATTTTGGAGAAAGAACGACAGTAACGACAATAAACGTGGGATTATGAATTATATTGAGAACATAGAAAGCATGCCCTAATGTACCCTGAGTGTAAACATCAAAATGACTGCTGTGTTCGTTATTACACCCATGAACAGAACACCACAAGCTCGCTCAGGGCGGGTCTGTGTTGAAACGCTGCTGTCAATTAACAATCGTGGGAGGGGCGTCCGACCGTGTGACGTCACACGGTTAGACGGCTTGATTTGAGACAGGGGAAAACATACAAGGAGATTAAAAAAGCACTGGATGGATTTTTATCATTATAGGATGGTTGTGTACAGGCACTGCCAACACACATTTCAGTACAATCAACTTGTAAAAGTGCATGTACCATTATGTGACCCCTTTAAAGCAAGTCTTAGCTCTCTGTAATGTGTAGTCATGTAACATGATGTTTACCTTTATAAATCTAACAAACAACCTTCAAATTTCATTTTATCTTGTTGTAGTTTCAAACTTTTTTTTGCCTCACATAATGGTCTGTGGCAACAAAGTTACATTTCCATTGAGTTTAATCAGAAGAACAGGAAATATGATACATAATAATGGCATATAATAAATAGAATATTTATATATGTAACAAATATTTAAAATCTTCTAAAGTCTGAAAATGAATGTGGCAAAATAAAATAAACAGTATTTTATAAATAATTTTACAAACAATAAACAATTCATTAAATTGAATTTATACAGTGAATTAAATTATTACTTCATACATATTAATTATAATTAATATATTATACAATATCAATATTATTTATAATTATTATAATACAGATCCTTTTATTCCAAATGTTACTTCTGGTACAAGGATAATTAGTTTTTATTTGAGGTTATATTTCAATTAAAGCTAGTTTCATGCTATATAAATCTGTCCACAATTTTGCCATCTGAGACAAATTTTGGAGATCGTCTAAACTCTTTGATTGTTTAGAGTAACAGTTTGATGGTGCATCACAGAAATTCTCAGTAACCAGGCTAAGTTGTAACATACAGCTTGTGCACTGGACCTTGGACACTCAAACTAACAAACACATACAATCTGTACAATACACACTGTAAGAGCAGGTAAAGTTATACTTTTCTTAATTCCTCAATAAGCAACACTCCATTTTACTAGAAAAACTAAAATGTTATACTGTAAGTTGTGTATTCTAGCTCACCATAATAAACCAGTTTTAATGTTTTATTATACTGTAAGATTATTAAATAAATGTCTATTCTATTCTATTCTATTCTATTCTGTACAGTACACCTGCAAAATCCAACTTGATCTCTTTTTTCTGTTTTATGTAGTATCAATCTTGATCAGACTGGCGCAACATGATTATCACATGTATACTTGTAATGACTTGGCGTGGCCATGGCATTAATACACACACACACACACACACACACACACACACACACAAAGAGAGAGAGTCTGGTTCACTATCCTTGTAGGGACTCTCCATAGACGTAATGGTTTTTATACTGTACAAACTGTACAAACTATTCTATACCCTATACCACCAAACCTACCCAATCACAGAAAACATTTGGGCATCCTATAAAAGACTTGGACTCTTATCATAGTTTTATAGCACTTTGACAATATTTTTTGATTGAAAGCTTCAGTCCAGTATAACTCCACAAAAATCATGATTTTGCCTTTCACCCACAAGTGTTTGACAATTCAGGAATCCAAGAATGGGAGAATTGTCATGTTTGTATATTCTGATGTCTATTCTACAGCTGATTTTTCACTGTTAAATTTACTGAATGATACTTTTAATATATATTCAAAACAGTGTTGCTGGACAACCATCTTGGTGTTTGTTTCATACTCCAACTTTCCCTAACCTAGCATAACTTAATGAGATTCAAAATCACACACACACACATGCACGCACGCACGCACGCACACACACACACACACACACACACACACACACACACACACACACACACACACACACACACACACACACACACACACACACACACACTCACACACAATCGGCTCATTTAACAGGAGAGTCCAGCTGGAAAATTTTGTCCTCAAGCGTCATTCCTCTCTCTCTTTCTGTCCTTTATTCTCTCAGACACAAACAAACACATACTCCCTTCCCGATTCTCTGATTGGACACCCTTCCTTTTCTTGTACAAACTGTTTAGTTCCGCTTATAGTCTCTCTCTCAGTGTTAGACGTTCTTTGACCATCCATTATCAGGATAATTGAAAGTTGACATCAACATACATAATGATTTCAGCTGAATTTGTTGTGTTGCTCTTAATGTTGCTCTTAGTTCACCCAAAAATAAAAATTCATCACCCTCTTGTTGCTTTAGTCTCTGGTATTTTTTCTTCTTCTGTGAAACACAAAAAGAAAATCTTTTAAGAATTCTTTTTTTATACAGCAGTTTATAAAGGTCACAGTGTTTTCAATTAATTACCTAGAAGAAAATATTTATACACTTCTCATAATAACATAAAAGATCAATGAAGTTGTGTGCCTTTGATTTTGAAAAGAATGGATAAATTGAACAAAAATCAAACTTATGATATGGCTTAGTGAGCTTATCAAATTGCAAAAATTAGTGCATTTTAAAACAAAATCACGAAACTGTAGGTGGCACAGGCTGATTGGTCATTAACTCAATTTGTTAACGATCACATCATTATCTACACAGCACAGCTGATTGGTTGCTGTGGCATTCGAATACTTGGCATTGTTTGCTGTTAGCAGTCTGCTGCGCACTTTCAGAAACCCTCCACCTTCCCCAGCTCCACCTGTATAGATCTGCTACGGGGTTATTTCATATTTACATGCGTGCAGCTCATAATCTGGTGTTTTCAGTGTCTCAGAGCGGCTCAGTTCACAGTAAATGCAGCAAACTTCATCTCTACATGTGCTGTGAGTTTATCATGCATTTGGGAATGCATCGTGCACCAGTTGTGCTAAATATCTTCACATATACATAATTTCGAACATTTTTGTGGACAGATGATTACAGCATTTTACTAGATTTCTAATGAGAAGTATTTGTAAACCTGAAACTTAAAGGTCTCTCTTCAGTTTTCTACCAAAATAAAATCTTTAAAGCTGCAATCCGTAACTTTTTTTTGGTTAAAAATGATCCAAAATCAATTTTTGAGCAAGTATATAACCAGCCAGTGTCCAAAACTATCTCCTTACCTTAGCCCAACAGTAAGCACAACAGTAAGCTTGTAATAATGTTTTATAATAAATCGATACTGGTGTATTTCCGTGGGAAATTTGAGCATGCAGCAGTTCGTCTTTGCGTCATTATGTCACGTCTGTAAACAGAAAGAAAGGAGTCCCTGCATATAGGATGCTGCTGGTAGTTGATCATTTATAGCCTTTTCTCACAGCAGCTGCAATAATTAAACTTATTTTGATGGCGGATTGTAATCCAGAAAGGTCCAAATGACAATCTTCAGTGACAACTGGAGATTCAGCCGTGGTCAAAAAGCAAAAGACTTGCGGAGTGGCTACAGAAATTGAAATCTACAGGTAACGCTAATACACACTAAATACACATAGTCACGCAATGCTGATGTTGTTAACGTTAACAATTTGAGAACAAAGTATAACAACAATAATTATTTGAACGGTTTGATACGATATGAGCCAAGCGATCGTTAGATTTAATCACAATTGGCAGTGTGATTTATTGTAGGCCTGATGCTTTTTCCCTCAGTTGGTCAGAACAAAAGTGGCAGACATGTTACTTACTTGTTCAGATGACATTTTTCGGTGAAAATTCCTACTTTGGTCATACTTCAAGACTAAAATCTGTGATTCAGAAGTACAGTATCCACACCTGTGTGGTGACTGACAGCAAACATTAGATTCATCCACGCTGAGGAGCTGTGGCTATGCACAATGCACGTAAATATAATAATTCCGCATATAACTGCAACTGCAGGTTTCAAACAGAGATTGCGTCTAAGAGGCAAATCTTACGGAGAGCAGATTTAACTTTTGCAAGTAAAGAAATTAAAGACAGAAATAAGTACTTAAATTTTACTAATGTATACTTATTGTGATTTTGTTTTACATTTATTTTACAGTGCAATTGTATTGCAATAGTAATATATTTCTGTCTTAGAGATGATGATGATGATAATAATGGGCATGAACAAGGGAAAAATAGAGTGTCAAAAACACAGTGTTCTCCCCTCTGTAACTGATGTTATGCTCTGTTACCCTCATGCTCTAAAGCACAGCATGCACAGCAGAGCACACACACTCACACACACACCTCATTTCAGGGAAAGGACCTCAATAATGAATGGGCAGATAAATGAGTTTCCTTTAAAGCCCTCTGGACACGGAGACAAAGAGAGCACAAGGCATGGCAAGAATTTTTTTCTTTTTTCCAATCAATGTTATACCAATGTTTTTTTTTAAATGTAATAACATTTTTATCTCTGCTATAAAATGTTTAATCGATGCTACTGAATGAAGAGAAGAGAAGAGAAGAGAAGAGAAGAGAAGAGAAGAGAAGAGAAGAGAAGAGAAGAGAAGAGAAGAGAAGAGAAGAGAAGAGAAGAGAAGAGAAGAGAAGAGAAGAGTGATGTATGTCATTAATAAGTAGTGCTGTGTCTTCATGTTAACAGTGATTCATTTTAACACAGAGGAATGTGGCTGTGATGAATAAATCAAAGAGCCTACGGTCAGATTAATGTATGTATGTGATGGGTTTGAGTTTAATGTAGAAAGACAGATGTGTGATCATGTTACTGGTAATGTGCATCTACAGAACTCTCACAGCACTTTTCAAGCTCAATAGTAGTTTGGATGCTTATTGAAGAAGGATTTTCAAACAAGATTCACAAAGGAATCTAATTATCTGCTTTATCTTTCTTGATTTGGTGTGATGTGCTGATTGGTCAGGAAGTGTTTCTTGGAGAAAGAAGACTTATGTTTAATTTATTGGAGGTGGAGTCCAGACTCTAAAGTCATGCCCACACAACTTCCTTCTGATATGACCTGTATTCCAGTCTCAAAACATTACCAAGCAAACTAGCCACACATTCATTATTTACAACACTAAACATTTAGCACAGACACTGTAAGTATTCACTGATTCATGTCATATGGACATCAGATTAGTGGAACAGCTCTGAGGCCTGTTGCATGAAGCCGGTTTCAGTTGCTACCCAAGGGTGCGTTTCCCAAAAGCATCGTTAGCCAACTAACAATCGCAAGTTCTGTTGTTACTTACATAGTTCAATGATTTGGTGTTTCCCGAAAGCATCGTTCAAACAAACATTCGCAAATTGCATCGCAAACTTGTGTGGTTGGAACGACAGCTCTCGAGCTGTGGTTAGAAGCATAGTTTCCTGTTTTTATGACATGTGGACTTAATAAATCATTATCTTGAGCAAAATAAGCAAGCTGACATTAAGTACAATGTATATCTTTTATTTCGAATATATACAAATGTCATTTTTGTATTTTATTTTGTCAAGAGATCTAAAGCACCGTTTTTGAAGAGTGCGCATGTGCGTACGTGCTCTAGTACGTCAGAACAAGCATTTGATTTAATCTGGAAATAAAGCAAAATAACTGAGGAAAATGAGAATTAGTCCTCTAATGCCATGTCCGTAATTTATAGCAGAAATTATAGCATTAATTCGATCTCAAACGGATTCATTTAAAGAAGTTATTACTCTACCACCTGCGTATCTTGAAAACTGTTTGTGATAAGAAAAGAGAACAGAGTGTAAATGTAAAATATGTGGTGACAAAGTTGAAAATATGCACAGAACTGAGAAAATAGTTGTTATGGAGATAAATTGTGTCTCACAGGGCAAATGTTGTGAATGTTTTTGCCAACAACTCTCTAATCATAGTTATTCCTGTAGTTTTTCCTGTAGTTCCTGTAGGTAGGATACAGGTTTCCAGTGTATAGGTATAATCGTTTTAAAATATTTTAGTTAAAATGTTGCACAACAAGTGCATGTATGGACATCAGATTAGTGGAACAGCTCTGAGGCCTGTTGCATGAAGCCGGTTTCAGTTGCTACCCAAGGGTGCGTTTCCCAAAAGCATCGTTAGCCAACTAACAATCGCAAGTTCTGTTGTTACTTACATAGTTCAATGATTTGGTGTTTCCCGAAAGCATCGTTCAAACAAACATTCGCAAATTGCATCGCAAACTTGTGTGGTTGGAACGACAGCTCTCGAGCTGTGGTTAGAAGCATAGTTTCCTGTTTTTATGACACTTAATTTTTTTTTTGACACTTAACACTTAATGACACTTAATGACACTTAACTTTTATGTTTTTATGGACTTAATAAATCATTATCTTGAGCAAAATAAGCAAGCTGACATTAAGTACAATGTATATCTTTTATTTCGAATATATACAAATGTCATTTTTGTATTTTATTTTGTCAAGAGATCTAAAGCACCGTTTTTGAAGAGTGCGCATGTGCGTACGTGCTCTAGTACGTCAGAACAAGCATTTGATTTAATCTGGAAATAAAGCAAAATAACTGAGGAAAATGAGAATTAGTCCTCTAATGCCATGTCCGTAATTTATAGCAGAAATTATAGCATTAATTCGATCTCAAACGGATTCATTTAAAGAAGTTATTACTCTACCACCTGCGTGACGTCATTCACCAACGTGATTGAACGACATGTTTGCGACAATACGGTTTCGGGAAACAGTAGTGATTAGCTAGTTGATTTGTTCAACGATGCATCGTACCATGGTAGTGAAGCAGCGAGTTACATCGTTGTTTGGGAAACACACCCCAGGTAAGTTTGAGATTAGTTTGGGCAAACTCTCGTTTTTCTGGCTCAGGAAGGTGGATTGGTTTTTAGCTGTGTTTATGGCCATTGTAACTACACAGCTAACCTGCTCCAGAGCAGGTTTTATTCTGGGTTAGATATTGCAAACCAAAACTGCCCCAATCAGCTGTGAGCAAATAAAGTCACTCCCCCCTGTATCTCTTGCTCCAAATTAAAGCAATTTATAGTGAAACATTTTTAGAGACCACATTGCACATCTTTTGCTGCTAGTTATTTGTTATATTTATATTATATGAATTATAATTATGTATAACTATACAGATTTGTCTGCATACCTTGGCTGTAACGAGTGGTTATTTTAGTTGCTGTTGCAACTCAGCTCAAACCAGTTTGGCCATTCTCCTCTGACCACTGGCATCAACAAGGCATTTTCACCCAGAGAACTATATATATATATTTTTATTTTTGGGTCCATTCCCTGTAAACCATAGAGATGGTTCCCAGATGATCAGCAGTTTCTGAAAAACGTCTGTGAATCAAACCGATGCGCTGAATGTTCCATGTGATTGGCTGTTTACTGCACATGTCACAAATTCAGGTGCATGTGCTTCAAACTCTGGATCAAATCCTGAGTTGACATATGACGTGGACTCAGTGTATGGTTTAATAACTTTATTTGGTAGCAATATTATTGCTAACTGTAATATTTAATATGTAATTGAATTATTATAGGTTTGCATATAAAGTTCAGTGTTTGTATTTCCCCTGTGCGTTTCTATTAATTACTGAGATGAATAAATAGCATTTGTTGCATAAATCATTATCTGTCTGTTGTCTATAAGCAGCACATTCAATATTTTTTATTAGGAGTAAAATCTACACACAATTCTTATTTTTACTTAGCTATCTTGAAAACTGTTTGTGATAAGAAAAGAGAACAGAGTGTAAATGTAAAATATGTGGTGACAAAGTTGAAAATATGCACAGAACTGAGAAAATAGTTGTTATGGAGATAAATTGTGTCTCACAGGGCAAATGTTGTGAATGTTTTTGCCAACAACTCTCTAATCATAGTTATTCCTGTAGTTTTTCCTGTAGTTCCTGTAGGTAGGATACAGGTTTCCAGTGTATAGGTATAATCGTTTTAAAATATTTTAGTTAAAATGTTGCACAACAAGTGCATGTAATGCGAATATTTTTGAGAAATAAAATATTTCTTGATGGGTTTGGATGTGTAGTTAACTGATGGATCTGTATAATGTCTTACCTTATTTTTACACAAACTGTTTTGCTACATTTTATTTTTACATTTAGTTATATTTACATACTTGTGTATTTACAGTTACACTTATATTTGTATATAAGTAATTGTGTATGTTTATGACCATGAGTCACCATGAGTCCAAGTAAATTTTTCGCTTCGTGGACAGAACAGTGTATTTCAGTCATTTACCTGACTCATATGTATGCTGTAATAGTGCTATAAATCTTAGGAGTATTTTGAGTAATATAACAGATATAAATAACTATAAAATATCATTTTCGTCTTTGTCCGGCTCTCTGCACTGGCGTCAGGCACAACCGGTGCACACAATCACTAGATCGAAATCCAACATGGCGGACATATGCAACTAGCACAAGTAAATATAGTGCACTGATCCACACTATGAAAAAGAGAAATTATTCTCAGTATCTCTTTCTCATCAGTTCCAGTTTTATTCAGACAACCACACAGACAAACATTTAACACATTATTAACACACTATCACACATTCTAGGCTTTAGCAAGGTAAGTGTGAAGTGAACAATATTATTCTGCACAGAGTGACTACAATATACTACTTCACACCTCCATATCTCCTTATGTTCATTTCACCCACCCTCTTTCTATCTGTGTCTGTGGGTTGTTTATTATTGCTGGTATAAGCAGATGACCAGGATCTTTGTGAACATGACAAACACACACAATCTCTGATTACATTCAGCTTGTTTTTCAGGTCAGTACAATACCATGGGAATGAGTCAACCCTTAGTAATGGCCTTTAGCCAAAGGAAAAGATTTACAAGGATGCTTTCTTCACAGACACAAACATACAAAATATGACTCTTTAAACATTAAATTTTCATACCTTATACACATAAAGGCTGTACAGGATGTTAGCAGTTCACAATACAGTATCCATTCATCAGTCTGTCTACAGTATCCATTAATGCTCCACAGTTGTTCTTCAGGGTTTTAGACATCCAGTGGCAACTCGACCAGTGTTATTTTAGTATATTTATATACTATTATAGTATTTATTAATATTTGAATTTTATTTTTATATTTTCAGCTTAAGTTTTAGTAATTTTGGTATGTGCTTTTATAAAAAAATTTATTAGTTTTATTCTATTTAGCAGTGTTAAAAAGATAAAGATAAAAAAAGATCATTGCAACTTTTTATCTTACAATTGTCACCATTCTGTTTGTTTTTGTTCATGGACTTTCAGTTTGTTTTCATTTGTCATGTTTCTTTGTTCAGATTCCCACCACTCATCTGTCTCCATAGTTACTGTCATTATTAGTTCATTGGTGTCAGCCGTGTGTTAGTAATTATCCTTCTTGTGTTCCTTCTCCTTCTCCTGTGTGTGTAAAGCTTGTACCGGTTTGGATTGGCCAATTTTGGATTGCTATTTGTAAAGTTACCTGTTTGAATTTTTATCTTCTGTGTCTACGTCTTCCTGCCTGCATGCACAGCGTTAAAACAATTCTGACTTTTTTTCTCATAATTGCGAGATATCGCATTGAGAATTATAATGTCAGAATTGTGAGATATAAACTTGAAATTATGATTTAAAGTCAGATTTGCAGGATATAAACTTGCAACTGCAATAAATAAAGTCAGAATTAGTCATGCAAAGTCTGATTCATTTCTGTGAAGCGGTTCTTTTCAGACAGTTCGGCTGAATGAAGTGGTTCAAAAAGCCGATTCATAGGTTTCTGACGTTTTATCAATGAAATGTTCAAATAAAGTAATTTGTTTCAACAACACATATTGAAACATTAAAATAAAAAGTTATTTGGGTGAACACATATTGCTGATTATTGCCTTTCATTCATTTAGTTAATGGAGTTTGTGGTTACAGTTTCATTCGTTCAGATCCTTTATGTCGTACTGACCAATATTGAGTACATCTTGGATAAGATTCGGAAATAAACCAATTTTATAAACTCATTGATTTTGCTTAACAACATTGTAAAATGTATTTACATCTCTCGACAGAAAGGTTTTTGCAGCTAATAAAATGTTATTTAATAACAGTAGTCATAATAAGCATATTTCCAGTATGTGCCTCAGAATTATATCGTGAACTCTCTCATCAAACTCCTCGGTAATCCTTCGACAGTCAGTTGAACCGGCTCAATCGGTTCTTTTTGAGTCGGACGTGCTACTTCGGCTGTGCGTCATCAACCCTGAACTAAAGTTCGATTCAGTTCAATTAGTGAACCGGCTCGACCAGTTACTTCCTGAGAACCGGCTCAGAAGAACGATTAATTTAAGAATCAAACATCACTAGTCAGAATGTAATTGTGACTTTATATCACGCAATTTTGACTTTTTAACTCGCAATTGCGACTTTAACTCACACAATTCTGACTTTATAACTCGCAATTAAGTTCATATCTCGCAATTCTGAATTTATGACTCTTTTCTGACTTTATAACAATTTTGAGTTTATATCACACAATTCTGAGAAAAAAAGTTAGAATTGCGAGATGTAAACTTGCAATTGCGAGAAAAAAAGTCTGAATTGTGAGATAAAAAGTCGCAATTATTTTAATTTATAGTTTTGGTCAACAGTAACAACAATGGACTCAACACAGCAACAAAATTGTTTATAGTACAAAAAAAAAAAAAAACACAGATTTGTGCCAAAATTGGATGTACAACCTTTGACATGGGAAGCATTTTCTTTTAAAATTTAATAACCTCATTTTGCTACCTAAACTACGTTTTGTTATATGGTTAGATGCATTTTTTTTTTCCCCCTGCGGTCCGTGACCCTATCAGGACAGACCTGTGAATCAATTTTGGGTCGCAACCCACTAGTTGAGAAGCACTGAATTAACGTATAAACATACAGCACACATACACGACAGTATACACAATTTTGTTTTTCATTTCACTGCTGTTTCAAATAGAGCAGAGTTTCAACATAAGAACAGTGATTCATGCTGGGAGAACAAATCTATAAGCAACACTAACACGGAAACCCAGCGAGAGAGAGGAGGGGGGCATGAGGACAGAATAAGACAGAAAAAAACAATACAACAGGCTGATAGGATGAAATAAGCAGAGACGACAGGGAATAGCAGTATGTGTGTGCCTGTGCGTTTTACACTCACAGGGTTGAGCAGGACGGTCAGAAACAGCTCTCCTCCTCGTATGCTTTTGTCCAGTTCTTTAGGGCCTCCTGGATACTCTTTATAGAAGATGGTGTGTGTGAATAAGCCACATGTCTGACGGGGCAGCACCTGCTCACACACACACACATAGAGTTTTAGACTACAAAGATTTGCAGTCAACACAGTTTGGATTGTATTTGCTTTGTACTGTGGAAATGAATCTTCTTATGGTACATTTATAAACTTCTCTGTTGTTTTTTTCATGTAATACTACCAGTTTCAGTTTTACAGATAACTTTTTATTAGGTCTCATGTCAATGTATCTGTATTCAGGTGGAGACAACTTCATATATATTCATCCATTCACTTCCTGTCTGGATCAGTCAAAGAAAACAGAATCATTTCTCAGTGGAAAAAGCTGAATGTTTCAATAAAATATGTGCCAAAAAGGCAAAGACAGACAAGAAGAGAAAGAGAATAAGAAATATACTGTGACTCAATGTAACAAAATTACTTCTAGACAACAACATAAAAGCTCTTCTGTCTCTTTTTCTCTAGTGTACTTCTCCAGTTACAGTAAAGCAAGTTATATTTTTGTATTTTGACAAAAGAATTACTCTTTTCTATGTAATTACAAATAATGCAGACAGAGGCATTCAGGTTTCAATATAGGGATACAAAAGTATCAAAAAGTCTATGAGATTCGTTGTGTCTAAAATTCAAAGTGTTCTGAATGTATGAAATATCTTAGAGTGAGAAATTCATGTTGTCTTTTAGGTCAACTGAAATTCAGGTTGTCATTCGCTGTTGTATGTCTTGAAAGTATCAGTTGCTATTCATTGTAATTGAGAGACCAATACATTACAAAAGTCCTCCTGTGTTTAAATGAAATAAGAAAATAATATGGTTTGGAACAACATGAGGGTGATTAAATAATAACAATTCACTTTTTTATTAAACTATTGCTATAATACAGTAACTCAGCTTTTCCTCGAAACAATGAGATAATTGAATTTTCTTCTTAAATATTTAGCATCAGATTCTTCCGAGAACAAATTATCTGAGTTACGCCAACCTTAGTCATAATTTTATAGCTTTATAATATTATTGTTTGCCTACACTTGATTCTATTTTATTTCTATTTTGTTTAAGCAATTTTATGGAAAATTTAACATCCGAGTCATAGTTCATACTTAAAGCTTAAACAAGAAAAAAACATTCTGTTAATCAATATATAGTGTATACACTACCATTTAGTATGGGGTAAGTAATATTTTTTTAAGAGGTTAATAGTTTTATTAATCTAGGATGCATTAAATTGATCATAAGGGACAGTAAAGACATTTATAATGTTATAAAAGATTCCTATTTTAAATAAATGTTGTTCTTTTGAACATTCCATTTATCAAAGAGTCCTTAAAAATGCAACAAGTTTCCAAAAAAATATTAAGCATCAACTGTTTTCATGAATAATAATAAGAAATGTTGGTAACACTTTATTTTAGCGTTTTTTAACTAGTTGCTTATTACCTTGCATATTACTAGAATATTGGCTGTTTATTAAGCACATATTAATGCCTTATTCTACATGACCTTATTCTACATTCTTAATCCTACCCAATGCCTAAACTTAAAAACTAACTTACTAACTATTAATAAGCAGTAAATTAGGAGACTATTGAGGGAAAAGTCATAGTTAATAGTGAATATGTGTTCCCCATACTAAATTGTAACCGAAATGTTTCTTGAGCAGCAAATCAGCATATTAGAATGATTTCTAAAAAATCATTTGACACTGAACACCAGAAAAATTGCTACTGAAAAACAGTTATTTTAAAGGGTTAGTTTTCCCCCAAAAATGAAAATTCTGTCATTTATTACTCGCCCTCATGCCGTTCCACACCCGTAAGACCTTTGTTAATCTTCAGAACACAAATTAAGATATTTTAGTTGAAATCCAATGGCTCTGTGAGGCCTCCATAGGGAGCAATGGACACTTCCTCTCTCAAGGTACTAAAAACATATTTAAATCAGTTCATGTGAGTACAGTGGTTCAATATTAATATTATAAAGCGACGAGAATATTTTTGGAGCACCAAAAAAACCTAAATAACGACTTATTTAGTGATGGCCGATTTCAAAACACTGCTTCAGGAAGCTTCGGAGCATTATGAATCAGTGTGTCGAATCTGCTGTTCGGAGCGCCAAAGTCACATGATTTCAGCCGTTGGCAGTTTGACATGCGATCTGAATCATGATTTGTAAATGAGGCCTCACGGAGCTATCGGATTTCAACTAAAATATCTTAATTTGTGTTCCGAAGATGAACGAAGGTCTTACGGGTGTGGAACGGCATGAGGGTGAGTAATTAATGACAGAATTTTCATTTTTGGGTGAACTAACCCTTTAAATATTTCACAATATTAAATACGACACTTTCAAAAACATCTTTTTAAAAAAAATAAAAAATAAATTTCAAACTTTTGAATGGTATAATGTACTCTATGTCCAACATACTTGCTCTATGTGTGGCAGACAGAGAGAAGCAGATTGAGAAATGCTCAATTTCTCAACACTGTAACAGTGTGTAAATATCAGAGAAGCAGCTAAACTCTTCCAGCAAACTGCTAAAACAGCAAAATCTATTACATTAACACACCCACAAACACACTGGGCTCTAATGCACTGATAAGAGCTTTCATCACCCATATGCTTGTTTTCGGACTGCTTGATTGAGCTGGAACAGATCTTTGGGACTCTGTCCAATCTTTCCATCTAACTTAAACTTAATTGCTTTTCCCGCTTTAACATCTCTCTCTGTGTTTTATTGCAGAGTATAGTGTGGCATGCGTGTTCAACTAAACGTGTGCCGTAGCTGAAACTACACACACACACTTGATGGGTGCAGAGCAATTGTATTGCACGCATGTGGCCTTGATTTAATATTTTAATCTACTCCATCTCCTAAAATTCAATTCCAGTGCAAACACACTAAACTACCTGTCCCACCAGAATGCCTGGACAATTTATGAGGCTCTATTCATGTGCTCTGCCCTTCCTGTTCATTTTTCTACCACCCACCTTCCCTGCTCTTTCTTCTTATTGAATGTAACTTGCCCTGTCAGTATATTATTGTGGTGGTTTGTGAAAGGAGCAGTTAGTTCTATGGCGCGTTGTCGACTTGCTGTATTGCGGAGCCTGTAACAGTCTGACATGCTTCATAGCTTATGTTTAAGCTCCATGGATTCATACTCATCAGGATTCAGCACTCTGGATCTCTGATTTGAGACCTGTCATGCTCACACAGAGGAGGCCAGTAATTAGGCCACAGGTGTCCGAGCAACTGACCCAAAACCTGTTTCAGTGCATCCTCTAAATAAAACAAAAAAGCTAGAGATTTGGGCTCACAAACACCTGCTCTAAAATATCTGTCTAGATTCAAAACACTCTTAAAAAGCTAGAGATGATGACAGCTAAATTGCACGTAAAACAGCACTGATTTGAGTAAGGCCTGCCAACGTTTGTTCTTTTGTATTGTGAATGAGAGAAAGTGATTCACTAGAAAGAACAAAGAATAGAACATGTTGTAGTGGGCTGGGGTTCTAACAAAAGAGAGTACTCTAATTTGTATGTCTGAACTTCAAAAAAAAAAGTGTTCATAAAAACCAAATAAAGGGTGCATTAATTCCTGGTGTTTCATAAGAGTTATGAAAGATATTGCACTGCACTTCAAGAACTCGTTTTCTTAATCAGTATTTTTCAATTTTTATTTTTGTCATTAAATATCTAAACATCTTAAAACAATCTAATTTACTAAAATTGCAAAAAAAAAAAAAAAAAAAAATCAGAATGCAGAAGTCAGAATTTTTCCAGGTAGGTAAGAGAAATTAAACTAATTCAAGAGATGTTGTTATATATAACCTAATATGTCATCATCAATGCTTTGTACCAATGTTAGTTTTTGCTTAGTCTTATGTAACTTTATTACTTTGAGTTTGATGAACTTAAACCATTTAAGGCAATCAGTTTCCTCAAACCATTTAAGTAGCTATATAGTTGTTAAGACTTAGATTTGTTACCCAAATTCAAACTGAATGAGTGAAATAAACTTAAAATCTTTAAGTTAAGTTTACTCTAATGATTGACTAAACCAACACTAAAACATTAGTAAATTTAACTTACTTTATATGCGTTTACAGTTCTCATACTTATTGGTTTTAAAACTTAAATGGTTTGAGTTACCGTAACTCATGAGGTTTTACAGTGTATCTATATAAAATTTTAACATTTTACCGTCTTTTATCATTTACTATATCTCATTCCTTATTCCAAACCTGTATGACGTTCTTTCTTCTCTGAAACTTAAAAGTAGATATTAGGCAAAATGTCAACATCTCCGTTTGTGCTACCCAGAAGAAAGGTTGGCAGAGTCCTGCACAGGTCCTGTTTGGTAAACCTGCATCTGCCCCGCACCCACAGAACACCAGACCCATTATCCGACAGCAACGCTAATTTAATTCTGTACGAGACTCGTTTGAAATAAAGACCGTTATCCGAACCGCATCTGCATTAAAATTGTCTCTCCTAAAACTCTGCAGTGTATACGTGGGTGTTGGTCCTCATTGCAGCATGAAAAATAGAACTTTATTCAAATTGTGAATAGACTATATACAGAAAGCAAGTAAAAAGTGATCCCTATATAATCACTCAAGCTGTCAATGCTGTCAATGCTATAATGCTCAATGGTGCAAACATTTATTCCACCCGTTACATTAAATATTACCGGTTCACCTGTCAGGTAACTGCCCACATGCAGGACTTTGCATGAGGGTGAGTAAATGATGACAAATCTTTATTTTTAGGGTGAACTATCCTTTTAAGTCAAATCTTCAGATAACCATAGAGCCTTTGACCAGAAATGAGGGACAGAGTCAGCAAAAAGCTATTTAAAAAATTGATTCAAAGCTGTGGTTAGGGACATCTAGTCAAAATCTCTGTGTGTGTACCACTAATAGATTTGGCTGTGGTGAATGCACTATGGGGTATTTCATCTGAGTCCCAGTGTGTCATCATTAATTCTTTTGGTGTGTGTGTGTGTGTATGTGTGTGTGTGTTTCATTGATTTGCTATGCTAGCTGTTGCTTGTATTTTGGCAGTCTCTTGCAGGCAAGTCTCGCTGCATTTTTCACGACACCTGTGTAGCAACCAGTTGCACATCTATAAGGTCCCCCACAAAGCATGAGACGGGGCCCTGTGAGCAATCATTGATGTTATGTATGAAAGTTTATTATTGGCAGCTTAAAGGATTAGTTCACTTCTGAATGAAAATTTCCTGATAATTTACTCACCCCATGTCATTCAAGATGTTCATGTCTTTCTTATTTCTTTCTTAAGTCAAAAAGAAATAAAGGTTTTTGAGGAAAACATTCCAGGATTCTTCTCCATATAGTAGACTTCATTGGGGTTCACTGGGTTGAAAGTCCAAATTGCAGTTTCAGTGCAGCTTCGAAGAGTTGTACGCGATCCCAGATGAGGAATAAGTGCCTTGTCTAACGAAACGATCTGTCATTTTCAAAAAAAAAAAAAAAAAAAAAACAATTCTATACTTTTTAACCACAAATGCTTGTCTTGCACTGCTCTGCGATGCGCCGCACATTACGTTGATAGGTCGGATGTAGGTGACGTAGGCGGAAGTACTTCGGTAGGGTGAAAAACTTTCTTCTCCAACCTCAAAATCGTCTGATATCGTTGTTTTATAATTTTTTGTTAAGGGCATTTGGCTTAATCTTTGCACGTTCGCTTTGTAGACACTGGATCGGTACTTCCACCTACGTCACGCATGACCTTTGTAACGTGATTACGTCATGCAAGCAGATCACAGAGCTAGTGCAAGACAAGCATTTGTGGTTAAAAAGTATACAATTTTTTTTTAGAAAATGACCAATCGTTTCACTAAATAAGACCCTTATTCCTTGTCAGGGATCGTGTAGAGCCATTTGAAGCTGCACTGTAACTGCAATTTGGACCTTCAACCTGTTAAACCACAAGTCCACTATATGGAGAAAAATCCTGGAAAGTTTTCCTCAAAAACCTTAACTTCTTTTCGACTGAAGATAGAAAGACATGAACATCTTGGATGACATGGGGGTGAGTAAATTATCAGGAAATTTTCATTCAGAAGTGAACTAATCCTTTAACCTACTAGCATAGCATTAATGGGTTAAGAAAAGTTCTTCTGGTAAGCTACAACAAATTGTTACGATAACACTACATTTTAATCAGACATTGAGGAACAGGGAATAGGATCTTGTACGGCTGCCTGTGGATGTGAAAATAAAATATCAAATATTAAACTATTAAGCTTTGTAATATTAATATTCTCTAATATAATCTTTGAGTGTGTGATATTGTTTTTTGCGCCTTTGATCCCAAGAAAAATGCATTTTATGCCACATCAAAGAATTTTTTTGTCAAACTCTACTAAATAGATTTCTATGTGGTGTAAAAAAAAAGTGTCCTCTATGTGATGAACCATACCATAATGTTGTTATGAATGAATCCCTTGCGGTGGCGTGCAGGTTTGAGGTGTGGATATTCCTCTGTACTGGTCACTTGTATCCCCCATGCTTTCTTCCAAGCCTCATACAGTTGAATATGGACTGGATATACACCAGAATGATGAGGGGCCACTGCATATCCCAGATCTACAGGAATACCATGCTCCTGTAATGAGAAATACGCACACCAATAAATATACTTTATATTTGGATGTCAAGAGCATACATAAGCATATTGCAATCTTTTATAAACACACATACACATGGATGGTCACAAGCAGGGTGCGATTTGTAGGGGGGGATGGGAGGGGGATTTCCCCCCTTCTGGTCTATGTATCCCTGCCTCTGCTGAATTATTTTTATCCCCAGTGGGGATACAAAAATATCCCCCCCGGGTGATGCTACTCCACAAACCACCAACAGATCATATAAAATACCAAAAATAAAAAACTTTTTAAAAACATTGCCAAGTAAAACGCTGCGTTAACCGTCTCTTTACAAACAAAACAAACGGGACACTTTCAGACGCGCATTCCGACTTCAACTCAGGTGCAGGTGACGATGAGGGAGCTTCAGTTGAACAACAGTAAACTGCGGTCAGATGAGATGTTGTCAGGCTATGTCGGTAAAACTCAGAAAAATTAACATCACTGTCCAATCAGCCGTTATACTGCGCTCGCGGCGCGCACTCAAGAACTGCATGCGCAAATGCGCCGGCGCGCGCTGCATAATTACTTTATTAAAGCTTAAATAAAGCGCAAAAGAAACTACGAGCAATGACCGTCGTTGTTCTGTTGTAAATTAAGTCGTGAAATTACCACACATGCGATTAAAGCTGCCTCAAAACTGTGTATGCATGCATTTGTTGACATGGTTTTAAAGCTATTGTTATCCAATTTGTTGGCTTTAAAACGTCTTAAAAATGCACATATGTACACCAAGGATATCTAAATTTTCTCGGGGGAGCATGCCCCCGTACACTCCTACCAAACAACATTTTTTGACCTCGGTAATTATTAAACCTTGCGTATGGCCAGGCTTATATTCTATCTTATGAAATATGAGGTAAACGTGTATTTATACAAATGTGCGCACTTTTGGACTAAAAGTTTGAAAATAAATGGGACCAAACGCGACTGAATGTAGAGGTTTGTGTCTCGTTATTCTATTAATAACTAGTGATTGATTTTGCATTTCTATCAGATATTAAGAATTATTAGTGTCATTGTAGTGTTGCAAATATCTATCTAATACTTCAAACTTTTTTTACAACTTTTTGTTTGTAAAAATGTTTCTGTAACAGCTGCCAAAAATAGTATATAGCTCCACTGTGGTTTTTAACAAATTAAAAAAAATAAATAAAAACTTTTCAAAACATCCCCCCCTCTGTTTTTTTCAAAAATCGCACCCTGGTCACAAGTAATCGAGTAATGATGTAGGCTACTTAGATGTGACAGCAATGACTGATCATAAAAACAAAATAATTTGATGAAATTTAGAAAATTCTGTTCAAAAGTTTGAGGTTGGTAAGATTTTTTAATGTTCTTGAAAGAAGTCTCACCAAGGATGCATTTATTTGATCAAAAATACAGTAGAAACAGTAATATTGTAAATTATTATTACAATTTAACTGTTTTCTATTTTAATATATGTTAAGATGTCATTTCTGTTATGGCAAAGCTAAATGTTTAGCAGCCATTACTCCAGTCTTCTTCAGTGTCACATGATCCTTCAGAAATCATTCTAATATGTCCTATAAATTTTTGCGTGTTATGACAAAAAACTCTGATTTAGATTGAAGACAAAGATTGTTGCATGTCACGTCTGGTTAGAACACATTGTGACATACATATATACATATATGCACTGGGATAATTTATCTGTTGAGTGCTTGAGTAGACAAAATAAGCAAAAAATCCCTTTTCTCAGAAACAGACATACACACATTTATATAGCTGGCGCTCTCCTCAACACACATTCACACTTATCTTCAGAGTTACACAGAGCTACCTCAGAGCTATTGATTCGAGACTTTATGATTTTTATGAAAAATCCATTTTCATTTTTAAATTTCTCTGGGCTAACTAATTAAAATCAGATAGGTGAGATAATAGACATCTAAAGAACAGCTGAGTCGATAACTGTATTTTGAGGTGAATTTTTAGATTTAACTTCCATATCATGAGGATCCAGTAATCCATAGAATTTCCCTCAAGAGAGTGTGAGCACACACACACACACACACACACACACACACACACACACACACACACACACACACACACACACACACACACACAGAGACAGAGAAAACCACCCACATCTTCCATCCTCTCATGTACACTCATCTGTTAGCTTAGCTGCACAGCTCTGATTTAATCAAGCCCCCAAACCAACAAAGGCAAATCAAAGCTGTCTTCTCTAGATTATCAAACTTCTGCTCGTGGCCCATTAAAATTCTCTGTCAGCTTGACTCTCACAGTCTCTGCCCTCTGAGCTGACAGACACTAGTCTGTTTAACTCAGCGCCCTGAGTCAAGCGCATGCTAACTGCTTGACCTTGGTCACTCCTGTAGGAGATTTTTCATGGGAAAATTTTAAAGTTTGCAGTTTGATGATTGCCACAAATTTTGAGCAGATCCTAAAGGTAGTTCTGAAAATGTATTCAAAGGGTTAGCTTACCCAAAAATGAAAATAATGCCATTTATTACTCACCCTCATGTCATTCTACACCCACAAGGCCTTCGTTCATCATCGGAACACAAATGAAGTTATTTTTGATGAAATCCGATGGCTCAGTGAGGCCTCTATAGACAAATCTTTTGTTTCGAATCAGTGATTCTGATCGCATGTCAAAATGCCAAACTGCTGAAATCACGTGACTTTGGTGCTCCGATATCACTGATTCGAAACAAAAGATTCGAAGCAGTGTTTTGAAATCACTAGATATTGTTGAAAAGTCGTTAATTTTTTTTTTTTGCCGCACAAAAAGTTCTCTCGTCGCTTTATAATATTAAGATTGAACAACTGTACTCACATGAACTGTTTTTAAATATGTTTTGAGTACCTTTCTGGATCTTGAGAAGTTCAATGACATTGCTGTCTATAGAGGCCATTGGATTTCTTTAAAAATATCTTAATTTGTGTTCTGAAGATGCATGAAGGCCTTACGGGTGTAGAACGACATAAGGACGAATAATAAATGACATTATTTTCATTTTTGTGTGAACTAACCCTTTAAGTCAGCATGAAATGGAAATTCACCCAATCTATTTACTAAATGCATTTTATTGATCTTATTGTGAACAGTTTATACATGCATTTTTTATTACGATATGACCCTGCCCTACATTTCCGTTTCATTTGGATGTATGTCATAATACAGAAGAAAGGATTTGTCACTATACTTTCATTACACTGTGAATTTAAGAGTGAAACAACGCACACGTTTATTTTTCTATCATGTTGGAGACTTTCCATTGGCATTGGCAATTAATGATATTTTCTCTCCCCTAACCATCACACTTGCTGCATATTTAAATTTTAATTAAGACATTATTTAGTATATATATTGAGTTTTTTTTTCCTTACAGGGACTGTTGGCTACTCCCCAAAAAGTAGTTGATTTCAGGTTTTACTTTCCTTGTGGGAAAATTTGGTCCTTACCCATAAACACATAGAGAAACAAGTGTTGGGGAAGATGTTTTAAAACTTTAGCGTCATATGAGCTATATTGATAAGTAGTTAAATCATTTAATCAATAGGCCATTTCTCTGTTAGCTATTAAAGGGTTAGTTCACCCAAAGATGAAAATTCTGTCATTTATTACTTACCCTCATGTCGTTCCACACCCGTAAGACCTTCATTAATCTTCGGAACACAAATTAAGATATTTTAGTTGAAATCCAATGGCTCCGTGAGGCCTGCATAGGGAGCAATGACACTTCCTCTCTCAAGATCCATTAATGTACTAAAAACATATTTAAATCAGTTCCTGTGAGTACAGTGGTTCAATATTAATATTATAAAGCGACGAGAATATTTTTGGTGCGGCAAAATAAACAAAATAACGACTTATTTAGTGATGGCCGATTTCAAAACACTGCTTCAGGAAGCTTCCGAGCATTATGAATCAGCGTATCGAATCATGATTCGAATCGCGTGTCAAACCACCAAACTGCTGAAATCACGTGACTTTGGCGCTTTGAACAGCTGATTCGACATGCTGATTCATTGTGCTCCGATGCTTCCTGAAGCAGTGTTTTGAAATTGGCCATCACTATATAAGTCATTATTTTGTTTTTTTTTGGCGCACAAAAAATATTCTCGTCACTTTATAATATTAATATTGAACCACTGTACTCACATGAACTGATTTAGATGTGTTTTTAGTACCTTTATGGATCTTGAGAGAGGAAATGTCATTGCTCCCTATGCAGGCCTCACGGAGCCATCGGATTTCAACTAAAATATCTTAATTTGTATTCCGAAGATTAACGAAGGTCTTACAGGTGTGGAACGACATGAGGGTGACTAATAAATGACAGAATTTTCATTTTTGGGTGAACTAACCCAGGGTGTACTACACTAGGCACAGTTGCCTTGAACCGAGCCCGAGATCGATTGTCCCCCCTCCCCACTCCCCCGCTGACCTGCACTCACACTGCACTTAACATTCCAGGCCGGAGCACGCTTATGTCATATATGATGCAACTTTTTGAATGAAAGAAAACATGAAGAAATGCACTTTCGCTAAGATACTGCCTAATATATAGGCTATTTATAATTTATGACGTGCAGCGATTTTCAATAGCACGCATCAGAGGATTATTACGAAGGCAGCTGACGTTAATGGAGGAGTTTGCAGCTTTACATGCAAACTACAATTCCTGTTCATCAATAAGGTGAGAATCAGACCCGTTATAAAGCCAAATACACTCAAATTAATTACTATCAAAGCAGTAATAAAGATGTTTGCCGTCATAATGATGACAGTAGCGCACACAAAAGTAGTTACTGTTCCATGTTCTGGCACGGTTAGCGCTCACACTGCAAGCGAACCGTGTTCGAGCCCAACTGAACCGCACTCTGGCCCATCTCTTCCAAGCGGGCCAGGGCCGGCTTAATGAACCGTGCCTGGGCACGGAACAGAGCGATCACACTTGTCAAACGAACTGGGCTTTAGGTGTCAAACGCGCACAGTTCAGAGCACCTAATGTGAGTACACCCTTAAATGGTTTATCATTATTTCACTTGTTATATATTTATAAACTAATTATTATTTTTATGATGCATTTTCACATTTTAAAATTGAAAGCCAGGCTCTGCAACAAAAACAATCACGCTTTTTGAATAAATTGATCGTTTAAAGTCGGCATGAAACAGAAGATGTGAAAGTCTTTTCTTCCCTTTTGTGATGAATATATGTGAGTGAAATGGCTTCTTGAACAAGAAAAATTGTAGGGTGTATCTTGATTTTGTCCATCAGGAATTGATTGGATCATTGGATGGTTGTGGTTTGCTACTGCTGTGATCTCATATGAGTGAAAGGATGTCCCACCCTCGCGCCAGTAAACACGTCATCAGAGAAGAGAAGAGATGTCGTTGCAAGTTATTTTGATTAAGGATTATGAGAATCCATACTGTACACTAAATACAACAACAACAAAAAAATAAATAGTGATGAACAGCACTGTTTAATAAAATACTTTGCTATAAAAAGACACACAACATCACCAGAGACTTATCTTCTGAGCAGAAGTTTGAATCTGTCAGTCATTTCTTTTTTATCTGGTTCACTTACAGAAATTGTTTGAACAAAGCGAATCACTAAAGCTGTGATTCGACATTGTAGGAGAACTTTTAAGAGAATGTGTATGATTATTGTCTCAGATCTAAAGAAAAACAATGTGATGCAGAAACTGTGATGTAGTGTTTTGTCACACAATATTACTACTGTACTTGTTGGAAAAAGTAGCTTGTTGCTACTGAAAAATGTAGTTAAAAATGGTAAGTTCCTCACCAAAACAGTTAAACACAAACATACGCACAGTGAAAGAGATATTAGGCTACTTGATTTCTAATATTTCAATTTCTCAGATGGATAAACACAGTAAAAACCACTCAAAGTTCATATGAAGGCCTCTTTAAAGATAAAGACAAAATGATATTGAAAACGACAATCTGGGGGGAAATAAACAACAGAGATAATAATTATATGGATAAATCAGACTATTGTTTTCAAAAGAGCTTTGTTAAAACTTAATTTTAGTCACATTTCAATGCAAACTGCATTTGCATAAAAAACTATTAGCTAAACTGCTCAAGCCGTGGCCCATGACTCAAATTATAATTTAGCTGGCGGTTATGTTTTCAGACAGAAATGGTGCATGTTTGTGACTTCCAGCAGGGGCACTTTGCGCTCTGTAGTTTATCACTCATTCTACTGTTCACACCACATGGCTGTTTTTCTAATATTCAAACTGCCAAGTGACAGTGATGTTAACATACAGCCTAACAGTACAGATGAAGCCTAGACAGCTAGTGAGCACACAACCATCTACAATACCTTGCTGTGCATATACATGTATAAACACTATAAGGACAAAAGTATTGGGACACCTGACCATTATGCTGCGCTCGCCCATCAGACTGCCAAACAGGGAAGTGTGATTCATCACTCCACAGAACATGTTTCCACTGCTCCAGAGTTTATTGGCAGCATGCTTTACATCTAATGCTTGGCATTGTACTTGGTGAAGTGAGGTTTGCATGCAGCTGCTCAGCAATGGAAACACATTCCATGAAGCTCCCACAGCACAGTTTTTGAACTGATATTACTGCCAGAAGAAGTTTGGAACTCTTCAGCTATGGAATTAGAAGAGTGTCTCCTCACTCTGTTACTTTATGTGGTCCTGTGCTTTGTGGCTTCAGAGCTCAATGAATTCAATTTTTTTCACAAATATTTGTAAATGCAGACTGTATGGCTAGGTGCTTGATTTTATACACCTGTGGCAATAAAGGCCCTTTCACACTGAGTGCGATGCGAAAAGGTGAGGCGAATCACTGAAGAACGGATCTTTCACACTGAAAGCGAAAAGACTGATCATCTTCTGCTAATTCATGCCTGCAAGCTAGGTGGCGCTGACCAATAATGCATTTTTTCCTCATGTATGTGTCTAGTATATGGCTTTAAACCATCATCAAGTTATTGTAATAACTTCTGATTATGATTTAAAGTTTTGATCTGATATGGGGCAGACATGCATTCTTTGTATGTTTTGAATGGATTGAACGCCAAATCTGCTTATCGTTTGTCATAAACATCCTTTATTGTTATAAAAAAACCATAAGCTGCATAAAAAACACACCAAAAAAATATAGTCATAATCAGCTGTCTATTTGCCTTCATATTTCATCTGTAGAAAAAATTCTCTCTCAATTTTTTTATATGGAAGAGCAGGAGATAAGATTACATGATTGACAGATCTTGAATGCACTTTCATAATACTCACGCACATGGCAGAAAATGGAAGTGATCACATATTTCAGTGGAAAATGAATAGAAATGATATTCTGTATAAAGAATGTGCAAATAGTTCTCTTCTCAGATACCAATGATAACAGGAACTTGGCATCCACTCTCTTCTCTCCTCCAGAATACTCTTCTTCTGTGTTTGTTTACACTAGTTTTCGAAACAGCGCCACCATTCTCCCCCATCTGTGTAACAGCAGCTGCTCTGGGCACGTGATCAAAAGCTCAAATCTAATTAGACGGCACATTTCATCAACCCCCGTTTTGGTGGAAAAAATCTGTAACAGACAAAGAGCTGGTCTGAGGTCCTAAAGCTTTGTGTCCGGTCGACATACATTCGTTATGCATGGACAGACAGTGCAAAGCTAGGGCTGGGTCTGCCTCCTCTGGGGGCAGCGCTTGCAGGTTTTTGAAAGGAGTGGTAAGAACCTTGGGCATGTAGCCAGGCTGGGGTCTCAGTACCACGTGGGTGTCGCCCAGCCTGAACTGTAGGCACGATTTGTTGACCGAAAATGCCTGCAGGTCCCATACCCTCTTAATGGAGGCCAGTGCAACCAGAAGCAGAGTTCATGGTTAGTATCTTTAGATCAACTGACTGCAAAGGCTCAAATGGGACAATCTGAAGTGCTCTGAGCACCAGAGTGAGGTCCCAAGAGGGAGGTCGAAGAGGATTTAACCATCTCAGCGCCACCATTCTCCCCCTTCTGTGCAACAGCAGCTGCTCTGGGCAGGTGATCTAAAGCTCAAATCTAATTGGACGGCCCTTTTCATCGACCCCTGTTTTGGTGGAAAAAATCGACACACAGGTCGAAAAAAAAAAACCCTCATCTTTTCGCCCCGCAAATGTTTGTGCCCAATGTAAAAGGCTCCATAAAGAGCAGTTGTTTTGATTTAAGAGCAAGCGCATATCAGGTTTTCTCTGAGGAGCCGAGCTGAAGTTGGCGACCCAGCGCCCAGACAGCAGTACAGCAGCTGTGGCGATGGGACGAGATGTCTCTTTTCCCTCCTTCAGGGAATGAGGGTTACATACGTAACTGGGACGTTTCCATCCAGCCTAGAACTGGTTCTCAAGGATACATCAGACGTAGGACTGGTGTAGATGCTCCACCATGTCTGGCTGCGGAAGGGTGATCGGAGGACTCAACAGGGTCTGCCTTGTAGGGACTAAGCCGGGGCCTCTCCGTGCCTCTGACCGGTTGAGGTGAGAACACAGGAGGAGACCACCTTGACACGAAGGCTATAGAATCTAGTGAATCTAGCGACACCTAGCGTGTTAGGTGTCGCCCAGCCCGCTGCTCTACAAATATCTGCCAGGAGGATGCAACACTCCTGGTAGAGTGAGCCTGAGCGGGAAGGGCACGCCTTGTGCTTGGTAAGCAAAGGTGATGGCATCCACTATCCAGTGGGACATCCTCTGCTTGGAGACAGCCTTTCCCTTCTGCTGGTCTCTGTAACAGACAAAGAGCTGGTCTGAGGTCCTAAAGCTTTGTGTCCGGTCGACGTACATTCGTAATGCTTGGGCGGACAGTGCAAAGCTAGGGCTGGGTCTGCTTCCTCTGGGGGCAGCGCTTGCAGGTTTTTGAAAGGAGTGGTAAGAACCTTGGGCATGTAGCCAGGCTGGGGTTTCAGTACCACATGGGTGTCGCCCAGCCTGAACACTAGGCACGATTTGTTGACCGAAAATGCCTGCAGGTCCCATACCCTCTTAATGGAGGCCAGTGCAACCAGAAGCAGAGTTCATGGTTAGTATCTTTAGATCAACTGACTGCAAAGGCTCAAATGGGACAATCTGAAGTGCTCTGAGCACCAGAGTGAGGTCCCAAGAGGGAGGTCGAGGAGGATTTACCCGTCTCACCCCAAGGAACCTGACAACCAGGTCGCGCTTCCCAACCAACTTGCTTGCTGTGGGGTCATGATAAGCAGATATTGCAGCAGCATAGACTTTGGGTGGAGAACGCCACGTTCTCTCGTGGTATCAAGATCCACCTCCGTGACTTCCGTGACTTCCGTGGTGACAGGGACAGCCTGAAGGGCAGGACTTTGTACTGATTTGCTCGACTCTCAAACTCAAAGTGCAGGAACGGCCTGTGTCAAGGGAGAATCGAGACATGAAAGCACGCATCCTTCAGGTCGATCACTGCAAACCAATTTCGGGGATGGATGCATTTGAAAATTTATGCGTCAACATTTTGATGCATAAAAATGTAATTCTTGTGTAAGGCTCGGTTCAAAACCTGAAGGTCCACGATTGGTCACAACCCACCACTTTTCTTGGGTACAATGAAGTAGGGGCTGTAAAACCCTGCCTTGATATCGGCTGGAGGGACCGGCTCTATCATGTCCTTCACCAGTAGGACTGCAAGACAGGGGCATTGACAGTCTTCACTGAAGTGAACTGGATGCCTCTGAACTTGGGGGGACACCAGGATAACTGAGTAGCATAGCCGAGTCTGATGGTTCGAAGGAGTCAGCGAGTCAGACTGGGGAACGCTAACCACACTCTAAAAAATGCTGGGTTAAAAACAACCCATGCTAGGTTAAATATGGACAAACCCAGCAGGTTGGGTTAAAGGGCACCTATTATGCCCTCTTTCACAAGATGTAACATAAGTCTCTGGTCTGGTCAAGTTTCAGCTTAAAATACCCCACAAATTTGGGGGTGAGCAAAAACATGCCTTTTACTATATTACCATATTACTGGCTAAAAAAATAAATCCGAAATTGGTTGAAAAAAATGGCTGGGTGAAAACAACCCAATCCTTGGGTTTGTCCATATTTAACCCAGCATTTTTTAGAGTGCAGGCTCTCAGAGACTGTGTAAGCGGGACCAAGGGAACCACAGACGTACCCGCAGACGGGCAGCGAGGTGGAACACAGGGACCTGGCTTCGGGGGGGCTCTCTTTCTGAGGTTGCTCATTTATACTCACACTGCAAGGCAGAGCAGTTAAAAAACATTATAATGGCAATGTGTTCAATCTTTTGACTGGTACTGTAATTTAACATAGGCCTATACAAAATTTTCTTCATATCATGTGCAATAATACGTGCATGCATGAGATCACAAAAATCATGTTTTTTTTGTCCTGAGTGGACTTTAATCCTGTTATCAGCATGATCACAGAGGGTTTTTTCACAGCCTACCTGACTGAAAGGCCTCATTAATATGCAAGTCATTTCAGGTCATTATTATTCAATTCTTTTGTCTTCTCAGGTGAGAATCACCCATTATACATGAGGATTCACGCCTCCATGCATACTGTGTTTCTTGACCAAAAGTGTCTTAGAAAATTTAAATCTCTCTATTGTTTTATATGAATGAGTAGGCAGCATAATTTTTACATAATTCTGAAGCAAAAACTCTAGTCTACAACCTCCAATACCCAGAAGTCTTATGAACACAGATTTAATATACTTTTTTTGGCCTTATTTCAGTGACTTAAGTTTTTTGTTTTTTCAATAACCACGCATAAACATTATTCCTTCAAAAATACAAAAATGTACGTATATGTTCCTCACATATTATTGTAGCCTAGTTTGTGCTGAATACAGTGTAATGACACTTTTGTCATTTATATGTTTATGAACAACTGAAAAAAGCACAAATGTCAGGGCATGTCAAAACTTCTCCAAGCCCCAAATCAGCCTCAGACTCCAGAGGGTTAAATGTAATAATCTCATGCTAATTGTAGTTACACTCAAAGTAGATTGGCCTCTCTAACCAGATCACAATTCGTCGGTTTATCTCAGACGAGACGTCGAGAGTGATTGACTGAAAGGGAACCTGAATTAAATAATTAAGAGGAGTGCCCCAATACATTTATCCATACAGTGTATATAAATGTTTTAAAACATTTCTCGCAGTAACATACAAAGTGTACTTCTGAGAGCAAAAAGAAACAAATGCACTGACCAAATTGCATTAAAAGTGCATGAGTGGCTCTGCACTGCACCATGGATGGATAGTTTACTTGCATGACAATTTACTTGTTCACTGGGTCATGCAGATATCCTCTAACGGTTCAGCTGCAGGGTTTGGCTTCCAAACAGCTCATAACTAAATAAAAACAGGCTGTGTGATAATGAGGAATGCCAATGATCACCCCTTAGTGTGCCAGCTTACAGCTAGATTCTTTTTCTTTGAAATTCACTTAGAAATCTGAAATTTTTTGTTATGTCTTAGTAGGGCATTTCTCATTTTTATATATATTTTAGGACATATATCTTGCCCATTTTATAGACAGGGAAAGTCAGACAGGGAACGATAAGGAGCAGAAGAGTAGAAGGGATCAGGAAATGGAATGAGCCGGATTTGCACTCAGGTTGCTCGCATCAATTTACAGTATGCGTGTCACTCTGTAATACATGAAGGGTAAATATATGTGTCAGAGTATTACATTCTGCTGGAAAAGTGTCTTTAAGTGTGGCATGAGAGTGCCGCTTCACAGAAAAACGGGGGACAAATAAATGCAGGAGTGTTACTGAGAGATAACTAAATGAGAGCACACACACGCTCGCACTCACACTCTTCCCCGTTCAAGTGTAGGTTTCAATGATTCTGTCAAAATCATAAGAGGCACTTCTCTATTTGAGGAACAACTGAAGTCTCAAAGCACCTGTAAAACATGCATAATTAGTGTTCATTTTCTCACAGTAAATGACACATGACTCGCTGTCAGGCTAATGGTTCCTTAGGTGAATGAGTATTTTTCGCTGGATATGATAATACCTGGATGATGGTTTTGTTCAGTGATTGTGTATGGGCAAGTAAAAAGTGTAGTTTTTCTCACCAAAGCAAAGTCTTTGTTCAGGATCATTTGTTCCATCAGAGAGGATTCATTGTGGAAGAGATGAGGCTGCATATGACTCCACATATGAGGAAACCACCAGAACTCATCAACATATTTCAACAACAGATCATCTCCATCATCTTCCTCCTGCGTACCTACACAAACAAACATTAGCTCATTAGCATATTGGGTATTTCTTTTGGGCCCGTGGACTTTTAGAAAACAAACATTCCTTAATTTCTAAAAGAATCCTAAATTCCTAAAACTCTTAGTTTCTATATTGACATGTCTAATGGCATCAAAGAAGAATGACTGTCATTTCTACCACAGCTCAAATATTTATTTTGTTTAATAGCATTCTGTGGTGGAAATTATGGTGATGGGAATATCATTTTAGAATAAAATGGATGACTACTTTGTTTTGCTAAAGTGATTTTCATGTTCACTTCTTACATTATCTAACAAAATAAGATTTGACTGGAAATTATGCACCCCCCTCCCCCATTTTACATTCTTGAACATACATTCATCTCAAGCTTGCTGCAACATTTCACCTTTTCAGTTGAAGTACTAAAATAACAAACTAAAAATAAGCTAAAAACTAAACCTTGATAAAAACTATATAGACATATTTACAAAAAAATAAATTAAAAGAATAAAAATGACAAACATTTGACAGTGAAAAACAAATGAAAACACTGGTCTCTTCCTTTCTAAGTAGGTGGTTCTTGGCCAGAATAAGCTATAATTTGCAATGGTATTCAGCAACAACAATAAAAACTTAATTTAGTTATCCACACAAACACATACATACACAGTTCAAAAATAGAACCTAATCTCTAACATGACGAACTAGAGAAACTTCAATGTTGCTATGGCAGAGTTCTGTTACCATGCCATTCAGAATATTACAGAACGCCTGTTGGCAGGCATTCATATAGCAATATAATCATGCGTGTTATATTAGTTTTTCATCTTTATCTTTTAACATCGACATACATATACAGTTACCTGTATGGAAGAACTTCCCAGAAAATCCCAGGTTAAAGGTGAAGTTAGAGACATAAGACCTCAATGTGTTCTGTGTTTCCAGAAGTGCCTGAAAAATAAAAATGTCAAACATTAGATTCTGCACTTCTACTGTACAGCACACGCCCATTTATTCATTATATATCAATCAACCATAATACACATCACAATGTTGAACTATTTTGCATTAACATTATGAAGTAGTATATGTGCGCTTGGCCTGTATATATGCATCTAAGGATGTGATCGATCTTTCCAGGATGAGTAATGGCATTTGGGTTTGGCAGGTGCCTCATTGCAGCAGTTCCAATAAAACAGTCTCATATATTTCTAGCCTAAGACACCATGCAAATACAATCAATATCTGTCTGACAACTGACAGCGAGTGTGAGTGTGTGTGTCACTGTTTTGTAGGATATATGGTAATATCGCAGAAGGCAGGAAGGGGCGTGTTGGCTGACTTAGACGGTGTCATCAAGTCATTACTCACAGAGCTCGGGAAGATATGCTGACACACACTCCGGCACACAGGCAGATACACACAGACGGGACCCAGGAGACAGGTGTAATATATTTGATTTTATCCTCCGGTGAGAGTGTGGCAGTTATCCCTGATGACATTTTGGTAATTAATTCTATTTACATTCAACTAAACAACTGCCACAACAATCAGCTCAGGTACTCGCATCCTGGTAATCGAATCAGCTCACCCACGTGAGGGTGCACCAGTCTTTGTGCGTTTTGCATTTTAACCCAATAATGTGGCATTTTGATCGAGCGCTCATTAATTTAAAATGATTTGGCCTCACAAGCAACTGTCATCTAATTCAATGTTCATGTCGTAATGTGATATTACTAAAACTGAGGCTTTTGATAAGATGCCTTTCTGAATATTGAGTGGAGTGTGTTGTGTGTCTTATGGGAGATACAGCCTGATGTTTGATGGCTTATGGCTCAGCATGCAGGAAAAGAGGTAAGGGAGAGGTAAGATGAACCTGTGAGTACATTAACCCACCTCTTGTAATCAGGTAACTGTACATGTTTTCTGTAAAGTGATCATGGCTGGATTTCCCAAAACCTTCTTAACTCTACGTCGCTCTTAAATTATACCTTAAGCTTTACCTTAACTTTAATACGTGTTTCCCGAAACATTTTTAATTAAGTATACCTTCTGTAAGTCATTAATTCGGAAGGTTCCACTCTTAGCTATAACTTATCACTGTTGACAGTCTATACGAATATAATTCGGAAGTTGTAATACACCCAGTGTTCAATTAGGATAAACGGCAAAGAATAAAATGCAAATATTCACTGCTAAATTCAAATGTGCTTTGGCGCTGAGCCAGAGACAGACGCGCTCGTCACATTCCACACACAGATGTCTATGGAAGCTGCAATAATATTCCTTTCAATTATGTAATTTAACAAAGTGTTTTATTAAAATCAGATACACATTGTGTATGAAACGATAAAGTTTACTCTATTCTTCTCCCAGTTCATGTATTTTGGGGAAAATTTTTGTAAATCTGACAGCTACTGCAGTGCAAACTCATTGCGCGACAAAACACATTCACTTCCACATATTTTACAATTGGAATATAACATATAATTCATAATATAGTTAACAATTTTGTGAATATTTTGAATAAAAAAAGGAAAAACAATATAAACGGTATACCTACGTATCTGTCAGCTGCATCGCGCGTCTCCAAGGAATTAATACGTTCTAAAATAATGTTCTAAAATAACTGTCGCCTTAAACTCACGCTGGGGGCTCAGCTAGAATATAAAACCCTCAGAATATACATAAAATACAATACAGATTAGTTTGCAATTTGGATCATTTTCCCATGAAGATCCCATGAGTGCTGATAAATGCAATTTCTACTTCTGAAGTGCTTCTTTTTATAAAGAACACTGATTTCTCACATAATGCAGTGAAGCAGCCCCTGTATAGAGTGAATTATCGATTCTCGAGCCATTGATATCAACCAATTCAGCACCACCGCCATGGACAACACCTGGTAACGTCGCACTTAGAAGAAGATATACCTTAAGCAACCTCCTAAGGTATAGGGCTGGGTTTCTTGATAACGTTGTCTCTTCGCACGCTAAGAAGACTCTAAAGGTAGACCTTAACTGAAGATGTACCGTTTCTAGGCGTGTTCCCCGAACTATACCTTATGAGGTTGCTTAAGGTATATCTTCTTAAGTGCGACGTTACCAGGTGCTGTCCATGGCGGCGGTGCTGAATTGGTTGATATTGATGGCTCGAGAATCGATAATTCACTCTATACAGGGGCTGCTTCACTGCATTATGTGAGAAATCAGTGTTCTTTATAAAAAGAAGTACTTCAGAAGTAGAAATTGCATTTATCAGGACTCATGGGATGTTATAAAAGTAATCCAAATTGCAAACTAAATCTATATTGTAATTTATCTACATTCTGGGGGCGTGGAGCCCCCATCAGCGTGAGTTTAAGGTGACCGTTATTTAGATAGCATTATTAGGTATAGCGTTTATATGTTTTTTTTTTTTTTTTTTTTTTTAAATATTCACAAACTTGTTAACTATATCATGAATTTTATGACATATTCCAATTGTAAAATATGTGGAAGTGAATGTGTTTTGTTGCGCTATTAGTTTGCACGGCAGTTAGAGCTGTCGGATATATGAAATCTTCCCCGAAATACATAAAATTATGTGGCCGGTGAACTGGGAGAAGAATAGAGTAAATTTTATTGTTTCTTAAACAATGTGTATCTGATATGAATAAAACACTTTGTCAAATTATAATTGAAAGGGCTATTGTTGCAGCTTCCGCAGACATCAGTGTAATTTGAATTTAACAAACTATAAATGTCTTTTTTTATGCAGTAGCCTACTTAATTCAAATGTGTATTTAAATGTCTGAAACCTAAAATAAAGCGCGATGAGGTTAAAAACAGCGAATGGTTGTGATAACGTTACATGACAAGCGCAGAGCGTGTGTCTGTCTCTGGTTCAGTGCCAAAGCACATTTGAATTTAGCAGTGAATTTTTTGCATTTTATTCTTTTGCCATAAACCTAATCGAACACTGGGTGTATGACAGCTTCAGAATTATATTCGTATTGACTGTCAACAGTGATATGGTATAGTTAAGAGTGCTCTAGACCAACCTTACGAAAGTATGACTTACAGAAGGTATACTTAACTAAGAACGTTTCGGGAAACACATATATTTACGTTAAGGTACAGCTTAAGGTATAATTTAAGAATGACGTAGAGTTAAGAAGGTTTTGGGAAACCCAGCCCAGTTCACTTAGAAAAGGTATATCTTCAGTTAAGGTATACCTTTAGAGTCTTCGTAGCGCACTAAGAGACAACGTTTTCAGGAAATCCAGCCCATATTAACAGTTAGTATCCATCAGTATTAAGAACATAGTAAAAGGGCTATGTAATAATTTCAAATTTTTACATTTTTTTTTACACTTTTGACAACCTAAAGGATTGTTTTTTTTTTTTATCATTCTGGCAAAGACTTTAGTCCAGTTATATGTTTTTATTGAAACAAATTTGTTTATAATGTTTGGAATTAAAAATTTATTTATTTATTTTTTTGGCAAAGACTTTTGTTATTGTGGTGATATTTTATGTGGTTGATTAAATGTTTCCATCATATATACATTATAAGCATATATAATATAAATATTTGTAAGTATATTTAAAGGGTTAGTTCACCCAAAAATGAAAAACTTGTCATCAATTACTCACCCTCATGTCGTTCCAAACCCGACTTTCATTCATCTTCGAAACACAAATTAAGATATATTAAATTAAATCTGAGAGATTTCTGTCCCTCCATTGACAGTTACACAACTACCACTTTGACTTTTCAAAGATTAACGAAAGTCTTATGGTTTGGAACGACATGAAGATGAGCAAATGATGATTTTTTTTTTTTTTTTTTTTACATTTTTGGGTGAACTAACCCTTTAAATAATAAAAATCCTTAAGTGTCAAACTCTCTGAGGCTTATTTTATATTAATATAAATGTATAAAAATGTAAACAAAATAAAAGAAAGCGGATAGGAAAGGCAATTATGACAATTATATTTAATATTTAATAAATAGATTAAGATAAGCTAAGAAATATGTTATTAACTTCAGTCAGTGAATCACATATACAACAACAAAAAAAGTCATACGTTAGTGGCTTTCTGTCATACACAGTCTTATGTTATCCAATGATAACACACGTCTGGATAAAAAGTAGTTCTATTCTTTTCCTCTGTCTAAGTTTTCTTTGTATAGGAGACAAACAAACTTTACCTCATCTTACCCTTCTCTCCTCTTTATATAAAAGGTACATATAAGACAACAGTGAAAGGTAGATGGGACATATTCTATTGCTGGAGCAAGAGGGAAGAGTGCAAATAAAAGAATGAGAAAGAACACGTTTAATATTGATGTGGGAATCTGGGATGTTGGGAATCTGACATCATAAGATAAACCAGAGTGCAGGAGAGATGGGAGGGGAATGACAGGATGAGAGGATAGAGTGAACCTGAAATGGATGACAGCAGGAAAAAAAAGAGAGACAGCTATTCTAGGATATTTTTACAGACACAAAGTTTCCCAATCTCTCAGCAAGCCGTGACATGCGCACACACGCAAGTACACGCATAAATCACAAAACTCTTCCAAAACGCAAATCTAAAATAGCAAGACATGCCACAAACATGTCGGAAAAGTTGAACTGAAACTTCCTCAGCTCATTTCTATAGTCTGCACTCCCATCCACTGTCAGGTTCCTCTTGATTAAAATGCAACAAACTGAGCGAAATTAATTATTTAACGGTTAGGTTTTAAACAGCTCTGTCTTAAATCGATTCCTTACATTTACTGAGCACACTTCAAAAGAGTGCACATGAATCATTAATGCATTAATAAGTCAAAGAAGCAGCTTCATAATGGCATCATAGTTCTGATGCTTCCCGTCAGCTTGGCGATTCAGTGTACGCTGTCATAAAAGTCTTAAATAGTTTATTTGTAAGAATCAGTTTTATTGTAAGTTATTATGACCCAAACCTGCTTTACCCTAGTAGGATATTCTTGTTGGCTCTTGTTTTGAGGTTTGAAGGTTAATGTAAATGTTGAGCCTTTTATTAACCAGTCATTTGTCTCTCACTTCAGAGGTAGTTTATGGTTATGGTTAAGGGTGTTGACGGAGTTTGGCCTATGATTATTTGGTAAGAAGGTTGTTCCAGGACAAACAAACAATCTCAATCTGGGAATTTGTCCTACCTGACACACTGCAAAATGTTCAGTGTGAAATTAAATATTAAGTTTGAACAGCTCACGAAATATAAAAATACAGTATAATTTCATCCACACCTATCATGAGTCATACTACTGACATTGCCTGAACTGTCTAATATATAAATGTGTATTGATAGAACATAATGTTATGAAAAAATTAAGGCTGTCAAACGATTAATCACGATTAATCGCATACAAAACAAAAGATTGAGTTTGCATAATATATGTGTGAGTACTGTGTGTAATTAATATGTATATATAAATACACACAAATTAATGTATATATTTAAGAGAAATATGTTATTTATGTACAACATATTTGTATTTATATATAATATAAATTATATAAAAATATAAATAAATACATATACTTGTAAATATTTTTCAAATATATACATGAAGGTGTTTGTATTTATACATATACATAATAATTACACACAGTACACCCACATATATTAGGCATATATTAACTTAAACTTTTATTTTATATGTGATTAATCGGGATTAATCGTTTGACAGCCCTAGAAAAAATCTAGACAATTAATGGAATTGTATCCCATAATGCATTTGCTACACTGAAGTCTATCAAGAGTATTGTTGAATATATTAAAACAAATCTTTTAATATATGCTAACATTATCATTTAATGAGGCAGCATATTTATTAAAATATTAGTTTTTAATATTAAAGGTGCCCTAGAACTTTTTTTTTAAAAGATGTAATATAAGTCTAAGGTGTCCCCTGAATGTGTCTGTGAAGTTTCAGCTCAAAGAGCTGAAAAAAAAAAAAAAAGCCCCATAGATTTTTTTTAATTCATTTTTTTTAACTGCCTATTTTGGGGCATCATTATAAATGAGCCGATTCAGGGCTGCTGGCCCTTTAATTGCTCGTGCTCTCCGTCCACGGAGCTCGCGCTTGCCTTAAACAACATAAAAAAAAGTTCAAACAGCTAATATAACCCTCAAAATGGATCTTTACAAAGTGTTCGTCATGCAGCATGTCTAATCGCGTAAGTACAGTGTTTATTTGAATGTTTACATTTGGTTATGAATGAGTTTGATAGTGCTCCATGGCTAAAGCTAACATTACACACTGTTGGAGAGATTTATAAAGAATGAAGTTGTGTTTATGAATTATACAGACTGCAAGTGTTTAAAAATGAAAATAGCGACGGCTCTTGTCTCCGTGAATACAGTAAGAAACGATGGTAACTTTAACCACATTTAACAGTACATTAGCATCATGCTAACGAAACATTTAGAAAGATAATTTACAAATATCACTAAAAATATCATGATATCATGGATCATGTCAGTTATTATTGCTCCATCTTTCATTTTTCGCTGTTGTTATTGCTTGCTTACCTAGTCTGATGATTCAGCTGTGCACAGATCCAGACGTTAATACTGGCTGCCCTTGTCAAATGCCTTTCATAATGTTGGGAACATGGGCTGGCATATGCAAATATTGGGGCGTACACCCCAACTGTTACATAACAATCGGTATTATGTTGAGATTCGCCTGTTCTTCGGAGGTCTTTTAAACAAATGAGATTTATATAAGAAGGAGGAAACAATGGAGTTTGAGACTCACTGTATGTCATTTACATGTACTGAACTCTTGTTATTTAACTATGCCGAGGTAAATTCAATTTTTGAATCAAGGGCACCTTTAACATTTTTTAAAATGTAACCACAAATGTTATATACAAATCAAACTTTCAGAAGCACAGGACCAACCTACAAAGTCTGTCCCGAATACCCAAGTGCATGAGGGTTAAAAAACTTGTGGTACCAACATCAGTCACTACCAAAGGATATTTCTGCCAAGATTATGACTGGCATCAATTCTGTGGCCTGCACTAATCCAGATGCTGCAGAAAACACACACATACACAAAAGCTTCATTGCCACTCTCACAAGCTGTCTTTGCCAACTTCAAATTGAGATCACAATTAAGCTCATCAACTTATTGTCTTTGGTTGACCTAAAATGCCTTAGATGAACTGAAGTGGTAGAATCTCTAATTTGAATTAATTAATCAGCTTCAGCCTAATAAGTAACCAGATATGCTCCGATCCACCGAGCTAGTAATCAGACAAAGTAATCAGAGCGTAGAAAGATACAGTTTCTTCAAGGAAAGTGCATTCTACTGACTTTTCCTCCACAGAAATTTAATCAGTGCCCTTAAGACGTAATGGAGAGATGTATAATTCACTTGCTCAGTACAGGTGTGCAGTATAAATGGACAGTTTCATAAGACAGAATTGCCTTTAACTGCAGGCAATGTTTAAATAAAAGTTCCCCCTCCTTCATATAATGTTAGAGAGTTTATTATAAAAACAATTTTTGAAATGTAATATTTAGCGGCTCCTTTTGCTGGAGGCAACACTATGTGACAATGGAAAGAAATTAATCAAAGACTGCTGAATATATAACACTATCTGCTACATGACAGAAACTAATGGAAATGGCCTTTATTTGATTAAGTTACTACTATAAAGGTAGATATTTAATAATAGAATATATATATGTAAAAACAAAAAACATCTGATTAACAATCATGCCGATCTTCATTCGATTCATATCCACTGTACATGACATTACAATACACTTTAACAAAATGTTGCATCGAGGCAATAAAGATATTTAGACAATGCCTCCTCCTGAATTAACAGTTAATTTAGATGAAATGTTTGAAATGGAAGTTTACTCGCTAACAAATGTTAATTATAAGTCATTATTAGTGTTCTCTTATATGCATCATGTGTTGACAAAGTAAAGAAAATGTAATTGTTACTCATTGTGCAACAGAGGGTTAACACAGATAATAATAATTCCAAATGTTTCCTCAAAACTACACTAAGTTCATGGTGTTTAGATCCTCATAAAAGAACAGTGAGAGGGAGAAAGGGACTGATAAGCAGAGTTAATCAGATTGACTGGTTTTTATTCAGAATGCAGAGAGAGCAAATTATATTTAAGGATTGCAACCACAGCTGTGCTTCATTTCATTACATGCACATATGCAGGCGCCCCTCTGGTGAGGGATAAAAACAAACATCCATGACAAGACAAGTGTATGCTTATCACTCATCCTTTATTTCTTTTTACCTTCAAACTCACTGTCCTCTTTTGGGTTCTTACATTATCTCTTCTTATCCTTCACTCTTTCATCTGAATCTGAATGTTTTCTTTTACTCTCCTCTCTTCTCGCGACTCTCTGCTGACATTGAGGGCCGATCAGGGAGAAGATAGAGTGACAGAGATGCATGTTAATGACCCGAAAGCACTGATCGATTCCTCACAGGGGAGAGATAGAGAGAGAGGGAAAGAGGGAGAAAAGAGTGAGAGTGGTGGAGGGAAGGAGGAGGGGACCTGTTGAAATGCTGACAAATAGCTGAAGACATCTGGGCAGGCAAGAAGACGAACATGCCCCCAGAGAATGACAGAGAGAGAGGGACAAAGAAAGAAAGAGACAGCCATTTCTAGAGTTTTGTTAGCAACATGTTTCTTACATACTAATCTATCTACAGTGCACAGCATAAATGAGTACACCCCCTCTGAACAAATACAAAAGATGTATTTTCTTTATGATCACTAATACAATTCATGGAAAGATGGCAAAACTAAAATGTATTAAACATATACATAATAAAAACAGAGAAATATATCTCATTAATAACCCTAGATTTAATTAAACAAATGTATAATATTCTAGTACATATGCCCTCCATAATTTTGAATATACTACTCTGACCCTTCTTGGCACGGAGTGTACAAGTTCATGACAAATTGTCACATCTGTCCTGTTTAACTCCTGGATGATGAGCTCCTTAAATGCCCTGATCTTTAATGGGGAGTGCTGCTCAACTCTTCTCTACTGAATCCCCTACAGGTGCTCAAGAGTGTTAAGATTGAGTGCAATACATGTCCACAGAAGGTTTTTCACCTTGGGAGAATGCATATCCTCATTGTCATGTTGAAAAATGCCCAACAATGCAGGGAATAAGGAAAGGGTAACATCTTCTGTTTCAAGTTTGTGTAGTAAATTACACAGTGGTGTGTGAATTCATGACAGCATTGATAAAGCACAACTCCCTCACTCCTTCAGCACTCATACATCCCTATATAAGAGCTTTACTACCACTGAACTTTACTGTGAGAACCAGGCACTTCTCACTGCGCTCCTCCTCTAGCAACACCATAACATTTTGGATTAATTTAGTCTCATGAGACCAGAGTATTGATTCCCAGAATCTATATTTTGTAAATATGGGCTTTGGAAATGGCTAACTGACTTTATTGTGCTTTGGTTACAGTAGGTAGTTCCAGTGAGAACAACAACCATGCATGTCATTTCTGCAGGCTGCATCTTACTCTGTGAGATAAATAGTCACTCTTTTCATAGCTTTTGCTGGCTCTGAGACACTAGCTTGGTATTTCTCCTGCTCTTTGTCTAGCAAAAAAATCCCTCATCAATAAATGAAAGCTTAAAATGAAGGCCTGATTATTTCAGGAGCCTTGTCACAAGTCCATTGTTTTTGAATTTCTGTGTTACCTTTGCTATATTTTCACACTTAAAACAATGATTTAGTAATCCTCTTGTAGCACTGTCCTCTTTTGTGCTAAGAAATAAGTCTCCTGACAGTTCTCTCCCAAGTGGTTCCATTGTTCCATCTATCTATCTATCTATCTGGTTTACCTCAGTTAGTTCATGTTAGGTCTGTGTTTAATGACTTTCTAAAGCCAAAAAGCTCAACACAGTCTGTTGTGGATCAAATCTGCTTTTCAAAGGCAGACTGTGTGCATATGTGTACATGTGTGTGCCTGCGCCAGGGGAACCGGGAAAGGCTCCACATGTAATATTTATTGGACATGAAATCATTGCTTATTCCTGAGGCCATAAGAAAAAAAGAGCATGCACATATACATGCCCACTAATCTACATCAGTAAAGACTTATTCTCAGCAATAGCACTATTCAGGGATATCATGCAAAAAACGAGCACCATTGACAAAATTAGCTCACTTGATGCCCAAGATGACATAAGTCATTGGCCGCATTTACACTGCAAGTCTTAATGCACGGATCCGATCTTTTGACCATATCCGATTTTTTATTTCTTTTAAAAGGACCTGTATCGGATGTCTCCTTTTTACACTGCACTTGGTGAAACGTACAAAAAATAGCCTATATGACATCACAAATCAATTTCAATGGTACATTGAGCTTAATTTATTGACATGAATTCATATAGAAACCCTTTTAATGCAATAGTTACATCCCTACATAAAAATAATACAAATTTTTCATGACAGTATACATATGCAGCTCCGCTGCAGCGTGCAAGTTGAATTATACTCGGTTACTGGTAGGTATTCACAGCTTTTTTTGTCATTAAAACCAATGCGTTCATCAGTGATTGTATATCAAGGGCAGCTGCAAGTTTGTGTGCTTTTTATTTTGTGGTTTCAATGGAACGAATAGTTAGAGTCTCCACAACGGGACTGAAGCGCGCGTCTGTGCACGAGCCGTCGTCACGGACAACAGCGGCAACGAGCCCTCAGTGTGATTTCAAGAGCAACACATTTCAACGTCAGATCGCCTTTTATTTAACATAAACAAATGAAATGAATAATCTGACAGTCAAATAGAGACGCTCCGTTTGTTAAAGGTATGTCTGTACTGCGAAATGTTACAAAACCATCACTTTTCAATGACCCAGGAGTCACATCAGGGGAATATCCGATCTGGCCGCTTACACTGCAGGCGCAAACGCACGTATCCGATTCATATCTGATTTATAACCACATATGAATGAGGCCTGAAACCGATCTGTGAAAATCGGAATCAATGCGCTTTTTTCCTGCTTACACGGTCGTGACTCATATCCGATCTGTGCCACATGGGAGGAAAAAATCGGATTTGGGTCACTTGAACCATGCAGTGTAAATGGGGCCATTAAGTCTAGTTGGTCTGGTTGTATGGTTTTTGTTTAAATGAGACCTATTAAGCAAAATTCACTTTTATAAGGTGTTTGAACACAGATGTGTGTCCACAGTGTGTAAACAACCAGCCTATAATGGTAAAAATCCACCCACTTCTTTTTTAATAATCCCCATAAATCATAAACAATCTCTCCAAACACGCAGTTCCAGATTTTCCCCTACTCTTACGTAAGAGTAGGGAAACAGGGGCACGTGAAGGTTGGGGGTGCTGTGTGTGCAGGTGGGGGCTTTATTAAAAAAAACATTAAGAAACAATACTGAGTATATACATTTCACGAAACAACAAGCATATCGCTGAGAAAAAAAGAAAAGAAAATCACTGAGAACACTGCATAGCCCATACACCAGGACATTTGACTGCACAAACACATTAGCCTAAGCGTTTAAACAAATAAGTATAAAACGTTTTTTTTTTCCCAGTACATCAATGAGATTTCCATGCTCCACTTTTAAGTTACGTGTCGCCTAGCCACAACCTACAGATCCCAGCATAAACGTTGATACATTATGTAATATTTGTTATTTAAGTATCAACAACATTCAGAAACATAAAAGCAAGCATAGGCAGTGCTGCGTGCATGATTTGGCATGGCAGAATGCGCGCAACGAGCGCTTCCATTATAATCACTAAAAAGATGAAAGTTTGACGTGACCTCACAATGCTTCAATGACTGCACAATGAATAATAATGTCTACACTTTGTTTTAATCAGAGGATTTGCTAGCATGCAAAGCATTCAGCGCTGAACAAAAACTCCAACATTTTGAGTGGTGAGTGGATCCTAACATCTCACTCCAAGCATTCCAGAAATCAATAGATTTGTCTGTGATTGGCTACATTGCAAAAACACATTATTAGAAACTCTGCCTATGCTTAAACCCGTAAAGCATTTTTATTTGATCTTAGTTGTTCTTTAAAAAAAACAACAACATTATAGCCCATTTAAAGTGTTTATTACAAACAAATTATTAAATGATAAAAAATGAATAAATGTAACTGAACAAAAATTTGCGCTGCATTTACTTTCCTGTGAAAACAGGGGGTGCAGCACTCCCAGCACCCCCGCTTCCCGCTCCCCTGTAGGGAAACCCCGCCCATGACTGGTGATGATCTGACCTGTTCACATACTGCCCTGAGAGAGCCGCAGCAGTCCGCCATTTCTGTTTACTCGCTGAAGCAGCTGGAGATATACAAACTCTGCAGCAAAAAACATTACAAATGTTCTGTTATTGGATGTACAAATGACCATAAATCTCCATAGACTTTCTGCATCTGAGCCACTGAGGACACCGTGGTTGAATTTCAATTATGAAGAAAATGTGCCGAAGAAAGTCGGTAAAGTGTGATACATTTGCATAAATCATTTCAAGCCAGACTGCTTCACAAACAAGGGTCAGTTCAATGCTGGATTTGCCCAAAAGATTGACATGACGGCACATGCTAGTCGATGAGTTGAATCAACTCCACAGCAACTACATACATTTATCCACTAAACGTTCAGAAATGTCCAGTTGCATTCTAAAAGTTGTTACTTCTTCCTGAGTCTCTCCACCACTGTCCGACTCCCGTTTGAACAATGTAAGGCTGAACACCGTTACTCAATATTATCATTTTGGCTGCATAAGATTCTCCAGCTTGTTGTTTTTGAGTATCCAAAGTGCGAACTGTTAAAGCTCCGCCCTCTTCTGGAAAGGGGGCTGGGAGCAGCAGCTCATTTGCATTTAAAGGGGCACACACAAAAATGGTGTGTTTTTGCTCACACCCAAATAGAGGCAAATTTGACAAGCTATAATAAATGATCTGTGGGGTATTTTGAGTGGAAACTTCACAAACACATTCAGGGGATACCAGAGACTCACATATTACATCATGTGAAAAGAGGCTTAATGGGTCCCCTTTTTTTAAATAAACCCTTTTTAGATGCCACAATAAACTAAACAGCAAGTGATTACATGCATGTTCTTATGGAAAACAGCAGATCTGGTATGTGAGTTTCATGCATTATAAGGGTTACATGTGAAAAAACTATCAACTACTTGAGAAAGACTTGTCTGGACTGACCAAATGTCAATGTGTAATTTCTGCCACAACGTTTTATACTTTTTAACCTAGAATAATCATGCAACTAAATTATCAAAAGATACAAAACTAAGGAGGCACATATCTACTCAGTTTGAATAGACTTGACTCTTCTGATGCTGTTACTATTATGTTGTGTTTACAGATGTAGATGTGCGAATTTTCTTAAACTTTTCTTCAGGAATCAGAGATGTATAGCTGCAACCAAAAACACTCCACCTGAACTGAGAAGCAGGAAATGGCAGCTATGCATTATTATGTGTATGTTTTCAAGTGAACTTGCTGACACAGAGCATCGCTACAAACCTGACGTCAACACACCTGCCCAAAATGTTCAAAGCACCTCCCAGCTCTTTTTTGGGTAAGATCTGGATTAGAACGAGCATAAACCATGATACAGATGCAGAGAGGATGAGCCCGCATAGATAAGCCATGGTTTTTTCTTTTATGCAGAGTGAAAACAGGGGCAAATGCTAACGTTTGTAGATTTGTATTTATATAAAAACAGCAGAGGGGGGAATAAGAGGGATAAGAGGACAAAAATAAAGGTGGAGAGAAAAGTAAGGATGGCAAAAAGAAATAATCCCACACAAATGCCAAACATATTGTTGTCACAGCAACACGGCTTTCTGTTTCCCCTCCTTCTTACCACCCTCTTTCTGTCTATCTTTCTCTATCCATGTATATTTACACTGGCATCTTATCAAAATAGCACAACTTTATTTAACCAAACTATAACCTACTCTGTTGTGCCAGAGCTGTGATCATATACATAAGTTTTTATGCCATGCAAACTTAAAATTTCTTTTTGCCATGAATTTACATTGTTCTTACAAATTCTGCTGATATAAATATGTCAGCCGGCTAACATAGATAATGTTTCATCAAAATTGAGAATTATCTCTTTATCATACAAATATAATTCATTTTAGTAAGTCTGCTTATTTCAGACTTTCATTTTAATGAAGTGGTAAAAAAAATAAATGTATTGATTAAATTGGAATTTTACATAATCTTTCTCTAGCAAAATAAAATAATTAATTTAACACCGTTATTATGCTATATAGTTTTATATAACACACTACATACATATTTACTATGTTATATAGTTATATATATATATATATATATATATATATATATATATATATATATATATATATTATTTTATTTTATATTAGTAAATGTATGCATATACTAAGAATGATGCCCTAACTGATATCCTTTGTTTGTTTTTCCTTAGTAAATTTGGCTATTTTAAACTGAATCATATCTAATAATTATATAATTTAAAAGATAATGTTACCTTATCTTTAATGTAGTTAGATACATTTTGTTATTTATTAACTATTTTTCTTAAGAGTAGCTTGTCTGTTCTTTAAATAATGCGTAGCTTGTTTCTTGGCATGTAGCTTCCCCAACAAACCTCATAATGTGTCAAGTACGTGAGGACACACATGTGAGCGTGTTGTTGATGTAAGCATGCGGCTGAAAATGAAGACAGCTGCTTAGCAACCTACGTAAGGCCTTTAACGGAAACACATACACCAGCTCCATCTTACTCAGAGCAGAAATATCATTGGATCAATACTTTCTGAAAATAGGTCTGGTGTGTGAGTTTTTCTCTGGTTGTTCTGTGTTTGACCTCCTGAATCTCAGATTTAACACCGTACTGATGCTTCAGTTTCAATCTGCTCTAAAAGTGTCAGGTTCACGTGACTTTCAAACTACCAAAATCCTTGCAGTGTTCACATTATACAGCATTCTTTAAATCTGTCATCTTGTTAGCATTGCAGAGCACATACTACACAATCAAGCACTGACGAGGTCCACAAATTACAAAATCTCTGACCTGCAGCTTTTCCAGATAAGCAGTCTGTTTACCTATCAAACTACACAAGAAAGTGCCACAGAACTTGGGACTTTGCCAGAAATACAGTCTAAGGAGCAGGTGGTTGTCCAAGTTGGTGTGGCACTTCTTTTTTCTTTTGCATTTATTTAGATTAGACAGGAAAGAGAGGGGGATGGGATTGGAAAGGACAACAAGCAGGTACTCGAACCGACGTTCAACTGTGCCACATCTTGGAGCGCTGACTGCAAGGCTATCCAAAAAACAGTTAGTTCTACATTTAAGCTAGTCTTATTCACAAACAGCCTGAACCGCCCACATTCTGATGCATATTGCACACAAAACTGGAAAGCACTTGCTCAATCTGGCAAGCTCTAATCTGACAACTTCCGGACGCAAATGCTCACAGTGTGGTTTATCAGTCCTCGGGGACACAAAGTCATGTTAACAAGGAACTGGTTGATACAATGAGCACTTGAGGGCAGAATTTGAGATGACTGTGCAAAGTCCATACATATTTTCTGCTACTTTTCTGTATATGGTTTTCAACAGTTTGTAGAGATTGATGCACATCAGAAAAATCTGCTCCTAAAGAGCAATAAAAAAAAAAAAAAATGGCAGTTGGTTCACATGTCAGACAAAAGGTCTCTTCCAATCTAAGTGGCTGTTTCCTGGTGCAGCTGCACTGTGGACCACACATTATGGCGTTTAGTCAAAGGTCTTGATACACAAGACCATTCCAATTCCACTTTAAACTGCTCTGGTTTTCACAACAAAAAAGGAGAATAAATGGGAATTCACAAGGAATATTCTGTAAATACATTTCTACATAAGTCCTGTGGGCCTCAGAAGCTCTTGTAAAAAAAATCAATGTAAAAGTCTAAATCCTTTCAATTTCAATATCTTTGTTTTATTTTGTCCATCTTTTTGCTTGTTGACCTTCTTGACACCATCATGTATTTATGTTTATCAGATCTCTTTAAATCACTTTATCTCACTTAAGAAGTATCTGGAACGGAAATGAGTGGCTGTACTGCTCTTCTTTCTCATTTCCCCTGTTTTCTAACCCATATTTGTGTGTGTGTGTGTGTGTGTGTGTGTGTGTGTGTGTGTGTGTGTGTGTGTGTGTGTGTGTGTGTGTGTGTGTGTGTGTGTGTGTGTGTGAGGGAGGCTTCAGGAGTCACTTTGATTCTGCTCTCTGTCTCTGGCTGAATGTGTGCAGGTATAGCTTTGATATTGTGAATCTGTTCACTGTGATTCTGTCTTACAGTACATGTTGAAGTCAGTGTGCAGCTGAAGAAGTGGCAGCTTTGTCTTTAATCCTCATCTATATGCTGCTTCAAAGCCAAGAATCATACTCACCACACACACATACACAATGACCTGCTGTAAGTGTACTAGGGCTACGAGATATAGCAGTTACATCTCGATATTTATGCATTTGCTTTGAAATGGCAAAAGAGGGATTTGTTTCAGAGAAACCATCATTTCGACCAAACAGCCTTTGTATCCAATTAGATTCAAAATAATTCATGCAAGAAGTCAAACACAATCAAAATCCAGTTAAAAATAATTAAGCCATTCCATGGTTTTCCACAACCATAAGCATAGTAAAGAACTGCAATATTTATTTATTTTAACATTTTCCTATTACTTTTTAATACATTAAAAATGCTACACAGTGACCTCAGTGAACATTTTTGAGTGATAACGCTAATTAATTACCGAATTTATTCATTGAAATGGATAGTTTGATTCACCTAAATGTACTGAAGCAAACAGGAAGTGTAAATCTCAAAGCGCAGATGAGCAGCTGATAGCCATTGTTATGTTTTATTTGTGGTACTTTACACTACCATTCAAAAGATTGGGGTCAAAAGATTTTTTTTTAAGTCACAATGAAATCAAAATGGACAATTTTTGTTTTTTTATGGAATATTGCAGTAAGTATTATAAATGATTTATTCGTACACATCATTATTTTTTTTTAATTCATGTGCTCTCGGAATCTTTAATCAAAATAACTTCCCCTTCCTCTTGCAACAACATCTCTTCTCTTCTCTTCTCTGATGATGACGTGTTTACTGACGTGAGGGTGGGACAACCTGTCACTCACATGAGATCACAGGAATAGCAAACCACAACCAACCAATCAATTCCTGATTGACCAAATTTAGTCCCACCCTACATTTTTTCTTCTTCCAGAAGCCGTTTAACTTGGATATATACATCACAATAGGTAAGAAGAGACTATCGCAACTTCTGTTTTTAATGCCGATTTTAATACATTTACTCAGCAAGGATTCAGTAAATTAAATAAAAGGGACAGTAAAGACATTTACAATACTACAGATTTTTTTTTTATTTCAAATAAATGCATTTCTTTTGAACTTTCTAATTATCAAAGAATTCTGAAATAATGTATCATGGTTAAGCAGTACAACTGTTTTCAACAATGATAATAAAAAATAAATGTTACTAAATCAGCATATTAGAATGATTTCTGAAGGATCATGTGACACTGAAAATTGCAGTAATTCAGCTTTGCCATTTTGAAAACACATTCAAAAAGAAAACAATGATTTTAAATTGCAATGATATTTCACAATATTACTGTTTTTACTCTAATTTGATTAAATAAATTCAGCCTTTGTGAGCATAAGATTCTTGTTTCAAAACCATTAAAAATCTTACTGACCCCAACCTTTTGAATGCCATGCCAAAATGAATAGAAAAATCACTGCAATATATTGCCCAAGTGTACATAATGAAATTCATAAATACTTCATAAATACTGCAGTTCAAGCTAGGTGAGTTCAGTACTACACATGCTGTCACACAATGGCCTTACACACACGACCATACAAATGCAAAGTTCCACCTACACACATCTGTACTTAAATGTCCTGTTACACAGCCACCAACACAAGGTCACTTTAACTGCAATTTCAGCAGAATCTCTGCTTGGGGAATCCACACACACACACACACACACATAAAGTGAGGGTAAATCCCATTTGTGTTTGTGAGTGTGTGCAAGTGTGCATCGAGTCATTTATCACTAGTGTCCCCTGTTTTTTCAGCCTGCCCCATGGGTTGATGGGAGATATGGCAACCAGTCACTAAGAGTGACATTCTAATCTACAACACCTATATCTAGAGCACACAGGGTTCCTTTCTGTCTCGCTCTCCCTCTTGTTTTCGCTCTCTCATCTTTACACTCTCAACACATATATATGACATGAGCCTATTTATGCCAAAAGTCAAAAAGTAACTGTTGTATAATTGTTAAAGTAATCTAATGGAGAACAAGAATTTTAGTGATATTTTAAAAAACCAGTGGCTCTCGACTGGTTTTGCTTTAGGACCCTGATCAAATGATGTACAAAAACCATGTTTATATTAAATTTAAGTGAACACATATTTAACAAAGTCTGGAATGTATTTTGTTTTTCTCTTTTTTACCTGCTTTTCGAGAATCAGGACATGTCTGCTACTTTCTACCAAGCTTCAGTTTTCTACCAATACTCAGCAAAAACATTGGGAATGTTTTCTTCTCCCTTGTAACATCAATAGCCTAACAATGTGTGATTATATGATTAGTTGCATTTTATTTTTGGTATTTAGCATTGTTTTTGCCTTGTGATCCTAAGAACAGACTTGTGTGCCATTTTTGGGTCGCGACCCACCAGTTGAGACTCACGGGTTTTCCAATGATTAGCTGTTATCTGCCATTTCATTCCACTGGCTTAGTATCAGCCTTTCCTCACACACGGACAAACACACGCACCTGTTCTGGATTCTGACAGCCTGCCATAAACAGTCAGATTCTTCTCTATAACCAACGGTAACAGTGGCTAAAAACAATGGCTGGTGGATCAAAGCCTTCCCACTTCTCTCCCCCATCACTACACGCCATGTTTTTCCCCAGAATCCTCCGGGAATTTTCCGCTGACATTTCCAGCCATGCTCCAGAGCGACTAGCTCTAATTCTCTCCCTGAGCACCCCCTCCAGAATCTCCATCTTACCGCTGGCTCATTTGCCAGGTCTAAATTAGCTCAGACCAATCGGGAAGAATTTGACAGTGCACATTCTTAGCTAACAACATCTGGGGAGGTGTCACGTGCTTAGCCACTAACCTTTCTCAGAGAACATTAGATTCGGAAATTAAATGTGTACCCACGCTAGGTAATGGTACTATGCTGTTTATAGTAGGAAAAGACCCATAAGGAGCAACCATAAAGAATGTGTCATCACTTCCTGTGTCCAAAGTGTTCAATATTTTAAAATAATTGAAGCCAGTCAGATTTAGGTTTGTGAAAAAGATGTCTAAATGTTAGGTACCTCTTTTATAATTCCCCTTATTAAATATGCATATACCTAATTAGTAATTACCAATAGTACCAAAAGTTTCTGGATGGAAACTGTTTCCAATAAAATTATCAGAAAGGTCACTGGAAGATGATCATGAAAGATGCGTGTAGTACAAGCCATTTTAGTTGAGAAAGGGTTGCTAAAAACAACTAAAAGAGGGCATGCAAACCATACAGAATTTGTGAATGATGGGAATATAAAATTTGTTCTAAACCTTCATGCTGTTTTCCATGAAAGTAGAATTTAGATGAACTTTTTAGCAACTCTTTCCATTGAACAACACTAGGCATCAAGTTTCAAAAAGGACCAAAAAAAAAAAAAAAATCATTAAAATTAAAATTGTGAAATTCGCACAATGGAACATTTAAACAATTTTACAGTATAATCACAGAGGCCTCCATTGCTATCCTGGGTGCCATTCGGCAAATCACACTTCAGCCAGTAGGTGGCGGAAATTTTTACTTTTTACTTTGGCTGCATCTGTTCAACTGAAAAATTCTGCCTTCGGAGGACACATTCCAAGGTAGGAAGGCATTAAGGCACGTCCAAATCCAAAGTTAGCTTTACTTCCTAACTCATGAGATGACTTCATCTGATCGCTTTTTGAAGGCAGCATAGATGTATCCTTCGCTGCCTTTGATATCCCCTCTGTTCTTTCTATTCTGTGACAGTTGAGCAAAAAATTAAAGGTGGCATCTGAAAGTTGCGGTTGGTGGTCAGTTTGTGTGTAAATGTACATTTTTGACCATTGTTTTCCACTTTTGATGTCATTTATAGCGAGAAATTACTATTGTAGTAATTAAATATTCGCTTAGTTATCACCAAAGCTTGTTCTATTTTGTTATGCTGCCTCAGAAGCCTGTCCGAAATCAGTTTCATGATGTGCCTTCGTGTACAAATGCTGCCTGCAAAGTCACTGCCTGATTGGGCAGTGAGGCAACAAGTCAGCTGCCTAAGTTTTCGGATGCAGCTACTGATTTGTCAGCCACCTTTAAACAAGTAGAAGTAGAAGAATGTTGAATTTGCACCACCTACTGTACAGGAGAGTGTTGTGCTGCATGGCGTACAGCAGATCAATGGCGACCGCCACAATTTTACTGTACATACTTAAAGGATTAGTTCACTTCAGAATGAAAATTTCCTGAAAAACAGAAGCTATCTGATAGGCTTTTGTGAGGAACAGTCTAAAATTAAATGAAATTAATGAAAATTCACTCATCATTTACTCACCTTCATGTTTACTAATTTCTTCCTTCTTTGGAACACGAAAGTAGATAATTTAATGAATAGCCACTTGGTTGAATTCAGTACAGTGGTACTACATTGTGACTCACTTTAACGCTTAACAAAGCACTTAGAGTGTCAGCAAAAAAAGTAACTGCAGCTTCCTGATCGTTTTCCAAAAGGTTTTAGTGAAAAACAACTCAATATTTAAAGGATTAGTTCACTTCTGAATGAAAATTCCCTGATAATTTACTCACCCCCATGTCATCCAAGATGTTCATGACTTTCTTCAGTTGAAAAGAAATTAAGGTTTTTAAGGAAAACATTCCAGGATTCTTCTCCATAGAGTGGACTTTAGTGGGGTTCACCAGGATGAAGCTCCAAATTGCAGTTTCAGTGCAGCTTCAAAGGGCTCTACATGATCCCAGACAAGAAATAAGAGTCTTATCTAGTGAAACGATCATTTTCTAAAAAAAAAAAAAAAATGTATATACTTTTTAACCACAAATGCTTGTCTTGCACTAGCTCTGCGATCCACACGGATGACGTAATCACGTTACAAAGGTCATGCGTGATCCAGTGTCTACAAAGCGAATGTGCAAAGATTAAGCCAAACGTCGATATCGGATGATTTTGAAGTTGGAGGAGAAAATTAGATGAAGTTTCTCACCCTACTGCGGTACTTCCGCCTACGTCACACGTGACCTTTCAACATAATGTTTGGCGCATCGCAGAGCAGTGCAAGAGAAGCATTTGTGGTTAAGAAGTATATAGTTTTTATTTTTTTTTAAATGACAGATAATTTCGCTAGATAAGACCCTTAGTCCTCGTCTGGGATCGTGTAGAGCTCTTTGAAGCTGCACTAAAACTGCAATTTGGACCTTCAACCCGGTGAACCCCAGTAAAGTCTACTATAAGGAGAATAATCCTGGAAAGTTTTCCTCAAAAACCTTAATTTCTTTTTGACTGAAGAAAGAAAGACATGAACATCTTGGATGACATGGGGGTGAGTAAATTATCAGGGAATTTTCATTCAGAAGTGAACTAATCCTTTAAATATTGAGTTGTTTTTCACTAAAACCTTTTGGAAAACGATCAGGAAGCTGCAGTTACTTTTTTTGCTGACACTCTAAGTGCTTTGTTAAGCGTTAAAGTGAGTCACAATGTAGTACCACTGTACTGAATTCAACCAAGTGGCTATTCATTAAATTATCTACTTTCGTGTTCCAAAGAAGGAAGAAATTAGTAAACATGAAGGTGAGTAAATGATGAGTGAATTTTCATTAATTTCATTTAATTTTAGACTGTTCCTCACAAAAGCCTATCAGATAGCTTCAGAAGACTTGTAATATAGCACACAAGTTGTATGGACTAATTCTATGGTGTTTTCTGTGCTTTGACAGTTTATTCCGAACTTTGGCAAGAGCTGCGTAACAATCCTTCAAAAAACTCTACATTGAGTTCCAAAAAATAAATAAATAACAGCATATACATTTGGAACAAAAATAAATACATCATGACAGAATTTTCATAGGTAAACTGTTCCTTTAAATATTTGACTCTCTCCCCTATTGTATCCATTTCTAATTGTTGCGTAATGTCCGCATTAATTCATATACACACTCATGTGCTTGCACTTGAAACTGAAAGCTCTGGAAGTCATGAAGTCATCTCACAATAGAGCGTGAGCGGCTCTTCAATCTGTTGAACAGCCTCAGAGAGGGGCCAAACGTGGGAACGAGATTATGAATGAGTATGTGAAAGAGAGAATGAACACCATTTTACTGCTCTTGTCCCTCTAAATAGCCTCTTTATACTGACTGAGGCCAACTCAAACACCCACTCCAATTCAGTGACACATACACACAACATCCCCTTCTTGTCCTCACAAAAACATTCGCATAATATATCAGTCGCGAACACCTGCGACTAAAAATCAACCAAATTGACAAATTGATATTTAGTCTTTTTGGTTGATATTTAGTCGCAGATGTTCACGTCTGATTTACTAAATGTGAATGTTTTTTTTACCATTTTCACCAAATGCTGCATCCAAAAATCCCACACAGCTACAGCTCAATTTCTGTCTTTTGTGATTAATTGGAACAGATTGGAAAAAAATCTTGTGGTAACTGTGCTTGTAAAATGTTGAATGTCCCTGGTGATGCATCCTATCACCATTTAAATGCACAAATAATCATTTTATATCTATTTTTACATTTTTTAATTTATTTTATTATATTTTAAATGTACTCAAATTAACACACACATATTCTTCAACCACCTCTTACCTTCACGTCATTCACATTCATTCTCGTCCCTTTCTTCCCCACGAAAATGTCATCTATGTCAACCAGGATGTAGCGTTCCAGAGATCGGGACAGCTTCCTGCCTGTGAGATAAGCGATGGCATCCACCAGTATGAGTCTGTGTAACCAGTAGCTCAGCCCATGTCCAAACAGCACACGCTGCACCCCATCATACAGACCCAAGTCCTGCACGACGGTAGCATGGAGACCCTGGGGACCTGGGATCATCTGGGCTGCCCCACTCTCGCTGGGCCGAGATTTAGCCAATAGGACTGGTTCATACGTGGAGTGATTGAACTGGAACACAGTCCAGTCTTCTCCTGGTAAATGCCCTCGATCCACTTCTGCCCGTGTTATGTAGAGCAAAGGTGAGCGTGGGTTTACGCAACAGTCTCGAAGTGCAACATTCGTTCGCAATGTCAGAGGGAAACCCCTCAGCTGCAGTGCAGGCTGGGAGTTTTCACTTGCACGGTGAAATGCAATGACGCCAACGCTGTATTCGGCACAGTATTTATCCAGCAGGTCGCGGTTCCATGCATCCATCCCGACATACTTAAGAAGGTTCTCGTAGATGACCAGTGCATAGCGCCCACGGCCTTTGTGCGTTAGAGGTGGAATATCACCCTTCCCCGGCGCAATTTCAGCGTGGTAACGGAATTGGTTGGATTCTAGAATGGCGATGATGTCCTGTCCCAGTTGAGAATACTGACTCTCCACAAATACCAGCACCACCGGATCCTTACGTGACGGATCGATTGGTTTTGGCGTCCGAGGTTCTGACTGTCGGATAGGAAGGGCCCGGAGGTCAGCACAGTCTGGACCTATGGCGCGGTCCGCGAGATCCAGTTCTTGGGTGGAGCCTGTGTAAAGGTAGTAGGCGGAGATTAAAACGCTGACCATACAGAAGGTGGCGAGGAGGATGACCAGCCTCCTCAGATTCCTCCGCAGCTTGGTGGCCAGATTCATGGCAAACGGAGCACATGTGTGGGAGTGTGTGTGGGTGGGAGTCTCTGATTGATCACTGAGGCGGGCTAAAGCTGCAAATTGGCTTTTTTGAAAATCATGCTGCAGTCATGTGACCATCTCACAAAACTGGCAAATTCACTTCCAAGACAGGCCGCTTTTGGTTGATAATGAGGCCCAATGTTCAGCCTATGACACCAGCTGTTCCCGAAATGAATCCTTCACCCAACTAGCAACCCTCCATGTCCTGAGGTTTCTCCTGACCCCCAACAAACCTGGAGAGGATACAAATGACAAACGACAAGCAAATTCATGTTTTAGTACAACTTTAAGCATCTCTGAGGTGTGTGTGTTCCCATTACAGAAGTGTTCATCAGGGGTGTGTATGGATGCTCTTGAGGGGCAATTCAGCCGTCAGCCTTCAGGTTGTTTTCAATCAACACTTCACCAGCTGTGGCCAACACTTCCCGTGAGGAGTGTGTGATTGGCTGTATATAAATAGGAAGTTGGAGGCTGAGCCAGTGGGAGCCTAAGGGTGGCTCTAAGGGAGAAATTCATCATTTGTCCAATAGGAATCGACTGTGTCACGCATTTACTGCATGCACATCAGGTAATCTACATGACCACATTTTGTCTTCAGAAAGTTGCTACTGCAGAAAAAGTGAAAGTGTATGCTCTCTTTTTCTTCTTGTAGACAGCCTAACACAGTGGACAAATACAATGAGGATGGTTTGATATTTTCCCATAAACTGCAAATGTAGTACATCCAACAAGTGCACTTGTACACTCTGTGTTTATGTGTGTGTGCAAGACTGTGCATGTCATGGTCGGTGTGATATCGTAGTATGTAATTAAAGAAACATGAATTACACAAGATTGAAATAACAGATTACAGCGTTGCGCTGGAACATCACAGGGGAATTCAAGAAAGTGGGAATGTGAGTCGGGGGATGAATTTCATAGGGCGAGAAAAACAGATTACCAAAAGAGTTCTCCTATTTCTGTATCATAACTCAAGCAAAGGTTTACTTAGAGAGTGGATTAGATTGTGACATGCATTTACATGACATTCTATATCAAAAACGTGCTTATTTTTGTAGGCTATGTGTATATTAATATTTTACTATTCTACCATGTTTACTGAAAACTTAATAATCAACAAGTTTAGTGTACTAAACTTTAATTAAAAAAGTACATTAGTTAATTAACTAATACTTGCTAATACTTTTACAGGTAAACAACCTAGTTGTGTGGACATTTGAAGTGGTCCTCACCATTTTTTTTACAGGCAAATAAATCGGTCAAATCATATTTTGTTTTAAATCTAACGTCAACAATTTTGTATGAGGGTTACGTTTAGTAAATATCATCACCTTCTTATAAAAAAAAACACTGCGTCTGAGATGTCCTCACTAATATTGTGAGCGCGCGCGTGTGCGTATTTCCCCGCGAGGCGGCGCATTCTTTAAAAAGGGAAACATCGCCAGAGATTTTGCCTATTTTAACTTGCATTAAAACTAATAATTCTAAATATGGATACCCAAGACATGTCTTTTCTCAGTCCTGTCATGTTTAACAGACTACATTAATAGTACATTTTGGTTAAAAAACCAAAAAAGCTACAGTTTCTGTTTAAGATTAACAGTTTTATGTCAAAGATAACCTGAGGCAAAGTCTAAAACAAAAAGAGAAAATGAAAGTCGAATATTTAGAAACAAACAAACATAGGCTGAAGTAGCCTAAGTAGGCTAGATTTAACCTCAACACACGCAAGGACTCTAAAAAGATCACTATGAGTGTTATTGTTTACGATGTGCTGTCAGCTAGAAAATTATTTTAGAAAATGTTTTCAAATACTTTTCAATTAGCCCAAGAGATAGGCTATTCAATGGAGACAAACGTGCACATGTGCATGTGTTATGGGTGCGCATTAACGGTCGCTCTTCAAACTAAACCGTTATCAATCACGCTTTAAGAACTGATTTTGCTCAAGAGAAATTGTATTAAAATAAAAGACCGTTAAAGGCGTTAAATACAACGCGAGCGAAATTAAACGCACAGCATCTCCGGTCCGGTAATGTGACATTCCAGCACAGCATATCTCTAAATCTTACACACACGCACACAGAGATGTTCAGCACCCCAATCAGCACAAAGTTACAACACTAAACGTAAGTCAAAATAAACCGCACTTTCGCCATCTCCGGCCAACGAGCTTTCTTACCTTGAGCCGAACCTGAAGCTGAGCGGGAAGCTGTCACACCAGAGCCGCCTCTCTCCGGAACACCAGCTCCTTACAGCTCTGAACCCGAGCGCCCAATCTCATTCACTGATTCAGAGGCAGCCATCTGGAATGATGCGGGGACCGGTTCGCTATTCTCTCCGCGCCCTCTTCTCCTTTCTCCCTTTCTCTCACTGCGACACGGATTAAAGGAGCGCGGGGGGAAGACAGGTCTGGAGACAGGAGGAGAGACAGGACTGGAGACAGGAAAAGCGCTCAAAAGACGAACTGAAGAATATCCCGAGAGGAGCGCTGAGACCCTCCACTGTCAGCAGTGACTGAATAGTGCCGCTGCCGCTCTCTGCGCTTTAGCTCACCAACATAGAGAGAGCGAGCGAGAGAGAGAGAGAGATGCTCAGAGTGATTGGCAATTTATATGGTATGGCAAGTATAAATAGGCTACATGGAAAGTGTGACAAATGCTTATAATTTTTATCACGGTATCTCTAATTACTAATTATTTTCTTCGTTTAATAATAATAATCACAACAATATAGGCTAGTAGTAGGCCTATTGTTTAAATTCACAATGTAGTCTACAAGCAGCTCCGCAAAGCAATACTCCATTAGCCTACATGTAATCCCACTTTTTACAAATTTGCTTTACTCAGTGTTTGTAAAAATATCAGTCATTTTAACAGAGGAAAACAACAGTACAGTAGCTAAAAACCTGCTGTAAGTTACCTCACCATATAAGCCTACTTAAAAATTTAAAAGACAATACATGTTATTTTACTGTAAAAAAACCCGAAAAAAGCAAAATTACGTTTTTGACAAGCAAAATGTATTGCCTTATAGTATGGGGAAATGAATGAATGCATGAATAATCAAATTTTTGGGGGGGATTTTTCATTTAGAATCTATTTTTGTATTCAGTTACGGACAATATAGTGTTTATGCATCAATTTATGCTTTGTGTTTATCGTCATGTGTCAATTTTATATTCTGATGGTATTTTGTGTTTGTAACATTGTGATTTTTCATTTTATTACTGACTGCGGTTTCAGAAGAGACCAATTTTGATGAATTTTCAGGCATCATATTCTATTGTCACACCTATATTGTTATCAATGCAGTAACAGATTTTAATGTCTCAAAGATGTTGATTTTTTAACATTAATTTAATAAAAAAAAAAAAAGTGGAAAAAAGGGGTCACTAAGGCATCCTGTAACATTTGTTACAGCTGCCGGTTTTTAACATAAATAAAAAAAAATTCAAAAAAGGTGTCCAAAAAAGTGTAAAGAATAAGAAGAAAAGAAAAGAAAAAAAATCCCCAGTTGCAGGTAGCCTACTTAAACCCTAACATCATACTTCTCCGCATAATTCCAGTGCTCAGTCTGGTCTCCATGAGTGGGATTTTCTGTACTGCTTTTCGTAAATCAAAACGGTTTGAGGGTTTAACTCAAAATAAAACAGGACAGTGCTGACTACTGCGGAAATGCTAAAGGCAATGTGGAGCAAACTGTTCTGCAGAATTAACTACAACTGTAAAAAAAAAAAAGACTGATGTGATTCTAAACAGTATGAAGGGGGGTGCAGTTTTGGTTGATGATAAGGGCATTTTAAAATGACAATGTACTGTAAGAGGAAGTGAAAACTATCAACAACATACAGTAGGAGCTCATTAGAGACATGCTCAAACATGAGTGCCTACACTCAACCATTTAAAACACTGTGAGAGTGATTTGATTAGAACAAACCAACACTCACTGCATGCAAACATACACACACGCTCAAAGTTAAACAGCTATTTAAAGCAGGATGAGAGCTTCAGTTGGGTGGCCTGCAAGTCTGATGAGTTGATACAGACAGGAGCCAAAGAATCTTTCTCTCTCACACACAGACACAGTTCTTAGATACTCTGAAGAGGCAGCATTAGTGTATGCCTCATTTGGGCCAAATGTGATGGTCTGGCAAGCGTTCAGCTCTCCTTCCTCTTGCTCTCCCACCACTCCTCTCCATTCCCGTTTCCCTCCCTGTCCATTCCTCCCCTCTCCCTCCTTCTTTTCTGGAGCTAATGGGGCTGAAAGCTTCCAGCAGTTCTCTGCTAAAACATGCGTTTAATTTGATTATTTACTACCTATTGTTTTCTGTCCTATAGAGTTCGAAGAAAGTAAAAAAAGAGTGAAGGTGTATGTTTGTGAGAGAAAGATGGGGGTATGTGTGAAAATTAAGTGAGAGAGGCAGAAAGAATCCTCTGAATGTCTCTCTGTGTGTGTGTGTGTGTGGTGTGTAAGTGGGTAATTGTGTGTGTGACGAGTGTGTATTGTGTGTGTGTGACAGGGGAAGCCCAGCTTGTATTTGTTATTCTAATTGAGGCTCCTCAGTTGTCTATAGATTCATTGTGTTGCACTCAAGATTTAAGACTTAGATTTAAACCCAAAAGGACTAACACTTTAACTTATCAAATCCTTCCCCCACATAAAGAAAATTAAAGGAAATTATGAACTTCCAAACTCCCCCCTCAAACATTAGCGCATTTAATATACTGCCTACTAATCTCTAAACTAAAAAATTTACTGTTTATTGTTTATTGAATTTTTCTATAGTACGAATTTGGAACTTTGTATTACATTATGTCTCATTATAAATTGCAGTACAAGTAGCTTTAAAGGTGCACTATGTAATATTTTATGTCCGCAAGAGGTCGCTAGAGGCCTATTCAAAACAAAGGCGTAGCTTGATGACGCCAAGTTTGAGTGCGCAATCTTGGGATATGTGGTCTCCACCTCAACAGATGGTGGAATAGAACTGGGATAGGACTCGGGAAGAAATCATGTTCATGGATGCGATTATTAACGTTACTGTAGTATGAAGCAGAGCAGGTTGAGTGTTGTGGGAGCTGAACAAGGCCGCTGGAGCGATTGCGCAACATACGCCGCAGGCAGCGGAACTTTTATTACAGTCGTCATCGCCGCTTCCGCTTTTCCAGTCATGAATATGAGGTAAAGCAGCTTTGTTTATCATATTAGATACATTTATGTGTGCTGAAAATGATGTTATAACGTTACTCTGTGCGTTCAGTTGGCGGCTGCTGTGAGACACTTATTTTAGACACATTGCAGTAAGCTAGACCAATTTTAGGATATTATATTAAATGCTGGATGGTTTGTGTTGATAAATGGCATGAAATTAATTTTAAAACGTATTGTATGATGGAGAAAATTCTGTATTACTGTTACTAAAAATAAAGCTGCATCTGATTATGCTATGTTAGCTAGCTGACAAAATATTTTTTTTTCTCTGAGGAATGGTGAAGCATGGTACTCAAATAAATCAAGAAAATTTGATTTAAACAATAGGACTAAACGTGTTGAGCTATATAACAATAATTCGTTTTCTGTCTATAAATGTATCAAAACAGTTGTTCCCTTGTCTATTAAAACGTAATATATTAAAGCGTCTTTGGTGTTTTCATGGTTTCTACAAAATAAAACCGGAAACCAAGGGTAACGCGGGTATGACGCAATTGACAGGCGACTCCTCACACGTCCCGGAGCCTTGGTTAAAATTGCAATTTTCTCACGATTTACAAATAGTTGCAAACATTTGGGATATTGTAAGTACTCAAGTGAACAAAATATATAACACTGGCCTAGTGGTTTTTGGATATTTTACTGCAAAATTCTTACATATTGCACCTTTAAGTATCTGCACTGTAAAAATCTGCAATTGCTATCTTATAAAAGTATTTCTGCCTGATTTAACCCTCAAATTTTAGTTTTGTTGGTAAAAATGAATGTACTTAGGTTGATTAACGTCAGCATTTTTAGGTTACCATTTTTTTCAGTGTGCTAATTGAACATACCGAATATAAGTGTAATAAACATACATAGGGGGAGTTGACAAATGACATGGACATGAACCTTTTTCGAACAAATTTTTTGTATTATATTTGATTTAATGTTTTGCATTAAGTATTTTAAATTGTACTATGGTGTGACAATTTAAAAGTACAAACATTCTATGTAGTTTCAAAAACTGCATGTGCAAAAATTATAATAAAATGTTAAAAATCATGTTTAAAAATGTTTTTTGATGTCACATCACAAAGAAAATTAAATCGGTCCTATCCATGGGTTTCAAAGACGTCACTTCCGCTATGTCCGCCGCCATATTTGTGACCGGTCACAGCTGCGCGCTCTGTTTAAGTCTATGGTGACAGCAGCTACAACTAGCAGAGGAAGGCCAACAAAACACTCTCAGAAGGTTCACAACAAATTTACAATATGTCTGGGATATGTGGTGCTGTTAGCCGTTTTAACAGTCGTCAGAACTACACATTTATTTGATCCCAAAGGAGTTAGATCGGCAGAATTATTGGCTTCATTCAGAAGGGACCACACCACTGGCAGCCAAACAGCAACGCACAACATTAATAACTGCTGGGACTGTCATTTACATAAGATTATAATTGTATACAATATTGTATTAAAATATTGTGAATTCTAGTTGCTGTGTTTCGGCGTGTTATTACAGGATGAACAAATTCATGACACGAGCTGACTACATTATTTAGTTCAAGTACATGCGTGCATGATTTTGTGCAAATATAAGTTGTAATTTTATGTCTATCTTGTATAAATATATATGAATTACCCTATATAGGATGTGTTCCGTTGAGTTAATTAACTTTGTTTACGGGTTTTTATTCTCTTCAGCTTCAGCGTGCGCAGCTCAAACAGCAATGATTAAGTCATTAAAATGTTTACAGTAATATTAAAACTTTCATATTTAAAAAAAAAAAAATAATACATTATTTTTAATAACTAGCTCTTATATTGTTCTTGTATTATATTCAGCAACACATGGTTTGATTAATAAGGATCACGAACAATAACAGATTTTTTTCTCAAATCATCTCATTTTGATTATTTGAGCTGCGCGCTGAATGAACACCCGTAAAATGAAGCGCTTTAAGTTAATTAACTCAAAGGAACACATCCTATATAGGGTAATTCATATATATTTATACAAGATAGACATAAAATTACAACTTATATTTGCACAAAATCATGCACGCATGTACTTGAACTAAGTAATGTAGTCAGCTCGTGTCGTGAATTTGTTCATCCTGTAATAACAAGCCGAAACACAGCAACTAGAATTCACAATATTTTAATACAATATTGTATACAATTATAATGTTATTGTAACCGGTCCTCTGCTGACCGCCGTTACCACTATCTGCGTTGTGTGTAAGAAGACTCAGGACACTTCTGATGTCGTTCACCAAGAAGGGATTTAATGTCAGCCAGAGCCAGCATTAACTTCACTCCATCTGTTGATTAATATGAATAAAGTTCATATCTCTCTCTTGTGGGTGTTTCATAAGACAAACCTCTCCCCAGCATAACCAATGTGAACTCATTTTGTGTTACAATAGGAAAAATAAACATTAACATTGAAACATTACAGTATTAACACAGTACAAAAGAATGAAAGGACATCAAAAGACAATAAAGAGTGAAATACCTGTTGATTAATATGAATAAAGTTCATATCTCTCTCTTGTGGGTGTTTCATAAGACAAACCTGTATGATATAACATTTGTTAGCTGATTGATAACTCTAAACCATGTGAATAGCATATCATACGGCCCACACGATATAACTTTATATTCTCAATCCACTCAGGTATAAAACATACAACAGAACGCTGCAAATAGTCTCAGTACTATTTACAATAAGATATTTAGTCGATTTATAAACTTTGTCAACATATTTCACTCGTAAAATGCAGAGCTCAGAAAAACGCTTACCTCTCCCCAGCATAACCAATGTGAACTGGCGAGAGGCGCGGAGTCACTCGAAAATGGCGTGAGCAAAGCGCCAGAAGAAAATGTCAAAATAAAAGTCTCTAAATAGTGAACAGTAGAATCAACATATTACTCAAAGAAAACGGGAATAAATAAATATAAAATACATTTGAAGGATTTTAGTGAAAAGCAATGTGTAACATTCAAATTGTATTTACTTTAACTCGTTACATACACCCCTTCCGGATTTCACTAAAATCCGTATAGGATCCAAACCAAATAACTGGTACAGGTCTACAATGAAACTTTCATTAGTTCAACTTGTAAGTTACCCACTAATAGGTCAAGAAAAACCTCAGGGTGATCAAGCCTAAGATCATCTTGGAACATTACGATGCCTTGTACACCATAATATGACCTGACCCTTATATATTTCGTATTTGGAATCAAAATGTCTCTTCACATCATACAAAAACAGAATACATAAGAAAACTCTTTAGAACAGAGAAAGAAATGACCCAGTTCTCTTTTTCAGATTACTTCCTACACCTTGGATGTAAAAGGGTTTCTGAACCATCGACTCAATTAATCTGTTCACTTTCTTAACAACTCTACCTGCTCGTGTTCTAACACCCTGAATATCAGGAACTGGAACTTGGGTGTCAGTATGAGTGACTGTATGACTGTCAGTCAGAACTGGTGTATGTGTATCTGTGTCACAGTCAAAGTTTACGTCAAGAGATGTTGGACTGGCTTCAATTTCACTCTGAGGAAGTTCTCTGCTACTGATCTCTTGAGTCTGCAACTCATCACTGGACTCTTTTCCATCTGAACTGAGGTGGTCTGTTCCCAAAGCTTCCTCAACAGCAGAGTCTTGAACTCCAGGGCTTTCAGACTCTTGAGCTACCAAGCTTTCAGTGTCTTCATTAACCCATCTCATGGTTCTTTCCTCCACATCCATCGGATCGAAGTCTTCCTCGCAGAACTCACTCCTGATGCTATGTGTCTCACACTCTGCAGAAGGTAGTATGCTTCTCTCATCCTCAGATGACTCAACAGGTAAGAAACTAATATCCAACAGCAGGTTTCTGTGCACTATCCTCACACTTCCTTTTTCATTTTTCAGCTTGTAAGTGTGCGTCTGCAGGTTTCTGTCCACTACAGTGTACACTACAGGGTCCCACTTATCTGCTAGCTTCCTCTTTCCTCTTTCTCCTTTATTCGCCACCAGCACACGGTCCCCAATATTTAGACATGTACCTCTGGCTTTCTTGTTGTAACCTTTTGCCTGTTTCCTCTGCTCTTTTTCAGAGTGTCGCTGCGCGATCTCAACTGCTTCATGGAGGTATGACATCAACGACTTCAGGTAAGTACCATGATCTACAACTGCGGGGTCATGTAGCACCTGTCTGAACATAACGTCCACCGGCAATCTCGGTACACGTCCAAACATAAGCTGAAATGGCGCATACCCTGTCGTCTCATGGACCGTAGCGTTGTAGGCGAAGGTCAGTGTTTGTATTTGCTCTGGCCATTTGTGCTTTTCTTTCAGAGGCAGGGTTCGGAGCATACTCCCCAAAGTACGATTAAACCTCTCTACGCCTCCATTTCCCATTGGGTGGTAGGCGGTGGTGTGAGACTTGGCGACCCCTGATAGTTTTAACAACTCCGCTAGAAGGGCACTTTCGAAGTTGGCTCCCTGGTCCGTGTGAATGCGACTCGGGAATCCGTACACACAGAATACACGGTCCCAAAGCTTCCTTGCGACTTGTTTTGCGGACTGATTCGCACAAGGGAAGGCATGAGCCAACTTCGTGAAATGGTCTGTCATAACAAGCACATCAACTGAGCGTTTCTTCGCATCCTCCGCAGTCCAGAAATCCAGACATACCAACTCCATAGGCATAGAGGTCTTAATACTTTCAAGCGGGGCTCGTGCAGATGGTTCGGGAGCCTTGGCCAGGATGCATCTTTGACAGCACTTGATGTATTCACAAACATCCTTCCCCATTCCCGGCCAGAAGAAGCGTTGGCGGGCTAGATGAATGGTTCTCGCTTGGCCTTGATGACCCGCTAAATCGTGCACACCCTTCAAAGCTTGGTCTTTGAGGCTAGAGGGTAAGATCAGTTGATACCGCTTTTGTTTACTGTGTGGATCTTGTGTGACTCGGTAGAGTATTCCATCCTTAATCTTTAATTTGTCCCATTGTCTGAGGAGAGTTATGGCTCTGGAACTCATGTTGGCCTTTTCTCGCCTCGATGGTTGACGCTTTAGGTTCAAAAAGAATGTCACTCTTGAAATGACTGAATCGGCTTCTTGCAATTCACGAATTTTATCTGCAGGGATCGTTGGAAGGGTATCAGCACCAGCTGGAACTAGATCTTGGTAAGACTGAATTAATTGCACTGCTCTAGCTTGAAATGTTTCTTCCCACTGATCATGTAAACTTAAACAGGCTTTGACAGTGGTGCTGTCAGAAGGAAAGGAAAGACAGGACTGAGAGCAAATCTGTAAGTTCTGAGCTCCTTGACGAAAAGCATCTCGAACTCCATCTCCATCAACCTCTTCAGCCTCCACAAGTAAATCACGATATGGCTCCTTCATTAGCCTGCTGCTCACAGTTTTAACAAAAGGGTCCCTACTCAGAGCATCCGCCACTATGTTTTTGGTCCCTGCTATATGCTTCAGCTCAAAGGTGTAAGCTGCCAGTTTGGACACCCAACGTTGTTCACAAGCGCTGAGTTTCGCCTTGGACATAACATACGTGAGCGGACTGTTGTCTGTCCAGACTGTGAATGTTTGACCTTTTAACCAATGGCTAAATTTCTCGCATACGCTCCATTTGAGTGCCAGAAACTCGAGCTTATGAACTGGGTAGTTCCTCTGTGATTTACTCAGAGTCCTGCTAGCGAATGCGATTGGGCGAGCTCGGTCTTCGCCTGCAGGCACTTGGGATAATACGGCTCCCAAACCGTCCAGTGAAGCGTCAATTGCAAGAATTAGAGGTCGAGTGAAGTCGGGGTGTGCTAAAACCACACTCTTAAGCAGGCTCTCCTTGAGGTTACATAGTGCGTGATCACATTCCTCAGTCCAATCTGTGGGCTTGAGCTTCCTGTAAGTTCCTGCTTTAGTTTCTCCCTTGCTTCCTCTCTTCCTTCTCTTCTCTGACCAGCTGTAAGAGCAAAAAGTGGCTTCGCCAAAGCAGAACATCCAGGAATGAAATGTTGGTAATATAAGATCATACCAAGGACTGATTTAATTCTCTGCACTGACGGAGTACATCTGTCATCTTCCATCAAATCAAACTTGGACAGTTTCGAGATAACTTCAACTTTAGCAGGATCTACAGAAACTCCATCTCTATCAATAATGTGACCCAGAAACTTTACAGAGGTTCTCAGTAGGTGGCATTTCTTAGGGCTCAGCTTAAGATTGTACTGCCTCAAACGACTGAACACGACCTCTAACCTTTCTAAGGCTTCCTGCTCATTTGGAGCGAACACCAACAGATCGTCAAGATAACATAATAAGCTGCTGAAGTTTAAGTCTCCAAAGATGCTTACCATCATCCGCATAAAGGAGGCTGGGCTGTTGCATAGCCCTTGCGGCATCCTATTATACTCGTGCAGCCCTACAGGAGTTGTGAACGCAGTGTATTTCTTGTCCTCTTCGGCCATAGGTATGTTATAGAATCCTGAAGTCAGGTCCATGGTGCTGAAGAGTGTGTTCCCGCCCAGAGCAGCTAAGCAGTCAGACTGGTGTGGAAGTGGGTGTGCATCCTTTATCGTTCGAGCATTTAACCATCTGAAGTCTGTGCATATCCTCAGACTGCCATCCTTTTTCCACACTAGGACTAACGGGGAAGCATACTCGCTTACGGACTTCCTTATTATCCCTTGTTCTTCCATCTGGGACAAAACTTGCCGCAACTTTTGGTAGTGCGCTGGCGGCACTCTACGATAAGGGAGTCTGAATGGACGCTCATCCATTAGTCGAATGCGGTGAACAAACCCTTTTACTTCGCCACAGTCCAACGCATGCTTAGAAAACACATCGTTGTATCTCTCCAGTAACTGCACTAACTTCTCTTTTGACTCATGGCTGATAGAGCAAGACTGGATGTCAAGATCAGCGAGACCAACAGTTTCCAATCTACGTCTGAAATCAGATGATGAATTAGGTGAACGCTGATTCTCCTCTGTAAACACTTCAGCTCGACTCAGCCCTTGGAAAAGTTCGAAATCTTCCACTGCAACACAGGGAAACACATCTGCTATTTTGCGGTTTCTCTTTAGAGTGATTGGCTTGTCAGAGAAGTTGGTGACTTTTACAGGGACCCAGCGATCACCCCATAATGGCGTGACAACCCGCCCGACCATGATGTCTCGTGTCACAGACCTCGAAGTTGTCGGTTCCACCACAACTGTGCTCCCTGGGGACATGGGAACATTTTTCGGCAACTTTCCCCAGACAAGATGTTCCTGCTTTGCTAAGAGGGTGACACTCTGCTGTAGCTTGACGGTTCCCACCTTGTCTGGCAGCTCTGAACCCTTCCACCGACACGTGTTGGCCATAACATCTAGGAACTGCTCACATCCTGCCATTGGTTCCACACTGTGATTAGAAACAAGTCTCCAGTAATCACTGCTACCTTTCATGCGATGAGCAAGGAATTTGATCACATTTGTGCCAATGATCAGATCATCCCGCTGGCCGGGTACAACAAGAATGGGCACTAGGCAGCTCTCTCCATAAACTTTCAACTCAACCTCATACATACATTTTGGTCTTGTAACCTTGCCACCACATCCTACTAAGATGACTTCTTCTCGAAGTGGTGTGGGTGAGGGCAGTACATTCTCACTTAACATCCTCTTCTCTGCTTTATCACTAAAAGTGCAGGCCATGGAACCTGTATCAAGCATTCCCTTCATTGAAAACACATTATTTACACTGACTGGTGCATAGAACAAATCGTCGAATGCCTCAATTGCTTGGACATTTTGCGCTATCACTTTGGTCCCAGTGGGAGCCTGCGCACATGCGTTCTCGTAAAGCTGGTGAAGATCATTATTCTCTAGGGGTTCTTCACTTATGCTCACGCCTCCCCCTTCCAAACGTGAGCCATCTAGTTTAAATTTGGTGGGCCCCGGAATGGTGCTGGGCCAGGCCTGGACCTGTCACTTGTACATTCCCTCTTGCTATGCCCAGGCTGAAGGCATGCAAAACACAGACGTTCTCGACGACAGTGTGCCACAGTAGAGTGATCGTGGGATCTGCATACTCTACAGAACTTGCTTTGAGGCTGGCGAGATGGCATTTGGACATTTTGAGACAGTGCACGATCGAGAAGGCTAATTAAAGTTCTCATGCAATTGTCATCACTACTCTGTGTGGTGTGTGCAGTGCTGATTCTGCTACACTCACCTGGCTCTATTGGAGAGCCAACATCCACTTCATCCTCTTCGTGGGATGTCTGAACATGAGCGGTGACATGTCTTGTAGCAGTATGACGTTTTGGCTTGGTTGACATATGCTCCTTTAACTCTGTCTGGAAACGATCAAGCTGCTCTTGGATCTCCTGTGCGGTCCATTTTTCTGGAGCTTTGAAGCGGAATACTGCAGCAAGAGTGGAGTCGGGACAGTACTTCACGAACATCATGGCCGCTTCTTGACATGGATCCTCCATTCGTCGTCCGAGCCTCTTTAAAGCTTCCTCTGCGAGATCCACTGCCTTATTCAGCCGCACCCAGTATTCAACGGGATCTTCTCCTGCTAATGGAACAGTGCCATAGAAGTCAGCCAAGGGCATACAAGAATAATTAACATCACCAAAATGCTGCTTCAGAATGTCCATGATCACTTTTGGGTTCTCAACTGGATTTAGAGCTGAATTACAACGGAGAGTGACTCTGACGACATCTTTAGCTTTACCCATCAGTCTGCTTAAGATCTCTTGATGCTGTTCTGCTAATGGTATTCCTCTTTTTCTGAGATACGTGTCCATCAGCTCCTCCCATTCACGCACACTAAGTTTGTCTGATGTATCACCGCGATACACTGGGGGCTCTTTTGCTTCACTCTGCATGACCAACCTCACTCCAGTCAAGTTAAGTGATGGTATTTCTGAGAATGTCTTGCTGGTACTTAACCTTGATGTTTGTGCACCTCTATTCTCTTCTTTACTATAACTAGCTTCCTTTTGAGATGCTAACATGGTCTGCCCCACTTGTTCAGCAATGTGTGCTATCAAACCTTGCCACTTTGGATCTGTTATGTCTGGAACAGCTAATGGCACAGTGTCAGCTACTGGATTGGGATCATGATCGATTACACGTGTGGAGCATAATACAGGGGATGTTCTTTTCACTTTACTTTCGCTCACAATGGGAGTAACTGGAGTTTCACCAAAAAACTTTCCCCTCCCAAGACCTAATCCTGTCATTGTCTCATCAAATTCATCTACTTTTAAACTGAATGCCATGTTCAATTTCACAATAAAAATAGTACAATTGAATATAAATTTATAAACAGAATAAACTCTTGAAAAATTTCAGAAAATGTGAGAAAAATAGTCACTTGTATGAATGAATGCAAAAATCAGTACTAGAAATACCAAATGTCCGTTTGTTTTCTCAGTTCTTTGCTAGAAAAACAGTAAACCTCAATGCAGCGTCCCTCGGCGACCCAACTGACGTGGATCTGGAAGCAAATCTTCAAATCCGGGTCACGGCACCAATGTAACCGGTCCTCTGCTGACCGCCGTTACCACTATCTGCGTTGTGTGTAAGAAGACTCAGGACACTTCTGACGTCGTTCACCAAGAAGGGATTTAATGTCAGCCAGAGCCAGCATTAACTTCACTCCATCTGTTGATTCATATGAATAAAGTTCATATCTCTCTCTTGTGGGTGTTTCATAAGACAAACCTCTCCCCAGCATAACCAATGTGAACTCATTTTGTGTTACAATAGGAAAAATAAACATTAACATTGAAACATTACAGTATTAACACAGTACAAAAGAATGAAAAGGACATCAAAAGACAATAAAGAGTGAAATACCTGTTGATTAATATGAATAAAGTTCATATCTCTCTCTTGTGGGTGTTTCATAAGACAAACCTGTATGATATAACATTTGTTAGCTGATTGATAACTCTAAACCATGTGAATAGCATATCATACGGCCCACACGATATAACTTTATATTCTCAATCCACTCAGGTATAAAACATACAACAGAACGCTGCAAATAGTCTCAGTACTATTTACAATAAGATATTTAGTCGATTTATAAACTTTGTCAACATATTTCACTCGTAAAATGCAGAGCTCAGAAAAACGCTTACCTCTCCCCAGCATAACCAATGTGAACTGGCGAGAGGCGCGGAGTCACTCGAAAATGGCGTGAGCAAAGCGCCAGAAGAAAATGTCAAAATAAAAGTCTCTAAATAGTGAACAGTAGAATCAACATATTACTCAAAGAAAACGGGAATAAATAAATATAAAATACATTTGAAGGATTTTAGTGAAAAGCAATGTGTAACATTCAAATTGTATTTACTTTAACTCGTTACATTATGTAAATGACAGTCCCAGCAGTTATTAATGTTGTGCGTTGCTGTTTGGCTGCCAGTGGTGTGGTCCCTTCTGAATGAAGCCAATAATTCTGCCGATCTAACTCCTTTGGGATCAAATAAATGTGTAGTTCTGACGACTGTTAAAGCGGCTAACAGCACCACATATCCCAGACATATTGTAAATTTGTTGTGAACCTTCTGAGAGTGTTTTGTTGGCCTTCCTCTGCTAGTTGTAGCTGCTGTCACCATAGACTTAAACAGAGCGCGCAGCTGTGACCGGTCACAAATATGGCGGCGATAGATTACAGTGACGTCACATGAAACCCATGGATTTGTAAAGTGCCAAAATGTGTATTTATAAAACGGTTAGCTCCTGTCCTTGATTCTGATTGGCCAATAGCTGTGTTTTTTTTTCAAAATAAAACACAGCTATGACCACTTCACCCAACGGTTCTGTGTATCACTAAACAACACCCTTAGCAACCACTCTTGGCAATGTAAACTGGATGTTCTTAATTGATATTGTTCATTGACGTTTACTGTATTATGTAGAAGAGTATTGTGAGAATGTATTACCTGCATTCAGATTTAAGATTTTCCTTCACGTCACTCCTATGTTCATAATGAAAAATCTGTTTAAATGTCCGATGTATAATCTTGTCCTTTTAACATTTAAGGGGGTTTACCGTTACTGCCAGCACTAGTCAAAGCGTTTGTCAGTTGTGTTCACAACAATTCAGGCTTTTCAATGAAAAAGTCTTCACTACTGACTGACACACTCATAAAGGCAGTCTTTGCCGCCATCTAATGGCGTAATAATGTGACTTCTGTTGCTGTTCACGGTGAGGGACTACTTTCTCCGGCGGAAGGAAGGCTTTTATTGAAAGTTTAATTCATGAAAGTTGCATTGATACATATTTTTGGCTTTAATATTTGTGCTGTGTGGTAACCATTTTATAAAAGCAATAAGGTACTCGAGGCTGGTGCTGTATCGTGAATAAGTCACGGCTGAAAGGCGTTGTTAAGCACGACACGACTTATTCACGATACAGCACAGCCTCTCGTACCTTATTGCTCACATAAAATTACACTTATTTATTTTAATCAAATTGAACAGCCACACTAGTGCACAAAGGTCATCATTATACAGTATTTACAATTGAATAATACTCTAAAAAGACTAACATAGCACCAGCATATATGTTGTTCGATGCCCTCAAGCATAGAATAATGATGTGATGGTTTGTCCCACAAAAAGACTGCCTAAATAGCTGAATCAGCTAAACAACTTGATCAAGCAGAAAGGCTATGCTGGTGAGCCAGCTAGACCAGCACCAAACCAGAATTATACTGCATAAACCAGCATGGAAATGCATGCTCCAGTCAGCTGATTTTTCAATAGGGAAATGTCTTTGTAATATTTCACTTGTAAGCTGGCCTGCCATCAAAGTGTGTGAGTGTGTGAGTTTGTGTGTGTGTGTGTGTGTGTGTGTGTGTGGGGAGGGTGGTTCCTTGGACGTGATATATATGTGCTCACTAAGGTCCTCTACTCATTGGGCCCAATGCCGAAGTGGCCCAATAAAATGCCTTGCTTAAGAAGAAAAAAAAATGTGTAGAGAATAAGATGTGTAGATAATGAGATAATGTTTTTAGAGAGTATATATTAAGTTTATTTTTCTGCCCTCACTGGCAATTTGCTTTATTTTTTTCTAATAAAATTTAGTGAAGTTTATTCTTTAAACATGAGAAACTATTTTCCAGTGGGGTAAGAAACATACATATTTACTAACAAGATATATATTCTGAAAAGAAAATCTTATCATTACACAAGTTTGTTTCTCAGGTAAATTTATCTGGTATTAAGGATGTTTCGATTCTGGAAAGCAAGACAAAATATTATTAAGATTTTTTTTTTCTTCCTGGTAACCTCCATTTGAAATGATTCAGATAAGGTGGTGCATCATTTCTATGCATACCAACAATAAATTGAAAGTGTCAAATTTTAGTCTCACGTTTTATGACAAGTATATTGTAGCCTTCTTTTCCAGTCTCTGTTTCACTGACACACATACACTCACTCACTCAAGCACATCGCCACTGTGTGATCTCGCTATCAAGGCTTCAAAACCCCCTGCTTGCTGTCAGGGTATTGCTGTTGATTCATGTCTTTCTTCCTCTTTTACACCATCAAAAAACACACACATACATACACACTTCTCTGAATGAAGGCTTAACACTCTATGCTGTAATTGAGGCCATGAGATATAGAGCTCTCTAACACAGAGATAAATTCCCTGTCATCCCCCTACCTGCGCTTTGATTGGTGAAGAGATAGCATCACTATGACAGCCAACAACTATACTTCAAGCAGCCTGTCAGCAGACACACATCATTTTCCATCAGCAAATCAGCCAGGCTTATCTGGGAAACGTTCTCTTAACGTTCTTCAGGCATCCTTGACAAGCACTTTAAATGGGTATTTAATAGAGGTAGATTAACCTAGCTAAAAAACACAGATTGTCTTTTTTGTTGGTGAAATTTTAAAAGATGGGAAAAGCAGAAATCTTTTTGATATTAAAATATTTTGTCTAATCCCATCTTAATGTTCAAAGACGAGTAAGCCATTTGTAGGCATTTCCTGATAAGTGAAAACACGTTTGTACTTTCAAAACATTTGCACAACCCGTGACACATAAAATAAAATGAAATAAAATAAAATAATGTGTGATATCTGCATGGGAAAAGAACATTTGGTTGTTTACTGGCCCTTAGACTTTCAATCAATATACTTTTATGTCATGTGTAAATATTTTTAATTTTCGTAAAAATGCTTGTTAATTTATTTCCATTACGATATTTCCCAGTTTAGTAATAATTCAAAAAAGTAGTATTTAGAAGCAACATTTTACATTTTACCAAAATAAAATAAAATTTAAAATAAAATACAACCCGAATTCCGGAAATGTTGGGACGTTTTTTTAAATTTGAATGAAATGAAATTAACAGACTTTCAAATCACATGAGTCAATATTTTATTAACAATAGAACATAGATAACAAAACACATTTAAACAGAGAAATTTTACACTTTTATCCACTAAATGAGCTCATTTCAAATTTGATGCCTGCTACAGGTCTCAAAAAAGTTGTCACGGGGGCAACAAATGGCTGAAAAAGCAAGAAATTTCGAAAAGATTCATCTGGGACAACATCTAACAACTAATTAAGTTAATTGATATCAGGTCTGTAACATGATAAGCTATAAAAGGGATGTCTTAGAGAGGCAAAGTCTCTCAGAAGTAAAGATGGGCAGAGCTGTGAAAGAGTGCGTAAAAAGATTGTGGAATACTTTAAAAACAATGTTCCTCAATGTCAAATTACAAAGGCTTTGCAAATCTCATCATCTACAGTGCATAACATCATCAAAAGATTCAGAGAAACTGGGAACATCTCTGTGTGTGAGGGACAAGGCCGAAGACCTTTATTGGATGCCCGTGGTCTTCGGGCCCTTAGACGACACTGCATCACTCATCGGCATGATTGTGTCAATGACATTACTAAACGGGCCCAGGAATACTTCCAGAAACCACTGTTGGTAAACATAATCCGCCGTGCCATCTGCAGATGCTAAGTAAAGCTCTATCATGCAAAAAGGAAGCCATATGTGAACATGGTCGCCGTTGTGTCCTGTGGACTAAGGCCCATTTAAAATGGACTGTTTCAAAGTGGAAAAGTGTTCTATGGTCAGACAAGTCCAAATTTGACATTCTTGTTGGAAATCAAGGACGCCGTGTCCTCCGGGCTAAAGAGGAGGGAGACCTTCCAGCGTGTTCTCAGCGTACAGTTCAAAAGCCAGCATCTCTGATGGTATGGGGGTGTATAAGTGCAGAGGGTATGGGCAGCTTGCATATTTTGGAAGGCACTATGAATGCTGAAAGGTATATAAAGGTTTTAGAGCAACATATGCTCCCCTCCAGACGATGTCTATTTCAGGGAATGCCTCGTGTATTTCAGCAGGACAATGCAAAACCACATACTGCAGCTACTACAGCATGGCTTCGTCGTAGAAGAGTCTGGGTGCTTAATTGGCCTGCCTGCAGTCCAGATCTTTCACCTATAGAGAAAAATACATCAAAGATGACCACAAACTCTTTAACAGCTGGAAACCTCTATCAGGCAAGAATGGGACCAAATTCCAACACCCAAACTCCAGAAACTCATAACCTCAATGCCCAGACAAAAGAAGAGGAGATGCTATACCATGGTAAACATGTATCAAATTTGAAATGAGCTCATTTTGTGCATAACATTGTAAAATTTCTCAGTTTAAATGTGTTTTGTTATCTATGTTCTATTGTGAATAAAATATTGGCTCATGTGATTTGAAAGTCTTTTAGTTTTCATCTTATTCAAATTTAAAAAACGTCCCAACATTTCCAGAATTTGGGTTGTAAAATAAAATATTAAACAAAGATGACAGCATCTGAGGTTGCTTACTTTAGGGGCTAAATGCGCCAGCCAAGCAACTGCCATTGAGAATGCTTGCAGGTATATTTACTCTACATTAGTGTTTGGGAAGCCTGTTAGGCTTTTTTTAGTTCTCTTTTGGTCTGCAGAAATTATCCACTGTTTTAAGTTTCATTGCTAATACACCAGACATCTTTAAGCACTAAGGTTAAGGATGCAGAGTTTGGTTACGCCTGAGACTAACAGACAGTGATTTTCCCCAGCATTACCCATCATTGAGAACGTCCAACCAATGCAAATGAAATGCATAGGATTATATATGTAGCATGTCTGAATTAAATAGCTATTTTTAACTGGTCGGTAAGGTTTCTCTTCAGCTCAGTTTAATTGGATGTGAAGGTTGTATTATAACTTCACGATGTATAATCTTAGTGTCAGGTTAAAATAGGATTTTAGAGATGTAAAGATGCTGTGAGCTGTGTAGTTTTTCACTGATGAAAAAAGGGCTGAAATATTTTATTCAAACAGAATCTAGCAAAGTAGAAATAAAAGTGCATCCTGCAAGACTACCTGAATATAGGTTTTTGCAAACATTTTTGAAAATCTAGTTTCGAACATTCAAGACAAAGTGCATTTCCATTTTAATTTTGACAGCAAACATGTTTATACTTTCCATTTGTGCCTGAGTTAGTCAGACAGGAAGTCACATTTTATCTTCAACAGAAGATACGTTATATCCTTAATAATTTATGCTGCATCCATCTCCAAATTATACTAAATATGGCAATACTTCAATAATCAGTCCTTAAAAGCTGTGCAGCCTGCTTATAGAGTCCTTGTTATCCATCACATTGTACATCTTATTTTATCAACCTGTCTTCAGGCCAGAGCAAATAGACAAACACACACATACACTCACATATTTTCAGTTGATCAATATCTAAATGACTCCTGAAATGACTTTCTTTATTGATCAGTTTCGGTCTAACTGAATCAAAGTAACCACAAAGTTGCACATATCCACCTCATAACGGAAGAGAATGATCTAAGCACATTAGTGTCACCTTAAAGAAAACCTTTTGTGTGAAGAAAATTTCACTGGAACTGCAGAATTTTACTGAGACTTTTCAATAATGCATCATGTCTTTCAGTTTCTTAAAAGCAGAAAGATTCAGATTCATAAAAAAAAAAATTTCAGTTGGTGAGGACGTACGTTTTCCGTAGTTTCGTTTGTCGTGGTGTCAGGAGCCTTACACACAGTTATTACACACACACACACACACACACACACACACACCCACACACACACACACACACAAACAGAGAGAGAGAGGTTTGTTCTCACTCAATGACTCACATATCCTGTTTTACATTCTTGATTTTAAGCACAATTTCTGTAACTAGTCACTGTTTAACAGAAACATCCATTCACAACTTTACTTCATTTGTAAATCTTGACATTCGCCTTTTAAAGAGTCCAAAAGTTTTTTTTTTTTTTTTTTTTTTGGGGGGCTACTCCAGAGACAATACAGCAAAGACAAGCCACTTGAGTTACAAATGAATTATATTATTATATATTACTATATATGTATTATAAATGAAAGTAATTGTATGACGCCTCTATTAAAGAAGTCTGTCTTTCAAATAAAAGAGCCAATTGCCAAACAGTAAAGTCATCCTTAAGCCTTTATGATAGTTCTTACTTTTTTGATAATGGTTGAAGTCATGAAACTCACACTCATTTGCTCTACTCTGCACATGCGAATTAGCTTGACCAACCTGAAATATACAGCTTTTTAGTGTTACTTGAAGGTTAGATGTAATTGCTGAGTTTAATGTGTTGAAATGTCAGTTTGGCAAGAGTTTTTTTGTATTTTCCTTTCAATAAGATAAGAGCTTGCATGACTGAGCTGCACAAGTGTGTTCCCAAAATGGCCACAGAGTGAACTGACTCACCTTGAAAGAGACTTCTGAGCGTGGAGTGGAGGGAAACTTGGAGTGGAACTGGAGCAGACAGATTACAAAAACACTTTTAGAGGGTAACTCACTCACATACTCTTTTTTTCAGATGGCTTTTAGTATTAGAGTTGCTCAGCGACAGGTAAAACTTCATGTTACTGTAATTTCTCATTAAAAAATTATGCCTGTGGTGACATTTTTGCAAACAGATTACAATGCATCGTGGATGTTTAGTGACACTTTCAAAGTAAAAATATCCAATGAGTGGAGAGTTCAGCTTTATCTGAAACAGATGAACATATGTTGTACGTACCATAGCAGTTGAGTATTGCAAATGGGTTAATTTCCTATTGCATTTGAAAATAACATACTGTAACCTACTCTAAATCATAACGTGAACCTAAATGATAGTGCTTACAAAAACAGTTGTGAGATAAAAAATGCTCTTTCTGGAGCAACCATGCTTTTCTAGCTTGCTTCTACAAGTCTTTGAGCTCTTTTATCGTGACTTGGTAATACAAACTCGTACCCAAAACGTTCCACATTGCACCTCAAGTGCAATGTTGTACCAGGTGAGCTACTGAGCAAGTTTACTTCTTTATAAATGCCAAACTTATGGGGAGCTGATTATGTGATGCAGTGGCGTAACTTTGTTTTAAAAAGTGAGTGGGACAGGAATGTGTATGTGGGGGGTATTGTAATTGTATTATAACAACAATAATAATAATAATATGATATTAAAATTAATATGATAGTTTCTTCCTTATATCTGCTATAATACAATATGTCTCGAGAGTATGTATGTAAATACGTGGATCCGCTGATTAAAGTAGATTGTCCTGATGGACTGGAGGCATTATTTTCGTTTAGCATGCAAGAGATTCTGGGTTCGAATCCGACCATGTGTGATTTTTTTTTTCTCATTAAAACCAAAGATGTTCGTCAGTGATTGTATATCAAGAGCAGGGACACGTTTATGTGTATTTTGTTTTGTGATTTCAACATAACGAATTGAAAGTCTCCGTAACAGCGATAGATTGAAGCGCTCATCCGCGTGAGGACTGCGCAGTGTTCACGAGCGCCAAGAGAACATTGTTGCGCCTCCGATAACAGCGACAACGAGCACTCAACATGATTTCAAAAACAACACATCCCAGCGCCAGATCGCCTAGTATTAAAGGTGCCCTAGATTATGTTTTTAAAAGATGTAATATAAGTCTAAGGTGTCCCCTGAATGTGTCTGTGAAGTTTCAGCTCAAAATACCCCATAGATTTTTTTTTTTATTAATTTTTTTAACTGCCTATTTTGGGGCATCATTATAAACGCGCCGATTTTATGCTGCGGCCCTTTTAAATCTCGTGCTCTCCGCCCACAGAGCTCGCGCTTGCCTTAAACAGTGCCTTAACAAAGTTTACACAGCTAATATAACCCTCAAAATGGATCTTTACAAAGTGTTCGTCATGCATGCGGCATGCATGTGTCGGATTATGTGAGTATTGTATACTGTTATATTGTTTACTTCTGATTTTTAATGAGTTTGATAGTGCTCCGTGGCTAACGGGTAATGCTACTCTGTTGGAGAGATTTATAAAGAATGAAGTTGTGTTTATGCATTATACAGACTGCAAGTGTTTAAAAATGAAAATAGCGACGGCTCTCTTGTCACCGTGAATACAGTAATAACCGATGGTAATTTTAACCACATTTAACAGTACATTAGCAACATGCTAATGAAACATTTAGAAAGACAGTTTACAAATGTCACTAAAAATATCATGTTATCATGAATCATGTCAGTTATTATTGCTCCATCTGCCATTTTTCGCTATTGTTCTTGCTTGCTTACCTAGTCTGATGATTTGGTTGTGCACATCCAGACGTTGATACTGGATGCCCTTGTCTAATGCCTTTTATAATGTTGGAAACGTGGGCTGGCATATGCAAATATTGGGGGCGTACACCCCGACTGTTACGTAACAGTCGGTGTTATGTTGAGATTCACCTGTTCTTCGGAGGTCTTTTAAACAAATGAGATTTATATAAGAAGGAGGAAACAATGGAGTTTGAGACTCACTGTATGTCATTTCCATGTACTGAACTCTTGTTATTTAACTATGCCAAGATAAATTCAATTTTTCATTCGAGGGCACCTTTAACACAAATTGACAATCAACTAGAGGTGTTTCCTTTGTATTAGATATCCGCGAGATGCCGCGAGATGTTTCAAAAAGTGGTGGGGACATGTCCCACCCGCAAATTACGCCTATGATGTGATGCAAATGTCAAAATGTATTATCTTACGTATCATGCACTAAGGTGTTTCACAGTCATATTGTGCAGTGAGCAGTGCGGAAATAAGTCTTTATCAATCGATAATCTGCCCCATAAACATAATTTGTGTGAACAAAAGTTGTGATGTTTTCTGTTACTACTGTTCATTCCAGCTTAAACTGCAGTTAATTGTATGCATAATACGTTTTTTTGGAGATTTGCAAAAATTTACAGTAGGTAAAGGTAAGTATACTGTTGACATTTACTAATAAAACAGCACTCCCACAAATAAAAATTGTCATCATGTACTCACTCTCATTACTTTCCAAACCTATGTGACTTTGTGAATTCTTCTGGACCACATTGACTTTCAAAAAAAACCCAAAACACAGAAACATTTTTCAAAATATTTCTTTGTTCAGGTTTAGAACAAAATGAGGGTGAGTACATAATGACTTCTATTTTTGAGAATTTTATTTTGGGGTAAACTACTCCTTTGGGGTATACTGTAAATTTTACAGTAAATATTTACAATTAGTTACTGTTATTTGCAATTGACAGTATTACTGTTTTTATGTCGCTAACAGCTGATGCTGCAGTTTACACGTGAAATGTGAAATCTTGTTTCATCCAAATATTGCAACAGTGCGAAGTAGGGATGCTAACAATTATTTGATGATCGATTGATTCTTGATAATTTAATCAATAAAACTTATCGATGGTCGATCGAGTGAAGTCATAATTAGAGTGTGTAGTTTTGAGGTGCTTATGCGCTCCAGGTGTAAAACAGTGCCAGATTGGTCTCTATGCATCATCCCAATACCCCATACCATACACCCAGCACCCCCGGATCCAGTTTCCATTGGATGAACTTTCAAATGACTTTGGAAAACACTGCATCATGAACGCGACATGATCGGATCGTTCGAGACCACCAGCTCTACATGGAGATATGCAATCTACTAGCTTTACTAATGTTTTGCAAAGTTACAAACCAAAACGTGTGTATACTGATTAATTGTGCACTGGCAGCGATTTTTCATACAAATGCTTGGCATAGTTTGGTCTCTGTACTGAAACAAATATGCTTCTTGTATTCTGCTATTTGAGACCTTTTCAACGATATAAGACACAAGTCTGTCTGTTATGTACTATGATTTTACAAATCACGTTTTATTTAAAGCAGTTATTTCATTTATAGAAGTTTTAATGAAATTCTAATATGTCAGCAAATTTAAAAGCTCTTGTTAAGTGATGGTCATATTTCTTATATTCAGTGTCTAACCAAGCTTCTAAGCTCTATAACAACACCTATTTTGTGTTGGTTAAGCAGGATAACTTAGTAGCTTAGTTATGCTACTGAGTAGTGGTTTGCTAGACAGCCAAGCCATTAGGACCAGCTTGAGGGTGCCATGAGGGTGCTGTATTGAATATATTTGTTTCTTTTGTTTTGTTATTTATGTCTTTTTAAAATGTTTTATATAATATTGTGTAGGTCACTTGTAAGGGTGCATTGTATCCATATTTGTATTTTAGCTAATCGTTAGTATGGAAAGTGGTGCGCAAACATTTAATTGCTTGCATTTCTTCATTAGCTTGTGAAGTGCTGATTTTTGCAGGTTTGTGTCATCCTGTTGAACGTGTTTATCTTTCAGTTCTGTAACCATGAGAGCAGAACAATACTGACTTTTATGCAGCATATGAAATTGCATAGTTATGTGCCTAATTCACATTTGCTTATTAATTTAATTTTAGCTATGAGCAACTGCAGCAGATATGGAAAAGAGATGGCCTACCAGATTCACAAATCAGATATGCTTTTCTCCACTGTGTCTCATACTGATTTTTAGAAGACAGCTGTCCGACTGGGAACCTGGTTTGTGTAACATTAGCAACTCATTATTAGCTGTTTGATAACATAGTCAAGCAAAAGGCTAATTGTATTAATTACCATTAAGTGTCCGACGTTGTAAAAAGTGATGCCATTGTGCAGCGTTTACCTCAGTAAGTTGACCGAGTGGATCTCTGAGCTCCTATAAGTAAGTGGAGGCGGGGCTAATTAGCATATTCATAGATCCGTGTATACTAAATGAGGCAAGGGTGTGGAGTTACAGTCAAGCTATTCTGAGGCATGAAGGTTTTTTTTTTTCACAGGAACTTTTTCTGTATGTTGTTTTTGCCCCACTATCTCACAGCTCTATTCTCATTCTGTATGTTCCTGCCAGGTTAGTCTTGTGTCTTTCTGTGGCCAATTGCTTGAGTGTCTCTCAACCTTTATCAAAATTTCGTTTGTATTTAATAGAGGAAGCCCATGTTCGGAGGCATTTGTTGATGGCCTGGCAGCATTATTTGCAACCTTGTACAACTTCATATTTATCAGGATAAAGCTGCTTGCATGCTAGAATTTATTCGGTGGTAAGTCAATGTTTTAACTCTCTCATTTTTTCTAGCCTTTGTTTTTTTTCTCCCCCTAGACTTCCTTCTTTTTTACTATTTTAATGCACTTGTCCTTACTCAAACATTATGTTACATATGTTACGTTTTTCACCTCAATTTGGACTCCTGGTTCTCGTCTAATAATGTCAAATTACCTCCACCCAAACATGGCTAATCTTGCCATTAAAGGGTTAGTTCAACCCATAATGAAAAATCATTTACTCACCCTCATTCCAAACGCAAAATACTTTTTTTTTTTTTTTTTTTCTGTCCTTCTACTGAAAGTCTGTTCATCCAATACTTTGACACTTCAAAACATTCATAAAGAGATCGTAAAATAAATCCATACAAAACAAGTCTTCTGAAGAGACATTATCTTTTTATATGATGAACAGATTTAATTTAGGCTTCTATTCTCATATAAATATTGATCAGCGACTATAAACAGAAGCTCAGCCGTACTTGCTTGACGTGTGAGAACAAACCTCATTGGTTCTTGCGGAAGCTCAAACATGCACGAATAAACCTCATTGGTTCTCATGTGTCAAGCAAACATGCTTGAGGTTCCTTGACCAAATTTGAATGCTGTAAACATTGGCTGTGTCCAAAATCGTCCCCTATACCCTTACACAGGGCACTATTTGGGGGGGACAGCCATTTTTGTAGTGGTGTCCGAAACCATAGTGGACGTTATCAAGTGCACTCATTCAATCCCACAATAAAGAATGTACAACTGATGTACCCTCAACGGCTAGAGAATACCCACAATGCACTGTGAAAGTCGTGCCGAATGAATTCCCGCGTCTGACCAGAAGATGTGTGGCTGCACTACAGCGTAATATCATACAGGTATAAATTCCTTTTTAATTAATTATTAAATTGTTTAATTAAGGTTTATACATAGTTTCCATGACAGAGTTCAAGATAAATCTTTTCATCTTATTACAGGAGCTGCCAATTTTCTAAGTTTCAAATGATTATTAAACAGCAAGAACAAAGTATGCAAATGCGGCAGCCCTTCCGACGTACTCAGTGTCCTCATTTTCATTCACTCCCTCAAGTGAACTATATTAGTGGAGTAATGTAGGGAATAGTGAATGAGGGTATAGGGGGCGATTTCAGACACAGCCATTGTTTCATTTCAGTTTCCTGTGTTTCATTTTGTTTTGCACCTGTTTCTATTTCGTTGATTGGTTTGCCCTGTGTATTTAAGCTTTGTGTTTCTTTCATTTCATGGTGCGTTCTTATCACGTTATTGACTGTTCTGTTCCCATTTGAGTTTAAAGTTAAATAAACTACCTGCGATTATATCCCACCTTTCTGGGGTGAGTTTCCCGAAAGCATCGTTAGTTAACTATGGTCGTATGTCCCATTGAACTCTATTGGTAACGATGGAACTTGTGACCATAGTTCGCTTTGGAAAACACACCCCTGGTCGATACTTCAACTGTCTGTTTCACCCTTTAAATATGATGCTTGTGCAGTATTTATATTAGATTTTTTACAGAAATTCCAGTGATTATTTTGTGTTTGAAGTGTTGAGTTTATATTTACTGCATTATTTCTGATAGAGTCACGGTAACAAAGTTAAAGGTGGTGGCCGAGGCTGTCGATAATAACAGAGTGGTTTCCTCCGGCAACTTCAGGGCCTTATTCATTATTCGACAACCAAAGCAAAGCTTCACCACTCGAGGAGGAGAAGTGCTCATCTTCCCTCAGCCTACACCCACCTCTTCACTTCTGCCCCACTGATAGATACATCCAGAGAGAGAGAGATGGGTTGACTGTAAAAGGTTAAATGAAAGATATGAGACAAAGGGAGGCAAAAATGAGAGAATGACAAAAGGAACGAGGGTGAGAGAGACGTAGAGAGGAGGCAGAGAGAGATAGGGATCGATGGACTCTAGTAATTACATGGTGATTTATGACTGAGAGGTGCAGTAGATCGCCTTTAATTTCACACCGTAACTCAAGTTTTTTTTTCATTTTTTCCCCATGACTGAGCAAGGTCAGTGTGTGTGCATGTGTATGTGTCCAGGGGCAGATCATTTACACACTCCCCCTTCTGCTGAGTAGCTTCCCTGTCACTGAGATATGATCATTCTGGACACGTTTTTCACTGCCAATACAAGTCATCTCTCTTTCTCTCTCTTCCTTTCTCCCTCCCTTTCCGTCTCCCCCACCTCACATTTTCTCTCCTGTTTTACTTCTTTTTTTCCCCTCCATCTTTCTCCCTTCCACCTCCCTCCTTGTCTCTCTCTCTCTCTCTCTCCATCACACTGGCCAAACCACTTTACTTTTGGCAACTGCTCTTTTGCTGAGTGCAGTAATATGAATATGATGACACGGAGGGCTCTGGCAGTAATCGCATATTTGGGATCTGATAACTGATTTATTAAGCACCCATGACAGCGAAATGTTTTCTCAGCATAAAGTAAACGTTTCATCTCACAGACCCAAAGCAGTAAAATCAGAATCGACCAGTGATTTTGAAGTTTCTCAAGCTTATTTATTAGAGAACCATTGTTTAGTGATAAGTTTGTTGGTGTCTCATGCACTGATATTTTTTAAACTTTTTTTTGTTAGATATTTGATGGAATTGTCGAAATTGCATCATGTCATATTCATTCATTTTAGTCTGTTGTATCCTGACTGAAATTCCATATTTATAAAAGGGGAACTATAATGCCCCTTTTACAAGAAGTAATATAAGCCTCTGGTGCCCCCAGAATGTATCTGTGAAGTTTCAGCCCCAAATACACCACAGATCATTTGTTATAGCTTGTCAAATTTGCTTCTATTTCGGTGTGAGCAAAAGCACACAGTTTCTGTGTGTGTCCCTTTAAATTGTGTCCCTGCTGCTCCTTTCCAGAAGAGGGCGAAGCTTTAACAGCTCACGCTTCAGTTGCTCAACAACAACAAAGCTGGAGAATCTCATGCAGCCAAAATGACGATTGTCAGTAACGGTGTTCAGCCTTACATTGTTCAAACTGGAGTCGGACACTGATAGAGAGACTCAGGAAGAAGTTGGACGTTTCTAAATGGTGAGTGGATGAATTTATGTAGTTGCCGTGGAGTTGATTCAACTCATTGACTAGCATGTGCCGTCATGTCAATCTTTTGTGCAAATCCAGTGTTGAATTCACCCTCTTTTGTGATCACTCTACTACAACAACTCTTCAGCTGAATCGCAAATGGCACTTTTATGCACTTTCGGTCTTGTGGACTTACAATGGCTGCTGCGTGCACATGTCCGTTAAGTCCACGAGACCGTAGGGTGTCCCATTCATCGTTTTTGATTTCAGAAGGGTACTCGTGAGTGCCCCCTTTGTGGCTGCTATGCACCCTCGATGCGCACTTCAGCTAAGCCCGCAAGTCTGCAAGCTACACATGAGGACTTTACCCGGCAGTCAAAGCGGCATTACGTCACGAAAGTGCGGACTCAGAGGAAGAACGTGAGGGTTTAGGGTGCCATTTGGGACCGGGCCTTTCTCTTCTCTTAAGCAGCCCAACGTGGCCTCGCCCCCTTTCTTGCGTGTTCTCGGGGGCAGGGTTTATGTACATTTTTGGGGTTTGTTATGTCACCAACCTGGGAAGAAGCTTGTTGTAGTCCCTACCAGCTGTTTGTTGTTGTCCTTAAAAAGTGATTTCTGTAAAAGGAAATATCTCCGTCTGCATTGAACAGATGTTGTTTATGCTCAAACAGCAACATTACACACTAACTAAAGTTAAAAAAGTGAAATCATAATCAACCACCCCTTTAAGTCAACAAAAATAGTAGTTGATGATAAAGTGCAAAATGAGGGCTGTAACCAAATATTCTAATATTTTAAAATGTACATTTATTGTCAAATATATATACATACTGCCATTCAAAAGTTTGGGATCAGAAAGACTTTTTAATGTTTTTGAAAGAAGTCTGCATTTATTTGATCGAAATACAGTAAAAATGTAGTATAGTGAAATATTATTACAATTTAAAAGAACTGATTTTTATTTGAATATATTTTAAAATATAATTTATTCCTATTATGGCAAAGTTGAATTCCAGTCTTCTCATGATCCTTCATAAATCATTCTAATGTGCTGATTTGGTGCTCAAGAAACATTTCTTATTATTAATGTGAAAAGTATTTTTGTGAAAACTGCTACTTTTTTCAGGATTATATGATGAACAGAAAGTCCAGAAGAACTTTGAACAAAAGTTTAAAATTTAAAAACACACATTTGAAAGGTAGCGTGTATGTGGTTGTGTGTGTGTATGTGTGTTTGTGCAAACACATAATGAGTTATTATATTAGTATTTTTGTCATTAGTATTAAAGAATTGGTAGTTGCGTAGGCTGTCAATGGAGGGACATAAAGCTCTCAAATTTCATTAAAAAGATCTTCATTTGTATTCCAAAAATAAACAAAAGTCTTACGGGTTTGGAATGACATGAGGGTTAGTAATTAATGACAGAATTTTAATTTTTGGGTGAACTATCGCTTTAAAATCGCTTTATTATCATCATCATATTTTTAATCTCATCTTTGTTATCACAGATGAAATCTAAAACCACATTTGTCAACAAACATTTTCGTCAGTAATTACGTCGATGACATTAACACTGCTCTCATGAGAGAGTGTTTTGTTGTCACTAGTGCCGTACCGAAGGGCCTCATCTCCCAAGTAACAACCTTTCATAATTTCACAGCTTTTTACCAACAGAAATAATCACTCACAGTAATGCTAATAATATATGTAATATATAAACAGCACCAAGGTTCTAAAATTGTCATGCACTTCATTGAAATTATGACTTTTAAAGAGTCACTTAGACATTTAAATACAACATTTCATTATCTGAGACAGAGGACATAATATTCACCTCATATTGTACTGAGAAAAATAATCTGGCATGACTGACAATTTGATGAGTTGTATCTTTTTTAAATGCCTTCCATTCAGAGAGCAGAATGTAATTATATCAAGTCAAAAGAAATGACACAGAATCTGGGCAAAAATAGCTGAGAATTTAAATGTATGTGTGGGAGACGCGTTTAAACCTTTTTTTATCTAATCGTAAAACGCTGCTTGCAGACTCAGAGGAGTAACATTGAGATAACACAGATGTACCGCTTCATAAATTGCCTTGTGGCTGTGTAACAGTGTGTGTCTGGGGTTATTGTGTTATTAGTGTATGGTTAAAGTGTGTGTCAGTCGCAAGTGTTCTTGTGGCTTAAACTGTAAACATGTTGAAGAAAGCACGTGGGTCTGTGGGTTATGTGGAACTGCGTGGGAGTTTGACGGTGTGTGTGAGCGCGTACGCACGCATGTGAGTATTTCTGTGCGTTAAGGTATATCGTCACCTCGGTTGCTGTTGTGGTGAACCACATCCCTCTCTCCCCTCCTCCATGTTTGTGAGGAGGGCGTAGGCGTATAACTGCCGACACATACGACCTGCTCGACACAAACAATTCACAGCTTTTTCTTTAAAATCTTGATCGTCCCTTCTTCACTAACTCTTCCTCTTTTACTTTCTCTCTTGACATTTATTCAGCCATAATTTACTTGCCCTCAAGTTGCTCCAAACATGCGATTCTCTTTCTAAAGGAGACATTTTTTCCTACAATGAAAACTTTAAAAAAAGTGAAATGAAAGTGTGGGGAAGCTACTTTGAATAGCTTCCTAAGTTACAAGCAACTCATGATTGAAAAAAAAAAAAAAGGTTAAAAAATGGATACAGTTAAAATAAGTAGTTACCATATGCTACAAATAAAGAGCAACTAGTAACATTGAATAAGGGGGTAAAATCTGGTTAAGTATAAAACAAATATAATAATAAGTTATAAAAAGAAAAATATTTATTTCACAAAATCACATTTAGTGTGACAGCATTAAATTGAACATTCATTCACACACACACACGTTTGTTCTCGCTATATTAGTGAGGACATCGCATAGACTTCCAGTCATTTTATATCTGGTTGATGATATTCTGTATGGCCTAATCCAACCCCTACCCCTAAATCTACCCATCACAGAAACATTTGAATAAAAACATGTTTTGGCTGATTTATATGCCTTTTTATCTACTGAGGACCAGTTAAACGTCCCCACTTTTCGGTTGTCAAAAGATTTCATTATATAAGTGAGGACATAGGCCCACACAAGTATAGCCAAACCCGTACATACACACTCCCACCCACACACACACACACACACCCACACGCACCACACCCACAGAAAACACCCTCATTTATATAATAGTGATGCATAACAATAAAAGAAAAATCAAAAATAAAGAGAAAGAACCAGGGAATACCATTCAAAAGTGTCAGTAAGTTCAGTAAGATTTTTTTAAAGAAATTAATAAATGCTTTATGGCAAACAATAATAAATAAAACAACAGAATACATGCTGTATTTTTAAACTTTCTATTCATCAGCAGATCCTTATAAAATATATCACAGTTTCCACAAAAATATTAAGCAGAAAAGTTTTCAACAGAAATGTAAGAAAAGTTTCTTAAGCATCAAATCAGCATATTAGAACGATTTCTGAAGGATCATGTGACACGGAAGACTGTGGAGTAATGACTGCTGAAAATTCAGCTTTGCCATCACAGGAATAACTAAAATTTTAAAATATATTAAATTAGAAATTAGTTATTTTAAATTTTCAGAATATTACTGTTTTTTGCTATATTTTTTGTATTAAATAAATGCATGATTGGTGTGCATAAGAGACTTCTATCAAAATCACTGAATCATTTATTGAACCACTTAATTAACACATCCAAATTGATTTACTAAAGTGATTTGAACTTCCCAAATGTAGCATTTTAAAACACACACACACACACACACACACACACACACACACACACACACGTAGGTTTGTTTTGCTATCAAAGTGAGGATGTTCCATAGGCGGAATGGTTTTTATACTGTTCATGTTTACATCTTAATATCAGTGTAATACCCATGTCATTATACAAATTTCTGTCCTCATAAATCACAAAAATGCGCACGCGCACTCACACACACAAACAAACACAAACACACACAAACTGTAGTCTTTATGACTTCTCCATTTAAAAGCTTTTTTCCACCTTTTATTTTCTCTCACAATTACAGATGGAAAAGGACTTCAATAATATTCAAAATCCTCTGAGGTGTTTGAAAAACAATCTTGCTCTCCACAGTAGCTCTGAAGGCTTATTTGCACTTATTTAAACTTGGTTTGTCGCAATCAAATGTGTTGGTTTTCAAATCTGGCACAGTGTGGCTTCACAAAATGAAACAAACCTCTGTCACAGAGTAATTTAAATTTTGCAGTTGTGTACAATAATATTAAATAATCCGTTATTACTAGTTTTTCTGTTATTATACAAATGCATACAAAGTGAACAGTTTCAATCCCAGATACAAATCTCTTTCCAAAACACAGGAAAACACATACACAGTGTCTCCGAATCTAACCTCTGTTGCAAAATATATGAAAGTGGGGCTCTAGAGCTTCACCAGTGCTTAACCTTGCAAGAGTGTGCCTGTGTGTGTAGGTTGTAGTAGCCTGTTGTGCCCCAGGCAAGGCAGTTAGCATTCAGCTCAGAGGCTTGCAAAGCCTTTCAGGAAAAAAGGGCTACACACACACACACACACACACACACACACACACACACACACACACACACACACACACACACACACACACACACTCATACACACACACGCACACACACACACACATACATACATGTTGAACTCATGCACAGGAAGACATCCACACGTTTTTGACTAACTATCATACATTAGCATATGTGCGTTGTTTACACTCCTGTGTCATGCTGTGTGACTGCGGGAGTGTGTCTGGATCTTAAAGAAAATCAGCCACATAAATTAGATTCACTCCACTGAAAATTAACAGACAATAGTCTCCTTCACACTCTCCTGATAGACGCACACACACACGGCTCTCACTAGGATCCCTGCAGAGTTTTTATTTTCCTCAGAGGCCAAAACTTTCCCATAGCACCTGCCGCTATAACAAAGCAGACACACACAAAACTAATGTTACACACCACACTCATTTTAAGTGGAAAAAGTCAGATGTGAAGCACTAGGAAACACACACACACGCAGACACACACACACAGTGTGAGGCCTGGTTGATTGGTTTGGCTGGTAGCAGTGGAGTACTGAACCTGTTTTTATTTGAAATGGCATCAGTCGCTCCCATGGCACTACAGGTGAGATAAGACAAGAGAAATGAGAAAAGAAAGACTTTTTATCTACTTGGTATTATTTATATATGCATAAGATAAGATGGTATTGTGGTGCAGTTTAGCATGAAAAGGGACCAGGGTTCAAACCCTGACTTGACTTTCTTTCTTTCTTTTTTTTCAATAAACCAAGCAAAATTGCAACTGAACTTGGTGGGTGGGTTGGCAATGAAAGAAATTTCAGTTTTTAAAGTACACAGTCTGTGTAAGGTGCATCTCGGTTGGACTGACCAAATTTGGACATGTGAATGGCCGATTTCTATGGACGTCTGTTCCTATCCCAGAGTACAAAATACAAAGGTAACTGAGATTAAAAAAAAAAAAGAAAGAAAATGAAAAGGTGTAACATTGTAAAACAAGTAAAAAAATGTGCAATTATAAGAAATACAGTTGAAATTTTGAGAAAGTCAAATTTCAAGATACAAAGTCACACTTTGAAACAGTAATGTCACATTTACGAGAAATGAGGTCGCAATTATGATATATAAAGTTGTAATTACTCTTTTGTTTATTTTTTTTTACTATAAAGGAGGAAACAGGCTTCCTTAGATTTCTTCCATTTTAGACTAGTACCCTTTTTTCCTTCAATAATTGTGCAACTTATTCTTTTAAGATATAAATCTAAAATGTGACCCTGGACCACAAAACCAGTCATAAGCAGCACAGGTATATTTGTAGCAATAGCCAACAATACATTGCTCAAAATGATCGATTTTTCTTTTATGCCAAACATCTTTAAGATATTAAAGGTGCTAAAGAGGATGTTTTGTTTTATACATTTTTGCAATATTACTTGAAACTGTCTTTACTAACTGATAAAAGACTATTTATTAGGTGCACTGAAAGGAATAATATTAATATACATCATCTGTGCACGAGGTAGGGCCTTAAAAACATCAGCCAATCGTTTACGCGATCATCGCGTAAACGATTGGCCCTCTGGCTTGTCAATCACTGCCATGACGTTCCTTGTGCGAGACGTGCATGGCTGCGCGCTCCAGTAACTTTCCACACTTCACAGGTGCCGCATGCAATGTTTTTGTCCGGAGACAGGAGTAACAACTGCAGATTATGAGTTACCTGTGGTGAGTCCGACATAATGAATCCACTAACACGATACAGTGAATGCCGGTGGTAAACACTCATGTTCCAATACTCGTGTACGAGTTTTGGGAGGCGTTCCCTCGAAAGGATGGGGGTTGTTCTTACGCATGCGCTCATTTCAAAAACTCACTAAGAGTCTTTGGTTTCTCAGTCGACGAAAAGATCCTCTTTAGCACCTTTAAGTAAAGATCATGTTCCATGGAGATATTTTAAATTTTCTACCATAAATATATAAAAAAAATATTTTTGTGAGTGGATATGCATTGCTAAGAACTTCATTTGGACAACTTTAAAGGCGATTTTCTCAATATTTAGATTTTTTTACACCCTCAGATTCCAGATTTTCAAATAGTTGTATCTCGGCCAAATATTGTCCTATCCTAACAAATAAAATAAAAAGCTTATTTATTCAGCTTTCAGATGATGTATAAATCTCAATTTAAAAAAAAAGATCATTATGACTGGTTTTGTGGTCCAGGGTCACAAATGTCTAAATGGTGACATTCCATAGAATTCTATACAGCCAGTTAAATACTTTAACTTAACCTGAACAGAATACTTTAAATTTTTTTAAAAACTTATTTTTATACTTTAGATTACTTATTGTTACAAATTTGCTGCCAAAATATAGTTATACACACAGTGGACAGTCACACTTCATCACACTCATGCATTTCTTCTCTGATTTTTCATATCTCTGTCAAAATGATCATACACTTTCTCCATCTTTTCAGTTTGGCTGTTCTATCTTTCTCCTTTCATCTAACCCACCCTTATAATAAGTTTGCCTTTATTTCCTCTGTCCTCCAGACCCTATATTTTCACCAGTTTTTCCTCATTCCCTGCAGCAGTGTTTGGCCAGCAGTAAAGGACTTTAATTTATAACTGCTGTAGAGAGATTAATTTCAGTAGCTGCTTAATTGGCCTTGAAACAACTTCCATTTAGAAACCAATCACAACATTGCCACCCACAACTTGGCATGATGGGTAAAATCTCATAGCCACCTCATTTAAAGTGTCTGACAGGAGGTTTAGGTCAAACCTTCTGTTGTAAGGATTGTGGGACCCATTTTAAACAGTTGTCCTGAAATTTAATGTTTCAATGGGGCAAATCTTTTCTACGTTTGCAAGAAATAATCTAATTTAAAAATAGTCCAAATGAAGATGGGTCCTTCCTGTTATGCAGTACATTTTTGTAATTTATGTAAGGATTTCTATAAAAGGGTGCACCTGAATAGACTGGTCAATTTTGGACACTTAAATGTTATGAATTAACTTGATTATTTACACAGTTACAAGAAAATTATGTCTAACAGGATGGGAAAAAAAGAGCTAAAGTTAGTCATTGCCCAGTGAGAGATTGACAGTTAGCTCACATATTTTCATATACAGTATGTATGTTTTTTAAAATATTTTTGACATTTTAACACAGATTTTTAAGTAATTTTTAGGACAACAGCATCAAAAATAATAATAAATCATGTATTTAATGTATTCAATGTATTTAAAACATTCTGATGAGAGAAATGACAAAATATAAAGCATCTGGGATGTTTCTTAATCGTCATTTCTTTAATTTAATTTAATTATTTTTTTCAATGTTAGAAGTAGGTTAGGGATATGGAGAAGAAAAAAATCTATTCCAAAAACAAATTGATGAAATTATTTATGTTCATTACTTTCTCTTGATGGCTATGGCTTTCATATTTTAAAAAAAATATTTTTTCCCCAGTATATTAAGTATGCACTCAAATTCTATCAAGACACTTGACAAAAAAAAAAAAAAAAATTCTACATGGGATATTTACCAGAAAAGATTGGTGTGTTTTACACAGTATCTGTTGTCAAGTTATTTATATTGTCAACAGTTTTGAAAATACCAAAAAAGAATGAAACTAAAGGCTGAATAATCCTACATGGAGCCAGAGGAAGGCTTGAGTCTCACTTTCAGTAAACCAGTAAGCTCAATTTACTCTTTACTTGGTGTGACTTGGAGCTGATTTTGCAGTTTTGCTCTACTCTCTCCTCACAGCAAAAAAAAAAAAAAAAAAAAGATAGCATGCCTGAATTTGATTCCAGCCTGCCACACTTGATGCTGAAATGTAGCTATCTGGCTATTTTAAAAATACCCTCAGAGCTTATAAAATTGACTTAAAAATACATTGCATGAAAATTTTATCAGCACATCATATTGAGCAAAATGTAAAAAAAAAAAAAAAAAAAAAAATACAGCTGGATCTTGGATTCAGGCTGAGCATATTCTGCAGTTATGTGTAATCCACATATTACAAGCAATAGATTTTATTTTATATTTGTACTGTTTAAATGCAGAATTAATAATTATTTACTCCAGCAGCTCTTGTATTTGTAACACCGTGTGCATAGGCAGGCAGATGAAGACGAGTAACGTTCCAATACAAGGCTTAATAACATAATCTAAGCAGGTAGGGATACACAAACATAAATGAAACGAGACCAGACAATGAACAGAGCACAGGCAGGAACTAATATACACAAAGATGATTAACTAAAGACGCACAGCTGTGAATATGTGTAAGAGTCCATGGTGACTGATGAGTAGTGGGAAACTTGAACAAAGGAACACATGTGATGAGTGAAAACCAAAACTAACTGAACATGACTGTGACTGAACATGACTGTTTTGTTGAAGAGATGATATGTTGTTACAGGAGGGAGGGGAATTTATTTTGCTTAAAGATTACGAGGGCACATGAATTTAAAAAAATAATGAGTTGCACAGATATACAGTAGCATTTATAGTAAATACTGCAATATTCCATTTAAAAAATAGGAATTGTCCATTTTGATTTCATGGTGACTTTAAGACTGTATTAGCTTAGCCCTCACTTCTAGCCTATGGCTGCTGCCCTGAAACTGCTGGTACTGCTGGCCTACAGATAGACACTATTGGAAAATGTATATTTGCTATCATAGGAATAAATTACATTTTAAAAATTACTTCTATTATTTATAACTTTTTTATTATTATTAAAGAGACTATAACAGTCTCTTACTAGCGTAAGGGCTGGACAACCTGTCACTCACATGACATCACAGCAATAGCAAACCACAACCAACCAAATCAATTCCCGATGGACAAAATCATGTTGTTCTACATTTTTTCTTGTTTGAAAAGCTGTTTTACTTAGTTTCACAAATCACAATAGGAAAAAAAATGAAATCAGAACTTCCCTTTCATGCCGACTTTAATTACTTGTGCCACGTATATGCATAATGTTCTTTTATTAGACAAGCTATTTTCAAATGGTTTTTGATTGGATTGATACTTACAATATTTAATGACAATACTTTTTAACAAGGTCACTTTTCAGTCCATACATTCATTAAGGTATCATGATGTACAATGAGTAATATTTTGAAACATTAATCATGTTTAATGTTAAAGGTGCCCTAGAACTTTTTTTTAAAAAGATGTAATATAAGTCTAAGGTGTCCCCTGAATGTGTCTGTGAAGTTTCAGCTCAAAATACCCCATAGATTTTTTTTTTAATTCATTTTTTTAACTGCCTATTTTGGGGCATCATTATAAATGAGCCGATTCAGGGCTACTGGCCCTTTAATTCTCGTGCTCCACGCCCACAGAGCTCGCGCTTGCCTTGAACAGTGCATAAACAAAGTTTACACAGCTAATATAACCCTCAAATGGATCTTTACAAAGTGTTCGTCATGCATGCGGCATGCATGCATCGGATTATGTGAGTATTGTATACTGTTATATTGTTTACATTTGATTCTGAATGAATTTGAGGCAATGCTCCGTGGCTTATGGGCTAATACTACACTGTTGGAGAGATTTATAAAGAATGAAGTTGTGTTTATGCATTATACAGACTGCAAGTGTTTAATAATGAAAATAGCAACGGCTCGTCTCCGTGAATACAGTAAGAAACGATGGTAACTTTAACCACATTTAACAGTACATTAGCAACATGCTAACGAAACATTTAGAAAGACAGTTTACAAATATCACTAAAAATATTATGATATCATGAATCATGTCAGTTATTATTGCTCCATCTGCCATTTTTCACTATTGTTCTTGCTTGCTTACCTAGTCTGTTGATTCACCTGTGCAGATCCAGACGTTACTGGCTGCCCTTGTCTAATGCCTAATGTTGGGAACATGGGCTGGCATATGCAAATATTGGGGCGTACACCCCGACTGTTACGTAACAGTCGGTGTTATGTTGAGATTCACCTGTTCTTCGGAGGTCTTTTAAACAAATGAGATTTATATAAGGAGGAGGAAACAATGGAGTTTGAGACTCACTGTATGTCATTTCCATGTACTGAACTCTTGTTATTTGACTATGCCAAGGTAAATTCAATTTCTCATTCGAGGGCACCTTTAATGATACAAACACAACAGTTTGTTGTTAGTTCATATTGCATGAATTAATTAGAACATATCCAACTTTTTAATTAAAAAAAATATTAATAAATTAATAAATGTGTATCCATATTGTAAAGTGTTTCCCATTTCATTGTATTACACTGTATTTAATCAAATTCAAAATAAACAAAGCCTTGAACAAGTGAAACGTGCATTTCTCTATATGAAAACCAATTAGACATTTAAATAATAAAATACAGCAAATAATAATAATAATAATAATAATAATAAAACTTGCTGAGAGCTTGCTGAGAGCTTGTAACAAAACATTGAAACTTGACACAACAAATAATCAACTAACTCATAATAAGTCCATTTAATCATGGCATTACTGCAGATAAACCACCATGCCATCACTGAAAACAAAATTAATATATTTAATATTACTATTATTAATAATATCTCTACTTTGACAAATGCAAAAAACAAACAAAACAAACAAAAAAAAAAAAACATAAGTGCTCATAATTTATATTGATAAATAATGAATACAACACATACAGTGACTTCATATCCAGTCCGAAAAATAATAAAACTGACTACAGAAATAAATATTCTATACATAAGTATGACACCAAAATTTAAGCTTCAATAATAAATGTGAGAAAGATGTGCCCAGATTCAGTATTTTAGCAGATAAACACTTCATATACATAAATTAGTTTGCCTGTGGCTGCTGGCCTGAAGCTCTGCAAATGGATATATCTCAAATTCTCAGCAACCATTGCTTCAGTCTTCAGTGTCACGTAATCATTCAGAAATGATTCTACCATGCTGAAGGCCTGTACACACCGGGACGAATATCGCGCACGATTTTCGCCGACGTTTAACGCTTCGTGACTAAACAAAGGGCGCCAATATGAGTGTGCACACCGACGCGAAAAACGCGAAGCGTAAAAGCGTCATTTAAAAAAAAAACGCCTCGGGTTCGTTTTTTTGGTTTGGTTTGACGCGCCGCGTTAAAAACTGGGAGACCAATGAGAGTGGCGCTTTTGTTCACGTGCCTGGAGATGCTGAAGTTACAGTAAAACACGACTTGGTGGCGCTCAAGCACAAAACGGTCTTGCCGAGCACACATTGATACCAAGACGACGAAGAGAAAGTAAGTAGTCGAGGAAGACCAAAGCCACTGGAAGGCAAGCCTGCAACCTTTAGCCAAAAAAGCGTAACGGCTAAAACTAACGCTCCGCCCCCCGCGGTACGCAGGGAATGAGACCAGAGGCTGTTTTTTTGAATGGATGTCAATGGATGAGAGGCTTCACTATGTTGATTAAACAGCTTTTATGGGGAAGTAGCTAATCATTTAATTAATGGACAACATGTTTACCAATCTTCAGAATGTTTTACACTAAACAATACTTTCGTTGGGAACTATATGTAGATTTTAGCTTGATAAAAATTTATTTTTTTAAGAGAAGGCAGACTAGGGAATGTTGCAACTGACGTCACTGCTATTACAGGAGAGAGGAGCCACACGTGATTAAGTTAGCCGTTCTCCAATGGTAAGAGATACAGACCCTCTTATCTCCCCATTATATACAATCTCTGGGAAGACCCCTACAAACTATCCCTGCGTCTCAAACATCTCCCTAGCTTCCTAGGTCGTATCAGTATACCGTGTATGTGGCCGACTCCCTGATCAGATCGACTCCCTCCCAGATTATTTCTGTATTTTTACTGTTTTTTTTCTTTTACATTCAAGAAATATTGTTGAGAATGTCTATTTCATAACTATGTTTATTTGCACTACCGTTCACTTGCACTACTGCCATTGTGACTTATTGCACTACCGTTTCTGACTACCATCTCTCATGTCATATATATATATATATATATATATATATATATATATATATATATATATTTATACAACAGTATAAATGCATAAATTTAATGCATCCTAAATTAATTAAGGTATGTATTTCTTTTTAAATAAAACTGACTCACAAGTTTTATTAATTTAGGATGCATTAAATTTATGAACAGTGATAGTAAAGATTTTACGTTGCTACCAAAAAATCTACAGGTATTTTAATTATTAGGTATTTCTGTCATCTTGTGTGCTGCCCACTCTCTTCTGGAGCAACATGGAAGACACTCAAACAACACAGCAGGAAATGAAGAGGAGTAGAGACTTGGCAAGAAACGTGACAGAAACATGGGGAAAGGAAGTAGAGGTACCGGAATATAAGAGGACATTAAAGGGCATGTCAAATTAACTTTCAAAAGTTCAGGAATGTGATAATAAGTCCAACAAACCTGTGATGTGTGTGAGGAAAGCTATGCCTATAAATATAAGAGTAATGGCAGTGGTATTCTTTCATGACAATAAATTAATGGAACCCAAGAGACTTTTCATACTGACATTTTAAACTAACTTTTCCAGGGTTTTTTGAGGAAACAAGAAACGAGGAGAGAGAAAAGAGAGGTTGAAAAAGGTGAGAAAGGCAGTTTGCCAGAGAGTTGAGACGTTCTGGATAGATGGAGACATTTGAGTCCATCTCTATAATATACAGCACATATCATTCACAGCACTGCCTAATTCATTATCCACAGTGCTGCGCAATTATGCAGCGTCGGCAATCCAGAGCACACACGCGCGTGCGCACACACTTTGCGTGTCACACTTTATCACCCGAGCTGAGGTCCGTCACACTAAATTACAGCGCCAATAAGACCTGTAGGCCAAAGCAAAGGGCCAGCCTTCCTCACACACACACACACACACACACACACACACACACACACACACACACACACACACACACACACACACAAAATGTTATTAACTCCTAAAAGTGAGTGTTATGGTTACACATAACTTCTCTGTTTATAAATGTCATGTCACATGCTCACATCACACCTCCATGGGATCCAAGAAGTTGCTTTTTCTCATGCATCCCTTTATCCACCTTCAATCCTTTGGCGTCTTTCAATTTGGCACTTTGATCACCCTTTTCTCTCAGCGTTTCATTGTCTTTCCCTTCCTGCTCTCTCTATTTCCCTCTCCCCTCAATAAATGCCTCCGTAGAGACAATAAACAAAAACAACGACCTCTTTAAAAACCCTCAATATGGCTCACTAGCAAATGAAGTCGCAGGGGACAAATTACCGCGGCTCTTGTTAACGCCGACCTGCTTATTAATTCAGCATGTTTTTTTTAAACGTCTGGTCGGGGCTGTATTTTAAAATGTCTTAATGGCCTCTGCCATTCCATTAACGTTCTGTTCCCCTTCTCTGCACTCTGACTGATGTGCAAGTCACCTAATTGCAGACAAATCGCTTTGCCACACACAATAATTTTGGTATTTTTGATGTTTAATTTCTGGAGCTGATTACGCGCAAGTCTTTTTCTTCTTTCTCGGTCGTTGTTTAACTCGAAGGGTATTTTTCTTTTGCATAAGGTGTGTAGTTTGTGTCTGTCTTGCAGCACGCATACACAATGAGGGGCACTGACTGCGCAGGAGATTGATTTCATAAATCACGCGCTTGTTTATAATGGCTTTCTTTCCCTGGTGCTCTTTTTTCACCCAGCAGCAAAAGCCATTCAATAAATGGCACGTCACTGTTGTGTGTAATGCACGGAGACAAACAGCAAACTAATGACTGTAATGGGCTTCGCTGAATGCCAGGGTTGCCAAGTTTCTATATGCATGGGGGTGTGTGATAGCATGTAACCTGCTGTGTGAGGCCCGCTGCTTGTATATGTGCTTGGTGTATGACGGGACAGTAATATTTGAGCATGTGTGATTCCTCTTATGCAACGGCCCAAACAACTTTCCATCTTAAAGGGAAGTGGCAATGAAACATCAACTATTTAATTGTCACTTTAACCTTTACACTTTTTCAGTGCGGCTTCCACCAGTGACGGTCTGTTTTAATCGATTTTCTCAGTGCAGGGCACACTGTGGTAAATCATTGTGTGTCTTCTCACCTCCAAAAAGTAAAACCATAAAAAATATTATATACTGTATGGACCTTGTGGTCCCCATGAGATAAACAGCTTCATAAAGGACAAACCTTTCTTGTCTTTTTAGGATTGAAGTTAGTCTATAATAATTATAATTAGCTTAAAGTCACCATGAAATCAATTCTTATTTTTTTATCAATTATTACACTATTTATTATAAATGATTTATCCGTGCACATCATTTTTTTTTTAATTCATGTGCCCTTGTTATCTTTAATCAAAATAACTTCCCTTCCCTCTCTTCTCTTCTCTGATGATGTGTTTACTGGTGTGAGGGTGGGATGCATAAGCGGTTGAAGCATAAAATTAATATGCCTTTAATTTATTAGCTTAATTAGTAATTCATATAAACAATCACTTCTAAAGTAAAATTCAGTTTTTTTTCTTTCAAAAAATGTCAGGAACTGTCCTAATATTAAAATGAAGACAAAGAGCCTCATTAAAAGAAATTCTTAAAAAATGAAAACCTTTGAAAAGTTTAGCATAATCTTTTACAAAGCACTGAAGAAGTTTTGTTAAATTATTATTATTATCTGAAAAACATTTGTCTGTCAAAATCCAAGTCATATGATGCAACCAAGATGCAGATTTGGAAGCACTTAACAGTGATCTCGGCTGAGATCGACGGCTCTCCCCGGAGGTAACCAGTGAATTATCGAGCGAGTTAACTTGCGCTTAAAAGAGCAAATTCCTGTGGCGTTTGTTAAAAAATGTTGCGCCACAAATGTGGTTACATGCAGGGCAGCCTTCGGGCGAGCACTGGGCCGTGCCCACTCTGAAGACTCGCTCATTGAGACGGACTGCCCCTTACTGCGAGAACATGAGTCTCGACTTGCTATGTTCATGGATCGCTTTCATTAAAAGAAGCAACCAAGCTCCTCGTGCGCCCCCATTCTCATCCCCCACCTTTCACAAGCCCAGGTGAAAGAAACAATGGAGTTGCGGGACTGAGCAAACGGGACTCAGTGAGCTCACGTTGGCCTAGATCCCGCATGCCTCCCGCATGAGAGGTTTTCCCAGTGCTGTTCACCTGCGAAGACCAATGCCATTCTTCTGGTGCAAGTGGTTTGGTCTCATTTGGAGACGATGCCATGTTGCTTCATATACAAAGAAGTGGTCGAAGCCCACTGAGGATTCCGCCATCATGCCACAGAACAAGCTAGACAATTCCCGGCCCGGGCTGGACTCCGAGCTCATCTGAGTCCTCTCCAAGGCCGTCGAGGAGCTGGGGTTAAAGTGGTAGACTCTGTCTGAGCTATCCCGCAGCCATCTCGATGAGTGGTTCTTGCAGCCAGGGTGCCGTCAGTGTGCCCCCCTGGCAGAGAACCATCATTTTTTTTGGAGGAGCATGAAGAGCTTACAAAGCCCTTGAGAGCAACATCTGCCCTGCTGGCCAGGGCTTATTCAGCAGCCAGTCAAGCTGGATCCACTCTCCACACGATGACGGTCCTTCAAGTTTTCCAGGCCAAGCAGACCCAGCTGCATTCAGGGATTTGCACAGCGCAACCGACCTCGCCCTGCGTGCAAGACAACCGCCCAAGCGATCGGCCATGCTATGAGTAGCCTGGTGGTCCTCGATCGCCACCTTTGGCTTAATTTAATGGAGATCAAGGATGCCAACAAGATAGCCCTTTTTGACAGCCCTCCCCAACGGGCCTGTTCAGCTCGGCAGTGAGCGGTTTTGCCTAGCCCTTCACTGCAGCCCAGAAGTCGTCACAGGCAATGCTTCACTTCCTGCCAAAACCATCCAGTGCAGTGTGCCAAACCAGAGGCAGTGCCAGCACCTGCCCAGCCCCAGTCCAAGAGAGAGCCTGAGGTAGTTCAGGCAGCGCTCCCAGAGTGCCAAGCGTTACCCTTTCCTTTGGTCTATCGGGGTGTCTATTAGCGACATCTGCCAGTTGATCTTCGCCCTCTACATTTGCCAGATTCTATAACCTGGACATCACTGCACTTCAGGTGCAGGTCCTATCTGTTTGAGGGCTAGACTATGGTGTGCTGGATGCCACCAAGTCTGTTATGTGCATCACTCCCCTGGATGGTGGCAGTTTTCTAAGATGATTTCGGCTTTGTTAGTCCAAGCCTGACTAATTTCTGTGTGGCTTCCATTGTGATTTGCCACTCTTCGCCAGGCACCACTGCCAGTGACTTACTGTCCAGGCCCCCAGATCTGAACCATCCTTGGGCTTATTAGATGGCGCTGTTAGATTGTGTTCCCCAGAGCTGTTATTGAATGGGAACGTTTCGGTTACTAACATAACCTTGGTTCCCTGAGATAGACGGAACATTGTGTAAGCTTCCCATGTTATTATGCTTGCACTGATTCAATCGTGATTCAATCAGGCTTCAGTATTTTCAGAGAAAGGGATTTCCTCATAGGACATTCTTATTTGTCATTGACCCTAATAACAAAATATGTCAGTAGTAAGTCTTCACCATAATATAAAGCACCAAAAAAGTTCTAAGCTGTAAGGAATAATTGATGCACAGATTCAAGTCTTTGCACAAGGCACTCTCTCAGGGTTTGTGAAGATAAGATTATACATAATTTTTCCAAAGCCAGCAGCTTGTTACACTCTAGAACCAGAGATGGAACTGTATGTATGTGTGTACATACTTGATAAAAGGTGATTTAAACAACACAACCTCATGGCAATTCTTAACAATTTCCCATTTTGTACGATTCACATTGTACGAAATTTATACGAAATCACCACATCGTAAAATAGTTGTTTTCCAGTGAGATCGGGTTAGTTTGAAGTAGATTTTTAAATAATACACACACATCCATTTAATTTCACACCAATTAGGCTAATTGTTTGACGTGCTTATCTATTATGATAATTATATAATTATAATATTATGATGTTTTTGTTTATATATTTAGAATATTGACAGGAAAAAAATCTTAAATGTGTGAGCCTTTGACCCTTCTGTGAATAGTGTGTGTGAGTGGAAATGAGTCCCGCCCATGATGTGAACTAAGAGTTTGATTCCTGAAGTGACCAGCCTCAGGAAAGCAGTTAGCTATTGCTAGCCTAACTGACATGTTAATGAGGCTATAAAAGCATTGCTCTTGACTGCTAATCATTAAAACCCATTAGTGAAGCTCCTAAATAAAACAACAGGAACATTATACGGCAGTCTCTCTCACTTTGACTCTGCACACCTTACAAGACCTGGAAGTTTACCATATGAGCATTCAAACCGAGATTTTTTCTCTTTTTTCTCTTTCCTTCCCTGCCATTAATGTCAGCATCTAGATTTTGCTCCCTAAAACTTCAACAGCATAACTTTTCTATAAAAATGCAATTTAGACCTGTTGAAATCTTCACATTTACACTCAATAATATAATTAATTGTAGTTGTGGTAACATACTGACATTTATTCACATGCTCATAAAACTGATGCTAAATCTGTCAAAACACAGCAGTTAGCCACGACAGCCTCTCACTAATAAGCACACAGCAGCATGTATACAGCTACGTTATTAACTACAGAAACACTACACCATTAATGCTAAATCTCCCCAGAATCATGCTAATGATGGGACATGTCTGTGATATTAATTAGTGCTGATACTTTTAGGGCCCAAATCACAGAAAATGTTGCACCAAAAGCCCTTTACTTTTAGAGATTTGACAGCACTGTTAGTGACTGACCAGCTCAGAGCTTGTTTGCTGCAAAAACATTTTCTTAATCAGTATTTTAGACTTGTTTTCCAGTAAAACAAATTTTCAAAGTACTAGTTCTATTTTAAAACATTTTTCAGTATGTTATCAATCTGTACATGGTAAATTTTACTCAGTACATTCTTGTTTCGATGCTGTTCAGCATGTCACGCCATGAGAGTTACATTTTAAATAATGCATTTAAACATGCATTTAAAACATGTTAAAAGCTATTAACTTTGCAAGCAAAATGTATCCCGAGACCCCTGCATTCTGTTTCTTTTTGTTGCACAGGGAATAAGTGGCATACAGTATGTAATGTTTATTGATAAAGTCTTATTGTCACAATAAGTGACTTAACTTGTTGCACAATGAATTCTGAAATTCAATCTGATTGTTCAGACTTAAGCACATTTAAAAACAATGTGATGCATTTCAAACCACCTACAAAAGTGGTTTGGATAGGGCTTGTGAAATTCAAATTACATTTTTCCCTGTGTAGATTACAAAACTAAACAGATCACATGGGCAAAACAATAAACAATGCCTAAGTGATAAATTATCTGTGTATATTAATTTACTTTATTCCTGTTATGGGAAAGCTCCATTTTCAGCAACCATTACTCCAGTCATTAGTGTCACATGATCCTTCAGAAATCATCTAATATGCTGATTTGGTGCATTTACTTATTATTATCAATGTTGAAAACAGTTGTGATGCTTAATATTTCTGTGGAAACCTTGATTAATTTTTTTAGGATTATTTGATGAATGAAAAGATGAGAAGAACAGTTTTTATTTGCAATAGAAATGTTTTGTAACATTATATATGTCTTTACCGTCACTTCTGATAAATTTAATGTGTCCTTGCTGAATAACAGTATTATTAAAAAAAAAAAAAAAAAAAAAAAACATTCTAGTTAACATTCACAATTACATCTTAAGCCGGGGACACACCTAACGATTGTAAGGCTGATTATGAATGTAAATTGATACTTATGACTGATCGCTCAAACGCGTCCAGTCAGAGCCAGTTGCGTTCAGTTGGCGATTACAGTCGGTGTTCAAATTCTGTGTGTAAGTATGTAAATCTGCTTCAGTCGAAGGAAACAGTCTTTGTGTGTTGAGCTCAGTCTTAGAATGTTTCAGCTAGTCGTTAAGTGTGTCCCCGGCTTTAATTGTGCCATGATTTCTTAATTGTGCCATGAGTTCTCTCCAACCTGGCAAGTCTGACCTCAAATCATGAGTTGGGCATTTGAATTGACGTTCATGTGTGCTCATCCCATAAATACAATTCTGACATGACAACAAGGAAACAGTAGAAAAGGTCTATTTTGATACTGTTGTGTTAAAGGTCTCTGTCGAGGAGTTCAGCAGTACATGTGTCCTATTTGTCTGGTCATTTTAGCCCCAGTGACTGTCTGGACTCAGTGCAGATCCAGAACTCCCCTGGGCATCTAATTAAAACAGGTCACAGGCATTTATCTAACAGTAATTACCCCTCACTCACTCAATGAGGAGAGAGTGGCTGGTACAGACTAGGGTTCATAAAGGATTAGTAGAGAGAGAGAGAGAGAGATGGATAAACAGTATTGATGGCTGAACGATGAAGTAGACAAATCAAGATTTTTTTTTAATCTTATTTCTTCAAAATGATAACCAAAAGGAAATGTAACATGTCTGCAGAGCTGGACACTTCTGTTTTGTCAAATATAATGTGGTAGATTTTCCAAGACGCACCTGACTTAACATTCTGAGGTCTGAGGGTATCGCCGGTGATACCACCGCGTTTTTTTTCTTACCAGTGTGAAAGAGACTCAAAATACTCCATTAATGTTGCACATACAATTAAGAGTTATACACCATTTTAATCTGTGGAATATCTTCTTTTATTTGTGTACACTCAGAGTAAAAACAAAATGTTGTGCTTTTTGTAAAATAAGAAAACTAACATGGTGCATGATCTCTCGTCTCCCTCTGAAGCAAGTCCAATCTGATAGTTCTCAGAAAACGAACTGTAGTGAATACTAATCACAAAAAAATTAGACTTATGTCTAAAAAAACGTTGAAATGTCAGGTTTTAAATCGTGTAAGTCAAATCAAAAACAAACATTCTGTGTTTATGTAATCTGTATGAAAAGAGAGCCATGTCAGAAATCCGTGATTCAGCTCATTATCTGCTAATGCGGCCACGCCCACGGAGGGAGCGCTATTCAGACGCAAATTCTGAGTCAATACATGCATTCATCGTCTCAATCGTGTATTTATTGTCTTGAAAAGTGTTTTGAATAGCCGTAGTTAGCGATCTCTGTCCTCTGTTAGTTCGGTTAGTTCCTGGATTGCCTATTCTTCTTTAGTGCTCAGGCATTTGTGGACTAAAGGTGTACAGAGCGCCCTCCGGCTGCAAGTATGAATTCAAAACACAGTATCCAGCACTCATAGTAATGACAATAAATCCTGAATAAATATACTCTTCTGTATAGAAAATTAACAAACATATGAGAATCCATCAATATTTCTCCAAATGTGCATGCTTTTAAGCTAAAAGCCTATATGAAATGCCATAGAGGTAACATAATTGTTCAGACACTTTGCATCACAGAAATACATTATATTTTAAAGAATATAATAGAATACCACTATTTTAAATTGTAATAATATTTCACAGTATTGCTGTTTTTTCTGTATGTTTGATTTACACCATGATGAGATTTGAATCATGATCACAGAGGGTTTTTTCACAGCCTACCTGACTGAAAGGCCTCATTAATATGCAAGTCATTTCAGGTCATTATTATGTGATTCTTTTGTCTTCTCAGGTGAGAATCACCCATTATACATGAGGATTCACGCCTCCACGCATACTGTGTTTCTTGACCAAAGATGTTTTAGAAAATTTAAATCTCTCTATTGTTTTATATGAACAAGCAGGCAGCATAATTTTTACCTCATTTTGAAGCAAAAACTCTAGTCTACAACCTCAAATACCCAGAAGTCTTGTGAACAAAGACTTGGCTTTATTTCAGTGACTTAAGTTTTTTGTTTTTTCAATAACCACGCATAAACGTTATTCCTTCAAAAACACAAACATGTACATACATGTTCCTCACATATTATGGTAGCCTAGTTTGTGCTGAATACAGTGTAATGACACTTTTTCCATTAATATGTTTATGAACAACTGAAAAAAGTACAAATGTCAGGGCATGTCAAAACTTCTCCAGGGTCCCAAAAATCCTCAGACCCCTGAGCCGGTTACCTTCCTGGGGCGTCTCCTAATCGACACCTGAGCGTCTCCTAATCTACACTCAATAAATGTCCTGATCTTTCGGAGCGTCTCCTAATCAACACTCAATAATACCTGGGAGAATCTCCAAATCGACACTCAACAACATATGATCTTTCGGAGCGTCTCCTAATCGACACTTAATAATATTTTGGGTCAACGTCTTGACCCCCTTAAACCTTGTTCCCTAACCTGACTTAACCATAACCAGAGACTCCAGTTTTTGTCCTTCAAAGCTTTAATCATGGCCAGGAGAGTTCTCATCAATTCCAGAGAATCTCTCTCAGAACAAAGGAATACAACAGGTTTTATAGGATTTCAGGTACACTTCACAGTCAGTATGGCATGATCTATTGCTCATTATCATCAGTCTCAATACGATTGGTTTAGATTTAAGAAAAACATCTCAGTTCCTCTGTCCCGCATAAATTTAGATTTAGAACAAATGAATCACAAGATCATCAAAAAATGTCTCAGGGTTAATACCGTAAAACTTCAAATAATAGCCCGGGCTTCTATTTACCCAAATCGCCGAACTGCACCGGCTTGTATTTGAGACAGGCGTCTATAAGAGACAGGCCTTTAATTTAGTGTTGAGATGTTCAAGCATGACAGTAGGAGGTTACCACATTATATTACGTTTTATTTATAATTAATTTGAATGTGTTTAACAAATCATTTAATGTAAGAAATGTCTTTGGCTATTGGCAGCATAAAAAATAAACATAAAAAACGAAACAATGTGACCGCAATGGGCAGAACAATACAAGTTACCCCTAAACGAATGTGTTTAACAAATAATTTAGTGTAAGAAATGTCTTAGATTATTGGCAGCATAAAAAACGAAACGATGAGACAGCAATGGGCAGAACAATATAAGCTACCGCTAAAATCCATCGAGCATATGAACTTGTTGCCCGAAACATATCAACAAGAAAGAATGAAGGCTACCCTGTAAAACAACTGCAATCATGTGATAGAAAATTACTCTATTCATCACTATCATCATCCCCGCGATCCTCAATTACAAGTTCATTGGCGAATTCCTCCTCCACGTCGCTCTCCTCCACTTCTCCCTCTCCAGCCTCCGCTAACTCTGCCTGCCTTGCTTGCACTAACAGCTCTCGCCCAGATGCGCACGGCTCTCCCTCTTTGAAACAATGGATAAGGTGATCCTCACTTCCATCAGAAGCTACTGTCAGGCCACATACCTAATGATAACATCCCGAAGTTAATGAAATATATTATCTCCTCTTTCTCCCTCGCACACACACGCGCGCGCAAGCAACCCGATACTAAAAAAACAGACCAGGCCTCTATTTGAGACCGGCCTTTATTTACCCAAACCTGTCGTCACACCAGGCGTTTAAAAGAGACAGGCGTCTATTTGGGACTCGGCTATTATTTGAAGTTTTACGGTAGTTCAGATTACTCAATAGGTTAAAACAATTCGTCAAAGACTATTTTTTATCCTTAGAAGGATGCTGTCTAGCCAGCACAGCAGAATTTTTCTGAATCACAACACTCAGTCCTAGTGACTATTTCTCTATTTCAAAGTTAGATTATTATTAGGCCTGTAAAAGAAAAGAAATGTTAGTTCATTATTAATTAGTTCAAAAATTCCATCACAATAACCACATAAATTACAACATGTAGAACCTCCGTCCATCAGTGAGAGACAAAACAATTCTTGTGATTTTACCTGCAATTAGTTTTTAAAATAGCAAAATTTTCACTTTAAAATATAATCAAATGTACCATTTCATCTGATTTTCACCTAGTTTTATCAAAATATCATCGCTCCTAAAATCACATATCCTCCTTAGACCCAGTACATCATCTAGATATACATATTGAATAGAGAAAAAAAATCTTTTAAACAAACATCCCTACAACTTCCTGAGTTGTTCATTTTTAAAACATTTATTGATTCCTCTTTCTAGATCACACAGGCTCATGGAGGCACATAGAGTGGAAAACAGGTTGAAATCATATACTGGACTAATTCAGTACTAACCCATTATTCAAAAATCAGAAACCAAAAAAGATGCCATGTGTGTGTGCATGCATGCCCAATGTCACCAGTGCCTCTGTCCAGACAGAGTGTCTGGCCACCAGGTGAGTGATAAATTGCACTGCTAAGAAGGAGGGATGCCTGTCTCACACACACATACACACACACAGTGTCCTGGCAGCTGATGTGTGTCTCATATAAACACCTCAGTATAGAGACCTCACTTCAAGGTCACCTGTGCCAGCTAATCAGGCGTGGATGTGTGTGACCTGAAAATCACATTCATCAGCCATTGGTTCCCACAAGGCTTAATAAATGTACTAAATAATGTCATACTAAAAATGTAAAAATGCAAAAAGGTTTGTGTGAGGGTTAGGTTTAGGGTCGGGGGATAGAAAATATCATTATCTCAGTATTAAAAAATATATACATATATCAATGGAAAGTGTGTTGACTAAAAAGTTGAATGTATGCAGACACATGTAATTATTTACAGTGCCCTCCACAATTATTGGCACCCTTAGTAATTATAAGCAAAGGCGGCTGTGAAAATAAATCTGCATTGTTTATCCTTTTGATCTTTCATTCAAAAAAATCACAAAATTATAACGTTTCATTGAAGGAAAAGAATTGAAAGTGGGGGGAAAATCACATTATGAAATAAATGTTTTCCTCCAAAACATGTTGGCCACAATTATTGGCATCTTTTTATTCAAAACTTTTTGCAACCTCCTTTTGCCAAGATAACAACTCTTGAGTCGTCTCCTATAATGTTTGATGAGTTTGGAGAACAGCTGACAAGAGATCAGAGACAATTCCTTCATACAGAATGTCTCCAGATCCTTCAGATTCCCAGCTCCATGTTGGTGCTTCTTCTCTTCAGTTCACTCCACTCATTTTCTTTAGGGTTCAGTTCAGGGAACTGGGACGGCCATAGCAGAAGCTTCATTTTGTGCTCAGTGACACATTTTTGTGTTGCTTTTGATGTTTGTTTTGGATCATTGTCCTGATGGAAGATCCAACCACAGCCCATTATTGGATTTCTAGCAGAAGCGGTCAGGTTTTGATATTTCATCTGTTGGTATTTGAATCCATGATACCATGTATCTGAACAAGATGTCCAGGATCTCCAGCAGAAAAATAGGCCCACAACATTAAAGATATAGCAGTATATTTAATCGTGGGTATGGGGTACTTTTTATCCCTGTTTGCACCAAACCCATCTGGTGAGTTTGCTGCGAAAAAACCCTTTTTTTGTTTGTTTCATCTGACCATAAAAGCTGGTCCCGTTTGAAGTTCCAGTCATGTCTGACAACTGAATATGCTGGAGATTGTTTCTGGATGAGAGCAGATAATTTTTCTTGAAACCTTCCTGAACAACTTGTGGGGATGTAGGTGCTGTTTGATAATTTTTTTTAGGCTTTCTGAGATTCAAGACTCAACTAATCTCTGCAATTCTCCAGCTGTGATCCTTGGAGAGGCTTTGGCCACTCAAACGTTCCTCCTCACTTCACATTAGGACGATTTAGACACACGTCCTCTTCCAGGCAGATTTGTAACATCTTTAGTTGATTGGAACTTCTTAATTATTGCCCTGATAGTGAAAATGGGGATTTTCAATGCTTTAGCTATCTTCTTACAGCCACTTTATATTTTGTGACGCTCAACAATCTTTTGCTGCACATCAGAAATATATTCTTTGGTTTTACTCATTGTGATGAATGATTATGGGAATTTGGCCTTTGTGTTTCCTCATGTTTATACTCCCGTGGAACAGGAAGTCATGGCTGGACAATTTCATATTCATGATCACCCTGGTGTGCTAAAAAATGTAAATATGAATGGGAATATACTTCAGAGATATTTTACTCATAGAATTTCTAGGGGTGCCAATAATTGTGGCCAACATGTATTGGAGAAAAACATTTATTTCATAATTTGAGTTTCCCCTGATTTTCAATTGTTTTACTTCAATGAAAGGTTAGAATTTTGTACATTTTTTTGAATGAAAGATCAAAATGATAAACAATGCAGATTTATTTTCACAGCCACCTTTGCTCATATTTACTAGGGGTGCCAATAATTGTGGAAGGCACTGTAAATATAACATTTATCATGTTATTCAAACTTACTTTAGGTAAGCCTAAAGTGTACCCAGAAAATGTTGTTTAAGTTATAATATCTATTAATGCATAAATTCAAAGTCAAATTGCATAATAAATATACTGTTAAAAGATATATTTGCATTCATTTTTGGTCATACGAACATAGGTAGGCCTATATATGCACTGTGAGAGAGATCAGCATTTAAACTGATTATATCCCCAGGTAAACTCTATTCTCTGCCTTCTTAATACTGCACACAATAAATAAAGAATGATGCCCCATTTCAGATCATCTCAGATAAAGCTTCTCAAGTAAATCTCTCTCTTTTTTCTCTCATCTCTCTCTCTGTTCTTTCTCGTCTCTTCGTCGTGCTGTCGCTCATTGTGTCACTGATGAGGCTGAAGTGTAAATAGAGACAGGGAGCGAGGCGATGTGACGGCAGTGTTCGTGTGTTAAACTCGATAGTGTCGTCTCAGATAACGCACTGCACTTCCTTTCCTGTTCCTCCACATGAGAAGATCAGAGACAATAGAGGTGTATGTGTGTGAAAGTCGCCCCCTCTAAACCAGGCGAGCAATTGAATGCTTTGAATTGCATTCTAAAACATATATGCTTGCAAAGTTTTTGACAAATCTCTTCCTCAAACTCTAAGGGTAAGAAAATATGTTCACCTTATCTGGAAATGAAATGTGTGTGTGTGTAGATATACGTACTTAGTTATTTTAGGGACAAATTTGTCCCCAGATGTGAGACAAATCTGACAAAGACATTCAGGAACATCCTAAATTGTAAAACAAGTTATTTATATATGCATCTATCTATCTATTTATTTAGCCAAAAATGTTTTTCTTTTATGGGTTTAGCTAAGGTTAAGGTGGTTATGGGTTAGTCTGTATATCTGTAATTAGCTGTAAATAAAAACAATATATGTCTAAGGTATGTCTCCTAGCTATCTAAATAGCTAGTCAAAACTCCCCTACAACATGCAAAGATACAAAAACATCAAAATTATTAATGTACAAAGATGAAGGTAAAGATTCTGAATGAATTTTGTTTTGGTCAGAGTTGGAGTGTGGGTGAAATCTCTGTGGGAGTTCAAAACAAGCTCTTTAGCTCCATATTGCGCAAAACTACTTCACGCAACTGAGTGAGTGTCAAGCTTATTTAATGTTTCCGTGGGTGAGAGAGTGAGAGAGAGAGAGTGAGAGTGAGAGAGTAATATTAATAATAATTGAGGGTTTTGGCAGGTCTTGGATGTAGAGAAAGTTCAAAGCAACAATCACTCACAATTCAGTCAAACTGACGTGATCTACGTGACAGGCTCTGCCAAATCTCTCCCTCACACACATAGAAAGAAGTTAAAATAATCTCACTGCATGTTGGTTCAACTGTTTATTACAACAAACTCTGAACATTCCTTTACTCCTACACACATGCACCTTATACACATATAAGTAAACATAATTATCCATGGAAATGTTTTTTAATATGTTTCTAGTCATTTGTTATCTTTCTGTATAACATGTTTGTCTATACAGTGTTCCCAAAATGTATGTGGATACTTTTGGACACAAGTCACACTTTAAAATATATGAATTCCTTTACATAAAGTGGCATCTGAAAACCAGTGATGCAAGAGCTTTTCTTTTTTGCAGTTGTGTCAATGACATGAAGCTAATTTATTCAAAAATACATTAAACAAGAAATTCATGCATACAAAGCCTGGAATACACCTCATATGATAAGATTTTTTTTAGCTGTTCTGATGTCATAAAGCATAAAAAGCCTAAAAAAATCTAATTCTTGAAAAGACAAAGAAAAACTTAAGTAGTTTGTAGTTATTAACTTTAAGTAGTTGTTACTTTTTACATGACATTTTTAGAGTCATTAAATTAAAGGAAAAATTAGAAAGCCTGCATGATATCCAAAACATTTAAAAAGAAAGAAAGAAAGAAAAAAACTCGCCAAGTTCTCAGTATATGTTTTCAATGATGAATAGTTTTGTTCCTGCACTGGACATACAAGTTTGTCTCTGTTAAGTACAAACTTAAAAAAAGCTGCAGTCCGTAACTTTTTTTGGTTAAAAATGATCCAAAATCAATTTTTGAGCAAGTACATAACCAGCCAGTGTACAAAACTATCTCCTTACCTTAGCCCGATTCACAACAGTCAGCTTGTAATAATGTTTTATAATAAAATCAGTACTGGTGGGTTTCCGCGGGAAATTCGAGCATGTAGCCCTTTGTCTTTGCGTCATTACGTCACATCTGTAAACAGAAAGAACGAGACCCAGCTAGTAGGCTAATGCTGCCTTCATGTGTTATCGGAAATTTGAAAGTTCATCATATTCAAGAAATTTGAAGGCGTTCATGTGCAATTTTTACCTAGGAAACTCATGTATACGGTAATTCCGAGAGTACGTGAAAGCAGCATAAATCACATGTGAGGATGGCGGATCATTTATAGCCTGTTCTCACAGCAGCTGCAATAATTAAACTTATCATTTTGATGGCAGATTGTAATCCAGAAAGGTCCAAATGACAATCATCAGTGACAACTGGAGATTCAGCCGTAGTCAAAAGCAAAAGACTTCGGACTGCGGAGTGGCTATAGAAATTGAAATCTACAGGTAATGCTAATACACACTAAACACATGAAGAGTTCATTTGCATAAACAGATAGCTCCGTTTTTATTAATTCTCACAAATAATGTTTTTTATTGTGCATTCCAAGTAATATCAATCAAACTGCAGTTGGGTTGTTTTGATTAAGTAATAATAACTCTAAAAATACAGCTAACTTACAAAATTAAAGTTAATTGAAAGTATGTTTTTTATATATATAATAAAAATTTGTTTTTAAGCAAAAGCAGATAACTCCAACAGTCGTTTTTTGGCAAAAGCAGATAACTCGACATTTCATGTTAAACCAAACCAAGTAATAGCTTTGTAATTGCATTTAAAACACACTCAAACTCACATGCACTCAAACGCAAAAGCGAAAGGACAACCCAAAAAAATCATTTGCATGGACGTGATCCGAGCTAAGGGATCGTTAGATTTATTCACTATTGGCAGCGCTATTTATGCTTTTTTCTCAGTTGGTCAGAACAAAAGAAGCAGATTTGTTACTTACTCCTTCAGATGACATTTTCCGCTGATAATTCTTATTTTGGTCATACTTCCAAGATGTAGAATCTGTGATTCTGAAGTACAGTATCACCGATGTGGTGACTGACAGCAACATTAGATTCATCCACGATGAGGAGCTGTGCCGATACACGACCCACGTAAAATGATGATTCCGCAAATAAATGCAATTGCAGGTTTCAAACAGAGATGGCGACAAAGAGGCAAAACTTACAGACTGCAGTTTTAAAGTTATTAGGTCAAAACCATATGAAACCTAAATGAACACAAAGTATATTTTCTAATATCTTGGCATACACTATGTTTTAAAATTGATAAAAAAAAATTTTTTTTTTAATTCTTTATCACACTATTGACCCTGCAGTTATGATGTCTGTTTTTATTGTCATCGTTTGCCAATAATAACTTAAATAAGACAATCATATATTTTAACGGTGGATTATATGTCCAAATACATTTTAGGCCCACTGTACCTGTATGTTTTCTTTCTATCATATAACTAGTGGTGTACATTCAGCTCAAATGACTAACATTCACTACAGAAACAAAACTGAGTTATCCTTTTGCTTTGTTCATTCAGTTTGGTCCTTTGTTACCTGAGTATACATGAGTTTTCCCCAAAAAGATAACCACCACCTCTTTATGCCAATTGCATTTGCCTCTCTTATCTAATAATGTAACGTGTGTGTGTGTGTGTGGTTGAAGCGGAGAGGGCATGTGAGATGCTGAGGATGTTTAGGATTGGACCGTCTCCTTTGATCAGGGTTTCACAAAATTGCCAAGGGCTGTCTACAAACTCCACCACTCTCTCTTTTCCTGACACAGATAGACATGCACGCAATAGAGTGACAGAGAGAGAAAGGGATGAAAAAGCAATAAAGCTAGGTAAATGAGCAAAGTTGCTAGGTTTATTTGTAACATCATGTTTGATATGACAGGTACAGTGCATCATAGACACAATGTACTCCCCGGTGTGTGAACTCCACAGATTTGCAATGTGTGCTAGACACAAAAGCCTGACGTAGGATATTTCAGTCTCATGTGTGGCAGCAACTTCTCCCAGATCTCATCAAACTGATTTGAGAACAGCTTTGAGAGTATAATAGATAGGGCAAGTGTGAAGAGGCGCCTCAGTTGCTGTTAAAATTGGAAAAGCATGGCTCAGCACAATAGCACATGCAAAAACTTTTATTTAGTGCTTCCCAAAATGGGTAATCATGTAAACATATGGAAAAGTGAGGCTCTCAAACTGTAAATATCATTTCATTAATGTGCCATTTTACCCAGTCACAGAGTTCCTAAGTAGTTTTAAAAAATTATTTTTGTTTAACTTCCTGCATCTTGAGAAAGGAGCCACAGCTCTTCTATGGATTTATAATGTCTACAATGCTTCTGTCTCTTCATGTAATCTCAGACGTACCCAATAACGGCGAGATCAGATTAGAGGTCTGCATTCCAGTGGGACTCCCACAGAATCCGCAAGACTTGACGCTTGAGGTGCGGGACAAGTTTTAAATTGTTGAGTGCGGGTGCAGTAGAATATACAAAATATATAAATATAATACAAAATATAAATATCTAAAAAAAAAAAAAAAAACAGGGCTGACCAAAGATTTTCCTTGTCGACTGATTAACTTGTCATTTATTTTAGCCATTAGTTGACCAGCTGCACTTTATGATATTAATTTAATTACTCAAATATATAGGGGAGGGGAACCAGAAAATGGTTTGATTTTCAGGGCTGAGAAAGAATATTATATGTAACATAGCTAACATTGTTCTACATTACAGAGAAATACTAAACCATTAAACCTAAACCTAAAATTAAACCTTTAAAATATAAATTAAGCATTCCAGAGCTTGCATAAAGCTCATCTCCGCAGTATAGTGAATGTGCCTATCGAGAGAAATGCACATTAGGAGTGAGTGGTCATGTAAAGTGGCAAACGTTAGGCTACTACTTATATGTTTCAAATGATAAGCCAGGTTTGAGGCTGATGAATGACAGATAAATGTTTGGATATCCTGACCTATATAAATACCACTTGGACCAGCGTGTTAACGATCTGTCTTTCACAGACTGCATGACTTCACCACTTCCTGTAGAATTTTTTATGATCAATCGACCTATTAAAATTTGGCCGACTAAGCCCCTTCTCGACTAACGATTTGTCAACTATTAGGGGGCAGCCCAAAAAAAACAATGTATTTTATGTTTTAAGGTATAGAATGTTATTCATCTCTTGCGCAACAAAAATAAACAGTTTACAGACATAGGGCCCTATTTTAACGATCTAAGTGCATGGTCTGAAGTGCATGGCGCAGGTGCACTTAGAATGTGTCCGAAACCACTTTTGCTAGTTTAACAATGGAAAAAATGGTCGGCGCGCCAGGCACATGGTCCAAAAGCTTTGTACCTATTCTCTTAATGAGTCATGGGTGTGTTTTGGGTGTAACGTGCAATAAACCAATCAGTGTCATCTCCCATTCCCTTTAAAAGCTAGGTGCACTTGCACCATGGCAGGTTGCTATTTACATGGCAGAATATAGAGGCCCTCAACCTGATGAGTCAGTTTAAATACATGTGTGTATTGCCACAATTGGTCAAATAATTAGCCAATTTTATCCATTATTACTGGAAATAGGTAATTCTGATACATGCAATGACTATCCATTATGACATGTAGGCATTTATCTTTATGTACGCAATGATAATTTTTTACATTGTAATCCCTGTAGTCAATTTTATCCCTTAAAAGTCATCATTGATCACCAAAATTACATATTTAAATGTTTTTTTTTCCTGTGAAAAAAAAAATCTTAATGCCTTAAAATAGCTTGAATGTAACTCTATACCCTTGCCTCATTTAATATACACGGCTCTATGAATATGCTAATTAGCCCTGCCTCCACTCAAGCTGGGCACACATTTAACGACTAGCTGAAACATCCTAAGACTGTGTTCGACATACAGCGATTGTTTCCTGCGACTGAAGCAGATTTATATACTTACACATGGAATTTGAACACCGACTGTAATCGCAGACTGAATCGCAACTGGCTCTGACTGGACGCGTTTGAGCGTGATCAGTCATAAGTATCAATTTACATTCATAATCAGCCTTACAATCATTAAGTGTGTGCGCGGCTTTACTCGCACAAGCTCAGACTAGATCCACTCGGTCAACTTACTGAGGTTACTAACTAACGCTGCACAATGGTATCGCTTTTTACACGTCAGACACATAACAGTAATTAATATAATTAGCATTTTGCTTGAATATGTTATCAAACAGCTAATAATGTGTTGCTAATGTTACATAAACCATGTTCACATTCACAAGTCAAACAGCTGTCTTCTAAATATATAAATACTGCCTTCTATATTGCTAAATCTACCCGATTTTACATATCAACAGAAAAAATATACCGGGATAATCTTCATTTAAAACTTCCTTCCGCGGGCAGTTAATGATATGCTAAAGCCTGCCGGCATGTTGACATGATTGGTTACAAGGTAGTTTATGACGTCAGAAACACCAGCGATTTCAAACCGCATGTTTGAGTCTTTGGTTTACTGCAGTTTTGAAGAGAAAATACTCAGCAATGGTGTTGACTGATGAATTTGTTTAAAAACTTGATTTTCACCACAGGAGTCTTTAATAAGTGGGAGTGGGACAGAATCTTGCTAGAGCGGGAAAAAACGATCCCTCTAGATAAGATCTCTGTGTGGGTCATACCATCCGCTATAGGGCTCATTGTTCATAAAAAAAAAAATCTCTGTGGATTATTACAGTATTTGCAAAAGGAATGTTTGGAAATCTAAAATGGATATTTTCTACTGGCACACTAAAGGCACAATACAGCCTTCTTACAACAAATGTTTCTGTGAAGCATCTAATGTAATCTAGTAAGCATCTAGTAATGCAAGACTTTTGCACACACATTTTTGGATCACTTAAACAGCGCAAATAAACATCATTTCATTGTGCTGTTTTGCTGAGCTAACTTTTCCAATTTTAAGAACCATTGAAGCAGGGGTTGTGCTAAGGGTCAGGCCTGAGACAGATTTGTTCTCTTCGGTCAGCAGACACATCAAATCAGTGCGGTCTCATTAACTATCAGCTACAGCAAATATATCAGCTAATCTGACTCAGCTTTATTTAAGCTGCTGTCCTCTCAAACACCCCGTCTCTGTGTCTCACTTTCACCCTGCCTGTCACTCTCTTTTACCCTATTGATTCAATGTCAATTCAATTAAGCTTTATTAGAAATGACTATTTAGTTACTGTATTGTCTAGTCATTACAATTCTACATTTTATATAACACACGATAAACTAAGACAAATACAATTATTACAATTAATTACTTAATTATAATTATTTCAAACAAATGACAAGAAAGTGAATCTTAATTTTAATAATATTATATTGTTTCTGTTAGTATAATACATTTCATATAAAACTATTAAAGCAGTGGTTCTCAACCTGGGGGCCTCAACAAACTTTCAAGGGGGCCTCAAGATGGCTTAAAATGATTTAAAATTAAAGCTAATATATTTAAGCTAATACAACGTAAAATTAAGATATTTCTTATTATTTGGATATTTCTACAATGAATATACTTCTTTCTAGTTAGGCCAAGCTCTAAATGGGAGCCCCAACCAGGTACTGTTGTGGCGGGGCATGAGGTCGTCGCATGGGTCCCTTCTTGGCCATGCACACGTCGCAGCAGTTGACATAGTGTTCTTCGCCCAGCCGGCATCCTGCCCAATAGAATCAGCTTCTCAATCTCTGCAGGGTCTTTGCCACTCCAAAATTGCCCATCCCCACTGAACCATGCATGAGTCGTAGGACTTGGTGCCGCAAGGAGCGGGGCACTAGCAGCTGAAGTAAGGTGGCCTTGCTGTCAGGTATAAAGCAGTCATGGAGAGTAAGGGTGGCCCACTGGGAGTAATAGGCTTTCACTTCCGGTCCAAAAGCCATTATCTCCTGCCACTCAGGCCGTTGACCTGCTACCAGACATTGTGCAGTCTCCTTATGAGGTCTGAGGGGGTCAGAGGCCCTATCCTCTCCGTTTCGGAAACTTAACAGCCAAATGATGGATGCGTGTTCTGTCCGCAGCCGGAACTTCTTCCTGTACAGGTAGGGCCAGAAGAGCCGGAGTGCCAGCACCACTGCTAGCAGCTCTCAACGGGTAATGCAGTAGTTTCTCTCTGCCTTTTTCAGAGCCTGGTTGAAGTATGCAACGACATGTTCTCCATCTACATCTTTCTGGGACAACACTGCGCCAATATCAACATTACTGCCATCGGTGTCAATGATGAACGGCCGGCCTGGATCAGGGTATGCCAACACTGGAGCCTTGGTCAGTACCTAGTAGCAGTTGAAGGTGGCCTCACACACCTCATCCCAGACAAAGGGTCGGCCCTTTTCTGTTAGCTGGTGCAGCGGGCTAGCAATGGTGGAGAAGTTCTGGATGAAGCATTGGTAGTATGATATCAGGCCCAAGAAGCTCCACAGCTCTGCAATGTTCTTTGGGACAGGCCACCCCTTCACCGCTGCTACTTTGGCGGATGGGCAGTAGCTGACCACCCTGTTGGCGGTGACCTTTCCATTCCAGGTAGGATTCCCGGGTGAGAAATTGTGGACCCCGTGTTGATGAGGCCCCTGCAAGCACAGTCATTTAGAACACAGACCACATATAAACCCTGGGTGGGGCCCACTAGTGAACATTTTCCATGGAGTGGTGTAGACTGTGCTGAGCGGCCGCCCTTCCACCTGACCACTCGCTTCTAGTTTTCCAAAGATGAAGGCTTGCGGGGCAAAGGCTCAGGGGTGGGACAATCACGCAGTGCTGAAGTAGAATGAGTAGAACGCCCTTGCTGGTTCAGGGGCCATTCTTTGCTCTTGTCTTGTTGCATAAAGTCACCCATACAACATATCCCTTCAGCATTGTCAACTACAGTACGCTCGGCCTGGCGTACTTGGGCAGGAGGGTGGTAAAAAGGGGCCGCTGTTTGTGTCTTGGTTTGAAGTCAAATGGGTACTGTATAATGGATAGTTCACCAGCAATGGAATATTCTGTTATCAGTTACACATCCTCATGTCATTTCAAACCCATAACACTTTGTTCTTCAAAACACAAATAAAGATATTTCCAATGAAACCTGAGAGATTTCTGTCCTTCCATTAAAAATCCATGTAACCAAATAACTTTGACACTTCAAAAGGAATTGTAAATGTAATTCAGTTGAATCAGGCAGTTTAATATCAAGTCTGATATGATGAACCAATCTCGACTTTTATTCACAATAAAACTTTGATCAATGCACATTGAGCACATCAAATATGATAAATGGAAGCTCAAATGCGTTTCATGTGCAAGAACCAATGAGGTGTGTTAACAGACATCAAACAAGCACAGTTATTTTTTTGACCATATTTTTTCAGTACTTTCTGTACTTTTTAATACTTAAAAGTTTTGGTTGCATGGATTTTTAATGGACAAAAAGGATGAGAGAACAAAAATATATTCATTTGTGTAAAGATGAACAAAAGAATCATGAGTTTGGAAAGACATGAGGGTGAGTAAATGATAACAGATTTTTAATTTTTGGGTGTACTAACCCTTTAATATCATTTTCACAATAAAACTACATTAATTTTCTTAATTTTATACTAAATGTGGTCTACATACTGAGATGTAACTGGAGTCAATTTGATTAATCTTGCATATTTTAATTCAAGTTTATGTGCAAGTATATTCACAAGATGTGACACTGAGGAAATGTCATTAGCCTTATATTTAGAGCTTTATAATGAATACAGCCTTAATCAAACTGATTAAATGGACAGTTTTGTCATCATTTACTCACCCTCATGTCATGCTAAACCTGTAAGCACTTCTTTCTTCTGTGGAACATAAAAGAAGATATTGAAAAATGCTTGGGCTCAAACAATGGGCTTAAGGGCTTTTCACACTGCTTAACCCCAGGTTCTAATTTCTAAACACCACTTTTAACCCCAGGTAACCCCTTTTAACTGCGATTAAGAAACATTTTTGAAAACGTACATTTTTAATAAGTAAGTAAATTGAAAAACCCTATTATAAAACCTTATAGGAAAATCTTGAAGGGACCAGTTGCGAATAAGACTTTCTGGTTCTGACATCACACCTGCACCACTCTATTCATGTGCTTTGGACAGTCACAAAAACAAAATGTGGAGTGTTGAGGGAGAAAATGTCAAATGGTGACACAATACGTCCACTGAAGTGAACATGAGACCGGTTCATTCTCACCTTTATTGTCCGAAAAGGCCTTTATTTAAACATATTGGCCCGGTTTCACAGACAGGGCTTAGCCTAAGCCAGGATTAGGCCTTAGTTCAATTAGGGTATTTAAGTAGCTTTTATGAACATACCCTAGAAAATAACATTATTGGTGTGCATCTTGAGAGAAAAAAATGGCTCTGACAAATTTTAAGATATGCCAATACTACTTGCTTTCAGTTAAAACAGCTCAAACATGCATTTTAGTCTAGGACTAGCTTAAGCCTTGTTTGTGAAACCGGGGGATTGTGTTCAGCAATCATCCAATCAGTGACATTGACAAAGCAAATATGCAAGTACATTAACCCAGAATTTAGGAATGTACAGTGTAAAATGGCAGTTTATGAATACCCAGAATTAATTGATAATTATGAGCAATCTGAAACATGAAGCAAGACAACCCAGGATTCCATTTATCTGGGCATTAGAAGGGTTAACTATAAGTGTCAAAAGCTCTTTTGACTTTCATTGTTACGTACAAAACATCCGGGACATTTTTGTTTAGTTTGGTTTGAAAAGACATCAGGATGAGTAAATGACAGAATTTTCATTTTTGGGTGAACTACATGATTTTGAGATTGTGACACTGGTCACAACATTTCTATTTCTTTTGTCTCTACCTCTCACTTCATCTCCTTATCTCCCCTGCCTATCTTTGCGTCTCCGTCTATCAGCCTATCAATGTCTCTCTGTCGCTCAGGTATCATGTTATGTACATGAGTGTGTAATGAATAATACTGTAGTTCCTGTATAGAGTATCAGGTCAGATCGATATCATCAACCTTTCCCTGTCTGCCCAGTGCAATACCAAACCGCTGCGTGCCAGTGTGTGTGTGTGTGAGAGAGGGAGCGTGCCAACTCCTGAAACATCTGATACACAGACGTTCTGATTTTGAAACATTGTCTAACACACACTTACACACAGACAGGAAGCTGGTTCTCCTGAGATAAGATGACTTCTCTGACTCCCATTTTATGCAACAGTTTTTAAGCCTCTGAAAACATATACAGCACCTTCCTGTCAGCTTTTTTCCCTTCTTGCCTCTCCATCTCCCTTACAGGTGAATGGAATGGAAAATGCGGGAAACATGAAAGGTGATACCCAAATACAGACTGTTTTATCTGCTGAGTGCAGCGAGATGGAGCTTTGGGACACCAAACTACATAACATTTCATAAGAGACACTGAGAAGGAGAGAGACTGCTGATAACAAAGATGGATATTTTCACATGAACACCTGTAGAGAACAGTTTAGAATGAACCAAAACTAGAAAGAGTGTTTCATTTTCATACGAAATAAACTCTTTCATGCTGAGTTTAATAGACGAATTTGAATTGCTATTGATTTTTTAAAAATTATTTATTTCTCACTACCTGGCAGTATTAGAAGTGTTCTCCCTTTGAAAGAAGGAAGGGCAATTATCCTTTGGCATTAGCAATTATTCTTAGACTTTTGTGGTTCTTAGCTAGTGGGTCACAGATCTGTTCTGACAACAACAGGGGGGAAAATAAGTCTAAATGCAAACATCAAAGGCTTTGCATTTTATCCAACTCTATGGGCAGTGGTTCTCAGTTAGAAGAACTGAACTGGCCGGACATACCATCTTCTATACTAACATGTGAAAAGTCCCATGAGTATTATGTTCGAATATGCAGTTTTTTTATAAAACTCAGGTGTGACCTACTTCTTCTCCTGAGATCATCCGATGGATATGAAAGAGGAGTTGCTTCATTCGAAAATGTCAGTAAACAGCAACATGGCTGATGCTGCAGGTCATGACAATAGCAACTTAACAAATATGATTATGATTACTTAAAGAACATACTTCATTAATGGTCAAGAACTATACTACCATTCAGATTTGGGGTAGGTAAGATTTTCTAAATATTTTTGAAAGAAGTTTCTAATGTTCACCAAGGCTCCATTTATTTGATAAAAAATATCATGAAATATTATTGGTGCTCAACAAACATTTATTATTATTATTATCAATGTTGAAAACAGTTGTGCTGTGTAATATTTATGTAGAAACAGTGATTCGTTTTTTCAGGATTCTTTGATAAATAGAAAGTTCAAAAGAACAGCATTTATTTTTAAAAAAAAATTGTGACAATGTAAAAGTCTATACTGTCACTTTTGATCAATTTAACACATTCTTGCATTAAAAAAACAACAACAAAAATTCATGGACCCCTTACCACCCTCTTGTGGTCCCCTGGGAGTTCCAAGGTCCCAGTTAGATATCCTCTGGTATAAGAGACCCTATTTCGGTCACAACTCAATTTTGACCAAATATGCAGTTTCTGCGTTTTGCATGGCGGTATTTTGTGTCAAAATTCAGACTTTTGCACATATAGAAGACTGTTCAAAATGTCTTATAGTAGATGTCTAGGTAAAGCTTTGTGTACCAGCACAGGCGTGTTCTAGCAATGCTTGGATTGTTTGGTTAGAGAGGAGTGTTGAGGCCAGAATTCACTCGTGTTTCAGAGTGCTATGCTACTGAGCCACTACAAACAGGCAATTATTGCCTCAGTCAAACCCACCTTAACAACCCATCAAAGCTTCCAGGGGGAAAAAAAATTGCCAGTCGCTTGAAGAATTACGATTTATTTTGCAAAGCTGTGACAAAAATAAATTGCAGAATAAATTCTGGGAAAGGGAGATGCCTCTCTCTCTCTCTCTCTCTCTCTCTCTCTCTCTCTGTTGGTCTCAATCTCCTTCTCTCTCTCCATCCATCTCTGTTCTGACACTCAGTGCTGCAGGCTTTAAACTGATATAGTAGAGGAGATGTAATGAAAATAATATACATTGATTTTGCTGAGAAACTTATAGCAGTTCATTTGCATTTCTAAACAGTATGCTGAATCATACATTTAGATTTGTCAAAACTGAACGGAGAGGAAATTCCCTTCCCACTGGACCACATAGCTGCTCTATCACAACTCCTACACCTGTCTGCACTCAAAGTGACCACTGATGCATGTCATGTTAAAATGTTCACTAACACGGACCAATAAACTGCAACTTCAGCAAGAGTAAAATGGGTTAATAACTATCTGTCTTTCATTAAATTGGATTCCTTTTAAAAAAAAAATGCCATTTGATTATTTAATTACCATTATTATAATATTAGAATAGCTACAGTTGCATGCGCATACAGTACTAGAATCAATATATGATTTAAATTAGTAGATCAGAGATGTGGAAAGATATCTAAAGAAATGCCTTACAATCACACTTTGGAAAAGTTGCCAGAGTAAAATTTGACATGATACGGACCTTATAACCACTTAGACATGACATTCCAGCTCATTTGGGTGAATTCTGAATGTATGGTTTAGGCTGAACAAGTTGTGCAGATTTTATGGATGTGTATCATTTAGTGAAGATAACTTGTAAACCAGCAAAAATTAACTGACTGGTATTTATTATTATTATTAATTTATTTGTGACATTTTTTTTTTTTGTAAATAGCAGTATTTGATTTATCCACTTTATATATTTGTATTTTTTATTATTATTTTTTAAACACAAATTAGTAGAGATTAAATCACAAGCTGGCTTTGATGTAATGGCTATATGTTTTTCAAATATATATCAAATAAAATTGATAGCATGGAACTGGAAATAAAATCAAATAAAGTATATCTTTATCAGGTCAAAAATACAAATTGGGTGTCTGTCAACTAAAAAAACAGACACTTTCATGTAGACAGCTTCATTTTAATGTGCACAGTTTAGTTTTGAATTCTGCTTCCTGTCCATTGTGGATCTGTGATCAAACAAGACATTAGGTGTCCGTTACCCATTGCTTTAACACCTTTAACATCAAACTACTAACACGGGCCTTTTAGAAGTGGGACCTGAGACCCATGGATGACTCACTGAATCTGTTTCAGACGCACACACACACGCTGAAAATCTTCCTGCCCACGCTTATTGATTAAAACGCTGTAGATCAGTACTGAGAGAAAGAGGGAACATTATCCTAATTTGGTATTCAGTTAAAGTTAAACATGATCCTGCTAAATGCCTCTAATTATTTCTGCTCTAATAGGGTATGAGGGTTTGGAGAGATGAGCTTGTATAGAGTGTGTAGGTTAAGAGAGACAACCACACACACACACACACACAGTCCAAACTTTTGAACAACATTATATGTACTTTGGCAGCTATAAATGAGGAATGTTAATGAGGAATGGGGAAAAATTAATTAACCCCTAAAACCTAACCATGCTGAAAGACCAGCTAAACACCTTTAAAGCTATTTCTTTTTAAATAAGTCTCTCTATATTTAGAGTGTGACCTATTGGTATGACAAATGAATGTATTTTCTGTCTTTGTATCTCTTTAAGGGATCTTTGATGTTGAAGTCTTTCTAGTATTTTAAGATCCATTCTCAATAGCCATCTGTTCTGGTTGACGCAGCACTGTCTTTGTCTTCACTTTTTTTTTTTTTTACCACTTTACCACTCTCTTTTTCAACCCTTTTCTAACAATACAAATCAGTGTCATGGTTCAGGAAAGAGAACTTTCAGGGAATCCATGTAAAGGTGGATGCATTTTCAAACAACCATGCTAAAAATGTGTGTTAAGTGTGCACCGGAGTTTATGACAGCTTGTTTTATCCAAATGTGGCTTTACAAGAAACCAATTATATTCACCTGCATTTAAATCAATAGCTAATATTTTTGCATTTATGTGTATGTGCACAAGGGAAAAAGATTCAATGTGATAAAAGCGTTCTATGTATTTATTTATTCATTCATTCATTTATTTATTTATTTAAAATATGCTCTGACACTCTTTCTTCTCATAAAAATTCATGATCATTTATCAAGTGTACTCCGGCCTGGAGCATCTTAGCAATTCAGACACATATAAAGCGTCCAGTTTAAAGGACAGCTTCGAGCCTTTTTCTTTCCTTCTTTCAGAAATTGTGGTTTTACCCTGAGAGGATACCGGCAGTGAATTCATCTCCCAGACCTTTTCACAGAGCTCAAATGTTCAGATAATGGCCCACTTGGACACCGCATTAGCATACTGAAGTTACTGAAGGCATTGTCTAAATGAACTTACGCTATACTACAAATACACTCATGTTTCACATACTGTAGCCAAACTGCGCATTTCAAAACTGTCACACGCACCATCTCACATGCCTTAACCCCTGCATTGCAAATGTCCTACCAGGGCTACTCTAAATGCACTCTTGGCTAGCATAAATGTACTTAGTGTTTTATTATGCACTTTAGAACTCACTCTTCATGCATTTACTCTTTTTACACACTAATGCCCTTACACTGAGAGTACAGACACTATGAGTAAAATATGAGGAATGACTGTCAAATAATAATTACTGCATTAATAAGGCTAAGAATTATACTAATAGCAACTTGACTCACTCTGACAGAAGCTAAATGATTCATAGTCTTAAATGCCCAGTGGCATAAATATCACATTAATTGCTGCAGCATTCTAATGCGTGTGTGTGGCTGTTACAGTGACTGAGATCTCACACTCGACCTTACATGCCCATTAGCTGTGTGCTAAATGCTTTAATTGTTTAGTAATGAGAGACTCTGACAATATAGAAGAGAGTGTGTGTGTGTGTGTGTGTGTGTGTGTGTGTGTGTGTATTTGCAGTACAGGTACTCAGTTATAAACTAACTGCTCTGATGTTGCCATGGAGAGAGCTTTATTGTTACAGATATTTTATTATCTTTTTAGAAAAAAAAAGAAAACAGAATAATTGCAATTGCATAAGATGTATGCTGCATTGTGTGACTAACAGGCCTAACCAGCACAAAAATAAAAAAATAAAACTCTTTCATGCGATTTCTATCACTCTGTCTCTTGTATTCAAACCCGACCTCCTGGCACTGCACTGACAAAAATGTCGTCAAGTTAATGATGTTCTTAAACAGTTAATAGTAAAACAGTAATCACACCAAATAATTTAGTAATTCAAATTTACATCAGTCTCAGATTGTTGCATTCAAGGCAGCAGCTATTACACTTAAGATAAAAATATGAAAAATATGAAAAATATTATCTATTGTGCATGTGTAACTTTAACTATTATAGTTTTGCTACTTCCCGATGCTGTGCTGTAAGACAGATTAGGCAAGTAAATGTTATGTTTCAAAGTGACATTGCATCTGTTGCAGATTCAGACTTTTATTTGAATCTTTGTAGCTATTTTAATTAGAATTAAAATTTAAAAAATTCCACTTTTTTATATAGTTGCTAAGTGATTTTTGTCTTTGTCGGCTTCCATTTGCTGCAGCTACCCATCTACAGCTGTTGCTTAAATTCTAAAGGTTCAGTCACACTAACCTTTTAGCATGCTAAACTACTTATAATTAACAAATAATAATAAATTAGTCATAAATAACAAATAATAGTGCTTATTAAGTAGTCCTTAATCCACTCACACATCTCCCTGTCAAAAGACATTACATTACCTGCTACTCTGAAAAAACATTTTTTTAGTTTGGTCCCATTTACACCCAGTATTGACATGCAGATGGGAGCGTTTATGACTTTTTAACTACATATGTCATCCAAAAGGCAAGTGTTACCGCACACTTCAAAGAATGCACCAGTGTAGCGTCTGACAATGGGTCAGAGGATTTCATCCCGATACCTAAAGGCAATCAGGGTGCCATTGTCTAGCCTGTAGAGGTCTGTGCATCCCTCCGTGGATATGCCTCCTTAGACCATCACTGACCCACCACCAAATCGGTCATGCTGAATGATGTTACAGGTAGCATAACATTCTCCATGGCTTCTCCAGGCCCTTTCATGTCTGTCACATGTGCTCAGGGTGAACCTGCTCTCATCTGAAAAGCACAGGGCACCAGTGGTGGACCTGCCAATTCTGGTGTTCAATGGCAAATGCCAATCGAGCTCTACAGTGCCGGGCAGTGAGCATATTGGAGAGAACTCAGGCCACCCTCATGAAGTCTGTTTCTGATTGTTTGGTCAGAGACATTCCTGCTGGAGGTCATTTTATAGGACTCTGGCAGTGCTCATCCTGTTCCTCCTTGCACAAAGGAGCAGATACCGGTCTTGCTGATGGATTAAGGACCTTCTACGGCCCTGTCCAGCTCTCCTAGAGTAGCTGCCTGTCTCCTTGAATCTCCTCCATACTCTTGAGACTGTGCTGGGAGACACAGCAAACCTTCTGGCAATGGCATGTATTGATGTGCCATCCTGGAGGAGTTGGACTGCCTGTGCAACCTCTGTAGGGTCCAGGTATCACCTCATGCAGTAGTGACACTGACCCTAGCCAAATGCAAAACTAGTGAAAAACAGTCAGAAAAGATGAGTAGGGGAAAAAATGTCAGTGGCCTCCACCTGTAAAACAATTCCTGTTTTGGGGGTTGTCTCATTGTTGTCCATCTAGTGCACCTGTTGTTAATTTCATTAACACCAAAGCAGCTGAAACTGATTACCAACCCACTCTGCTACTTAACTGACCGGGGGTGCGTTTCCCGAAAGCATTGTTAGCCAACTTTGGTCGTAAGTCCCATTGAACTCTATTGGTAATGACAGAACTTGCGACCATAGTTCGCTTTGGGAAACGCACCCCTGATCATTATCCCAGGAGTTTAACTGACTTGATGCTATTCTCTGATTTAAAAGTGTTCCTTTAATTTTTTTTGAGCAGTATATATTATATATATAATAAAAAGCACAAAAAGTAGGCACTGTGTAGCTCCCAAATAACCTTAGATTTTAATCTTGTTAAAATGTGACAGTTTGAGCAAAACATAGTTATTTAGGTCAAGCTGCAGTGTCACAGCATGTTGCATAATGAAGATGTTCAATGAAGGCTTGTGCACACATGTACTTTTAGCATAATGATTGATTGACAAGTGTGTAGGAAGTGATTGGCTGTTGTATGGGACACAATCATGATCAGTTTTTTACATGTTTACAAAATGTTTTGGACCCTGTATACGCCATTTAGTACTGACCACTTGGGATTGGATTGCCTGAGATAGAATTTAAATGGATAGCTCATTCAAAAATGAAAATTTTGTTTTTTAATTTTAAAACATTTAATTCAATACCCCTCACGGCGTTCCAAAAACTTGTACAACTTACATACTTTCTTCTTTGGAACCTGAAAGAACATTTTGAAAACATTTTTCAATGCAATGGAAGTCAATGGTAAACCTACAGAAGAGGATTAGGGCCAAGCAATAATAAAAAAATAAAACCATCTCGAGATTAAAGTTGTTAAATTTAGAGAAAAAAACACATAAAATTTAGAGAAAAAAAGTTGAAATAAAATGCTGAGAATAAACTCGTTAAATTAAGAGAAAAAACTCGTTAAATTATGAGAACAAATTCGTATTAGTATTCGTATTCGTAATTTAATGACTTTTTTCTCATAATTTAATGACTTTATTCTCAACATTTTATCTCAACTTTTTTCTAGAAATTTAACGACATTTTTCTCATAATTTAACAAATTTGTTCTCGTAATTTAACAACTTTTTTCTTGTAATTTAATGAATTAATTCTCAACATTTTATCTCGACTTTTTTCTCGAAATTTAACGAGTTTTTTCTCGTAATTTAACAAGTTTATTCTCAACATTTTATCTTGACTTTTTTCTCGAAATTTAACGAGTTTTTTCTCGTAATTTAACGAGTTTATTCTCAGCATTTTATCTCAACTTTTTTCTCAAAATTTAATGAGTTTTTTCTCGTAATTTAACAAGTTTATTCTCAACATTTTATCGCAACTTTTTTCTCGAAATTTAACGAGTTTTTTCTCTAAATTTAACAACTTTAATCTCGAGATGGTTTTATTTTTTTATTATTGCTTGGTCCGTATAAACCAAACTGTTTGGTTATCAATATTCTTTAAAATTTATTTTTTGTGATGTTCTGCAGAAGAAAGAATGTCATACGGGTTTTGATACGTGTTCCCTGACTTTCTTTCTTTCTTTTTCTTTCTTTCTTTCTTTCTTTCTTTCTTTCTTTCTTTCTTTCTTTCTTTCTTTCTTTCTTTCTTTCTTTCTTTCTTTCTTTCTTTCTTTCGTTCGTTCGTTCGTTCGTTCGTTTGTTGTACAATGTGCAAACTGGGCCTTTGAGTAACTTTCTAAGTCTTGTTCTCTCTTTTTGTTTTCTGTTACACAAACACTAACATTATACACACAACTGCCACAACTAGCTAGACTGCTGGTGGAAAAACTCACATGCACATATATTCCTGAAACACTGTAAACTCATCATCACACACTTTGGTTTTCATGTAGTTAATGAAAAGACTGAAAATATCACAAAAGTAATTACAGCTCTTACACAAATACTCACACACACACACTGTGTGATTGCTATTGTGCTAGTTTCATTTAGGGGTTTTATCCATTGCAGCACTGTGATGAACGTGATCTGAAATTTAACAGGCTAAATTCACTGCCACCACATACACCAAGATTGACCCCCCGAAATTTTGACATTTACTGGCTCAAAAAAACAAAATGGCTACCTCAACTACATCATAAAATAGCTTCTGATGGGAGTAGGGGCGAACAGATCATATGTAGCATAACAAGACCCTCAGTAATGGTGAACATGGATATAAAATAGTGCTAAAAATGACCTCAGCTCAGGGCATGATATTTGATCAATCTGAGGCATTAAGAACAGAATGTGTGAACACTGGGAAAAGCTTTGCGAGAGTGAGTGTATGTGTTTTACCAACCAAAACCATGGTTCAAAGTCTTTTCTGACTGCACATTAACATAGCTAATGATGAAAATGTTTAATAAAAACGAAAAAATAACAAAATATTTCATCTAAATTGCGTGTACATCGTTGAAGTATTAAGAGCGACTTGTGTGTGATGGTAAACTGAGTGATGTCCTTGCCGTGTGCTCTAGAGATTGCTAAAAGTGCTCTTATTTTAGACAAGTCTGATCTCTGAAGACCCATCGGCCTGCTATATGAAACCCTGCTAATGGATAACACATTGTCAGCCTGAGTGAGTGTGTGTGAGAGTAAGGAGGGCAGATACATCCATATCTGTATGCATGTACTCAGTAGTCATATCAAAACTGAGCTCATTTCTCTCATCTTACACTATATTTTCAAGCAAGTGAGTCAGTGAGCATATTCATGTTCGAATAGCTAAACTTTAAAGTATAAATAGTTACAAATTCTCATAAGGTTGATGATTCACTCTATTTCTCAAGGTAGCAATATGTGCAGTAGATAGTCTGCATATATAGTGAATACAGTATGTGCTTTTATTCCAAAAATACAATCACTCACCATTTGCCAATTACTCCAGGAACATTCAAGTTTTTGCCACCAACACATCCAAACAAGCACAAGCTCTTTCCTTTATAGCAATATTGTTGCTACTATTAAATTACTTGTAAGCTAATTTTTTGTGTGTTTTTGTGGTTTAAAGGTTGCTTGGCAATAAGCACTGTAGTGTCATTAGGACTAATGACTCACTTAAAAAGCTAAATTAATTTAGAGTATGAGCTACTGTAGTATGAGTTATTTAACACCACAGTATACAGTCCACAGTGGGCACAGGTTATAAAAAGTAAAACAACACTCGCAAATAAAGCTGGAAGCAGCGATGAAAGGTTCCTCGCACTTGTGCTTCAGGAAAACAAAGCACAATGGGCAATATGCATTTAAGTATATAAATAAAGGGGGACTATGTATGCTTGAGTTACAACAACTTCCTGTTTCATGATGATAACAGCTCAGCTAAGTGTTGCTAGCATGATTTAGAATGTTTGTTGCATGTTTAGCATTCAATTGCATATTTTAGTATGTTGCTAGTAGTGCATCACAGTGTTAAACACAACACTTCCTGTTGCCAATGGGTGGTGCTATTACTATAACTGAATATTGTCATGTAGATGTGTTCAGAGCAGGACTCTTCTCTAACACATGAAGTTTGGGGCAGATTGGACATTGTATGCCTGAGTTACAACAACTTTCGTGGCATTAATTGCATACATTAGCACTTAGCCAAGTGCTGCATGATTTAACGTGTTTCTAGCATGTTTGGTACTTCATGGCATATTTAATGTGTTTCAGTGAGTGAATTACAGTTTCCTGTTGCCAACAGGTGGCACGATGACAAACTGATTATTTGCATGTAGATGTCTTCAGGCCAGGACTCTTATCAAACATGTAAAGAATGAGGCAGGTTGGACATTGTATGTCTGACTTACAATAGCTTCCTGTTTCATGGCAAAACATCAGATTTTGTCAGGCCGCCACGGACTCACCGTTCAATGAAAACTCAATTTTTTTTTGCAATTTAACATCACTAAGGCCTTAAGATTAGACAGACCAAACATCATGTTGTTCTGGTAAAATCTCAATGAGGAGTTAATCACAATGTAAAACATGTCATGTCCTGTTGCCCGCAGGTTTATCTGATAAAATCTCTAGGAGGAGTTTGTTAAAGTACTATGTCTGGAAAATTCAAAATATCTCACTTCCTGTTGGGTTTTTAGATTTTGCTCCCAGGGATTTTTTTGTTGGTATTGGGCTGTTACATGTGTCTACCAAATTTCATAGTTGTATGGTCACACCTAATTTTCACCACTTCTGTGCATGTGCAAAGTTTCAGTTCAGAGTTTGAGCATGTTTAGGCCCTCAAAAATGTGATTCATTTCGGAGAAGAAGAATAATTGACCGAGCAATTACAATAGGGTCCTCACACCATCGGTGCTCAGGCCCTAATTACAGTGGATTCAAGTCATACAGTAGGTAGCTAGGGTGAAATATGAGGTTGTTTTAGTGAGTTAATTGTTAATTGTTACGTGATGATCGTGTAAATGATTGGCTGATGTTTTTAAGGCCCTACCTCGTGCACAGATGATGAATATTAATATTATTCCTTTCAGTGCACCTAATAAATAGTCTTTTATCAGTTAGTAAAGACAGTTTCAAGTAATATTGCAAAAATGTATAAAAACAAAACATCCTCTTTAGCACCTTTAATTCAAAATCTGAGTTTTCTTTTCAGATCATGGCACACAAAATGAAGTTATTTATTACAGTAGGGCTCCAAAACTTTTCATGCAAAACTTTTTTTTTCCTTGTCAAAGTAGGCAATTTCATTCCATTGTCATAAAGCATATGGTAGGCTATAAAAAATTTTTTTTTTTTTTGGTGGCACTGAAAGATTTAATAAGTTCATTCAGTAAAGAATTTGCCGGAAAGGCTCACCAGACTGAATAAGGAGTTTGGAAATTATTTTTTGAATGTTTCATTAAAAAAAAAAAAAAAAAAAAAAAGGAACACATCATACTGAAAACCTGTGCAAGAAATTCCAGCATACTTGTGGTGCATTCGGTTAAAAATATGTAAATACAAGTTAAGTTCACCAATGAAGGTTTTAATTGAATGTTAGAATTTATATTTTTCATATGTCTAATATTTTGTGACCTAAAGCTTGAAGATCACTTGAGCTTTTATGGTACATTTTTGTCCTTTTTAGAGCTTGACAGACTCAGTTCACAGCTTGAGATTTTCTGCAAAAAAATAATTGTGTTTCACAGACGAAAAAAGAAATCATACAGGTTTTAAACAACATGAGAGTGAGTAGGTCCTTTTTGCTAAACTATTCCTTGAAGCTGATAAAGTGCTTTTTAGTTTGACTGATAACAATAATTAAGTGAATAGGACTTCTGAGCCTACTGTGAAGTTAATGTTTTAATATCATAATAGTGCCATTAACACTGTGATCTGTCTCTTACCGGTTTCACACACATTTACATGCTTTTAAATCAAAGGAAAAATGTATTCATACATTATGTTCAGCTAAAAATACACAAAACGAATCAACATTTTCAAGGCGGTATCTGAGAGATTCTTGCGATAGTGCACTCTTTATATTGCAGGTGTGCGTGTTGGTGTGTTTGAGAGCACTAAAACAGAAATTGGCCATCTGCTGTTGTTATGGTGTTGACTATAGGCCAGGCATGCACAGCTGTAATTTGCTGATGACTTAAGACATATGGTGGACATGATAACATTATCTCTGCAGCTTAATTTACAAACCTGGGTGCAGAGACATGCACACAGATGCAGTTCAGCATCTGGTGTATAAAGAAAATACATGCACACTCAGATATATAAGCTATGCAACCGTGGGTCTCATTTCCCTTAAGCACCTCTACATATGTTTCACAAGGTGTCACCAACATACATGTTTCAAAGCGTGAGCATGCATGTTTACTGTTTATGTGATTTATTGACTCCTCTGATCTGCGGCTGTTGCAATACTGTCCTATATAATACTAATATGACCCCTCCATAGCAACCTCATGGAAAGACCACATTCGACTCTTACTCAAATCATACATTTGTATCCCATAACTATGATATTCAGTACATCTATAATTCATCTGTCCACATGCATTGCAGCCAGTGATGGCAAAGTTGCAGTATGAATAAAAAATAACATGAAATATTTTCTTAACTGAATTAGACTTTGATGTAGCATCTGCCATAGTGAAATCAGAGCGAAGTACTTCATAAAACATGAACATGCCGCTAAGGCACTGACATAAAAGCAATATTTATCTTGCAGCCGACACATTAAAAACATGCGCATGAGGAACTGCAACAATAACACTACATAAAAAGCTTGAGCATTCAATCTGTAACAACTGTATCCGATTTTCATATGGGAAGCACTGAAAAAGAAACATGGTTTTCTGTGTCTCATAATTTTAAAGTAAAGCAAAGATAGAAGTGGAGGACACAGTAATATACTTAAGAAAGCGTTTACTGCATTAGGATTCATCACTTAAACTCTGTATGACTGGTGTGTTCGGTGGCGAGACTTTCTTCGCTCATAGTCTCTTGGGTCCAGGCTCATGTTCTGTTATTGTAGTTGTGAGTATTTACTACAACTTCTGTGTCTAACGATCAATAGACCAAAAAGAAGACTATCATCAGTCTTTTTTTTTTTTTTTTCATTTGTAAATGTGGATGGAGGAGAAGGCAAACAAGTTCGGGTTTCAACAACCCACACACCGACTCCCATGTGTGTACCCAAAACCTGAGATTGGGAGCTCACCAAAATGAATAATGTATTGCCCCTGTTGCTGGACAGTGTGTCCTCTCCTCTGGTTGCATTGTGTGCTTACATGACTGAGTTTCAGGAGCTTAGACATGCTAATGTTAACAATAATAACATAAATCTAGCCACAGGTAATCTCAAGTTGATATTTAGACCAATAGCACGACTTCGAGTGTGATACTGCTTACAGTTAATTTGCCACCAATGAAAACAGTTCCAAACAAAGAATCAGCTGCTGCGTTTCTAAGCAACACCCAGTAGTAGCATTACTGAATGAATCAGTGTTTTGAATGAATTTGGTTGAGTAAATGATTCAATGACTTGCTCATAACACAGTCACTTATCTGACAGCCTGTGTGGAACAAGCAAATACTTTCTTGTCCATACCTGGTTTTGAGGCTTAGTAAAGGAATATCTCACCAAAAATGAAAATAGAACACAAATGGTAGCTTACTGAAAGAACTACAATCACATGAAGCATTGCGAATCACATAATCAAATAAAAATATATATATTTTTACATTTACATGTATTTCAAAATATGCATACACATAGTTTGAGAGTATAAGAAAAAGTGACTCTACATCATACACAGTTCTTCATGGGAGTGAGCAGGCACTAAAGCGTGATTTGCCAGTAGCTGTTCTCTTATTGGTGGAAATTTCTTTGCAGATATATGGGTAATATAGTTTTTCATCAGGAATTCTGTAGGTTCTGTCTTTAAAGGTTAATAATATATCATTCAAAATTGATTCCCCTATGGGGAAAGTGAATTTTATTTTTACTCCAGGAACCCAACTGTTGCACTCTATATGAGGTTGGTTTTTCAATGAAACAGATCAAAGCACTCTGAAAATAATCAGCGAACTTTATGTACTTTTTTGCTGACATACTTGGGAGCTTTAATTAGCACTAAAGTGAGTCATGATGTATAGCAGCTGTATCAAATTCACCCAACCAGATAATCATTAAATTATTTTAATCTTTAAATAATTTATCTTATCTTGAATTACAGCTATTATTTTTAGGTGACCTAACCAATTATGATATGCTGTTGAAGTTTAAATAAATAGCAATGCACAAAAATGATGGTAATTTACAGGCTCATACTGCGTGCATTTTTTTTTTTATAAACATCAGTTTCACAGACAAAAGTGGACGTATGACAGCTTTACATATTCATTTCTGTCAGTGCTTGACTTCGGAAATCTTGCTGGGTTTTTCCCCCCTCCAGCTTCACCTTGACTGTCTGTGTAGGACGAAACAGCCCTCAAAACCCTAGTGGATAGCCATTTTCACAGGAGTATGTGTGTGTGGTAATGCTAAGACTGTGTGAGTGTGTGTTATTGGCAGGTGAAGGGGCTTGTCTTGCCCCTAGGGTCTCTGACATCTTCATCTTGATATTTCCTAATCTTCAGCTCAAATCCCAGACAAGGACAGAGACAGATTACCTTTAAAACTCTCTCTCTACACACAGACACACACACACACTCTAGTGGGCAACCGCATGGCTTTATGGAAGCCAGATAAAATTGGTACAAACATTCTTTCCTTTTTGATATTTGGGTAAAATGCATGAATCTAAATGACCATAATGAACATACCAGTTCAGCTACAATTTTTAAAACTAATTACAGACAAAGACATTATTAATATTACTATTAATGTTTCATAATCTTTGAAATTTGGGATGGATATTAATATTGAAAGCAGAGTTTCTTTAAAATCCTGATTAACACCCAGCCATATGTAGGAATAGGTATAGAGTAACTAAATGTTAGTTTACCAAACCAGAGGAAATGTTCACATTTCTCAGGAAAATTTTGCATGGATAGTTTAAATGTGGAGTTTTTTTTTTATTATTATTTAAATTATGTTTAAAAATATTTGCATTTTTATATATTTTATTGTTATAATACATTCATATTTTATTTATAGCTAGACAGATAAACATTACATATAGTAATTTATTATATTGCATATTACAGTTTGCTATTTAATGCTGTAAAACCTTTTGACTAACATGTATTTAAAATTAGCCATACAGCTTCTTTTCTTGAATTTCAGGTTTAACTTTGTGATCAGAGTTTAACTTTGATTTTTGACTTTGACATTATCTTAAGAGGAGCATGTGTTATGCTACAAAAATCAGCCTGCATAAGGTCATGTTTAGTTAGATCAAATTTAAAATGAGTTTGACACCCTGATTTTGATGGCCAAAATATCGACGAGCAGAATATAGCAATGACCTAGATAAAATATTAAAAGAATTATATGGCTATAATCAATCTGTATATACAAGAACATTCTCAAGCTCTTCTTGGTCTTTGTGAGCTTTGAAGCATTGTAATACAAGCAGTGTTATTAGATACGATAAAATGCTCCAGATCAATTTAGTGAGAATGTATGGGATGGCATGCACTGTAAAGATTTTAAAAGGTCTATGCAACAAGATAATGACATGCCCAGAAAATGTCAGAAAAAATGTTTGATGGGTGAAAAAAATTGTTCATTTAAGGTCTAGAGCTTACTCCTTTGAAGCCTAGAAGTGTTAGCTAGAGTGTTAGTAAATGCTGAGCAAGCATTTATTCAGTGACAACAAATTTTGTATCAATTGAAGTTGATCAGCAGTCTGAATTGGCTGAAAGTAAGCAAAGATTACAAATTGCATTGTGCTCATGTTCAGGTCAGCATGTGCAGCACCCTCCAGCCTCGGGCTCTCTGAGACTCTTCATGTCCATCAGTCCTAGCTCAGGGTTGCTGATTCGAAATGGCGCAAGTCAACAGACCCAGCTGACCTGAGCAAATATCAATCTCTTCTCTCCTCTTCCTCCTCTAATGTTTCCAATGCCAATGTCACCTACTACCAAAACAAGATCAGCAGCATTTCAGTCACCACAGACTGTTCGCAACATTCACCTCTCTCCTCCTCCCCCTTTTCCCACTTCTGACTTTCACTGATAAGGTGGTCACCATCAACCAGTTCTCTACACCCACAACCACACACATGCAATCCTCTGTTTTTCCTCTTTCTCTCTTCTCACGGACACTGAATTCTATTCTCCAGCTGTCCTACTACCTGTCCTCTAGACGCTATCCACTCCCATCTTCTATGATCTTTTTCTCCAAAACTCTCTTATCCACTCTTATATACTTATCCCGTGCCCCAGGGCTCAGTGCTTGGTCCCCTTTTCTTCTTGACATACACTACCTCACTGGGCATATGATTTCTTGCGTACATTATATACTGTATATGTCACAAGACAGTAGATTTATACAACAGTCATATTTTTCTGCTAAAACACAGGATCTACAGTGTGCTGGTCATAATATAACAACTTTCCCTAAAACTTTATGAACTATTTTTTTTTTTTCACATTCTAAAGATTTTTTTTCTTCTGGCCTTTGATGATTTAAGTTCCAACCTGAAAATGACTTTACTTTTAAACATCCCACCTGTGTTTTATTTCATTTAATATGTTTCTTAAAATCACTTAATTTTACTGATAAACAGGAACACATCTAACTGCTGCGAACGCATCATGCTGAACAGAGCAAACCCATTATAATGCCATATTAGGTAAAATCATAAAACATAATTAACACATTCACACTGACAATAAATGTTATCTCTGTATTGTGAATAGAAAATTATGTATTTTGTTATATGACTCATTTTTATGAGAGGCATAGTATTATCAGAATTTATTATGTAGTCATGCAGTCATGTATACTGCCACCTCTCCTCTACACTTATGAATTAATGATAATCTTACATACCCACTCTTACAGACGAGAGAAAGGGATTCATAGTATACATACAATTAACACACATTCATTCTGTGTGTGTGTGTGTGTGGGGGGGGGGGGGGGTATATGATCTGATCTCATTTCTAATCATATATTAGAAATGAGAGACCTACTTTGGCATAACGTGCAGCTCTACCATGTTAGGCACACTTTGCCCATAAGGTCACGGTAACATTTTCCATTTGACACGTATATTGAAAACTCCAGAATAGTAAATAACACTATCCATAAAACAAACCATGATGGTCCTTCATGCTTCCACTCAATCAATACTTTTTAGTCATGCACACAAAGCTTGATTAGTTCAAATCAAATACACTGAGGCCATGAAAAAGCTTGGATTTTAGGTTTGCAGTTGAGATGTAGAGATGCCCTGTTTACTGCAGGATTGTGCAGGGAATGTTGTCCTGGTACTCTAGCTGGTGTACTTTTGTCATTGCAAAGTTTATATTTGGCCTATTTTCATTTACTCTAATAATGAAGTTAACCAAGATAAAATGTTATAATAAAATGATAGTTCACACTAAATTGAAAATTCTCTCACCATTTACTTATCTTCATGCTGATCAAAAACAATGTCATTTGTCAAACACAAAAGGAGATTTTAGGTAAGATGTTCACACTGAAGTGAATGGTGACCATGTGATCAAGCTCCAAAAATACACATCCACAAATCTGTAAGTTAAGGTAAACTGGTAATTATGATGGTTAATTGAGAAAACGCTGCAAATAAGCATTGAGAACATAATATTTTGATCCCTTTTGCTACAACATTGACAACAGCTGCCACTATAAAAAGAATCATTCATTTTGAAAACATTTCAGCAAGACAATATGACAGTACAGGTTAATGGATAGTGGTCAGTGTGTTTTGGTAGTTTTGTAAATATCACAATCTCAGCTCTTTAAAAAAAAAAAGTGCCAGTGCCACAATCTTTCTGTTATTGCTTACTATTAATATTATTCTATGCCTATGACACAGTCAGGTCCTAAAACCACCTGTTGCTGTTTTTATTGTTTCATTCTTGCAGAGCCTCTTTTAAACGCATCATTGTCATACATTTTCTCACAGTTTAATGAGTCTGTGTCAGTTCACAAGCACACATCACCTTTTAGGAGAGGAGCTTTCAGTCAGCATTTGTCATGACAATGGAGAACTTTGTTGTTTCAACACAAATTGAATTTGTGGGTCTGACAAGCCCATTCAGTCAGCAGTAAACAGAGGTTCAGTGGAGAAAGGCCAGCATATATTTAATTTACACCGTTATGTAATTTTGAATTATCATCATTTGGGGGGTTTCTCAGCACATACTGGTATAAGATCATTTGCTTTTATTTAAATCAATTACATTTTTAATCATCTGACAGCACTTTTAATCTTTGCAATCTTTGCACTTTTAATCTTTATTGCAAATACAATTATCAACTTCATTTTATGTATAAATGAGGAGGGAAGTACTGTTCAGGAATTTAAAGAAATATAGGAATTTAACCAAAGGCTAAGTTCAAAAGTAAACTGAGTAATGAATGCACATACAGTAATATTCATATTTTCAGGCTGTCTATGTCCATTTCTGCCCATATCTATTACGGTCAAGCTACTGTATGTTAGTACTCAGATGTGTGCATCATATGCCTTCGGTAATCTGTAATCTTTACAGAGGTTTACCAGTTTCATCTTGGATAGAAACAGAAAGAAGACTGGGTTTTAATGCTGTAGTCATGCTCTCAGGAGAATTCACACAACGCTCAGTTCTCGGAGTCAAAAATACCCGTTTTCTGTAATTGGCATTTGGAGTCAAACCAAAGTTCTCTTAGCATTCAAACTTTTTTGATCAACACATTCCTCTTGCTCATCTCTGGTGTCATAGCAACACTTGTCCTTGCCATGGGCTTGGTTTGATGTGCTGTATTATCATTAGTGTATTTTGTTTTTTATTAGCACAGCTCTGGAAAGGTACAGTGGGCCATTCTCATGCCATTAAGCTTTGATATATTTTATAGGTGATGGAAGGAAAAAATACTTTTGTTTTCTGAAACACAAGTTATACAGATTGCAGTACCGAAGCTGCATTGTTCATTAGATTAGCTTTTCACTCATTTCCACACAATGACATTTTAAAAAGCACACAAAGATACATATTTGAGACACTCTGAAGAGACCGCCAGATGACTAAAACCTGTAGGCAGAACTCCTTCAGATGAGCCCCCTGACTGAGAAATTCTTTATGAATGAGGAACACAGGGGGGCTCGAACGGCACTTATTATTAAAAGAAATGAATAATGAAATCTGTGATTCAGTGCAGATGGAGAAAATCTCTCAATTAGTGTTGTTCTAATAGGGGAATAGACAGAGTGAGCAAGGCAGGAGGGAGTGCAGAGAGAAAAAGGAGAGAAGAAGGTTTAGTGGAGCGAGGGAGAAAAAGAGAAATGGAAACACAAAAGAGACATTAAAAAGACTAGAAAAATCATTGTTTAATTACACTAAACTGCTCTTGTGTGTAAACTAATAGTCCCTTGTGATAAATATTATGCTCATTCTCTCTATCTCTTGCCTCGCTCTCCAAGGCACAGGCCAATTTCAGCTTATTTTACAACCAATTACAGAGGATTAATCTATTCTTCCAGAGAGCAGCTCTAAAGAGGGAAGCATGACTATGTGCCCTATATCAGACAATGGAAACAGGTCAGTGAAGCACTACAACAACTTCAGTTGGAACAATTACAGCCAATAATGTCATTCTGCAGCTGCAGTCTTAACCTTTGATACTTTGAAATAAATAGTGTTGTTCATTTAAAGGGGTCATGAATTGAGAAATCAAATTTTCCTTGATCTTTTGACATACAAGAGGTCGTCTCCGTTACGTATGTAACCCTCGTTCCCTGAAGGAGGGAATGGAGACGTACGTCAGTAGTGACCGACGAATCGGGATATCACCAGAGAGCCCTAACAGCTTTGAGTAAACTAAAACAAGCCAATGGAATTGGTGTGTGATATTTGCATAATGCGCACCGCCTCCACCAGGTGGTATAAATAGGGAAGCAGATGCAATCGCACTCTGTTTTTCACTGAGGAGACAACCTAGGTCTGCACTACAGCGAGGGCACAGGAACTGTGCCGACGGGACGCACGTCTCTTTTCCCTCCTTCAGGGAACGAGGGTTACATACGTAACCGAGATGTTCCCTTTCAGTCGGTCACATTCAACATACATCAGTAGTGACCGACGAATTGGGATCCCAAATAAAACGCCATAGTTACTGACCCCTTACAGCGCCCAGCATAAGCTCCAGCCACCCAGTGCACCGGGGGGGGCGGAGAAGGGGGCGAGCTTACACTGAGTACACTGTTCTGCAAGACCCACTACAGTAAGACTTAGACAACACTGGGGAAGCAAACCCATAGGGGACACTGCAGAGGCCACAACCTACCCTGCAGGGGAGGAATTTACGAGGAAATACACATATGGACTGGCCGTGGGCAGTACGCAGATGGAGTCCCTGGGATGGCTCCAGCCTAGAGATAGGGGAAGACTCATCTGACAGGTGACAGCAGATCTAGCTCTGCTAAGGGAAAGACAGGCTCACCGTGGGGAGTTGACCGTGGACAATACACATATGGGACCAGTCACGTGGAGGTCATGACATATGGCACCCAGCCAAACCTCAACGTGGATACGGAGATTTGGCCTTGCATCAGACACTCCGCAATGTCCGAGCCACAAAGGGAGGCGGAGAAACTCGACAGGGTTTGCCAAGCGGGGAACTTACTGGAGTAATGGATGCACATATCCGGCCCAGGGGGCAGGAATGGCATTGCAAGCCGACACTAGAATGGGTTCTTCGCGTTACCACCTACTGGAAGTGAGTACACGGGAAGATACTGGTTCCACACAAAGGCTATAGAATCTAGCAAACGTGTTGGATGTCGCCCAGCCCGCAGCTCTACAGATATCTGTCAGCGAGGCGCCGTGCATCAGCGCCCAGGAAGAGGCAACTCCTCTGGTGGAGTGAGCTCTCAACCCGAGCGGGCAAGGAACACCTTGGGACTGATAAGCCAAGGCGATGCCGTCCATTATCCTGTGGGCCATCCTCTGCTTGGAGAAAGCCTTTCCCTTCTGCCGGCCTTCGTAACAGACAAAGAGCTGATCTGAGGTCCTAAAGTTTCATGCTCTGTCCACGTACAGGTGCAGAGCGTGGACGGGACAGAGCAAAGCCAGGGCTAGGTCTGCCTCCTCCGAAGGCAGCGCTTGCAGGTTCACTACCTGATCTCTGAAGGGAGTGGTAGGAACCTTGGGCACATATCCAGGCATTACACGCAAGTGTAATGGACACCCCTGAAAACCGGAGGAGGCCGGGCGAACTGAATCGCATAGCCGAGTCTGATGGTACCAATGAGCCAGCGGGACGGGCTGGGAAACGCTAGCCAGGCTTCCAGACACTGAGCCAGCGGGACCAAAGGCACCACAGATGTACCAGGTGTGGGGCAGCGAAGCAGAGAGAATGGCAGTGTGCATGGGAGACGGCACATGGGAGGCGGCCTCGACCATCACACTGGGACCTGCTGGCGAAGTGAGAGGGGGCTGAGAGTGGCGAGGCGGGGCCTCGCGCACTGACAGCCGCGCCCTCTTGGGACCTGGAGGATTGAGAAACCGCTCTTTTTATGAAAAAGTGGGTACCGCCAGCGGCGGGACAGGACAAGACACCAATTCCCTACGGCCCTCCTCTGGGGGGTGGGAGAGATGCTGTCTGGCAGGTGTAGGCTGCTGCTTGGCCGACTTAGCAGGGGTGGAGCACAACGCAGGCCGGGACCCTTGGCGACGAACAGACTGAGGCTGTGGGGCCGACGTCGGGGTGGAGGCAGCAGCAGACCGCCGGGGCAGGACATGTTTAATAGCCTCAGCCTGCTTCTGTGTGACCGACAACTGCTGGGCAAAGCTCTCGACCGCGTCACCGAATAGGCAGACCTGAGACATGGGGGAGTCCAGGAACCTATATTTATCGGTCTCCCTCATGTCAGCCAAGGTCAACCACAGGTGGAGCTGCTGGACTACAAGAGTAGTCATTGCCTGACCAACTGAACGTGCCGTCACTTTCGTCGCCTGGAGGCCGAGATCAGTGGCGGCGTGCAGCTCCCCCAGCAGCTGTTGGACCATGAGCGACCATGAGCGCTTTGGCCTGGTAGACCTGTAACAGGGCCATGGCAGGGCAGAGGCGGCCTGTCCGCAGGACAGGTGTAAGCTTTCTCTGTCAAGCCTGACGAGAATTTACAGGCCCGGGATGGGAGACAGGGTTCACCACGCCAGTCGGCGGCTGTTGGACACAGTTGCATCGCAACAGACCGCTTGACTGGGGGGATCCCAGCGTACCCCGCCAGCGTACCCAGCGTTCCCCACCATCCAGGGTGGTGAAGGCAGAGGAGGGGCCAGGCCTGGCACGAACGCTATACGGCATTCTCCAAGACTTGGTCACCTCCTCATGCACTTCCGGAAAGAATGGCACTGGGGCGGGGCGGGGACCAGGGAACGACCGGATCCAGTAACGCACAGACGAAATGACATCTTTAAAAAGATGCAGGGTTTGTCTGTGAAGCTCTTTTAGAAGGGGAAATTTCAGCTCTGATCTCTGTGCAGAAGCACACAGGGAACAGCCGCAATGTGATCAGGTACACCACTCCCTGATCACATACACAGAGGAACCAGCCCAAATCGCAAACCGGCAAATGCACGGGCAAAAACAATGCTGTAAGAACAGCAGTTGAGAGCTATAATCAGCTCAGGCTCCTCTGAAGCTCACGACCTTGCTGCAACGTGCTGTCACACCAACACAAAGGCCGCTGTTTTCTCTCAAAGGCTTGTAGAGTTTCACTCTCAGTCTAGTAGCTCTGTAGGAACACAAGGTTGGCTCCGAAGCGAAAGACAGAGTGCGAATGCATCTGCTTCCCTATTTATACCACCTGGCGGAGGCGGTGCGCATTATACAAATATCGCACGGCAATTCCATTGGCTTGTTTTAGTTTACTCAAAGCCTCTTTATTATAGCCTCTTTAGCTAAGGCCACTGATTACTTCAGCAACAAAACCATAGAGATGCTTCTGAAAATTACAAGAGGTTTTGAAGTGCCAAGTTGTAGAAAAACAGTCTTTGCATTGCCATCCTTGTGATCATAACATTAAGAAAGTGTGGATGAATTTTATTTTTAACTAAATTCAAGTCAGATAATGTCAGTAAGACACTGTTTGTTTGTTTGCTTCATTTTACTGTGGATTTGTAATGACATAGTTTGACACAGGCTTTTCAGAGAGACTGAAAACAAAAGTTACTACTATGCAGTACTACTGTCACAACGTTGTGTGTGACTGTGACAACTACATTGGATCTGACAGTAATGTCACAAGACTCGCAACACACAAGTGTGAGTAAGAGTGTTTTTACCATGTGTCACCATTGGGCCATTCCCTGTCAAATCAACCAAATTTCGGAAACTTCCCCAATCAAATTTTTGATTTTGTTAATATTTTTTTAACATAAACATCTGAATTTTTCAAAACCATTCCACACGTGTAATGGCAGGGACACTGGAAAGTCATTTTAAAGTATGTGTTCTGAGTTTGTCACACCGCAGAAAAATGTGTTATTAACCACCCAGCCAAATTTGAATGATTAAAAAAATCTGCAAGTAAATGAAATAAGTTATCAAAATCTCGAAAAAATAGGCAGCGCTCTCTGCTCTCAAACGCTGGGGGCGTGTCCGCTGTCGGCGCTGAAACCACACCCACTAGCGAGAGCTGCAGCCTCAACTGACTTGAGTCTAATGAGTCAAACATACTGATGCATATAAAAAGAATCATTTAGAGGGTCGCAAATTTTAGTAGAGTTACTGTGGACTACCTACTAATTATAACATAAGCAAACTCGGCAACTTACACTCATTGGTGGGCACGTACTGCCGACTGTTGTCGAGTCGACAAATGGCGGTGCCGCGAGACGGGAGGATGAAGGCCGGGATGGGAGAGACTCTGTCCGAACCCATGTTCCGATTCCCGGTAAGAAGGCCGAGGTCTGTTCAGTCACATTCACCAAAAACAGCGGATTATCTGTGAATCACAGCTGTCTGATGAAAGTTTGTAAAATTATCCGGTGTAGAACGATCACTTTAGAATCCTTCATATCACCGTTTTAGGAAATTTAAATAAGGAGACCGAGCATATTGTATATTATAACAACCATGTTTGTAATATGCATTTGCGTGACGAAGGCATTACTAGCTAAATGTGCAAAGGGCTGTATAATTGTAATGACACTCGAGATTGAGCAAGTGAGCCACTGTACCGTTAGGGGCGGCGGCACACTCGGTGCGTCATCGACAGTTATATAGTGTTAGGGGAGGGGCTATGCTCGGGGGTCCAAGTGCGTCATCAGACCCCCGTTTTAGCTCCGCCCAAAAAATCCTGAGCAGAGACTTTTAACGCTCTAACTTCACAATTAAGCATTACACAGTTCAAAGTCTTTGTAATGTGTTTCAGCAATACATTTGTAACATTTATAAAGTGTTTAGAAAGAATTCTCAGAATTGACTTTACAGGGACTTTTGCAAAACTGTAACCCAATCATAGCAGTGGGCATTTACTTCCAAGTCTTGAATGTGGCACACCCATCTTAATAAAAGTTTATACAGTACAAAAGTGAAAATTGTGCCATTACTTACCCTCCATTCCAAACGTGTATGCTGTTGTTTTTCTGTGGCCAGTTGAACTAGAAACTACTAATGATGTATAAATGCATCCTCCACAATCATCTCTTGTTAATTTGGTGGCGAAATTATTTATGAGATCATTTGATTCCATTACACATCACCAATCAATAAACTCTTGCTGATACACTTATCACAGCCGAGTCTAGCACATACCCTTCCAAAGCTGACAAGCTCACTGCCTGACATAAAATGATAACAATACAATTTCAATACATCCTTATTAGGTCTAGGACAAATAATTAACTCCTCACATTAGCCAATCACCAGGGGATACACTGATTGGACAACTACAGAAGACACAATGACATTTCATAGCTAAACAGATTAGGTAAGAGAAGAGAAAATTTAACGCATTTTCCTTTTGGCGATCAGAATATGTTTAGCCTAAAGCTTTGAAATTTTAGAAGACAACCATTTACTATATGACAACCCTTTTCAGCGCTGTGCTCATTGTGTTGTGCTGTATTTCCACAGCATGAAGTTAAGAGCTTACAGATTTATGAATGAACCGCTCATTTTAAAATCTTTTCGGTCTACTGACATTTGTTGTGAAATCCGCTTCAAACATTAATGCTCATGATAACTTTCATTAACTCTACAATAAGTAAATCCACTTCACCAGCTAATTGCTCTTCAACAGCGATACCATAGAAATATACAGAGCTAAAGATTGCTAAAGCTTGTGCTAAAGCACAATGTGACATTAAATTTTGCAATTGCATGTTTACTTTTCTATAATTAATTCTATAATTAATCTTACAATTAAAAAATTTATATTGTGACTATATCGGTTCAAAATGTGGCTTTGTGTGTTATTTTAAACTTTATCTTACAATTACATTTATTCATATATATTTTTTTAATGACTTCCATAAATTATGAATTTAAAACAATGGAAGTCATTAAAATAATTTTGGGAGGAGGTACATGACTGACCCAGAATGAAGCAAAGAATAATTGAACTACTTCTGCCCTGTTTCTGTTTATCTGTTTAATTTCAAGGGTTTGTAATGAGTACACAAAAATGGGGGAGGAGGTGTATGATTTATGGCTAAATTGGACCCATTTCAAAAAATTCTCTTCCTTTGACACATTTGAGGCTGATTAATTTGATTAGAGAGGTGTGATGTCTGTGTATGTCTAACACGTTTGGACTACAGCTCCCAGTGTTGCTATAGCGACAGTGCTGTGTGGCCAGATGCTATGAAAAGATGAAGAGAAGGATCTGAGTCTTAAACAAACATTACCATGAGGAAGATTAGAGACACACTTGCAAACACAAAAGGCACTAAACAGAAAATTAATTACTTGTTAACTCAAAATAATTGTACACTCTGATACACAATGTTCTATCTAAGTGAATTTAAATACAGAAAGAGACACTCATATAAAACACAACACACACCCATGCCTAATGAACAGGTTGCCATTAGTGCACCATTAATTATAATGTGCACAATGCATATTAGAATTTAGTCATTAGCTGTTATAAATAAATAGATAAATAGAAAGCATTACCATAAAAGCTGGTTCACACCAAGAATAACTATAACCATAAAATTATAAAATTTATTACAACTCTGTAAGAACAGTAAAGTGAACAACAACTAAAGTGTAACAATAACGACAATGATAACAAATATTAGCAGAATAGAGGAATGATAATGGATATATCATTATCACTTTTAGAGTTTTTTCCGCTTCAAAGTAAAAAGTTAAAATAGGCTATATAAGTTAAACTAAAAGTACAATAAGACAGATAATTGTGACATTGTGACAGTTGGAAAACGAATAAGCTCCATGATGAATATAAATATATATATCCTCATACCCTAGACACATCCTCAAATTATGAAACACAGGCTTTATTTATGACCTCAGAATACATGTAAACACGCAGCAAGAAAGATAAACAGTTGGAACTGGAAGTACATTTAATAAACTTTAAACCAAATATAGCTACAAGCAGCAATATGCAGAGTCCAAGATGAGCAGAAAGTAGTAAAAAAATGAAATAAACAAATGTAACAACTGACATGAAGGCTTGGAATGACTATTTTAAAGACACCAGATTTAAAAACAGTATTGAACAGGCAGTATCATATGACAATGTACAGAAATTTCCAATCGATTCAGGCCTTTGGAACCCATAATAGTAATATTTTATATTCAGTATGACCAAGGAAAGAGAGTCAGATTGATAACCCGAAGGTTGCAGGTTCAAATCTCAATGCCGACAGGAAATGACTGAGGTGCCCTAACCCCAAATCTCTCCCCGGGAACCACAGCAAAAAAAAAAAAAAAAAAAAAAAAGGCAAAGGTTTGTAGTGTGTGTGTTCACTATTCACTACTCCTAATGTGTGTGCCCTAACTGGATGGGTTAAATGCAGAGGACAAATGTATGGGTTATCATACTTGGCCTTCACATGTCACTTTCACTTTCTCTCTTAAATACAGTATATCTTATGTTGAACAAAAAAATCATTTAGAACATCTCCTGGCCTACAATTCCACTGATCTGAGAGCCACACAATAAAGTAACAGTAACACTTTACAATAAGGTTCATTAGTTAAACATTATGTAATGTATTAACTAACATGAAGTAACCATGAGCAATACATTTGTTACTGTATTTACTAATCTTCATTAATGTTAGTTAATAAAAATACAATTGTTCATTGTTTGTTCATGTTATTTCACAGTGCAATAACTAATGTTAAAGGTGCCCTAGATTCAAAATTTGAATTTACCTCGGCATAGTTGAATAACAAGAATAACAAGATTTATGTAAATCTCATTTGTTTAAAAGACTTCCGGAAAACATGCGGATCTCAACATAACACAGACTGTTACGTAACAGTCGGGGTGTACGCCCGGATATTTGCATATGCCAGCCCATGTTCCCAACATTATGAAAGGCATTAGACAAGGGCAGCCAGTAACGTCTGGATCTGTGCACAGGTGAATCAACAGACTAGGTAAGCAAGAACAACAGCGAAAATGGCAGATGGAGCAATAATAACTGACATAATCCATGATAGCAATATATTTTTAGTGATATTTGTAAATTGTCTATCTAAATGTTTCGTTAACATGTTGCTAATGTACTGTTAAATGAGGTTAAAGTTACCATCATTTCTTACTGAATTCACGGAGACAAGAGCCATCGCTATTTTCATTTTTAAACACTTGCAGTCTGTATTATTCATAAACACAACTTCATTCTTTATAAATATCTCCAACAGTGTAGCATTAGCCATTAGCCACGGAGCATAGCCTCAAACTCATAGAGAATCAAATATAAACATCAAAATAAATACTTTACTCACATAATTCGAAGCATGCATGACGAACATCTTGTAAAGATCCATTTGAGGGTTATATTAGCTGTGTGAACTTTGTAAATGTGCTGAGAGCTCGTGTGGCAGGGAGCACGCAAATTAAAGGGCCGGCGTGCTGAAAAAAATCAGTGCATAGTTAATGATGCCCCAAAATAGGCAGTTAAAAAAATTAATTTAAAAAAAATCTATGGGGTATTTTGAGCTGAAACTTCACAGACACATTCAGGGGACACCTTAGACTTATATTACATCTTGTGAAAAAGCATTCTTGGGCACCTTTAACAAGATTTTAATAATGTATTAGCAAATGTTGAAATTAACAAAGATTAATAAATGCTGTATAAGGGCAGTTCATTATTAGTTCATGTTAACTAATGTTAACTAATTAACCTTATTGTAAAGTGTTACCAAAGTAACTGACTACTGTATATTACCGCACAACCTGCCTTCCAGGTCTTTGTTCACAGGTTTATGAGTTTTGAAAATGTATTGTAAATTCCGCAAATCATGCTAAGGTATTGGTAGTTGCTACTTATTCAAAACAGTTTTTTTTTTTTTTTTAAATAAATAAATAACAACGTTGACCGACAGAGCATGGAATGAGGTACACTAAGTTTATGAGTCTGATTCCCAGAAAACAGTTGATAAATGGATAGCTTGAAAGCCCTATAAATCACTTTGGTGAAAGTGAGTGTTGTTTGAGTTTGAGTGTTATATAATGTACCGTTTAAAAGTTTGGGGTTAGTAAGATTTTATTTCAATTATGTTAAAGAAATTAATAGTTTATTAAGCAAGGATCCATTAAATTGGTCATTATAAATCATGTGACAGTAAAGAATTTTACATTGTTACACAATATTTCTATTTCAAATAAACGCTGTTCTTTTTAACTTTGTCATCCAACAGTCTTTAAAAAGGTATTATGGTGTCCATAAAAAACATTAAGAAGCACAACTGTTTTCAACATTGGTAATAATAAGAAAAGTTATGTGAGCACCAAATTGGCATTAGAATGATTTCTGAAGGATCATGTGTCATTGAAGACTGGAGTAATTGCTAATGAAAATTTAGCTTTGCCATCACAGGAGTAAATTACATTTTAAAATATGTTCAAAACAATATAGCTTTGGTGAACATAAGAGACTTCTATCAAAAAAAAAAATATTAGGAATCTTAACGACCCCAAACAATTAAATGGTAGTATACATCTCACAGAAACAAAATTAAAATATTTTAGCGTTTAAAAATTTGTACCATTGATATGTGAATTTTTAGTGCAGACTGCATGAAGATCCACCATACAAAAAGGGTGATGACAGTTAAAAATCGAAAAGACAGCAACCTTAGTCACGGCAATCTGGAACTTCATGCTGAGTGTGGTGGGCGTATCTGCTTTCCGTTGAACTCCATGGGATTCAGAGTTTGAGTATCTGAAATCTGAACAAGACCAATACATGCCAGAACACCCCGAAGCTTCCTCCCGAATCTATTGATTCCAGCTCACTTTCCAAAAAGCTCTATTTTTAGAAACTCTGAAGGAGCATTAAACAAACCCTACCAGTGAATGCATCAAAATAAAGTTGAGAGGCAACCTGATTAAATAGAGTCCACTGATTCATTACAGCAATAAAAGGCTAATTCACACTGCCTCAACAAATGCTACCAAATTCCAATGCTTGTTGGGATCTGTTGGGTCAGTGTGTTTGCTATCACTGGGCCTCTTTACACCTGTTCACTTAATGTGTTTTTACTGATCGGATAGCTATTCATTTTTTTTAAAAATCTGTTCCATTTACGCCTGGTCACATAAATGTGTCTCCTTGAAACGAATATTAACCTGATCTTCAATTCCTGCGCTATATGCAAATTTAGAGTTCACATCAACGAAAGCAACAGATATAAGCTGCATTTTATTTATAACCAGCTAATATCAAGATCAAAGACCGCAACAGAAGAGAGAGCGGCATCAGCACTGGTAAGATCATTTGGTCTCACTACTTTTAATGACTTTCAATTTAATTTGCGGCAGTTTCCGTGTCGGCTCGCTGAAGAGATACTCAGTTACTCATTCACGGCGATACGCGTTGCAGTAGCAGTGTCAATTCTGGCTATAACGTCATACAGCCTATAACACACTCTCACACATTTATTTTTTACCATTTTGGGCGGAGTAAAATTTACATATGTGGTTTCAACAACCAGATTCATTTACACTTGTCTAGTTTTGTTTGGAATCCTGAAGTGGTTTGAGTGATCAGATTTAAATCCATTTCGGAGGGCATTTACACTTGGTCTTTTATCAGAGAAAGTGCATGAAATGACCCGGTGTAAACAGGCCCACTATGTTGACAACGGAGAATCTAAAAACTATTAAACATTATAGATGCGCAATGTGTTTATAATGCAATTTTCCTGCTCCCTATCAAAGACGGAATGTTGAATATGTTTAATCGTATCTCATATTGTGTCTGTTTGAAACAATCTGGTCCAATGCAATACATCTACACACACACACACACACGTATATCAGGTCCATCAGCTGCTGTTTTTCAACTGTATCTCTCAAGGCCATTTGCACACTCTTCATCTTCAAGGTCGGATTCACCTTTGCACAACACAGCAGTGTTCTCTCTCTCTGTCTCTGTTGTACTAATGAAATAACACTTTCCTCTTTAAATCCCTCACATGCTTTTCTTTTTCCACCCTTATAAAGAGATACAGAGTGAGAGCTTGTATTTCATGGCAGACCAATTTCAGGTGGCTTGTAGTCATCGAAAGCCCTTTTTCTGTAAGCGTATGTGTGGTGTGTGTCCTCTAAGTGACCATGTTCTGTAAATAGGGTCATTACAAAGATATCCACCAGGCATCCCAGGTTAACTGAGCCAGTTAAAAAAGATAACTGACAAAACTAAGGGAATAAAGTATTATATTGTAAATTATTTGAAATGGAATAAATAATATTATGAAATGGAATGCCCTGGATTGCCCTGAGGGCCCTCACGAGAAAGTGTGATATATAGTGTGCCTTACCATGGACCCCACGACCCCAACCCCCTAAATATGGTGTGGTAACTGAACCAGATGGGGTCAGAGCCCTGTTAGTCCGTTCAAAAGAACCAAATGGAACCGAAATGATGACTTTAATCATCTACCTACCCACAGTAAGGACTAGTTATATATGAGCACAGGCAGGATAAAAATAAATATATACAGTATATAAAAATAAATAAGTAAATAAAGGCTATCTTCCGAAGGAAAAATATCTGTACAGATCTGTTCCTGGACTTTAAAGAGGCTAAAGCAATATGCCACAACACATACAGAAGAAATGAAGGGTGTAAGATTTCAATCAATAAGCACTCATGCCCTTAAGAAAACAGGCTGACCTCATCATATGCCTTTAATAAATGAATGTGAGGAAGAGGAAGAAATTTTAGAAGTATAGAAGAATAGACTCTTTGTCTTAATGTGAATCAGAGAGTATATCCTAGAATGTGATAATACTGAACTGACACACAACATAATCTTAAAAGATGCAGTGAGCTGCAAATTAGATCTAATTGAAAATTATTCTGGTAGACTGACACAGCATGATGAAACACTGCCCTCTGTTGACTCGCATAAACACACACTCAAACACACCAAATCCACCTGACAGCTTTGGATCTCAAACTTTCATCTCATATTAAAGTACAGGTGCAGGTTTTCTGTATACTTTTAAAAAGTAAGTAAACATGTACAGGCACGCACATCTAAAATCCATGTTGCTATTTCTCATACCTGCTTGCAAGTGTGTGTAAATGCCAGCAGTCAGAGTGACATCAGCTGCTCTGACATCTGCCACAAATGTCAATCATACAGCATATCTTTTGTTCCGTCTCTCTCTCTCTGTGTGTGTGTGTGTATGTGTAAGAATCACTCACTTGTGGAGGCAGTATTTTAAGGACAGAAGCATTCATCACAACTGAATTACCATCTATCTATCTATCTATCTATCTATCTATCTATCTATCTATCTATCTATCTATCTATCTATCTATCTATCTATCTATCTATCTATCTATCTATCTATCTATCTATCTATCTATCTATCTATCTATCTATCCATCGATTGATAGAAAGACTGATAGATTGATAGACAGAATACCAATTGAGTAGAAAAGTAGTGGAGAGGGCTTGATTAGCACAGGGTTTTTTCTGGTTCATAATTGGATGCTCACAAAAAATAAATAAAAATGATATCACAAAAATGTCATATTTGAACCGTTTTGGCCCTCACTGATATTATGAAGACTTAAAAAGACTAAAACCACTCATTGTGTGGACAGTTTTTCCTTTTCTTTTCTTTTTTTTTTTTTTTTGTCAAAATATATATTTTTTTAAAATGTGAAATATAAAATTTATTTAAAATATAATTATTATATTATATTATTATTTTCATGAATTTTAAAATTATTACAAACTATTATTAATAATAAAAAATACATATGGATGATGTAATAACAAAACAACTAAGCAAATTTCTCCCCACAGGTTGTGCAAGTAATTAAAAAAAAAAAAAAAAATTAAAACAATTATAAAAAAGGTTCATATATCATAAGTTATTCATATTGTTCATAAAAGAAAAAATATACAAAAACAACTATATAAGAGAAATGTGACCCTGGACCACAAAACCAGTCATAAATATATTTGTAACAATAGCCAGCAATACATTGTATGTGTCAAAATTATCGATTTTTCTTTTATGGCAAAAATCATTAGGATATTAAGTAAAGATCATGTTCCATGAAGATATTTTGTAAATTTCCTACCGTAAATATGTCAAAAATGTATTTTTGTCAGTGGATATGCATTGGACTTCATTTGGACAACTTAAAAGGTGATTTTTTTTTCTTCAATATTTAAATTTTTTTTTTTGCACCCTCAGATTCCAGATTTTCAATATTGTCCTATCCTAACAAACCATACATCAATAGAAAGCTCATTTATTCAGCTTTCAGATGATATATAATTTAATTTTTTTTTAAATTGACCCTTATGGCTGGTTTTGTGGGGTCACATATGTGTTGAGTCATGCTAGTTTGGTTTGAATTAAATATTTTCATATTTTATATTTGTTGCTTTCCTCTTAAAACTAAATCTCTTTAAACATTGTGCCAACCAGCACCAGAATCTGTGCCAACCGTTCTTGTATTGAGAATGTTTTCTTAATTTTTATTCCACCAGAGATATTCAACAAAGAATAAAAACTCTTCCAGCAAACCCTGCTCTCCCCCACGGCGACAGATCAGACATTTAAGTGCAGAACAACAGAAATACAAGCGCAATACATTAAGGACTACATTAAAGACAGCATACCGAGAGGCTAAATAAATGATCAGATTAATTTGGCAGCTCAGCTGATATGGAGTGGGATGTTTGTACACAGTAAAAAGAACAAGAGGCATGTGTTTATTATTGCTGGCTGCAAACCGACTTTCACATTGTATGAGGTGACATACTTATTGTGTGCGTGAAATAAATATTTAAGCAGCATCCGAGCTGGGTGACAGAACCATTTGAACAAACAATTACACATTCAGTTGCTAAATTTAATCATTCATTTTCTATTATGCATTATGGTTGGGATTACACAGTGGTAAAGAAACAGGCAATGCTGTGAGAAACTCATGTGACTGTGAGGCATGTGAAAACATGTGTGATTTTCTGTCAGGTTGTTGGGAAGGCTGTGTGGTACTCAAGTTTCAATCTGTCCCAGATACGTCCAAGGTATCAATGCAGAGAGACAAACTGAGTTTCCTTCCTTCACTTATCATAGCAGGACAGCACTTAGTGAAACGTACAGATTTGAGAGAAATAAAGAAAAGGTCTATCAAGTGTAGTCAAGCCCACTAGGGGAGACCCTCACAGAGAGAAGATTATAAAATGTGAAATTATTAAATATATATCTATGTATGTATGTGTGCATATGAGGTTCCTTGAGATGAGCACAGCTTTCATATCGGCTAAATAAATGAAAGAGAATTATTAATAGCATTATGGTGAAGGGATGGATAAAGTGGGAATCAATCTCATATGAGAAGAAAGTTAAGAAAGTGTCCTGTTCACACACATGTAGGGTTTTCATGTTTTATGGGAACATTCCATAGACATAATGATTTTATACTGTATAAACTGTACTGTATATTCTATCCTCTAACTCTAACCCTAAACACAACCACAAAAACATTTCAGCATTTTTAGATTTTCCAAGCACACACTTAGCTATATAAATGCGACATTGCTTGGACTTCTATTGTTTTAATATGCAGCCAGTTATAAATATTATAAAAAGAATAATTGATTAGATTATTGACTATAATTGGGTTTATGAAGTGCATAATGCCCGGAGGGGAAAAAATGGTGGTATCATGTTAGGGTACACCAGGGTTAATATCATGTCCACCATGGGTTTTTATTTTACCCTCACAGCACTAAATTAAAACAAACACCACCCCAGCACTTACCTTAACACCCTGTTCATCCAGATGCACTGCAAAATGACCCTATATTGTAATTGTGAGTAATGACAAGAGATGAGTTTATGTAATTATTCAAATAATGTTAATGTTAAAACCACATTTAGATCATTTTTAATGATCATATGTAGTCTGTTTTTGTTTCTAATATTTGTTTATGATTTGTAGTGATTGATATGCAAAAGGGGAGCCCATATTTACTGCTACATCACAAGAATTTGTAGACTGGGTAAACCCAGCCTGATCTGCCGGCGATTTGATTTCGCCCGGCAACTCAGTCTGGAAACCCGTACATACATTTCTGCTGCTTCTGTTACACTTTTGCAGGAACCAATCACAGACTGGCTTATCCACCTAGCTCGCTATTGGCGGGTATTACACGATGATGATAGAGAAGCGACGGCAAGCAAGACCGTCAATCCAATTCCTTTTAACCTTTCGACGATGCTGAATGACTTCTTTAGTTTAGCAAACAAATCGCTCGAGTGGGTGTAAATACCACTCACTTTCATGGTTTTTTTTGCACAACCTGCAAAAATCGCTCGATGCCATTGCTGCTTCTGCAAACCACTGATCAATGCTACAAACCAATACAAAGTTTTCGCGTCGCTCTGCAAAGTACGTCACATCTGATCGTTGAAGTACTATCCAATTGCGTGAATAATGCTCGTTGATCACGCCTCTTGTGCAGTAGAAAATACATACAGGCTCTCCAGACCAATGTTCAATTTTAAATTGAGCTTGGTCTGGTGATAGCCAGACAAAAGAATTTGCATATGGTGGCAATATCTAAAAATTTGGGGTCAGTAAGATTTTTTGTCACAGGGTGATTACAAAGAAAGAGAGAAGCATGGATCTATTTGCAAACAGTGGAGTTACTAAATTAAAAACAAAAAACAATCCTGAACATGGGAACACAGGAAAACCAAGGTGGAGAGCAAACCAAACCTTAAACATAGACAAGAACGGACCAAAAACTGAACCAGACTAATGCTGCCTTCATGTGCTCTCGGGATTATCAAAAATACGAGTTTCCTAGGTAAAAATTGCCCTCCCATTTCGAAACTTGAATGCATTGAGCTCGTAATCATGACTTCAGAAATGGGAATTATCAAATTTCCGATAGCATGTGAACGCAGCATAAGACACAGACTAGCTGAGGGATAAAGCAAAGGAACAGGAGGGGCAAATCAATTAACAAATGAGCAACTAAACCAATGAGAATGTACTTGGAAACTAAGGCAACAACAAAAACAAGAACTAAACACAGGAAGACAGCAAAAAAAGAACAAAGGAAAGAAATAAACCTACAAAACATGACATTTTTTATTCAGCAAGGATATATTTGTTACCAAAAAAAAAAGTGGTTTCCACAAAAAAAATATTAAACTGCACAGCTGTTTTGATAATAAAATCAGCGTATTTGAATGATTTCTGAAGGATCGCGTGATTCTGGCTCCTGAAAATTCAGCGTTGCCATTACATGAATAAATTACAGTTTAAAATATATTAAAATGGAAAACAAATTATTTTCCAGTTTACTGGACCTTTTGAGACACAAATAGTATGAAATGTGAAGTACTTGAAACCACATTTAAATATAGCCTGCCCTTGGTGAACATAAGAGATTTCTATCAAAAATATTTAAAAAATCTTACCGACCCCAAAATTTTGAATGGTAGTGTCTGAGGAGGCAAGGCAGGCAGTGCTTCCACAAAAAAAAGAAAAAGAAAAAGAGAAATAATTAGAAAAAAAATTTGCATGTTCCACGATTGCAAATCAGTCTGAATTAACAAAATGGTGTTAATGGGAAGGCTAATTAAAAAATAAGTATTAATTTAAGTGTGTGTGGGGGGGTGGGATTAGTGAGCAATCATCTTGGTGAAATTACGTCTTACATACATCTTCGTGTCTGTGACCACAGTGTTTACTGAACATTACTGATGATCTGAAAATGAGTTGACTATTAAAAAGAACAGCTGAACATAAAATATATTGTTAACCAGGAAAATGTGACAACATTAAGTGATAACGAAGATTAGTTATTACAGTAACAAATGTATTGCTCATGGTTAGTACATGTTAGTTAATACATTCTAATGTTTAACTAATGAACCTTATTGTAAAGTTTTACTGAAGAATCAAATAAAATCTGCATCTACAGGGCTAAAATTACAAGTATAGAGCAGCATCTCATAGACCCCTTAAAAAAACACACAAAATGAAATCAATAGTAGCAACACCAGCACTGGCACTGGGGACATTAATATGAAGCTGAGGACGGGCTTTCTTGCATTGTGAAGCCTATGGGCGTTTTTCATCCAGTTATGTATTTTACACCTGCTTTGTCACATCCCCATGCTGTGCCTCTCGGACAGAGCTGGAAGAGAGAGAGAGAGAGAGAGAGAGAGAGAGAGAGAGAGAGAGAGAGAGAGAGAGAGAGAGAGAGAGAGTGTGTGTGTGTACAAACTCTTCGCTCCAGTGACAGTGTCTGCTTATCTGGCTGTGCCACTATGTGAATTTGTGAGTGCGTGTTTACTCTTGATACACTCTCGGTGTACGTTTAGGGCTATCACTCTCAGTGGACTGTGACCATTGTCTTAATACATGTAACAGGAAATGTGTGCATTGGAGTTAAGCCTTAAGGGGCTCAGTCCTTTATCTGAATAAAAGATGTTGAGGCTCAGAGGAATATATAATTTTGTTTGACTGACAATTTTTTTAAACAATTGAAATATGCACCGATGAGCCACAACAGCACTGACCCGCCAAGGCATGGACTATACAAGACCTCTGAAGGTGTTCTATGGTATATAGCACCAAGACATTACTGTAAGTTGCAAGGTGGAGTCACTGTGGATTGAACTTGTTGATCCAGTACATCCCACAGATACTCAATTGGATTGAGATCAGGGGAATTTGGAAGCCAGACTTTGAACTCTTCATCATATTCCTCAAATCAACAACAATGTTCAGGTAGCTGGCACGTGTCAAATTTACGTCCACATGAATGTCCGGACCCAGGGTTTCCCAGAGCATCACACTCCCTCCACCAGGTTTTCGTCATCCCACAGTGCATCACGGTGCCATCACTTCCCCAGGTAAACGGCGCACACGTACGCGGCCATACACGTTATGTAAAAGAAAACGAAAAACTGACCAGGCAACCTTCTTCCACTGCTCCAAGGTCAGTTCCGACGCCCGTGCGCTCATTGTAAATTATGTATATATATATTTGGGCTGTCAAAATAACGCGTTAATTTCGATTAATTAATCTGAGAAAAAAAGAATGCGTTAAAAAAAAGAACACAGATTAAGCCATTCCGTATTGACCTTTGAACCTGGAGCCGTTCTAGCCACCATTCGACTGTAAAATGAAGGAGGGAGACGACTGCTGCGCTGACGGACAGAACGAGCAGAGCTCCTCCTTCTCTCTACCTCACACATAATAATCTAAATTAACTGACACAATGCTAAAAGTTCGTAAGACCGAATCCATGTTTCACGAGGCGCATTCGGAGAATGTTTTTTTCCTGAATAACCGCTGGGTGTGAATAGAGCTCAAAAGAACGTCACCTCATCTTCTCTGACAGGCGCCCTGCACGTGCAGCTGACATAAACCACACTTTCAGTAAACAAAAAGAAAATCCTGTCCAGTGGTGAAGTGTTTTCTGTGTTGACAAATCTTTTGCAATGTCCTATAACAGTCGCGATTCGCACGCAATGCGTCAACGTCCGCTAATGTCCAATTCGTGACTCATTTGAACAGATTCATTTTAATGAATCATGACAACAACTGATCTGTCCGTATGGTCTGTAATGAATCATTTACTCGAACAACTCTGAAATGAGAACATAAGTGTGCTTACCCCATTTAGCAAGAGTGTTTAGTAAAATTAGCCTTGATAATCCACAATATTTACAGGTTATTTAAATGACAATGTGTAGTAAATTAGGCCTACCTATAAAATCAGTTAGTTTAGACTGGAGTGAGGTGAAACCAGAACAAAGCAAGTTGTTGTTAGCTAGGTGCATTCAGTTGTATATGGTAGAAAATTATATTATTAGTTAATATAACTTGTAAATGCTACTTTTTAATACTTTTCAGGTAAAAAAGCATCTTCTCTTACAAAGCTATAAAATCACTTTTTTTTTTTTTTTTTTTGCAAAGAGGGCAAGAAAGAATTACAGTGAGAGTGACTTTATTGTCAGTATCAGGCTCGCGGATCACGTGGGTAGGGCACTTTTTACTGTTTGTGTGGATGACCATGTCTGTCACCACCGAAGACCATTTTTGACCCAAGAAAAACCCTGCATTGATTCATTTGAATTGAAGTATTTAATACTTTCACAGCAAAAAATATGTATGCGATTAATTTAGATTAATTAATCACAGAGTATGTAATTAATTAGATTAAAATTTGTAATCGATTGACAGCCCTAAAAAAAAAAAAAAATATATATATATATATATATATATATATATATTTATTTATTTATTTATTTATATTTATAATTTATGATATTGTTCCATTCTTTGTTGGCTTTGAAACTTTGACTACTACCACAAAACTGAAAGGTTCCTCTATGAACAATAAATAAATCAATTTAAAATAAATATGCTTCAAAAAAAAAAAAAAAACAAACCTTGTGATAAATTACCCTAAAACACAACGGCTAAAATAATACATCAAGTCTTGATTCACAAAACAAAGAATCTGGAGCGATTCTGATATTTTTTCCGATGTATCGTGATTCTTTCTCGAATCGATTCGGAGCTTAGTTTTTAACAGCAGTTGGCACTAAACACCTGTACTCTGCCTGCTTCCAATTCCTTTACACACACCACTTAAACCTAAAACAGTCATTCATAAAGTTCGAAAAGGTTGAAGAGAATTACAACAGGGTGTTCACAGTGGGCTGTTTACATTAATCTCACGTCATAAAAGCAATCTGAGCCGAGGTGCAAGTATATTTAATCACTTACATGACTCAGCCGAATGCACAATCGCTGTCTAGCACTCTTCTTTGTGAGCATTTGAGTGTGCAGTTAAAAACTAGCCTAGAGCGTCTTCTGGTGTTAAATCTCAGAATGGATTCGACAGAGAAAATATCAGAATCGATCCAGAATCATTGTATAGCAAATTGAGAATTGATGTATTGTCCCAGCCCTAGAAAACACTGATGTACTGATTTGTTTAATGATTCAATATACAGTTAAAACTTTTGTTGTTGTTTTTTTTACTTTTATATGTCAGGCTTTACAGGGTTAAATTTGCTGGCAGCAAAATCAATCAGAGTTTTTTTTTGAGAGGGGCTGAGATAAAAGACAGTAAAAGGGTCTAGAATCACCTATGGTGATATTATGACATTTAAATCCGTCTGCAAAACACCTTGCATCCATTTATCATTATTCAATGTAATTAAACACCAGCTTCATAAAGCGTTAAAATGATTAATGTAGTAATGAATTTCATCCTGCATTTTTGACAGAAATCAATACATCAGAGAAGGTCTTTCAGGGCAAAGGTTCTCTATCATCTCAATCTTTGTGCCCGATTTGAATGACTGACTTTAAAAAAAACAAGAAGCCACTCAGTTTGTTGTCAGATATGAGAGGAACCGCCTGTGCTTCAGTGAAGTTAAATCTACACGTCACCTAAATTCTATTGTGAGATCTGAACCCTGTTGCATTTAGCAACATCAAAGAAGCAATTCATATTCATGGAGAGAAAGACCTTCATTTAATCCCAACTGCCAAGAACACACACACACACACACACACACACACACACACACACACACACACTTTATGATATAAAGTGTGTTGTTTGTAAGAACCAGTTATGTGTATGTGTGAATTTGAGAGACAATTTCCTTTGTCGTCTCCTGCTGCGTGATTATTAAGCTGACTTTTTTGTCTTTCATTCTTCCAGTGCCCTCTCTCTCCCTCTCCCTCTCCCTCTCCCTCTCTCTCCCTTGTGAATACAGTCTGCGCTAATAGACTGCATCTGTTAGCAGAATGTGGCTGCCAACCAATTTAACTGACCTGCCTCCTCAGTCTGGGTTTGTGTGTGTATGTGTGTGCTTGGTGCTGATAGCCACACAATTGCTTTGCCCAAATTTTACTGCTCACAATAATCACAACAAAATCAGTTTCACAGAAAGAGAGGTGAAAAACGAACTCTCCAACACTGTAATTGTGATAATATATTGTAAGTATAAGTATATATTAAGGGCTGCCCCAGAATAAAGATTTTTCTAGTCTACTACAGGTGCTGGTCATATAATTAGAATATCATCAAAAAGTTTATTTATTTCACTAATTCCATTCAAAAAGTGAAACTTGTATATTATATTCATTCATTACACACAGATTGATATATTTCAAATGTTTATTTCTTTTAATTTTGATGATTATAACTGACAACTAAGAAAAATCCCAAATTCAAGTATCTCAGAAAATTAGAATATTACTTAAGACCAATACAAAGAAAGGATTTTTGGAAATCTTGGCCAACTGAAAAGTATGAACATGAAAAGTTTGAGCATGTACAGCACCCAATACTTAGTTGGGGCTCCTTTTGTCTGAATTACTGCAGCAATGCGGCGTGGCATGGAGTCGATCAGTCTGTGGCACTGCTCAGGTGTTATGAGAGCCCAGGTTGCTCTGATAGTGGCCTTCAGCTCTTCTGCATTGTTGGGTCTGGCATATTGCATCTTCCTCTTCACAATACCCCATAGATTTTCTATGGGGTTAAGGTCAGGCGAGTTTGCTGGCCAATTAAGAACAGGGATACCATGGTCCTTAAACCAGGTACTGGTAGCTTTGGCACTGTGTGCAGGTGCCAAGTCTTGTTGGAAAATGAAATCTGCATCTCCATAAAGTTGGTCAGCAGCAGGAAGCATGCAGTGCTCTAAAACTTCCTGGTATACGGCTGCGTTGACCTTGAACCTCAGAAAACACAGTGGACCAACACCAGCAGATGACATGGCACCACCCAAACCATCACTGACTGTGGAAACTTTAAACTGGACCTCAAGCAACATGGATTGTGTGCCTCTCCTCTCTTCCTCCAGGCTCTGGGACCCTGATTTCCAAAGGAAATGAAAAATTTACTTTCATCAGAGAACATAACTTTGGACCTTTTTGTCTTTAGCCCAGGCGAGACGCTTCTGACGCTGTCTGTTGTTCAAGAGTGGCTTGACCAAAGGAATGCGACAGCTGAAACCCATGTCTTGCATACGTCTGTGCGTAGTGGTTCTTGAAGCACTGACTCCAGCTGCAGTCCACTCTTTGTGAATCTCCCCCACATTTTTGAATGGGTTTTGTTTCACAATCCTCTCCAGGGTGCGATTATCCCTATTGCTTGTACACTTTTTTTCTACCACATCTTTTCCTTCCCTTCACCTCTCTATTAATGTGCTTGGACACAGAGCTCTGTGAACAGCCAGCCTCTTTTGCCAGGACTTGTGATCGTGCCGGCGCCTCCATGTCTTGCAGTAAGCACGCCAATACTTCAGCTGACACTCCGCACAAACACTTGAATATTCGGCTTATAAAGTCACACATTTATCTAGGTTAACATTAGAGTGAGCAGCCACATAACATGTTTCTACTTACATGTTTCAAATAATAAGCCATATTAGAGGTTGATGGACAACAGGCGAATGTTTGGATTTCACGGACTGCGTGACTTCGCCACTTCCTGTGACTAACATTTAGTCGACTATTAATGAGCAGCCCTATATATATTATAAGCAGGGCTTGACTAACTTTTTTGCACTGTTTTGCTCAACTGTTTACATTCATGTAAAACATAACTGACTGTTTACGTGAATAACTTGCCAAGACCAGAATTTTGACATTATTTTGTGTGTATTTGACCGAAAAAGCCCAATTTAGTACTGAGAGGCGGCTTTATGTGCGGCTTGTGCACACACTTGGGGTGTGAGCACAAAATCTGCGGGAATGAGTAAAATGATGTGCAGTATGCACAATCCCATGGCAAAATTCAAGCCCTGTAACAACAACAATATTCATCCAGAGCAAATGAAATGAGTGAGTGGGTGGAGGAGTGTTTGCGTATCAACTCGCTGTCGGAGGGATGAGAGAGCGAGAAAGCGCAGTATCATGTATCTATTCTGCGGAAAATGAGTTACATGCCACTGCTGAAATCCACCCGCATTTGGCGGGTGTTAATGTCAAGCCCTGATTAATTAAAGGAATACTCTAGGTTGAGTACAATTGAAGCTCAGTCCACAGTATTTGTAGCGTAAGTTTGATTATGACAAAAAGTAATTCTTGTCCCTCCTTTTCTTAAAAAAAGTCAATCTGGGTTACAGTGAGGCACTTACAACAAGTGAATGGGGCCAATAGTATAGCCACAAGACAAACAATATGCACGTTAACATGATTTTAGTGTGAAAAATCACTTACTAATCCTTTCTGTGTAAAGTTTTTAATAACTTTGTCACCATGACAACATAACGCCATAAGTTCTAAGACCGTAAACTGGCTGTAACAATAATGATTTAAAAGGCTTTACAGATCAAAATATACACACATTTTAACAGAAGAATTAATATAAATAAATTATAGTCACAACACTGTTTTAAATCCTCGAAATTGGCCACATTAACGGTAAGGCCTATTCCAAGTGCCTTACCATAACTTTGTTTGATTAGTTTGTTGTTTTAAAGAAAAGAAGGGGCAATTCAAAAATAAATTGTGATAATTAACATTGTGCTACAAATTTCACCATGAAATCAAAATGTAACATTCTTATTTTTTTGGCAGCAGCTATTTGCACTAAGTGAGAATAGCAATATATTCTTTTTACACTACAGTGACAATAGCAGCATTTTCTTAGTGATATGCTATTTACACTAGGTGAAAATAGTGATAGATTCTACTTACACCATGTAAAAGTATCATTTCTTTGCAATATGTGTAAATAGTAATTAAATGCTATCTATAATTTATATTGGCAGATACTATTTGCACCTCAGTATTTTTGTACATTAACAGGATGCAATAATATCATAGAGTGTAAATTATTATATTTATTAATTATTAAATGGATGCTACCCTATTGGGAGAATAAAAATCCTCCTGCACCTTCCCTTAACCCTACCCAATAAACACTTTTAATATTATTAAACACTCGTTCGCAATTTATTTCCACTTTTAGAAAATTATTTTCATTTTTATTGAAAATAAATGCGAGCTCGGCAAAAGGCGGATTTGAACCCGCATCGATTGCGTTAAAAGCGAAGTCTACAAGCCTTGCTTGCTACTGCTGCACCACTGAAGATGCTGAATTCTGCGCATCTTTTTTTAAAGGTGCCATCGAACGTTTTTTTACAAGATGTAATGTAAGTCTAAGGTGTCCCCTGAATATGTCTGTGAAGTTGCAGCTCAAAATACCCCATAGATTTTTTAATTAATTTTTTTAACTGCCTATTTTGAGGCCCCTTTAAATCGCACGCTCTCCGCCCCCTCCCAAACTCTCGACTCTATCACTGCATAAACAAATTTCACACAGCGAATATAACCCTCAAAATGGATCTTTACAAAGTGTTCGTCATGCAGCATGTCTAATCGCGTAAGTATAGTATTTATTTGGATGTTTACATTTGATTCTGAATGAGTTTGATAGTGCTCCGGGGCTAAAGCTAACATTACACACTGTTGGAGAGATTTATAAAGAATGAAGATGTGTTTATGCATTATACAGATGGCAAGTGTTTAATAATGAAAATAGCGCAGCTCTCTTGTCTCCGTGAATACAGTAAGAAACGATGGTAACTTTAACCACATTTAACAGTACATTAGCAACATGCTAACGAAACATTTAGAAAGACAATTTACAAATATCACTAAAAATATCATGATATCATGGATCATGTCAGTTATTATTGCTCCATCTGCCATTTTTCGCTGTTGTCCTTGCTTGCTTGCCTAGTCTGATGATTCAGCTGTGCACAGATCCAGACGTTAATACTGGCTGCCCTTGTGTAATGCTTCGATCATGGGCTGGCATATGCAAATATTGGGGGCGTTACGTAACAGTCGGTGTTATGTTGAGATTCGCCTGTTTTTCGGAGGTCTTTTAAACAAATGAGATTTATATAAGAAGGAGGAAACAATGCCGTTTGAGACTCACTGTATATCATTTCCATGTACTGAACTCTTGTTATTCAACTATGCCGAGGTAAATTCAATTTTCAATTCGATGGCACCTTTAAAACTTGAGTGGCCCTACCAGACATTAGTGGGCAGAGCTAGTGTAAATGGTGTTTGCCAACAAGGGACACAAATAGACATTCCATATTTTTTTATGGACTGTTGCAGTGTTTATTTTACATGATTTATCCAAGCACATTATTAAAAATCTTTAAATAATAATAACAAAAACACGTGCCCTCAGAATCTTTAAATCAAAAGCATTACCGTGCAAGCCCTCTTTTCTGATGACATGTATACTAGTGTGAGGGCTGAGCAAAAAGGTTTATATACCAATAGACAGACGAGTTTCAATACCTCCCCCTCCACCAACCTGTCACACACATGAAACAATCACAAAAATTAGTAAAAAGATGATGATCCAATAATACAATCAATCAATCAGTCCTGATGGACAAGCATGTCCTAACCTACATTTTTTTTTCTAGCACAAGAACCTGTTTCACATATACATCACATCACAAAAGAGAAGAAAAGGTTACAATTTCCGTTTCATGCCAACTTCATTGTAACTTGTGTTGATCTCAGAATATTCCTGTGATACAAACTAACAAACAAAATTTAAATAAATAAAATTATAATGCTTTGCCAACAGCCTTTGTATCGAGAAGGTCAAATGTTTTTGGAGCTGAAGTGGGACTGTGGACTCAAATTAGGGCCGAAAGAAAAAGATGAAAGCATCACTTGTGTGTCCGCCACAAGGAGGCCTTGAGAAAATCTACACAAACACTGTATAACAGACAGTGCTTCTACACACACACACACACACACACACAGTTATGGAACTCGCAAGGTCCACTTAAGGAAGATTTGTGCAATTCTGTCATTGGTGAAAGATAAGGGCAAAGTGAGGGGTTGAGGCACAAGTGAATAGGCAGCTGAGAAAGGGATAAATAAAAGACCTCACAAGTGGGTTTGAACGAGAATGAATAAGAGAATGATTAAGTGGGAAAATAAAGAACATGAGGGAGAGCAGTCAGAGAGGACTGTAATGCAAACTACTTAGAGAGAGATCTGTTATTGTAACAGGACAGAGTCAGTCTGTTCAGAGTTTGATGACTTAACGGCATCTGCGCATTCTGCCCCTCCACTCGCTCAGCTTTTTATTGTCACCCCCCATTTGAAGAGATGGGAGCGAAAAATAGTGGATAGAGAAAATGGCAGGCTGATGACAGAGTGAGAGTGGTAATAATTAACTGTTGAAGAGACATTATCTTACCAGAATCATGCCAGAAAGGTACTGTACAGCCAGGAAGGGAATAATAGAAAATCTGACTGTGTTCTCCTACACTAGGTCAAAGGGCTCATTTAATGTCGTAATCTTGTCAATGAAAATACTTTTAGAAAAAAACAAAAAAAACAGCATGTTATCAACAATGCAATAACAATGTTTACAATAAGACAAATGTAGAGAAGATTGATTCAAATAATCCAATCATAGCACATTGGGGATTGCACTGCTTGAGCTGAACAACAGTAAACTGAAATGCTTTGCTAGAGGGTTAATACGCTCACTCAAACGCATCTTATATATATGAGATTAATTAGCTGTATCCAACAATATAATATTACTGCTTACATTTGCACAGACATTGAAGTAAATGCACGGGTGAACTTGAACTAAGTCACATAGCTCTGGTCAAGTAACAGTGTACCAATGCAATATGTACAGTCCCTTTCATACGGTGGCCGAGAGAGCTCAACGCACTACAACTGAGGAAAACATATGCAAACAGAAAAAACACCAGCAAATTAAGAAAACATCTTCATCAGTTTGCAAAAGTTCACTACACAACCAAATACAAAAATGCGCCGCAAAAGTTCTCAACACAACCAAATACAAAAACGCGCTACAAAAGTTCACAACAACCAAATACAAAAACATGCTGCAAATATTCACAACACAACCAAATACAAAAACGCGCTGCAAAAGTTCACAACACAACCAAATACAAAAACACGCTGCAAATACTCACAACACAACCAAATACAAAAATGCGCTGCAAAAGTTCACAACGCAACCAAATAACCAAATACACTCTAACACTGTATGACAGATGTACCGCTTTTATTTCATTTTTTCTTTTTTTTTTCAAAATATTCACTAACTTGCTTAACGTCATCAACTATCTGAAATTCAGATTCTCAAATATGTGTAAGTGAGTGTGTTCTGTCGTTTAAAAACCTTTATAAATTATCTTGATCTGTAACATGAGATGGGCGCCGCAGTTCAGAGAGGCCTGTCAGTCAGATTTACAGCACCTGAATTCATCAGTTTCTCCCAAAATACATGTAAGAAAGTGGCTGGTGAACTGGGAGAAGAATAGAGTAAACATTATAATTACTTACACTACTTGTACCTGATACGAATAAAACACGTCAGCAAATTATATTTGAATGGATTTTTATTGCTGCTTCCATAGACATCAGTGTGTAGTTTACAAACTTAATGTATTATTTTACTAGTGCTTATGTGTATTTAAATGTCTGAAACCTAAAACGAACATTATGTGGTTGAAAACACTGCATAGTTGTGATAAATGACAAGCACTGAGTGTGTCTATCTCTGGCTCTGCGCCAGTCAAAGCATGAAAGCACAGTTTGAATCTGGCAGTTGTGTGATGTCACTGAACATTCTAAATTCCATTTGTGGGACCGTACTTTCAGGGGCACAGAAATAAAAATCCCATATGTGGGACCACACACACACACACAGTCATTTCTAAATAGTAGCCAATACTTAAGTCTACTCATTATTTGGTTTTAGAAACCAAGAAGTTTGACTTTTTACAAGCACAGTTTTCATCTGTTGCATTTTATGTTGATAATTCAATTTACTTTACTGTTCAAAAGTTCAGGTCAGTAAGATTTTTTTTTTTTTCCAAAAGATTTTTGATTATTAAAACAACACAGAAGAACAGCAGCAGCACAGGTGAGCATGAGTAGGCAAACTGAGGTTATTGATACTGGTATTGACCGTTCTGAGATTATGCAGACAACAGAGGAGAATACAGGGATTGCAAGTGAGTGTCTTTGGTTCAGGTGAGTGTGGCAGGTAGGTGAGGTGATATGGGTTACTTGAATTCCTTATGTTGCAGAGCAGTGGGGTATTAGAGTCCGGGTAATGGTGAACAGTGATCGCTGGGGCACAGGTAAAAGAGTTTAGGAGATTATCAAAAACTTCATTAGAGTACAGGTGAGGTAAACAGGAGATCATTGGAGAACAGGAAAGGGGCCCTAGGGATTGCAGGAGACGAGGAAGGTACTGTAAATCTAGTAATGCTAGGACACAGGTAAGTAGTCTGAGGAATGAGAGTGGCTTATGAAGGGGAGCTGATTTGCGTAGTGATGAGCTGCAGGTGCGGGTGATTAGAATTCAGGAGAGAGTGAGGTCTGTATGTGGAGGGAAAGCCTGGTATGTCTGTGACATTTACCCCCCTCCCCGGGCTGCTCCTAAGAGCCAAAACCCCCAATGCCATGGCCGACCCCATCCATGTGGAGCTGGTTGATGAGGATAGTTTTTGTGGAAGGTGGTAAGCAAGGTCGGATTCAGGATGTCGTCCTGAGGTATCCATGATCTCACCTACGGACCATATTCTTCCCAGTCCATCAGGTACTAGAGACGACCCCTGGGGTGTCAGGAGTCTAGGATCTCGCTGACCATGTAAGTAGGCCTATCTTCCAGGATGAGCGGCAGGGGGGTTCTAAGGCTCTGTGGAGTGAGAGGCGAGAGGAGGTTGGTAAGGCTTGGAAAGTGGGATGAGTATTGTGGAGGGAGTTGGAGCTGGTATGTGATGTTTTGTCTGTTTTATGATGGCCGTTCATGGTCTAATATAATGGGGGCTTAGCTATTTGCAAGTGAGGAGCAGCTAGATGTCCTTGGATGAGAGCCACACTTTGCCTGGATTGGTAGGTGGGTGTTGGAGATCTCTGTGCATCAGTGTGGCTCTTTGCAAGTGTTGATGAGCTAAGTCCCAGACCTTTTTGCTCTCTCTGAAACAATGGTTGACAGATTGGACAACAGAGGTCTTCGCCAGACCATGGGAACAGAGGGGGTTGGTAGCCAAGTACACACTGAAAGTTTGGTGGAAGGTTGCCGGAGGGAGTTCTGTGTGTACAAGGCCCAGGACAGGACTCGACTCCAGCAGTTCTGGTGCCAATGACCAGAATGTCCAGTGGAAGCAGCCAATCTCCTGTATCTCCTGAAGAGTGGCTGACAGAGACCCAGCAGTGAAAAGAAGGCATTCCAAACAAAGGAAATAACTGGCACCCTCTGTCAGCTGACAATGACGTTAGGCGGAAGAATGGATTCGGGTTCATCTTGAGCTTCCTCGGTGGAATGGAGGTGAGACAGATTATCTGCTTTGAAATTTTTGGCCCCTGGATGATAGGAGACTCAAGCGGGGAAAGAAGAGAGCCTATTGTACTTGGCGGGGATTTAAGCTGATGAGCCATCTGAAGATACTCAAGGCTATGGTGGTTAGTTAACACCATAAATAGATCCTGGGCCACTTCCAGCATATGCCGCCACTCTTCTAAAGTCAGTTTGATGGATAATAGCTCTCTCTTGCTGATGTTGTAGTCCTGCTAGTGAGAGCTTTTGGGAAAAAATGGCACATGGAAAGAGTCTTGAAGGTTTACCCTGCTGCTGAGAGAGAACAGCTCCTGTGCCATTTGTTGAGGCATCAATCTTGGAGTACACCAGGATATCATTGATGTAGCTGAGAACAAATTGATGGAGGTTCTCCCAGAATACCTCATTCATGAACCCTTGGAATACAGGAGGAGCATTGAACAGGCTGTATGGTATGACCCGGTACTCACAAATGGCTGGTAAGGGTCACAAAAGCGGTGTACTGGCTGGACCAATCATACACACAAATTATTCATTATATTTAATGAACAATTTGGCAAAGCCAATCTCCCAACAAACTGTGTTAGAATCCTATGTGTTAGACGAATGAGAGGAAGGGGATACCAGAACTTTACAGTGATCTTGTTGAGGGAACGCTAGTCAATGTAGGACCTCAAGCAGCAGGGGGACATGAAGCGACCAATATAGCATTGTTTAAGGGCCTCCTCAATGTACTCCTCCATGGCCTTTTTACTCTGGAATGGATAGTGGGTAGACTTTCCAACAGGTCACTCACTGGGGAGTAGGTCAACTGCTTAGTCAAAGACTTCCTTGAAGTGGGTGATGAAGCTCTCAAAGGAATGAAACATTGGTCCATGCTGCTGCCAGATTGTTTGCACCCACTGAATTGCTCTACCAGAAAACAAAAGACATTTTTGAGTGGGGAAATGGTGTGGATGCATCTCTAGGGCCACAACACAGAAGAACAACAGCAGCACAGGTGAGAATGAGTAGGCAAACTGAAGATATGGATACTGGCATTGACCGTTCTGAAATGGTGTAGACAACAGAGGAGGATACAGTGATTCCATGTGAGTATCTTGAGTATCTTGAGTATCCAGGCCTTCATTGTGGTATGAAAATTTTCGGATTTTTGATGGATTTATTGATTTTATTTTACAAATTAAAAAAAAAAATCTTATTTTTTTGCATTTCCCATTCATTTTCAATTGGGGTTATATTGACCCCAAAGACAATGTAGATAATGTAGAAAAACTTTTTAAATTTTATTCCACTGAGATGAAGGGAACCATGTTTATTAACTAAGGAAAAGTCGATTGGGGTCATATTGACGCTTGAGAACAGGGAGATTACCAGAATCTTCATTGGAGTACAGGTGAGGTAAACAGGAGGTTGCTGGAGAACAGGTAATGGAAATTGGAGATTGCTAGAGACAAGGTCTAACAGTTTGGAATTCACTCTGTGTCTCTTTTCAAAGGCTGCATCCTCCAGAGGTCACATTTGTGAGCTGCATACATCATTGAGGCTGCCTCATATCAACAAAGTAACTATTACATTCCAAAATCATAAAAAAAAATTATAAAAGTTTACGCTTCACAAGGAACAGCAGTCAAATTTAAAATGGTTACTTTTATGAAATGAGACATCCTTGATAACGTATATGGCCAACAAATACAGTATGACCTCTGAAGGACGCAGCCTTCAAAATGAGACCCAGCTTGTGTGTGGAGGGAGAGCCTGGCATGTCTGTGACAGTAGCCTATTACGGTTTCCACAAAAATATTAACTGTTTTCATCATTGATAATAATAACAACAACAATAATAAATGTAACTTGTAACTTAAAATGTAACTTTCAGCATATTGGAATGATTTCTGAAGGATCATGTGTCACTGAAGACTGGAGTAATTGTTTAGCTTAGCCATCACAGTAATAAATTAACATACAGTATATTGAAATAGAACACAGTTATTTTAATAATATTTCACAATATTACCATTTTACTGACCCCTAACTTTTGAACGGAAGTGTTTCATACATGATAAAACTGTCAAATTCTTACATTGCTCAAATTTGTTTACTAATACATTTATTTACTATTTATTATTCTATTGACTCAATCAGTTTGTCATTTCAATTCACATTTTTAGAGTAAATGGATTAAAATTAATAAACATGACATGATGAAATGGTGAATAAACAGAAATGACAAAACAAAAACACTATAATTAAAACTGTGTAAAAATAGACACTTCCAATAGACCTTATTTGCCAGAGAAACATGCGCGCCGCCATCTTTAGAATATTGTCTTTGAACTTCCGTTTTCGCAGTAGCCCTGTATATTTCTATGGCATCGCTGTTGAAGAATAATTAGCTGGTGAAGTGGATTTACGTGTTATAGAGTTAACAAAAGTTATCATGAGCATTGTAATGTTTAAAGCGGGTGTCTTAACAAATGTCAGTAGAACGGGAAGATTTTAAAATGAGCAGTTCATTCATAAATACATAAGATCGCTGTGGAAATACAAGCCGGAAGTCAAAAGACAACGAGCGCAGTGCTAAAAAGGGGCGGGGCTACATAAGGTCTATATATATAGACACTTTAGCTCCACCAGCAGTAAAATAACACCAGTTTAAATCAATCAGGCCTCCAGCAACTTAAGGCCAAATCACATTAACAACCACAATCATTTTCAGCTTCAGTGAAAGAATCGACCTGATCGAGATGCTAATGCCATTCAAACACATTATTCATTATGCCTTTTTGCGATACAGTTGGCTAAATGACAAATACCCAAATTACAGAAAATGCACGAGTGACTGTTAAAATTAAAATCTATTCACCTTTGAACCCTCCATTTGCAGTGTTTTGTTTTTTACTGTGAACTGATGTTACAATTGAATGGACAAATTGCGTAAGAGCTGGGGGTCCTCTCTTCTGCACCTTCAGGAATATCCAACTTCTAGGTGGAACCATTTAAACCATTTTAGTTAGAAATTTCACTGGCTTGATTAACTTAAACCTCAAAGCAGTGGTGAACTCTTTACCTCAGGGGTCTAAAACTCAAATTGGCTGGGGGCCGTTGCTGTGATTGACACCTCATACGAGGGCCATTTTGATATTCAAGCACAAGAAAGCGCAACATTTCTGAAAATTTACTTTCCTTTGCATTATTTGTCATTTACTTCAAATTTCATTTCTAAAATTTAGATCCACTCTGATGGATAGATCTGTTTAGATCCACTCTGATGGACAACAAAAAACTCCCTGAAATTTCCTAACTCTTCCATCCAGATAGCAGACCTGTTTTTTTTTACTATTATTACTATTATTTCTATTTCTTATACGTTCCATTTTTATTATTATGTATTTGGTTCTTCTTTATGTAAACTCACTTTGAATTACCATTGTGTATGAAATGTGCTATACAAATAAAATTGCCTTGCCTAAAATATTTTTGCCATACTTAACAGCAGTGTGTCTCTATCATTGTTACATTCAATTTTAACAGTTAGTGCAAATATTTTCCCTTACTTTATTTTAGCTTAAATAGCATCAAAATCTTGCACTGAACAAATGCAATCCCTCAATACATTTGTACACTGTTATATGTCTTGCCAGACACCTGGCAACGCTTCTGCTCAGCTGAGCCACATTTGTCCAAGATGCCGTTTGACGCGCATCGGACGCTTTTCGGTGGTTTTAAATCGATGCTCGCGACTTGCGCGAGTGCTTTTACTGTAATTTAGGCAAACGCGCTCATAATAGATGCGACGCAGTCGCGACGCGCGCATGTGGTGCGGCGCGCTCGTTTTTCCAGGCGCGCCTATGCCGTGGCGAGATAAAAACATCTCAACTTTTCATGTGACAAGGACCAACCGATGAGCTTTGGCCTTTCATTAACAACATCGAAAGCGCAGCCGAACCGCTGATCATAGCTGTACAGGGCGGGTCTTTATTTCTCATCTCCATAAACATATATTTCTTTTGCTGAAACTTCGTTATCTTGGAGAAGCGCGGTTCATGGTTGCATAGCAACGACAGACGCCACGGGAGCGCAAGCGCTTTGGAAAGAAGGAGAAAGTGGCGCGGCCGCATATGTGACGCGATATCTGTGAATGGCGACTTTTTCTTTGCATGTGGAATATGGTATGAGACAAATAGAAAATAATAATAAAAATGTAGGGGGCCGGATTATGTTTTATTTTTGAGATCAGTTGCGGGCCAGGTGGAGAAGGAAGGCGGACCGTAAATGGCCCGTGGGCCGGCAGTTTGAGACCACTGCTTTACCTAATAATGCTCTAACTATTTAATGTTTCCTATACAAATACCTGCTAGTATAGTTGTAACAATTATTTAGCACAGAGATAAATCAGGTGTTTACTCACAAATTAAAGATGATTTGTAACTTTTTACTTCCTATTAATCTCCTGTAATCAAGCGCACAATGACGGAGATACTAAAGGAGACTTTAATCTAATACTGTAGCTACTTAAACACGAAAAATTACAACCACATATCACAGAGAACTGAAAAAATGCAAGAAAAAAAAAACAGACAGAAACTGAGGGCTTATATACACAGAAAACAAAAGGAGCTAATTAACAAGACACCTGAACTGAGGACTCTAATCAATCTGTAACCTAGGACACAAACAGGGAACAGAGGAGAACTAATCTAACTAGGAGATTAACAAAGAAACTCAGAGCCCAACCACATGGAGACGCATTTAGCTCTATACGTAAAAATGTTGTATCGTATTGCCGTTTCGTCCAGACAGATCTAGCGTTTTGGGAGCCTGAAACCGCTATTTTTTTAAAATCAGGTCCCAGAGAGGATAAATCCAAAAACAACACCGTTGCATTTTTGTGTGTATAGCCAATCCGTATATTTTGTGAAACGATGATGTCATCACCCCACGTCTCGACACTAGTCAGACATTGCTACGTCAGGTAACAGTAACATCACCATCAATGGCGGACTACATGCTTGTGTTTGTGCTGCAGAAGCTACTGAGCCTATTAGCTTCACTAAAGTTAAAGGTGCCGTAGAATGGAAAATTGAATTTACCTTGGCATAGTTGAATAACAAGAGTTCAGTACATGGAAATGACATACAGTGAGTCTCAAACACCATTGTTTCCTCCTTATGTAAATTTGATTTGTTTAAAAGACCTCTGAAGAACAGGCGAATCTCAACATAACACAGACTGTTACGTAACAGTCGGGTTCATTAATATGTACGCCCCCAATATTTGCATATGCCAGCTCATGTTCAAGGCATTAGACAAGGGCAGCCAGTATTAACGTCTGGATCTGTGCACAGATGAATCAACAGACTAGGTAAGCAAGCAAGGACAATAGCGAAAAATGGCAGATGGAGCAATAATAACTGACATGATTCATGATAACATGATATTTTTAGTGATATTTGTAAATTGTCTTTCTAAATGTTTCGTTAGCAAGTTGCTAATGTACTGTTAAATGTGGTTAAAGTTACCATCGTTTCTTACTGTATTCACGGAGACATGAGCCGTCGTTATTTTCATTATTAACACTCTGGAGTCTGAGGTATCGCCAGCGATACCACCTCGGTTTTTCTCTTACCAGTGTGAAAGAGACTCAAAATACTCAGTCAATGTTGCACATACAATTAAGAGTTATACACCATTTTAATCTGTTGAATATCTTCTTTTATTTGTGTACACTCAGAGTAACAACAAAATGTTGTGCTTTTTGCAAAATAAAGAAAACTAACATGATGTGTGATCTGTCGTCTCCCTCGGAACGAAGTCCAATCTGATAGTTCTCAGAAAATGAACTGTAACTTAGTGAATACTAATCACAAAAAAATTAGACTTATGTCTAAAGAAATGTTGAAATGTCAGGTTTCAAATCGTGTAAGTCAAATCGAAAACAAATATTCTCTGTTTATGTAATCTGTATAAAAAGAGACACATGTCAGAAGTCAGTGATTCAGCTCATTATCCGCTAATGCGGTCACGCCCACAGAGCCAGCGCTATTCAGACGCAAATTCTGAGGCAATACATGCATACATCGTCTCAATCGTGTATTTATTGTCTTGAAAAGTGTTTATCTGGATGTTAAAGCCATGGTTAGAGACCTCTGGAAGACATGCCGTTAGTTCCTGGAATGTCACATGACCTGTTCTTCTTTATATTCATTTGTGGACTAAAGGTGCACAGAGCACCCTCCGGCTGCAAGTATGAATTGAAAACACAGTATCCAGCGTTCATAATGATGACAATAAATATTGAATAAATATTACTCCTCTGTATAGAAAATTGACATAAACATATGAGAATCCATCAATATTTATCCAAATGTGCATGCTTTCAAGCTAAAAGCCTATATGAAATGCCATAGAGGTAACATAATTGTTCAGACACTTTGCATCACAGAAATACATTATATTTTAAAGTATATAATAGAATACCATTATTTTAAATTGTAATAATTTTTCACAGTATTGCTGTTTTTCTGTATGTTTGATATACACCATGATGAGCTTGAGACATGATCACAGAGGGTTTTTTCACAGCCTACCTGACTGAAAGGCCTCATTATTATGCAAGTCATTACAGCTCATTATGCGATTCTTTTGTCTTAAATGACCATGATGAATTCATGATGATTCACGCCTCCACACATACTGTGTTTCTTGACAAAACGTGTCTTACACAATTTAAATCTCTTTATTGTTTTATATGAAGGAGTAGGCAGGATAATTTTTACATAATTTTGAAGCAAAAACTCTAGTCTACAACCTCCAATACCCAGAAGTCTTGTGAACACATATATAATATTATTTTTTTGGCCTTATTTCAGTGACTAAGTTTTTTGTTTTTTGAATAACCACGCATAAACGTTATTCCTTCAAAAATACAAACATGTACATACATGTTCCTCACATATTATGGTAGCCTAGTTTGTGTTGAATACAGTGCAATGACACTTTTTCCATTAATATGTTTATGAACAACTGAAAAAAGCACAAATGTCAGGGCATGTCAAAACTTCTCCAGGCCCCAGCCTCAGACTCCAAAGGGTTAAACACTTGCAGTCTGTATAATTCATAAACACAACTTCATTATTTATAAATCTCTCCAACAGTGTAGCATTAGCCGTTAGCCATGGAGCACAGCCTCAAACTCGTTCAGAATCAAATGTAAACATCCAAATAACCCATACATTTTGAGGGTTATATTAGCTGTGTGAACTTTGTTTATGCTGTTTAAGGCAGTCGCAAGCTCGGGGGCGGGGAGCATGAGAATTTAAAGGGGCCGCAGCCTGAATCGGCGCATATTTAATGATGCCCCAAAATAGGCAGTTAAAAAAAAATGAATAAAAAAAATCTATGGGGTATTTTGAGCTGAAACGTCACACACACATTCAGGTACACCTTAGACTTATATTACATCTTTTGAAAACGCATTCTACGGCACCTTTAAGCTTTATCACTAAGCTTTACTTAAGTTTGTATACAGCACACAAGGTTTATATGCATGCTCCAAGTCTTCTTTTCTGTTTTTAGTGTATCTCTGTGGCAGAATTACAGCGCCACATATTAATCTGGCAAGTATACTCCATCGATTTGAGTCGGTTTCAGTGGTTTCGTGTGTACGCAGATATTACTTGAGACAACGGCGTGTTTAAGGGAAAAAAAATAGAATAGGGAAAGCTCTGGCTTCGTGTGGATGTGGTCTCAGACACTGAACAGAAAAACAGATGAAACGTGACAGACCTCATAGCATAGCAGCAGTCCCCATTCTGTAAATGATTTTTGGATTGTGGATTATGTGTGACGCAACCGAGCATGTTTACTCTGACTGAAAATCAATTTCAATATCTCATCAAATACATTTTTAAGATTGAAATCAGTTTTCTTTTATCACAATTAAGTGAACATAGTGATTTTAAATGCAGACAAATTGAATTTAAAAATCATTTCACTACTTTGGTTGAACAGGATGCGTCTATTTTTGCTTACCTTGAGTTCTGCACATGAACTAAAGAGAAACTGGAAATGTCTTTAGAAATATTCCATGTGTTTATCCATTTCCCTCCAATCACAAAATTAGATGATTTCTTATAAATATTTTAATTGGGAAATCTTTTTTTCTTGTGTCGTCAGCTTTATTTTTCAAGTTTTTTTAAATAAAGTACCTCTAACTGAATCTAGGTTTTTAATGATATCATTCCTCAGGAAGGTACATTATTTATTATGATTTTTGACAAAAGCACAAACATGAGTATAAATTTAGTGGAGCAAAGGTTTTGTTGAATATTATATGACATTATCACATTATATTATCTCACATTATGTGAGGGTAATAATTCAGTGAAACTAAATAGGAGTCCTGAATAATATTATTAATTTTTATTTATTTGTTTGTTTGTTTGTTTAGGCCTACTATTTGTTCTTATGGGGGTTTGAGAGCCATATATGTTTAAAAATTCTGAAATCACACATTCACACTCAAGTCCAATCAAGTAACACCTTCTCTAGATGACTTGCTTTAAGTTTAATCTACCCTTCCTGATGTCGCAAGAAATTTGCATGGTTTTTCCTAGCAGAACAAAATGTCAAAGCTGCTCAATTTTGCTTGACTTTAAAAAATAGGATGTCATACCTGTCTGTCAACATATTTATTTGCATACCTCCGCACTCCCTACTCGCGCTGACATCACACATCATCAGCGCATTTCATTAAACAATGCAGAGTTGTAGACAAAGTCATCCAGCACAGCAAACAAACAGCAGCCACCTTTTACAGTTCCTCCTGAACCAAAACAACGAGCCTATGCTGCTTTCATGCTAACCAGTGATGCGTTACTAACGCTGTTACTTTTTTTAGTAACGAGTAATCAAACGAATTACTTTTTCTCCCGTTACAACGCCGTTACCGTTACTGACAAAAAAAAATGCCGCGTTACTATAATTGAGCTCACTGAAGCGGTTTTCATCTGAGCAGGCTCTCTCTCAGCCGTAGGACCTGCAAAGTTTTTTTCTCAGGTGTGTGCTGGGGTTAGTCATACACAGATACAATTTTAAACTTTTATAACTATAAACTGATAATAATGTACCATGCTCTGTGTGTATGTGTCAGAGTATGTGAGCGGAGCGTGAGCTCAAACCAGAATACCCTTTGTGAAATTGTGAAATGCTGGATCGAAAAAATTTTTCAAGTCGAAAAAAAGTTTTTTTCAAGGACCGCGCCTCCATGTCAGGATTAAATTGCCTGCTATATTTGCTTATTTATTAAAGGGCACCTATTATGCAAAATTCACTTTTACATGGTAAAAATAAATGGTTAAAATAAATTTATGGTTTGACCATAAATGTGTGTTGGCAGTGTGTGAGCAAAACCACCCTAGAATGAGAAAAATCCACCCAGTGTTTTTTTTACAATCTCAATAATTCATAAGCACTGTCTCAGAACGCCCTGTTTTAAGATTGCTCTCACTGTGACGTAGAATTGCGCTAAGCCCCACCCACGTGGTTTGATTGACAATCTGGTTTTGGCATAGACCCCGCCCTCGGTGATCTGTCAACCATCCTCCATTGTTTCAACGACAGCCGGTAATGTCTCCTAAGAAACATAAGTGTTCTGTTGTGGGATGTAATAATGAACATAGTAGTTTTCACTTACTTCCGACATCAGAGCCACTGAAAACGCAGTGGATGGATTTTATTTACGAAGGAAAGGCGCCACTCAAAATTCCAAAATACGTTTATGTTTGCGCAAATCATTTTTTGACTGACTGTTTTGAGAACGAGGGTCAATTCAAAGCAGGTCTTGCTTCAAAGTTAATCCTCAAGTGTGGATCGTTGCCTACTGTTCGCGATCCAACGTCACCTCCAGAAGAAGTAAGTGTATTTAATGTTTTTTGAGCAAATAGTCATTTCAGTCGATGTCAGCCAATTCAATAACAAATGCGTCTAAAGTTGTCGTCGTCGTAGAATGTCTGTGTATATAATTTAAACCTTGTTTGTATAGTGTATCCACACGTATATATATATTTTTTAAAGATATTGTATTAAAAACTGTGTATGTTTACTTAGCAAACGTTATCACAGTATTTGTGTTTGTAGTTTCAAAAAATTGCGCGAACGTTATCACAGTGTGTGTGTGTGTGTTGCACATCCATAATTGCAAAGGGGGCGCGATTAAAACTCTATAAGTACATAAATGTATCAAATAACCATTCAGAGACGTCCTGCTCCATTCTCAATTGTGTTTCTTCTGCCGGAGTCTCTTCATCATCTGGGTCTGATTCCGGTTCAAACATGTACGGCTGAATGCCATTCAAAACAGCGGGTCTCTCACTCTCAGCCATTCTGCTTCTACCGACTGTTTATTGCCATAGGTATGCAAGTTACGCCCTCATCCAAAGGCAGGGCGGGGATATGCAGCTCATTTATATTTAAGGTGGTACACACCAAAACAGCTCTTTTTAAAACAGACCCCAAAAATGACATTTTCAAATGGTTATAATAAATTAACTGTGGGGTATTTTGTGCTGAAACTTCACAAATACATTCTGGGGACACCCAAGACCAATATTACATCTTGTAAAAAGGGGCATAATAGGTGCCCTTTAAATCCAGGCAATTGGTTGATGAAACATTGATTAAAATTACGATACAATTTTTACAAAACGAAATTCACTTTAAAGAAAGGCTTTCTACAAAACAAAACTTAATGAAGTGGTCAAAATCATGTCTGACCCACTCCAAGTCTCCCGATATATCGCACATCTTATTATGCATCTTACTCATGCTGTTCACTTTTCATAATCAAATAAATGAATTTAAAACATAACATAGGACTATTTAAACATAAATATGAAACTACGTTTCCTTTAATGGCTAACACGTAGTAAGTACATTACAGATACATTTAATGTCGTGAAGAATAATTTATTCTTAGACTTATATTTAATATTGGGGGCATTCAAGTTATTTGATATATTTAAAAAAAAAAAAAAATTAAGTAACGCAATAGTTACTTTCCCTGGTAATTAGTTACTTTTATAATGATGTTACTCAGTTACTAACTCCGTTACTATTTGTGAGAAGTAAATAGTAACTATAACTACCATAAATAAGAGATGGCAACCGTGATGTTCTACTTGGAGCTCACGTTCTCAGACACAGATTTCTATGGCAACACTATCAAACACTAACAAAATTAAGCTGCAGCAGTCAGATGGTGTAATGTATAATCCCTGTAAGTTGTTTACATTCATTATTATTGTGATGTTAAGTTCTTTGAGACATGAGATAATTTAATGCTGTCTCATGATGCTTTGCAGACTCTGCTCTGGCTGTGTGTTCATGTGTTTTGGAGGAGGCGTTGCTTTGTAAAGCACTCTGAAGGCAGGGGGTGGGATCTTATGATTTCAAAGCTAGCTTGCTATTGCTAGCCTCACCAAAATTGCCTACCCTACCCTACTTTCATCCAAAATGAAAATATATATAAAAAAATTCATTATTTACTCACCGTCCTGAGGACAGTCCAAAACCAGTGTTTGTGGTACACCAACGGAGTACAATGAATGGTGACAGTTTATGGCCAATAATCAAAATATAGCCAATATTAAAAATTAAAAAAGAATTACAAGAAATAGAGAGAAAAAAAAACAACACAAAAACCTAAATGAATTGTTTTAAATGCTACAAGTAAATTTGTAATTTGTAATTATAATTTACAATATGACAAATTAATTAATTAAAAAAAAAAATCACATTTGCTAAAAATTACATATAATACATGTTATTAAATTATTAGTGTTTTAAAGATTAACTTCAAGTGAGCAGTAGATTTATATATTGTCTGATATATAGGCCTATCCAAAATTGATCAATACTGATAAATTAAAAAAAATCTTTAATATCAATAACTGATATGGTATTCATATATTGTATTTCCCTTCTTTTAGTTAGTTACTCTCCAACACAGCCGAACCTGATCACATAGTGCATACAATAGCACACTACACCCACCATAATGTGATAGATCATCGTATCTGGACCGCTTCCAACACAGTCTTAATGAGTCTACTCACCCGGCTACTGTTATAAGCGCAAACCCCATCTGATTGGTCTATATATAGAGAATATCTATAGAGATATTCTTAATGTTACTCAGAAAACGGAACACAGGTTTAATTCATTTGAAGTGCTTGTGCTAAATGTTACGCTCTCAGATATAAGAAAAAAGTCCCTATTATCTCTTGCTTTGGCTACTGTTTATAGACCTCCAGGGCCCAATGTTGATTTCCTAAAAGAGTTTCCAGATTTTCTCTCAGACCTATTGGTCAACGTCGTTAAAGTGCTGATTGTTGGAGATTTTATCATTCACATAGACAATATAAATGATGCATTAGGGGCTGCGTTTACAGTTTTACAGATTTAACTCCTTTGGGGTCAAGCAAAACATACCTAGACCTACTCACCATTTTAATCATACACTAGATTTAATTATATCGCATGGAATCAATCCTACTGATATAGAAATTCTACCACAAAGTGATTGTCACTGATCACTACCTTGTAACGTGCATACTTCATACTGCTGAAATTTGCAGAATATCGTGCCATGTTATCGACTAGAACAATTCTCCCAACAACTATAGATAGATTCACAAATAACCTGTACCCAAACACACAAATGATCTTGAGAAAATGTAGCAGCAGTATGGGCACCATTTTCTCTAGTACATTAAAAACGGTTGCACCCATCAGATTAAAAAAAGGTTACAGAGGAAAGTACTGCTCCATGGTACAACAGTATTGCCCAGGCTATCAATAGAGAAACTCGTAATCTTGAGCAAAAATTGAGACAAACTCATTTAGAGGTCTTTAGGATTGCGTGGAAAGACTGCACTTCCCATTATAAAAAGGCTCTAAAAGCAGCAAGTGCCGAGCATCTTTGCAAGCTCATAGAAAATAACCAAAACAATCCAAGGTTCTTGTTTAGTACAGTGGCTAGCTTAACAAATAAACAGACATAACCAGAACAAAGTATTCCTTTTACAGCTTAGTAGTCATGACTTTATGAATTTCATCACTGAGAAAATCGAAAGCATCAGAAATACAATTGTAAATGTACAACCTTTGACGTCATAGTATTATTCAGCCTCAATTATTGCCACTCAACAACAATTGCAACGCTTTACAACTATAGGACAGGAAGAGCTAAATAAACGTGTCATTATGTTTAAACCAACATGTTTATTAGATCCAATACCCACTAAACTACTGAAAGAGTTGTTACCCGTTGCAGAAGAGCCTGTTTTCAATATTATTAACTCGTCTTTATCTCGAGGTCATGTCCCAAGACCAAGATTAAGCCTCTCATTAAGAAACCACAATTAGATCCAAATGTATTAGCAAATTACAGGCCCATTTAAAATCTTCCATTTATGTCTAAAATACTAGAAAAAGTTGTGTCAGCCCAACTTTGCTCCTTCTTGCAAAAAAGTGGTATCTATGGAAAAAATTCAGTCAGAATTCAGGCCTCATCATAGCACAGAAACTGCACTCATTAAAATTACGAATGACTTACTTTTAGTTTCTGACCAAGGCTGTATCTCAATACAGTTTTACTTGAGCTCAGTGCTGCGTTCGACACTATAGATCATAAAATACTCTTAGACCGACTACAAAATTACACTGGTATTCAGGGACAGGTACCTATCAGACGGCTACCATTTTGTCTATTTTAAAAACAAAAATCTAATTTAAAAAAAGATAACATCTTAGTCCCTCTGCTATTTTCAATATATATGCTGCCACTTGGTAATATTATATGAAAACATGGAATTAGTTTCCACTGCAATGCTGATGATACTCAGTTATATATTTCATCACAGCCAGATGAAATCTCTAAATTATGCAAGTTGACAGAGTGTGTTAAAGATATAAAATATTGGACGACCAGTAATTTCCTAATATTAAATTCAGATAAGACTGAAGTATTACTTATCGGACCAAAAACCTGTACACAGAATCTCTTAGACTACAATTTGCATTTAGAAGGATGTACTGTTACTTCATCCTCTACAGTTAAAGACCTGGGTGTTATATTAGACAGCAACTTGTCCTTTGAAAATCATGTTTCATATGTTACAAAAACAGCTTTCTTCCACCTCAGAAACATCGCTAAGCTATGGAATATGTTATCTGTTTCTAATGCAGAAAAGTTGGTTCATGTGTTCATGACCTCTAGACTAGATTACTGTAATGCATTACTAGCTGGTTGTCCTGCATCCTCAATTAACAAGCTACAGTCCAAAATGCAGCTGCTAGAGTTCTTACTAGGTCAAGAAAATTTGATCATATAATGATATATATGATCAATTTTGATCATATATATCAGCTCTACACTGGTTAGGGCCCGATCGCCGATGGTATGAGGACCCTATTGTAATTGCTCTGTCTATTCTTCTTCTTCTCTGAAATTAATCACATTTTTAAAGGCTTAAACATGCTCAAAACCTCATGAAACTTTGCACAGGCATCCAAAGTGGTGTAAATTTACATCTGATATGGGTTTCAGAATTAGGGGTGGCAAAATGGCTCGATGGCACCACCTACAAAATTTCATAAGTACCCTTCGCACTTCATGTTCATTACTTCAGTGAGCTCATTGTTTCTCCCTTAAATTAATACATTGCTTAAATGAATACATTGTTAGCTAACTGTGTGATTTGTATATGTACATTTCTGAAATTACATAATTTGGACACAGTCCCCTTATGGAAAGAAAATATATTTCCCTATATATGAATGATCACTATATTACATGATTTAACAGTATATTTGAAAATACACAGAAAAATATATTGCGTAAATATATTACAATATATTGAATAATACATAAGGAATTGCCGCTTTTCATATATTGAAAAATAAGTGATAATATATTTACTGATATATCATAATGTATGTAATTTTATATTCAGTAATATACTTCATAATATACCTGTATAGATTTATATGTGATCAGATATGGTACTGCATGCATAATATATTGCAGATATATTTACTCATGCAGTATAAACACATAAATGGCAAAATATATTATGTAACATTTCTTATATTTTATAATTATTTACATTTTAAATGTTTCATATTTTCAAGTTAGTTAACAATAGCACACCTGCATGTACTAAAGTCTATACCAAAGAGACTATCACTGTGCTATAGCGTGCGCAGCTGTTACTTTTTAAATAAAGTTATTATAGTCTTAATGGTGTTCAGCCAATCATAAACCTAACCACAGGCTCTACTCTTCAGCACAGTGGTGACCCCAAAAACTCACACATACCAGAAACCCTTTTAAATTCTAAAATAATACAACTTTAAACACTAACAGATCTCCCCCATATCAATATTGAGCAAAACACATGAAATAACACTTAATTTTAACATTTACTCTCCTTTAACAGTCCGAAGCAAATCATGCTGGGAACTAGAAGGTTGTTGTAACCACTGATTGTGACCCATTCCATGAATGTGTGTATATTTGTGTGTACAATACATTTCACATTTATATGGGAACATGTATGTGCAATATATGCACACAATAAAGGATAAAACTTTATGAATGTAATGCTATTTTTGTCTTCATTTATAAATATTGTATATGTATCAATATATAGCCATACATGGTGAATGCCTATATTGAAAAATATAAGCACTAGTTTCCCATATATGGAAATGTATTATGTAATATATTGCATTATATTTTGCAGTATATTCCCATATGCATTTTCTGTAAAGCTGCTTTGAAACGATATGTATTGTGAAAAGTGCTATACAAATAATTGTGACTTGAATTGAATAATGTATTAATTATTTGAGATCTTAAATACTTATAATCATACTATAAAACTGCACATGTCAGATTTTCAATCTAGTTGTGATTCTAGCAGATATTTTCTGATGGCTATACTATGTGTTGTTTTGACCTTTAGGGTGTGACCTAATGCTGACAGTTAAATTGAGCAACGCATCAGCAGGCAAATTCTGACTCAAATGATGTGAATCTGACGTTTTGACAACCTGTCTTTTGCCCACGTTTACAGCGAAGGAGAGAGTGTTCCAAACAGAGTGCTTTTAAATGAACAGAAGAGGAACCCACTCCGTTTTAACAAGCCTCCTTCAGCTACGAATACACCATAGATTTTCTCAGCAGAGAGAAAGCAAGTTTGATTTGAGAACATTAAAAAAAAAAAAAAACGCTGTATGACATCCTTCCAAACACGCGCACACACACACACACAAAATAACCCCATTTAACAGGAGTGACATCTGTGGCGCAGGTGATTTGCTTACAAGGTGACACTGCATCAGTCTTGGCGGCCATATTTGGCAGCTTGTCAATAGAGGAAAGACTAGACATATGAAGATGGTGAAATGCACAGCTTTTTACAATTTACGATTCCAACTGCCAGGAAGCCCAAACCTCGAGCTCAGAGGAAAGAACAGTCTGGAAAAATCAATGACAAGGTAAATTTACTCAGGTTTAAATATTTCATGCTTGAAAATGTTTTTAAAACTCCCATTGCATTGAGAGGAGGGCTCGGCTGTCACTTCAAGTCTTCTCCTTTAATGCAAACTTACTTTCCAAATGAGGTATTTTCCACCCACTCATTTTACCATAGCCTTCAAAATGATTAGAAATCTATATTTCATACTTCTGTGCAGTACCATGCCCTGCAACACTCACCCAGTTAGCCCTCACCCCTTTCATTCACCCTCCCTCCTTTCATTTCATTTTCAGACAATCTGTCGTGCCCAACTTCATACTCTCTGGTCTCAACGCATGACTTTTTTTTTTTTCATGATGTTCAAATTTAGATTTATATGGATGTTATGCTTATTAAAAGCATGCAATAGACTGATTCAATCTGGCCTTCTGTGTAATCTGCAAAATATAGAGAGAGCCAGGGCAATCGATTTATGACATCATTTTACTTCTGATTGAATTCGTGCATTAGCCATTAAAACTGCAAAACAAACTTTTTGTACGGAGAGTGTTTTCATCTCGGGGGAAGAAAAGATAGAGAGAGAGAGGTGATGGAATATAATCATTTTGGGTGGAATAATTTAATAATAATGATTTTTAGGTTTGTGTTTTTGCTTTCCATTTAGGCTAAGAACACAAGTGGAATGTGGAATGAAATAGCAGGAACAAAAAAGGTGCTGGAATAAACTGATATTTTCAAACAGTTTAAATCCCCAGAGAAGATCAATTCTTGAGATGCTTAAGCACTGCTGCAGTCCCCTAAAAAGAGAAAGCCATGGAAGAGTACAGAATGCAGTGTAAATATGGTGGTATAAAAATGATTTGGTAAAATAACACTACAGACTCTAGAGGTCCATCTTTAACCAAGATGAAAAGCGATGCCTTTATTTTTTACCTTGTAGCTATTTTCCTGTCCTTTTCAGCTATTTGACATCCCTGATGGAAAATACAAATCAGTGCCGACAGACACAGGTTAGAAATGTATGAGTAAAATCAAACCTCTCTTCCTTTCTTAGTTTTGAAGGTAAACGTGTTTCGGCTTTGTTTGTTCTGTTTGCAGATTTTAGTTCCAACCCTGCTCCAACACACCTGTTTGTAATTATCAAGCAGCCTTGAACACCATGATTAGCTGGTTCAAGTGTGTTTGATTCGGGTATGAGCTAAAATCGGGTTATCAAGTCAGTACTGAAATTGTAAAAAATGTGACGCTTTGAACGCTGTTGAGCGGATTCGTAAACACCTCTGATTGGCCTTTGTGTTCATGGGCACATCAGATATGATATGATTGGCTACGCTTCAAAACATGTTGTAAACAGACATCAATGAGGCTCTTCACCGAGCGCTTACACAGATACACACGGGAGCGTTTGAAAGCAGGCGTCTATCAGCGAACTGGTCCACTGATAGATGCCTGCTTTCAAACTCTCCCGCTCCCGCTTTCAAAATGCTTTCATATTCAAACACTTCTGTGTTCTTTCAAACGCTCCCGTGCGTTGATCACTGTAACCAATCACAGACGTGAGCACAATGGCCAATCAGAGGTGTTTGCGAGTCTACGAAATTCGAAATTTTACGAAATTTTACCTGTAAATGTATGTAAAGTATTTTTCTATACTACTGTAATATTTATACGAGTTAGATTTGCTACATTATTATGGTCAAAACGACATTGTACTTCAACAAAAATACTTTACAGCTACCTTTATCAGTCCTTTCAAATGTTTCAAATTTATAGACACAATATACAATATGGTGCAATAAACCAAAAATAGATAAATAAACTAACGTTAAACAAAAGGCGCAGCTTGCACATCGACTTGCGCATTTTGTGTATGGTCGTCCGCCAGAAGCTAGTTATTTGAAGTTTTAAATATGGATATTTTTCCTACAAAAACACATCGCTTCGCTTCAGAAGGCCTTTATTAACCCACTTTTTTATGGATGGATGCATTATTTTTGACTTCATAACGCCACCCCCATTCCCAACCAATATAAACCTTGGAGGACTAAGGATATTTTTAAATATATCTCTGATTGTATTCATCTGAAAGAAGGATGGCTTGAGGGTGAGCAAATCATGGGATAATTTTCATTTTTGGGTGAACTAAACCTTTAAGGCAGGCACCGGTGTACTGCAAACCAAAAGGACGTAAGTCAGTTACAATTTTGGTAAAATATTTGTTAAAATAATAATGCTGCAATAAAATAAAAATATAAATATAATAATAAATATTATAGGGGTACTTCTTCAAGTATTGGCACTTTTGGCCCTTTGGACATCTAGAAAATAAACTCCCCTAAAACACTTTTCACACTTTAACTGGTTTAATTAGATTACTAACAATGTCCAACAGTGGACACTGAACAGAGACAGTCCATGAATCACAAGATGATCACACCATTTTGTGAAAGTCATGAACATTTAATCCATCGCAGTGGCATTTATCACATCTTAAAAGATGCATTTCGTTTAATAACATTCTTTGATGGAAATGATTGGTGGAAATGACATTGTAAATAATAAAAATGGACAAGTTTTGCTAGGGCTGATTTCATAGGCAACATTTTAATTATCCTAAGTACACACGATTAAATATTACTAAATATTAATAATAAAAAAGATTTTGAAAATGTATTTATATTTCTGGTACTGCAGAGGAGAGGTGTGATTCAGGCTTGATGCTATTTATCTCTGATTTCTTAATTTAGTCTCCAGCTTGCCAACACCTTTCTTGGAAAGCAAATGTTGGCAAATGTCATTGTGTCAAAAATTAAGCTGCCCTTGCCGTAACATTCTCTTCACACTCCTGACAGAATTTTGCTCAGGTCATGATCAGCATCAATGAAAATAAAGGCAAGCCTGGCCATCAAATCAGAATATATACACATAATACAACATTATTATTATTTGCATAATAGATTATTAAATGTCACACCATTTTTAATACTATTTGTAAGATTATTTAGTGCTCGATTTGTATAGAATCTCAGTCAACAGAGAGAAAATTAAAAGACAACAATTGACAATCTCAAAAGCCTATGTGAAAATGATAAAATTAGAAGTTTTGCTCATCTGATTATTAGTTTCTTATTCATTACAGATTTCTGGCAAGAATCCGCATAGACTGTTGCCCATGGCAACACTAAAGGGCCATTTGAATTAAAGTAGCTTTTTGATGTGACAAAGAGACTCAATGAGTTAAAACTCTTCAAGAAATATCTAACACTGCCAGTGATGGACATCCATGAAAGCACTGCAGTTCAAAAAATATACAAACACAGAAAGGCATAATATTAAATATTAAAGATTTAAATTGGAATTTAAGGAAACGTTTCATGAAATGAGCATGATTCTCTCTAAACCTTTCTCTTTTTTTCCCCACTCTTTCCCCTCCATCCCTGTCATGCAGGAACATTCTCTCATGGTCTCTGTCTAGCACCTGGTAATAAGTTGACACCCTTGCATTCTCCTCTGTGTGAGAGTGACACCAGACCCAGGCTGCTGATAGATCTGACTTCTGCTTTAACCAGCCTCTCATCTCACCTCCTCTCCTCTCCACTCCCTTGTCATCTTGTAAATTAAACAATGCAAATGGATATTCAGGGATTTTGGAAATATATACTGCACTGCATGTCTTTGTGCTCTTGTGCTCTTTTGTTCTTGTGCTCTGTCCCTTTTGTTTAAAGGGATATGATATGGGATGTTAGGTCCCTCATATATAGTGGAATTCCAGTGCTACCTTGCAAGACTTGTGTCCTGTCCCAAATGGCACACTTCATATGCACTTACAGTCTAGTGGATTTACAACTGCCACCACGTGCCCATGATCGTGAAGTCCATGAGACAATAGGGTGTCCTGTTTGTCATTTTAGATTTTTGTGCTCGTGAACACTTTGCACCCTAGATGCGCACTTTTACCAAGCCTGCACTGTGGCAAACTCCAGAGCATACTTTTACCCAACAGTCAAAGTGGCATTATGTCACGAAAGTGTGAAGACTGCGAGAGCTTAGGTGCCATTTGGGGCATGGCCTTTGAAGCGAAAGGATCTTGGTCCCCACCCCAGTCGCAGTACACAAAAACGTGTGTACTGTATGTTTTCTCTTAGCATACTGTTTTCTACACTAGAGGAGCTGAAAGTATAGGCTTAAGGCAAGTAAATGTTTTACACCGTGGCTTCCTGAAGTGTGCAATGTACAGTATGTGGTAAGAGGTTCTAGCAGTTCTGACTCACATACCCTGACTCCAAGGTAAAATTGATTTGTATGTTATCTTTTAATTTCTAGTTCAACTGTTAACCAGAATTTGAGTTTTGTTCTCAAATGAATTAAAAATAATAAAGAAAAACAACAAGCAGGTCTTCAGTAGCTACCTTCTCTTAAACGTCAGTGAACTTTCAAAGGTTCAACAGTTTTTAATTCTTGTTAATCACTCTTCAGATATGAGTTTACACCAATATGAGATTTCAATAAAACATGACCTGAAAAAGGTAATTTGTTCACATAAACAACCTCTGTTGACTCAAATGAATATTTGAGTTGTGCAAAAAACTCTAATAGCTCAATAAACTCAAATAACTCAATTCAAATGACTCTTGTGAATCAACTTGACTTGAGATGAGTAGGAATTGGATGAATTTATTTAGATGAATAACAGGCAACTGGGATGAGTTTGCGAGATGTCATCTTTTGTTCACAAAAATTCACTCATTAAAGGGATAGTTCACCCAAAAATGAAAATTCTGTCATCAATTATTCACCCTCAAGATGTTCCAAACCTGTATGAATTTCTGTGTTCTGCTGAACACAAAGGAAGATATTTGGAAGAATGTCACTAACCAAACAGATCTTGCCCCCTATTTACTACCATAGTAGGGAAAAAAATACTATCATATAGTTGGTTACTGACATTCTTCCAAATATCTACCTTTGTGTTCAGCAGAACACAGAAATTCATACAGAAATTCAAAGAAATGCATTCATCTCTAACAACAAATCTGACTTCTGATGCAATCAGTAAAACTTCTGCATTAAACTACATTTTCGTCTTCACACCATACTTTAAAAGTATATTTAAATCACAAAACTTAAGCTGACCATACACTACTGTCAACTGTCAACTACAACTGTCTTCAGTCTGCTGTTGGACCACAACTTTTTCGCAGGACAGTGTTCACAAAGTGACATCCTCGTATCGCCTTTCCTTCCCTTTTTCCTTTCCCTCACACTCTCAGGTCTCGGCCTGGCATACGGGAGCCAGATCACCACATCAAAATAAATTTCTCTAAGAGAAAACATACATGTAATACTATCCATTACAAATAGATCCCAAAATATTTACCCACCATATCGACATTTTCAATATGTGAATAAGGAAAAGTTAAAAACCTTCTGAAGAACATTATCAAATTTTGTCTGTTCATTACACAAAACTATGACCTCAGAGGAATTAAGATAAAAAGGAAAAAGAAGAACATTTTATATAATAATATATATGTAAACATATACACACACACACACACACACACACACACACTGTATTTACACATACATACATAGATATATACATACACAGTGTACAAGTTGTATGAAACACTTTTATGATACTTTTGTGTGGTTTTTGAAGCTTGCACATGATTCACTTTTATTATATTAAAAAGAATGACCTGGATGTTTTTCAAAAAATCATCTTTAGTGCACGACATAAAGAAAGAAAAAAAGTCAGAATGAAATGAAGGTGCTTTAGGTTATAGTCCACTCAAAAATAAAATAATTGTCATCAAGTTCTTGCCTTGATCCCCATTCTGATCCACACAATGATCTTGACTTTATGTATGACATATTGTGTTTTTATAATTTCAAATGCAAGGATTTAGCAAGAGTTAATCTGTCTTCTGGTAATAATCATTTTGTTTCCTGCTATGTCAAAGGTGGCTAATGAGAGGAACGGGGCATAGAGTGGCATGTATGTGTGTTTTATGTCAAGGCTCAATGAGGATCATTGTGAGTGACTTAACATCAACGAACAAAACTGTTTCCTTTTTACTCATATACACACACACACACGCATAGGTTAAGCACATACACTCACATGCACTCTCTCTGACACACACACACTTCAAGATTAGTATTCTTTCCTCCCTGTGGGTGGGAGGTGTCTGCGCTGCCATTGTTTGTTTAGAGAATTAATTTAGCGCAAGCTCGGTGCCGTGCTCCGGCTAATTATTCGCGCCGCTGCTCATCAAAGCGGAACAGAACCAGTGACGGCAGGTGAATAGATGAGTGTATTTAACCTCCACATCTTGCCGCATTAATGGCCATACTCTCCGTTAAACGACAACACCGACAGTGACTCTGGTAGCCATGCAGAAAATCGCACCATTATTGCTGCATATATTAGCTCTAAAAAGCATCCACATAAATGTACAGCTGTGGTCAGAATTATTGGCACCCTTGGTAAATACGATCAAAAAAGGCTGTGAAAATAAATCTGCACTGTTTATCCTTTTGATCTTTCATTAAAACACATTCACAAAAATCTAACCTTTCATTGAAGTAAAACTAATGGATGTGTGTGTGGGGGGGGGGGGGGGGGGGGGGGTCACATTATAAAATAAATTCTTTTGAGTAAAATAATATTTCTGAAGTATATTACCCTTCATTACAATTTTTAACACACCAGGGGGACTAGGAGCATGAAATTACCTAGCTATAACTTACTGTTTCACAGGAATATAAATATGAGGTAACACAAAGGCCAAAATTCCCTCAGTCATCCATCACAATGGGTAAAACCAAAGAATATAGTTCTGATGTGCTGCAAAAGATTGTTGAGCTTCACAAAAGAGAAAGTGGCTGTAAGAAAATAGCTTAAGCATTGAAAATCCCCATTTCCACTATCAGGGCAATAATTAAGTTTCAATGAACAGGAAAGGTTACAAATCTGCATGGAAGAGGATGTGTGTCTATTGTCTTAATGCATGGCGAGGAAGATCAAGTGGCCAAAGACTCTCCATGATCACAGCTGGAGAATTGCAGAAAATAGTTGAGTCTTGGGGTCAGAATGCCTCAATCCTCTGCTCTCCTCAAAAACTACACTACTGGAACTTCAAACGTGGACCAGGTTCTATGGTCAGATGAAAGTAAAATAAAAAGGGGGGGAGTTTTTTGGCAGCACATAGGGATAAAAAAAAGGACCCCATGTGTACGATTACATATACTGCTGGATCTTTATTGTTATGGGCCTATTTTTTCTGTTCAGATACATGGCATCATGGATTCTGTCAAATACAAATGAATAAAAAAAACAAAATACAAATCTTGAATCTTATATTGGGCCGTGGTTGGATCTTCCATCAGGACAATGATCCAAAACAAACATCAAAATCAGTCCCCTGGCCTGAACCCTATTGTATCAACTTGGGACACTGAAGGATCTGGAGATTTTCTGTATGGAGGAAATGGTGTCTGATCTCTTGTCAGGTGTTCTCCAAACTCATCAGACATCAGACTCTTATCTTGACAAAAGGAGGCTGCAAAAAGTATTGAATCAAAGGGTGCTATTAATTGTTGCCAATGTATATTAGAGAAAAAAAACATTTATTTCATAATTCCTTAAAAGTATTAGCAATGCAGAATTATTTTTACAGGCTTCTTTGTTCATATTTACAATGGGTGCCAATAATTCTGATCAGGACTTTATATTATATTAGGGCCTGTAAACACAGTAAGTAAGTGCTAGTTTCCCAGTGTATTTGTACCAATGATAAACATCACAATTCTAAAAACAAATACATGTTTGGAGCTAACAGCTTAAGACCCTAATTTGAAGTTTTATAGCTTATTAGTTGTTGGTGATTTATTATTCTCTAGGCACTGTTGTCGTTGTTAGCACCATGGCTAATGACACCTCAGGTCTGTTGTGACATCTATGGATTCAGTTGGCTATGTGAGCTATAATATCAATGAGTCTTTATTTAGCTTTGCTGGGGTGCCATTAACTTGGACAGCAGAGGTTAAGCTGGTTCGTACAGAATCTCAGCAAGGGTTGCACAGACACTGATTTCTTACAGTGCAAGAAATGTATTTTAATTTAAAAATCTAATTTTAAACATGTACTGAGATCTTAGAAATGTATACTCTGCAATCACATTCGTTTCATATGGCTATCTACAATAGTTTCAATTCAACGCCTCTAAAATGTCATTTGGTAAAGCATCAAGTAAATACCTATTTTTCCTTGAATAAACAACTTGAATAAATGTGTGAATATACATTTTAATCATCCATCCATCCACCCAGAGTTGCTTGTCCTTTGTAGGGTCGCAGACATCTTAATCATTTTTTAAAGAGAAGTATATATTTTACAATAATTTTACATGTTTTATATTTTCTACTTTCCTCTTACTTGTTTCTGCATGCTAGTTGCATTACTTGACTTTTTTGCCAGATGAAAGGTTTTTTTCAAATATTTATTATATTTTAACAAAACTGCTTTACTGCTGTTTTTATTTTCAATAAATAATTTTAATTTTAATTTTAATTAAAAGATTATTTCAAACGACCTTTACAAGAATTGCCTCATTTTAGAATTTTACTTCTTTATTATAATATCAGGACTGTTGTGTCATATTGATATTTTTTATGCACAAAAAAAAAAAAAAAAAATTATATATATATATATATATATATATATATATATATATATATATATATATATATATATATATATATTTTTTTTTTTTTTTTTTTTTTTTTTATTAAAAAAATTAAAAAATGCTGGTTATAGAAAAGGTGTATCCAAGCTATTATACATATGAATAGAATTTCTAAGCCATTTCTGAACAAATCAATAGAGCTCTAAAAAAAATATCCTTTTGAAAGTATTTTATGTAATCATGTAACCACATAACCACCAGTCCACATTTATTAAGAATTATTAATAGGTTAAAAAAGAAAAGGTAATTATTACTTTCAGTGGTTTTAAAGAGAAAACAAAGACTCATGCACACACATCCCTCCCTTACTAACGCAACAACACAGACTCACAGTCACAGAAATGTCTTTCCATTAAAGCAAATTTAACTTGGATCTAAACTTCCAAGCATGACCACTCTACTCCCTGTTGAGCATCTTTAAAAAGCTCCCTCAGCCTGTACAATACTCTGTAAAATAATAATCCACTCCTGAGGCTTTCTCAGAGTGTTGCTGTCATGCCCGTGCCCCATGAGACGCAGAGAGTTGAATAGACCTGTTCTGACGTATGAATTTGTGGAATAACGATAGCGAGACAGAAATAAGGCCCTAATAAAAGAATCTACTCCCTCTAAAACCTGCTTTAGATAAGGGCCCCCGTACGCAGCCAGAGCCTTGAGAGCCACACGGAACAGAGAATTTCCATTTAGGTTAATCCACCCATTTTTCCCTATGGTTCAGGGGATGGTGTATGTGCACACACGCAAATACATTCACACATGCACACACAATCTCCGTTTCATACTATTGTAAACACATACACAATATCCCTTTACACACAGACCCTTTTTTGTTAAACAAACACATACACACACACACACACACACACTTAAATACAATGGCAGCAGGGTTTTTTTTTAAATTTGCAGGCTGCTGTTTTCCTAAATTTAAGTGGGAACACTGGAACAGATGTTAGCAAATCCTATAAGGAAGAAATCCCAATACCAACATAATCCCAAAACACAATGTTATTGCTCCAATCCACTGTCGTGCACAAAATTATCCAAATCCAGGATTTCAGCAGAGCCAAACACTGCACCATTTCCAATCTCAAAACTAATTCTGCCTTACAGAGGAGTAAAGTTGTCAAACGAGAGAAAAACATTTAATAACAAGCATTCATTCTCAAGGCAGACGCAACAGTGGCAGACTTCAGTCATGTTCTCTTCTGGCTGAACAGCAGGCAAAACGGCAATCATTCAGTCACACACACTACAGTTCATTCCTATTCATGAATTGGCTTTTTTCACTGCTTCAGTTAAACACAGGAGTGTGAAAAGCACAGAGAAATTACTATTACTTGGTATGTACTGAATATATTCAAAATATTATAAAATATATAATTATATATATCAGTAAAAGACAAAGTGTCTAAACAAAAATGTACTTGAGTGAAGGTAAAACATCAATAATTAATTGTAATTATTTAAATGAGTGGTTCCCTTTTTTTTTTTTTCTAGGCTTGATTGTGTTTATGGGGCGCAGTTTAACATGTCTTAATGCGTCATTTAAAAAAAAAAAACGCCATATTTTTCATATATTTTACCTTTATTCTACACCGCTGATCCCTTTTCCTAAAAACGCCCTGTTGAGTTCCTGGTTCTATGAAGCCCCTCCCTCAGAAATACACAATGGACTTGTAGGCAATGATTGGTTAGCTGGCCCAGTGTATTGTGATTCGCTGTCTGGAATACATTGTCACCAGAGCCGTTGAAAAACAATGTCATATCATATTTATTGAGAAGGGTCTGGCTGCAGACCATAGGCGAGTGGAGCTCCACTCTCGAACAGGAAATACGTCACCTCCACTTGAATAATTTAGTCTCACCAGTGTTAGCTGATGTTGCATGACGACTAGGCGTAATCTACGTTTTGATGGCTTGTGTTAAAATAACATAGTGAGGCAAAATCTCACAATAAAATAACAATTAATAAAATTACTACTTATCAGATTGTGTTTTACTAACGTCTACACCTACCCCAACCCTAAACCTACCCTTACAATAATAATGCAAATTCAGTAATTAAATGACACAATATTGATTAGTGTTTTATTAACGTCTACACCTACCCCAACCCTAAACCTACCCCTACAATAATGCAAATACAGTAATTAAATGACGCAATATTGATGTGCGCATGCCCAGTGGCCATAGCTGTAGCTAGCTCCACTAGTAGAGGTGATGTATTTCCTGTTCGAGAGTGGAGCTCCACTCACCCCTTAAGTCTGCAGCCAGGCCCTATTGTATTTAACAGCTCTGGTTGTCACGATTCATGTTGTCCAGAAATGCCACACCCCTTACCATTACGGGCAAACATCACATGTGTTTCGGTCAAAGTCCAGTCTTTGCTTCGGTGGAAATGTAAATAATGGCGTCAATATTGCCGTATCAAATTCAACCCGAATCAGACCCAGATAGCAGTAATGATGAAGAGGGTCAAGCAGAACCTCTGCAAGCACGGCTTTTAATGGACGTTTATGAATGTTAAGTATTTTTGTTTGTATTTATGTCAAAGTGTTTAGATATGCTGTCACTTGTAAATGTTACTGCTGACTGAGTTGTAGCATTTTTGTAAAGGTATTGTTTAATTTATAGCATGAATGAGCATGTGGGTAAACACAACATAAAAGCCGTTATGAAACAATGCTGTACACTGATAACAGAAACGCCAACAAACACCAACAGAAGTTCTCTGGTGTGATTACATAGAAGTTTGTTGGTGTTTGTAGTTTGTTGTATATTGAAATATGAAATAGAATTTAGCTAACTGGCTAGAGAAGCAAAAAACGTGTTGGTCTTTGTTTACGTCCCAGAAACTATATAACTTAAAAAAAAAAATAAAAAAAAAACATACTTTCATGTTGAAGCCCATAAACAGCAGCTTCTGCTTTTAAAATTGGAACTGGTCCATCTTTCAGTAAAAGCCTTTGTGTAAATCCAGCATTGAACTTGTGTAGATTCTGGAATCTGTCTTCCATAAAATCTGCAGCACAGACAGCTAAATTAACATTATAATTGTCAGGAACAGAATTAAACAGAATTTGCTTTTGGAATAGATAGATGAAATCAAAAAAAATTTTTTTTTTTTTTTTAATGACATCAAAATTTTCATGTTAATTGAAATTACCTAAAATTGTTAAAAGCACAGTATGTAAATTTTCGCTGCTAGAGGTCGCCTATTCAAAACAAAGGCGTAGCTTGATGACGGCGAGTTTGAGCGCAGAATCTTGGGAGATGTTGTCTTCACCTCTCAGCCAGTGGAAAATAATTGGGACTGGACTCGGCAGAAATCATGTTCATGGATGAGATTATTAACATTACCGTAGTATGAAGCAAAGCGGGGCCGAGTGCTGTGGGAGCTGAACGAGGCCGCTGTAGTGATTGCTAATGAGAGACGAGGGCGACACACGCCTCGCGAGCAGCAGAACTTTTATTACGCCACAGTCGCTGCTTCTGCTTCTTCCGGTCAAGCGTATGAGGTAACGCAGCGCTGTTTTATCATATTAGATACATTTGAGTGTGTTGCTGCCGAGCGAATACTGTGAGACACTTGTTGCACACTGCAGTAAGCTAGATCGATTTTAGAATATCATATTAATCAATGCTGGATGGGTTGTGCTGATAAATAGCATGAAATTAAATACATAACATATTGTATGATGGAGAAAATGCTGTATTATACTGTTACTAAAATAAAGCTGCATCTGATTATGTTATGTTAGCTACTTCACAAAATAGTGTTTTTCTCTGAGGCATGGTAAAAGCATGGTACTTGCGGTAAATCAAGAAAACTAGATTTAAACAATAAGACTAAACGTGTCGAGCTATGGTTTCCATGGTTTCTACAAAATAAAATTGGAAATTGAGGGTAACGTGGGTATGATGGGTTCAGCTGAAAAAACATCTTTCTGGAAAAAAATTCCGTAGACAAAAACTTTTGTTGCGAAACGTACATGATCTAGGACATTTATACAGTGCATGCCATTATAAAGAATAAGTCTATCCCTCACAGCCATATATTTATCTTATATTACACTTTCACTATCTTCATAGGGTCTTTTGTTTTTATTTGTAAAATAATTTGTAAAAAAAAAAAAAAAGGCCTGATATCATCGGCTTCCAAAAAAAATATAGCCCGCAACATCTAAGCTACTGTTTACAACCCGTTTGCTAACCCAACTCAAAATAGTTATTCATTCATGAATCAGACATAGCTCTAATTCTAAACAGTCAACTGAAAATATTGGATACACAACTTGATTGCTGAAATATTATGAAAATGTAACATTATAGAGAGAGTTAATGCTATCCCGCCACTAAATCAATAAAGATCAATAGAAGTGCTAACACCTACTGAGAAACGAAGCTACTGCCCAAACAGTTATCATGTCATTCAAGTCACGTCATTGTAATTTTTCCTTCTCCTTGAGCATTACTAATATATCTGTAGCCGATTAAACATATTGTCCTTCAATTAAATGTAGGCTGGTACATGTGCCAGTGTGTAGTTGGGCAAGAGTCCATCTGTGTTACAGAGTTTTCTTTATTTACTTGTCAACATTTTTTTTCTCTCTCTGTATGACCATGTCTTGTTTGTACATAGTGGCCATGGAGGACATTCTTTGTTTGCGCTTTATACAGGAAGGACACGATTGTTGTTTATTGAAGATAAACAGGTTTCCATGAGCGCATTTGTTCAGCCGAGGGTTATGGCAGGATTTCTTGTTTGTTTGTTTTCGATTTGTACTCTTTGTCTTTGGAAGCACTGCTTTGTTTGTCTTTGAATTGGAGTTTGTGTGTGTGTGTGTGTGCGTGCGTGTGTGTTGCTTTGTCCATAACAAGATTAATCTGTGTGTGTGTGTGTATGTGTGTGTGTGTGTGTGTGTGTGTGTGTGTGTGTGTGTGTGTGTCACTGTGACAAGGTTCCAGTAGCCGCAGCCATCTTTCCCTTGTAGCCTCCCCTCTCTCCTTCGATCAATGCAGCTCCTGTCTTAGCCTTCACCTCCAAGAACACACATTAATTTCACACATATATACACCCTGGAACAAACCGCTGACTTTTCTGCACAGCCACAGCACACACACGCACACACATTATTTATGACCTGATGTGACAGATGGATCAATAGTTTAATATCAGTGTTTGTGGAGTGCAGTGCCTCTGTCTATCAGATATCCAGACAGGCTACTAAGCACACACACGCAGAAGTAGCACTTAAACACGCATATTTGAGTGCCATCTGTTTGGTGGACAGACTGCTGCAAAAAATCATTGACACTCACTGACCCTCAAACATGACAACCACATGAGCAGCCCATCAGTGGGCTTTAGCAGCAACAGCCCAAGAGCTGTGTGCTGGATGCCTGACCCAAAAAAAAAAAATCTATCTAGAGACAGAGCTCTTTGAAGACTTCTAACCAAACAGAATGTGATCTCAGGCATGGTTACTGGTCATTCATTATAACATAGACAGATGCTCTAGACTTTCATCATTGATGATTTCTGATTATGTAAAATGACCAGATGACACAATTAGTTAAGTGGGACATCACATTTGAAGGGTAAATTTGGTTCATGATTCACGATTCATGATGCATATTTTTGCACATGGGGTATAATATTTTCTCTAGTAAAAATGTCATCCAAAATGATACATTTACTTGAGAAGCAGATTCTCAGATGATAAGACTTTCAGGAAAAAATATATCCTAAATTAAAGGTGCAATGTGCAATATGTAAAATTTGGGAGGATATATTGACAGAAATGCAATATAATATACATAACTATGTTTTCAGTAGTGTATAAAGACCTTACATAATTTTATTACCTTAGAATGAGCCATTTCTATCTCATACACCCCGGGTCCCCCCTCCATGTCAAGTCGCCATTAAGTACCGGCATGTTTCTACAGCAGCCCTAAATGGACAAACACATACAGAGCCTGTTTCATCACAATGTTGTTCTTCTTCTAAATTGTTTGTGTTTTTAGAGGTAGCTTGCATCGTCACGTTGAATACGCATGAAGAAGTAGTAGTAGTAGTCGTCATCGTCTGGCTTATTAGAAGGAGAGACTTTTCTTTGTTAGAAGAAGAAACCTCATTGCTTGATCTGCTGTCTCAGACGACAACATCTTTGACTTGTAGCGGCCAGACGGCCTCCGTAGCTTCTCTATTTTGCTTTGAAAGGGAGGGGTGAGCTGCCGTTGGTTGCAGTTCACAACCTCACCACTAGATGCCGCTAGAAATTAACACACTGCACCTTTAATTAAATTCCAAACTTATATTACTTTCTTTCTTCCATGGAGCACAAAAGGGGGGAAAAAATTGAAGAATGTGCAAGTTGCTTTTTTTCCATGAAGTAACAATAAATGGGAATTGGAGCTTGGAAAAACAGAATAAAAGTATTACAAAGCAGTCCATATGATCCATGTGCTATACTGGAAGACAGAAATTTCATTTCAGGTTGACCAGCAGACAGCAGACAGTGTCCGACTCCGGTTTGAACAATGTAAGGCTGAACACCATTACTGAGGATCGTCATTTTGGCTGCGTGAGATTCTCCAGCTTTGTTGTTGTTGAGCAACCGAAGTGCGAGCTGTTAAAGCTACACCCTCTTCTGGAAAGGGGGCTGGGAGCAGCAACTCATTTGCATTTAAAGGGACATGCACAAAAACGAGTGTTTTTGCTCACACCCAAATAGGGGCAAATTTGACAAGCTTTAATAAATTATCTGTGGGGTATTTTGAGCTGAAACTTCACAGACACATTCTGGGGACACCAGAGACTTATATTACATCTGGTGAAAAATGGCATAATAGGTCCCCTTTAACTTAAATTTTAAACTTTATATTTTATTCTCAGAAATATATAATTCTTATTATTATATTCTCAGAAAAGAATTCTTAATATGTGGTTTTGCTTCTAAATTATTTATTCTTTTTTTCTAGTTTGAAGTTATTTAGATATGTTTACTGAAAAACAAGACTAAAAATACTGATGAAGAAAATGATTCTGTGATGTAATACACTGTAAAGCACATTTTTACAGCATTAAAACCAGGTGAGAACTTTATACATCTAGTATGCAGCTTATTTGTCTTTGTGTTTAATGTTTTGTTTAGCCTGTTTTACAGCCAATCGGATCCCAGCCTCATCCGGGTTATTGATTGCTTGCGTGCCCTTATCCTCCAAGGCTGTTCCTTTAATAGACTACAGAGGGCTGTAAATATTATTGCTTACTGTGTGCCCGGCGCACCGCAAATGCAATCACTGTTTTATGACAAATATAAACACCAGTGAGCCAGCAGATCAGGAGTTATCTGAGGCAAGCTTAAAAGAGAGATTTTATTCTTTTAATGTGTCACCCTTTCTCCTTTTTTTTCTTGTCTCCAGCATTGATTTGAACCTACTGAGATCCTCTTATTTTTTTAACTGACCTTTTCTTTGAGCGTAACTCAATTTCTGTAATTTGTCAATAATAAAAATAATAAGGAGACAGGTTTTATTGACATTTATAATATTTTGCAATCTTGGATGCAGAATACATGCATTAACCCAAGACCAGGTGAACTGCATTTTTAACTTGTTACAGATTTAATAATAAATTATCTGATTTTAATATTTCAATCAGCTGTAATGTCAGACATTGCATGTACATATCAAACATTAATAGACTATGAACTACCACTACAGTCATACCCACACTGCTCTTTATGAATATGACTGACATGACATCCTCAGCTGGGGGATGTCAGAGGCTAAGCACTTGAAAACATGTTGTGCCTCTCTTATGCTTCCCTAGCTGCATTTATTTTTTTCCCCGTATTGCACATTTTCTACCCATCTCATTCTTTCTGTTCCTCCTGCTTGCTCTCTCTCTCTGGGATCGGCTGTCAGAGAAGCGCTGAGAAATTCTGCAAGTGTTTAAACATTTAAAGTGGGTTAAATTACTCCCAGTTTCAGTGCCAACTGTATGTTCTCACAGTAATATCTGAGATTATACGGTATAGGCCCATTTAGGCAAAGTGACACTGTTTATTTCCACTTTAAAATATGTGCATTTATTCTACAAATAAAGACGCCCTCAGATTTTTGAGTCAAGTGGATTTTGAAAGCAAAACAGAATTTGTATCTTTGATAATAAAGTTCAACAAATACTGAAGATAAAATGCTTTTTAAATCATCCCTAAATTTGATTTTTTAAAAACAAAACAAGAAAAACACTTTTCCACATATCATTTACTTAAAACTTATGTCATCATCTAAAAAATGGTAACCTGTAATTGCATCTCTAAATAATATTGTTGTTCTATTAATTTAGATGTTATCACATGAAACACATTTATTTAGGCTATATACTTCTTTCAAAATGTCAAAGTTGTTCTTTTCCATATAGTACGAATATGCATTATGACCTGGCTGTCATGTTCAGTCTGGTCACAGGTTTGCATGGCTTATTAAAAATACAATATATATTAAGTCAAGATTTGAACTCAGGTACCCTTGTGTGTAAAACAAGCTCATTACAACTACCACATTACCATTTTGCATATATATGTATTTTCTTTGATGAATAAAACAAAAAAAGAACAGCATTTATTTAAAATAGAAATCTTTTGTAACAATATACACTAACGTTAGGGGACAGTAATTTTTTTCTTTCTTTTTTAAAAGAAATTAATACTCTTATTCAGGAAGGATGTGTTAAAATGATTAAAAAAAGTGATAGTAAAGGCTTATATTATTAGAAAAGATTTATATTTTAAATAAATGCTGTTCTTTTTAACTTTTTATTCATCAATGAATCTTGTAAAATGTATCACAGGTTCCAAAAAAATATTAAGCAGCACAACTGTTTCCAACATTGGTAATAACGGAGTATCAAATCAGCATATTAGTATGATTCTGATGGATCATGTGACACCGAAGACTGGAGTAATGGCTGATGAAAATTCAGCATTGCATCACAAAAATAAATTATATTTTAAAGTACATTAAAATAGAAAACCATTGGTTTAAATTGTAATAATATTTCACAATATTACTGGGGTTTTTTCTGCATTTTTGATCAAATAAATGCAGGCTTGATAAGCGTAAGAGACTTCTTTCAAAAACATTAAAAACAGTATTGTTTCCAAACTTCTGATCGGTGATTCAAGACTAGAACTGGCGCCACCTCCAAATAAATCAGTAAATAAATAAATAGAAAATAGAAATCAAGGATTCTGTATACATTTCTTTTCCTAAAATATCTGTAGTCTTAAAATCTTTAGGCCCCACCCACTGCAACTGTTTTCCTTTTCCTAATTTCTCCATGTAATCACATGCGAATCATCACGGGCAACGGTCAAACATACAGAAAACATGAAACTACCATCCTGTGGGCGGGGAGTAGCGTCAATACTATATTTCTGCCATGCTACAGTTTCATTTATATTCATCGGCAAGAAGTGAGGCAGTAATTGTTGCCAGAATACCTCGTTCCCATTCTGGCAAAATTGTCCCCTATTAGAGCAAGGAACCATGCATGACCAGTGGCTCTGCTATTATGATGCAAATGAAAGAATCAGTCAAACAGATTCTAAAGTGAATTTGTAATATTCTATAATATTGCTCTCCAGTTCTGGAACCATTACCCAGAGTTCTATTGTCTCTTCACTCAAGGTGAACTGATAGGGGACGAAATTGACTGTGACACTTCTGATGATGTGGCTGGTTTGGAAACACAACTGTCAATCAATCAGAGAGAAACTATTAGGCAAATGAGGTGCTCAAAAACAAATATACTTATTTAAATAATGCATCATTTTCAGCCAAAAGCTACAGTAAGTGTCTCCACAAGTTTGAAACAGAATATTACATTCTGTTTATATTACATTTATATTACAGCTATTATTATTAAAGTCCCCCTGTAGTAAATTATTTTATCCCTTAAAACTCATCTTTGATCACCAAAATGACATTTAAAAAAAAAAAAAAATCAAGTGAAAAAAATGTATTCATGCCTTAAAATAGCTTGAATGTAACTCTACACCCTTGCCTCATTTAATATACACGGATCAATGAATATGCAAAGTAGCGCCGCCTCCACTCACTCACGCCAGCTCAGAGAGTCTACTGTTGCTATAGTGACGAGCAATTTGTTGTTCGTGTTGTGGATATTTAAGAAAAAGCTTGCTTCGCTTCATATATTCAGTTTAACAGCTGTGCAACTGAACTGCTCATATTTTCTGATGCTTAAATTGTGTTTTAAATTATGAATTGGTAAAAACGCCTTTTTGCAAAACGGTCTGAATCCACATTTGTTTGGACTGCTCTCTCACTGAATCGCCTGAAGCGATTTCTCAGTAAAGCAGACAGTATCGAGAGAACAAGCAGCCGTTTTCCTCAGTGAACATGTGCTAAATGGATGTTTTCAGATTTAAAAAAACATTCAGATGAAATCCTGCTGGCGCCCATGCCATACATGGAACAAATGCACATTCTTAAATAAGCATATTTACTTGAAGTTATCAGGTAGGCTAATATCTATGATCCATTCCAGAGGCAGCCAAAATCAGAATTTATAAGAATTTATAATGGACTGAATAAAGCTCGCTCAGAACTTGCCGTGCGAGGACACACTTACTGAATATACACAAGAATCACGGTCACACGCACACGATCAGAGCAATATTGTTTTAGCTATGTTTTATAGTATTAAAGTATTTCGAAGGACAAAAACATGAACTTTATTGACTTTACTTCAAGTCAGCTGTCACTTTACTTTGGCGCGAGCCCCCATGCGCTCTCACACTTGGCACAGCCCTTGCGACGGTTCTGTCATTAATTAATATGAATTAATATGATTAGCCTTTTGCTTGACTACGTTATCAAACAGCTAATAATGTGTTGCTAATGTTACACACATCATTCCCGTTCTTCATGTCAGAGTCAGACAGCTGCCTTCTAACAATCAGTCTCCTTACAAACACTTTGAACAACTCAGAACGTCAGTGGAGAAAGGCATATAGTTAATCATAACATCGTAATAGACAGGGGCGGTTTCTTCATTAGGGCAATAGGGCGACGCACTATGGCAAGCCGTTTTAACATTTAACAGCTAGACTGGATATGCGTTGCGGATATCTGTATTTCAGTTTTGCCTCGTCGAAAAGAACATTTCGGATGTCCGCAACTACATTCTTCCTATCCGTAATTGTCATTTCAGATATCCACAAAGACATTCTTCCTAGGACAAATGACGTCACTTTTGCCATTCATTTGTATGGGGTTTATCATTACAGATATCTACAATTCAGTTGCAGATATCCACTATGTGAATTACGGATATCTGTAACTGAATTGTAGATATCTGTAATTCCAGTTTGAGATATCTACAATTTGATTCTGACTAGTCACAACTCCAGTTCAAGATATCTTTAATTCAACTCAATTCAAGATATCTACATGTTCCTTTTCAGATATCTCAAATTAAGTTTTGACTAGGCGAAATGACGTTGTAGATATCTGTAACCGGAGTTACGACTAGTCAAAATGGAGTTGTAGATATCTCAAACTGGAGTTAGGGATAGTCATAATTTAATTGTAGATATCTATTATCAAGTTATGGATATCTTGAAATGAATTTTGATTAGAGATATCTGAAATTTGAGATATCTGTAACTTTCGTTCCGCCTAGTCAAATGTAATTGCAGATATCTCGAATTAGAGTTTTGACTAGGCGAAATGACGTTGCAGATATCTTTATGCAAATCAGGCTGGCACGTTTAGGCGGGAGCAGAGCGTGTTGTTGTTCTAATCGTTCAAATCGCGCCTGTTAACTCGTAATTAGCACTGATTAGCACCATGCCATAATCACTAGTCATAATGACGTTTGAGATATCTTTAACCTTCATTCTGCCTAGGCAAAACTGAATTACGGATATCTGCAATTGTCATTTAAGATGTGTGATGAGTTGAATGTCGTTTTCAATGACGTCATTGCAGATATCTGTAATTCAGTTTTGCCTAGTCAAAACTGCATTGCAGATATCTCTATCTGTCGTTTCGACTAGTCACAATTACGTTACGGATATCTCGAATGACAGTTCCGACTATCCAAAATGTAATTACGACTAGTCAGAAAGACGTCGGTGATATCTACAACGTTAATTCCGGATAGTCGAACTTAACTTTTAAATGTTAAAACGGCTTGCCATAGACGCACCACCAAAGTGAGAAAGGGACGGATTTTTCAATCACACTCAAACACAGAGTTACGCTAGCTGTCACTGCTAGGCTGTTTGTTCTGCCTCTGGATATAGTCCAATCAGCGTCAAGTCACGCTCTGTGGAGTACCGCCTCTTTTTGGGCATTTCAGTCTGGCGGAGATTTGCCCCGACTGCTCCCATAGACTTCCATTCAAAGATTTTTTTTTTCAAACTGCAGGCGCTGCAATGCAATCTCTATGGGTTCCGGGAGGGCTCGCACTAACGTGCTTTCGTCATCATACGTAACCTTAACTTGTGCAGCGATTGGTGGAAACAAACATACCTCTATTAATCATTTTTTTTAAGCTGAAGTGACATTTAATAATTTCCTCAGTGCATAATTTACATTTGACAGACATATTCTCCATCTGTAAAAGTTAGAAAGTCGGGAAAATATTTCCATTGTGCAGTCAGGCGTGGACGAGCCTTCAGCAAGCACAAACTTCCGTGAACGAGCGCCGCCGCGCGCCGAACAGACGGAGTTCAATCTGAGTAAAATACATTCTGCTCAAAATATTTGTTGAAAATTTGTTTTTGTTGGTGAACATAATTATGTCATATGGAGAATTTCGAACCTACAACTAAGTGTATTTGTACGATAGCAGTAACTGTGTAAGGTGACTATTGTAGGGTAATCAAAATAATAATAATTATTAGACTGTTCTTTTGTTTTTATTTATTTTCATTTTTAGTTTAGTGTATTTAATTTCTGCTTCAAAAAACATTTTGTTTTTAGATTGTAAAGGTACAATTTTAGAATGTAGCCTAGGCCTAATGTGATTTGACCCCTTTTTTGCACATAATTTATAGCATATACTACACAGTTACATTCATGTTTTTTCATAGCCTTCAATATGAACATTGTTTCTAGAACAATATTGGGCAGGATCTTAAATTTTTTTTTTAACTAAATACAGTTTTTTTTTTTTTTAGATCTCAGCCCTATGGCATGCTTTAAATACTGAATTTTCCATGTTTTAGATAGATACATTATTATGTCACTTGTTAAATGGTTATTTAACAATTAGCCTATTCATTCCTGCATTTCTAAATTGTTTTTTTTTTTTTTTTTTTTTTTGCGCCCCCCCAAATATTTTTTGCACCAGCCGCCACTGGTAATAGACTCGCTATATTGCTAAATCTACACAATTTTTCATATCAACAGAAAATATACCGGGATAACCTGGCTTCTCTCCAGACTTTCCTGCTTCAGAGCAGTCATAGTTAATGATATGCTAAAGCCTGCCGGCACGTTGTTGTGGTTGGTTACAAGGTAGTCTGTGACGTTAAAAACACCACCGATTTCAAACTGCGGGTTTTAGACTGTCTTTGGTTTACTGCAGTTTCAAACATAAAAAACTCAGCAATGGTGCTGACTTATGAATTTGCACATGGTTTGTCTTAAAGCATATTAAAAACACTACATAGAAAAATAAACATTAAAAACTTGATTTTCACCACAGGGGGTCTTTAAAAGTTATCTTTTCCAATTTCCACTAATCATCAAGTACTATGTAAACGCTGCAAAAAACAGCTGGAGACACCTCTTTTGCGAACACAACAATAATAACTGCTAATTTAAAATAAATAAATTATTTTTCTTTTCCGCATCTGCTCTAACTTGTGTACTAATCTAGCTAATACTTGAAACTAGGCATTGTGTACAGCATACATTCTTGGCTCTAATGATAAATAGCTTTGCAATGATCCTCATTTGTAAGTCGCTTTGGATAAAAGTGACTGCTAAATTAATAAATGTAAAATGTTATGTAAATGATGGCGGCAGGCAAAAGTACACCTTTAATAGATTAATAAATTTAAAAAAAAACAGTTGCTCTTACATCTTCACATTTCCATTCAGATGAGACCAGAAGTGATAGTGTGGGAGTGCCGCTTACTTTGTAGTTAGTCTGTCTATTTCCATCAGTTTGACCCATTCAGGCAAAACAATGCGAACAGGATAGGTGGGCATTATCACATTGACAGATTAATTAGCCAATCACAGCAATATGGAGGCACTTCCTCTTTTTAATTGATGTTACTTAATAAAATTAGTGATTTACACTCTATATTTTGTCATATTTCAAAACATTGCTTTTGCCTCTTTGCCCATGCTGTGTTAAATGGCAATAAACAGTACATGATTCAGAATAGTACTACCATCCCTTTAAAGTCCCCCTGAAATCAAAATGTATGTTTTTTAGCTTTTAGTATGAATATTTTAACCTTAAAAGGTGCAGCATGTAAGAATCCTGTCCGCTAGAGGTCGCTAGAGGCCTATTCAAAACAAAGGCGTAGCTTGATGACGCCAAGTTTGAGCGCGGAATCTTGGGACATGTGGTCTTCACCTCAACGGCCGATGGAAAAGAATTGAGATAGGACTCGGGAAGAAATCATGTTCATGGATGCGATTATTAACGTTACTGTAGTATGAAGCAGAGCAGGACCGAGTGTTGTGGGAGCTGAACGAGGCCGCTGGAGCGATTGTGCAACACACGCCTCACGAGCAGCGTAACTTTTATTATGCCACAGTCGTCGGCGCTGCTTTCGCTTTTCTGGTCATGAGTATGAGGTAAATGTGTTGAAAATTTAATAACGTTACTCTGTGCATTCGCTCGGTGGCTGCTGTGAGACACTTGTTGCACACTGCAGTAAGATAGATCGATTTTAGAATATCATATTAAATACCGGTAGGTTTGTGTTGATAAATGGCATGCAACTCATTTTAAAATGTATTGTATGATGGAAAAAATTCTGTATTACTGTTACTAAAAATAAAGCTGCATCTGATTATGCTATGTTAGTTACTTGACAAAATAGTGTTTTTCTCTGAGGCATGGTAAAGCATGGTACTCGCAAAAAATCAAGAAAATTCGATTTAAACAATAAGACTAAATGTGTTGAGCTATATAACAATAATTAGATTTCTGTCTATAAATATATCAAAACAGTTGTTCCCTTGTCTATTAAAGGTCCCATGGCATGAAAATTTCACTTTATGAGGTTTTTTAACATTAATATGAGTTCCCCTAGCCTGCATATGGTCCCCCAGTGGCTAGAAAAGGCGATAGTTGTAAACCGAGCACTGGGTGTTTTGCTTCGCGTTTGAGAAAATGAAAGCTCAGACGACCCAATCTGGAATCTTCCCCATATGTCGTCATAAGGGGAAAGGTTACCTCCCCTTTCTCTGCTTTGCCCGCCCATGAGAAAATTAGCTACTACTGTGAGATTCGAGCACAATTTATTAATTTTTTTCCTCGAGAGACATCATGGCTTGCAAACGAGCGAATCATGGTAGTTGCTCAGTGTCTGGATGTACAAATGAACACCTTAGTATTTTTTTAGTTCCTTCATCCGAACCTATGAAGAAACAGTGGGTTTTTAGTTTTATTTTCTCTGGGAATACACCAATACAACTTCCCATAGTTTTGTATGTCTGCGACACACATTTCACCGACGACTGTTTCCTCAACGTGGGCAAATACATAGTTATGGCTGATTTCGAAACACTGCTTCATGAAGCTCCGAAGCTTCATGAATCTTTTGTTTCGAATCAGTGATTCAGAGCATGTATCAAACTGCCAAAGTCAGTCAGTCTAGGGTTTTACCCTATGGTTTTACCTGATCTCCGATCAGTTTTAAACATTTGTAGATGTTTTAATTATACATTAGAATAATTAAAATGAATAATGGTAGTTATTAATCTCTTATTGGCCTGTTTAGCTTGAGCCATGGAACAGAGAAACAAGCCTTTAAAATTGATAAAAGAACACATATTATACAGACACTCTATATTTAATCTTATTAGATGATTAGTTAATTCCATTTAATTGATTTTACTTTAAATAAAAATTTTGCAATACATTTGTTAAAGGGTATTTTTAATGCATGTTTGGCCTGAGTTTTGTTGCATTTGCACTATTCTGACCACTAGGGGTCACCGTGGAGACGGGTGTCAGATTGTTTCGAAGCCTCGAATCATTACGGCACATTTGATTCAACTGCTTCAGTGTTTCATGAAGCCTCGATCTGCCCATCACTACCAATACAGCCCAGTTACTGTCGCTAATGTAAAGGTGGATAGCATCAAGTGTGTGTGTGTGTGTGTGTGTGTGTGTGTGTGTGTGTGTGTGTGTGTGTGTGTGTGTGTGTGTGTGAATACACTGTAACGCGAATATTGTACATTTCTTTGTTGTTTGGATAACCGTTCTGCTGTTATGGCGCACCCGATATCCACATTTCCAGATTACAGAGCTTGATGTAATTGTAAAAAGATTGTAAAAACATTTATGATTTATGAAATATAAAATATGTCAACAGATTTATCACTTATAAGTGATGTTGGCATGGTAGCACATTTTCCACAACGGCACCTATCCGAAAAGGTATTTGTAATAATGGCAGAGGACTAATTTAGTTGCGCTGGTGGTTAGTGTCTACAGCTGATAATTATATATATAATATATATACGATAGCATATCAGAGCAACATAAAGAGCCAACAATGTAGGCTAGCATTAGCTACATGATAATAACTGTAACAGCATACATAAACCAACTAAAGTACCGTATCCAGACACAATGTTTTAAACTAACCATTCGGAGATGTCCTGCTGTAGACGCTGAGTTGCAACTTCTTCATCCGGATCAGATTCTGGGTCAAACAGACAGCTTGAACGACTGCGTGTCTACGAGCCATTGCGATACATCCACTGTCAACATTAGTGCACGGTACCGTGGCCGCAAGCGGGTTAAGGCCACACCCACCCTCCACCTTGCCTCGCCTCTCTCCTCCTCATTAGCATTTAAAGCTACAGACACAGAAACGGCACGTCCAGAGGAAAGCTCATTGTGGGACTGGCTTGTAGTGGCTGAAATTCTGCACCAAGGCTGAATTTCGGGAAAGAGACTTCAGATACAGTACTAGGGACCACTTAGGCCTATATAAAAGCATCCAAAAAGTAGCATGTCATAGGACCTTTAAAACGTGTAATATATTAAAGCGTCTTTGGTGTTTCCATGGTTTCTACAAAATAAAACCGTAAACCGAGAGTTAACGCGGGTATGACGCAATTGACAGGCGACTCCTCACATGTCCCGTATCATTGGTTAAAACTGCAATTTTCTCACGATTTACAAATAGTTGCAAACATTTGGGATACTGTAAGTACTCAAGTGAACAAAATATATAACACTAGCCTAGTGATTTTTAGATATTTTGCTGCACAAATATTACATATTGCACCTTTAAAGTTATGAATAAGCTGGTGTGTTCCAAAACAATGACAAAATTCACATTTAGGAGATATAAGCATTCAAAACTTAGTCTCTTACTTCTGCTAAAAATGGATCACAGATTTTCATGACATCACATCACACTTCAGCTTCTCATCAAATCTTCTGTCCAATCAAATGCTCTCTAGAATCTTAAGTCCCACCCCTCCTACACTATCAACAGACACTGAAGCTGCGGCTGAAATTGTTTTTTTGTCTGAAATTTGTTCACACATTTAGTAGTTTCTACATGGTAAAGTGCACATAGTAATGTAACGTAATTACAATCGAGCTGCTATTAGCTCGATTAGCTGCAATTTCAAAAATGGCGGTCACAAGTTTCTTGTTGGTCACGGTAACCCCGCCCCTAGCCCCTGACGCAAGCGGTTCTTACTTCTAGCCCAGCAACGTTTTGGTGCTACTTACGAACCCCTTTTCCTGGTTCGGAGCTGGTGCTTTGTGTGTCGAAAGACAAAGAACTGATTTGAAACTAGGCTCTGGCTCCGAACCAGCACTCAAACTGCCTTGGTGGAAAAGGGGTAACAGTGGAAATATTCCATTGACGTTAATGAAGTCCGTTTTTGCATTAGTTTAACGTGAACCTACGCAGCATGAGCACAGTCTGCTATGTCCCAGGTACACGAGAGCACAGAGCGGATCATATCCGCGAGTCGGCTCAGACCACAAAAGGTATCGGACCATTTCAATTCTGCACAGAATGCTGTATTTTAAAGTGATATAGAGGAGATTAGGAGGATAAACGGTTAGATATTAAAAGCAAACAGAGGTTTTACTGAGTTTAATGGCTCTGGCCGAGCTGGGAAACAACGAAACGCTATTGGCTATTTTAAAAAAGTGGCAGGGATGTTCGATATATATCGCCCTGTCTTCCTGTTTCAGTTGAAATTACATCAACACATTGAATAATGCTGCACATTCCAAGACTCTTAAGCGGGCCTTTAAATGCACTTCTGCAGTTCTGAGTTTGAATTTTCAAAATGGCAACATTAGAAGGTTAAAAATGGGAACCTTACAAAGTCAGATTCAGGACACACATAGGCCCGTGGACTCGGCCCGTAGAATTAGCATACTGAAACTAAAGCCTGAGGGATACACTCACAACCCACTTAGAGTGCTCTCAAGTTAAAGACACAATTTAGTGAGAATATGATCAGGTTATTCAAGGTTAATTTGAAGCCATTTCCTCTTATCTTCTGTTCTGATCTCAGCACTAGAGATATGGAATATGGATAGCATTTCTTTTTACTTATGGACATGTTTTGTTCCCAAAATGGCTGCCTGGCATCATCTCAGAAATGAGGCTTGTCTTCGGGTGGAGGACCAGGATTATGGCAGCATGAATCTGTCCTCAGTCCAATATACTTTAAAAGGACATCTCACACTCAGTGACAAATGAGGAATGGCTCTCAAAGCAGGGTTTAAACAGCATCACAGAAAAGGTTGGAAGAGAAATATCTATCAAATGCTGGTTCAATGTTGGAACACACCGACAGTGATGGAGAAGAGGAGTTAGACTATCGTCAAGGGTGAGAAAATTCCTTGTCTTTTTTAGAGTAACAAAAATGCTGATTAGAGGAGATGAGATGAGACTATATAAGATGAGAGAGGACAGGAACAGGGGAGAAAATACTGACTTGAATTATTGAGAATTAAAAAAGAGAAAGATAAAGGGAACATGTCAGGCACAAATCAGAGGGCTGCATCACAATGTCTTACAAGACAAAAGACAAATAGGCAGAGACAGAAAAAGGGAGGGAAAAGAAAAAAGTGTAGGGGTAAAAGAAAGATGATTCATGTTGAGTATGCTGACATTTGAGAAAGCTGGAGATGAAGACCCATCAGAGGGAGGAAAAGACAGTTTGACGTTTAAACTGATCGCTTTTCATACGTACGTTCATTCACCACCATGACTTTCAAAACTGTTTGGTAAATTTGTCACATTAAAAATCTGTACAAGTCAGTAATGTAAGGGGATAAATACAATTTTAAGACAAAACATTTTTCTGAATTAAAACTAATGCTTTAGTAAAGTAAAAAATGTGTTAAAAATTAACATTTATTCATTTATCAGACATTTTTATCCAAAACAACTTGCAAATTAGGAAGAAAAGCAACATATTTTAAACCATTTTTCTGAAATTAAATTCAATTAAATATAAAAAAAAACAGTCTATTATTATGACACAATCTATTTCAGATAAATGGGCCTTAAATGGCAAGTAAAAAAATGTGATTGCATTTACATTTATTCTTTTTTCAGATGCATTTATCCAAAACAACTTATAAATGAGGAATACAACAAGCAATCAATCTTAAGGAGGTAATAACAATTCAAACATTGTACAGAATAGTACAAGCTAGACCCAAGTGTACCGCACAAGTCCTGTAAAGTGAAGCCAGAACATTTCAATCGCCCCCAGGTGGCTGTATGCAGTACAGGTCACAAACTCTGCCCTCTCCGTGTAATCTAATGAGACGTGAGACAAACTAAACAATCATATTTCACTTCAAATATTTTTTTTCCAAAGACGGTTTCTGTCATTTTATGTAGTTTTTAATCACACTGATGTAAGTTCAAGTGTTCATTTTTTTTTAAATAAGTTTGAGTTTAGTTAGTTATTTTATGCTATAAAAATTAGGGTTTGACATCATGATTGACAGCTGAGATTGATAGCTTTTCTGAGAGAAGTTGTCACTGAGGCTCCAAATGACTTTTTTCAGGAGGAGACTGGAGCTTCAACTTTAATTTCTACATTCCCATAACTGTTTATTTCACACAGACATAATGAGTTGTTCTGCAGTAAACTGTACTAACCGATTCTGCGGGATTGTGGGCGGGGCCTTGATACCACGTCTCAACTTCACGCTCACTACCGCACTTCCTGATTTTGCTAAATTAGATGCGTTCCTGAGTCAACATCTTTTGTTGATCCTGGAACAACATTCCAGTCTGAAAATTTAGACTTAACCCTATTCCTACCCCTAAACCTAACCCTACCCATAAGTTATCCCAAAAATCAGAGGGAAATGATAGATGAATAACACTGATGTAGAAGCACCAATTCATGATTTTAAGCCTAAACTTGACATAATCTGTAAACTTCTCCCTCAAATCTGATTGGTTGATTTGAATGTTGTTCCAGGATCAACAAAAATGTTGACCTAGGAACATCTTGAACTCAGCAAAATCAGGTTATGCCTCACGCCTACGCAGACTCCAAGATGTCAGAGCCATATTTGGACATTGCCGGCTTCACTTATCTACAATGGAAGAGAGTGAAGATGCGTCATCCATATATTTTTTTTTCAGTCTATGGCTAGAACAGGGAGGGATACAAGCAATAGTGAAAGCATAGATTTTTTTGGAAGCCAGCAGGATGCAGTTATAATTGACTGGTTAACATGGCAATCACATCGTCTCTTCCTGTCTAAGTGGCCATTTCTTGGCCATAATAAGGTGCAGCAGGGACCAGACCTTATGCCGTCAAGTCAAAGACCTTGCTACAAGAGACTAGTCTCATATCAGCAAAACATGTAAATGAGTAGGTTAAGATCAGTTCTGAACTAATCTAAAAACTTCATTTCTTTTCGAGATAAGAGACAGAAAGGAGACAAGAGATGCTGTTAGACTGATGGAGGTCAAGAGATGGGCTAGAGGAGAGATAACATGTGAACCTTTCAGCTGAGAGAGCCCAAAGCAAGGGTTGATAGAGGTGGTGAGATAAAATCAAACCTCCCTCGTGCCAGCCACTAAAGGAGAGCAAGACAGAGTGTGAGTGTGAGAGAGATAGGAAGAGAGAAAGAGTAAGAGAGAGAGGTCATATCCAGCAGTCACCTCTCCTCTCCAGACACCTCCAGACTTTATCATCAGCCCATCAGAATGGCTTCTGGTCAGCAGAGAGAGAATGACTCACGATTCTTGCCTTATGAGGACACCTGGAAATAAAACAGACATGTAATTCGCACACTTTAGTACAAATTTATCCTTAGGTTTATCTGCCCCTGATTTACTGTACATATAAATCAGGTGAATAATTGAGCTTCTTATCATGACTAAACCGGTCTCATGAGAAGTCATAATAATTTGTACAAGAAATCATACATTTGTACATTTAAAATCCTATTGCCCAACCCCTAAATCTATAACCATGAGTGTAACTGAAAAAAAAAAAGGATCAAAAGTGGAAAAAGACATTAAAAAAAAAAGGCTGTTATTTTGAACTTTTTATTCATCAAATAATCTTGAAAGTGTTTCAATTTGAAAATATTAAGCAGCACAACTGTTTTAAACATTGATAATAAAAAAGAAATGTTACTTGAGCACCAAACCAGCGTATTAGAATGATTTCTGAAGTATCATGTGACACTGAAGACTGGAGTAATGATGCTGAAAATTCAGCTTTGCCATCACAGGAATAAATCACATTTTAAAATATATTAAAATAGAAAATTATACATGTGAACATGAAACTTGTGTGTGTTATACAATATTTCAGTCATGATCAGGTAAAGTCAGTGAGCCCTGTAACTTTCACACAATACATGCAAAGATACCAAAAGGGCACTGTTTCTGGTAAAATTACAGTATTTTGTAGAAAGGATTTCATATAAATGCATTAACATTATAATGAAATTCTAGTAATTTAATTATAATTACATTTGACAAAAATTACATTTTTAAACCCTCCAGAATGTCATGCCCCATATAGACATACACAATCAAGCAATTTTTGCTTGTAAAAACTGTGAAATTAGTGAAAATTATTTTCTTTATAACACAGAAGCAGTTGAAGTACTGCTGTACTGAATCCAGAACATTATTTTAACTCAACAGTTATAAGCTATCACTGTTCAACAAATGCTACTCTAACAATAGTGCACAAGCAGTGGATGAAAAAGGAGTAAATCCTTTTGCAGTGGCATTATGTTTTTTTGTGTGTGTCTTCGCACCAGTGTTTTGCCCTTCACTCCTATTTTATTGAACAGTATCCTGTCCTTTCTTTCTCTCTCCATCTTTGTCATTGTGTTGAAATATCCACACCCCAAATAAACGATTTGTCTTGATGAGGTCACTATACCCTGCATGAGATGACAGGGAAGGGACAGAAAAGCCTGCAGAATTGAGGCTGGTATAATCAGAGCCAGGACAACAGTTGGCTGACCATGTCCACTGGTTCTCTTCCAACTCCCTTTTGTGTGTGTAAGTGTGTGTGTGTCGCCTGGTGTAGTTCCAGCTCATTTCAGCGTTAAACCTCCCAGAGATGATTCCTGAGTGCGTGTGTGTGTGTGTACGTGCATGTCATGTCTAAGCTGTTTTCGGTGCTAAATCTCACTAAGACGACTACTGCTGGAAATGAAGAATTTAATCTTCAATCTACACAACCTGTAAATATAAATCATGTACACCCACACACACACCTGACTTTGATGACATGACTATGACTCAGTTGTGACGATCTATGTGGGTTTGTTTAGGTAAATTCAATACATTTAAAAAGGTAATTGCGATTTCCCACAAATATACCCACAAGGAAAGTTAAACCAAAAACTTTGCTAAATAATTTAAATGCAGATAAGTTTGTGTGAGTGTTATGTGTCCTTCAAGTGGATTTTTAATGACAAATTCTGAGCATGTTAATGAAGTCATATTTATGTGTAGAAAACTCAGAATTTTAGATTATACACAAGTTGGGAGTGTTGAAACAGCAGAAATGCTGATCTTTAACTCTTTGATGCATGAATTATAACCTCAGCCAGGATTTTTCAGGTTTTTATTGCTCTTGGGGCATGCTAAGCAAGGTTTGAAATGTAATTTTTTTTAAACATTTTTAAAGAGATTTCCAGATGTCCACTTGTTGGACAGCATTAATTTATGGTTTAAACTGAAGAGATACTGTATTAAATAAAATACAGTAATAACAGAGCAATATTGTGTGTATTTAACAAACAAATCAATAAAATTATATAAAATCATGTGGAAACTATAAAATATATACAAAAAAATATATAAATGTGAAATATTGCAAATGCAATTCAACTTCATACAAGTTGAACTTTGCATATCTTTGATGAAATCACATCCTCATGTTCTGATATCAGAGATCTCTACAACTTGTTAAGTTAAAACTGTAAACCCAACTCAGATGCTCCCTCCAGTGTATCAGAGTATGTCGATTTACCCTTATTAGATGATAATTGTGATTATGTTCAAGATGGACACATTTCTAACATAGCTATCCTCTAAGAAAACCTAGCGATCAGATGTTTTCAATCTCATCTGAAATGAGCGGTGTTGGGGGTAACGCATTACAAGTAACATTCATTATGTAATCAGATTACTTTTGATGTAACTTAAGGAGTAAAGTAACATGCATTACGTAATCAATTACTTTTTGATCTAACAAGTAATACATTACAAGCAACATGCATAAAGTAATCAGATTACTTTTGATGTAAGGAGTAAAGTAACGCATTACAAGTAACATGCATACCGCAGTTAGATTACTTTTTGATGTAAGGAGTAGAGTAACACATTACAAGACGCATGCATTACGTAATCAGATTACTTTTTGATCAAACAAGTAATGCATTACAAGCAACATGCATAAAGTAATCAGATTACTTTTGATGTAAGGAGTAAAGTAACGCATTACAAGTAACATGCATAATGCAATTAGATTACTAATTGATGTAAGGAGTAGAGTAACACATTACAAGTAACATGCATTACGTAATCAGATTACTTTTTGATCAAACAAATAATGCATTACAAGCAACATGCATAAAGTAATCAGATTACTTTTGATGTAAGGAGTAAAGTAACGCATTACAAGTAACATGCATTATGTAATCAGATTACTTTTTGATCAAACAAGTAATGCATTACAAGCAACATGCATTACATAATCAGATTACTTTTTGATCTAAAAAGTAATGGATTATAAGTAACGTGCATTACGTAATCAGATTACTTTTTGATCTAACGGGTAAAGCGATGCATTACAAGCATCATGCATTACGTAATTAAATCTCATTTTTGATCTAACAAGTAATGCATTACAAGCAACATGCATTACTTGATTGCGTGATATGTTGTAACGATGAATGTCTCGAGGTACAAGTTTCTCTGGAACACTTGAAGGCAGAATTAGATTTAGGTCCCTAACAAAGGCTGTGTATGTCCGAAAGCTGAAATATGCTGCCTCCGCAGGCTGCATATGGAGGTTGGAAGGCAACAAGGCATGTCCAAATCTACTGATCGATTTTTGAAGGCAGTATAGGTGTATCCTTTGCTGCCTATGATATCCCACAATCCTGTGCTTTCAAATTCTGTAACAGAGCTAAAAAATGCTGTCTGAAAGTTGCGTTTGGTGGTCAGTTTGTGTGTACATGTAAATTGTAGTTGGGTTCAAGAGGCACAATGGAGTAAATGCTGCATTTTATTTTATTCTCCTCTAAACCACTAGATGGCACAAAAACGTGCCACTGCACTTTCCAAAACAACCGTGTTTCACAATAGTACAAACTTTGCTAAGTTTCAACCTTAATGTTATGAAGCAATGAGAATACTTCTTTTGTGCAAAATATAAAGAAAAATAATGACTTTATTCATATTTTTTCACTTGATTTCTTTTCACCCATGTCAGTCTCCTACGCTGTTTATGTTGTATAGACAGTGCAGCGCTTCCATGTTCTGCGTCAAAAGCCGACTCAGTATTGGCCGATGCTGTTCAAGTGTGCAGCACAACGCAGTGCGCCGACCAATAATGGGTTGGCATTCAACTCGTTGTGCTGCACACGTGAACAGTATCGGCCAATACTGAGTCGGCTTTCTGAACACAAAAGCGCTGCACTGCGTTCACTACATCAACAGCGTAGGAAACTGACAAGGGAGAGAAGAAATTGTTGAATAATGTTGTTTTGTTTTTTTTTGTGCACAAAAAGTATTCTCGTCGCTTCATAACACTGAAGGGATAGTTCACCCAAAAATAAAAATTATTCCATGATTTACTCACCCTCAAGCCATCCTAAGTGTATATGACTATCTTTTTTCAGATGAACACAATCGAAGATACATTTAAAATATCCTTGCTTTATAATGGTTGTGAAGGGGGGGGCCACATTTTGAAGCCAAAAAAAAATGCATACATCCATAATAAAAGGGGGTTAATAATGACCTGATGTGAAGCAATGCGTTTTTGTAAGAAAAATATCCACATTTAAAACTTTGCTGCAAGCTAGCTATTATAGTTAATACAAGTTTTAGATATTTTTCTTACAAAAACGCATCGCTTCACTTCAGAATGCCTTTATTAACTGGAGCCGTATGGATTACTTTTATTATGGATGAATGCATTTTTTTTTTTTTTTCAAAATGTCCCTGCCCCTGCCGCCACCCCCCATTCACAACCATTATAAAGCTTGGAGGAGCAAAGATATTTTTTAATATATCTTTGTGTTCTTGTGATTGAAGACAGTCATACACACCTAGGATGGCTTGAGGGTGAGTAAATCATCGGATAATTTTTATTTTTGGGTGAACTATCCATTTAACCCTCTACAGCACAGCGTTGCCCTCCGGTAATGGAAAGTTTTCTTAAGCCCTATGTTTAGTAAATTTTTCTTTAAATGATTACAACCAATTAGAAAGGTTGAGAAAGTATCAAAGAACAGTCCAGTTAGGTGTGGGAGTCACTATCAAGCACCATTTAAAGGTGGGACATCCTGTCCTGACACATGGTCATGGGAGCACATGGTGTGAGAAGGCAAGATAATTTGCTTTAGTAATCTTATTTAAAATGATATGAACTGTACAAAAATATGTGTGTGTATGAAGGTGTAGAGAAGAATTTTGTCAGGTTTTATGAATTTATTTTATTTTGCATGTTCAGAAATTCAGTTTTTCTTTTCGTTGCCTCAGAGCAACATTGTGCGATAAGGTGTACTTTGAGGATGTTTTAGACAGTACCTCACATTGGCCATAATGTGTTATAAGGGAAGATGCAGGGTTGTTGGTTGTGCAGGAACACCCAAAGTGATGTGCAAAAATTGTAACATACACCACTATTTCACAGCAGAGAAGAACTGCTTTTTGAAGTTTCGTATGGAGTGAAATCTTATTATGTGAAGTACATTATATGGCATAGCACACTACATGATACAGACCTATGCATGTATCAAATTCAATATATCAGTGTCTTTCAAGTGTTTTTCCCTTTTTATTTAATGATTTCTTGACATTTAAAAAATGACGATTTTGATTTTGATCATTTTCTTTATGCTTCTGTACCATTGTTGCACAACATTGCCCTGAGTCAACGGAAAAAATATTTTGGGGTGGGGGTGGGGGGGTCCAAAAAAAAAAAAAAATGTTCCCAAATGAACCAAAAAATGATGTGGATTTTTTTTTTTCATGTGCCATCAACATGTGTGCAGTAGAGGGTTAAGGTTGAACCACTGTAGTCACATGGACTATTTTAACAATGTCTTTCCTAATGATATTCCAATGATATCGTTTGTTTGTGGCATTATCGTTATAGTTGTGGTTTGGACTCTGTTGTTTTTTTTGTTTGTTTGTTTGTTTGTTTTCAAATTTAGAATGACTTTTTTAAACAATATCTTTATCATTTTTATTATTGTTATCATTACCATTCAGCATCAATACCATTAATTCTTGGTGTAAATGGGCCTTTACTTAGTTTTCTCTTTCAGGTCGACTATGTCATGGCATCAATATGAAGAGAATATTGCTGAGCAAGTTAGTTTAGCTACACTGTGTTTAGTGTTTGCATACATTGTACTTAAATTTATAGCAACTTACCTGAACAATAACATATCCAATTTCATGTTAGACATTTGAGGTTTGTTACTGCCAGACCAACGCAAGACTCCACGTCAAGTAGCTATTCAAACGAACCGCGAGATTTGGCCAAGTTTCGGTCGTAACGCATCCAGTTTAATGTCAGTGTCATTTCAATTTAAAGGTACAATATGTAATAATTTTGTCCGCTAGAGGTCGCTAGAGGTGTATTCAAAACAAAGGCGTAGCTTGATGATGCCAAGTTTGAGCGTGGAATCTTGGGACATGTGGTCTCCATCTCAACGGACGGTGCAAAAGAATAGGGATTGGAATCGGGAAGAAATCATGTTCATGGATGCGATTATTAACGTTACTGTAGTATGAAGCAGAGCAGGACCGAGTGTTGTGGGAGCTGAACGAGGCCGCTGGAGCGATTGCGCAACACACGCCTCACAAGCAGCGTAACTTTTATTATGCCACAGTCGTCGGCGCCACTTCCGCTTTTCCGGTCATGAGTATGAGGTAACACAGCTCTGTTTATCATATTAGATACATTTGAGTGTGTTGAAAATGTTCTAACGTTACTTTGTGTGTTCGCTCAGCGGCTGCTGTGAGACACTGTTGCACACTGCAGTAAGATAGATTGATTTTAGAATATCATATTAAATACTGGATGGCTTGTGTTGATAAATGGCATACAATTAATTTTAAAACATATTGTATGATGGATAAAATTATGTATAACTGTTAATAAAAATAAAGCTGCATCTGATTATTCTATGTTAGCTATTTGACAAAATAGTGTTTTTCTCTGAGGCATGGTAGTAAAGCATGGTAAATCGAAAAAAAAAGACTAAACGTTGAGCTACATAACAATAATTAGTTTTCTGTTTATAAACATAACCAAACAGTTGTTCCCTTGTCTATTAAAACATGTAAATATTAAAGTGTCTTTGGTGTTTCCATGGTTTCTACTAAATAAAACCGGAAACCGAGGGTAACGCGGGTATGACGCAATTAACAGGCGACTCCTCACACGTCCTGGAGCCTTGGGCTGCGTCCGAAAACTGGAAAATGCTGCCTTCTGAGGACACATTTCAAGGTAGTAAGGCATCAAGGCACGTCCGAATCCAATGTTAGCTTCACTTCCTGTCTCATGAGATACCTTCCTCAGATCGATTTTTGAAGGAAGCATAGATGTATCCTTAGCTGCCTTTGATATCCCACAATCCTGTGCTTTCCATTCTGTGACAGTTGAGCTAGAAAAATAAAGATGGCGTCCGAAAGTTGCGTTTGCTGCTCAGTTTGTGTATAAATGTACGATTTTGACCAAAATATTAAAATTTTGATATCATTTCTATCGAGAAATTACTACTGTAATAATTAAATATTTGTTTAGTTCTCACCAAAGCTCGCGCTATATTGCTGTAGATCATTAAACTGTTAGGCTGCCTCAGAAGTCTGTCCGAAATTAATTTCGTGAGGTACCTTCATGCACAAACGCTGCCGTACAAGTCATTTTCTTATAAGACAGCGAGGCAGCAAGACAGCTACCTAGGTTTTCGGACGCAGCCTTGGATAAAATGGCAATTATCTCACGATTTACAAATAGTTGGAAACATTTGGGATATTGTAAGTACTCAAATGAACAAAATATATAACACTGGCTTAGTGGGTTTTGGATATTTTACTGCAAAAATATTACATATTGCACCTTTAACTCTATCGCCCCCCTGAGCAATGAGGTTTGTTTGCCGCTAGATCAACACAAAAGGACACGTCAAATATTCAACCAGAGTCCCGGGCCAAACTCTGTATGCATTGCACTTGCATTCAAGTGTTTATGTGAAGCATGTTTACATTTATATTTTCATTTAGGTACATGACTTTGGCCTTAGGGGTTAGGGAATAGAAAATATAATTAGCTCATTATAAAAAAAAAACAATAGCAAATGTCATAGACCTCACCAAGATTGAATTAACAAACATGCATGTTACAACTGAGGGACAGTTTTATCATTGTGATGTCTTTGCCACTATATTGTGTAAAAAAATAAAAATTATATGGTGTATAATTGATAGTGAGAGCAATTTCGTGTGCATGCGTGTTGCATATTTTATTAACTCTCCCCCCCTCCTGTAGGCTGTTTGACTCAACCTTGAGTCACTGGTGTAATCACAGGGTGACTCTTTTAGATGATAACAGCAAATGGTCTATCAGCTGAAATAAAGCAGTGTCATCTAAATGCACAGCAAAATAGTAGTAGTATTTTTTTTCCACGCACTCATTCTCAGTATTGCTGAGGTTTACATCAGAAAGGCTGCCCTTCAATAATTCATGAGCGTGGACATGAGATACAGTTATGAGAGTTAATGAATGGAGAACAGGGCACCAGAACTGAAACAGAAGATAAGCGCCTGGCTTCATCGGACTGTACAGTACACCGTGTTATGCGGGTGAGTTTTACTGTAGATCTGATGGTCTGTTGCATTTATAAATCAACAGTGCCACCTGCTGTTTGCAATGAAATACTACTACCACATAGAGTTCCTATAGGACCCGGACCCCCACTCCCCTAATAACAGAAATGTACAAACACTAGGAGTCACTCCTAATAAATAAGTATATATATATATATATATATATATATATATATATATATATATATATATATATATATATATATATATATATATATATGCTGTAATCATCTAAATAGTCACTAGGATTTTCTAATCAGATTATATTAAAGGAGCTGTAATCAATGTCAGCTGTTTTGTTAATGTTTATTATTTTTCTAAAAGGTCAGCTATAACCTGAACATAAAAGACAGAGCACATTCTGTATTTTGGATATTTTCTGACTGGCTTAAACTCTTTTTTTGGTATTTACAGCAAAGGGTCTAGGTTTGGCATGTCAGCATGTCCCCATTAGCCATTGATGTAATTATACCATCTGGCTGCAAAAACATAATTCTCTATTGCCATTCAAAACTGGCCATGTATTCTGACAATCAGTTTTGTTGTTTTTGCAAGCAACATATTAACAGTAAATATGACACTAAATTGTAATTTGATCATTTTTGAAGAGCTCATTGAAAGTGCAAAGTTCACATATTTTCCGCTGTCTTTGACATCACAGCTCAGAATAGTTGCTAGGGCTTTTGGGCTCTGAACTCTTGTGGTGCCATCAGCCAATCAGTGATGTCATGGCACCTGCAGCTCCAGAGTGATCAGTCACATGGCATTTATGATCAGTCACATGGCATTTACAGCTCTGGTATAGGGTCCTGCCAGCCAAGCAACTGTAATCAAGAGGAATGGAAATGCTAATGAATAGCTTTTCTCTGTTATAGGACTTCTTGTTTTACAGAGCATATAGATTCACTCTAGGTCTGTTAACATAGGACCAAAAAAGTCTGTAAACATAGGACCAATTTACTGTGTTAAAACGAAGGAATTTTCAGTATTTATTTTTCAGGGCTTTTTCCTATATTTTAAAATTATGCAATGCACTGTGTACTATATACACACACACACACACACACACACACACACACTGATGAGCCGACTTTGACAAGGACCAAATAGTTATGGCAAGGCAACTGGGTCAGAATATCTCTTTAATGGCAAGACTTGTGGATTGCTTCTGTCAGCAGTTGTGAGAATTTACCTTAGACTCATCGAAGCACGAGTGCAATGAAAGCTATCCCGTCTGGTCTGAGCCAACAGAAGGTCTACTGTGGCACAAGTCACAAATTTTTAATGATGGTTATGGGAGGAATGAGTCTCACAATGCATCTCATAGCCGCAGACCAAGCAGAGTGCTTATGATGACCCCTGACCATTGTCGAAAGTGAATAAGCACGCGAGCATCGGTACTGGACCTTGGAGCAGTGGAAGAAGGTTGCCTGGTCCTAAGAGTCCCATTTTCTTTTACATCACATAGACGGCCGTGTACTTGTGTGCCATTTACCTGCAGAATGATGGCACCACAATGCACTATGGGATGATGACATGGCAGGTGAGGGCAATGTTCTGTTGGGAAACAATGGGTCTAGCCATTCGTGTGGATGTAAATTTGATATGTGTTGCTGACCAGATGCACCACTTCTTGACAATGGTGTTCCCTGGTGGAAGTGGCCTCTTTCAGCAGGATAATGTACCCTGCACTGCACATACTGTATAGGAATGGTTTGAGTTCAAGGTGTTGCCCTGGAATCCAAATTGACTAGATCTGTGAGATGTGGTGGATCAAGTAGTTCGATCCACAGCAGCTCCACCTCGCAACCTACACGATTTTAAGGATCTGCTGCTAGCATCTTGGTGCCAGATATGTAACACAGGACACCTTCAGGGGTCTTGTACATGTATAGTCCATGCCTATATATAATTTATCAAAAAAAAAAAAAACTGTATTAAAATACTGTATTTTAAAGATCCAAATAAGCTTTACATATCTAAAAGGATTATTGGGAAGGGTTTAAACAATGTTTTTCATGCTTGTTCAGTGAACTATAAACAACTTGCATCTGTGGAACAGTCCTAAAATCACTTTACAGGCAGTAGACAATTAAGGTCACAGTTGCAATAACTTACGACACTAAAGAGACATTTCTACTGACTTAAAAGAAAGATGCTCAAGGTCCCTGCTTTGTTGTTGTTTTTTTATAAAAGCAATATCAGACTCACAGTCTGTTATATGGCTTTATATCAGAATGGCTGTGATTACTTGCTGTATATATAGGTAATATTTGACTATTTTATAGTTTTTAGGGAGCTATGGACTTATCTTTTTACCTGCCCACTGCCTGTTAGGCTTGTCATGGTCAGTAGTGAAGGATTTGAGACTGCATGTTCTTGTGGCGCCATCAGCCAGGCAGTGTTGTCATGTCATTTCCCCTTGACTCTTTAAAGGGATAGTTCACCCAAAAATGAGAATTTGATGTTTATCTCCTTACCCTCAGGGCATCCAAGATGTAGGTGACTTTGTTTCTTCAGTAGAACACAAATGATTATTTTTAACTCCAACTGTTGCAGTCTGTCAGTCATATAATGCATGGCAATGGTACCAAAATCTATGAGAGTAAGAAAAACATGCACAGACAAATCCAAATTAAACCCTGCGGCTCATGACGACACATTGATGTCCTAGGACACGAAACGATCAGTTTGTGTGAGAAACACCTCTCACATCAGTTTGTGTGAGAGGCACCATGTTTAAACTACGCCAGAGCGCTTACACACCTCACGCACTGGATGCTGTGCACAAGGCAGTTGGACATAGTGGTGTATTAGAGGTAAAAAATGATATAAATTCTGTTCGGTTTCTCGCACAAACTGATCGTTTCGTGTCTTAGGACATCAATGTGTCGTCACGAGCCGCAGGGTTTAATTTGGATTTGTCTGTGCGTGTTTTTCTTACTCTCATAGATTTTGTTACCATTGACATGCATTATACGACTGACAGACTGCAATGGTTGGAGTTCAAAATCATCATTTGTGTTCTACTGAAGAAACAAAGTCACCAACATCTTGGATGCCCTGGGGGTAAGCAGATAAACATTAAATTTTAATTTTTGGGTGAACTATCCCTTTAAGTGGTTAGTCTCATTAAATTTACTGCTCAGTAACTGACTCAAAAAGCATGCAAGGTGCCCTGCTTTGTCCCTGACAGGCTGATCAGGTCAGGTTAGGGTTGGGGCCTCATTAGCCTGTCAGGTTAAAACCGGGGCACCTTTCTGCAATGAAGAAGGAGTGTTTCTCAGAACTCTAATTGAAGCTTGTTTCCTTGCTCCTCCGTTTTCGGCCTCTGACCTGGAAATCGATTGAAGTCTGCCACCATGAAGGACATATCAATTCTCTGAACACACTGAGGAGACAATGAGAGAGGAAGCTTCTAAAAGAGCTAAGAGTATCACATCTGAATCTTCTAATCATGCTACATGTTGCCAGAAGCACTCTCCTCTAAAACATAAAATATACAATTCCCTGCAATTTCCAGCTGAAATGAACAATAATGGCAATAAAACATCAACAAATTTTATTCCTTTTCAAAAGATTCATTGTTTCATTATGATTATAGGGGCAGAATATTGATTAATAAAAACTTAATTTTTGCACAGTTCCTTGCAAAATATTATGTTATGATCTCAAAACACTTTTCCATAGGGCATGATATGTTGTACATTTTGACATTTTCATAACATAACCAGCCATATGTATGGCTTTTCTGACTTGCTCGGTAGCTCGCCTGGTACAGCATCGTGTCCGAGTCTCATAAAACACTGTTCTGTCATGACAACTCTGAGTGTTTGGCATGGTTATGACAATGTTGATATGTTTGGTCTTGGCAGAATAGATCTACTACGCTGCTGCTGCTGCTGCTGCAGAGCAAGTATGGGACTGCTAAAACATACACCACACACTGCTGTGAGCAAGTAAGACATGCTGCTGCAGTACAATATTGCGTACATGAATTACCCATAACAGATCTATACAGGTGGAGCTGGGGAAGGTGGAGGGTTTCTGAAAGCACACTGCACTGCTAAGGCAAATGCTACCCATGTATTTAAGTTTGAGCTTACAAGCTTATTGGTTACTGATACAGCAATCAGCTGTGTCCTATAGATAATGATGTGATTACGAGCAGGTTGAGTTAAAGGACCTAGCTATTAGCCTGCTCATGTAGAGTTTCATGAACTTTGTATGTAACAATAAAAGAGCTAAAAAACTTAGCTAAGTAAGCTAAAATGGATTTTAATCTCACATTAACACTATTGGTTAGGTTTAGGGTAGGATTTAGTGCAGGTGGTACATTATCAGGGGTGCGCCAGAAAACATGGAAGGAAGCGCTTTTGAGTACCACCATTTTTGAGGACCGGTTCACAGGGATAAGTTTACTTACTGGAGTAGGATTTTTCTTCATTTCTGGTAAGATAGCAATCATGATGATAAGTGTGTTCTTTAATTATTAGGTGGGTAACAGATCGCAGTTAATCCATGGTCCAACGGTTCAACACGCATGTGATTCGCGGATTAACTGCTAAATTTAACCATCATACACTGCATTCCAAATTATTATGCAAGTGACATATCAGTAAGATTTCAGTAGAATAAACATTTAAATTTTAGTTTTTCTAAGAAAATGTTTGTTTGTTTATTTATCCATGTCTTTTTAGATAACTGTTATCAATCTCAGACAAAATAATTTGCCAGGACTATGGAAACCCTACTCAGAGGTTGTTCCACATTATTAAGCAAGTCACAATTCTCATGAAATATGGGAAGAAAGATCTTTCTGAAGATGAAAAGCATGAAATGGTCCAATGTTGTGCAAAAGGCATGAAAACAACTAATATTGTGTGAAAACTGAATGGAGATTTATCAAAACTCAAATTATCATAAGATTTGTGAGTGATTTAGAGCACAGCAGAACTCGGTCAGAAAAAGGCTTATTAATGAAAGTTCCTGTCAAAAAAAATAATTGTATTAAAAGGGCAGCTATAAAAAAGCCAGTGTTGAGCAGCAAACAGGTATTTGAAGCTTCTGCTGTCTCTGGAGTGTCAAGAAGCTTTCCATGCAGCCTGGCAGTTGTGCGTAAAGATGCATTTTAGCCACCACTAACCAAACCTCACAAAGAGAAACATTTACAGTGGGTGTAGAAATACATTTTCAAACAGTTGTATTGCTGTGGTGTTTTTTTTGCAGCATGGGATAGTCCATAGGGCATTGTATTTCAGAAGGCACTATCCTCCTTTTTATACCATAACAGAAAATGGCCAATTATGAACTCCACATATCTTGCAATAGTCATTTTAATACCCTCAGAGACCCTAAAGGGACCTTCCATCTTACTTCCCAATATTCCAGCCCAAATCATCACCCGCCAGCTCCCTGCTGACGTCTTGTTGGAACGTGGTGGCCATTCACCAATACAGAAATCCATCCATCTAGACCATCCATTGTAGTACGGCATTCGTCAGTGAATAAAACTATTTAAAAATTAGTCTTCAAGTATTTCTAAACCCACTGTAAATGTTTCTCTTTGTGAGCTTTGGCTTGGAGTGGCTGAAATGCATCTTTACGCACAACTGCCAGTCTGCATGGAGAGCTTCTTGAGACTCCAGAGACACCAGAAGCTTCAAATACCTGTTTGCTGCTCAACGCTTTTTTATAGCTGCCTTTTTAATGCAATTAAGTTTTTTGACAGGAACTTTCATTAATAAGCCTTTATCTGACCGAGTTCTGCTGTGCTCTAAATCACTCACAAATCTTATGATAATTTGAAAATCTCCATTCAGTTTTCACACAATATTAGTTGTTTTCATGCCTTTTGCACAACATTGCACCATTTCATGCTTTTCATCTTCAGAAAGATCTTTCTTCCTCCCCATATTGCATGAGAACTGTGACTTGCTTAATAAGGTGGAACAGCCTCTGAGTAGGGTTTCCATAGACCTGACAAATTATTTTGTCTGAGATTGATACCAGTTATCTAAAAAGACATGGATAAATAAACAAACAAACATTTTCTTAGAAAAACTAAAATCTGAATGTTTATTCTACTGAAATCTTACTGATATGTCACTTGCATAATAATTTGGAATGCAGTGTAGAGTGAAAGTTTATCATTTGGACGTGTTTTGTCTCACCAATTAACACATTCAAATGATTTTAAAAGCGGAAGAAGTGGCGAAAATCGGGACTTGCGAGCTGTTATCTGTGCTCACAGCCTCACACCACACTCACACAGAGAGAGAAACAGTGCTCGGACACCAAATTAATTCCTCTTTTGCGTTTACTTGCTCTTGAATGGACACAATATATATCAATGTTATATGTCAAAATACCTGTCTCAGCAAGTATTCTCTCGGTTATGTCATAAGTGTTGACAAAGAGTATAGAACCCAAGAGGCGAAACTCTTATCCTTTTTGGGCAACACCCACTAGATGGCGCTCCGGTAGGCACCTACAGTAAATAACAATATAGATCAGACCTAATGGAATAATAATAGTATCACTCCACTAGGTCTGAATTGAAATATAAATATATATATTATATATATATATATATATATATATATAGGATCACGCTACAAACATAATGATCTTATGATACATGATGCACTGTGTCCGTTATCGCTAGCGGGACTAGCGGGACTAGCGGGCTGGCAGTGGTGACGGCAATAGCGCGTAAGTGTTTTGCTTAATATCTGTTCTGGGTCAGTTGCTTCGTTTATTCTTTGCTGCTAGGAAGGATTTATTTCGTATCTGTGTTTGTCCTATTTTCTACCTTGACTATAATTGTATTTTAATTGTACTTGTTTAGAATAACAGGCTCGTTTGCAGACTTTATTGGTGTTAGTGCCCACACTTAAGCTTTAGTTAGTTTCGGTTTGCAGCCATTCACGGGTTTAGGCTTTTGCAGTGCTAATTTGCAAGGCGGGCCTAGCTCGTTTCAATCACGTGTCAATAAGCAGTATATTAATTGTGTGCGCGCGCTGTCGCGGAAGCGTCAGCGGGAGTGTTCAGCCTCCTTGTGTGAAGACCGACTCGGGTAAAGACCTTCGACTCTACCTGCGCGACTCCACCGAGCAACAACACCGGTAGGCTCTTAAATTTATTCCTTCCTTTCACACTTTTCCTTCTTCCTCAGCATGTGCTTTCAACACATTCCCGTTGTCTCTCAGCAACGCTCCACTAACCCACGTAAAAGGCAGCGCAATGTCTCTAACCTGCGCCCTGTTTACTCCTCTTCTAACACTAACACTCCTCTCTCTGTCTCTGTGGGTCTATGGAATTGTCAGTCAGCAGTTAACAAAGCTGACTTCATTCCAGCCTTTGCTACTAATTCTTCTCTTAATATCTTGACTGAGACCTGGATTCGTCCAGAGAACTCAGCAACCCCTGCTGCTCTCTCTAACAACTTCACCTTCTCTCATACCCCTCGCCAGTCTGGGAGGGGTGGGGGCACAGGTCTTCTCATTTCTGACAATTGGAAATACTCGACTCATTCCTCACTTTGCAGCTACAATTCATTCGAGTTTCATGCTATTACAATCTCAATTCCTGTCAAAATTCATATTGTAGTAATTTATCGCCCCCCCAGGCCAACTGGGTACCTTTGTAGAGGAACTGGACATGCTGCTGTCCTCATTCCCAGAGGATGGTAGCCCACTTGTAGTTTTTGGTGATTTCAACATTCATCTAGAGAAGCCTTATGCTTCAGAATTCCTCTCTCTTGTAGCCTCATTCGATCTCAATCGGCTCATCACCACAAGTACACACAAATCTGGCAACCAACTTGACCTCATTTACACATGCAACTGCATCACTGACAACATTTTGGTAAAACCTCTGCACATCTCCGATCATTTCTTTGTTACTTTTAATCTACAACTGCCCATTTGTTCACCACCAACCCCTCTACAAGTTACCTTCAGACAAAACCTGTGCTCTCTTTCTTCTTCTCATCTTTCCTCTATCGTGTCATCCTCCCTTCCCTCACCCACACAATTCTCATCTCTGGATGTGAATACAGCAACAGACACTTTATGTTCCACCTTAACTTCATCTCTTGATAGTATCTGTCCTCTGTCATCCAGGCCTGCACGTGCTACTCCTTCTAATCCATGGTTATCCGATGTTCTTCGTGAACATCGGACCAAACTCAGGGCTGCAGAGAGGAAATGGCACAAATCAAAAGACCAATCTGACCTAAGTAGCTATCAATCTCTGCTCTCATCCTTTTCTGCTGAAATTCATGCTGCTAAATCTTCCTATTTCCACAACAAAATCAACAGCGCCTCAAACACACGCACACTTTTCAAAACATTCAACTCTCTCCTCTGTCCCCCTCCACCTCCACCCACCTCATCTCTAACTGCTGATAACTTTGCTAACTTTTTCACTGACAAAACATCTACCATCAGCAGTCAGTTCACCGCTCCACACACACAGGAACTCAGACCAACCACACACACAGCTACATACATCCTCTCTTCATTCTCCCCCCTCACTGAGACAGAAGTATCCAAACTTCTCCTCTCCAGTAATCCCACCGCCTGCCCTCTAGATCCCATCCCCTCACACCTTCTACAATCCATCGCTCCTACACTTTTACCAGCACTTACACACATCATCAACATATCTCTCCACACTGGCATTTTCCCTAACACATTCAAGCAGGCTTGGGTAACCCCACTGCTTAAAAAACCCACATTAAACACGTCTCTTGTAGACAGCTACAGATCCGTTTCTCTCCTACCATTCATAGCAAAAACACTTGAACGAGTTGTTTTCAACCAGGTGTCATCTTTCCTCTCACAGAGCAACCAATTGGATGTCAGTCAGTCTGGTTTCAAGAGTGGCCACTCGACTGAGACTGCACTGCTGTCGGTCACTGAATCCTTGCGGATTGCAAAGGCTGATTCCAAATCATCAGTTCTCATTCTGCTCGATCTATCTGCTGCCTTTGACACGGTGAATCATCAGATCCTTCTGTCCACCCTCTCATCACTGGGCATCACAGGTACTCCACTTCTCTGGTTTGAATCCTATCTCACAGGAAGGTCTTTCAGGGTTGCCTGGAGAGGGGAGGTATCCAAAGCTCATCAACTGACCACAGGGGTTCCTCAGGGTTCAGTTCTTGGACCCCTCCTCTTCTCCATTTACACTACATCACTTGGTCCCATCATTCAGGCACATGGTTTCTCCTACCATTGCTATGCTGATGACACACAACTCTTCCTTTCATTCCATCCAGACGATCCCACAGTAGCTGCTCGAATCTCAAGCTGTCTGGCGGACATCTCGGCATGGATGAAAGAACATCATCTACAGCTCAACCTGGCTAAGACTGAGCTTCTCGTCTTCCCTGCCAATCCGAATCTAAATCATGACTTCAGCATCCAGCTAGGTACATCCTCAATTACCCCAGCAAATTCGGCCAGAAATCTTGGAGTAATCCTTGATGACCAACTGACCTTCAAGGACCACATTGCTAAGACAGCTCCGTCATGCAGATTTGCACTTTACAATATCAGGAAAATCAGGCCCTTCCTAACAGAGCATGCAACTCAACTTCTGGTCCAGGCCCTGGTCATTTCTAGGCTTGATTACTGCAATGCTCTTCTGGCTGGACTGCCATCATGCACAATCAAGCCTCTACAAATGATCCAGAACGCTGCAGCACGTCTCATCTTTAACGAGCCCAAAAGAGCCCACATCACACCTCTCTTCATCTCTCTGCACTGGCTACCACTTGCTGCTCGCATCAAATTCAAGGCGTTGACGCTTGCTTACAGATCTACCACAGGCTCAGCACCCTCCTACTTCCACTCACTCTTACGAGTCTACACTCCTACCAGAAGCCTGCGCTCATTAAAGGAGCGAAGGCTTGTGGTACCATCACAGAGAGGCACGAAATCACTCTCCAGAACATTCTCGTTCACTGTTCCTTGCTGGTGGAACGATCTTCCTGCCTCCATCAGGAATGCAGAATCCTTGGCAATATTCAAAAGACAGCTGAAAACTCATCTCTTTCGTGAGCACTTAACCTCATCTTAAAAAAAAAAAAAAAAAAAACACAAATCTTATTCCTATCCTTTCACTTCCTCCAATCCTTCTCTATTGTAGTTTATGATACTCTGAGCACTGCCTAAACTTGTATTGTAAGCACTTCTTGTGTCTATTTGCCTCGTCATGACGACTCGCTTGTTGTATTCCTCACTTGTAAGTCGCTTTGGATAAAAGCGTCTGCCAAATGAATAAATGTAAATGTATCGCATAATTCCCACTTTTGAACACTTTTGCTTTAACATACAACACTGCAAAAACAAGCTGTTATTTTCTATTATAGATTTATTGTCCAACATTCCCAATTTTCTGATGCATGTCCTTGATTTAATTTCATATGTTGGTATTAATTCAGTGTTTATAATGCTAATACTTGAACTTAAAAGAATTTTAGACCAAACTGACTTGGTTTCTAGAGAGCAAAGGTTTTGTGGAAAAAGTGGAAGACTTAAGCACAAAGCCTGTAAAATAAACTGTTAAAAGGATTTGATGATCACTAGTGATAGTATTTTATTCTGTGTTGTCATCATTCAGGTTGGATTTTAGCTTTAATGTACTTTTTTTTTAACAAAGCAGCTGATATTGTCACAGAAACTAGTGGACTGCCGAGTCACTTTCACGCCAAAATGGCGGAAACGAAGATAGTGAGGAGAGCAGTCAGGAGGAAAGTGATGAGGACAGCTTTTAGGATAAGTGTTGCGTAAAGTGTGAGTACCAAGCGACATCTCCAGGTGCTCCCTTGAGAACCAGACCAAAAGTTATGTGCGCCCCTATACATTACTTTCAAGCGTGATAGCATTTAATATATGAACTGCCGTGATAGTATAACAACCAACGTAATAAATGTTGTTAGTTTCACATTAATTTTTAAAATAAAACTGGACATGCTTTTAGCACCACTCATCGGACATTCACTTTGAAAATGTTCCGAAATGTGCAAGAAGCAGTGTAATATGCAGAAATGTCACCACAGGCATGATTTTTCAATGAATTGTGAAACCAGAAAGAGTTTGATTAGGACTAAACAGTCATATAAGACACACACACAATGTATGCTAAACTCTCAGTGAATAATTAAGAGAAAGATGGGATAAAGTGTCAGTTTATCTCTTAATCAACACACACACACACATACACACACACACACACACACACACACACACAGAGTATTTTCAGGATACACACCCATCTAGTGTGACAGTGCTGAAAACATAAGGACAACACCTGATACCTGCCGACCAACTGGCGTGTACTTTTACACTCCCTCATCTCCCACCGCAGTCATCTGTTAACTAAGAAATCAGAAAAATACCCTGCTGTCTTTTTATTGCAAAATGTATTGTTGAAAAAAAAAATATGTTATGTAATATGTATACATTATGAAAAACAATGGGAGAACAAAACACCAGTTTGAAATAAAATCAAAGTGCTTTACCATTTTCACAGGATAGCAGTAGCGAGTTAGCAAAGCATATCAACCTGATAGCACCAAACACACATGCAAGAACATTTTGCATTACGAGGATCATCATTTAGACACAAGTATCAATGAGGTCATGGGAAAAACCGAGACTTCAGGACAGTGGAACTTAACACCACGTATGTGCCCTGTGACTTTCAGACCTGCTCGCTGAATTTCCATTGGTGTTACGGGTGGCAACATCTTTTCTTATCCGTTTACATCACAATCGAGAGAGAATCATCAGATGACAAGAATAAGCAAACAAAATTTTTAATGTTTATTTAGCATTAGTATTTTTGTTTGTCTTTTTATGTACATGATAACACAGACACACGTGAAGTCATTATGAAAAAAAAAAAAAAAAATGGAAAAAAAAGACAACTCCTGCAAGCAGCTTTTAACAACTAATTCTACAAGGACTTAATCAGGAAACAGACTACAAGTGACAAAGAAAGGCATTGATGTACTCAAAGTGAACTGGAACATTGGTTTTAAATTATCAGTATATAAAGTGAAAGCTGGGCACAAATAGGCTCCATTCAAATGTACATGCATACGTTTCACATATGAAATCACAATCTATAACCACTCACACATACACACACAGCCTTTAGTATTAGAGCCCTTCTGCAGCTTTCCTCTGTTGTTAACCATCTAATATTAATACTGAAAATCATACAAAACAAACAACTACAAAATAATTATAATGTTCAAAGTGTGCGAGAGTGCGTCACTGTTTTACCAGTCATAGCTCTGATGCATTTGCAGCCCGTGTATTTTCAAGTATGGACAGTCTAAAACAGTGCTTGGCTGAAGAAATGCTTTAAACCTCATGGTAAAAACAGTTTCCAATTTTTATAACTCCAGTAATTTTTCATTTCAGTTATTTTGATTTGGATTCTTAGAGTTCTTAGGGTGATTTGCCGGTGATGGTGTTTGGTGATCTGGGAAAAATATGGTTTATCTGAACAGTGGTAGAACATGACAGTGCAGTTCTAATGTATTATACAACACTTTTCAAGAACTGACAACCTTTATAATCTCCACATAATGCAAATAACTATGCCTACTGGCTTAAATATGTCCACAATTTCATAGTCATTCATAAAAGCTTCACTGTAACGTATGTACCACTTTGTATTTTGATAAATCAAGTGCGTTTCAAATGTTGCGGTGCATTTAAAACAATTATACATTTCTAAAACAAGACTATTACTGGCAACAGTTCAGTCTATCATTGAGTTGTAAAACCAGCATGTGATTTTATAACAAGTTGTCCAGTGGCATTAAAAAAAAAAAAAAAACTCTGAGGGTGAGAATGCACTTTAACGCACAAATAATTTGCAGAAGTTCTGTTTATTGCCACTTTAAAAACATTTTTTTAAAAGTTGCACAACTAAATGTTAGATTGAAATGTTACCAAAAAAATATTTTGCCTTTCACAGAACGTCCGTTGATGAAAAGAAGCAGTAGAGCACCATGGGATATGTTAATTACAGTACCAAAATCCTCCAGGTCACTCTAGGCCTATTGATCTGTGGGAACATACAAGCAAACAGTCTTTTGCTTCGATAACAACACTAGCCTGATACGCGTTCTAATAAAAATTTAGTTTGTTTGGGACATTTTGAGACACACAGGCACTCACACATAAAAACTACTGTATAACCCTTCCCCTGTTTAAGCATGATTTGCTTAATGAAAGAAACTATACAGTAAAGATGAACTGAGTGCATGACTTAAAAACCTAAACATCCATGAAGCAACAGAATAGTATGGTTAAATGGCTTAATTGAAATAAAATGCATCATTTTGCTCATTTGAACCCAACAAGAGGACTGTGTGAAGGGGTGTTACACATGATCTGCACCCTTCTGAAGAAACTAAAGTTGTGCTATCAATTCATTAAATGACACTAGATGAGAACAACAAAACAAAAGGGGAAAAGTGGTAAAGTAGTGATGTTCTAAGAATGTTAGTATACCAGTATACTGGCTCCAAATCCCAAATTATTGTAAATGGAAGCAAGATTTGAAGTTCAACTATCCTCAACAAAGACTCTATGCATTTTGCATAGCTAGCTAGCAATGTAGCAACTAGCAGCATTAGCTGAGGTTGTAAGTTAGCAAAGCATGCTAGACATAATTAAAGATTAAGGCAAGACTGGCAACATAAACATTAGCAAATATGCTAGCTTGCTAATGTCCAAGAATTAACATTGCTAAAGAAATGAAAATGAAGTAGGGACGGAGTGCGTGAGACATAAATATAGAACATAAATTAAATTCAATGCACAACAGTCAACAGTGCTCTGTGTGCAAAAAGTATGAAATTTCTATAAATAGATAGAGATCTTTGATGTATTTGGATGTAGTGAAACCTGATGCCCCATAATAGCTTCTTGTTAAAACCACAAATTTCTAAACTTCAGAACCATTGCTTTTTCCACAAGGATAAAATCAACATTCAGGACCATTGAACAACTGAACATTAACTCCATTCAATGGGAAAAAAACATCCTCAGGAGTTTTCCATTTATGTTTTCTGGTTTCCTTCCATTCTTCCTTACTTTGGCTTCCTACTTACAGTACATTGTTATAATGGTTGGTTTGTTTCTTTATTGACCCATGTATTTATTTCCTGGATAGGCCCTGCTCTGAGTGAAGAGTAGTTAATTCCTCTCTTTAGTAAAGCGTTAGTGTTGACTTCTCCTAGTGCTTTACTTTAGTTTCTTCTCTGTACTTCTAACATGGCCATTTTTTTTGTGCTTGCCATTTGGAATCCCATTATGACAGTGTCCGTTCACCTTCTCCACTGCAGATGAACCGCGCCCCATGCGTGATTTGATGCACTTGCTTATTCGGTATAGGCAGTAACCAAGGAGAAGCAGGCACGCTCCTATCACCACGGCGACGTCTAATAAGAAATACTGATAGGTGGGGATCTCGTAGACTGCAGAGCGGAGGTGATCGCCGCCACGGTGACGGAGTATATAGCTAATCCAGTAAACTGCCCGACTCACTGGATGACCAGGCTGATCTTTATGAATCTGAGACAGCAACTGTGCTCGCTCACGATACCTTAACAGAAAGAGATGGAGAGGTTTCAGAACAAGTACATCACCAACAGGATGTTGATCTTGGCCACAAGATGGCACTGTACCATAGTTTCTCTTCCTAAACATACATAATTCTTCAGGTTTGAAGTTCTATGAACACCATCAGCAAGCAACTTGAACAAATCTGATCTTCACCTTTTGTGAATCCAGTTCAAATCTATTAGTTAGTAATAAATCCTATAAAAAAAAGGTATTTCCATACAATGAAAGTAAATGGTGCAGTCGCCATCCTCTTTCATTTTATGGAAAAAACATCTTGGAAATTCTGCTAAATCTATTTCGCTATTTGCTAATTATCTATTTTTTGTGTTTCAAGCAAGAAAGAAAGTCATACAGATTTTGAACAATATAAGGGTGAGTAAATAATGACAAAGTTTTCATTTTGGGGTGAACTATCTCTTTAAAGGTGCAATATGTAATATTTTTGCAGTAAAATATCCAAAAACCACTAGGCCAGTGTTATATATTTTGTTCACTTGCGTACTTACAATATCCCAAATGTTTCCAACTATTTGTAAATCATGAGAAAATTGCAATTTTAACCAAGGCTCTGGGACGTGTGAGGAGTCGCCTGTCAACTGCGTCATACCCGCGTTACTTTCGGTTTATGGTTTTATTTTGTAGAAATCATGGAAACACCAAAGACGCTTTAATATTTACATGTTTTAATAGACAAGGGAACAACTGTTTTGATACATTTATAGACAGAAAACTAATTATTATTATATAGCTCAACACGTTTAGTCTTATTGTCTAAATCTAATTTTCTTGATTTTTTTGCGAGTAACGTTACCATGCTTTACCATGCCTCAGAGAAAAACACTATTTTGTGAAGTAGCTAACATAGCATAATCAGATGCATCTTTATTTTTAGTAAGAGTAATACAGCATTTTCTCCATCATACATTACGTTTTAAAATTAATTGCATGCCATTTATCAACACAAGCCATCCAGCATTTAATATGATACTCTAAAATCGATCTATCTTACTGCAGCGTGTCTCAAAGTGTCTCACAGCAGCCGCCGAGCAAATGCACAGAGTAACGTTATAACATCATTTTCAACACAGTCAAATGTATCTAATATGATAAACAGAGCTGCTTTACCTCATACTCATGACCAGAAAAGTGGAAGCAGCGCCGGCGACTGTGTAATAAAATAATAATAATAATAATAAAATAATAATAATAAAAGTTCCGCTGCTCACGGCGTTGCATTCATGTCTCGTTAACAATCGCTCCAGCGGCCTCGTTCAGCTCCCACAACACTCGGCCCTGCTCTGCTTCATGCTACAGTAATCTCTATCCCGGTTATATTCTATCGGCTGTGAGGTGAAGACCACATGTCCCAAGTTTCCACACTCATACTTGGCGTCATCTAGCTACGCCTTTGTTTTGAATAGGTGACCTCTAGCAGCAAAAATATATTTTGAATAGACCTCTAGCGGACAGAACATTCTACATATTGCACCTTTAATACAACTAAAAGCTCTAAAATTCAGTCTCTAGCACCTATTAGACTATGTTCCTCTTTGGCTCCATTGAATTTGTTAAAACACTCTGGATCTGCAAATATTGACACCATTGCGGGGTCTTCAACAGGTCTTGTTTATCGTTAAACTTGAGTAACCCCAATTCCACAGTCATTAAAGATTAACCTGGCTGTGTGTGGGTTTGGATTTGTATTACCTGTTTTTTGACCGACATTTTACAATGGCTGCAGATAGTGTGTGCGAGTGCTTAACAATGCACTTTATTCATTTTATACAGGCATTTTATACACACACGAATTACCTTTTGTCTGTAATGACATTAACCATGGCAGTATAAAGGTCATCCTCACTCATTCTTTTCCACTCAAGCATTATGCCCATGCCTTTGGCTTGAACTCGTGTCATGGTGTCATAGTGATCTCCAAACAGCGGAACACCCACCACGGGCACACCGTGATACATGGCCTCATAGATGCTGTTCAAGCCCCCGTGGCTCAAGAAGGCCCGTGTGCTTGTCTGTCCTGTGGGTGAACAAGAGATACTATGTGAGAGAAAAAAACTACAATTATATTGAAAAATGTGCAGTTTACAAGCAAATACTAAAAATCCCTCAATATTTACCATATTTTCTGCATTGTACTCATCATTTAACTGTGGTATTTTAAGTGGGATCATAGTAACAACAGGGTTACTGGATGGATGGATCCTCTTTACCATGGTAACAACATGGTTTTATACAAACTGTTATTTCCTATGAAAAATGCCATTACTAAAAGTAGATTTTACATTTTCAGAAGAAAATGCAAGTGGTCTTTGTCTTGGTGGCACAACCTAGGGTGTTCTGGGTGGTTATTGGCCCATAAAGATCTCAACTTATGATATCCTGTCTCCTTCATTTTAACTGATTTTCCCATTTTATCATCTGCCAGTCTGATTGCTTAGAAAAGTAAAGGCACACCTGTCATCGATAAGTGATTAGATGTATAAATTCACGTATAATGCATAAACAATGTGAGATGAGTTACACACCCAAAATCAATATTGAGGGTTTTGTATTCAGGAAACAGTAATAGTGATGTGTGCCTCACCAAATTCCCAAAACTATAAAGTAAAAGTCCCATAATTCTAATAAAAATAAAAGTTAACAAGCTTGATCTAATAGTAAGCAGTTTTTCATTCAGTTGATTCTGTCCGAACATGATCCAGTCCTGGCCTTTACACTCGTTCCTCCCTGTGCATGCTAACACTTCTTCCTCTGAATGAGTCACAATGAACAAAGAGTTTTATTGACCAATTCAGAGTCACTAGTTGTACATTAGCTCATCTAGTACTCGCATATCTCTTTAAAAATACATTTAAATGACACATAGGAAAATCAAAGGGACATTTGCATACTTTTTTTGTAAATTTGCCCGAGGTTTCTCACGGATAGGATGGGGTGTGTATCACTTTCTCACTGGTAATGACATGAAGCAGGACTGTTTCATTTTATGAATAAAGCTGCATACAGTGTGTGTAAGTGCATTTCAGGCTCTGATTTTAAAGGATGTTAAATTGTTGTTGTTTATATTGACAGTTTAGACCATGGGTCGCTGATCTTGAAGTTCAGCCCAGCTGAACCTCAAACAAGTAAGTGTTTGTGTTAAACTGCTGAGGGTCCTCAGAGAAGAAATGCCTTGGGTTCATCCTGTCTATCGACTTTGTGCATCAGACTTTTTTCTTGTTGTTATCTCTAGTCGAATGAGCAGACCAGACTAATGGAAGACCAAAGCACAGGATGTATCAACTAGGTCATTCAGAGAACAGGAAGTGTGGCGGACAGCAGAAAGACAGTGAGAGAAAGAGAGAAAAGACAGAATGATGGAGACAGAAAGGTCCTCTGTGACCTCAAGCCCATGGTGCACAATGAGACAGAAAATCATTCACACAAACAAACAAACACGCAGGCTTTGTGTCCTCTGATACAACAGAGACATTATCCAAAGAGATGCAGAAAAGAGCAGTGAGGAGGATGAGCTCTCTCTCTCTCCCTTACACACACACACTAATAAAAATAATTTTCTAAATAAGCTTTCCATTAAAAATCTCTAAACAGCCTTAAAACAAGGTATAATTTACGTGAGAAGCAAAACTGCATAAAAGTTTGGTAAGATTTTTGAAGATGGTTATGAAATCCTTTGATTTGGACTTCCTGATTTACAGAAAAAAACAGGGATATTTTGCAATATTATTACTGTTAATAAAAAAAAATGTAATTTAGTCCTGTGATGGCAAAGCTGAATTTTCAGCAGCCATTACTCCAGTCTTCAGTGTCACGTGATCCTTCAGAAATCATTCTAATGTGCATATTTGGTGGTCAAGAAACATTTCTTTACAAATATTTGAATATTAAATAATAATTATTAAGGATTCTTTAATGAACAGAAGCACAGCATTTATTTGAAATACAATACTTTGTGAAATGAAAAAGAAAATGTATCCTAGCTGAATTTATTTATAGTATTAATGTCTTTTAAAAAACAGTAGTGTATGGAGGACTGGAACAAAAATTCCTTTGTTTTTACAGTGCAGAGGGAACATGCAATGTAATTCAAATGTAATTTTATTAAGTGAGAGATAGGATGTATACTTACCCAACAGGTCGTTCTGTGGCATCCAGTCCACTAGTTTAGTATTGTTGCCAAGATTGGGGGGAGGAACTCCGGAGAACCTACAGAGAGATTAAATTCGGTAAGATACAGGTAGCTCATTTTTTAAAACATTAAAAACCTTTTAGGTCACTTAGGGCTAGTGAATGAGACAATCGTCAGCTGACAAGAATGAAGAATTTGTTAGTTATTCAAAGCATCATAGATACACTGTGAGATCAGGGGAGTGAGGTATACTGGAAAAAAGTACATTAGAGACATAGAGTATGAGAGAGACAGAGACCAAATATTTTGCATGCATAGATTAGTTTAATAACAAAGCTTACATTCAGAAGGCAAATAAAAAGTAAAAGATGAAAGATGATCAACCAGCACCAATCAACCCCACAGCTTCCTTCAGAGCTTATAAAGGCTACAAAGTGCAGTAATGCATGCCATATTTAAACATATTTAAACAAGAGCAATAACCATTATACTTTTGAGCATGTCACTGAATGCAACATGAAACTGTATTCAAAACCCATTTGACTATGTAAAGTGACAGATTTCCAAATAAAACAGAATATTCAAAGAGCAAAAACTATGTAGGATGGGACCTGGAAGTTGAAGTCAATTACTGTGGTAACAATTGGTATAGAAGTGTAGAAAGGCTGCTTTTCCTACAACAGTCGCCTAAAACAATGGCAAAAATATCTACAGTATAATACTATTGGTTAGCAGTTTTTGCTGACCACACGGCCTAGGTGACATCAGCGGAAAAGGAAATTAATTTCAGATTACGACGACAAACATTTATTCTTTAGAACAACATGCACTGATGAATTGTGCTCAAGAACATCAGGAACACACTACTGTTCAAAATTTGGGGTCAGTAAGGTTTTTTTTAAAAAGACATTAAATACCTTTTTTCAGCAAGGATGCATTTAATTGATGAAAAGTGACAGTAAAGACATTTATAATGTTACAAAAGATTTATATTTAAAACAAAGGATTTTTTCCTATTTTCTATTCATCAAAGAATCTTGAAAAAAAAGTATCATGGTTTCCACAAAAATATAAAGCAGCACAACTGTTTTCAACACTGATAATAATAAGAAATGTTTGTGATAAGAAATGTTATGCCGAAAGTCACATGAACAAAAAGAAAAACCAGTCTCATTGCATTCGCTTAACGGAGAAAGTGGCAGTACGAACTGATGACAATCTATGGACTTCTAAGGTAATCAGCTAACCTAGATAGTATTGTTGGCATTTTTTCGATTTAAATCTCTAAATGTTAGTGAGAAGAATTTTTAAAAAAAACTTTTACACATCAAACTGCATATGCGATGGACACTGTTTATGATCATCTTTGCTCGCTCCTTTGAAGGTATGTTGAATAAAACAATATATATTTTACAAAGCACATGCAAAAGACCTGAACTGGAAGCGATGCAGCCTGTTTTACAGAATATGGAAGTTTGTTGCATAAAGACTGGAGTAATGATGCAGAAAATTCAGCTTTGCTATCACATTAAAAAGTTACATGACAATATACAAAAAATTGTTATTTTAAATTGTGATATTTCACAATATTACTGTATTTTTGATTAAATAAATGCACCCTTGGTGAGCATAAAGAATTCTTTCAAAACCATTAAAAAAATCTTACAGACCCCAAATTAACTTTTGAAAGGTATGTGTTTTGAGAAATTAAATAGCCTGGTCAACTGTAATTTCACGTTGACTTTAAGAAATAAATACTGTAAGTCTTTGGATATCTGCTAAATGACTAATTAAACCAACAACAATAGTTCTTCAGTGAAGATTACATGAAGCCTTTGCTTTAAAGGTGCCCAAGAACGTTCTTTCACAAGATGTAATATAAGTCTAAGGTGTCTCCTGAATGTGTCTGTGAAGTTTCAGCTCAAAATACTCCATAGATTTTTTTAAATTAATTTTTTAACTGCCTATTTTGGGGCATCATTAACAATGCACTGATTTACAAAGTTCACACAGCTAATATAACCCTCAAATGGATCTTTACAAGATGTTCGTCATGCATGCTGCATGCATGCTTCGAATTATGTGAGTAAAGTATTTATTTGGATGTTAAAGTTTTATTCTGAGTGAATTTGAGGCTGTCCTCCGTGGCTAATGGCTAATGCTACACTGTTGGAGAGATTTATAAAGAATGAAGTTGTGTTTATGCATTATACAGACTGCAAGTGTTTAAAAAATGAAAATAGCGATGGCTCTTGTCTCCGTGAATACAGTAAGAAACGATGGTAACTTTAACCTCATTTAACAGTACATTAGCAACATGCTAATGAAACTTTTAGAAAGACAATTTACAAATATTAGTAAAAATATCATGCTATCATGGATTATGTCAGTTATTATTGCGCCATCTGCCATTTTTCGCTGTTGTTATTGCTTACCTAGTCTGATGATTCGGCTGTGTGCAGCTCCAGACGTTAATTGGCTGCCCTTGTCTAATGCCTTTTATAATGTTGGGAACATCATGGGCTGGCATTATGCAAATATTGGGGCGTACACCCCGACTGTTACGTAATAGTCGGTGTTATGTTGAGATTCGCCTGTTCTTCGGAGGTCGTTTAAACAAATGAGATTTATATAAGAAGAAGGAAACAATGGGGTTTGAGACTAACTGTATGTCTTTTCCATGTACTAAACTCTTGTTATTTAACTATGCCAAGGTAAATTCAATTTTTGAATCAAGAGCACCTTTAAAATCTGGCTTAAGACTTAGTAAAGGTCCGGGATATGTCTTCTCTGTCACTAGTAGGCAAACGCACATAGGGCCATTATGTGCCAAACCTAATGACAAACATTCTACAGTTACTAAGAAACCTGACAGCAGTCAGTGACTCTAATTACCATTACTAAAACGTATGCACATGTCAGAGAGAAAGAGTTCAGACCATATGTTCATGACGTAACAAAATGGTATATTTTTGTGGATTACTGGAGCGTGTTTGTCTATCTGTACATTGTATTTAGCTGATATGTGTGCGTTCCCTGGGCATTTCTACTCCCAACAGCATCCTCGTTAGTAAAGTCTTGCCATGGCACATTTGCATGAACACAAGAAAGCAACTGAGATTATATGGCATGACTACAGGAGTCATGACAATATGAATGCCTATGGCAACAAAAGGTGCTGCTATTTATAAACATGCAGCTGCAATTAGGAAAATATAAAGAGGAAAGAACTATTTTTTTATTTAATTTTTTTTAATGTGGGCATAAAGAAACAAAATTCCATCAATGAGATATTGAAAGTTTACTTGCCCTTGTGACATATTTTTCACTATATCTAATATGAGCATCACCTCTCAAATCCTAAACTGTTATATAAATGTTGCTATATATATATATATATATATATATATACATACATACAGGGATGGGCAGTATTTATGACACATGTATTTCAAATACAAAATAGTATTTTGTAATTTGTATTTGATAGGGTTAATATTTTGTATCACAAATGTTTTGTATTTTTGTATTTTTAAAATACTTTGTAAGAAGTCTACATGATGACATCATAAAAATGCGGCCTCTGATTCATGCTTACTCAATAGTTTGCCCAGACTTTTGGTGTTCATTTTAGTAGTCTAGGCTAAATAGTTTACCAATTTACATAATGTTCTTGAAAACTATTATACCGAGCAGCAGCCCCCTATATTTATGATTAACAATCAATTGATTAATTAGTTATAAACTAGTTGCTATGAATACAGGTCCCATCAGTTGTCTTCTTATGAATGACTTGTTTGTCATTGAGTCAGTGTTGCTGATGCAAAGTAGGCCCTTCGTTACCAAACACAAAATAACTAAATTAGGATACAATTATGAGTCATTCGCAAACTGTTAAAAATTAAACTGTTGGTTACTTTAAAACTAACCTTCATCTGGGAGATCACAGGGCCGCTGGAGCGATTGCTAATGAGAGACGAGCGCGACACGTCTCGAGAGCAGTGGAACTTTTATTATGCCACAGTCGCCGTTTCTGCTTTTTTTGGTTTAGCGCATGTGGGGTAATGCGGCGCTGTTTATCATATTAGATACATTTGTGTGTTGAAAGTTGTTATAATGCTACTCAGTGCATTCGCTTGGCAGCTGCTATGAGACAATTGTTGCACACTGCAGTAAGCTTGATCGATATGAGTCATGGTAAAACATGGTACTTGTGGTAAATCAAGAAAACGAGATTTAATCAAGAAGCTATATAACATGATTAGTTTTCAGTCGATGAATGAATCCAAACAGTTTCTCATATTTAATGCAAATATAATATAATGCGTCTTTGGTGTTTCCATGGTGTGTTTCCGGAAATCGAGGGTAACACGGGTATGATGTCATCGATAGGCGACGCACAGACACAGCCCGTGTCCTGGTTAAAATTGCATATTTCTCTGGATTTTAACATTCTTGGAAACATTTGGGATAATGTAAGTACACAAAATAAATAACGTTGTTCTAGTGGATTTGGATATTTTAATCCAAAAATCCTACTGTACATATTGTGCCTTTAACTGGTTGCATATGTCAGATTTATTGCATGACTCGGGCAGAGAAAAGCTGGTGCTATCAAACATTGTTTACTTAATCAACTGAGTCAGTGTAATATATATACAACATTTCTTTCATGGCAGGAAATTTGTGCTGGTTGCTCTTTTCCATGCCATTATTATTCATGGGGACTGAGGCTTTCAAGCTTCAAAAAGGTTACAAAATTATCATAATTACAGTATTAGTAATGTTATTCTATATTCATAGCAAAGTTACATTTTGGTCAATTCCTCACACAAAACTATCATATGGCTTCAGATGACTTGGAACATAGCACATAATATGAACTACTTTTAGATAGTCCGCCTTCATTGTAATTAAAAAAGGAACCAGTACAAATCTTTAAAAATTCCAAGTCATATAAGTTCATAACATGAGTAAATAATGATAGAAGTGTGATTTTTGGGTGAACTACTCCTATTATACACAATTCCTATATAATTTAAGGTGAGAGTATCAAAGGCAATTTGTATACCATTTTAGAGATCATTTGTCTCTGAGCACATTGTAATTAAAGTGTATTTCTGAAAGTCTTAAACACAACATACCACAGTACCAAATTATGATCAGAGTAATGATTACATAATCTTTTATAGATTGTCTTTTTAAAATTTTAATTTCCCTGGATTATGACCTGTGAACTACCATTACATCTCGAAGGATTAAGTGTCCCTCCACCTCCAAATAAGGAAGAAGATTTGTTAGGATTTATTGGGGTCTCCAATTTGGCGATAAAGTTGGCCTACATTTGTTGGCAACAAACACTGACATCATTTCTAATTATTGACAACTCTCTCAGTATAACAAGTGAGTCTGTACATGCTATATGACAATCTTTTAGTCCGAAATGTATTCATGAAGTTTTGCATTTAGAAACCATTAGAAAGTCCAACAAACCATCAGATCATTTTGAATGAGGGTTTAATGGTTTGGAAATGGAAAACAAAATAGATAGTTGTAGCCACAGGCTTATCAGTGGCCCACCACCATATCGGTTGCCAATGGATACTTTGTGATAGAAAAAACTTTAATGGAATGATACGCAGGTGATCTGATCTGTTGGTAAAATGGTTCACCGATCTCATGAATGAAAGAATGAATGGCAGTACCTCCAGATGACTCTCTGGGGTAGACGGCTCAAGGCTCCTGCAAGTTTCTGAGCAATGTCATCTGACAGATACTTGACTCCTGCACCAAACGACACCACCACGAAACCATGTTCATCTGTATCCTTCACCCAGGCCTCAAAGTCCTGTACACACAGATCGAATACAATACAGTTCAACAGTCCACCAAATTTGTGCTGACTATATTCGCAAGACACAGCAATTCAACATTATATGGAAATCAAAAGCCAGACCAAACATTTCAAAGGATTGCATATGTTTCATGGTAGATGTTCATGTGGTAGCATATAAATTAAATCAACAAAACTAATTTCCTGATTGGTAGAAATTCAGTATCAGTGTTCACCAGCACATTGAAACCTAGTTTGTCCAAGGCTTGAAGGCATTACTTACAACTGTCAATTATAAACAAGTGAAAACATTTTGTTCATATGGTTTTAAGGTGTGGACGTGTATCAAGCTACTTTACCTCTGTCATAGACATACTGCATGTTTAGGAATCCCTCAACCTGAAACATTCATTATCAAGATTTCTCAAAACCAGTTTTTCCTATTTTGTCAACCACAGAGAAATGGCATTTTCAAATAGCACCAATGGTTATGTCACTACTATGGAAAATAGAATAAACATGGTGTACAAATGTCAGTGTCTTTTTTTAAGCTAGACTTTAGACCAGGTGTGTCAAACACACTTTAGATTTATTAAACCTTGGCACATCCACAGAGAGCAATCTGGAGCATATAAAGTGCAGAATGACTTTATTCTGCCTTAATAACCAACACTGGGTAAAAACTTAGATTACATATACATGTAGTTAACATACACATTAACCAAAAAAAAAAAAGAAAAAAAAAAAACACAGAATATTGACCAAACAACACTGATAACACAAGATAACCGTCATATAAACCACCTAAAGCAGAACATTACCACAAAGTTAAGCCTAAAAGAAGACACTGTGTGGTTAATATTAAACGCCAAAGTGGAAAAATGACAAAAAAAGACAAGTTTTGTGACAGTGGTGTCACCCAAAGATATTTTGTTATTTAAAGACGTGTTCTGTCATCACATTCAACACATCTCCAACGTCACCTGATTAATTAAAAAAAAAAAAAAAAAAACTTCATATGATGAATGCTTAAGAGTTCTGATAATAATTTAATAATGGGAATATTTACTGAGACTGTTTATGAACAGATGTATTCAGTCTTTTAACTTTGTGAACCTAATGTTGATATCATGTCAGTAACCTAGTAACTTTCACACAATATGTGCCATAGGTTGCCATAAAAAGGACATGGAGTTACTATGTGTAAAGCACTGTTTACATGGAGCAAACATAACCAGAAGTTCATCCACTTAGAAAACCTATTCTCAAACACACACACACACACACACACAAAGATTATTTAAACAGATTTACAGCTCAAATTATAAAGTTAAATTATTATGAGTAACATGTAAGTGCTGTAAAAGTGTTGGTTCATATTTTGGGATTTAGCTTTTGATTTTTATATTAAACATTGCTTTAATATCAGATTTTTATCTGGCATTTTTTGAATGGGTAAGGCTTTGTGTTAGCATGTTAGCATCTATGAAAGCTTGACTGAGGCCTATTACAATATTAGCAATGCAATTTTCAAACTGAAAGTGCATTATGGTAAGCAAAAAGTGCATTGTTGTGTCTGTAGTGCAATTTTTAGCAGAAAAAAATATAGGACTAATGAAAGTGTTAGCCTTTTGTGTTAGCAGTTAGCATAGCATCAGAATGAGTGGGGTTTTGTGTAAGAACTGCTTTCTTGCTGTCTGAAGCAGTCCAGCTGCAGCTGAACAGCCTGCATTGGCCTGGCACTGACTGTCCGCTCCTCACACACTGGTCTCAGTGTCCTTCATACACACCCCACAATGGGCACATTTACACACACACACACACTCTGCACTGACAAACACACTATTTGCATTATGGCTCCACAGCATACAATGAGGCCATTTGGGCGCTTGGTATTCCAAAAGTGCAAGCTTAGGCTCAGAACCCCCCACTCCTATTCAATGGACAGCTCCGCGCAATCACCCGCATTGATAAGAATGGCCTTTGTGAGCATAACGCCCTTATGGCAAAATCAAAACTTCATATCATTCTGGGTGAAATCAGACTGAACACAGAGATAATAATGACTTAAATACACTGGATATTTTCTTAATGTAAATATCACTTGGTAAATATCACATAGCCACTTGCATATTGCACATTTTCACCACATCAGGCCTAATGAATATTAAAGTGGAAGGTGGACCTAGGTCACTTGTTAGTAGAGAGAGTGGGTTGTGGCATTTGTGAGGCTGAAGATCAAATGAAAATGAGGTTCCTGCGTCAGTTGATCCCCATTTCATGACGTAATTTTCTTGGCATTCATGAACACAAGAGTCAAAAGAACTGCATGTGTGCACAATGCATTTACTGAAAGAACAAGGAAACTTTGGAACAGTAATTGTAACTGTATCCTAACAGTCGATTGTTGAGCAGACAAACACATGTTGGTATTTAAATTGATCCAAATGTACTGTTTATAAGCTTGCCATTTAGAATGTGCACTAGTAGACAACAAAAAGAGTGATTAGGGATGCATCGGTATTAAAATTCTATTTTGAAATTAATGAACAATAAAACACTGTAAATGCTGAATTTAGGCATCACTTTATAATGTACAGTATGAAAAATAGATATTCATTATGGTATTTGCTAAAGAATACATTTTTTTAATGTTATTAAACTATTAAAGAAACACTCTCAGTAAAGTTTATCAGTCATCAGCTTATATTAAAGTTCAGGGCAGTACCCTTGGCCCCCTCATTTACATGTCCGCCCCCCATATTTCTGATTGTTTAAAATAAAAAATGAAAGGTTCGTTGAATTTTTTTTACTGAGGATGCCATGTGAACACTATGGTGTTTCATTTGAAGAAGCAGGAACAACGCATTTTCTTTCTACTTCTGCGTAGGAAAGTAGAAGATGGTCACTGTTCTGTCTTTTCCCTCATAGAAGTTTTGGACACCGGATGTCTTCCCAAACGTGAGTCTCAAGACTGTAAAAGATAATGATCACACTGCCTGACATCTTGATGTGTTGAAAGAATTTTCTCAAGAGTCAAATCAACTTTGAGATCATCCACAACAACTTTGTGTTTAAATAATCTTTCCCTGTTGTCTTTCGAACAGGAATTGTTGGATCATTTTTAGTAATCGCTCTCAAAGTCTCTGCCTTGTCATGTAAATGGTATAGCCGCTGAGCTAGAGTAGTTTAGGTGTTTTATTAATTAAGTTATTTATTATTAATATTTGTATGTTATTGTTTTCAGTGACCCATGTAACTCTAATCAATAAGTTAATCTAATAAATAAGCTCATGACACAAACATTTTTGAGACCAGTGAAATCACAATTTATGCTTCCAATTTCGTTACCACAGCAAAAACTACTAGCTTATTATAAAGTTCAAACATTATTAAAGACAAGTGAGCAGTCAGTAATACAATAAGAACAAATTAACAAATTGCAAGAAATAGCACAAATAAAAACAATAAGCTAGAAAAAAGACACAAATGAATTAAACAGTGCTTTAAAGGGTTAGTTCACTCAAAAAATTACATTTCTGTCATTAATTACTGACCTTCATGTCAATCCACATCCGTAAGACCTTTGTTCATCTTCGGAAGACAGATTTAGATATTTTTGATGAAATCCGAGTGTTTTTTTATCCCCTGTAGAAAGCACCATTACCACATTCAAGGTCCAGAGAAGTAGTAAAGACATCGTTAAAATAGTTAATGTCACTACAGTGGTACAACCTTAATGTTATAAAGCAACGAGAATACTTTTTGTGCGCAAAAAACAAAACAAAAATAACACGTTTTTTCTGGACCTTGAATGTGGCAAATGTTGCTTTCTATGAGGAATTTAAAAAAAAACCTCTCGAATTTCATCAAAATATCTTAATTTGTGTTCCGAAGATGAATAAGGGTCTTAAGGGTGTGGAAAGACATGAGGGTGAGTAATTAATGACAGAAATTTCATTTTTGGGTGAACTAACCCTTTAAGGTTTCTCAGGAAATTCTAAAAGTAGTTCAGGAACAGAAATTAAAATAACACTTCATAGTCTGCACTGTATAAATTAAATATTGTCTACTCCTTATTAAAATTACAAAAGTTATTCAGTCAAGAGTAGTGAGTGATTCTTTGTCTTTTGCTGTTTGATTAACATAGACAGCAGCAGGAATATTACGCTGCTGTCACTTTAAGACTTAATGCACGGATCCAATATATTTTAGTGGCCCCCTCATTTTAGGATAGGACCCCACAAAAATAAAATAATGGTAATATAAGGTACATCTATGGACCTTTACAGGTAAATAAGATGCATATATGATCCTTTAATGGTACTGCCCCAGTGATAAGCTGTTGTAGCCTTAAAGGTACAATTTTTGCACATTTTCTCTGACAGTGAATGCTATGGTGGCTTAGCAGTGCATAACACAATGAAATAAAAAAAAGCAAACGTAAGTTAACACAGCAAAGTTAAGCCACAACACAGCAGAATCAAGCCATGACACAATGGAATCAAGCCACAACAAAACGTTCCTTTCTTAGCCATCATAGTGTTAAATGTTAAAGCTAACATTCATGCTAGCAATTCAAGTGTCCATAAAAAAGTACAGGTACAGTAAAAAAGGTTCAAAATTTGGATTTCATTTGATCATTCCCTACAGTATAAAGCCAGAATGTTAGCATTAACACATCCTCTATGGTAGCCAAGAAACATCAGTATGAAATGCGTTGACTGCACAATAGGCGGCTGTGTGTGAATTGGCCCATATGGGAAGTTCAGTATTGTGGCTTGGCTCATTCAACTCTAACAGTGCCATAGATATGGATGACTTAATTTAGCCTTGTAGTAGTAAACTAGCATTTCCATTGTGTTTTGACTTGGTTCCACTGAATGTTAACTTTGCTTTTTAAATTTTGTTATGATGTGTGCACTACTGGGCCACCCTATTATGGTACCGATAGCTTGTGCATCCCTAAAAGTGAGTAGTAGGAGTAAACATAGCAATGTTTAGAGAATGTTTTAAATATAATAGCAGTGGTTTCTTACCTGAGGCAAGGGGCTGGGGGGTTTGGTGAGGATGCCCCCTACATACACAACATGTGGCAAAGTGGGTCGTGGGAACTCCAGTGCCAGGTCAGTACACAGCATCCAGAGCCGACTGTTCTGAACCAGATCATGCATGGACACCGATGGCTGGATGTTGTACTTCCTCATGATGCGATCATACTTGGGTAGAACCAGGAACTGGACACCAAACCTGGAAACCAGGTACACTGCTGTGTTAGCTACCCGTTGCAACAATGACATACGGTCCGTTAGTAGAGAGTTAAATTCTGGGACGTAAGACAGAGGTGCTGGTGCCCCAACTTCAGCAGGGTACCACAATCCTGTGCTGAATACTGCGTACTGGACACCCAGGATGTGAGCTATGACAAATCCACACATCTCATTGGGATCAACAAGCAGGAGGTCAAAATGTTCATGTTTTAGCTGCTCCATGACAGAAGCACTCCCAACAACGGCATCACAGTTTTGAGAATAGTGGTCCAGGATGTCAAAAAGCTCCAGTGCTGTGAGACGCCCTGAAAAGATGTTGCGAACTTTTGATTGGAGGAAGTCATCGGCTGAGGTGCTGTTAAAGATTCCAGGGTAGCGCTGGAGACGATAATGGTTGGAAGGTGGGATCTCCCGACCTTCGGAGACCAGGAAAACTGTTTCGTGGCCCTCTGCGTGGAGAGCAGAAGCCAGGGTCTTAAAGATATACAGGTGGCTCTCAAACATAATTGGAGGAACTACCACTATCTTAGCTGCCCAGGAGAAATTTGTCGCTAAACACCACATTAATGTGGCAAGCAGGAGAAAGGACTTCATGACTGCAGAAAGAAAGAAAGAAAACATTATTAGTGACTCTTGTCTATTATTAACCCTACTGAGCAACTACATAAATCAGAACATCTTAGCATCCATGAAAGCATAACTGAGGCCTGTTACAATGTTAGCAATGCTAAGCAATTCTATGTCCAAACTGAAAGTGCATTATAGTCTTCTGTTAGCATTGTAGTGGAATTGTTATCACAAAACAATAAATGGAATTAATGGTACAGTATTTAGTGCTAGCCTTTTGTATTAGCTGCTAGCATACTCTCAAAAATGATTTTTTTTTATTCTGTTCACTTTATTTAAACAATTCATTTTGATTTAACACCCTTGTTTCTCATTCAAACATCATTGCATCGTGTTAAACTGACCTGAAATGGTTAATTTTTGGGTAAACTCAATGTTTCCATTTTGAAAGAACAGGTACTGTAGGTCAAAAATGAATTTTGCTGCTTGTTCAATTTACTTAAAACAAGTTAACTCAACACAATTCTTTCATCAAGTTTAACATGAATGACTACATGAATGATTTTAGTTGTTTCAATAGCATCATTGAAAATAGGAACAGGATTTCTGCTTCCCATCATGCTTTGCACGGTACTGGATAGGGAGAATATATGATGAAATAAAGTGATATTTTATGCATTTTTAATCAAGATGATAAACTGGAGAGACTTATTAATGTTCTATTATGCTATTTCTGTTTTTAGGGGGTTACCATTGTGGTGAAGTGTAGACCATGTGTTGGGACGTGCTAACAAGAACATAAATTGTTTTAATAAAGTAATTTAATAAAGCCACTGCTATGACAATGTAAAATCATTGACAGTGGTTCCATGTGATTGAAACATGTTTTTTTTTACTCTAATACTTCAGGTAGGATGAACTTGATTGAAACAAGTTATTTGGACATGTATATTTACGTTTAAGTTTACTCAATTCAATTAAGTTCATCATGCATTATTATTATTATTATTACAAGTATTTGAGTAGAGATAACATGTTTCAATTGTGTGGGACTACGATCCATAATTGAATTGAGTTAAGTATCTTTTTTTTTTAGCCTCAGAATGACCTGGAGATTGTTTACATAATTAACTATTAAAAATAACAACATCTGACTCATTAAGTACTAAAAAAAACTGTAATTGTTAATGATTGTTGCTAATTTTACTGTGTTTCAAAATTTTATGAGCTCTGACCATTCACCTGAATTACAGCTCAATAACAAAGCCTTCGCATAGTCATAAAAGTGCACATTTTCTAAATCATCAAATGGATAGCATTTAGAACCAGAGACTGATTCAACCCGCATGACCAGCACACACACTGTGTACTCTGTGTGTCATAGCAAATGTGTGTCATGACTGAGGTTGTATGTATAGGCCTATAACACTGTAGATTATTTTCTCTATTATAATGACCAAGGTTCATTGTGTAATCTGTAAGCATACATATAAGCAGTGATGGTAATAACGGCGTTATAAATAAACGGCGTTACTAACGCCGCTACTTTTTTCATTAACGAGTAATCAAACGAATTACTTTTTCTCCCGTTACAACGCCGTTACCGTTACTGACAAAAAAAATGCCGCGTTACTATAATTGAGCTCACTGAAGCCTTTTTCATCCGAGTAAGCTCTCTCTCAGCCATAGGACCTGCAAAAAATTTTTCTCTGGTGTGTGCTGCGGTAAGTCATACACAAATATAATTTTAAACTGATAATAATGTATGATGCGCTGTGTGTGTGTCTGTCAGAGCATGCGCGCGAAGCGCGAGCTCAAACCAGAATACCTTTTTTGATGCTTGATCGAAAATATGTGAAATGAGTTTTTTTTCTAGTCGACTAGTAGTTGTTCATTTAAGCTATTAGTTGACTAATCACATTTATATTAATTTAATTTCTTAAATACTGGAGAGAATAAACCATAATAAGGAGCGTTTACATAATATAGGCTATATGCACTCAAGGGCACGCATAATTGCCATAAAGAACCGGCAAAAGTAATGATTATGAGTGTGACAAAAACAGTAAGGAGACATTTGAATTGTTTATTAATAAAGTAATGTTTTCTGAATCAGTGTCGGTTGCAAAGATGAAGTTGACATTGCTGATTCTCATTGCTGATCATCTGCTCATATGGATGCGCCTAGAGAGATAATGCACATTTCATTCGGATTAGGCTACATAATCAGAGTAGCCTCTTTCTTTTCGTTTTTAATAACTTCATTTTCGTTAAAGTAGATATTTCAAGCATTCTATAGATATATTTCTCATGTCTGCGAGGCAAGCAGCCTCTGAGTTTCGGTTCATTTAGCCTATAAGACGAGCTCCAGTTCACGCGCCAGTGATCGCGCCCGCGCAAACATGTCATGATTTTATTGTCTGCTATATTTGCTTGTTATATATTAAATCAAAGCAATTGGTAGATGAAACATTGATTAAAATTAAGATACAATTTTTACAAAACGAAATTCACTTTAAAGAAAGGCTTTCTACAAAACAAAACTTAATGAAGTGTTTAAAATCTTATCTGACCCACTCCATGTCTCCCGATATATTTGCGCTTCTTATGATGCATCTTACTCATGCTGTTCACTTTTCATAATCGAACAAATGGATTTAAAACATAACATAGGACTATTTAAACATAAATATGAAACTACGTTTTCTTTAATGGCTACCAACACAGTACAGAGAAATTTCATGTCGTGAGCAAGAGCGGATCATGAGTCAGGAGTCGCATCAAGAATAATGTATTCTTAGACTTATATGTAATATTGGGGGCATTCAATTTATTTGGCATATTTTTATTTTTATTTTATTTTTTTTAAAGTAACGCAATAGTTACTTTCCCTGGTAATTAGTTACTTTTATAATGATGTAACTCAGTTACTAACTCCGTTACTATTTGTGAGAAGTAACTAGTAACTATAACTAATTACTTTTTTAAAGTAACGTGCCCAACACTGCATATAAGTCACTTTACCTTTACATACATATTTCACACAAAATAGCCTCCTTGTGCTCCCAACTATACTGAAAAATGTATGGGTTTACTGCAAGTCCTATTTGTTTTTCCAAATTTGATCTTTAGAACTGTTAAATCTTTAGAATTGTTAAATCACACTCTTTTCAACAAAATGAACACAAGGAAGAATTATATTTCATAATTTTTATTTACATGCAGAACAATATACAATAATGAACAACAATATTTACATATATATACACACTAACGTTCAAAAGTTTTTGAATCGATTGACTAAAAGAGACAGTTTTAACTGAATCACGGAACATTGTTTTTGCTATTAAAGTTTAAATCAGAGACATGAAACATCTCTGTTTTAAAGGAATAGTTCACCAAAAAATTAAAACTATCCCATAATTTACTAACCCTCAGGCCATCCGAGGTGTATATGACTTTGTTCTTTCAGCCAAACACAGTCGAAGTTATATTAAATAATATCCTGGCTCTAATTATTAAATGATATCCAGCTTTGTAATGGCATTAAATAGTGCACCGAGTTTTTCAATCTCCAAAAAGCGCATCCATTCATCATAAAAGTAATCTAACTCTAGTGGGTTAATAAATGCCTTCTGAAGCGAAGCGATGGGTTATTTTAAGAAAAATATCTTCCAGCAATGGCTGTACACACACGTTCACAAGAGAGATGTATGACGTTGCTCCTCTTCTATCAAAATCCTTCAACATTTTTCTTTAAAACTTCTCATTTTAGAATTCTAATTCGTGACCGCCATTTTGTTTTGCTCTATCCTCTGCGCTTCCGCATTCATCACTTCTCACCTAAGCTTGCGCTACTCCTACAATCTACGTCGGGTCAGAGGTCACCCTTCTGCTGGAACTCGACAATCTCATGAACATGAAAAAAGATAGTCCTGGGAAGATTTGAGGGTGAGTAAATTATGGGATAACGTGAACTATCCCTTTAAAAATGTCATACCTCTAAGTCTATTCTAATTACTGTACATGTTTCTCAAGAATAATTAATGGCCAAATAAAATGATTCACAATTTTCCTAAATGTTATATGACCAAAAAATTACTGTAAAGTATATTTATATATATATATATATATATATATGCATATATATATATATATATATATATATATATATATATACACACACACACACACACACACACACACACACACACACACACACTACCATTCAAAAGTTTGGGATCGGTAAGATTTTTAATGTTTTTAAAATAAGTTTCATCTGCTCACCAAGGCTGCATTTAATTAAAATGACAGTAAAAACAGTAATATTGTGAAACAATTTACAATTTAAAATAACTGTTTTCTATTTGAATATATTTTACAAAGTAATTTATTCCTGTGATGGCAAAGCTGAATTGTCAGCATCATTACTCCAGTCTTCAGTGTCACATGATCCTTCAGAAATCATTCTAATATGCTGATTTGCTGCTCAAGAAACACTTCTTATTATTATAAATGTTGAAAACCGTTGTGTACTTTTTTTCAGGTTTCCTTGATGAATATAAAGTTCAAAAGAACAGCATTTATCTGAAACACAAAGCTTTTGTAAAATTATACACTACTGTTCAAAAGTTTGGGGTCAGTAAGAATTTTTATTTTTATTTTATTTTTTTAAAAAGAAATTAATACTTTTATTCAGCAAAGATACATTAAATTGATCAAAAGTGACAGTAAAGACATGTATAATGTTACAAAAGATTATATTTCAAATAAACTCTACACAAATATTTTGTACAATTGTACACAGTACATTTTTCTTGAGCTGCAAATCAGCATATTAGAATGATTTCTGAAGGATCATGTGACACTGAAGACTGGAGTAATGATGCTGAAAATTCAGGTTTACCAACACAAGAATAAATTACATTTTAAAAAATTTTCAAATAGAAAACAGTTATTTTAAATTGTAATAATATTTCACAATATTACTATTTTTACTGTATTTTTAATTAAATAAATGAAGCCTTGGTGAGCAGACAAAACTTTTTTAAAAAAACATTAAAAATCTTACCGATCCCAAACTTTTGAACGGTAGTGTATATAATTTTTGGACACATCAAAAATTCTGTTTTTGTTGCCTGTCAGAACAAAGTCATTTGAGCCTTAGAAATACAATAAATCAATAAAAATGACCAATTTAGCACTGGTTCTCAGGAAATGTCTGCATGCCTTAACAGCCCCAGACTTTAATAATAGGTTTAAACAATCCCTAAGACGGTTCTCATCTGTCATCGTTAGCCTCTCTTTAGTCTCACACCTTAATTAAAGAACAGATCCTACAGCAGGTCATGAGCCTGGGGATCCAATAAACAGGTGCATGTGATTGTGTGAGGGAAGAAAGGTAAAGATACACACAAAGGTAAATCAAGAGGCGAGAACCAAAAGGTAATGAGAAAGAGGGCTTTTTATTCTGTTAATGAAGTCTCCACACTGTCTCTGTGGACAGGACCCTCTGTGATCTGGGTTTATAAACTGCATCCTTTCAAACTATTGTACCTTTATTTTGGGTGTTCCTTCAAATGATGTTCGCCAAAAGTCTCTATCCTCAGATAGTTAAATCAACAGTGTGCTGCACGAAAAAATCTTCTCTAAAAACAAAAGCAACGTCCCTGTCAGTAACAGTGTAAGCTATGAATATTGCTGCTGTGTTTAAGATTTACAAACCGCTCTGTTCCCAAATTATACAGAATGATTGTCCTTAAAAGGATAATTCTGTCATCATTTACTCTCCCTCCAAACCAAAGTTGTTCCAAACCTGTATAAATTTCTTTGTTCTGCTGAACACAAAGGAAGATATAATGACTATGGTAGTCAATGGAGGGCGAGATCTGGTTGGTTACAAACATTCTTCCAAATATCTTCCTTTGTGTTCAGCAGAACAAAGAAATTTATACAGGTTTGGAACAACTTGAGGGGGAGTAAATGATGACAGAATTTTGTGTGGTGAAATATACCTTTAGATAATAAGACAAGTAAAGTATGGTGAAATAAATCTATGAAACTCCTACCTGTAAGCAAGAAACAGGTGTTTAGTGGTTTTCAGACACAGTAAAGCTTCAGTGCGACGGAGACTTCAGAGGGTATGTTTCCCCGGCCATATAAGCCAGCTGTTCGGGTATATTTCCCATTTCTCTAGCTTTAAATGACAGCTGTTGTTACTACCGTGACCCTTCCACCATTTGGCTCTCTCAGTTTCAGGTGGGCTATCACTATTACAACTTTTTTATACCAGACTGTTGATGGTTGCCATGGCAACCCTGCCAGAGTCAAGCTGTACCCTAGCAACGTCATAGCTTGTATTACTAATGGATGGTTCAGGTTTCCTGCCCATAAGAAAGGAGAATCATTTGCTATTAAACACATGGAAAACGTTGAGATGAACGATAAATCTGATAATGTGATCACATTGTCTAGGCTGCCAAATTAAAAAAAAAAACTCGATAAAAGTGTATTTTCTTGATTACACTACCGATTATTAAACTGGATTCAAAATCAACCAGTATTCCCTTTGATGACAAATACGATACTGCTTTATGACATAATAATAACTGCATGATCATTAGACTACAACAATAAAAACATTATATGCGCTAATATGTATTGGTTAATATTGTTGTTATTACATTATAATTTTTGTGACCTAAATGGTCAAAAAAATTAAGAAAATAAAAAAGTAATTAAATTAAATATTGGTTATCGATCTATCTCAAAATTGCCTTTCAAAGTCCTTAATAACAAGTGAAAAACACCCAGGTTTTGAAGTCACTGCCAAAATTTGGACTAATATGAATTTGTTTGTCATGTACAGCACTACTTTTATGAAAACATTATTTAACTGAAGAGGGTATTTGTGATTTAGAACAAACCGTTTCCAACTCCGTCTTTATTCATTACACAGAAACAGTAAAATTTCTGAGAGAAACACTGCATTTTACATTTAAATAGTGTATGTGTCATATTTATGCATTTAAACATGAACTTTCTAGGAGTAGGGGAAAGGTTATTTACACAAGCAGGCATGGCTTGATGATATCATCATGCCATTTTATATGCCTTCAAGACCTGAAGTCACATTAACACACGTGCGTTACAGTCAGGTGACACATTATGACAACTATGCTACCTGATAAGGGGTAATGAATACCCAGACAATCAATCAAAGAACAAATCCATGCATGGGGTGATCAGTGTGAATACGTCTTTGGAGTTATCTGGGTTTCTTTAACCATAAATGGGGGTTTTCCCCGCTCATGAAAAAAAAGCTTATTTTATTTATCAAACAAGGCTTAAAAAAAAAAATCATATTTTATGTGCTTTTTATTTTGTTTTATTTTTGATACAATACAACTGGACAAAAGGTACAGGACTCACAAAATAAACAGTGGTGAATAACCGTGACAAGGCCTTTTTTTCTGGTAAATTAGGCAACAAATGAACTTGATCGAAATCTCTAATGTTCCACTAGGGTGACACAACTGACACACCACACACCAGTAACAACCTCATTCCAGGACCTCACGTGGTAAAAAAGACCATGCAAATTAACAATTCACTTCAGAGCTTAATGCTGACAACAAAACCCCACTAAAGACCCCACTAAAGACACTACATACCTGGAAAGAATGACGTTAGTGAGAATAAGTGATTGGCTAATGGATGCTTTGCGTGTGGTCAACGAGTTCGAATGGACTTTCAATATGCAAAGAAATTCAAAACCCGCCACATCCTTTTCAAGGAAAAGATGTCCTCTATTCATACAAGAGGACAAAACAGCTGATTTTATCTTACAGTAAATCCAAGTATCACGGAAATCAGATAAAATTGGTGTATATTCAAATAATATCTCACACAGAGACTCAGAAATCTCTGCCCAAAACAAAAAAACTTCTGCGATCACGCCATTTCTGATCAATCCTAGTGGTTGTCACTAGAATTGCACAATGCACACAAAGGTATCAGGACAGCAGACTGTAAGGTAAAGTCCAAACAACAGACGCTCATAGCAACAGACCTAAACTGGCCTAACAGGATCTTCCCTCCCCCCACTGCACACATTTACTATGCCCTTTAAATGATACTCCTTTGACAAGATGGAAAAATGAATGAGAATGAATGTTGTATAAGTGCTGGGAGTTTTTCATACTATTATTATGCATTACATTACATGGGGCACTCCCCCAGCACTGAAGTGGGGACAATGTAAATCACATATTATGTTTAGAGAGAAACTGTAAACTGTGCAAGGCAGAATATTAGCACAATTATAATTGCATTCACCAAGTTGGTCATGCTCTCTTTTTTGGTCTGTAACTATTAAATTATTTAAAATAAATACATGATTTGAATACACATGTTTTATAATGAATTGATTTCTCGGGGGGGGTGAGATAGGAAAGTGATTTAGTATTTTTTTATTGGTTACACGATTTGACATCTTTAGGACCAATTATTTTGTGTGTGTATCTCACCTTGGACATCCTTCTTTGTCATTGACCCCGATAGGCTAACTTTATTTTGTTTCTTTAGGCTATATAAACTAGTCTTTTTGTGAATGTCATTAGGCATCTCACAGGTTATAAGACATGTCATTTAGAAACCATAAATAACCTTTATCCAGAAACATTATTTTATTAGTAGTAGGCTAGTAGTAATAGTAGCATTTTACAACAAAACAGTAATAAAAACACATTGAAGACTAGAATATTTATTTCATCTTAAACTATCTCTTTATTGTAGTTTTTTTTTTTTTTTTGGATCTATGTTAAGCAGGAGTTGAATGTCAGTCTTACTGCAAGATGCCCCCTGCCAAACTATCGCTCGCCAGTTAAATATTGATGAAGTGGGCCGGTAAAAGTGAGCAGGTAAATCTTTAGATCACGTCCCAAATGCTCATTTGTTTCTCAATCTTCAGGAAACGATTTTAAAGACATCATGTGACTTGTAATCGATCATATCATGATACAGTATCATGGAGGAAAAAAAAAACTAATTTCGATTCAACACCGAGACTTCAAAACACGTCACATGCAGAGGCAGCGCGAGCACTTTTAAATGTAGTCTAACTCCACAAAACAACACAAAACACAAAGGACATACCTAAATGTAAGCTTCCTGTAAATAGTGAAGGCTAATTTACCCGCACTGAATGCAGCGCGATAACACCTGTTTCTAAACGGAAACGCCGCCCTTCGCCGCTTACCTGTACAGGTGAACCCGGTAAATTCGGTGTCCTAAATGTATGTGAAATTCACGTCCCCTCGATCTCCTTAGCCTCTGACGCTTTTACATAAATCCACAAACGGTGTTGGCCGGTTAAAACTGCCCGTTTGCCACAACAGGCGAGGTGGTTTTCCCAATGGCTATGAGATGAGGCGTTGTGTATCAAGGCTCCAGGGAGGGCGGGATATACGAAACCTCAATTCACAGTGACTGGAGGGAGTGGTCGAGTCATGGCACTGTAAACGCAAGAACAATATGAGACTTCGGCCTTCCAGGTCCCATGGGAAGCGTCAGGTGCGTCGTTTGCTCTTTCGACACAGGTATATTTGCATTTGAGGAGCGTTATCAAAGCGCTTCCGTTTAGGCAGAGCTGTGTTATAAATATGATGATAAAGACTTACAGAGATCATTGACCACTTATGAAGATAATAACATCACTCTACCTTTAACGTCAATTTGACAATAAACACTAATAATAATAAACCTGTTGAATGCGTAATAGTTGTTTAAAGTTAATAATAATCATAATAATTGCGAGGACTGCTTAAGTGTTCTGTTGTAAGGATGAAGTAGGCTACTTGTTAAAAGTTAACTGGTAACATTTTACAATAAGAACACATTAGTTAATGCATTAACTAACATTTTTACAGTTATTTTTACTTTTTTTAAATGTTAGTTAATAAAAATGTTAATGTAGCTCACAATGTATTAACTAATGTTACCAGAACTTTTGATCTTAAAAATGTAGCCTATTAGTAAATGTTGAGATTAACTACTGTAAGAATAAATGCTGTAAAAGTAACTAGCCTATTGTTAACAAATTAAACCTTATTGTAAAACAGTTAACAGTTATATGTCACTAGTTCATAACAACAACATCTAAATGGAATCTCAAACACATAAAGTGTTACATAAAAACAAAGTTTCTAGAGCACAAAAATAAAACTTTTCTTCAAATAAACAGAATAATTTTCTACTAAACGTTCATAGTTCTTATGAAGATGGGCACAGGACAATGTCCCCTTTGTGTTCATGTGCATGTGTTAGTGAGAGAGAGAAAGAGACAGAGAGAAATAGAACAGCCATGATGATTGTGTTTGAATCATTGATGATTCTCTTCAGTTGGTGCCGCTCATGTTTCTATGGTGTTTCTCTGGGTGTTATACAGACCCCAACCCATCAGACATACATAAAATTTAAAAAGTGACTGAAAGTGGAAAAAAACAAAAAAATGCTACAGGTATTTGAAATGTGCAACAGATTCTTGGAAGGCACCAGCAGACAAATGTTCTAATGCAAGGAGTTGCTGGTTATCTTGAATTCACTATCATAAAGCAGTGGTTGTTTAAAGTGTAGCTAATATAAATATACACCACAAAATACTAGAAAACACCACAGTATTTATTTTAAATTAAATGAAGAAAAAAAGTTTGTTACAACGTAATAATACACCCTGATAATGAAGTCTTTAACTCGATAAACTCCCTGGCTTATAAAATAAATCCAGACTGGAATTTCCAGTGTTCTTTTTGTACTCAGTAGAGGGTGTGGCATTCAAGGAAATCTCTAATACCAAAAGACTGTCAGCATTTCCATTCATCTTAGTGTCATGATATCATGAAATGACAAAATTTATATGGATAATTTTGAATATTCAAGTTTTCCCCTAGAATAGTGTAGTTACTGCATCTGCTAACTGGCTCATGGTAACCAGACAAATTCTTTGAGTTAAGTGTCTTTTACCTAATTGCCTTGCATGCCATGGCTCAGTGTCATCAATGATGTTCAAACTCTTTGTGCCCTACTTACAGTATTCACAATGTTTTTACCCAAGTTAGATTAGCAAGATGAGTCAGATATAGTAGGTGTTTACTACAAGGAACAGTAATTCATAGACAATTGCATCCAGAGTTGCTCAAGGTTTCCTGGGATTGTCTCGCCAACACCTAGAAAGCAAAGTACTGTAATCTCTACTTGTCCATACAACGATAATTCCAGGTTGGCTTAGTAAATGCTGATCCACTTTTATCTTCTTCTAAATCTGTCCAAACACAAATTTCTTCAAACAAACATTTACTTTACTACTGCCTAAGAAAGAAAGAGAAGAAGACAAGAAAGAGGGAAATTAACTGAAACAAGCCTGACATACAAAGAGAGAGAGAATGAGACAGAAAGACAGACTTTCAGTGCCACGACTGCCGGGTACCAAGTGGTATTTAGGATTTAGAATGAGCAAATGAGAACTGAAACAAACAATTTCATATGTATGGTAGTAGTATATGGTAGTAATATAAAATATACACACACTTACATACAGGGATGAGCAGTATTTATGATACATGTATCATACACATATTTTTGTAGTTTTAAAATACTGTAAAATACTTTGTAAGAAGTCTACATGATGACATCATAAAAATGCAGCCTCTGATTGTGTTACAACACAGGAGGGACAGAGACAGTCTTTCACAGGAGATGGAGCTTTATTGAGTACCAGTATGAGTTGTGGCAGAAGTGCAGGTGAGTAATACGTGATACAGAGAAGATACTTGAGGTGCTGGGTGATGATGGGTTCCTTTGTGGTTGCAGGTGAAGTCGAACTTGGAGTTGGAGACGAAGGAGACGCTGGAGACGAGGAGCACTCACACAGAGAGGAGATAACACACGAGGAGAATTCAGGAGACAGATAAGTCGATCACTGGGAGTCCTTAAGGTAAGCATACAGGTAAGTTAATGCAAACGAGACCGGACATCGAGTGGTGTGTGTGAGTGTTCTTTATGCTGGCTGTGATGAGGTGCTTGATGAGGTGCAGGTGTCTGTGATCAGTACTCTGGTGACTGGGTGCGCTGCGATAGGTGAGCGGTGGAGCCTGACATGTCTGTGACAGTACCCCCCCCCCTCCACGGCCCGCTCCTGAGGGCCGAGGACCCCGGCGTCGAGGTGGCCGTCCTCTTGCATATGGGGCTGGTCTGTCGGGGTGATTGGTGTGAAAGGTGAGCAGTAGGTTGGGATCAAGGATGTCGTTCCTGGGGACCCAAGAGCGTTCTTCAGGGCCATATCCCTCCCAGTCAACCAGGTATTCCAGCTGGCCACCACGGCGCCGGGAGTCCAAGATGTCATGTACCTCGTAGGCAGCTCCATCTTCCACGATGAGTGGAAGGGGGGGTTTGGCGGCTGCCACGTGGAGAGAGGAACAGAGGGATGGTGAGGCTTAAGGAGAGATACGTGGAAGGTGGGGTGTATGCGATACTGTGAGGGTAGTTGAAGCTGGTAGGTGACCGGGTTGATCTGCTTGGTGATCGTGAATGGGCCAATGAACCTGGGACTCAGCTTCTTGCAGGGCAGACGCAGTCGGATGTCTCGTGTGGACAGCCAGACCTTCTGTCCAGGTTGGTAGGTGGGTGCGTGGGAGCGACGAAGGTCGGCCGTCATCCTGCGTCTGTGCAGGGCTCGCTGCAGGTGGTGGTGTGCTGAGTCCCAGACCCTCTCGCTCTCTCGGAACCAGTAATCCACAGCTGGGACGTCCGATGGTTCCCCGGTCCATGGGAACAGTGGGGGTTGGTAGCCGAGCACGCACTGGAATGGAGTGAGTCCGGTGGATGGCTGACGCAGGGAGTTCTGTGCATACTCGGCCCAACCCAAATACTGGTTCCAAGAGTCCTGGTGGTCATGACAGAAGGTACGAAGGAAGCGGCCGATCTCCTGGATCTTCCTTTCTGTCTGCCCATTCGACTGTGGATGGTAGCCAGACGATAGACTGACGGTCACACCTAGGAGCGAGTGGAAGGCCTTCCAAACCCGGGAGATGAACTGGGGTCCTCTGTCCGAGACGATATCCTCCGGTAATCCGAAGTACCTGAACACGTGATTGAACATTAGTTCTGCTGTCTCCATGGCAGTGGGCAAACCTCTTAGTGGAATTAGGCGGCATGACTTGGAGAATCGATCAATGATGACTAGGATGCAGTTACAACCCTCGGATGTGGGCAGGTCAGTGACGAAGTCCACTCCTAGGTGTGACCATGGTCGGTTAGGAACGGGCAGAGGATGGAGCTTGCCGGATGGAAGATGGCGTGGGCTCTTGGAAATGGCACACTCCCTGCAGCCCTGCACGTACCTTCTGACGTCGGATGCCATACTCCACCACCAGAAGCGTTCCCTTACCAACGAGAGGGTTTCATTGACCCCCGGGTGGCCAGTGCCAAGCGACGAGTGGGCTGAGTGAATCAGTGGAGTGCGTCGTGCACGAGTGATGTATAGCAAGCCAGGTGAGCAACCCGGCGGAGGGTTAGTGGAGGCATTGGAGGAGGGGATGGTCTCCTCTGACCAGGAGATGGGACTCACGATGATGGAGCTTGGAAGGATGGCTTCTGGCTCAGTGGTGTTTTCTTCGGGAGAATGAAGACGAGGCACTCACACAGAGAGGAGATAACACACGAGGAGAATTCAGGAGACAGATAAGTCGATCACTGGGAGTCCTTAAGGTAAGCATACAGGTAAGTTAATGCAAACGAGACCGGACATCGAGTGGTGTGTGTGAGTGTTCTTTATGCTGGCTGTGATGAGGTGCTTGATGAGGTGCAGGTGTCTGTGATCAGTACTCTGGTGACTGGGTGCGCTGCGATAGGTGAGCGGTGGAGCCTGACATGTCTGTGACAGTACCCCCCCCCTCCACGGCCCGCTCCTGAGGGCCGAGGACCCCGGCGTCGAGGTGGCCGTCCTCTTGCATATGGGGCTGGTCTGTCGGGGTGATTGGTGTGAAAGGTGAGCAGTAGGTTGGGATCAAGGATGTCGTTCCTGGGGACCCAAGAGCGTTCTTCAGGGCCATATCCCTCCCAGTCAACCAGGTATTCCAGCTGGCCACCACGGCGCCGGGAGTCCAAGATGTCATGTACCTCGTAGGCAGCTCCATCTTCCACGATGAGTGGAAGGGGGGGTTTGGCGGCTGCCACGTGGAGAGAGGAACAGAGGGATGGTGAGGCTTAAGGAGAGATACGTGGAAGGTGGGGTGTATGCGATACTGTGAGGGTAGTTGAAGCTGGTAGGTGACCGGGTTGATCTGCTTGGTGATCGTGAATGGGCCAATGAACCTGGGACTCAGCTTCTTGCAGGGCAGACGCAGTCGGATGTCTCGTGTGGACAGCCAGACCTTCTGTCCAGGTTGGTAGGTGGGTGCGTGGGAGCGACGAAGGTCGGCCGTCATCCTGCGTCTGTGCAGGGCTCGCTGCAGGTGGTGGTGTGCTGAGTCCCAGACCCTCTCGCTCTCTCGGAACCAGTAATCCACAGCTGGGACGTCCGATGGTTCCCCGGTCCATGGGAACAGTGGGGGTTGGTAGCCGAGCACGCACTGGAATGGAGTGAGTCCGGTGGATGGCTGACGCAGGGAGTTCTGTGCATACTCGGCCCAACCCAAATACTGGTTCCAAGAGTCCTGGTGGTCATGACAGAAGGTACGAAGGAAGCGGCCGATCTCCTGGATCTTCCTTTCTGTCTGCCCATTCGACTGTGGATGGTAGCCAGACGATAGACTGACGGTCACACCTAGGAGCGAGTGGAAGGCCTTCCAAACCCGGGAGATGAACTGGGGTCCTCTGTCCGAGACGATATCCTCCGGTAATCCGAAGTACCTGAACACGTGATTGAACATTAGTTCTGCTGTCTCCATGGCAGTGGGCAAACCTCTTAGTGGAATTAGGCGGCATGACTTGGAGAATCGATCAATGATGGCTAGGATGCAGGTACAACCCTCGGATGTGGGCAGGTCAGTGACGAAGTCCACTCCTAGGTGTGACCATGGTCGGTTAGGAACGGGCAGAGGATGGAGCTTGCCGGATGGAAGATGGCGTGGGCTCTTGGAAATGGCACACTCCCTGCAGCCCTGCACGTACCTTCTGACGTCGGATGCCATACTCCACCACCAGAAGCGTTCCCTTACCAACGAGAGGGTTTCATTGACCCCCGGGTGGCCAGTGCCAAGCGACGAGTGGGCTGAGTGAATCAGTAGAGTGCGTCGTGCACGAGTGATGTATAGCAAGCCAGGTGAGCAACCCGGCGGAGGGTTAGTGGAGGCATTGGAGGAGGGGATGGTCTCCTCTGACCAGGAGATGGGACTCACGATGATGGAGCTTGGAAGGATGGCTTCTGGCTCAGTGGTGTTTTCTTCGGGAGAATGAAGACGAGGGAGGGCATCTGCCTTTACGTTTTTTGACCCAGGGCGATAGGAGATAGTAAAATCAAACTGGGAGAAGAACAGGGCCCAGCATGCTTGTCTGGGGTTTAACCTCTTGGCAGCTCGTAAATACTCAAGGTTCTTATGGTCTGTTAGCACGAGGAACTGATGTTTGGCTCCCTCCAGCCAATGCCTCCACTCTTCTAGAGCCAACTTCACGGCTAGGAGTTCTCTGTTTCCAATGTCGTAGTTGACCTCCGCCGGGTTTAGCTTGCGGGAGAAGAAGGCACATGGATGGAGCCTACTTGGTGTCCCCTGCTGCTGAGACAGTACGGCTCCCACTCCTGAGGTGGAGGCGTCCACCTCCACGACGAAAGGGAGCTCAGGAGTGGGGTGGACGAGGAGGGGAGCGGTGGTGAAGGCTTCTTTGAGGCTTTCAAAGGCGTTGGTGGCAGCTGGAGTCCAGGACAGAGACCTGGGCTGGTTACGGAGCAGGTTGGTGAGTGGATGGGTCATGGAACTGTAATTCTTGATAAACCGTTGATAAAAGTTTGCAAAGCCAAGGAAGCGTTGGAGTTCTTTGATTGATGTTGGAGTGGGCCAGGTCTTGATGGCGACTGGAAGGTCAGAGAAGCAGTTGGAGAAACAAGTTTCGCCCCACTTCAGTGAGTCTGGAGGTGAGTCTGGAATTGTCGATGTTCATGGCTTCGTTGGCTGGTTCTGGAGGGCTGCCGGGTTCAGGCCGGCGGAGGAGGTGATGGAAGAGTGACTGGTCCTGGTGTTCTTCAATACACGACTGCATACGGGAGGCGAAGCGGATGGAAATCTGGATGAAGCGCTCGAGGCCGATGGAATCCTCGTATGCAGCGAGATGCAACCGCACCCGAGGATCCAGCCCTTGTTGGTAGGTGGTGATGAGAGCCTGTTCATTCCATCCACTTGAAGTGGCTAGCATTCTGAATTGCAAAGCGTAATCGTTAATGGTCATGGAACCTTGCTTGAGATTGCATAATTTCTCACCAACAGAGGAGTCGAAGGAGGGCTCGCCGAACACTTCCCGGAAGTGGGACACGAAGGAGGCATATGAATGTGTGACGGGACCATTTTGAGACCAGATGGATTCAGCTCACTGTAACGCTTTGCCTTGCAACTGGGAAATAATGAACGCTACCTTGGATGTGTCGGTGGGGTAGAGGTGCGGTTGCATCTCCAGGACCAGTGCACACTGCAGGAGGAAGCCGCTGCAGTCCTGCACTGGCGGAGAGGGAGAGGTGACTGTGTTTGCGGAAGTGATGGCTGGTGACGGTGGAGATGCGCTGGAGGTGAGAGCTCGTCGGAGAATATCAACGAGCTCTTGGAATGGGTCCGGGGAACTCATACTGGCCTCGCGCTGTTATGGTCCGGTCTTCTGTTACAACACAGGAGGGACAGAGACAGTCTTTCACAGGAGATGGAGCTTTATTGAGTACCAGTATGAGTTGTGGCAGAAGTGCAGGTGAGTAATACATGATACAGAGAAGATACTTGAGGTGCTGGGTGATGATGGGTTCCTTTGTGGTTGCAGGTGGAGTCGAACTTGGAGTTGGAGACGAAGGAGACGCTGGAGATGAGGAGCACTCACACAGAGAGGAGATAACACACGAGGAGAATTCAGGAGACAGATAAGTCGATCACTGGGAGTCCTTAAAGGTAAGCATACAGGTAAGTTCATGCAAACGAGACCGGACATCGAGTGGTGTGTGTGAGTGCTCTTTACGCTGGCTGTGATGAGGTGCTTGATGAGGTGCAGGTGTCTGTGATCAGTACTCTGGTGACTGGGTGTGCTGTGATTGGTGCTTACTCAATAGTTTGCCCAGACTTGTTGAGTTCAGAACTGATGTTAAGTTTTGGTGTTCGTTTTAATAGCCTTGGCTAAATAGTTTACTAATTTACATAATGTTCTTGAAAACTATTAGACCGAGCAGCAGCCCCCTATATTTATGATTAACAATCAAATGATTAATTAGTGCTATGTATACAGGCGCCATCAGTTGTCTTCTTATGAATGACTTGTTTGTCATTGAGTCAGTGTTGCTGATGCAAAGTAGACCCTTCGTTACCAAACACCAAATAACTAAATTAGGATACAATTATGAGTCATTTGCAAACTTTTAAACATTAAACTGTGGTTTACTTTAAAACTAACCTTCATCTGGGAGATCACAGGGATATGTGAATATTTGTTCTGTTAAAGCCACAATATGTAAATTTTCACCACTAGATGGTCGCTTATTCGGTGACTTATCCTTGTTTTTGTGGAATCATGGGATGTGTTGTCTTCACGTCTACAGCCAGTGGAAAAGAATCGGGATGGGACTCAGTCAGAAATCATGTTTATGGATGAGATTATTAACGTTACTGTAGTATGAATCAGAGCATGGCCGAGTGATGTTGGAGCTGATCGAGACCGCTGGAGCGATTGCTAATGAGAGACGAATGCGACATGTCTCGAGAGCAGTGGAACTTTTATTATGCCACAGTTGCCGGTCTAGGGTATGTGGGGTAACACAGCGCTGTTTATCATATTAGATACATTTGTGTTGAAGAATGTCCAAACTGTTCTTTTACATACAGTCTTGGCTTTCCTTTTCTTTCCTCACTGCAGTATTAAGTGTTGTTATGTTATGTTATCTTGTCTGGTAGGGACAAGATACCTTATAATCAACTGCATTATATTATATTAATATTCAAATAAAATGTAGTATTGTACCACTATAGTATTAGCACTTTAGTATTAGTCTTATGTGTCAGTACAGTAGCACAATGTATAAAGGCTAATCTTTTTCTGGAATCAATTTTTAGATATTCTAGAATTAGAGTTACTTGAAATTACAAAGATTAAAAATTACAAAGATTAAAAAGACATCTTTTTGTATTTTTAAATGTTTAATTTTAAAAATCTGTTAGTTTTAATAAATGTACACTACCAATCATTAAAAAATATATATTTTTGAAAAAAGTCTCTTATGCTCATCAGTGCTGCATATAAACATTTTTTTTCACAATTTGAGCCTAATGAATCTTGACATTGTCATCCTGGAATATGGCCATGAAACATCTTAATACATGGTTGTTTAAGAAATGAAAAGCTACACACTCCATCTTTCAGGGTTAAAAGAACCGTTGCCAAACATATAACAGGCTAGAAACATAATAATCACAGCAATAATGATCCAGTCATAGACTCTTAAATATTTGCCTATTTCAATCCAAACAGTGACTTTTTTTTTTTTTTTTTGGCCAGGCAGTGTATTTTAATTTAACATGAAATGTATTCCTGTGATGAATTTTCAGCATCACATGGTCCTTCATCATACTAATATGCTGATCTGGTGCTCAAGAAGCATTTATTATTATTATCAATGTTGAAAACAGTTGTGCTGTACATAATCTATTTGTGGAAACCATGATACATATTTTATAAGGATTCTTTGATAAATAGAATGTTTAAAAGTACATAATTTATTTGAAATGCCATTTTTGTGTTCTGTCACTTTTGATCAATTTAATGTATTGCTGAATAAGAGTATTAATTTAAAAAACGATGGTGTATGCTATCCACTTTAATTTTTATTTCATTTGTTTAACATCAGGAATAAGGAAGTGAATGATGCACATCCATGTTGTGGAACATGACTTATAGTTAACGTAATGAACTACACCTGTAGTGACTCTGCTAGGGCACCTGTGTGAACTTGAAGGCAACTGACTTCATACACAGAATAATTAATTGATCACATTTACAAATAGAAATAAGTGTAATGTACATCATATACCTGTACTCTCGTGCATGTAGTAGAACCTTTACCGGGACTTATTTACTGTCTGTCACTTGTTTAAAATTCAAAATGTACTTCTAATTTTAGGGTAGTATTGTGTGTGTGTGTGTGTGTGTGTGTGTGTGTGTGTGTGTGTGTGTGTGTGTGTGTGTGTGTGTGTTGTCACTTGGCTGGTATCATATGAGACACTTGAGACTGATATCAATACTTAATCACCAACTGATACTGAGAGATAGAGAGAGGAGGGCTGGCTGGCAAAGTACAGTGTAGTACAGGGGAGAGAAAAACAGAGAGAGATCAAATATGATCAGTTTAGTATGTAAATAAAAGTCTAATAAAGAACTATAAAACAAAAGTGGATAATGTAAGAAGAAAATGGGTAGGAGAGAATATTCAAGAGAGAGAAATAGACAGAGAGAGAGAGAGAGAGTGGTTTACACAAGCTGCTTAATCATTCACAGCCACCACAGAGGATAACGTTTCGCTGTTATCACATTTAGAGGCAGCTTTGTACAAAGTCCAGTTTGAGGTCCAGAGAATGTAAAAGAAAGGGAGATAAATTTATCTGCGTTGCTAGTTTTGGTGTGTTCACGCCTTGTCCGAACTACCATAATTAAATGTTTCCACTTGTAAAAAGCATTCAGGTCCACGCAGAACGCGTAATTAGGCCTGTCATGATTATTGATTAATTGTATGATCATGGCTAATCAATTTAAATACAGTTATTTGGGATAACCCTAATAACTGTGCAGTTTAAATTCCAATTTAATTGGAAAATTGGACAAATTTTGTCATCCAAATAAGGGAAATTTAAATGCTTAAAGAAATGAAATCAAATGTGGTAGGGAGAAGCAAGGGAATCGTAATCTGGTAGGGAGTAAAGAATAAAGATTATTTAAAAAACTAAATATAAAGTTATACATTGCACGAAGATAGTCAAAGTCAAATTATGATATATTATATTATATTATATTATATTATATTATATTATATTATATTATATTATATTATATTATATTATATTATATTACATTATATTTGTCCCACACTGGCTTGACTTTGATAATCCCAAACAATAAGGCTTGATGCAGTTGAACAATTAAATAACATTTAATAAGCACAGGAAACATAAGAGATAAACACCAGCACAAAACATTATGACAAAGAACTGAAGATAACTGAGGGTATAAATACACAGGATGATCAGTACCAGGTAAGACAATGATCAATGAAACAATGAATAACTATGGAAACTAGCAAGATTACAATGAAAACAAGGAAACAGGAACTAAACCACAGGAAATGAACACGGTTGAAGGCATACAGCAATGGCCAGAAGTGAGGCATAATTTCACGATAAAATAACAGTAAATTAATTTTTCTTATCAAATTGTGTTTTATTAACATCTACAACTACTCCAACCCTAAACATACCCTTACAATAATGCAAATACAGTAATTAAATAACGCAATATTGGTGTGCTCATGCCCAGTGTCCTTAACTGTATCCCTTCTAGTCTTTACCAATGAACACAAGCATATCAAGACAAAAGAATATCAAAATAAAAGTCCAGGAACGCAGAGGCACAGGGAATCGTGACAATTATATTATATTATATTATATTATATTATATTATATTATATTATATTATATTATATTATATTATATTATGGTTATAATTATATTATTAATTTTCACAGCATTAATGTAAATCATATGGTTATGTATTTGCATTATTTTATTATTATATTAAATACAATTTAAAAAAAGATAACATATATTAGGCTTACACTGTAAGTGAACACAACAGAATTAAATCATCAGCATAAAATTCATGCAATATTAGTCAAATAATATACAATATTAGTCTAAAAAAAGAAAAAAAAGAAAAACAATACAGTTCAATAGCACCCAGAGTTGGATAAGTAATGTGTAAAGTCCTGCTAAATAAGATAAATAACATTTATTAATTACGAACTAAAGATTATTGATGATGCATTTACATAACGACTGTTACTTCTTGTATTGTGGGTTTGACTAACGAAATTACAAATTACTTAGATTCATTTTGGCATTAATAGTGTTGCCATAACTTCTGTGCCATAACTCAGAGTTCGAGGACATGAACAGCACTAAGTAGAAGGCTTAGTTGTCATCTAATATTTACAGTAATTATGACATGGCACCTTTAATCGGTCACCTGATATTCGGTACAACAGTTAAGTCAAGTCAGATTTATTTGTATAGCATTTCACAATACACATGGTTTCAAAGCATCTTTACAGAAAAACATGTTATTAATGTTTACACTATCTTAATATCGTCATGCCTTATACAGTAGTCACATTTATCAGATTAGAGCTGGGCGATGATATAGTTTACGTTTTGTGAGAAATCAAGCAGTTGAGATTCACTCTCTCTTTACATGAGTGCACTGTATGTATAGATGCTGATAAAGTTGCATATAAACTGCAGCAATGACATTTTTCAGTGAACAGTTCTTAAACATTTTTTTCAAATTATATAAACAATCATGCAGCTGAGATTTGCTATAGAGTATATGTTGTTTTACATGTGTATATATGCAGGTAAATATACTTGTATTTACTATATAGGCCTTTATCTTAACTTTTAATATATCATGTCCGATAGTTTACATTTTGCAACAAATAATAGAAATTATTAATCATAACAATCACTAATCATAACAATCACTCAACTGTCAACAGCATTACTGAATATGATAAAATAAATAAAACAAGTGAGCAAGAGAAATGTAAATAGATTATTTTGCCGTAATGCAGTCCGGGCTCCCATTAAGCCTGGATCCAGGACAAGGTCCTATTGTACCTTTTGGCCTTGATTTTAGGTACATAGGTATATGTATATAGAGTTTTTTTCTTAGAGGAAGCTTTAAGACAATAAACAGATAAAATTATGAACTCAAACCAGATTTCAAGTCCACATATTTATTTGTTGAGTAGCCATTTATTAAGTGGTGCAGTCAGCTAGTTATTATAATTAATAATGACTAGCTGACCGTGAATTATGTCAAATTTTAGACAAAGAATCAGCCTATGCATGTCGCTAAGCAACACAAATACTGCAGCCTTTCTGGAACAAACACAGCCAAGCAGAGTGATATAAATGTTGAAGTGTACCAGTGCTGTTTTGCTAAATTACCACTTTTAAAATGCCATTGTCACACTAACTGTTATATTAATGGACAATTTTCTACCTTTTTATGGTCAGCCCTTTTCTCTCTCTCTCTCTCTCTCTCTCTCTCTCTCTCTCTCTTTCTCTTTTCATAAAAAAAACTTTCACTGTTTACCCACAAGCAAACATACTTGTAGGTTCTCTACCAAGAAAGGGAAAGGAGGACACACTGACACAACCAGAAAAATGGCACAATAAACCTACTATTACTGTTTTCATTTCACATATCACAATCTTACACACTCCTGGACATCTCAACTGATCCTCTTAACAGTGTGTTCATTTTCAGGGTAAACATAAATTCAGAAAAACAGACCCACAATCTCAGGATCATCAGTGCTTGCTCACCTTGTCACTGTTGTTGGATAAATACCAAACTCGTGATTTTGGATGCAAGGGGGGAAAAGTTTGAGTGATTTCAGAGTCAAAGATTGCTATCAAAATACACACTCTGACTTCACTTTTGATGTTGCTTGACAACTGTATTATCGGTGAAGTGGATTGAAGGTATAGTAATCTCTATTACGTCCATGACTATGTCATTTTACATTTTCTTCCATATATGTTCTGTATGATACAGGGCCACCCCCTATTTTAGCATGTAAAGCATCCCATAATCAAAAGTTTTCTACACTACAGTAAGTGCATCCTGTTCTTTATTTCCCATTTTTTATTGCTTACTTCATTATGAAACCACAAAATCATAATTAAACCACTATGAAACCAGTATCTTGAAATTATATATACAGTGTATATACAAACCCAATTCCAAAAAAGTTGGGACACTGTACAAATTGTGAATAAAAAAGGAATGCAATAATTTACAAATCTCATAAACTTTTATTCACAATAGAATATAGATAACATATCAAATGTTGAAAGTGAGACATTTTGAAATGTCATGCCAAATATTGGCTCATTTTGGATTTCATGAGAGCTACACATTCCAAAAAAGTTGGGACAGGTAGCAATAAGAGGCCGGAAAAGTTAAATTTACATATAAGGAACAGCTGGAGGACCAATTTGCAACTTGTTAGGTCAATTGGCAACATGATTGGGTATAAAAAGAGCCTCTCAGAGTGGCAGTGTCTCTCAGAAGTCAAGATGGGCAGAGGATCACCAATTCCCCCAATGCTGCGGAGAAAAATAGTGGAGCAATATCAGAAAGGAGTTTCTCAGAGAAAAGTTGCAAAGAGTTTGAAGTTATCATCATCTAGAGTGCATAATATCATCCAAAGATTCAGAGAATCTGGAACAATCTCTGTGCGTAAGGGTCAAGGCCGGAAAACCATACTGGATGCCCGTGATCTTCGGGCCCTTAGACGGCACTGCATCACATACAGGAATGCTACTGTAATGGAAATCACAACATGGGCTCAGGAATACTTCCAGAAAACATTGTCGGTGAACACAATCCACCGCGCCATTCGACGTTGCCGGCTAAAACTCTATAGGTCAAAAAAGAAGCCATATCTAAACATGATCCAAAACCGCAGGCGTTTTCTCTGGGCCAAGGCTCATTTAAAATGGACTGTGGCAAAGTGGAAAACTGTTCTGTGGTCAGACAAATCAAAATTTGAAGGGTTTTTTTGGAAAACTGGGACGCCATGTCATCCGGACTAAAGAGGACAAGGACAACCCAAGTTGTTATCAACGCTCAGTTCAGAAGCCTGCATCTCTGATGGTATGGGGTTGCATGAGTGCGTGTGGCATGGGCAGCTTACACATCTGGAAAGGCACCATCAATGCTGAAAGGTATATCCAAGTTCTAGAACAACATATGCTCCCATCCAGACGTCGTCTCTTTCAGGGAAGACCTTGCATTTTCCAACATGACAATGCCAGACCACATACTGCATCAATTACAACATCATGGCTGCGTAGAAGAAGGATCCGGGTACTGAAATGGCCAGTCTGCAGTCCAGATATTTCACCCATAGAAAACATTTGGTGCATCATAAAGAGGAAGATGTGACAAAGAAGACCTAAGACAGTTGAGCAACTAGAAGCCTGTATTAGACAAGAATGGGACAACATTCCTATTCCTAAACTTGAGCAACTTGTCTCCTCAATCCCCAGATGTTTGCAGACTGTTATAAAAAGAAGAGGGGATGTCACACAGTGGTAAACATGGCCTTGTCCCAACTTTTTTGAGATGTGTTGATGCCATGAAATTTAAAATCAACTTATTTTTCCCTTAAAATGATACATTTTCTCAGTTTAAACATTTGATATGTCATCTATGTTGTATTCTGAATAAAATATTGAAATTTGAAATTTCCACATCATTGCATTCTGTTTTTATTCACAATTTGTACAGTGTCCCAACAATATTTACTATATTTTGTGGTTATCAAAAGAACTTTTCATTACATTCCTGTAATGTCTATCCTGTTACCTTTCAGTATGCCATAATTTACTCCCTAAAAAAAATTCTACAAATATTACCATTATTCCATTAGAAAACAATGTAAATAATACTTTTAAAAAAATACAAATAAAAAACATAACATTATTATTATTTTTTTTTTAATCTCATTTTTGTTTATATCATGTAAGTAATTGTGTCTGAGTAAGGAATGGGCAACAAGACAACATAACTTATTACTTATAGTTGCGCATATGTCCCTTAACAGTGTGGATGTTTTTATGGTTAATGTCTGACAAATGAACAGCATTATTAGGATGTAATGACCTGTGCTGTTATGCATGTCCTTTGTAGTAAAGCCTTGATAAAAAAAAATAATAATAAAAAATAAAAATACTAATTGTAAGAAATGGGAACTTTTAAACATTTTAAAAATTATTTGAAATAATTCTAGACCAAAAGGCACCAGAGGCCTTGTCTGCAGTCAATTACAGTGCAGTATTTAAAATTACTTTGTAATGAACCATTTTAAGAGCAGATTTGAGAACAGACAGTTCTTTGTATCAAAGAGAGAGAGACTGAGAAACTCAGTCTAATAGATGAATTATCCAGTTGCATTTGATTTAACATAAAAGGAAGTCCAGACAAATGATGGTATCTGAATGTTTTAAAATTGCATTTGGAAAGTGCAAGACTTGAATGTCCTTCCACTAGTTACAGCTCCTACATAAATAATGAGACTACTGAGGGTCCATTTTCACTGAGCTCAGACATTAAGTGGAAAAAGTAGATTATTTGAAGAGTATCATACACATGTATACAGCGTTCTTTTGATAATTATATATAAGCTTATAAAGCTGAATCAGGTTTAGTTGGTTGCCATACAATACTGTCATCCAGAGGTACATTTGAAAACTGCACTGCGCTGTACTGTCCATGACAAACCAGCAGAGGGAAACATATTCATAAAGATTACTAAGCAGTTTAATTTTCCAAGCTAGTACATCCAATTTCATTGTTGAATTTGTTTTATTTAAATTTCTATTTAGTGTATTATCAGAATAACTATGCTTTAAATATAAAATCATACTACTGCTAAAATGGTTTCAAAGCTGCTTGTCCTGTTTTTATTATTGACACTTTGAAACACACTTGGTAGATTAGTAGTCCATTACTGAATTTAAATTACATGGGGGAAACTGTAGTTAATAATCTATTACAGTTAGTAATTAGTAATCTATTACATTATACATTTTTGTTAATATAATCTGTTCAAATGAACAGCATTTATTTGGAATAGAAACCCTGGTAACACTTTATTTTATTGTGTCCTTGTTACACAAATTACATGTATTTACTATATTATTAACTATAAATTAGGCATAATTACATGTAACTGACCATAAACCAACCCCTAATCGTACTCTAACTCTATAGTAAGTACATGTAGTTAATTATTATTACTCAGTACTTAAATGTTTAACACATTAAAATAAAGTGTAACCGAAATCCTTTGTAAAATTATAAATGTCTTTACTGTCAATTTTGATCAATTTAAAGGATTAGTTCACTTTCAAATAAAAATGACCCCAAGCTTTACTCACCCTCAAGCTAGGTGTATATGACTTTCTTCTTTCTGATGAACACAATCTGAGAAATATTAATACATTTCCTGACACATCCAAGCTTTATGGCAGTGAGCGGGATCAACGAGTATGAGTTGAAGAAAGTGCCTCCATCCACATCCATCCATCATAAACGTACTCCACACGGCTCCGGGGGGTTAATAAAGGCCTTCTGAAGCAAAGCGATGTGTTTGTGTAAAAGAAAAAAAAAAAATCCATATTTAACAAGTTATGAAGTAAAATATCTAGCTTCCGCCAGACTGCCTTCTTTATTAAACTTACGAAAAAAAACAGTTTTTTGAACTGTGAGAGTTTTACACTTTCTTCATAAATTGAATACGGAAGGCGGTCTGGTGGAAGCTAGATATTTTACTTCATAACTTTACTTCAATTTTTTTTTTTACACAAACACATCGCTTCGCTTCAGAAGGCCTTTATTAACCCCCCGGAGCCGTGTGGAATATGTTTATGATGGATGGATGTGGATGGAGACACTTTCTTCAGCTTCATACTCGTTGATCCCGCTCACTGCCATTATAAAGCTTGTATGGATCAGGATATTTATTAATATAACTTCAATTGTGTTCACCAGAAAGAAGAAAGTCATAAGGCCAAAACACACCAAGCTAAAGTTCTAAAGTTGCCCTGACACACCAAACCGACGCTAAACAGCCGACGGCCAAGTAGCACGTCAGTTCTGCGCCTGCGTGAGATGAAATGCCTTTCCGAACAGCAGACGGCAGTATCTGAACAGCCAATCAGAATGATCAGATGGCCCGACGGACCGACGAGCTCCAACGCCGATTCAACATGTCGAATCGGCCGAAAAAAAGCAGACGAGGACCAACTTCTGCCGACAGTGCAGAACACACTGAGAAAACTTAGTCGGCCGACCGTCGGCTTGGTGTGTTCCTGCCTATATACACCTAGGATGGCTTGAGGGTGAGTAAAGCTTACTGACCCCAAACTTTGAATGGTAGTGTATTTTGCAACAGTTACAAATTAAGCTTTCATCTCAAATTAGTAAGCACTTACTGAGTGGTAGCTTATTTCAAACTAAGTTTGCAATCCTGTTACTTAGGTACATTTCAACTACATTTCACAGGCCTAACATCAAAGTAGTTATAAGAAACAGCCAAAAGTTTCATGTATGCCTTTCAGCATGGACTGACCATAATCTCTTTTGCGTGAGAACAACCACTACTCGTACACAAACATACACACTCCTCCACTCACACACACTTGAGAACAATGAGTGTTGATAATAACTTAACTAAAGTGCATAGTTGCTAAAAGATTCTTTTTTCCCTTCATGTTGTTCACATAATGAGGGACACAGGCACACACAGGCGTCCTGAGATTTCACTCTTTTTAATCTGATCTCTCACCTTCCTGTTTCCGTGTTAGAACGTATTTGTTTTCAATCATTTCTAATGGAACCATTTCACTATTTGTGCATCACACACACACATCCACGCATAACCTGTAAGTGTGAAATTGTTACACTTCACCTAATACTCAGTCATGCCTAAGGCATAACATGTCCACTGAAAACTCGATTTAATTAAAGATTTATACATTTACTTTCTCCTTCTCTTTCTCTCTGTGGGCAGGTGCACAAGGACAAACTTGTCATGCGTAAAAAGCCCTCTGCGTTGAGATAACCCATCATGCGTTTCTCTTCAGGCCCTTAATCTCTCTGTTGAGCCTGGTGGCTAAACTTGCTCTCCATTTTCTCATTCTGTCTGCATGTCTTTTATTCTGTTTTGCCTCTGCATCGTCTTATGTTTTTCTTTCATTACAGTTTTAAAGAAATGGTTGAGCCAAAAATGATTCTGCCATTATTTACTGACATTTGTTCATTTAGTAGGCTACAAGTTTTTCCCCCAATGCAACTCATATGCCATTTCACAGTTTACATTTTTAACATGCATTTCCTGGGAAATTAACCCGCAATCTTGATGTTGCTGACACTATTTTGAAGCTGGAACCCTAGTGTTGGTACAAATTCACATGCTGTCTTCTAAATCTATATATCTTTGCACAAGTCATTTTTCACCTTCAAATCAAATCATTCATGCAAATCATTGCTGTATGCAGCTCTCAAGTGAAGTGAAATGAGGTGCGACACCTATGGTGCAGGTTTGACACCGTTTGTTTTTACATCCAACCCAAGTCATACAGAATGTGATTTGCATAATGAGTATCATGAATGATTTTAGATGATTGTATGGAAAATGTGGGGGAAACAGCTCGGAATTAAATGAGGGTGCAAATAATGACAGGATTTTCATTATTTAGTTATCCTCAAAGACACTTTTTTAAATTCCCTCCTCTTCTTTTTTGCCCTCTTACAAATCAAGTTTCACCTTTGGTAATAAAGCAAACCATGAGTCTAGTTAAAACTACACTAAAAAGCAGTTGCCATAAAAAAGCAATATCTAAATGAATGTATTTCGGTTGATTCAATGATATTAAAGTCCCACTGAAAATCAAGTTTTTAATGTTGTTCATTAATGTCTATCTGGTGTTTAATATGCTTTAAGACAAACCATGTGCAAATTCATAAGTAAACACCATTGCTGAGTTTTCTCTTTAAAACTGCAGTGATCTAAAGACAGTTTTAAAAAACGAGATTTGAAATAGCTGGTGTTTGTGACGTCACAATCTACCTTGTAACCAATCACATCAACATGCCGGCAGGATTTAGCATATTATTAACTGACCGTGCAAGGGAGTCTCAAAAGAAGCCATGTATCCCGGTATATTTTAACGTTGATATGAAAAATCGTTTAGATTTAGCAATATGGCGGGTGTATGATGTATATTATGATGCAAGGATATTGATTTTTAGAAGGCAGCTGTCTGACTCTCAGATGAAGAACAGGAACATGGTTTGTGTAACATAGCAACACATTATTAGCTGTTTGATAACGTAGCAAGCAAAAGGCTAATCATATTAATTACCAATATGTGTCCGACCTCAGTAAGTTGACCAAGTGTATCTCTGAGCTCATGCGAGTGGAGGTGGAGCTAATTATCATATTCATAGATCCATGTATAATAGATGAGGCAAGGGTGTAGAGTTGCATTCAAGCTATTTTAATGCATTAATAACTTTTTTCAAAGGAAAAATCTTTAAATGTGTAATTTTGGTGATCAAAGATGAGTTTTAAGGGATAAAATTATTGACTACATGGGGGACTACATTTTTGACTTGAATTAAACCAGTTAATTTAGATGTTACCATTTTTTTCAGGGTGTGTGTGTCTTTTTAGAATGCCTTTTATATGTATTGTCAATGAAATGCATTAACCATAGAAAGAAATATAGATATCCATAATGTCCCTGCTGTCCCAGTTTCGCAAGGTGTGTTCCAGTGCCCTGTCAATTCAATAAAAATGTTAATATGTCCCAGTTCTAGCTGTTGGCTTAAATCATCAATGCCCTTCTTACTACCATCTGTGATGACATTCGTGGCTCTCAACAGTATGTTAATAAGAAGAAAGCAATTTATTTGCCATTGAAAGTTGCTGATACCTTCCTTCTAAAACATCTCTCAGCAAATCAGCTTGTAAATAGTTGCCATAACAACAACTTCAATGCCAACACAAAAATGCTTTTCAATGATGATCCGAAAGAAGCTTATCCATTTATTTGCACAGTATGTGAAAACAGAAAAGTGATTTTGCCATCACTGATAAATACTGTAACTATAAATACTGTAAATACTGAAATTCTCCTTTGTCCACAAAGGTAAATCAGCCATTACAGATCACATTCAGACTCAGGTCATATTGGAAAAGAATGACATGACATGACATTTTTTTTTTTTTTTTTACACAAGAATTTTATATTTTAATAATGTGATTTTATAAAGCTCTTTTATGAAATGTATCTGCAAATTTACATGGCAAAGTCAAAATCTGATCACTTTAATAACAATACATTGTACACATTGCAAACCACAGCAAACACTACAAGAATAAATTTTCTGGGCCTGTTCTTTAAGTGTGTGTGTGTGTAGACTTCCTCTTTTGATTCATCTGCTGAGCCATCTGTTCACACTTTCACATCATTTTTAAGGGAAATATATGTAGGCATACATTTACACATGTTTTGGGGCAAGCAAAAGAGGTCAAATTCAACAAAGGACTGGATATGAAATTACCCACTTCCTCTGATAACTTCTCTAAAAAAAAAACTGAGAAAAGGTACCTTCCTTTTCCCACCTGCCTGAATACACAAGGTGGTAAGAGAGAGTGAAAGCAGAGGTGTTGTTTGTGTGTGGCCAGAAGGAAATCACTCTTTGCTACATCTCGAGCCCAGTGCTGCATTTTTAATCATGCTTTAAATAATAGAGAACACGCCATGACCAGAACACTTGTCTTTTGTCCAAAGTGTGTGTGTAAAACTTTAATGTAATTGTTTTTATCCAGCATTTAATTGTTTTATGTTTTTGTGCAAGTATGTTGGCACACAAAAGGTATACAAGTCATTTTTGTCACTTTCTATCTCTATTACTCAAAAAAACGTCATTATCTAGGGGTTTTGATTTCTCCCACAAACAGCAGAGGGCGCAAAAGTGGCCTTTGTTTTTTTTTTTTTTATGTTTTTCCTTCTCTAAGAAAAATTGTTCTTGCACATTAAAAGCGTCTTCCATGTCACTCTCCCTCATGGATTCAGGTGACCTACTAGCTCTTAGACCATTTTTTCTACTTTAAATATTTCATTAATCTTAGTTAGATGTGCCCCAGACTCCTTAAATTTGTACATACTGCAGTTTTCAGTTCACCAATTTTACTAGCCCAATAATCTTGCCTTAAATCCTGACAACAGAATCTAAGAAAATACTGCACTCACTGTTTTGTTTTTTGTTTTGTTTTCCATACAATGGAAGTCAATGGTCACCAAAACTGATTACCAAGATTCTTCAAAATCTTCTTTTGTGTTCCATAGAAGAATGTCAGATTTGGAATGACATGAGGATGAGTATATAACGACACAATTTTCACTTTTGGTTTGCTATTAAGGCTTGTTTCATAATGTATGCACAAACAGAGTGAATGCAAAGCAGCAGTGTAACAGCAATAGCAGCCTTATATTGTGCCTTTACTGAATGGGAAGGGGAAGGGGGTGCCGGGGCGTTCCAAATGAAAGTGAACACCTGAATCCCTTTACGAAGGGTCTTTCCACAAGTCAGTTAGCAAAGGGCACAAGTGATGGTCACTTCAAGGAAGTAATTTTGTTGTTTGTGATCATGTGACCCAGGGTGACAAGTCCTCACAATTCATTTTAAAGCTATATGACTGGACATTTTGAGTTAATAAACAGAATCATTTAAGTTGTTTTGCTTTGATATATTACACAGTATTACATAGTATTTCATATGAAGTTTAAATAAGTTTCTAGTGATGCATTAGGTAAATGTGACTACCTGCAGTGTCCAAAGAAGAGACAGCAGGTGTTATAAAGTTGAGAGCAGAGAGGAAACACACACATATATAAAGCATATTTAAAAAAAAACAAAAAAAACTTCAGTATGTGGTTTAATAAACTGCTTAAATCTGGATTCAGTCATCTTTTTTCATACAGTGGGTATAAGTACAAACCCGATTTCAAAAAAGTTGGGACACTGTACAAATTGTGAATAAAAACAGAATGCAATGATGTGGAAGTTTCAAATTTCAATATTTTATTCAGAATACAACATAGATGACATATCAAATGTTTAAACTGAGAAAATGTATCATTTTAAGGGAAAAATAAGTTGATTTTAAATTTCAACACATCTCAAAAAAGTTGGGACAAGGCCATGTTTACCACTGTGTGGCATCCCCTCTTCTTTTTATAACAGTCTGCAAACGTCTGGGGACTGAGGAGACAAGTTGCTCAAGTGTAGGAATAGGAATGTTGTCCCATTCTTGTCTAATACAGGCTTCTAGTTGGTCAACTGTCTTAGGTCTTCTTTGTTGCATTTTCCTCTTTATGATGCGGCAAATGTTTTCTATGGGTGAAAGATCGGGACTGCAGTCTGGCCATTTCAGTACCCGGATCCTTCTTCTACGCAGCCATGATGTTGTAATTGATGCAGTATGTGCTCTGGTATTGTCATGTTGGAAAATGCAAGGTCTTCCCTGAAAGAGACAACGTCTGGATGGGAGCATATGTTGTTCTAGAACTTGGATATACCTTTCAGCATTGATGGTGCCTTTCCAGATGTGTAATCTGCCCATGCAACACGCACTCATGCAACCCCATACCATCAGAGATGCAGGCTTCTAAACTGAGCGTTGATAACAACTTGGGTTGTCCTTGTCCTCTTTAGTCCGGATGACATGGCATCCCAGTTTTCCAAAAAGAACTTCAATTTTTGATTCGTCTGACCACAGAACAGTTTTCCACTTTGCCACAGTCCATTTTAAATGAGCCTTGGCCCAGAGAAAACGCCTGCGCTTCTGGATCATGTTTAGATATGGCTTCTTTTTTGACCTATACAGTTTTAGCCGGCAACGTCGAATGGCGCGGTGCATTGTGTTCACTGACAATGTTTTCTGGAAGTATTCCTGAGCCCATGTTGTGATTTCCATTACAGTTGCTTTCCTGTATGTGATGCAGTGCCGTCTAAGGGCCCGAAGATCACGGGCATCCAGTATGGTTTTCCGGCCTTGACCCTTACGCACAGAGATTGTTCCAGATTCTCTGAATCTTTGGATGATATTATGCACTGTAGATGATGATAACTTCAAACTCTTTGCAATTTTTCTCTGAGAAACTCCTTTCTGATATTGCTCCACTATTTTTCTCTGTAGCATTGGGGGAATTGGTGATCCTCTGCCAATCTTGACTTCTGAGAGACACTGCCACTCTTAGAGGCTCTTTTTATACCCAGTCTTGTTGCCAATTGACATAATAATATATTGCAAATTGGTCGTCCAGCTGTTCTTTATATGTACATTTAACTTTTCCGGCCTCTTATTGCTACCTGTCCCAACTTTTTTGGAATGTGTAGCTCTCATGAAATCCAAAATGAGCCAATATTTGGCATGACATTTCAAAATGTCTCACTTTCAACATTTGATATGTTATCTAGAAGTTTATGAGATTTGTAAATTACTGCATTTTATTTTTATTAATTATTTTTTATTCACATAATTACATAATTATTTTTTATTCACAATTTGTACAGTGTCCCAACTTTTTTGGAATCGGGTTTGTAGTTTGTGCCATTTTATCTTTCATTGAAAGCCAAAAACAGGCACAGCAGGATAGTCTACTTTTAGTGGCACACCAGGGAGACTTCTGAGGTGCAACACTGCTCACACGCGCAGTGGGAATGCTGTATAACCTGTTAATATGGGTGCTGAAACAAACATTAGTCGCAGATGCTACATGTGTGAAACAGGCCCAAGTAGTGAAACTGAGAAGAGATAGATGGAAATTGTGTTTGACGTTGTGAAGGAATGCATGTTTAGTCAGACTTATGACTCAAGGCTTATTGAAAGGCTAAAACTTGTACTGTATGCTTAAGACTTATGAAAATGTAAGACTGTATGCTGTGAGCTTGACTGACAGTTTGAGGAGCCAATGGAGTTACGAGGTTGAGTCACAACCTCTTTTAACAGCTTTTTATTGGTTAAATATTTGTAAAAACCCACATACAGACATAAAGTATGACCAATAAAAATCAGTTAAAAGAGGTTGTGACTAAACCTCATAACTCCAGTGGCTCCTCAAACTGTCAGTCAAGCCTCATAACCCCGCCCCTCCTCCAAGTTTGGAGTCGGAGATCTCTGCTTTTTTTGCAGTGCAAGGGTAAATGAAGAACTAATGTTTGCGTAAGTACAGCATTTTCTTTACTCCAGAAACACTATGAAAAGTATCTTAATTTGTAGTAAAAAATATCTTAATTTGTGTTCCGAAGATGAACAAAGGTCTTACGAGTGTAGAACGACATGAGGGTGAGTAATAAATTACATTATTTTCATTTTTGGGTGTACTAACCCTTTAACATTTTATAAAAATCATGCTCAAATTGAGTTCTGAATCTGAGGCAGTAAGTGCATCGCATTATGTTTTCATCATCGTACAGGATATAAAGTTTATTGTAGCTTATTATGGCCGCTCAGTTTTCTTGTTGTTGAAATCTCATGATATGATGAAGCGCTATGCAGAGGATATTCAAAACAATATGCTTCAACTAGACCGCAAAGACAAAGGCTATTCTCCGCTCTTCTGGAGTAAAGAAAACGCTGTACTTACGCAAACATTAGTTCTTTATTTACCCTTGCACTGCAAACAAGCAGAGATCTCTGACTCCAAACTTGGAGGAGGGGCGGGGTTATGAGGCTGCTACTGTTTGTGGTTGGGGCGCTAATTTATATATTTGGAGCTCCATTGTGCCTCAAGTCTCAAGCTTGTTGAATGATCGTTTGGGGTTTAAAGGGAACCCCTGGTGTTAAGACTTGTATGGCTTAATATAACGTAAATGATGTCTCTTACTGAAATATGTAGTAGAAAACCAATGAAAAATTTACGTTATTTAAAAAATCCATAACATATTTGGACAATGGGCAGCACCATTTTGTTTGCGTTCTAAGTCGATGACGTCAAATGGTTGCACTCCGTCAGCTACTTACATTACTCTATGGCTATTTTTACCGCAACACAACTTACGATGCCACATTGTGCAGCTTTTGGTTGTAATTTTCAGTCGATGAGCCACAAGAGAAGTGATGTAAGTCTTTACTGCTTTACTAGCGGTAAGAAGTAGCTAACGGAGTGCAACCATTTGACGTCATCGACATAGAACGCAAACAAAATGGCGCCGCCCATTGTCCAAATAAGTCATGGATTTTTTTAAATAACGTAAATCTTTCAAGGGTTTTCTACTACATATTTCAGTAAGAGACATCATTTAAGTTATATTAAGCCATACAAGTCTTAAAACCAGGGGTTCCCTTTAAAACAACTTTAAAAGCTTTATTATATTGTCTGTGGTTATCCCTTGGCATGCTGATGATGCCAGAAACTCAACAGCTCATCCTCAAAAAATAGCAAAAAAGTAGTAAAAAGTGCATTTTTTTGTGCTATTTGAGGCGAAAAATATTGCAATAATAGATCAAATAATGCAAAATATTCAAACATAAAGTCACACAAAAGGTGTAAAAACAACCTGTATATTTTTGTCCTTGGCAATAAAGGAGTAAATGGTGAATAACTATTTTTGTAGTGTTTTTTATGATTTTAAAGACTAGGTAGGCTATGTGTTTATACGTAGGAATAAGTGAATTTAATTTTTAAAATGTATATAATATTTCTGAATATAATGCTGCATTTACTTTAGGTCCACAATCAAGTTTGATCTTTGGACCTTCTTAGTGAGTTTAGTCACCTCTGCACTACAGTAAAATATCCATAAAACAGAGCAATTGTGTTCAATTAAAGTTTAATGCGCTAACTTAAGTTGAATATTTATGTATCTATTTATTTAATACATTTAATGTGTAATAGTTCTTACTCTGATGTACGCATAACCTATATATCGAAAAAATAATAAAAGACTCCATGTTAAAGAAAAGGAGATAACGCGCGCCCACGTCCGCCTTCACGAGCATACGCTTTTGAGAGAGAGAGAGAGAGAGAGAGAGAGAGAGAGAGAGAGAGAGATTGGTGAAGATCAGTTGAGGCTCGTCACGGAGATCTTCAGTCAATGACAGCGCTCACATTGTCCTCTTGAAGGTGACGCATACGGGATTATTAAGCGGTTATTCGGTATTTTTCTGTCGGTGTGTTTATAGGAGTGTGGTGTGTTGATTGCTCCATCTATCTCGATGCAGATGCTTGTGCTGGTCGGTGTGTGCGCGCTGCTGATCGCCGGGGCTTCTGCCCGCAACGACAACGGCAATTTTTTGGACGACAAATGGTTGACCGGGAGATGGGACAAATTCAGAGATGTGAGTGCTGCTCTACTGCTTCCTAATAGTGGCTCAAACTGCCTACCTAGACGACATTTTTGCTTGAATCGATGCTGACTAGGTAGGCAGCTCACTCGGGTTTGAGATAGCCTGTAATTTGGGACTGTATGTGTCAGGTCCGTGTGTAATGTATTTTTACGGAAAGATGCTAAATGTTTAGGAAAGAAGAAGCAGCGCGAGATTTCATAATTCGCCTTTCGCAAATCCGTATTTAGTGCTCCGTGTGGTAGGCTATTAATTCAGTATTTCACGGAAGACAGTCACCAATCAATTAGACTCAGTGCGTCACTTCTGCGCCGTTAAGTGGGCTTTGGTACAGCTATTTTAACCATCCACTGGCTAATACACTTAAGATTAGGTCTGATCTATATTAGCTTTGTGTCGAGGCTGAGAACTTGGTTTGTAATAAACAGAGCAAAAATTAGAGTATCTTACAAACAATAACAAGTATTTCTTTCACCTGCGATTGTCGCGATGCTTGATGCATGTGCGCGTGCGTGCATGTGTTAGTGAAGTGATTTTCAACCTGGGTACAAGTACACCAATGAGAGCTTAACCTGGTTGCTGGAGGATCTAGGGAATCTATTACTTTGTTAAACCTATGCAATTATTATTATTTTACATTATTGAAATGTAAGAAATTATTATTATTATATTAGGACTGTCAATGTCAACTTTTATTATTATTATTATTATTAAAACTCAGAACCACTGCATGATTGTGATTTTCATACAACCAATAATAAACAAGAAGTTGATATTAAGTAACTTTTCAGGCAAAAAATGGCCCGGTTACCTTGTATGTTTTTTCCTCAACAGAAAAACCAAAAGAAAGCAAAAGCATCTGTCAGTCTGGAAGAGTGTATTTGATTTCCGCTCCCCACTCAAAGCGTTCTCTAATCTCATGGCTCTGCTTTTCCATTTCCCTCTCCCTGCACAATTGTAAGAACACCCTAAAATAATAAAATCTGGTCTCTCTTTAAACATCGCTTGGCCAATTAAATTCAAGGACCAGACCTAACAATCGTGTAAACGACTAAATGATATTCAGTATAATATGATGTAGCCTAGATAGAACACATTTCTGGTTTCGCATCGATTAAAATATAAGACAAAAAAGACTGGGAAACATTGTGTAAGACCAAGATAATCTCCTCCTCTGACTTTAGGTAGCCATGGCTGTTGTAGAATTCAATAAATAAACAGTTTTTAATCTTCACTGAATCACTCTGATAGGATAACGTCATTAAAACATGAAAATAAATAAATAAAGATATATATATAAAAATATAAATCCATTTGAAACCTGTACACAGTAACTGACAAACCAAAAGTGACAGCTCTTGGAATCTCTGATAGCTTGTCTGAATTCACATCAACATCAAAACAACAATTAAGGTGTGTCGAGGCAAATAACAAGTTCCTTTATAAACATGATGTTAATTGACAGTGTACACTCAGTGTAATGATATCATCTGGACCAGAAGACTTCCATTTCCTCTGTGTGTGTCTATTTGTGGTAATGTTGTTTATGTAAGGGATGTAGTTAAGACAGTCACATGGGTGGCGTAGGTCTCCCACACAGGGCATGACAAATTAGAACCGTTTCTCTATCAAATTATTCTATCTCTCTCCTTTCTCTTACTGTACACACTCTCTCATTTCAGTCCAATATTTAGATGTACTTAATGGGAACACCTTGTAAAACTAACACTTTTAAAGCGGACTTATTATGCCCCATTTTACAAGATGTAAAATAAGTGTCTGATGTCCCCAGAGTGTGTATGTGAAGTTTTAGCTCAAAATACCCCACAGATAAGTTTTTATAGCATGTTAAAATTGCCACTTTTTGGGGTTGAGCAAAAACGCGCCGTTTCAGTGTGTGCCCTTTAAATGCAAATGAGTTGCTTCACTCGGCCTAAGAGGGCGGAGCTTCAAGAGCTGATTCTCCGGTGTCAGTCAGGATGCACTATAATGTCTGCGAATATATGCTGCATGGAGATAGAACAGGTATAGTTTAGTTCAGTTACGGTTATAACTTATATTGTTTTCTTGTTTTTATCCACTATATTACTACAAGCCTGTTGTACCGGACCCCGTTCGACTTTACAGATGAGTTTTATGACGTTTATTGTACTACACACAAAAGTTGAAGCGTCTGTTTTCACTCTAGAAAATCACTGTAAAAGCTTAATAAAACACAGTGCAAGTGTGCATTCAAATATTATCCATAATAGCAAATTACACAGAAACACTCGTTACAACTAACAGTAAACAAATATATAAAGACCTCTTTTCAGATGGTGCTTAATAAACTGGTAAACTTTATATCCGTAAATCAACTCCGATGAACTGTAATAAAGTGCTCTCACCTTCATTACTGCCATATCCAGTATCACTCTGGAGGCTTTATGTTTTGTATTGTCCCTTTGTATTGACATAATCTAATTCCGGTAGAGTTGAGGGAGCATTTTCTTCGAAAACAAAATGAATCCACGTCGTCTTCAGCGGCTCAGATTTCGGGAGTAAATGGAGAGAGCTATGTGGATTAATCCATCCAGCTACAGAACACCTAAAACACTTGGGAGACGTTCTCGTCAGTGCAGCAATGGCGGACTGTGTACAACTCGCTGTGAACTCGCTCTGGACGGTTCTATGTTAAAACGGCAGTGTCTGTCAACATTCGTGGGCGGGGCCTGTGGCTAATGTGACGTCACACTGCCAGGGATCTGGAAACGGCTTGTTTTGAGACACTGCTTATGATTTATGGGGATTCAATTAAAAGGAGTGGTTGGATATTTATCATTATAGGGTGGTTGTGTACACACACTGCCGACACACATTTATAGCCAAACACCATGCAAAAGTGAATTTTGCATAATAGGTCCCCTTTAAACTAGCAGAATCAATAACACCAATGACATTGAGTGCATGAATATCTCAATATCAAGAACATCAAGGCCACACAGACACACTTTAACAAAACAATCATTAAGAAAAGGAAAACTATGAAGGAAACATGACGCATTGACATTTTAATAACTGAGATTCCCATGATACTACTTTCTTTCAAACTATTTGAATTTTATTGTTCAATAAATGCCAAATGTTTAATTCAGCCAATAAAAAATATAGTTCTTGTTACAAATTAAAATGAATATATGTGTCTCTGAAGAAGACAACCTTTTGCACAGCAAAGATACTGTATTGCTGTATGTACAATAGGTTTACATAATTAACATGGACCTCAACGGAAAAAAGCTTGATAACGATCAACAAACATCATTAAGAAAAAACGATGAGGCATTGACATCATCACACAGGGTAAAAAAACTTAAGACAAAAAAACAACAGCATAAAGTCAACAAACATTAAACAATAATCCTATAACAGCAACCATGTAACTAATTCATGCTGCAGTGCATGCCGGGAGCTCTTAACAAATCAGCAACATTGCTCAATGTTAAACTTTTTGTTCATGTAACTCTATTAGGCAAGTTTACAGGGAATTTTTTATTTTACTGAGAAGTCAAAGTAATTCACATTTCTTAATCTGCGACACAAAAAGACATGTGCTGGATAAAACGTAATTCCCTTTTTTATTTGACAGTCCATGCACACATGCACTCTATACTGAAAACACACTCTCAGTCAACCCTCTCTTGCTTCTTTTCTTTCCAGCTTCACAGCTAAAGGCACATCAAAGATTACTTAGACATTCCATGTGACACTTCAGGCCATCAGTAAAGAGAAAGTGATTTATGCAGATTAGTTGTTCCGCAAACACGGCTCTACAAGATTTTTTCCGTAATCAACTGGCCCTTACAGCAAAGCAATTACTGAAAGACGCTGAGCCCTAAAATCACAGACCCCCAATCACATTTAAGCTTTAAGACGCCGAACATGTACGGGAAGCACGGGCTGTCAAGCTTTTGTTTGGTGAAGTGTGTGTATGTGTGAAGCTTTGTGAGATTGACAGGCTGAAAATGGCCATCAGTGATCCCCCTGCAGTGTCAAACATCTTCTGTCTCTCTCACACGCACATACACGCACTCTTGACTTCACTGTCAGCTCTGCTATAGTGACATTTTTAACGCTCTATCAACTTCAGGCTAATGCTGCCAGAGGAGGTAAGAAAAGAGTATGGAGAATTTTATGACTTTGTGGGAGGCTGGAATGAGAAGCAGCCATTCTATGATCATGTGTTTGACTTCAGTATAAAGGACAGATCTGGGAACTACCATAGTGACAAGAAGGACTAGATCTTACAAAAAGGAAAGCTGCAGTGTGTAACGCTTCAAGATGATAGAAAATGGCATGTTTCATGCACTCATTTTCATCAGTCCAAACATATCCAGTCTAATTTCGGATTCTGAAAGTTCTGTTTATATTAACCCTAAACTTTGCAGTCTGATTCACATATTCGTTTACATGTGCATTACATGTATTCCGTGTTCAGAACCGGATAAAGCCACAACAATAATGCGCAATGGGTTGTGGGTTGTTTGTAGTTCTAATCGACGAGGATTCGATTAGAACTACAAACACGGAAAAAAAGTGTTAAAAACTACAAAGTATGACTGACGGTTAAGCTGAGCAGTTTAGTTAAAGTTAGGTTTGAGTGATTAATAATCAGTATTTAACCTGATGAAAAGATATTTATTCAATGTTATCCACATTATATTTAATCTGCAACAGCATTGTGAATTTTTATGAAGATGTGTTTGGTCATTAACTTTTAAATGCATCATTATGCAAACATAAGGAGTGTTCTCCGCATGATAGACTCATGACTGTCAGATTTCTCTCTGAAACGGTAGGAAATTAAATTAAATTGAATGTGGAGGATTTTAACTGTGACAAGATGATTGACAGGGCAGTTTAAACGGTGACAGGATGCACGTAACTAAGTGACAGAGCGTTCGTTAAAGATGCAATTATGACAAAGTAGTATGTCCCGAAGCTTGCCTATTCTCATTATTCACTGAAAAATATGTACTTTTTCTTCACAAAAAAGAAGGACATACATTTAGGACATACTATAAGTAGGCGAATTGGGATGTAGCATCAGTTTTCCACCACTTGCTAGTTCATAAGACGTAAAAGAAAAACATATGCATGTTTGTAAGACGTAAAACATGCACATATGGCAGTGCGCATGTAAGGTATTTTTAAATCTAACAGAGAAAATATTCAGATTCAGGTGTTTACAAGCTTATTTTTCTTTCCTATTGGTCAGAATATTTTAGGTCTACAAATACTGTATACCAATTACTTGCTGAGAGGGGTATTCTGACATGTATATGTCCATCCAAGTGCCTTGAGGACGCGAAAGAGAAATCAATTTGGAGTTCGCAAGCTATCTGAAACGCACCTCTCTCTATGTGTGTGTGTGCACGAGCCTTGTATGTATGTGCGTCTATGCGCACCGATAACAGCATGGCGTGCGATACCGAATTAAATCTTCTTTTGCCTCCTCTACCGCTGGAATGGTTTTATATCTATTTAATGTGTAAACTAGCAAGACAAAACACGTGCAAATGATAACCTTTCACTCTATTGCGGTGAAACTTGCAATTGATCCGCGAATCACATGCGTGCCGAACCGTGGGGCTTGGTCCGTACGGATCACGGATCAACAATGATCCGCTTAACCACTAGTACTAATGGATTATTTGGTTGCTTGTTAACATACTGTAGCTAGTGATATACCAAAATAAAAGCCACAGTTACTGATTTACTTCTGCTGACAAAGTTTATCAATAACACTTCCAGTAAACCAAGATTTGAACTTGTGGCATCAAACACAAAAAGGAATGGTTTACTTAAAATTATATTTTTGACATTATTTTACTCACCATGCGTTGCTCCCAGTTAATATGCTGGATTATAATATGTGGAACATAAAAGGAAAATCTTTGAAGAATCTTTACACATTTCCATACAACAACAATTCACAATCTGTCAAGCACTAAAATTTACCAAAAACTTTGGTTACTTTATTTTACAGTGCCGTAGTTACATTGTAATTACTCAAATAAGTACTGAGTACTATTAATTAACTACATGTACTTAATGTAGAGTTACAGTTAGGGTTAGGGTTTGGTTTAGGGTTAGTTACTTGTAATTATGCATAATTTTACTGTTATTACTATAATAAGTATGAAGTAACGTGTAACTATGGCACTGTAAAATAAAGTGTTACCAAAACTTTTTATGTGCCATTGAAAAAATATCAGCAAACAAGTTTTAGTATTAATGAAAGAATTTTAAAGCAGTGGTTCTCAATCAGGGGGCTGGGACCAACTAGGGAGTCTCAGAAAAAGGGTGCCCACAGGTTGACTTAAAAGTATTTAAATGACTACGTTATTAATAATATATTACAATAATCTAATAATAATAATAATAATCTAAATTCTAAATAAAACATAAAATCAAGATTTTGAACTGCAATCATATTCCCCTCTCCCCAATTACTTCTACATAAAATAGACTATTGTTCTTATTGAAGAATATACAGTTTCTGAAATGTCTGTCATCACAAAAATGAATCATGGTTAATGGGTAGGGGTGCTTTGGGTATTGTGTTGGAAAACGGGGGGCCTTTGAGTCAAAAAGGGTTGAGAATCACAGCTTTAAAGTAGGAAATATTCCTATGTATTCATTTGCAGGACTGTTGATCAATTTTGAATGTTGCAATAAAAATGTCCCCCCAGGAAATCACTATTAGATCTTCCCCACAAAGACATTACCAATATTATTGAGAAATGACAATACAATATCACAGAAAATGAAAATGTAATTTACAGATATTACACTAAGGTCAAATAACTGTGTTATTTTAGACATTTGTGCATTGTTCATCCATTCTGTACTGTACCTCACTCTGAATTCCACTGTGGTCTCATAAGCTCCTGTACTAACCTATAGAGAGATTGTGTTGAAGAATATAGATTAACTGAAGATAACTAATACATACTCTGTAACTCTTTCTTTCTCTCTTTCTCTCTCTCTCTCTCTCTCTCTCTCTCTCTTTCTTTCTCTCTCTCTTTCTTTCTTTCATCCTTGCAGCTTTGTCTCTATGTCTATCACTCTGTTCTCTCATTCACCCTATTTTCTTTGTCCTCTTAATGGAATGGAGGTTGGCAGTCTGCTCCAGGCCTTGAGCTAATGGAGAGAGAGAGGAGAAATTATGCCATGTTTATGAAAATAGCCCTTAAGACAATCCACGTGGACACACAAACAAAGGCAAACTTGTGTCTGAGTGATGTTAATGCTGTGCATTCATTCTCCTTCAACAAAATCTAACACAGCTGATACTAATCATAAGTGTTGTCAAAAGTACAAAAAAAGTACAAGTCAATACTGAGATTTTAAAAATGTGAACATGTTGTAAATAGACATCAATGACGCTCTTCACCGAGTGCTCACACAGATACTAGGGCTGCATGTTTTATCGCGATAAAATCACACACGATATGGCAAAGGCTGCGATTATTTAATGCGCAGCTTGTCAGAGCTTTACGGCTCTGTGATCAATAGTAAATGCTTTTCCATCTGAAAGCCAGAGGGCGCCTTTGCGCAGAAACTCAAAATATGCCTTGCAGCAGAAGAAGATAACACGCATCATCATTTTGCTGTAGCTGAATGAACAGAAGACAGAAACACTTTGATTAATTAAACATGACTAATGAACACACGAGTGCCTTATTCTGTGTGAGAAGCCACATCATCTCACAGAAGGATGCTCAACTGTCATTATCAAGTGAGTTGGACAAGATGTTAATAAATGCTTCTCATGTCTGGAAAGATGTTTGATGCGTGTTGCTTTTTCAAATGTACATTATAAGCGACTCAAACTCGCAGTGCTTTCAGATGGATTAGTATTTGGAGCCATACTTCATTGACAAGCCGTGCATAAAAAACAAATCACAGCCTTTGCGATTTCATAATCACACTAAGAATCGCTTTTAAGCGATAATCACATTCAAGTTCAATGTTATTTTTCATGTCGTGCGATATATCGTGCAGTCCTAACAGATACACACAAGACCGCTTGAAAGCAGGCGTCTCTCAGCGGACTGGTCCTTTCAAATTCAAACACTTCCTTGTGCTTTCAAACACTCAAGTGTGTTGATCATTGTAGCCAATCACAGACACATATGTTGAGCGTGTGAACACAGTGGCCAATCAGAGGTGTTTACGAATCCGCTTAAAGCGTCACATTTTTAAAATTTCAGTATCAACTTGGTATCCCAGTCGCTACTTTTGACAACACTACTAATCATGAAGCCAACTGAACTTAGCTTACTTTGCAAACCAAAACTGTTGTTTGACATGACACAATTACAGCCAGTCAGAAGACATTTGATGTTTAATGTAAAGTTATGTGGAGTTTTCAGAAAATAGCTGATTTAAAGTCCCCCATGTAGTCAATAATTTTATCCCTTAAAACTCATCTTTGATCACCAAAATGACACATTTAAACATTTTTTCCTGTGAAAAAAAAAAATTCTTTTATGCCTCAAAATAGCTTGAATGTAACTCTACACCCTTGCCTCATTTATTATACGCAGATATATGAATATGCTAATTAGCCCCGCCTTCACATACTCGCACAAGCTCAAGAGATCCATTTGTTGAACTTACTTAGGTAAACACTGCACAATGGTAACGCCAGACACATAACGGTATGATTAAAATGATTAGCCTTTTCCTTGACTATGTTATCAAATGTGTTGCTAATGTTACATAAACCATGTTCACATTCACGAGTCAGACAGCCTTCTAACAATCAGTATCCTTACAAACACTTTGAACAACTTAACGTCAGCGGAGAAAGGCATATACTTCGTTATATACATCATACACCCACTATATCGCCAAATCTACCGGATTTTTTTTATATCAACAGAAAAAATATACCGGAATATACCGGACTCTCCTGCTTCAGAGCGGTCAAGGTTAATGATATGCTAAAGCCCGCAGGCACGTTGACATGATTGGTTACAAGGTAGTTTGTGACGTCAGAAACACCAGTTCCACTGTAATTTTAAATAGGAAATACTCAGCAATGGTGTTGACTTATGAATTTGCACATGGTTTGTCTTAAAGCATATTAAAAACGCCACATAGACATATAAACAACATTAAAAACTTGATTTTCACCACAGGCGGACTTTAAAATTAAATGTTGTTCACACTGATTAGGCTAAATCTCTCACTGATTGCAGGTATGATCAGAATCAGAATCATGATAATATATTAGCTATATTATATTTTTTATAATGAATATATTTATTAATATATTTAAACCAACTTGTGCCCTCCTTGGAAGTGTGCTAAGGCCTCCTAGTGGGTCCCGAGTTCTGACCCCCTGGTTGAAAACCACAGTAGATACTTTTTTTTGAGCTTGTGGTTAGCTAAATACTTTTTCAGAAGAGTAGCTTGAGTCTAAAATAGTAGTCTAATTAATAGCTGACTAAACTTAAAAGCTACAATTTCAAATTAGCTTATACTGAGCACTGAGTAGTGATCACAATCTGCACTCCCAATGGGAGTCGCTCAAATCGGTTCTCATTTGCATAAAGCATTGGCAACAGTCGCTGTCACTCATCTTGCCGGAAATCGTCAACTCTCTTTAAAAATGAATGACTTCAGGCCGCTTTGTCACTGTAAATTGCTGTCAGCTTGAAAGCCCCTGAAGAATTCGCTTTTATCGCTCATATCACGTAGCATCTGGTGTTAGAGTGGCATAGACTGATTCTGTTCTGATTGTATGAAGCTTCTGCTCTCTCTGTATGGTTGCATGTGCTTGTTTGTGGTGCCCTTGTGAATGTGTATGTGGTTAAAGACTGGACAGAGAGAGAAAGAGAGAGAGAGGGGCAGAGAGTCATAAAGAATGAATGATGTCAGAAGGGTGAGACGCTTCCGGCACTTTCTGCATGAGAGAACAGCCGCCTTGCTGTCATGCTGGCTGCTCTCTTTCTCTCTCTCTCTCTCACACGCACACACACACACACACACACACACACACACACACACACACACAGCCCTGCTCCTCAATATAGTAAATATGCATGGTGATAATAAGAATTGGATTTTACTGTACTCAATGTCCACTGTCATTGATTTTAATGTTGTACTTCTCTTAGTATTAACCGATTAATGTTGTGCTGTTTCTTTATAAGTTATTTATTTAACATATGCTTAAAATCCTTCTAATAATACCCCAGGAAATCCCTCTGTATGCGGAGAAATGCCTTTAAAGTGATTATAGTGGAAATAATCTTGATTTATTGTACTCAGTCTATGGTAATCTGTTTGTGTATGTGTGTTTGAAGCATTGGAACTGTGGTGATAGAGAGTACATTTAAATTAAATCAATAATCAGTAATGCACACTTTAATTATTCACTATAGATTTAGATGCATTTACAATAAAATATAATGTGACTTTATAAATCCCTGAAAAGCAATTTAGTTCTGGCACAGGGAGGATCAGGCAAACAGACGCTGGGCGCACAGGTGAATACAGAATGGGAATTCAATAAGCTGAGATTGTTACTTTAAAATGTCTTCCAGTACAAGCTAATTGTTATTAAAAATGTGCTTCCATATTTCAGAATCTAGTCATGATAATATCATATTTCTTCTAAAGAAAAAGATTCCCTTGTGAGAAGAACTACACTACAAAGAGTACTGTATTGCCCCATACAGAAATATATATAAAAATATATATTATGGAATGTACCATACAACATAGTATACACAATAATCTAAATAAAATATAAATACATTTACAAACGCTCATGCTATAAACAGCAGACGGTAATAATATCTGCAATCTGACCTTAATAGTCAACTTATTAGCAGCTAAGAAGTAGTCTGGTGTTAGGAGGGCATCTCTAGTAACAGCTCAGAGCTATCATCTTTAATGGGCCTCTTCTCCTGGTCTGCCGTTCATAGTGTCTAGACTTCGTAAACCCACTCCAGTGATTTCAGAGCAGATGTTTACTATGGTCTGGAGGCTGTTCCTGCTCTTGATTGTGAAAGATGTGAAGCAGCAGACAATGGAGAAGCAAAGATTACTCTCAATATCAGAGCTGTAGAAAGGCTCTGGCTTAATGGAGCATGCAGCACACACACACAAATTCACATACATTCATCAGAAGTGACTGAAACACTTACTCAGGCCAGGAAAAAAGTGTAACATGACATGTAAACAGTTCGAATGCTGTTCAATTCAGGATTATATCCAATAAATATTTATTTGGTCAAGTCAAGTCATCTTCATTTATATAGCACTTTTTACAATACAGATTGTTTCAAAGCAGTTTCACAGAGATAATAGGGAAATTAATGGACAGAGATTTACAGCAGCTCTAGGAAAAAGTTTTTATCGAGCTAAAGTAAGTTGCTGATTGAATCACTTCCGTTGTAAAAATCATTAATTATTAACTTAGGGGCCACTTAAATGATACCTTTTTAACTGAAAAGAGCAGACTTTTAATGCGTTCTTGCCGCTCATTTACGTGTTTAGTCTATAGGTATTCACATGTGTATGTGCGCAGACGCTTACAAAATGACATTGCCAAATTACTTGTCTAGCCGCACAATACAGAATTATTAGTCGTTTCCGCGGATCCATGCGAACTGGTATCATTTTGATAATGTTTTATCTATAAAGAGCGTTAAGAAATATACCTTTAAATAAACATTTAGTTAAAATTGTTTGCACTTAAATTCTAAGTGAGTTGATTTCATTTAACTGACTCATTTAATTGAATTCATTTCATATAGGCAAAGGATTAATTAGGACTGAGTAGGATTCAAACTTTACTTTAACACAGTATCAGAAATATGACCTAATATTTGAGTAATATATATCTTGCTATATTACTACATATATTTATGGGGCTTTTTACCAAACATAATCCTAAGTTTTTTTTTACAATTTAAAATTACATTTTTTACAATTTAAAATTAAATTTTTTATACAAAATGTAATAACCAAAATGAAATAATACTTTTTATTTAGTACTAAATTAAATAAACAGCATGGAAAAACAATAGGGGTTTAACAGTACACAAACTTGTCGGTTCGGTAAGTACCTCGGTTCTGAAGTAACGGTTCGGTACGGGTTCAGTACAGCGGGGGCGGGACGGGGGGTGGGGGACTAAACATTAAATTGCTTTTTTATTATTAAATAATAAAAAATGTTATGCTGTAAACTATATACAGGGAGCCCTTACTTAGACATTACTATAATATTAAAGGTTACAATTAACAACAGAGCCCAAATTATTAAATTCAGTTGATACACTCAAACATACTCAAAAAAAAACAACAACTGTAAATTGCACATAAGCCAGGTTTTGCATTTACTTCTAATTATCTAATTACAAAGTTAATTTTCTACTCCAATTCATTTTTTGAAATATAATCATTTACACAGTTACTGTCATAACTTGTTTTCATGACATTTAAACATACATTAAATAACCAAGACATTACTAATGGTTAAGTAAATACAGTCAAACCAAAAATTGAGACATTTTTGATATATTTTTACTAGTGGGTGCAGGACACTATAGTTCATTTATGTAAGTGAGGATAGCAAAATAAAGTAAACTGTGACATTATACCCAAAAATTCTTCATACAGTGGACTACCAGTAAAATTGATAAAAATTTGGAACCAAAAATTATTCAGACACTTTGACCTGACCATGTTTTGCTTAAATGTTATCTGACATAATTAAGATCATTTTTTTCTGACACAGTTTAACTCTGAGATCTTGTCATATTTTATTACCTTTTTTTAAAACTATAGTGAATAAACTAATGAATGAAATGTTCAAGGTGTCTGAATAAATTTTGGTTTGACTATATAATGAATAGGCTAATATAGTGTATATACAAAATTCTCCTCTCTAGAGTTAATTGCTCTAGTGAACTAACATGCTGTCGACACTAAATGCCTAAGGTAAATATAATGCTACGTGAGATATTATTCTCAAGCTGTTTTATTAATATCTTTCTGCAGCTGAAACACTGATCGAGAGATTGCATGTAAACATATCAATCGATCGTCTCTTCTTCTTCTTCTGCACTTTTTACTGGTAGCAAAGCAAACAGTGTTTTAGTACCGCGCATGCTCCCTTCTGGATTGGAGTGTGGATCGCCTGTGACCGACTGTACTGTGACTGCATGAACTGAACTGTGATATACATACGGTACGGTTTGGGACAAATGTACCGTTACACCCCTAACAGACAACATTAGTTTTTTTAAAAAAATAAAGTCTCAATAATTTCCAATATCTAAATTTTTTTATCTTTATTTTTTGAGTGTGTTCTTGAATTTGTGTCACCTTCTTTTCTGGTGAAAGTATGTGAATGTTAGTGTTTAAAGCATCAGCAGTACAAGCAAGACAGGAGGACCGAAGTTGACCCGTTCTTTCACACAGTCATGCTATCACATGACTTTCATATAAAGGATGCTTGTGACATAATGGAGGCTATTCTATTTCTATCCTGTGCTCCCTCACATTCTCTATGTAGGTCTTAGTTGAACATAATAATCTGTGCGAAAAGAAAAACAGACAGAAAAACAAGTGCACAAAATCAAGGGAGATCTAGGTGTGGATTGGGTGTCAACTGTATTTAGCTTCCGAAATGCAGGCACAATCAAGAGGAAAAAGAACAATGAATGCGTTTACACACAGTGAGGCTGAGAAAGATAAAGTTCTTTGTGAGCGGGAAAGAAGGGGAAAGGATATGAATGACCAACGGAGACTCTATAATGGATTTCATGTGGTGTTGTTTATCCCAAGATGCATTTGCATGCCACACACGCAAACATACAATTAGAGGAAGGAGAGAGAGAAGTGGCAGTCATTAAAAATGTTAAATTGCAAAAGGCCAGACTGTTGCCATGACATATCTATTTCTGTGGGTGTGTGTGTGTAACCATATGGTGCTATCAGTCTTCAGTGGACCTATGATGGAAACTGACGTATTAACTGTCTTAATTAATTAAGCATGAATACAAGTGCAGACCAATTACTGAATGTGACAGATAACAAACAGTCCAGTATAAACAGGCACAATGCCAAGTCATACGTATGCATTTCATTATTATTTGTGTTTATGGCATATTCTGTTGTTTATGGCATCCATTTTGTGTTGTTTTGTTGAAGTGACCTGTGTTTAATGTTCTGTCTAATGTTTATTTGTTTTCTCCACAATGCTTCCTCTACAATCAGGAGGTGGAGGTTTGTATGATTGTGCCTTTGTTTTTCCATTGAAAGAGTCTTGCTAATCTGCCTGTTTGTCTGCAAGGAAATCCTTCCAAGTTTAAGTTGTGTCCTTTAATACTGCTGTTGTTGCATGATAATATATGCAACAAGCACTGAATGTAACTGCTTGTACATGTTGAGCTGAATGTGTAACTACAAGCAAGGCAATATAATAATATGTACTTGCATAGTTTAAATAGCAAAGATTACTTTATGTATAATAACATATAGAATTTTAGAAAAGAAAACAAATGCAGACTGCTGATTTATTCTGTTGATCAACTTCTGTTTTAGGAACCAGGAACATGGAGCCCAGGAAAACCATTCGATCAAGGTAAGACCGTCAACCGAAAATAGCAACATCATTGTGTTTTTTTTTTTTTTTTTTTTTTTTTTATGTATTCAGAGTTTAAAAATCAAAGAAAACTCTAAAGCTGAAGTGTTTTTTTTTTATTTTTTAGTAAAATTCTTTCTTCTGACCAGCCAGACTCGGCAACAACTGCTTAACCAATGGCGTGAGTTTGAGGCAGGGCTATTTGTTTAAAAAGTGAAGGATTAGAGGATTGTTCATTATTAATAATTAATAAAAGTCAGTTATTCTACTTTTCGGCCTTAAAAAAAGCTCTTGTGTGCACAACTTCTTTCTAACATCACTAGTTTGAAAGCATCACCCAAACCCTCGCTATTTCTAAGCAGTTATTGGAGTAACAAGGTTCCCCATGTGTATGTGTGTGCGCGCATTTTTGTGATTTATAAGGACACAAATTTGGTATTATGACGTAAACATGAAATATGAGGACATTTAATGAGTCCTCATATTTAAAATAGCTTTTAAAACATACTAAACAATGTTTTATTAAAAATTAAAAAATGCTGAATGTTTTCTGTGATGGGTAGGTTTAGGGGTAGTGTAGGGGGATAGAATGTACAGTTAGTACAGTATAAATACCATTACATCTATGGAGAGTCCCCGTAAAACACATATACAAGTGTGTGTGTGTGTTTGGTCCAAGAATTCCCTATGCTAGTAAAACCTGAATTTTTTGAAGTTGTAAGGGCAACATTTCGGTCCCCATGAGGAAAACATTTCATAAATCGTACTAAATAATGTTTTTTTTTGTGTGTTGTTGTTGTTTTTTCTAAATGTGAAAATGATTAATGCTTTTTTGTAAGGGTTAGTTTTAGGGTTATGGGGAAAGAATGAGAAGTTTGTAAAGTATTAAGGGTTTAGTTCACCCAAAAATGAAAATTCTGTCATTAATTACTCACCCTCATGTTGTTCCACACCCATACAACCTTCGTTCATCTTCGGAACACAAATTAAGATATTTTTTGATGAAATCCGATGTCTCAGTGAGGCCTACATTGACAGTCCATGTGACTACAGTGAGTACAGTGGTTCAACCTTAAAGTTATGAAGCGACGAGAATACTTTTGTGTGCCAAAAAAACCCAAAATAACAACTACTCAACAGTATCTAGTAATGGGCAATTTCAAAACACTGCTTTATAAAGCTTCACAACTTTATGAAATTTTGAAATTTCAAAATGTTCGAAAAACTTAAGACGTAACAAAACCTCGTTTACTGAAATCACGTGATTTTGGCTGTTTGATTCACGCTCCGAACCACTGATTCGAAACAAAAGATTTGTAAAACTTCGAAGCTTCATGAAGCAGTGTTTTGAAATCGCTCATCTCTAGATATTGTGAAATAAAGTTGTTTTTTTGGCACACAATAAGTATTCTCGTCACTTCATAATATTAAGGTTGAACCACTGTAGTCACATGAACTGTTTTAAATATGTTTTTAGTAGCTTTCTGGGCATTTGAAAGTGTTAATTATCTTGCTGTCAACGGAGGCCATCGGATTTTATCAAAAATATCTTAATTTGTGTTCCGAAGATGAATGCAGATGTGGAACGACATGAGGGTGAGTAATTAATGACAGAATTTTCCATTAATGGAATAAATTACAATGTAGTACATATTAAAATATATTAAAATAGAAATGTTATTTTAAATTGTAATATTAATTCACAAAATTACTGTTTTTTAGTAAATTTTTGATCAAATACATTCAGCCTTACATTCAGGTACAAATACATTTCAGGTACAAATACATTCAGGTAAGCCTGAGAGACTTCTTTCAAAAACATTTAAAAAAAAAAAAAATCTTACAGACCCTGAATTTTTGAACAGTGGTTCCAAAAATAAAATCTTTTGCTAAAGTAGATGGCTCTTTAATGCAATATTTTGAAACTTTAATGTGAGAAATAACATACACGTCTGTCAGTTAATCAGTATAAAAGATTAAACAGTCCTGTGGTATAGGGATACTTTATGTATGGGATTTGTGCTTGTAGGCAGTAAGAACATAATAAGCCATGAAATCCCAACATCACAAGTTTTTTTTTACCGTTTTATTAGTAGTAGAAATGGCAGAAGAATTGCCCTAATGATGAAAATGTTTTATGTTATAAGCTACTCATTTCATTGAGGTCATTCTCCTTTGAGCCATAGCGTCTTGCTTGTTATCAGTGTTGAGTGGATGTTAATCAGGCATATATGTTGTGTGAATTCACAGTCACATGCTGTGGCCTAATACCCATATCATCATGTTACATCCATCTGAGAAAATGAGAAAACTGCTTTTTAAGACTCTATCACATCAAGCTCTCAGTGTGCAGTAAATCTTATGAGATTATGCATATTCGAAAGTCATTAGAAGCCCCTTGAATATTCATCACAACTTTGATATTTATGCAAATGACTATTGATGGAGCATTGACTGAGTCAAGAAGAGCAAGTAGAGCAATTTAAAACGGATTCTGATCATAGTCAGACATGATTATGCACAAATCAATCACAAATTTTGTCATACACACACACACACACACACACACACACACACACCCACGGACAATGGACTCAGAGGGTGCTGAGGAGATTGGGATTGGATAAGCCCTAAAGCCTGTGCAGGATTTGACTAAGGCTCTTACCATGTGAGGTCAGAGAGCGTTCGAAGTGTGGCTGTGCGTGTGTGTGTGTTTGTGCTTTGACAAGGGGAAGGTAAATGATGAGTATGTTTGTGAGATATTGTCTTTCTTCCTCTGTGCATGTGCCTGAGCCTCTTAGGCATTAAGGTACTTAATGGCATTAGAAGTCTTTTATCCTTTCTCTCTCTCCTTTTCTACTCTTCCTTTAAATTCCTCTCTTCCTTTTCGTCACAGAGCATTAGCTTCTGCCCCATTTTCAGGCTGTAACAGAAATAGAATCCTTATTTACACACAGTGAAATCAGACAGATCATACTTATTATATATATGGGCAAATCCACTAAAGAGTTACGCCACTTTTGCATGCTGTATTTCAGTGAAAAAGCCTGCACATTATTTACTAACCACCGCCAATCCAGCTTAACCAGGTGCTAAATGTGCTAAAATAGTGCTTAAAGTCTAGTTCACCCTTAAAGGCTAGTTCATCCAAAAAGAACTGCTCACCCTCATGTCATCCCAAACCCACAAGTTCATCTTCGAAGCACAAGTTAAGACATTTTTAATGAAACCTGAGAGATTTCTGTCCCGCTTTTGAAAATGATGCACTTTTTGAAGAGTCAAAAAGACAGTGTAAAGGCATTGACATGGATATACTGTTTTCGCAGAATGGGGAAAGGTGGGTCAGGCACTTGGCTACAGCTAAATTTGCGTTTCAGTGAATGACACAAACACACACACAAAAAGAATTTAGTCTAGGGCTGCATGATATACCAATATTAAATAGAAATCGTGATTTTCTAATGTTTTAGAGTGAAGTGCATGTGCAACTTGTAAAAACAAAGTTTTCTGCATCTCAGAGCGGCGTTTCATTATTTAGCAGCTCAGTGCGCATTAATAACGAGAAGAAACTCATTTGCATTACACCATAGGCTGTTTTATGTCTGTTCAATTAAGGGCTGTTGTCTTTCAGGGACATGGTCGTAAGACTGTGTTCTTTGAATTCCTCTGCGTGCATTTGGCTTCCTATAAACACATGAGAAAATATGTCTGTAAAAAGCGTTTTACATGTACACACAGAACAGGCATGAGAGCGTTTTCTGCTCTGGACACTGCGATAAGTTTAATACTCGCAGCACGGATCACAGTTCATATCCAGACCAGACCGAGCCTGTTTCAAGTTTTACGGACATATTTAATCTACTCTAATGATCTACATGAACGTTGAGCGTTATGTATACTTTGTGTACAGTCTCATATTTAATCACATCTTCTACAGTGGTATGTGTGATCATGAATGCAATGACACAATGGATTCTTTACATAAACAGAACTTTGTTGTCAATAGGTTTATATTTTTTTAATTATAATGTTACACATGCGTTTTCTTTCTAATGTTTAAATTCACTTAAAACATAACTGACTGTGTTTACATGAATACTCGCCAAGACCGGTATTTTGACAAATAAGCTGCGAAAAATAACTCAATTTAGTTGCTCTTTGTGTGCGAGCACAAAATCTGCAGGTATGAGTAAAATTATGGCTAATACACGCAATCCCACGCCGTTCCCTCTGTAGCACAGACAATATTCATCTGGAGCAGATGAAAGAGTAAGTGAGGGGAGGCATGTTTGTGTGTCAACTCGCTGTCAGAGAGATGAGAGAGCAAGAAAGTGCAGCTGGAAGCGTTTCAGATATTTCAGTATCGATATGTATGGAAAAATCTATATTTTTGACATTACACTTAGTTTTTTATTTTAGATGCCTTTTTAAAATACTACAATTGAAAAATGTATATAATATATATAATCAGGGCTTGACATTAACACCCGCCAACCCGCCCAAGACATCCACTCCCACTTGCCACTTTGGTGGGTTGAATTTAATTTCAGCTTACAGCCAAATGATCGTCGAAGATCGTTGTAGCACAAAATTACAATTCAATTACAATTCTTTATCGATTAACTTGCTGTTAGTGAAGGCGGGATAGGCGGAATTGCGCTGAATGACACAGAAGCAGAAGCACTCTCTCTCTGTCGCACGCAGTTCTTCTTGCGCCTGAATAGTCAAATACACGCACACAGAGATGTCAAAATGCCCATCGTGTGGAGTATCTTGCGTGAATACAGTCGGTTATGGCTTAAGTTGATGTAAACAGGTGGGTAATAAGTGGATATGTGTCAGTATATTACGTCCATGCATTCAGCAGCCCAATTAAATACCTGTCTGTCATTAATGTTAATCAAACAACAAAAATTTTTAAAATAAATGTTAAATAAACCTACTGTATCTGAATTTTTTTTTTTTTTTATTTACTATTGTTTTTGTAATTTGCTAATTTGCTTCTTTGTTCTTTTATATAGCCTAACAAAAATAACATAAAATCTCATATTAGCCCATGCTCATATTGCCCACCCCTTAGCCACCCGTACATACCAGCTGATATACAATGTAGTCTTGATTTGGGTGGTCAATCTGCATTGAAAGTTTGAAAGGGTTTTAAATCTTCTAAATCAAGGAAAATTACTCAAAATCAAGTAATTTATGCATGCCAAAGTCAAATTTAATCATATAAAATGTAATTTCCCAACAGCAAAATTGTGGCCAGTGAAAATGCTGAGTGGCTAGTAACTTTGGAAAACCACTAGCCACAGTGGCTGGTGAGCAAAAAAAAGTTCATGTCAAGCTCATATATATATATATATATATATATATATATATATATACACACACACATTTTTTTATATAATATATTATATTATATATAAAATTCAACCCACCAAAGTGGCTAATAAGTGTTGCTGGGTTACACGCCACTTCTGAAATCCACCCACATTTGGCGGGTTGGCAGATGTATTTATGAACATTCTGAAGCGTCAAATGTAAAGGACTTTCAATGAAGGGACAGATTTCATTTAAATATCTTAATTTGTGTTTCAAAGATGAACAAAAGTTTTATGGGTTTGGATTGGAAAACCATGTGGGTAAGTGATAACATTCAGCCATTTCAATTTATTTCTTCTGCTGAACACAAAAGAAGATATTTTGAAGAATGTCGGTAAGCAAACAGTTGATGGACCCCATTGACTTTCATTGTACAGGTAGATTAGGCTTATTATAGATTTTGCCTTGTTCACAAAACACACAATTCATTTCTAGTAACTCAGATGCTGAAACAATGCAGACAGCTTGAGCTAATCAGTGTGCACAATTCTTAGTGAATTCATTCTTAGTGAAGCATATAGCTGAATGTGACACCAATATGTTTATCTGTTTTCATTGTTTGTATACATAAACATGTTTATACATGTTTATTTTTGCATGTGTTTCAGCTCTGGACCCTGCCAAAGATCCGTGCCTCAAGATGAAATGTGGCCGCCATAAAGTGTGTGTGGCTGAGGATTACCAAACACCCACCTGTGTCAGTCAACGCAGGATGAGGTAAATGTCCTCTGCTTGGTCTGACTAATTACCGAAACAGTAGTAAAAACAGTGTGCAGGTGTGGCCAAAAAGATTGGCACACTTGCTGCCATGCTTGAATATGTGCATGACATCTTGAATTACATACACATTTTGAAGCATTAGAAAGTTGCATCTCGTTCGAAGATCAACACTTCACAAAACACCCAGGAAGAGTGGAAAACAAAACACTGAGTGGACAGCAGGGAGTCCAGAACTAATTTCTACTGAATACCATTGGGGAAATCTGAAAACAGCAGTTTGAACAAACTGTTAACAAATGCACTGAATGTCATTAGAAGCTTTGGAACTGTCCAATGGCTGTTCCACCAAATATTAAATCTATGTTGCCAATAATATGGTCCAGCTATCTGTTTGTAATAATTCCATATTTTTTCCAAGCCAGATCCACTTCAAGCTAAACAAACACATGTGTGGATAACAAAAGATGTTTTATTTAGAAAAAAAAAAATGCTAATATTTAGGTCACAACTGCAATTGATTTTATTATGGACTATGCAGTTACTATTTTATCCAGTTAAGGACTTGCTGTTGCATTTTGGGATATTTTTTTCATATTGATTTTACATGGTACATTTTCCTGCATGTTTGATGTTAAGTATGGCAAAAAAATCTTTTGAGAGGAAACAAGGGCTGTTCTATGTTCTTACCCAGTCAACCTATCCTGGAACTAACTGGGCAAACTTGCCTGCCAAAGTCTGGGAATTAGTTCTTCTTCTGAGAGAGAGAGAGAGAGTGTGTGTGTGTTTGACCGAGGTGAAAATAAGGCACAGACTGACCTGGATTTTGCAAGCTACTGTTGTCAACAATGATTGTTGTTATGAAACTAATCATTTAGTGAACTGGGGGTGATAGCATAACACAAATGTTTTTTTAATGGCCCAATGAAACACAGACAAAGGGGGATATTCAAGAGAAGTATCACAGAAATCAACAGAAAGAGAGAGAAATAAATAACAGAAGTAGGATAAAAACAACATTGGATTCTCAACTGGTGGTTGCAAGTACAACCCATCCAAAGCTAACATTAGAGCAGTGGTTCTCAACCTTTTTAATTCCATGGTCCACAACATGGTCCAGATATTTATGCTAAATATCTCACAAGAAACAGCTATGCAGTGGTGCTTCTGTCAGATCACGTCTTTGATAATACACACTACGCGACTGTCACTCACATGAACGAGCACAGATTTGCCTCTGATTTCGGGCATTTGACTGCGATTTCCACAAAACTGTCGGCGAGTGAAAATCGGGGCTAAAATCGTGCAGAATGTTCCCAGCATTAGAGGCCAAAAAAACTATTGGACGTATTGTTGATTAAATCAAATTATGTAAAAATTGAATAAGTCTGAATTGGCAAATTCGGCTCTGGGATCGAATTTTAAATTTAAAAATCAATTCGCAACGATTCATTCTTATTCAATTAGGCAGATTCCAACATGTTGAGGTTCTTAACATCTCATCCTCAAAACCCATGAACAAAACTGCAAGGGAAAATAAATTATGAAAATATTCACTTAAAGTGAGAATAAATATGATTTGCGTAGACCAGAATGACTATGGAGTGTTTAATTTAAACCATCGAAGATCATTTTTTCAAAGCAAAATTGTCCGTTTTCCAATTCACTCTGTCATATAATGTTGCTTATTATTGGATCTATGCAGTTCATCTAAATCTAAATAAATTTCAATTGATTTTAGGGAAATCTTTGTTTACTTTTTTGTACTGTATTGGGTCACCACTGGATTTCCAATGCTAAATGAAGCAAGCAAACCAGTGCAGAAACAGTGCAGTAGAGGATAGTAGAAGACAGATAAAAACAGGCTGCATTTCTGCAATATTGTTTGGCTTGTTCATTGTGTTAGAAGAGCAATCTCTCTTTCTATGTGCAGTTTTAAGGACATGAATTTGAACTCACCACTGCTGAAATGCAAAAGATGTCCAGTTGTGCACCCTTCACCTGTTTGTGGAACAGATGGACACACTTACTCTACCAAGGTAACAGACACGCTACCTGATTGTGAGATCCGCCACTCTCTGTGTGTGTGTGTGTGTGTTTCTGTACGCGTTTACTGTCTGAATTGCTTTTCATAATGCACTGTCACAGAGGTATTCAACCAAGAGATTAATCCCTGATCAACAATGTACTTTACTTATCTAATCTGAGCTTTACGTGTGTGCCTGTGTTTGTGTGTGTTGTAGTGTAAACTAGAATATCAAGCTTGCATCTCTGGGAAGCAGATTTCTGTGAAGTGTCCAGGACAGTGTCCCTGCCTTTCAGGAAATACAGCAGAGAAGAGAGGTACATGCCCTTTATCAAAGCAGTTTATTTCTATTAGGCCCATAAAGGTTTGCACACAAGCACTGTCTTTGTTTGGAATGGAATATGTGCACTGATTTTTGCATACCATACAGCAGGAATGGGCAACTTCGGTCCTGAAGGGCCTGAATTTTAGCTCCAACCCTAATCAAACCCACCTGAACAAGCCAATCAATGTCTTCAGCACTACTAGAAAGCTACAGGCAGGTGAGTTTTTAATCAGGGTTTGAGCTGAAATCTGCAGGACAGTGGCACTCCAGGAACAAAGTTGCCCATCCCTGCTGTACAGTATACAGAGTGCATTTTATATTAATTATGGATGATAAACTTATAGATCAATGACTAATAAGAATATCCACAATAAATGTTTTTAAATTCTAGTTTAAAACACATGCAAAGTTCTTATATGTATAGTTTAAATTTATGTTGAATTTGAAAAACATTTTAAAGCATTTTTTTAATTTAAAGATGCTAAAAAAGTCATGGTGTAACAATCAAGTAAAAATATATTTTTCCCCTTAAATACATAAGAGTGTACACATCTTATAGGTTTAATTATTCACTTTCCTTCAAAAGTTTAAGAAGTTTATTAAGTTTAAAAAAAAATAATAAAAAAATAATAATAATTTTATTCAGCAAGAAATGCATTTAAAACATTTGACATATGACTTTGACATATTTGAATTTTATTATGATATGAGGACAGTTGTGTCACTATTACATTTTACATGTTATGCCCCCCAAAAAACATATAAAAATTATTTTTAATGTAGAAATTAAAAACATGCCCATCATAGACAAGGTGTATTCAAGTCTATGATGATCTATAATTTAATAAATCCAGACCAAATGCTACATTATGATCACATTATCTCATTACTTTAATTGCTTATTTCAGCCAGTGATGTCTAGTAGGGATGCACCGATACTTATACTAGTATCAGTATCAGCCTGATACCAAGCTCATGTACTTGTACTCATAAAAATACCCCGATACCAAAGGCCGATACCTCATGTGACGTAACTGACAGAATTTTCCGTGCACAGAGACACCGGCGGCAGCAGCAGAAACAATGTCATCCTCAGAGGTGTGGAAATACTTCAAAATTAGTGATGACAACACACACATTGCGAACTACATGTTCAATACACTGATACACATGCGTTGTCTTTCTCGACTGTTTACGTTCACTTAAGACATAACCTACTATGTTTGCTAGGATACTCATCAAGACGGACATGTTGACGTATTTTTTGTTTGTATTTGTCCATTCAAGATTAAGGCTTGAGAGAGAACTCAACATTTAAGTGCTGTCTGAGACGAGGCTTTTTGTGTACGCGCTTCAGATGAGTGCACACACAAATCTTCTCACAGCATGCGCTTACGCTTGAATGTTTAAAATGTTAAGGCTTAAATGAGTTTAGTTTAAACAGATAGCATCGTGTGCTCTTTAGTTCTCACCTGCGCTCATGGAATATCAAAACCTGGTCATGAGAGCATACCAGAGATGGGCACTCGAGTTAGTGACTCGGACTCGAGTAGCACTCAAGTCACATTTTAATAGACTTCAGACTCGGACTCTACCTGAAATGACTTCAGACTTGACTCGACACAGAAGACTCGTGACTATTTTAAAAACAACTCAAGTCTTTTACCATTAACTACTGATATAATAAATAAAGAATTTGTGTTGTGTTTGAATGGTTTTATAAAATCTGCGTCACATATATTTCCCTACGTGTCGTGGTAGATCGGACTCGTCATACACTTTGATTATGTATGTCCGTGTATTGTGCGTAAACTCCAAAATGTCACAAGAGTCCCATGAAATATGATAGGAGCCACCATGCCATATGTTCTTTTGTTCGGGTTTCCTAACATGTCAGATCAGCTAGATGCACAGAATGTGGGAAAACAATTAAAGAAACCAGAACGACATCATCAGATTTTATGAGACATCGCATCCACAGAGGTTAGTCACATTAACTCACACAGCTAGCTATTATACTGTGGTGTAGCTGCGTGGCTCTTTTGGATTGCCAGCCTGTTAAAATATGAACAAAAAAAATCTAGCCTTTAAACCTAGCACTACATTTTATCAATCTTTTCGTATTTTATGCAGCTTTTCTCTTTCTTAATGTGTCCATAAGAGAGAGATAGAAAGAGATGTTAATCTATTTATTACTTAAAGCTCATATTTTAACGTATCGCAATCAGCATGCGTACAGTTTTCTATTGATTTAAACATTCAGAGGTTTGATATTTTCTGATAATGACTGTCGTCAATAACAACAAAGCATAACAAACCGTGACTCACTTGTGCCATCTTGCGTCCACTTGGCGACTGTATTGAGAATGACTGTTCGTGTTGCCAGGACGATTGTTTTGTACATTGTAATGGATTATAAAGCAAAAAACTGGATGTACATTATCCCTTACATCATAGGACCTTAATTTCAAACAAAACAGATGATAGAAAGATCATATTATTTTGTCTATATAATATAACTAGGATAAAAAAAAGATTTGAGTATGAGAATTTTTTTTTTCTCGACTCGAGACTCGACTCGGACTCGTGACAAAAGACTTCAGACTTAAATCAGACTCCAGTGATAAAGACTTCAGACTTGACTTGGACTCCAGCTTAAAGACTTCAGACTTGACTCTGACTCCAGCTAAAAGACTCGTGAACATCTCTGGAGCATACAGCACTCCTATTGACTGTTTTGTCCAAGTTTTTTGATCATCGCTGTTGAAAAGTATTGGGAAGCCAGAATCTATCAACAGAAACATTCATTAGCCGAACTCTGCTGGTCTGTTTTATGCATTGTTATTTTTCAACAAACCATATTATAGATGCATCGTCAGATTTAAGATGAACCGCGATGCAAGTGTGTGCCGAACCGTGGGTGGAGAACGGTATGGTTTGATTTTTTACCGATTACACCCCTACTACATAGTAAGTATAGTATGACAGTATGCTCTTATGAATATGTGAATTTTCTCCCTTAAGCCCTCATATATGGTAATGATAAATATTTCATGTCATTACTAGATGAACCAAATTATTCTATATATAAAACCAATCTTTTATCTCAGTAGCTGTGGAAAGGAATGTGTACCCTCTAGGGTGGGTACTTGGCATGTTTTCAGCTGCAATGAGAGCAGCAAAGACATTTCATTACACCAAACTAGTCTTATTTTATGAAGAATCTCGAAGCTGAATCCCTTAGGAACTTATTAAATGTTTGCGGTTTCAGATTGTTTTTGTCAGTGTGTGTATGTGTGAGAAAGACAGCATGGTAATGTTTGTTTTCATCATTATCCCAATGAACATATAGGTGCTGGGCACATAATTAGATTATCATCAAAAAGTTGATTTATTTCACTAATTCCATTCAAAAAGTGAAACTTGTATATTATATTCATTCATTAACACAGACTGATATATTTCAAATGTTTATTTCTTTTAATTTTGATGATTATAACTGACAAATAATGAAAATCCCAAATTCAGTATCTCAGAAAATTAGAATATTACTTAAGACCAATACAAAGAAAGGATTTTTAGAAATCTTGGCCAACTGAAAAGTATGAACATGAAAATTATGAGCATGTACAGCACTCAATACTTAGTTGGGGCTCCTTTTGCCTGAATTACTGCAGCAATGCGGCGTGGCATGGAGTCGATCAGTCTGTGGCACTGCTCAGGTGTTATGAGAGCCCAGGTTGCTCTGATAGTGGCCTTCAGCTCTTCTGCATTGTTGGGTCTGGCATATTGCATCTTCCTCTTCACAATACCCCATAGATTTTCTATGGGGTTAAGGTCAGGCGAGTTTTCTGGCCAATTAAGAACAGGGATACCATGGTCCTTAAACCAGGTACTGGTAGCTTTGGCACTGTGTGCAGGTGCCAAGTCCTGTTGGAAAATGAAATCTGCATCTCCATAAAGTTGGTCAGCAGCAGAAAGCATGAAGTGCTCTAAAACTTCCTGGTATACGGCTGCGTTGACCTTGGACCTCAGAAAACACAGTGGACCAACACCAGCAGATGACATGATACCCCAAACCATCACTGACTGTGGAAACTTTAAACTGGACCTCAAGCAACATGGATTGCGTGCCTCTCCTCTCCTCTCTTCCTCCAGACTCTGGGACACTGATTTCCAAAGGAAATGCAAAATTTACTTTCATCAGAGAACATAACTTTGGACCTTTTTGTCTTTAGCCCAGGCAAGACGCTTCTGACGCTGTCTGTTGTTCAAGAGTGGCTTGACACAAGGAATGCGACAGCTGAAACCCATGTCTTGCATACGTCTGTGCGTAGTGGTTCTTGAAGCACTGACTCCAGCTGCAGTCCACTCTTTGTGAATCTCCCCCACATTTTTGAATGGGTTTTGTTTCACAATATTCTCCAGGGTGCGGTTATCCCTATTGCTTGTACACTTTTTTTCTACCACATCTTTTCCTTCCCTTCCCCTCTCTATTAATGTGCTTGGACACAGAGCTCTGTGAACAGCCAGCCTCTTTTGCAATGACCTTTTGTGTCTTGCCCTCCTTGTGCAAGGTGTCAATGGTTGTCTTTTGGACAACTGTCAAGTCAGCAGTCTTCCCCATGATTGTGTAGCCTACAGAACTAGACTGAGAGACCATTTAAAGGCCTTTGCAGGTGTTTTGAGTTAATTAGCTGATCAGAGTGTGGCACCAGGTGTCTTCAATATTGAACCTTTTCACAATATTCTAATTTTCTGAGATACTGAATTTGGGATTTTCCTTAGTTGTCAGTTATAATCATCCAAATTAAAAGAAATAAACATTTGAAATATATCAGTCTGTGTGTAATGAATTAATATAATATACAAGTTTCACTTTTTGAATGGAATTAGAGAAATAAATCAACTTTATGATATTCTAATTATATGACCAGTACCTGTAAGTCTTGTCTTCAGATGCTCTGCTTTAGGCTGTAGAAGAAATCACTCACCTTCACCATCATAAGATTGTCAATGATAACTTACAGCTCAAAGCAATGCAAAACAAAACTTACTAAACTAAACTTAAGATCATGGAACTGAAGTCACAATAGATTTTTGAAGGGGTGAGAAGTATGAATGTTTTTTCCACTTACCAAATTTCAGCAATACAAAACTGTCCCTTTATACACTACCATTCAAAGGTTTGGGGTCAGCAAAAATTAATGCTTTCATTCAGCAAAGACACATTAAACTAACCAAAAGTGACAAGATTTCTGTTTCAAATAAATGCTGTTCTTATGAAATTTCTGTTCATAAGAGTATCCTGAAAAAATATATGACAGTTTCCACAAAAATATCAAGCTGCACAACTGTTTTCAACATTGATAATAAGAAATACTTCTTAAGCACCAAATCAGCAAATAAAAATTCAGTTTTGCTTTCACAGGAATAAATTACATTTTAAAATATATGAAAATATATTAGTTGTTTTAAGTTATTTTAAATTGCAAAAATATTTCACAATGTTTCCCTTTCAAGGGAACTCAATGCTGCGTCAGAATGTTGACGCTATGAGAATGCTTCTGCGTCTAAAGCAATTTAGACTGTATGTCTCCCTGCCCACGTTATATTACGGGAGGACACACGCACAATCTTTGTGTGGGAGCTGACTGTTCACTGCGAACATCTGCCATTAAGGATGCTCCGCTCCCACCTGGCCCTCTTCGAGGAGAGTGGCCAGGCACATGCCCCTTGTGGTTCAGGTCATAGGGGTCGCAAATGGAATTAGTGGAGGAGATTGGGATGGGCCCGTCCCTTTTTTCAGCTTTCACCCAATGGTTCCAGAGCTTTATTCTGGATCTGGAAACATGCTTTACGGTTTCTTTTGGTCCGAGTAAAGGCCCAATGCTTATGAGGCGGTTGTGACTTGAACCATGGCCAAGTTAAACATTAACTGGATGACAGAGAAACAGGAAGTATGCCATAAGAGCAAGCTAGCTTTTTCAAGAGGAGCGTTTTCTTCCTAGCAAGTCACAGCCTCCAGATTGGAGCCTGCAGTTCATTCTGAATCCCCACAGTCGAGTTCCTGGAATAAAACATTTTCTGCCTGTCTTTAGTGTCCAACTTTTTGTTTATCATGGGGCTAAATGAACATGGGTATGGGGTGATGCCCAGGGTTGAAGAGAGTCTTGGGAGCTATCTCTCTCTCGAGTTTTCATCGACATTACCTACAAAGCCTAGTAGAACAACTTCTTCCTTGGTGGGTATAGCCTATGCAGCAGTAGGTCAGACTGGAGCATGGCTGCACACAATGCCAATACTGCAGGCATACCAGGCCGTTCTACTAAGGGACTTGGATGAAGGTGAAGGAGTGGGCCCAGACACTATGAAAGTGTTGTGCCATGACACAGATTTGTCTCTTGGGGCCATCAAGGAAACTGCCTGTGCTATCAGCCATTCCATGGGAGCTATGGTGGTGCTTTCCCATCCTGGCCTCTTCAGAGACGCAGTGGTGTTCCAGAAGTTTATCCCTCGCCGGACCCAGGTCCTGAGCTCCTCACACCGGCAACAACAAAAACAGAGTGTCGCTTCTCGAGCCCCCCTCAGAAAGACTGGGAGTTGAGACAGCACTCTCAGCCGAAGTCTTCCCAGGGGCAGCTGGATCAGAAGACCATCGTCCTCTCAAAGAAGGCTTCAGGCAAGAGGTCCTAATGCCAGAGGGCTCAGGCCTTTAAAGGCTGGCCTCTCCAGGGAGATGTGGGAACATCCAGCTTATTGTCAAATCAGGTCAGAGAACTAGTTTGTAACAATAGATCTGAAGGAACTGTACTAAGGGTCGACCAATTATCTGAGCCGAAATTAAGCATTTTTATGATTATCGGTATCGGTCATTTTCAAAACCGACTTTGCCGATAAAATAATTTAATTTTGAAACGCGCTATTTGGCTCGGATGCAGCCACTTCTGTCTGAATGCACCACTCTGTGGCCTAGAGCAAGCCCCGGTCTCCGCCCATCTGATTTGTTGGGAGCTGCGAGTCCGGCCAGTCAGCGCGGAAGGCTAAAGGCACGGAAAGATTCGCACTCACACCGAAAGCACTTGCTAACTGGAGCTGCTTCAGTGATCAAGCATCAGTTGTCTCTCAAATGTAAGGCAGCAGCAGACGTTGCTGAAGTTGCATCAATCATGCTGGATCGCGCATAATTATACTCATTCCCGCAGGTTTCGCGATTATTAAGCAGGAAGTTTCACAAACTTCCTGAGTGATTCAGCGGTACCAAGTCTGCCTCTCTCTCAAATGGCTTCACATCCATAGTATCCATATTCAGTCTGTAAGCTGCAATATTAGCATGCATTTTGGACAGTTGACAGAACTGGCACTTGCACGTCATTTTAAGTCATGGTTGCACGTCATTTTAAGTCATGGTTGCCCTCTTTGCAGACTGGCACACTAGATTCTCCTTTGGGCCCTGGCCAAGGTGCTCCTAGTGAAGGCAGTTTACACCCCTGGGCACATGAATCAGAAAGCAGACATTCTGTCAAGGCTGAGAATGGAGACTCCACCAAATGGTGGAGTTGATTTCCTTCTTGAGGAAACTGTATGCCTTGAAGTGGAGACCCTTCATTTCATGGTGTAGCAAATGTGAGTTATTGGACCTAGTTAATGGCCCTTGTTGTTTCAGTGCTGGAGTTCCTTCAGGATAATTTTTCTGCTGGGTTAACCCCCTCCACTCCAAAGGTTTAAGCAGCCATTGATGCTTACCCCGCACCTTTGGGCAGTGATCATCGGTATCTTGTTTCCTCTGTGGTGCTATGTTGCTGAGGCCTGCAAGTCATGCAAGAGTTTGGTATTTGGCCATTGTTCTAGAGCAGTGTTTCCCAACCTGGGGGTCTTAGTCTCGTAAGATTTACGAGGGGTCGCCAAGCTTACTCTAGTTTAAGGGTTAGGGATGAAACGGTTACCAGTTTGACGATAAAACACAATGCGGTTTCCAATGGTTATTATTAATTTAATATTTTAATCATCATTAAAACTGTATTTAATTGCCAGGATTTGTAAAACTCATGGTAAATACTGTCCAGTATTAAGCAAAGTAAGCAACAGTCTCAGGCAGACACAACACGCAGTGAGTTTTGTTTTGCTTAGAAAAAATGGTGGAAAGAAGTGAGAGGTTTTACATCCTTTACAACTGAGTGCTGAGGAAAATTATATGAATTAAGTATGAATGAATTCTATGAATGTATCTCTGAAGGGAACTGACTGCCTTGAGAAAAGTTTTGATTGCATTTTTGTTTTCCATCTTCCCTCCGTGTAACGCATATTTTATAAGTGCTGCTTTGTGTACAGAGGTTACCTGGGAAACAGATCTATTTCTACTGTTCCATAAGCGCCACCTACTGAGAGAGAGTGGATTTACATTTTCATTCAGCCTGTCTGCGACTTTTGTTTGTGAAACTCAGACCACATTTTTATGCGCTGTTGTAAACCAGTTAATGGAAATTAAGCTAATGTGCATTCTAATAATCTAAATTCATATAATAAGGTATCTAGAATTATTCATTGAGCAGATAAAATACCTATAATCATTTTGACATCCTGTTTCTTAAAAATGGTTTAAAGGCTGGAATATTAGGTTTAGCATTTTATAAAATATTTTGGTCAATACATTATTTGAACATTTAGTACATGTTAGTAGATAACATTATATTGTAAGTCAAAACTGTTTGTAGTTTTTAATGCTACTATTTTAATGTTTCTGCTGTTGTTACATTTATTAAAAAATTAACAACTGATTTTGTAATCCCTGTCAGTTAATGAAATGTCTTCAAGTGTGTTTTGTCGTTAAGGATTTTGAATGTTAAAATAGGGGTCTCCTGGAAAAAAGGTTGGGAACCAGTTCTAAAGGGATTGTCTATGGCAGTGGTTCTCAAACCTTTTTTGACATTTTGCATGTACCCTCATCTAACACACCTGATTTAAGTCATCAGCTAATTAGTAGAGACTGCAAGAGTTGATTTGGGTGTGTTAGATGAGGGAGACATGCAAAATGTGCAGTGGTGGGGGGTACCCAGGACAGGTTTGAGAACCACTGGTCAATGGCACACTTTGAGACTATTGAGTCAGTCTATTGAGTCATGCCTAGTGGCATAAAACTGACCAGTTGCTGGTATGCTTTGCTTAACCGAGACGGGGTTCCTCAGCATCTAAGCAAAGGATAAGCAAGTAGATTGTTGAGACTTATTTCTGTGGCTTATTAGACGCGTGGCCTTACTTCACCTCTATTAATAAAAGCCCATTCTACAAGAAGTATGGCTGCCTCTAAAGCCGGGGACACACTTAACGATTGTAAGGCCGATTATGAATGTAATTTGATACTAAAGACTGATCAGAGTCAGAGCCAGTTGCATTCAGTCGGTGTTTATAGTCAGCATTTAAAATCATATAGTGTGTTAAGTTCAGTCTTAGAATGTTTCAGCTAGTCGTTAAGTGTGTCCCCAGCTTAAGGCTTTGTTGTCAGGGGTTTCCCTTCAAGAGGTTTGTGATGTGGCAGGTGGTGCCTCTCTGTACACTTTTATTAGATTCTTCAGAGTCCATGCCAGGATCTCAAGTGCTTATGTTCTAAGCTTTTGTTTGTCACGGAATCATGTTTCACCAATGAGATTGGAGTGATTTCACATGTGCTTCAGTCACAATCACGCAGAAGTCTTCCCATAGCATCAACATTCTGCCCCACCGTCTTGTTTACTTCTCAGGGAACCAAGGTTACAGTCGTAACCTAAACATTCTATTGTATTTTTGATCAAACAAATGCAGCCTTGGTCAGCATAAGATACCTTTTTTTAAAACACATAAAAAGTGTTTCTTTTTGGTAAAAAACAAAAACAAAAAAAACAACCCAAACTCTTGAACAGTAGAGTAATTTGTATCTGACACATTTGAGAGGTCTGTGTAGAGCTAAATTTCTCTCATACTTGGTTTGCGTAGTAGCTGTTAAAGAACAATTCAAATGTTAAAACGTGTCTAAATTTCAACTATAAACATTTGTGTGTGTTTTTAAGGATCAATGCTTTTTGTTTATTTATCAAAATGGAATTGCTTCCATGTGTGGCTTCGTAATTATTTGACTGATTTGTGATTTTTTTTTTTAATCATAAGTTTGATATAAAAAAAAAAAAAATCCGATTTTTTTTTTTCTTCACTGAAGAACAGTGCCCGGTTGCATAAACCGCCTTAAGTGTAATTTTCCCTTAAGATTGCCCTTATGTTTCCCTTAAACTTAAGGGTGTTGCAGAAAATAACCGTTAAGTATTACTTAAGGGTTTCTTTAGGTGAAACGTCATAAACCCTAAGAATTTCCCTTAAGTATGTATTTTTCACTTAAGTAATACCTTAAAAAACCGTAAGTGTTGCATAAAGCCCCTTAACCGTCATTTCCCTAAGTATAACATAAGGTTAGGAAAACTTCACCTTAAGTGTTACACGGAGTGAGCAGGTTCAATCCAAGTCTTCTAATGAGACACGATCGACCGCTTTATATGATAAACAAATTGTACTTTAGCCGTTTATTCACATAAACATTGATGAGATCACATATGTAGCACATATCATATATGGTCAACGGAAGCGCAAACGAACAAACCTCATTGGTTCTTGTGCGCACGTTTGAGCTTCCGACACAGCCGTAATCATATGGATGTCTTTCAATAAATGGACATAAATGATGAGAGAATATTAAAAATATCTTTATTTGTTATCCAAAGGTGAATGAACGTGTTATGGGTTTGGAACGACATGAGGGTGAGTGAATGACGGCAGAAATCTCAATTTTGAGTAAACTATCAATTTGAGTTTCTCGTCTGGTCGTTCTCTTTCATATTTGGTTTTCTTTTTTGTTTTCCTTATCCATCTTATGTTGTTTTCTGTGAAAACTTACCACGATATGTATTAACAAATAACGTGTCCATGGCAACAGTAGAATTTTATAACGGCAAAACCTGGGATGCTGTCGTGAAACACTTAACGGTTTCCCTTACCTAAAGCCGGGGACACACATAACGATTAGCTGAAACATTCTAAGACTGAACTAAACACACATACCGATTGTTTCCTTTGACTGGAGCCGATTTATATACTTACACATGGAATTTGAAGACCGACTGTAATCGCAGACTGAACGCAACTGGCTCTGACTGGACGCGTTTGAGCGCGATCTGTCATAAGTATCAATTTACATTCATAATCGGCCTTACAATCGTTAAGTGTGTGCGCGGCTTAAGTGAACAGTTTAAGAGATTATATGCAACACCCTTAAGTCATTCCCTTAGTTAAGGGGAAATCATGCCTTGAGTGTTATACTTAAGGGAAAAACTTAAGGCGCTTTATGCAACCGGGCACTGGTCCTTGAAGCCATCATCTATATTTACTGTGTTTACTATGGTCTACTTCATGCTAGTCTTTGTTTGACCTAATTGAAATGGTTGACCATATTTAATAGGTTAGTCTTTAAAAATCACATTAAATGACCTTTTGTATGATCGCCCTGACACCATGGATCGTACACTAATGTGCTATGTTGCTAGACAACTATAAACAGCCTACAGTTTGGCTAATGAACTATGTTACTGGTGGGAAGAATTGTTTATTCCTTTTATTAGTATTAAAGTTAGATTGAACATTTGTCTCTTTTATCATATTGCTGTTTCCAAATTTAATAAATGCAGCAGGCCCGGCGCTGGGGGCGGGTGGTGATCGGATGGGGGTGTAGTTAAAGTCTTGTTGCTTTAATCTGTTTGTCATGTTAATTATGTGTCCACAAGGGCTTGTATTGGTCTGTTGAGTTTTTATTTGCAATATTGTTTTTTAAGCCATCATGAGATATTAAACAATAAGCATTGATTGTTTTTTAGGGGTACACATACACATGGTACACATACTCAAACACGTACTGCAAATTTTCAGTATGGGTCTTTTGATTTGGCATGCACTGTGTACTGAATGAATGTAGCATTGTTTTAACCACTGCATGTGTGGAACTTATTTGTGTGTGGAACGAAACTGATATAGAATGGAAGCATAGATATATACACTAGATGTCGCCTTGGGGTTCTAAGCATGCGTCAAAACCGCTGCCATCTTGGAACAGGGGTCTTGTCATAGGAAGTAGCTAGGTAACACTGCTATCTCCGCCCGTACTTTGAATTCATGGACGATGCCGGACTTTTGTGCTGCGTATGGATGTTCAAACGAAAGAAATCTAAAAAACAGACAGCAAGGGATTACATTTCACAAGTGAGAATGTGTTTTATGATACTGAATGTTACGAAATTATATTTCTGGTTACGTAGGTTTGTTTCAGTCCTTGGTTAACGACCGCAGCTAGTTTTTGACAGTTAGGAAAACCGCAGTAGGGGTAAAATCTTTGCGTGGCGGGGGCAGCTGCCACTGAGACCTGTCACTCGACCTGTCACCGCTATATGCGCGTGCCCCGCGACCTGTTGCCGCTGCCACTCGATCTGTTACAGTACGCGCCAGTCACTTGACCTGCCACGGCTGTACCTGCCTGCCCCGCGATCTGCCACGGATAAAAGCGCCTGTAAGTCGAACTGCCACGGATAAACGCGCCTGCCCCGCGACCTGCCACGGCTATACCCGCCTACTCCATGACCTGTAATGCCATCTATGCTTAAAATGTATTGCGCGTCTACATGAGGTTGCGTGGTAGGTGTTAAGTGTCGGTCGAAATATTTGTCGGTAGAAATATTTCGCAAAAAAATAAATAAATAAAATGAAACTGTTTACTGCAAACTTCACCTGATTCTTGTTATACTGTACATGTTCGCAATTAAGTACCACTATGGTGACTATCATGTTGTTTTACTGTTTTATTCTTTAATAATTATATGTAAGTAGCGATAGTTCATTCGAAGTTTACTCAAGTGGAAGAATGTGACTAATAAACTTAGGCCTACTAGCACTATGCATTATATTTTTAAAAAGTAGATTATCTTAATAACAAAACCTTAAATTTTCTCTGGACTCAATGATAAATACATGTCTGACCGTTGGAACGAACCAAAAAAAAAAAAAAACCCTAGAAAATCGCATTCATGACGATTTATGGTGATTTTATTTCCGTTAGACCTTTGGCTGCATTGACTCTGATGCATTAAAGCGAGGGGCTCCCCTGTTCCAAGATGGCGGCTCTATTGACGCATTCGTTCCAATGAACTGCCGTAGCCAAGGCGACATCTAGTGTATATATCTATGGAATGGAACAATATAGTTTGTTGTTGCGAATGCATCTGAAAAATAATAGAGGACACAGAATGAGTTGCTGTAGGAAAAGTGCATGATCCAACTTATCCTAAACTTGAGACGTGTGTTATAAGTGCTATAAAGCACTATATTAAGTGCCATCTTATGGTTATGTCCCTATTGATGAATGCTAGAAAGTCATGTGAGTATTTCCATTTAAGTCTCGTCCTGACAGCAAGCGAGTCTCTGTTAAACTTTGGACAGACGCAATGCAATAGAATGTGAGTATAATAATTCTACTTTTTTTTTCTTCTATACTGCTGGCTACGCCCCTACTATTTGTCCCATTATCCACAGCGAATTAAAGAACAAGCGAAAAAAAGCTACACACCCCGTATACACATCTATACAAAATGTCAGAGGAAACATAACACAGCCGATGTGCGTCTCTGCTGATTTCTATAAACATTTCATCACTGCATAAGAATAGGAAAAGAACACATCCAAAATTAGAGAGCTTGAATAAAACCCCTGGCAGCTGCTTCTGAATGCAAAGCCCCAACCAATCCTTCTTTCCAGTACTGCATCTTATCAACAATCAACACAGATTTCTGATGCATTAGCTACAAGAATTCAATCAGTTATGCTCATTAATTACCTACGATAAAACTATATTTATCAAATAACCCAAACCATCCCCAAACAATACACACAGACTATTAAATCTAATGAACGCATCAAAACAAAACACACTGGATGCAGAAAATACAATCAAGTAAATTATTTAAACATTGGATAAGTACTAATCTCACCCGCAGGCACAGTTATTGCTGATGTTATCCAATTTGGTTATATAGCCTGCAGCGTCACCAGACAGTATGTACTGGCTACAGGACAATAATAGCAGGGATTGCTCTCACCTTGAGGGTTAACTGGACTTAAGTACCTTCCTTAAGGGCAGAAAAATGAGAGAGCTGTTGGGTCTCTCTCCAGTTCACTGATGAGCCTTAATAACCAGCAATGAACCTGCACATTTTATCTATTCTTAATGAAAACACTCATCAAGTTTAGCTGGGATCAGTAAAGCTAGACATGTATACTTTACAGTTTTTCTCAATCGCTTTGGCACATTTTTTGAAACACTCTTACCATTCTCTAAACTGTAAGTGTGACTTGTGCAATTGTCACAACTGTATGCTGGAACATGCTGCAAAATGTAGTTACTCACCCCAAACATTTAATGTATGCTTCAATCCTAGTTATTGAGTCAGTAAATTGGCCAGTGCCACTAAAATAAAGCATTGTTTTCATTGTGTGAGCCACACTGGTCAAATTTTTAGATGTTTTTCACCATGGAAACATTTGTTATTTACAAACTTCATGTTTTTTTTACTTTTTTTTTTTTTTCTTCTGACACTGACTCCTTTCTACACTATACAAGAATGTCAGTTTTGTCTATAGCTGAATTCTCTTGTATATCACATTGAGATTCTTAGAAACAGATTTCAACAGTATGTAAAATTTTACTGGGAAAAGTCGATACTGTAGTAGAAAAAAAGTAAATAAACATTTTTGTTTATACAGTACATTTATTTTTGTAGTAATGCATTACATGTAAAATTCACAGTTGTTCATTTTTTATGTATTCTGTCTTCCCCTAACAACACAACAAACTATTAAGCTCTTTCACGACAAGCAACTGTGAATTTTCAGTTTACATGTAACACATTTCTACAAACATAAATGTACTATATAAATATGTACTGCTGTAAATACGCCTCTCTAGGGTTGTGACATTCCTCCATGTTCAAAATTGATTCGTATTTCATTACAATGGCAGGCCATTTGCCAATTTATCAGACATTACAAACATTCCATGTCAGATATTTATGGAATATATCATGTCTGATACGTTATGATAACTGAATGGATCATTTTGCATGTGATGGCTCACATGATGAAAGAATGTTTAGAAATTGTGAAGTGACTGCACTGAGAATCAACTTCTCAGTTTTGATCAACAAGCCATGTGCATTTAGTTATTGTGCAAACTGTAGACAATTGTACTTTTTTGCACATGTGATAAAATGCAATTTGCTTAAATCAATAAGAAATTCAAATTTGATGTGAAAAAGAAAGAAACTGTTCAGATATCTGAACTCATTGTTTTGTTTTTTTCTCAATCACTCATTTGAGAACTGAGTGATTGAGAAAAACTGTAAATTTCTTATACATTTTTTGGAGATCAATCACATTTGAATCCTTTGATTCAAAGCAAAAAAAAAAAAAAAGTGTGTACAAGACCAAAAATGAAATATCTGTCATTAATTACTCATCCTCATGTTGTCCCAAACTTGTAAAACCTTTGTTTGTCTTCAGAACATAAATTAAGATATTTTTAATGAAATCCAAGGGTATTTGATCCACACATAGACAGCAACGACACTGCACCTTTTGAGGTCCAGAAAGGTATCATTAAAACCGTCAACGTGACTACAGCGGTTCAACCTTAATATTGTAAAGCGGCAAGAAAATTTGTGCGCAAAAACAATGTCCCCTGTCATACTGCTAAGCTATTTGCATTGCAGAGCTTCAGTGTTTACATCCGAACAGCAGCTCAGTATTGGCCGCGTTGAGCCCACATTCAGACATAAACACTGAAGCTCTGCAATTAAGTGTCATAAAGTTTGCATATGACAGAAGCAAATTATAGGGTCTGTTTACACCTGGTCACTTCATGCATTTTTGTCCCAGACTTCATTACACTTTGTCACATAAACGTGCCTCAGCAAAACTACTAAATCCTATCTTCAATTCCCGTGCTATATGCAAATTCACATCAGCGAAAGCAACAGATGTGAGCTGCATTTTATTTATCATCAGCTAATTTCAAGATCAAATCCAGTTCAAATTTTTAATGTTGCATTTTAAACATTGAGCAATAAAACAGGAACAAATAAACAAATCACAAATAAATACAACTGAACAAAGATACAGATGAAATAAAATTATAATAAAATTAAATAAAAATCATTATTCATTCATTTTTAATCATTTTGAAAATTTTGTGCGAGTTTGTACATTCAAGCGCAAGACGATGTGAAAGAGAACTCAAATCAGTATTCGCATAATGCGCAGGTACCAAATTGAATTCTCTTTCACATCTTCTTGAGCTTCATGTTTAAATTTAAAAACATATGCAAATGACAAACTTCCATGGTGATGCTGCACTGGCTTGACATTTCCGCACCATGCCACAACAGTTTCAGGCTGTCTACACTGCATCTGGTGGAGACACGGTGTAACACACTCTCACGCATTTATTTATTTTTACCATTTAGGGAGGAGTAGAATTAACATATGTGGCTTCAACAACCAGATGCATTTACACTTGTCCAGTTTTGTCTGGAATGCATCACTTCAGGAGGTGGTTTGAGTGAAAAGAATTTCAGGGGGTCATTTATGCCTGGTGTTTTCACAATCTGATAGCTATCCAATCAGAGAAAAGCATTAAGTGACCAGGTGTAAACAGGCCCATAAATGACAGTAAAATACTGTATAAAGTAAGCTCCAAAATTTTGCAAATACCCTTGGCAAAGTGGGGTTTTGGACAATATCAGAATTTTATTAAACAAACAAAGAAAAATAATGAATTCAGAACATAGAATAAAAATTATCATTTATTTACAGTACAAAGCATCACTAAGTTATGTTCTAACTGGTGTGTTGTGCACTATCCTTTATTAGCAATCAAGCAATTAAGTTTTAATGGTGTGTAGAACCAGTAACCTTTAAAAAAAAAAAAAAAAAAAATAGGCCACGTTTAATCCAGTAATGACAAAGGGGCACGACTGACTGACTGTTATGTGTACTGCCATTATTATGTAATCAAAGTCACAGTAAATCTATATACAATTAGACATTAGAGAGTATAATTATAAAAGAGTGTAATTATACAAAATATTTGAATATATTTCAGAATATTAAAATATTTAGAAATTAGGGCTATGCATTTAAAATGTTGTTAATTTATAAAAGTGGTTCTCAATCAGGGGGCCTCAGCAACCTTCCAAGGAGGCTGCAGGATGACTAAAAAGTATTTAAATTAATATATTATTATTAATATATTAAAATAATCTAGCTGTAAATGACATTAAAATGCACATAAAATAAATCTGTATAGGGCTGGGTGATTTTTCCGATTAATTCAAATTTAATGTTTTGATTTAATTATTTTTTTAATCGGAGAAATCGCGATTTTGAATAAAAATGTTAGCAAGCGTTACAATTAGATGTTGACAATAAAGCAATGATAACAGTATTAGGAGAAGAAAATGACCCGACGTCATGATGGCGTCGGTGTTGTGCCGAATTTCGACTCCCTGCCACATTATTACCCCCTTCGTTGAAGTCGCTACCTGATTGCCTAATCTTAACCCCTCCCCCACACCTACTCCTAAACCTATCAATACTAGGATGGTAATAATCTGGCAGGGGGTCGAAATTCGGCACAACACCGGTGCACCTGATTAACCGCTCTCATGTGACGCTCTATGAATGTAGAACACATTACTATTCTCAAGCGGCTGTTCATTCAGAAAAGCGTTATTGGGGTTATGCGCAATCTAAGTTCCGTTTTATTTTTTTTGCCATATTGCCCAGCCCTAAATCTGTATACTCAAATCATATGCCCCCTGTGTTTAGGGCCTATCAGTTGGTGATGTGCAGGTTTGCAAATAATTTGATTCAAAAATGCAATCAATTGACAGCACTAGTACAAATATGTAAGTAGTTTGACTTAAGTAATTTGTAAAATTTTATGGGAGTGGACAGTCACTGCTGAGCTCCTTTGGCACTATTTCTGTTTCCATGGTAACAGTAAGTACTCTGATTGGTGGAGTTTTCTTCACAATTATGGTTAATGTAGTCTTTCACAGGAAATTGGGCAACTAAACACAGTCTTTTAAAAGTAAAATCTGCCACAGAAGCATATTTTAACCTCAGATTTCTGATTTCTCTTTACTTCTGAAACCCTACTGTTGTGTTCGACTGAAGTCGTTTAATTTATGTATGGATGGATGTTCTGCATGTATTTGTCTGTGTAGAGTGTGGTAATGCAGAGATGACTGGAGTGGTTAGCAGATTACGAGAGTGGATCACAGTTCTTCATGAGAGTGGCAATCCCAGCAAGAAATACAAGTTCCAGAAGCCAGAGAGGAGTGAGTACACACACACACATAACACAACACAACACATCAAAACGGCTAAAATTACTGCTAACTTAATAAAATTGACGATGGATTTTATGTCCAAAAAAATAAAAAGAAATTAAACTTCTTTCTACAACCTCTCTATCTGTCTGTTTAGAGGTGGACATGAGTAAGGTGCCCCTCTGTAAGGACTCTCTGGGCTGGATGTTCTCCAGACTGGACACAAATTTTGACCTTCAGCTCGACCAATCAGAGCTGTCCAGCTTGAGCTCAGAGAAGAGTGATGTGTGCACTATAGCCTTCCTCAGGTCATGTGACCCAGACAGAGATAGGCTTGTTTCTAGCCAGGAGTGGTGTTCCTGCTTTCAAAGATATCAAGGTACAGTAAACTTACTGTAAACAAACTTTTCCACATGCATTCAAGAATTTCAAGAAACTAAAAGTCTATTAATTTACTGTATTATTAAGAAACCTGCACAAGCACACTGCCTAATAGAACTAACCACATGAACATTATAGCACAGTTAAATAAGACAGAGAGATCAGTACCTTGAAGCAAAGCAGACATGAAAGTAAAACCAGTATGTTTTCATGGATACACTCAAATACAGTTTAGAGGTCATTATACAAAAATATTTCACCAGTCAATTCCATAATCTACCAATGGGAATGAAGTATTCCAGAGCATATGGGTAATGTTATATTAAGGTTGTATATGTTGAAATTAGTTATGAAATAGCACTACTTTTAATAAGATTTAACATTTTTAATTTATCTTGTCAATGTTAATATACTGTACAGTCAAACCAAAATTTATTCAGACACCTTGAACATTTCATTCATTAATACAGTTTATTCACTATAGTTTAAAAAAATGGTAATAAAATATGACTCATATATATATATGTGTGTGTGTGTGTGTGTGTGTTATGTTTATAATCTTGTTAAAATGTTTTGAATATTTTTTTAAATATTTTTAGAAATTTACAATAGCAAAATTAATGATGTTAAAGTACTAATACTACCATATACGACCTTACTGTAAAGTGTATGAAGCACATACAGCCTGTGTATAGTCTGGTGTGTTCATCTGAGAAGGAAAATTAGGACATTAAGTCTCATTAACTGTTAAGACAGAAAATCATTAACTGTTAAGAGAAAGACATTCTAGCAATCATGAAACTTAATCTCCCTTTTGCATAGTGGGGTAATGTAGTACTGAGATATTTATATACTAAATGATATAATGCCTGCAGTTAAAATTGCTCTACCAGTGGAATAATGCTAAAGGTTTCTTTCTCACTTCTGATCTGAAATCAATGTGTTTCAGAGGCTCCCTGCCAATCAGAGATCACGGTCATCCACAAACAGCAAGCTGGGAAGAAATTACTGGGTGAGTCCATTCTCTCGTGTTTCGTTTATATATGTAATTTTCTCAAAGACAGAAAAAAGGGTCCATGTTTGTAATGCAGAATCATGTTTAGTGACAGACCAACATTTTGGCCTCGGGTATTTGGCCATTTTGAGATTATCAGCCTTGACTGATAAGCATTTTAAATTGGCTGAATAAATGAAGTTGGAATAAGAATTTCATGGGTATTTTTATCATCTATATTAGCTAGATTGATGCATCAATCTTATGTTGTAAATTCTATATTTTGTATAATTTATTATAATTTCTATAATAAATGTATTGTACATTCATAACCCAAATAATAAAAAAAAACTATTGACCTAATTCTGTAAAAAATTCAGTTATAATTGTCTACAGCATACTTTTAAAAAATACATTTGCATATTAAATTTTGAACCGATTCAAACTAAATAGTGGCTAAATTATTCCAAAAAAATTGTATCATTGTCATTTACACCTGAATAGACAGACTGTGTCTATTCCCCTTTTTTGACATACCTTATTGAAACACAAAGTGCAGTAGCATTACACACTAAAATCTATTCTAGACTCACAGCTGTAAACACCAGACTTGTGTTCTGTAGTTACAAATATTTGAAACTTTCTTCTCAGCATTTTTCACCATGTTCATATATAAAGCACTAGCATTTAAAAACCAACTCAATGTCATCACAACCTGAACACAGTTACAGTGGTGCCATACAGCAAGAGGGAAGCCAACATTAATTCTATTAAAGCTAGAAATCACTCAGAATTTCTTTCCCTCTCTCTGAAGGTCGCGTGTTTAATTTGAGCAGGGGAATGAGATAAGGGAAAATTGGACATGAAAAAAAGGATATTTTTAACTGCTGTTTCTCCCCTGAGTGGAACGCACAGTGACGGCTCTGGCTTCCGGCACTGAATTATAAAAAGACAAAAAAAAGAGAGAAAGATTAAAAAAAAACCTTGACTGTGGTGATTCTGTAGCAAGAAGCTGTGAAGTTGAAAAGCAATGAATGTGAGCGAGAGACAGAGAGAGAGAAAGCAAGCTCTCGGAGGTGACAGCTATGTTCTCTGACATTGAATATATCATCTCCCTATCTGTGTGAGTGTGGCTGTGAGACACTCTCTGTGGCTGTGTATAATCTTGTCTTTGATGTAATCTTTCCTGACATTAGGACTGATGCTAATGTGTGTGTGTGTGTTGTTTGTGTAGGTCCATACATCCCCTCCTGTGATGAGGATGGCTTCTATAGGCCTCACCAGTGTCATGGTAGCAGTGGTCAGTGCTGGTGTGTCGACCGCTATGGAAACGAGGTTGCGGGGTCTCATACCCACGGGCCTGCTGACTGTGGTAAGCATCCATAAACCTCACATCTTTAGATTCATTATCTAATCATGAGAAACAAGTAAAATTAGTAGTCCGTTTAATATGTATGCAATGATATAGAATTTCTGGGCTGATACGATAACCAATCATTTTACATTTCGCATTTTAATCCTGATTTTTTTTATTTAAAACTGGAGTGGCTAGTTAAAGGGTTAGTTCACCCCAAAATTAAAATTCTTTCTTTAATTACTCACCCTCATTTAGTTCCAAACCCGTAACACCTTCATTCATCATCAGATCACAAATTAAAATTTTTGATGAAATCCAAGAGCTTTCTGATCCCAACGCAATTACTACTTTCAAGGCCTAGAAAGGTAGTAAAGTCATCATTAAAATAGTCCACGTGACTTAACCCTGTGAAACATATGATCACACCGGTGTGATCAGTCTTGGCTGGTCCCTGGAGCGTACGATCACACCGGTGTGAATAGAATGTTAAGTGCATCATGTGATCAACTGCCAATTCAAATGTGCTTTCGTGCGAGCCAGAGACGGACGCGCTCTTAATAATATCACAAATATGCAGTGTTTTTTTTTTAACCACATAATGTTCAGACATTTAAATACACATGAGTAGTAACAAAATAATACATTTAGAGTTTGTAGAATACACAATGATGTCTATGGAAGCGGCAATAACAGTCCTTTCCATTATAATTAGACGACACGTCTTATTCATATCAGATACACATTGTGTAAGTAACTTTAAAATTTACTCTATTCTTCTCCCAGTTCACCGGTTCACTTACTTTCATGTATTTCGGGAGAAGTGGATGAATTTGCGCGTTGTAAATCTAACAGATCCGATTCTCTGTACTGCAGCACAAACAAATATGGCAGCGATCATTATAAAAGGTGTTTAAGCAACAAAATATTTGACAATTGGAATATCAGATATTTCAAGCTATAGTCAAAAAATTTGTGAATATTTTGAAGGAAAAAGGAAAAATGAAATAAAAGCAGATCATTACATACAGCGCTATTGTGGCTGCGGTGTGTCACATAAGAAGCAATGACATGTCACCATGGAAACAAAGTGATAAGTTCTAAATAACGGTCGCTTTGAAAAACTCACGCTGGGGGGTCAGCAAGAATATTTTAAACTTACGTGTGAAAGGGTTAATTGAATAACAAAAATAATGACTTTATTCAACAATTTCTTCTCTTCCGTGTCAGTCTCCGAAGCGCTTCATGTGAGCAGTATGACGCATGTGTGCGCTTCTGACGCAGGAGCTGCTCAATACTGAGCTGGCATTCTGACATAGAACCTGGAAGCACTGCACTGTGTTTAAAACGTGAAAAGCATCGGAGACTGACACGGAAGAGAAGAAATTGGTGAATAAAGTCGTTATTTTTGTTTTGTTTGGTTTTTTCGCACAAAAAGTATTTTTGTCACTTCATAAAATTAAGGTTGAACCACTGTAGTCACATGGACTATTTTAACGATGACTTTACTACCTTTTTGGCCCTTGAAAGTGGTAATTGTGTTGCTTTCTGTGGGGGATCAGAAATCGCTCGGATTTCATCAAAAATATCTTAATTTGTGTTTCGAAGATGAATGAAGGTCTTACGGGTTTGGAACGACATGAGGGTGAGTGGTTAATGACAGATATTTCATTTTTGGGTGAACTAACCCTTTAATTAGCTAATAAATTAGAAAACAATCAATTGACACAAAATAGATACTATACCAAGCTCAATATAGATCAAACTATACCAAGTATTAGTTCTTGCATTCAATAACAATTACATTAGATGAAACAGCGAAATGGAGTCCTTGGGTTTCAAGTTTTTAACACGGCGTGTTCATGGCGTGAGATGCTGAAAAAAATGGTCTGACATTAATTATGCAGACAAAACAAAAGAATGTATACTGTGTGAACTACGGAAGAGGATTAGGGCCAAGCAATCATAAAAAAATAAAACCATCTCGAGATTAAAGTTGTTAAATTTCGAGAAAAAAATCGTTAAATTTCGAGAAAAAAGTCGAGATAAAATGTTGAGAAAAAAGTCGTTAAATTACGAGAAAAAAGTCATTAAATTACGTGAAAAAAGTCGAGATAAAATGTTGAGAATAAACTCATTAAATTATGAGAAAAAGTCGTTAAATTACGAGAAAGAAGTTGTTAAATTACAAGAACAAATTCGTTAAATTATGAGAAAAAAATCATTAAATTTCGAGAAAAAAGTCGAGATAAAATGTTGAGAAAAAAAGTTGTTAAATTACGAGAAAAAAGTCGAGATAAAATGTTGAGAATAAACTCATTAAATTATGAGAAAAAGTCGTTAAATTTTTTACATTTTTCTCATAATTTAATGAATTTGTTCTCGTAATTTAAAGACTTTTTCTCGTAATTTAATGACTTTATTCTCAACATTTTATCTCGACTTTTTTCTCGAAATTTAACGAGTTTTTTCTCGTAATTTAATGAGTTTATTCTCAACATTTTATCTCGACCTTTTTCTCGAAATTTAACACATTTTTTTCTCGAAATTGAACAACTTTAATCTCGAGATGGTTTTATTTTTTTATTATTGCTTGGCCCTAATCCTCTTCCGTAGTGAACAGCTACAGATGTAGCTGTTTTTTGTTGCAGTATTGTATATTGTCTCATGAAACAAATGGCATATTGTTAGATAATTTTGATTGGTTAAATTAATATAAATTAAAACATTTGACATTATTACTACACTACCATTTAAAAGTTTGGGGTTTGTAGCATTTTTTTATGTTTTGTAAGAAGTCTCTTATGCTCACCAAGGCTGCATTTATTTGATCAAAAATACAGTAAAACAGTAATATTGTGAAATAATACAATTTAAAATAACTTGTCTATTTTAATAGTTTAAAATATAAATTTATTCCTGTGATGTCAAAGCTGAATTTTCAGCAGGCATTACTCCCGTCTTCAGTGTCACATGATCCTTCAGAAATCATTTTAATAAGCTGATTTGGTGCTCAAGAATTTTTCTTATTATTTTCAACGTTGATAACAGTTGTACTGCTTCAGATTTTTGTAGAAACGGTCATACATTTTTCTTCAGGATTCTTTTTGATGAACAGAAAGTTCAAAAGAACAGCATTTATTTGAAATTATCACATAATAAATGTCTTTACTGTCACGTTTGATCCACTAAATGCATCCTTGCTGAATAAAAGTATTAATTTCTTTCAAAAACACCAATGAAATTCATTTTAAGAGCTAAAGAAATCAAAAGAGCTACTGTTTTTCCTTTCAGCCACGGAGTCTTCTGGAGATTTTGGCAGTGGTGACTCTCTGCTCTCAGACGATGAGGATGGTGATGTTGTAAATGATGAAGAGGAGATGGGAGATGATGATGATGAATATGAACAAGTTGATGATGAGTATGGTTACCTGTCATAATCTGTTTTTTTTGTTGTTGTTTTTTAATTATATTAAAACATTTAAAAAGAAGGAACCAAATAAAAAACAGACTTTCATTTGGTCTTAAAGCACGTTTCTAGGTGACCTCGGCAGAGTGCAGTACTAACATTACTAAAGGGTTCATCTACCCCTTGTGCTGTATAACATTTGTACAAAATTAATACCAATACTCAATAACCACGTTTCATTTTTGTTACATTTCTTATATTCATCCAAAGTGAACAAGTGTATTGACAGTCCTAGAAGTTCAGGAATTCATAAGCGGGTTTGATGAGAGATTAATGAGGGTTAAATGTTTGCACTTATAAACATGCACACAAATAAACATACAAAATACATGCATACACACACCTGACGGCATGATTACATGACGTAACTCTTTACACCTGCTAGGATGTGATTTTACAGTCATGCCATGAGGGCTTAATGTTGATTTTCACACATTTAGTCACACATTAACGGTTATAATCACATGCCATAACACCACAATCACATGCCTACATTGATTTATCTTTTTTTTCATTAGCAGAATGAATACTTAAAACTACAGATGAATTGTCAAATTATATCAATATTTGATATGTAAAGGTGGACATTCTAGAGCAAACTTGTTTGAAATGGCCAAGACGCGGCCTGGAGTGACCACACGTCAGACACACAATAAAACAGATGTGACTTCAGTCGATGTTACGAGAGGACAGAGTAATGCTATTTACAGAGGCTTACACGCGCACACACACACTTATCTTGTGAATACTTTGGCAGTCCTTGGGCATGAGGTGCCTTTGACGCAACACGAGGAACGGGTGGAAGAGAGGTCTGGGAGAAAAGAGAGAAGGAGATATTTAGTATTAGAATGTAGAACTTGACTGCCATATGAATCTTTAAAAAAAATGAGAGGTTTTTGCGTCACGTTCTCTGTTGTTTTTGTCTATAGGAGAAAGTGGACATGATTAGTTAGTTTGCATATGTTACTGTAGACGACAAATCATACGATAGATGCTGCTGCTGTCACTTAATTCTCCTCGTCCCTCTCAGTGCTTTTGCATTTTCTGTCAGATTTGTTTTCATAATGTGCATATGAAAATATTAATTTACTTCTATGGACATTGTGGTGTTTTCTGAAAAAAAAAAAAAAGAAGTTATTTGGTTGAATGAGTTTATGATAATCAGTTACAGAAGTCAAAGGAATCACCTTTATCAGTGTTGTCAAGCTGTTGTCATAGAGATAACACTTTTTGGTTTGTTTGTTTTTTACAGTATACATATAATTTGCTCAAATAAAGTTACACAGACCAAAACAGAGTTTACTGTACAGTAATTCTATATGTGTGTGTGTGTATGTGTGTGTGTGTGTGTGTGTGTGAGAGAGAGAGAGGGAGAGATGGAGAGAGAATTCTGGTGTGCCTGGTCTGCATTATGTATAAATGCAATTTTAATATTTTATATGCCACAATTTCTCATCTGTACACACACAGTCTCAAACACACACACACACATAAAATGGGGCATCTGTGGGGTTGAACACTTGTTTAATCATTTAAACACAATCATGTGCCTGTCAACTTATGTGTGTGCGTCTGGATCAAATTTACACTGTAGTTCACTGAATTAAAACACTTATCTAAAATTCGATTAAAAATAAGATGCTAAGACAAACCAATGGCTTGGAAACAGTTGCAGCTCTTACTAGAACACATACTAAATATGTTTTGCATATCATAGATGCGTGTGTGTAATGCAAGTATGTGTGAGAGTGTTTTTGTGTTAACGTGTGTGTATATTAGTGTGTGTCTGTCAGTAGCTCTGTACTAGGAACCAACTGGATAAACAAATTTCATTCAACAGCTTTTCCCCTTCCTGTCATTGAAAATCACACTACTGATGGCTTTGGACTGAAGTCACACACACACACAGGTTTGTTTTTGTGAATTGTGGGGATATTTCATAGGCGTAATGGTTTTTATACTGTACAAACTGTATTTTTTATCCCCCTACACTACCCCTACCCATCACAGGAAACTGTGCACATTTTTACTTTCTCACAAAAACTCATTCTGTATGATTTATAAGCCTTTTGAAAAATGGGGACATGGGGTAATGTCACCCTCTCCTTGTAATATCTATGTCATGCCCATATCATTATACAAATTTGTGTCCTGATATGTTACAAAAACACGCACACATACACACTTGTATATGTGGTTTACGTGACTCTCCATAGGTGTAATGGTTTTTATACTCTGCAAACTGTATATTCTATCCCCCTACACTACCCCTACCCCTAAGCCTACCCATCACACAAAACTGTCTGCATTTTTTTAATTTCAATAAAAACACCACTTAGTATTTTTTTTTTAAGCCATTTGGTTTACAAGGACACAGGAAGTGTCCTCATAAACCATGTATACAAGAACACACACACAGAAACACAAAGCATCCAGAATGCAAATATAGTTCGGTTTAAATGCAGGGAGAGTATAGCGTACAGCTTATAAGATTTGCAAGTAGTAAAAAAAAAAAAACAATACACAAACTATTCTTACAGGTGACAGTGATCATCGATCATTGGTTTATCATGTTTTCAAGATTACCAAATAAAGTTTCCTCATAATCTCATAGAGACAGAGGATTCAGATTGAAATTCTCTTAGAAATTTGCCAAATGAGAAACATTTCAGCCTGAAACCGCTTGAAATACAAAACATCCAGATGCACATCAACACATACAGCACTGACCCTTAGCCTCTTTAAAAATGAATAGCAAAACTTTTAAGCTTTGGGTGAATGAAGACCTATTCAATTTCCCTGGAAACACACAAGGCCTTGATCTAAATGAATGTTTCATTGCAGTTCAGACTGTTCAGTTTGATGAGGAACAACCTAAATTCAGACAACAATAATGCCCAAATATGCTGCATCAAGCAATTGCAGAATATCTTTAAGACATTTAGATTAGACATAATGTAGTGTAGGGAATAGTTCATTTAAAAATGAAAAAAATCGGTCTATTTGCTTACCCTCATGTCGTTCGGGATGCTATTTTTTCTTATGTGGGGGAAAAAATATATATATATATATATATATATATATATATATTTCCCCCACATAAGAAAAAATAGCATCCCGAACATTTTTAGATTAACTATTCCCTAAACTACATTATGTCTAATCTAAAGGTCTTAAAGATATTCTGCAATTGCTTGATGCATCATATTATATATATCCTGTTAATTTTATGGTTTAAAAGATGCTGAAAATGTTTCAGGTATTGCAGCATGGAATATTTGTGCCTGTTTATTTTATATTTTATATATATATATATATATATATATATATATATATACCAATTTACCTTAATCAAAAACTACTTTTCACTTTAAAATGTACTGATAACCAGTGTTGGGGAGAGTTACTTTTAAAAGTAATGAGTTAAATACAATAAAACATAACAAAACACCCCAATGTGCATTACTGATAACAATAATAAGAAACAAACCCTTTTAAAGAAAATATCATATGCGATGCACACAACTATGACATGGTACTGTATTTCATAGTTTTTACTTGTTTCTACTTACATGAATTGGACAGTATTTTAATAACATAATACATTAAACCACATTAGACCAATGTTAAATCATTTTACATTTTTCACTGTATATGGTATTTTACAGTTAACCAATAAACAGTTTTTTACTGTAGCATTTTCAGTCATTTTATGAAAAAAATATCAACAATTTAGCTTTTATAAGGGGTTGTCAATCTCCAGAAAGTACAAAAAAAGTATCCTAAAAGTTGTGCATATGACTTGTGTTCTATAGGCCTTTTTTAATTATTTGTATTATTTGATATTAGCCTTATATTGTCGAGTACACATTTGTGTCCATAATTCAAAAAGGAAATGTTGTGTTCGGTTACTAGTTACACACCCAGTGTAATGTGCCATTTTTGATATTGTATATTTCGTATTGGGTGAACTATTCCTTTAAGACCGTTAAGTCATTTTCATGACAGGTTAAAAAAAAGGTTAGTTCACCCAAAAATGAAAATAATTCATGTCACCCTCATGTCGTCCTACACCTATAAGATCTTCAGAACACAAATTAAGATATTTTTGATGCAATCCGATGGCTCATTGAGGCCTCTATTGCCAGCAATGTCACAGAACTTCTCAAGATCCAGAAAGGTACTTAAAACATATTTAAAACATAAAGCGACGAGAATACTTTTTGTGCACCAAAAAAACAAAATAACGACTTTTCAACTTTTTTCTGCGGAAATCACGTGACTTTGGCACTCCGAACCACTGATTCAAAACAAAAGCTTCGAAGCAGTGTTTTGAAATCGGCCATCATAGATATTGTTGAAAACTCGTTATTTTGTTTTTTTGGTGCACAAAAAGTATTCTCGTCGCTTTATAATATTAAAGGTAGAACCACTGTAGTCACATGAACTGTTTTATACATGTTTTTAGTACCTTTATGGATCTTGAGAGGTGCAGTAACATTGCTGGTTATGGAGGCCTCGCTGAGTCATCAGATTTTATCAAAAATATCTTCATTTGTGTTCCGAAGATGAACAAAGGTCTTACGGGTGCAGAACGACATGAGGGTGAGGAATAAATAAAATTATTTTCATTTTTGGGTGAACTAACCCTTTAAACTAACAATTGCACATTCACACTTTTTACTGTACATTCACATCAAGCAATGTAAAGTATTTGGTTTTACCTACTAGGCCTGAGTTATTAGCTAACTGAGCACTGTTAAGTATTGCTGCTGGATTTATCTTTCTGTGTCATTTCCACTGCAGGATTAGAAGAGGAAGAAACATTTCCCCCCCACCCCCGTCCTCACTCATTCTCTCTCTCTGACTCTTTGTCTCTGTCCTTTCCTCCAATTTAATGTGAAAATCATTAGCTTCGATCAATGACTGTTCCACCTCCCTTATCTTGTGTGGAGCAAGCTAGCGGATTTTTTCTGCTCATATCAGCGTTTAAGAAGCCCATTAAAAATGAAGTAGGCACATGGCAAACACGACTCTTCTCTGCAGCTCGTCGATTCGTAGTTTCTGTTATTATTGCCGTGTTCAGTTTTTATCAGAACGGTTTTAAATGGGTTTTCACCCAAGCACAGATTTTACTGTAAATGCAAAATACTGTCTCTAACCTTCCCTAGGGGTCATATTGATCTATTTGTGTGTATGTGTGTGTTCCCTACAGTTCCCAGTAGAAAACTGATGGAAATGGAATTGCATTGGGTAATAAACTATTTCCAGCATCGCTTAGCAACCAGAGCAAACAGAAGACCGAGGAGAGTTGTAGTTTGTAACTACTTGATGGCACACTTCAAGCAGATGCCATTTTGTCCAATTCTGAGTCAGACACACACCTCACTGATACTTACTGAATTTCAAAAATTAGATGTTTTAGTTTTTTACAAAACCTTATTGCATCAAGCACACATCAGAAAGACTGTGAGCCAGTGAATGAAAGGAACTAATATTGGCATTTACAATTGGTTTATGTTAATTGGATTTCATTATTCACATTTGCCAGTCCATCACATGCTGCAGCTGTGCACTATTCATAACTGAATTGAGAATGTCTTTAAAATTCTATTTTAATTTCATTTAAAGAAGTAGAATAAAAATCCTGCATTGTGGTCAATTCAAATTCAAACTCATGAAATAAAATTAAAGGTGCCCTAGAATCAGAATTTGACTTTACCTCGGCATAGCTGAATAACAAGAGTTCAGTACATGGAAAAGACATACATTGAGTTTCAAACCCCATTGTTTCCTCCTTCTTATGTAAATCTCATTTGTTTAAAAGACTTCCGGAAAACACTCGGATCTCAACATAACACCGACTGTTACGTAACAGTCGGGATCATTAATATGTATGACCCCAATATTTGCATAATGCCAGCCCATTCGACGCATTAGACAAGGAAAGGCAGTATTAACGGCTGGATCTGTGCACAGACAAGGTAAGCAAGCAAGAACAACAGCGAAAAATGGCAGATGGAGCAATAATAACTGACATGATCCATGATATCATATTTTTAGTGATATTTGTAAATTGTCTTTCTAAATGTTTCATTAGCATGTTGCTAATATACTGTTAAATGTGGTTAAAGTTACCATCGTTTCTTACTGTATTCACGAAGACGAGAGTCGTTGCTATTTTCATTTTTAAACACGTGCAGTCTGTATAATGCATAAACACAACATCATTCTTTATAAATCTCTCCAACAGTGTGTAATCTTAGCTTTAGCCACAGAGCATAGCCTCAAACTCACACAGAATCAAACGTAACCATCTAAATAAATACTTTACTCACATAATTCGAAGCATGCATACAGTACGCATTTCGAACATCTTGTAAAGATCCATTTGAGGGTTATATTAGCTGTGTGAACTTTGTTTATGCGATGTATATATAGTCGAGAGCTCGTGGGGCAGAGGGAGCGCATCTCTTAAAGGGGCCGTGCTGAAAAAATCAGTGCATAGTTAATAATGCCCCAAAATAGGCAGTTAAAAAATTAATTTAAAAAAATCTGGGGGGTATTTTGAGCTGAAACTTCACAGACACATTCAGGGGACACCTTAGACTTATATTACATCTTGTAAAAAAAACAATTTAAAATTGTGCCAACAAATTTGCGAACAAAATCAGTATGTGTAATCATCTGAAATAATATCACATTTGACAAAAGGCACATGTTGTATTAGGTATGTGGCATAGCAAAAGGAGAACTAAACCTATGACAACAGGTGTGTGCAGAGAATCAGTGAGTGTTTCCTGGAATTACTGCGTGTGTGATTGTGTGGGAATAATGGAACTTTCCAGTTATCTGAGAGGTCGGTGATAAAAGGCTTTTACTGGCAGACAAAAAGAGTAATCATCATCATGATTAAAAAGAGGAAGGTGTTCCGAGAGGGATGGGAGGGAGGAGGAGAGGAGAGACAGAGAGAGAGAGAGGGGTTGTTTTTCTCTGAAACTGCAGTTTATGGAGGTGACTGTGTATGTGTGTGTGTGTTGCACAGATCAATGCAACTCATCCACTTAAATCTCCTGATCCATTCATCAATACAAACTAATGAAACAACCAGACACAGACAGACACAAATAGAGAGATGGGGGAGAAAAGGAAAAGAAAGACAGAATGAAGAAAGGGAACTATTACAGATACTGTTACAGCTACATACATATACAATATATAGCATTATAACATTGACATGTAGCTACATGTTAAATCTCATGACTCTGCATATAAACACATACAACTGCAATTAAAGGTTCTAAAGAGGATCTTTTCGTCGACTGAGAAACCAAAGACTGTTACTGAGTTTTTTAAATGAGCGCATGCGTAATGAACGCCTTCGAAGGAACGCCTCCCAAAACTCGTAAACACTCGTATTGGAACACGAGTGTTTACCACCGGCATTCGCTGTGTCGTGTTAGTGGATTCATTATGTCAGACTCACCGCAGGTAACTCATAATCTGCAGTTGTTACTCCTGTCTCCTGACAAAATCATTGCATGCGGTGCCTGTGGAGTGTGGAAAGTTACTGGAGCGCGCACAGCCGCACACGTCTCTCACAAGGAACAGTGGCAGTGATTGACAAGCCAGAGGGCCAATCGTTTACGCGATGATCGCGTAAACGATTGGCTGATGTTTTTAAGGCCCTACCTCGTGCACAGATGATGTATATTAATATTATTACTTTCAGAGCACCTAATAAATAGTCTTTTATCAGTTAGTAAAGACAGTTTCAAGTAATATTGCAAAAATGTATAAAACAAAACATCCTCTTTAGCACCTTTAAATAGCAATATCATCAGTCCTTTTGTAATTTGGCTGTATTCACAGTCCTGATGATATTCAGACCCAGATCACATTGTTTTCATACAACTCTTCAAAAGACAAAAGTCAATATTAAGTAACTTACATTTAAGGCCAGTTATTTTGTCTAGTTTTGCTCTGACAACAAAAATAGTTCCAATCAAAGTCAAGTATATTCAATTGATACATAATATATCATAATATACAGGGAGTGCAGAATTATTAGGCAAGTTGATTTTCTGATCATATTTTTTTCCCAAGCACGTTTTACCAATTCCAATCCACATCAATCTTAATAACTACTATTAATATTGTTTTTAATCATTTATAAGTGATATATAATTGTTCATGAAGGCTGGAAATGAAAAATGCCTTATATTCAGGTGTGCAGAATTATTAGGCAAGTTTTCTTTTACAGGCAAAATGAGCCAAAAAAGAGATTTAACTCAGACTGAAAAGTCAAAAATTATTAAATACTCATGAGAAGGACGCAATACTAATGCAATACTAGAAATTGCAAAGTTAAAGCATGACCAAGGGACAGCAAAATGCTCATTGGGTCAGCGGGGTCATACAAAAACAGGTGGAAAAGAAAAGACACATGTTAACTGCAAAATAATTAAGAATTAAGGTGAAGAATTAAGTGTGAAACCATCAGGAACCCTTTAGTCTCCAGCGCCACCATTTTCCAGAGCTGCAACCTACCTGGAGTCTCCAGAAGTGCAAGGTGTTAGGATCTCAGAGACTTAGGTTAGCTAAAGAATCCTAAAAAATGACCTGCACTTGATAAGAATCACAAGCTGAAGTGTTATAAAATACATGAAGACTGGGTTTTAATAGGGCTTATAGACAGACAGCTTGAGAATGACTCCTGATGGACCAGCACCACATCCTCTTGTACCACTGTTTGAAGAATTTATCCAGAATCTGGCAGTAAGGTGTTTGAGTTCACTTTTAGTCCATCTCTTATCCTGAAATGTCTGTCTTGCAGAGATGGACTAAAAATGATCTTCCAAAACTTACTGCCAGATTCTGGAAGATAAATTCTTCAAACAGTGGTACAAGAGGATGTGGTGCTGGTCCTTCAGGAGTCACTCTCAAGCTGTCGGTTTATAAGGCCTATAAAAACCCAGTCTTCATGTATTTTATAACACTTCAGCTTGTGATTCTTATCAAGTGCGGGTCATTTTTTAGGATTCTTTAGCTAACCTAAGTCTCTGAGATCCTGAGACCTTGCACTTCTGGAGACTCCAGGTAGGTTGCAGTTCTGGAAAATGGTGGCGCTGGAGACTAAAGGGTTCCTGATGGTTTCACACATAATTCTTAATTATTTTGCAGTTAACGTGTCTTTTCTTTTCCACCTGTTTTTGTCTGACCCCGCTGACCCAATGAGCATTTTGCTGTCCCTTGGTCATGCTTTAACTTTGCAATTTCTAGTATTGCATTAGTATTGCGTCCTTCTCGTGAGTATTTAATAATTTTTGACTTTTCAGTCTGAGTTAAATCTCTTTTTTGGCTCATTTTGCCTGTAAAAGAAAACTTGCCTAATAATTCTGCACACCTGAATATAAGGCATTTTTCATTTCCAGCCTTCATGAACAATTATATATCACTTATAAATGATTAAAAACAATATTAATAGTAGTTATTAAGATTGATGTGGATTGGAATTGGTAAAATGTGCTTGGGAAAAAAATATGATCAGAAAATCAACTTGCCTAATAATTCTGCACTCCCTGTATTATAATAAATATCATAACCATGCATAATATACTATAGCAGGGGTGATTCGTTCCTGAATGACTCAGTGTTATTACACAAATGGCTGAGTCAATGATTCAATGACTCAACAGTGATTCAATGTTACTTGACACCACCTACTCCCGCAATGATATATCCTGCACAAAGAGACACTGGAAAATCCCCACCACTGAGAGTCTGTCTGGAACAAACACACACTGGCGGCACCTGCTGGTCAAAACGGTGTAAATGCAACTAAATGTCCAAACATGCACAAAACATACATTTTACGAACCTGTCCAACCAATTTCAAATGTTTTCTTGAAAGTGTAATCTATTCAATGTAATCTACAAATCATCAAATACCATTAAACATGAAGTGTCTGTATGATAGGTGTTCTTAATTTGTTTTTGTTAATTTGTAGGGCTTATTTGGTGTGTTTTATAAAGGGCTTGCTAATCAGGCTACTAAGAGACAATTGCTATAACTTCTTTATTATACAAATGTGTAATTAAAAATGTCTACATTATCATATAGAGACACTGGTTCATGGGTTAACATGGCGTAACATACAGTAACTACATTTTGAAGTAGGCAAGCTATATCGAAGCCTGGTTTCTTTAAATCATGTGACTTTGGTGGTTTACTATTTGTAATGTTTTTAATTTATTGTTTTATTCATTTAATTTAATGTATTTTCATGTTTATTTATATCTTTGTTTTAGCTTTTTTCTGTTTACCCAAGTGGTTATTGTAATCAGGGGATACTAAAAAAAAGAAGAAAAAAATTGACTCTTTTCTAAAATGGTCTGTTGGCTCCAGTCAAGCTATCAAAAGAGACCTATTAGTGTAGAGGGAAAATCCAATTAAAATCACAATGCTATCTCTGAGCAATTACCTAGAAAGAATGATGGTGAGAGAGAAAGGAAGAATAGAACACAATCCAATCAATACAGCTAAAAAAAAAACTAACATACAAACACACACAGGGAAAAAAGCAAGAAAGCTTGATGCATTTCCTCTTGATGATTTACATTTGACCTGAGGTCCATTTTGTGATGCTCAGAATTCAAATTTAACCCCAGACCACACTCACCTGATTGTTAAAAGCACAATTACACAATTAGACAACGTTTGTTGAGGAAACTCCATCCGTTTTAGCGTCCATTTTAGCCACGTGTAAATGTTAAAGAGCGTGCTGCCATCTGGTGGTAGTTTGATTATATTACTATCAGCAGACATTTTTTGACTCTGAATTCAGGCTTCACCGATTGTTATAATTTTACAAGGCAACACTGTCACTGATAAAGCATAATTTAATATAATAAAATTATAATAAAATGTGTGTTATTTTGAAAATTATAAAATAAAATAAAATGACAACAATGATTTATTATTACCAATTGTTCACCATTGGATTTTTGTAATTCTTATGTACTGTGCTGGTATGTGTGTGTGTCTGTTAGAGGCAGTTTGAAGCAGAAGCAAAGGTCTTTGTCTACATGACTTTACTCTCACCATATAGTTCATGTGAGGCTCTACAGAATAATCCACTTTAGCTCTGACACACACACACATACGCACTTGTTTTTCTTTCACTGTGGGAACTTTCCATTGAAGTTTTTTTAAACTGGGTATGTACCCCTTCCCCTAACCTCACAGAAACCTTTCTGATTTTTAATGACATAATTTAGAATGTTCATATATAATTTGATCCCCATAATATAAAACCTGATTCACACACAAATTATTTAAAAATTAAACTGTAATGCATTAGGGTCTATTTAGGCAGTTCTATAGTTCACTGCAGGTATGACATTTTTCCATGTTTTTGATAAAAGCTATAAATTACCTCATTGTATAGCCTATTTATAAACAAAATCATGCACTTTTGATACTTAAGTAGTTTTGATATCAGTTAGGCCTACTTTAATACTTCTACTTAAAGGTGCCCTGGAATTAAAAATTGAATTTATCTTGGCATAGTTAAATAATAAAGAGTTCAGTATATGGAAATGACATACAGTGAGTCTCAAACACTGTTGTTTCCTCCTCCTTATATAAATCTCATTTGTTTAAAAGACCTCCGAAAAACAGGCGAATCTCAACATAACACCGACTGTTACGGAACAGTCGGGATCATTAATATGTACGCCCCCAATATTTGCATATGCCAGCCCATGTTCAAGGCATTAGACAAGGGCAGGATGTCTGGATGTGCACAGCAGAATCATCAGACTAGGTAAGCAAGCAAGGACAAAAGGCAGATGGAGCAATAATGATTTTGACATGATCCATGATAACAGGATATTTTTAGTGATATTTGTAAGTTGTCTTTCTAAATGTTTCGTTAGCATGTTGCTAATGTACTGTTAAATGTGGTTAAAGTTACCATCGTTTCTTACTGTATTCACGGAGACAAGACTGTCGTTATTTTCATTTTTTAAACACTTGCAGTCTGTATAATTCATAAACACAACTTCATTCTTTGTAAATCTCTCCAACAGTGTGTAATGTTAGCTTTAGCCACGGAGCACCATCAAACTCATTCAGAATCAAATGTAAACATCCAAATAAATACCATACTTACGTGATTAGACATGCTACATGACGAACACTTTGTAAAGATCCATTTTGAGGGTTATATTAGCTGTGTGAACTTTGTTTATGCACTGTTTAAGGCAAGCGCGAGCTCCATGGGCGGGGAGCGTGAGCATTTAAAGGGGCCGCAGCCTAAATCGGCTCATATTTAATAATGCCCCAAAATAGGCAGATAAAAAAATTAGTAAAAAAAAAATCTATGGGGTATTTTGAGCTGAAACTTCACAGACATATTCAGGGGACACCTTAGACTTATATTACATCTTTTAAAAAGACGTTCTACAGCACCTTTAAGTATTTTTCTAATGAGCTACTTTTAACTTTACTTGAGTCAATATCCATAAAGCTCTTTACTTTTGCTTAAATATTATGATTGGATATATTTTTTACAACAATGAACATGATCTGTATTGTCCAATTTAGCCTTTTTTGTAAGACAAATAAAGGCTTAAATAAATCTCGTTCCTGGAGGGCCACTGTCCTGCAGAGTTTAGCTCAAACTAGGGCTGGACAATAATTCAATATCAATATATATCGCGATATAATTTTTTTCGATAACGGTGATATGATTTTTAAACACATTTCCGGTATTTCGATATATATATTACAGCATCACTGACTTGAGGCGCAGCCGTTAGAAAGAGCAGAACGCGATTGGCTATTTGCGTGATGACGTACACCACAGAGACATGCAGCCACCAGCCAGTGCTCAGCAGTTGTACGCTAAGATCAAACGCGAACGCGGCAAGTTTTACAAAATGAGTACACCTAATGCAAATGCGACGGAACAAGCTTCCACAACTTGATGAAACTATGTGTGCATAACTACACCGTGCTGGTTAATGTTTGGTGCAGGAGAATGTGTGAAATAAAAACTTTAACCACGGATACTTTATTCTGTATGAGCTATGTGTCACGTGGCTAGTGTTATTAAACTCATCGCGGAGCTCCGCGCTGAAACCGAGCATATGCGCGCTCAAAAACAATCGTATTTTTCATGTGTTCGTATTCAAACTCCAGTTCTGACCGCATCGCGAGCAAAATACAAACAACACACGTGCTGTGCTGAGGTAAACAGCCAACGGCTTGCGTATTTGAACGCAGCTAGAGCAGGCAGAGGTGAATGAGTAGCACTTTTGTGTTATTTGAATTATCCGCTGTAATGCGATCTCATGCGAACATATTTTCCATTTGTGCTGGTAGATTACAGCAAAACAATCCACTTCCGAGAGAAGTCGATGCTTCCTCATGCATAATACTGCAATTATAATCTTATGCATACTACAGCGCAGTGATTGGATTAAATGAGCTTTATGTCATGAATATATATGTCGAGATTCGCTCGAAAGGGTCTACGTCAGCATGTTCGACCATGCCCATACTTAGGCCGAAAGTACACAATGACGTCAGATTTTGTATCGTTGCTCCGACTCAGCTTTTCAAACAGGAAGACAGAAATCGCTATGAAAAATGCAAAAATAACAATTTTTCACTTATTAATAACATTGAATACCTTTAGTGTTTTCAATGATGTGCAGCCTATACATATCTGTTTACATCTCAAAAAAAAGTGTTTTGGGGTTTCATGACCCTTTAAGAATAATAAAATCAGCCTACGTTATAGTTTAATGTTAAAGATATTAATATTAGGCTACTAAAGTGAGTGAGTCTTATGTTTATTTTTATGTTTGTATGAAGGCTAAATACAAATAAAAGCTGAACATAAATTTATTTGTACTGTTTTTATTTCTAAAATATTATATAGTTTTATAGAAAGAGATTTTATAGATTTGGCAAATTCATTTTTCAGACGTTTGTAGGTACAGACATCCGTTGTGGCCGTTCTTGGCAGTTTTTCTGAGGCTATTATATAGTTCATATCGATATCGGAATTATATCGTATCGTCCGAAATTAAGAATTATATCGTGATATAAATTTTGGCCATATCGTCCAGCCCTAGCTCAAACCCTAATAAAACTCACCTTCCTGTAGCCTTCTAAAAATCCTGAAGACATTAGGCTTTTTCGAGATGCATCAGCGCTGCGCAGACCAATCGGCGTATGACATAAAAGTACCGCTAGAGCGTTTGGAGAGCATATGACTCCTTACACTGATAGTACATGTAGCTACATCTCGGAGACGTCTATTTGATGTCTGTGTTTACGTCTGGAACAGGACGTTTCCTGTCAGATGTCAATTAGACGTTTAGAAGATGTCTTTAAGATGTGTATGATTTAGAATGTATGGAAAACTGACATCTTAAAGATGTCTATCAGATGTTTGTAAACATCATATGCTTTCCAGATGAAGTGATCTTTAACAGACATCTTGCAGACGTACGTGTGCTATCTTTTTGGTGCGTTCCAAACGGATATATTTCCCTCTGAAGGGCACGTCGGAATGAAAACAATCATGGCCGCCATTTTGAAGGGTCAGTCTAAACCGAAGTGCTCAAAACTGGCCACTTCAAAGGGCCCTTCGGAATGAAGGATTTCAAAGGGTACAACTGATGGACACTTCGGGCCCCCATGATCCTTTGCACAGGGAAGCTGTTTGACATCACAGAAAGGGTTCAGGAGGCTCGGAGTTTGATTTTACCTATAAATGTATGTATAGTATTTTTCTATACTACTGTAATATTTATACAAGTTAGATTTGGTACATTATTAGGGTCAAAATTACATTTTACTTCAACAAAAATACTTTATAGCTACCTTTATCAGTCCATTCAAATGTTTCAAATATATAGATATGACATATAAATATATTTGTTTTGACATCCGCTTCAAACATTCCAATGCTCATGATGATACCTTTCGTGAACTCTACAATAAGTAAATCCACTTCATAGGAATATACAGAGCTACTACAAAAACTGGAGTTCAAAGACAAAATTCTAAAGATGACTGCATGCTTGTTTCTCTGGCACATGAGGTCAATAAAGAGGTCGGCTCAAATAAAGTAGGCCAATTGTCTAGAGTAGACCATCTGAGAGCAGACGTCACAGTTATGTCACTGCAGTTGCGAGCGCATTGTGGTGGGACAAAAACAGTGGTAACAAGTGGAGGAAACCGGGCAAGGTCAATGCAATAGGAGCAACGTTAATGTTGTGCATTTGGATGTCAGAATGCAAAAAAAGAGATTGTCTTCATATTTACAGAATGCCGTCGTCGAAAATGGCCTTTGAAGCTAAACACAGACATGGTTGCAAGTCAATATATTGACAGGCTGGACTGATGAAACCTGAGACGATTAAAGCATGAATATGATGTAAACATCTTTTTCCATCATACAATATATTTTTCAATTGCATGTCATTTCGCAACACAGGTCATCCAGTTTTTATTAATATGACATTCTAATATCGATCTAGATTACTGTAAAGTGCAACAAGTCTCTTATATCTGCTATGGAGTAATATTATAACTTTCAACACACTCAAATATATTTAGCATGATTGTCTTAACCATGTAAAACAGTGCTGAAGTGTTCACGTAAAAGTCCAGATAGATTTCTGCCTAAAAGTGATACTTCACTGAATGACCAATTTCACATGTATTTTGTGTATTTTAAAAATACTGCATTTGTATTCAGGTAAAAAAAAGAATAAAAAATTTTCATGTATTTCTGCCCATCTCTGGACTTCAGGATGATGGAACTGGAAGTGCAAAACAGCTAAATCATTTCCAAGTTTTAGAACTCCTTATGTTGGCTGAGACAATATTCAGAGCGACTGTGAGGAAGCTCAAATATAGAGAGTTTTGACTTTTCTGTCTACATATAGACATACATCATACTATATCATCCATCATTTTGATCTGCTAAGCTGCTGTTGAATTGCTGTCTTCACTATTTTTTTTTCATGAGAGCCAAAGTCAATAGGAGAGCCACTTTTACCGCAAAGTATCAAAAGTTACAGCCAGTACATGAAAAAATACTATAGTAATTTATATAGTAAATACTGTAATAAATACTGTAGTATACTTTAGTTTTTACTACAGTAATCTGTAGTGTATTGTAGTATAATATAGTTGTAGAAAACTTAATACAGTATTGGGTAAAGTAATTTGTTTTAAATTACTATATTTGTTATATTACCACAGCAACTATAGAATTACCACAACAATTAATTCAAGTACTTTACTATATTATGGTTCAAAAACACTGCAGTATTTATGATAAATTACTATAGTATTTTGTCATATTCATAAATAGCATATCTGCTTATCAATCTGTCATCCCTGAACATACAATATGCAATACAATAAATACTAAAGGCGGGAAAAATCATTCTGTATCATTTACCAGTCACATTTTTAATCGAAACAATATGATTTCCCTTAAAGACAAAAAAAGCAGAACTATCTTAATGCTGGGATGAGTGGAAGCATGCATTTCCTTGACTTTCTTCATGTTGTATTTGTAGCTTGTTGTTGCAATCCTTGTGAGGTATGCAAGATGTTCATTGATGAGGCGGTTTCTCATAGTGTTTGTTATAGTGTTCATGGTTGAGATTTTTTTAGACTATGTAGACTATTTTAAGTCGTTAAGTGAGCAGGATATTTTAAAATGTAGCGCATGGATTCGGCAGGCATGTATTCATGATACTAATCGAGCAGCCGCTCTCTCGGAGGGTGTGTGGAGCCCTCCCTAGCTCTACAGCGCCCCACAAATTTCCAACGTAAATCTGTGGTGAAAAATGGAACTGCAGCGCGCTCTCATAGAGAGCCATTGTGGCAGATTTGTGGCTGCCCCGCTCATTTTCACATTAGGTCATATCACCGTATTATTTACTGCCATGCCAGCCACAAATTAAAGCTTGGCGAGCTGCACAATGAGTAACACTGTTGTAGATTATTGCTGCTGCTGCAGAGCAAGTACAGGAACTTGCTACTGCTAATACATACGTCAATTCGCTGCTGCGAGTAAGACATAGCGTGTGTCTCAATCAGCTCCCTAGTTCCGTAGTCAGGGCACTGATCAGGGTATCAGCCACATTCACTTTCATTATATACTGATTCACGACCTAGGGAGCTAGGGAGCTGATTGAGACACAGGGATAGTGCTGCTGCTGCACAAATAGCATATATCAATAACACATAGCAGATCTATACAGGTGGAGCTGGGGAAGGTGGAGGGTTTTAGAGGAACTCTGAAGCGTGCTGCAAACTGCTATAGTGAATGTAACCAGCCATTTAAATGTGTGAGCAACAAGCTCATTGGTTGCAGTAGTGACATGGACCAATCAGCTTGTGCCAGTAGTTAATGCTGTAATTATCCTCAGCTTGCATTAAGACACATCAGCCTGCTCCATCAGTTTCATGACAGAACTATGTATTTATCCACCTATAAGAACAGCGCAAACAACATGTACAAGTAGAGAGAGATGAGAGGTAAGAACAAATGAGACGGCACATTTAATTGACCTGACATGAGTTTAATCACTGTTGAGAGTGAAGTGTCCTCCTTCATCATTAGGCTGATGATGAAACAGGTGAATAAATCATTTTTCACATTGTCATATGTCATAGTTCATCAAGAGTGGAATCAACAGGAGCTTGGCACATACAGAAATACTCACACGAGTCAGAACAGTCACATGACCTGTGACCAATAGATGCACACATATGTCACAGTTCACACAGTCGTACTGCCGACTTTAAAGCATTAATATTAATGTAACATTATTTTGTGTGTGTGTGTGTGTGTGTGTGTGTGTGTTTGCACATGATCATATATAAGCATATATGCAGATATGTGTGCGTGTGTTTGTGTAACTGGACAGAATGGGACGGCTTCAGGTCAGTCCATTTCAATTTCTTTTTTTAACATAAAGGTTCAAGTTCTTTAAACTTAATATCAAATAAAATATAATAATAATTTGGGGAGAAAAAAAAATTATCTACAGAAACATAATCATGTGCAAGAATGTACATTTTGGTTCTAAGGCAATAATTGTTCCTCCACAACACTAGTGCTGTCAATGCTGTGAGTCAATGTTCTGTGTTGATAAGCAACATTTTTTTAACGTTGCATCTCCATCGCACCAACGCATTCACTGAATGGCTGGAGCATTGCCTCGTGGGACCTGTCATTTTTTGAGACACTGAATAGCACCGTAGGAATTCCCTTCAACAGCGACTTTGCTTTTTTCCAAGCAGGGAAAACTTGTCATTTGGGAATATAGCAACTGAGAACGTTTCCTTGCTATGAGTCTGTAAAATTTTCATTAAGATTACGTGAGTTTTTCAGCTTCATTGGTACTGCTCATGGGTTCATTTGCACGACTGGAGAGCACACAGTTCCATACAGTCTTTTGCGTTAAGTGCATATAAAGCGCACAGGGATAAGGTGGTTGTAGTCAGTTGTCACAGCTGTAACAGACATATTATGCAAGGCTTTATGACATCAATTTATGTTCACATCATTTTCACGGTTCACTTCTTCAGGAGGCGTTACTGGAAGAGTGAGAAAACCACTGGTTTCTTCAACAGGCAAATTATAGAATATTCTATCATTTTTCTCTCTCACACACACAAAAACAACTAAACCTCAAACAACTTCACATGGTTTCTGCAACTCATGAGAAGGCCCAAATGAAATCTGCAGACCTTTTTTTTTACGTTTTAAGAAAAAAAAATCTATGGAATTATTCAGAACAGAAATGGTGCAGACATTATTAAATTACATGCAAATTCATTGTGGGCCTGCTCACGAATGAAGCACAACTGGGTCTCATTCACTAACAAATTGTGTGGATTATTTTGAATTTGTACACAAGAGAACTTCTCAAAAAAAATTATTAATGCCTAACTCACAAACATGAATTTGTTCTTATCCTTAACATCTTAACATGATTATAAGGCCACCCAGAGCATGTGATTTTTGAGTATGTGTGGTTTAAGTTGTTCCCAATTTATTTTTATTTTAGTACAAAAATTATTGGTGTTGTTTCTTAAAACAGATTTTACCCACAAACTCAAGCTTAGTGAATGAGACTCACGGTCTTAAAACAGCTTTGTAGTCATAACCACTTGCGTTGAATTGCTATGTCCGTCACAGCAGACATAAGCAATGGGCTACATATAAGTAAGCTTATTGTTAAATAGGGCTACATATTTACTTCTGATGGAAAATAATAGGTTTTGCCAAAAAGACAGAATAACAGAATAATTGTAAAATTACAACCACATAATTGTAAAAACATTTGAATGAGTTCAGGCTGGTATTTGAAGGCCTCACTCTCTCAAACACACATATTCACATACACACAAACAAACACACACACACACACACACACATTTTAGCTGAGGTACAGTGTGGTGTGGCATCAGCAGCCAAACTGTCCATGCTGTCCAGAGCGACATGCGCACACACACACACACACACACAAGTTCAATAGCAGTTACTTAATTGTCATTGTTTCTTCATTTCGGTTATTTTTACATGACTATCACCGTCCTATCTGAAAAACAGTGAGCCAACAAAAAGTTTTTGTGTGTGAGTGTGTGTGTTTGTCCAGGGGTTGATTTACTGCACTGGTCCAGTCAAGAGAGCGCAGGACAGCACTCCAGTGGGCGGAGCTATCCCACACATAAGAGCAGCTGATCGGTGTTTAGGGTCAATATGACAGCACTTCCACAGTGGCTGATCATAAAGAGGCAAATCCAATGCAGGAAACACATCACGGCAGGGTCTTTGATTGACAAACATCAATCTCGATAGTTTTCTGGAGTCCGTTTCTCCTTGTAGCATCCCCGTCTCTCTGGAGTCTCTCTCGCCTCTAGGGGAGACGTTACTTGCGTGTATGTAGCGCCTCCTGGAACTTTGTACTAGTGTAGTGGATGTGGAAGCCTTTCTTACTGATTGTGTCATCAGAGTGGAAATGGATCAACACGGCATCGCCAGCAGAGTAAATCTCCTCACGGGGCTAAACACAGGAGAGAGGGGTCAGTAGAAGAAACACAATGACCTGAATGACATAAAAATATATTAAACTCAGCACACACAGCTCGTACCCCAGATCCACAAAAGCGTCCGAGTTTGTGCGCTCCGGTGTCGTAGCCATCGTAAAGTTCGATGTAGTCATACCCACAATCTGCCTCCTCCTCTACCTCAAAGGTGGTGAAAGTGAGCTCGATGCCATAACCCGACTCTGCTGTTATGAGCCACTCGCAGTCGGTGTGGCCGGGGTAGTTATTATCCCCAAACTGAGCATGAGAATACAGGTTCTTCTGACGTGCCTCTGCTTTCAGCCTACCACCACACTCTGCATATAAACACATGAACATAATACTGTCAATAATGATCATCATTGATTTACTTAAAAATCTGTTGACCCTTCAGAAACGGTTTTGTTCACTTATACTGATGTTATCAGTTGTAATAGCTAATAAATGTCTTTTCTCTTTCTGTTGACTTTAATAAGAAACAGTAACCAGGGTGGGCAAAGCTTAAGGGACAAGTCAAATGAGAAAAGGCAACATTTCAGAGACTCTAATCAACATGTAATGCAGTATTGATACACTAGAGGGCTCTATTAAACTGTAAGCATGAAATGAGAATTGCTCACATCTGATCCAAGTGCTATACATGCAAATAATTATACACCAAAACATCAGACACAGAAAAGACATGGTAGTTACCAGTGGAGTGAGTGGCCTGAAAGCCTTTCCGCTGCACTGAGGCGTCGGAGATGAATCGCAGGTACATCTTGTTGCCTGTGGAGATGAGCGGTTCTGGAATCTTACTGCCACACAGACGGCTCAGGATGGGCGTCTTGTCCGAGTCACCGTCAAAGGCCTCCAGGTGATCATATGCACATTCCTGGTGCTGCTCAATCTCAAACTCATTAAAAGACTAGAAATAGAAAGAGACAACAGAGGAAAAAATGAATTTTATAGCAGTCACTGACACAAGAATTCTAGCTGAACAGTAAGAGAAGGTTTCTCCTCTTTGACCTCCTCAGCTAAAAGTTGAACACATTTGGCATATTAAAATGCAGATAAACATATCTGGTTGTGACTGGGACTAGACATTTGTCTATAGTGTAGTGCAGGGATGATGTCAAAAACCCTGGTTCCCTCAAGATTTTCCTATGGGGTTTTATAATGTTTGTTCTACAATGTAAATTACACGAAAACACAAAGTGTGAGTGTGTGCAGTGTGCACTGTAGAACAATACTTCAAAGTATCGTCAATGTTATGTTTACCGCAGGCTTTATTTTTTTACTCATAAATTGAAAAGCCCATTATAAAAAACAATAGAAAAATCTCGAGGGAACCAGCAGCGAATCAGGAATGAAAATCTCAACTTTCAGTTAAAAGACACAATTGCCTTTTTTGTTTGTTTTTTGTTCATACACATTAGTAGGACCCTCCTAAAAGGATTTTTTTTAGTGTGATTTGAGCTAAGGAACCTCAATTTGAATAAACTAAATAAATGTTAAATAATACCATTGTAGTCAGACTGTACAGTTTTGATGTTACTGAAACATTACTGAAATGATACAATACTGTTCAAAAGTTATGTAAGAAATTAATACTTCAATTCAAAAGAAAGATGCAATAAATTGATCAAAATGGACAGTAAAGATTTTTATATTGTTACAAAAAATATATATTTTAAATAAAATGTTCTTTTCAATTTTCTAGTTATTAAAGAATCCTGAAATATGCATCACTGTTTTTTCATTAAAAATATTAAGCAGCACAACTGTTTTTTTTAAACATTTATAATAAGAAATGTTTCTTGAGAATATTAGAATGATTTCTTAAGGATCATGCGACACTGAAGGCTAGAGTAATGGCTGCTGAAAATTCAGCTTCACAGGAATAAATTACATTTTATAATGATGGGTGTATCAATTCTACATACATATGCAGAGCTTTCTGCGAATGTAGTTTCCTTGTCGGGCTACATAGAAAATTGCTGGTTGAGGGCGTTGCCTAGCTGGCCACTGAGTAGCTTGCCTTAATAAAACTTAAAACTGGGTTGTGTTGGACCATCTAAATCCCTGAACCATTGCATGAGTTTAAATGATATGTTTTAAAGTCATTGTAACTTTTGTGCTCACAACATTAGCATTACGTAAAAAGCCAGCTGTTACCGCTACACACAGAGACAGCAATGAAAGCAAAGCCGTGGTGATAAAGTTACTCTACAAATGTATTATGAGAACTTCAAACATCAATGCCGAAATGATATATTAATTCTAATGGACTATAAAATGATCAATCCCCAAACAAACAATAAAATTCCCCTTTTTGTGACTTCACTTGCGTTCTGAGAGATGAGGGCCATTTAGAATCAGTTTAGGTCTAAACAGACGACTCAGAAGTCAGATCCAGACAGCAGTGGGAGACACTGAGGTCACCCTTTAAACCTCTGCCATTACAGTCTGCTAACATGTTTGCTTTGACACACTAGTATGTTAAAATCCTAACTATGAATTGAAATATGAGGAAAAGAACACAACTGCTCAAGCCTTATTGTTAAGAATTATTAGATGTCTTGGGTTACTTTTATCTTCTGCTTGTTTGTGAGAGCGTGTATATTTCTACATAATGAGAGGTCTTGATGCATGTTTAAGTTTGCATGACCACGTGTATGTTTGAGAGGAGATTATACATCTGTGCATGTTTATGTGAGCATGTGTGAGTGGGAATGTGTGTGATGCGAGATTGTCTTTGAACGTGAGAGGACCACAATAGGATCACATATATGCTTGTGTCACTACTCAGGTCAATGACCGCAGAGGTCTGTGTGCGTGTTTTCTAAGTGTAAAGGTTGAGGAGATGTTTGTGTTTAATGTAAAGGTGTGTTTAAAGGTATAGTTCACCCAAAAATGAAAATTATCCCATGATTTACTCACCCTCAAGCCATCCTAGGTGAGTATGACTATCTTCTTTCAGAAGAACACAGTCGGAGATATATTTAAAAATATCCTGGCTCTTCCAAGCATTGCAATGGTAGTGAACAGGGGGCGTGTTTTGAAGCCCAAAATAAATGCATGCATCCATCATAAATATAATCCATACAGGGTTAATAAAGGCCTTCTGAAGCAAAGCGATGGGTTTTTGTAAGAAAAATATCCATATTTAAAACTTTATAAAGTAAAATAACTAGCTTATGTCAGACGGCCATACGCATACTGCGCAAGTCGACTTGCGCCAAATGAGTAACCCCAGACACGATGTATGATGCAGGATGTAGGAGTATCGCAAGCTTAGACGCCTCTCGCGGCCAGGATATTTTTAAATAATATCTCCGACTGTGTTCTTCTGAAAGAAGATAGTCATATACTCCTAGGATGGCTTGAGGGTGAGCAAATCATGGGATAATTTTCATTTTTGGGTGAACTATTCATTTAACAGAAGCAAACATATAGCACAGATGTATTATAAAGACTCACAATTTTGACCCGGTGGCCGGGTGTGGCCGTGATGTCCCACGTGCACTCCTTTCTGCTGGGGTACTTGTCAGGCCAGTTGGGACTGCTGATGGTTCCACTTGTGCTGTGGATCTTGTGCTCACACTCAGCTGATAAACAGGTATGGGGTGAAGAGGGTAAAGATCATTAGAAACAGTGATACAGCACAATAATAATAACATGTGAGTAATAAAGTTTAGATAAGAATGGGGGGGGGAATCTTTGGAATTCTGTGGAATGGATTTAAATGTGGTACGTGTTGAGCTGAAAGTTTATCATTCAATATTTGTTTTTTCTATATTTGAAAAATAAATAATCAGGCTTGAAAAGCTTTTTGCTACATCATTTTAGTGTCAAAACCCATAATCTTTTAGCAGATCTGATGGACACTTTTCTCATTTCTGGGGTTCTAAGAAACGGAAGTCATCATAGTTGGGTAAACTTCTACAGTGGTGAATGGAAGTTACAACAAATATATTTTGAAAAAAGCAAAAGAAAAAATCCATGATAGCATGACTTTCCAAAAGAGGAAAAAAATATCATGGTCAGAAGAGAGGAAAATGTCAAATTTGCCATCCCTCCTAATCACCCACCAATCAAGTTTTTTTTAAGTATAGTGTAAAATTACATACATTTTTTTAAATATAAAAAACTTTACTAAATGTTCGATGTTAACAGAAGGTAACATCAGTCTGTGAAAAGGGTCAACTGTAATACACTGTTGTGTCAAATAACAGTAAACAAAAAACAAAATTCTCATTTATGTGACTTCACTTGCTTTCTGAGAGATGTGTGACATCACTTTTCTCCAAATGAAGAGTAGCAACTCAAACTTTGAACTTTGCCCTGGTTGTGATGTGTTCACATCACAGAAAGACTATTACAGAATGCTTAACCTTTAGAATGTTTACCTGGGCTCATAAGTTTACCTGAGACTCACCTTTCCAATAAGCTAGAGTCCATCTCTCTTACAAGAGACTAGCTTTCTTTAACCTATCCTCGCTCATCCTCACTAGAAAATATTCAAAACATTTTGGCAAAACGTGTGTGTGAGTGTGCTTATGTGTGTGCACAAGGACATGTGATTACAGCTAGATCCACGCTGTCAGTTAACCTGCTGTGACCCTGAGAAACCAGGTCAGATAAACATTTTCACCAAAACCCTGCAGTGCATGTATATGTGTGTTCGAGTGGGTGTTATCCAATATGAATGACTGAGAACAATCCGACCTTCCCTGGCTTTCTCTGTCTTCACATAGAGTGGGGACCAAAAGTTTGAGACCACTAGTGAAAATTATTTTATTTATTGTGAAAAGAGTTTATTTGATTGAGCACAGTTTCAGCACTATACCGATAACACTGTACTGTTTAGTTTAAGCCTTCTGTCTTTTTTGACTCTCATATTTATTTTAATGTATACCTATTTCTTTTTAATTTATTTATTCTTTTTGATTACCGTTTTTTTTTTTTTATATATTTCTAATTTTTAAGTAAAGCACTTTGTGTATGAAATGTGCTATGTAAATAAACTTGCCTTGCCTTATATCTATCCTCTGCTTCAGTGACCGAACCACTCGAGCTCCATGAACTTTACAAATTTGTGTAAAACCTGATGATCATCTTATCCAACATGATTTGAGAATGTTCCAAGATCTTGTGCTTCAATGGAAGCTGACAATTTGACCTTTTGTACAAAGGAGTTCACATGGTCAGTAGCACAAATGTGCTTATTTGATTAGTGACCTAAGATGTTCTGAACTCTAATTGATTCTTCTTCACTTTATATCATAGTTTTATTTGATTTATTTATTATAATCCTATTTTTTTCAGGTTTAAATAAATATAAATATATGTATGTGGCATTAGACTTTTGGACCCCACAGTATCATCTACAGTATTACCACTATCACACTACACACACACACAAGCACTAAGTCTGGATAAGCCTCTATTCTTCCCTCTGATAATCAGGTCAGTGTGCATTAGTGAACAAAAGTATTTTCAGTATTCTGCCTCTGGTGTTCACATTCGCACATGCACACAAACACTGCTGTTTTCTGCATGTTTTTGAATGTGTATACATAAGGTGACTTGAAAAGAGTTTGTGTGTGTTTCTAGGTCAAACTTTAGAAGTGTGTTATATCAGCCCATAGGCTATCTATGTTTTGCTCTCTCTCTAGTTTCATTAGTCTACACATGACAAAATCATTCATTTTACAGTACCGTCATTAAAGGCACAATATACCAGACAGCCCTCTTGACTTTGTTATGATGATATTCTTGTGTAAATATACTAGTAATACTTGTATAAGCAACTAGTAAAGCTGGTCTAGTGTTGCTACTGAGAGACTTTTTAAGAGATACACATCTTACACATGCACATGCACAAAGGAAAATGAAAACAGAAGCAGGATTAAGACTTTGAAGCTTTGTGAAACTCCAGATGTTTAAAATCAGAGTCAGTGAGCAAGCCTTGAAGAGACAGTACAGACTGAGTGAGTGTGAGTGTGTGTGTGTGTGTGTGTGTGTGTGTGTGTATTCCAGGATGCCGCTGGTTTAACTTTTTGACCCTGACTCTGGAGCTTAAAGGGTAATATCTCTATCCTTCTCTCCTCAGGTCTAACTGTTTTTCTTTTCAAAGAGAAACACACACACACTGCTTTAAACTTTCCAAAGCCCACAAAAATGTTAAAAGGCCTGCAGGGCAGAACTGCACTGGAGGTTGACAGTGCTTGTATGAAAGGCAAGGTTTAGTGGGAGACACTGTTTGACTATAACAGACCATCTAAACACTTCAACATGTGCGGAGATCTGGAGGACAACTGTTTCAAAGTTTACTTTAACACTTCAAGTTCGGTCACCTCATTCATTGTATTTATAATGCAGTTTTTAAATTAGTTTTTTTCTTTACACTGCTTTATTATAAGATTATTTAATTATTAAACGGTTTTAAGTTTTGTCTTTCATCATTTTATCTGACGTCACTCTCACTGTATAAACAGGGTTGTTTTGCTTCTATGCCTTTAAGACTTGTGTGTAAATGGCCTCTTCACATGTGAAATGATCATCCATGCTTTGTTGTGTACTCCAGTGTATCAGCTCCAGTGTAGTTTTATTTATACAAAAACTGCCCCATCTTTCGTAACAAAGTTTCTTTAAAGCCTGCAAACAATCCATATTGAAATGTGCTGCAACTGTCAAGGTCGGATTGAAATTGATATCAGACTCCTCATAATATGGAAAAATCTGAAAAAATATGGGATTGTTTTATAGTCAAATCTTAAATGTGATTCATATTTAAAGCCTAAATGAAAAAAAAAAACTGTCAGAAAACTAGCACGGAAATGTACTCTGCATCTTAAATGCTGAGAAGAGAGTTGCAGGGTTTTTTTCTTTGTTGTTTGTGGGATTTTGCTCGTATTCAGCATAATGTAGTATAAATCAACATGCTTACACATGCTAGATGTGCCACTGCCAGATGACTACCCTCACTTATCCTCTCCTAGCCACTATTATTCTTTTGCGAGTTCCTGTACATACCTTCCTTGCAGTCGTGTTTGTTCTCATGCAGAATAAAGCCGTTGCGGCACTGGCACACATAGCTGCCGATAGTGTTGATACACTCATGCTGGCATCCACCGTTATCCTTTGAACATTCGTCTTTATCTGTAACAGAAAGAGAAGAGAGTGACGAACAATGAGATCCAACCAGATCCTTTTTATTTCTCAACTTATTTTTATATCCTTTGATTGAGACATTTTGAAATCTGCATGAGAGATGATGGCCTGTGATTGTTGAGAGAAATATAACAATGTTGTCTTCAGCGTAATAATAAATTCTGACATCTGGAGTCTGATTGTGATATTTATTTTTCTCTAAAGAGCAATTACAGTGAGTGATTGAGGTTTAATGTATATATCAGTTAATTAACCAAAGAAGATGGAAGAAAATCTTTAAAATAACAGGGAAAAGGAAAAAGATTCATGGGTAAATTCACAGTAATGTCACTTTTATCCGTGATATTTCAACACAAAAATTTGCATTTTATTCGCTAACCTCCCAAAATCCATTTAACCACATGCTAAATGAAATTAAACAAGGCAGCGCCATATTTCAATTAAACCACTGGCATTTTTTTCTAACACAAACACACCTTCATTTTATGTAAATTAGGCTTATTATAGATGCATATATTATAGATGTACCATTATCTGATTTGCATAATCCCTTTAGTTAATTGGGCACAAAAACAACACTCTTGCAAATAAGCTGATATATAATTGGGCACAAATGCCCCTTTTAAAACAAGAAGACAGGAGAGTATGGAGATACATATTGTATGTTGTTGGGGGAAAAGTGATAGCATATTTAGTCTATGTGTCTGATAAGAGTAAACTAAATGTGTGACTTAAAGGGTTAGTTCACAAAAAAATAAAATTCTGTCATCATTACTCACCCTCATATCGTTCCAATCCCGTAAGACTTTCATTCATCTTCGAAACACAAATTAAGATATTTTAAATGAAATCTGAGAGTTTTCTGTCCCTCCACTGACAGTCCATGCAACTACCACTTTTTGACAATTCAAAAAGTTAATAAAGAGATTGTAAATCTAATCCATATGAATTGAGCAGAGAGATGCAATGGCTTTATTTTCACGATCTCTTTATGAACTTTTTGAAGTGACAAAAATGTAATTTAAAATATCTTCATTTGTGTTTTGAAGATGAACAAAAGTCTTATGGGTTTGGAATGACTTTGGTGACATTTTTTTTTTTTTTTTTTTCATTTTTGGGTGAACTAAACCTTTAATGGTGTATGTGAAGAAACAGTCAATGATCCCCCCATTGCACATCTATACACCGCAGCATCCCATGAGTCAAAAGCCTCACAAAAGCTGTTATTTCCACGGAAGTCTCAGGTTTGGCTAATTATCACACTTCCACCACTGCTCAAAACCACCAGCATATTCATCAAAGCCAATGCATGACAGATGGCGAGAGAGCTAAAGAGCCAAAGTCTTTGTGAGTTACCACACATTTTTCATAATTAATGCTGTTTTCAATCACATATTATTTCTTGTTGTTTTATTATTAATAAAAGAAATTAATGCTTGATTATAAAATGCCACAGCTGAAGAGATACAAGTATGGGTGTGCCTCTCAAAAATCAACCCTACTCCAAAAGATTATTTTACAAGTCAAGCGTATCAGGATCTTGCTTTCTTTCCTGTGCATTTACAAGAAATTAATCCCTTCTGTCACTGTTTCCAGTTCAGCGCTCTCATTCGGCTCAATACACACTCACACAGATCAGGAGCATGTGGGAGAGCTCTGGGGACCTCCCTAAGTCTGCCGGCACTGGGCCAGCAAAAATCCAACCTCAGGGACTTCCAGACAATGAGAGTGATGCTATTATAACTCATTGAGAATTGAGCTTATTCTCGCTCCCACTTACACACATTGCGCATACAGCTGAAGTCATTCACCATGTGCGTGAGCTAAACATTCATTTGTGCATTCCATTTATACTGTACAAATCTATCCAGAAGAGACAAATACAAACAGATGACTCATAAAGTGGCAGACCATGCTTATGCTTCAGATAAAAGTAATAAGCTGTGTGATTTTTTTTTTAAACACAAAAAATAGCCAATCAGAAAAATGTATTCATGTACAGTTTGCTGACATTAGATTGACATTAGATTGACTGCGTTTCAGAAGAAGGTTGTATGGTTGGAAGAAGGCATGAGGGCAAATGAATAAAATCACTTACAGTACATAGAATATAATATTGATCCTAATAAAATATAAATAAATTATTAAAATGTCAAAAAATGTGTGTTTTGAAAAGTAGGGACACACATTAAACTGGGGGTCTTTTACAGCTATAAAGGAACAACACTTTTTAAACTTTAATGTTACTATTCCCAACAAAGACTGATCTAGTTTTTACAACTTTCTTGTTTATCTGGTTCATCTTCTGGAATCAGAAAATATCTCTTTCTCTTTGTACCTTTGCCAACCAATTTGAGTCTTTTCATATCTTCTAGATCTCATGTGACATTATGAAATAATAATAAAAAACAGGGATTCACTGCATGGGGAAGGAAAAAAACATAACTGATATTCTTCTTCTATTCATCTATTATCAGCAGATATTAAAAGTATATTTGTACACAAACATCTCATTTTCTCCTGTACAGTCTATAATGCATATCAGCATTATGAGATTATCCTATTGTCATATGAATCTTCTGCATATATTACCTGTTTTATTTATTATTAGTTTGTGAGCTCTCTAGTCAGACTGAATCATGTTAGTAGTGGAGTACAAATGGAGTAGAAATGGTAAAAAAGTTACACCATCTTATTATCATGCAATAAGTTCAACAAATGCTGCTGACCCAAAAGGCTGGGACATTTGTTGCCACAGAGACCGAGCCCAGAGTCCAAGAAGATGAATGGATTCTTAAAGGCACCTCAGATGTAAGGGCAAATCCATTCCCAAAAACCAATCAGGCGAGAAAAGGCTGTACCTGAAACACGCCTTGACATGACCTGCTGGCCAATCAAATCTGGCACATCATTATCAACGTCCTGGCAGGACAAAAATATAAAGAGTCGCTCTTTGCAGTGAGCAGGCCTGTCTGTGGAAGAAAATACCCTGATTCACTCACATACACTTTTCATTTTACGAATTACATTGTCAACGCACATTAAAATGTCACGTTTACAAGTGCCAATCGAGCATCCAAACAGGTTAGAAATACAATTACGCTCAAGTCCAGATTCCAGTGTTTGGATTAATGATTTGTAGTCTGTTCCAACAATGATAGTTTCTTACCAAACCCACAGAACTTCTCACGATACAGTTGCATGAGAGAGAGAGCCTTTTACCTTAGAAAATGTTTGAAAAGCTTTTTAAAATTTACATTATGAAATTCATATATACAAGCGAGCTTGGGTGGAGGTGTCAAAACATAGCTAAAGACTTCCAAATCTCCATTTCAAATGAAAAGTGCTGCCATGGTGGTCTTACCGGAGAAGAAATGAGCTTTGAAGCCTTTCTTGGAGACTGTGTTGTCTGATTTGAACTCGATTCGCATGTTGTTGTACTGGGAGGTGATGACCTCTGGAACCTCTGTACCACAGTATTTCCCATGAAGCTTTGAGTCAGATGACAAGCCACTCCGCACCTCAACATAGTCATACTTACACACCTACACATATAGAATAGACAAAAATATGCTGATAAACATCCATCCTTCTATGTGCCACACTGGCACACACACAGAGTTAGCGAGTATGTGCTCTCACCTCATTTCCCTCTAGTTCAAAGGCTTCAAACTGCATGGATATGCGGTACTGAGTGGGAGCAACCACTTGCCACACACAGTTCTTATTGGGAGGATATTCCTTTGGCCAACCTGGGGTGGTGATAGTGCCGTTCAACTTAGTCAGCAAGCCACCACATGCAGCTGAAAGAGCAAAAAAAGAGCAAAAACAAACTTTTAAAAACACAAAAGTGAAAGATTCTGTCTTCAGTTCTCTGGCGGTATACAGACTAATAAGCATTCAATTAAATATAAACTATAAAGTACATGTCTTTTTGTGTTATTTTAGTGTTACCGCAACACATTGTGCTTTTTTAATGACAGAAATCATGTGGTTTCTGAGCAGAGTGAGTGTAGCCTAGTAAGTGCTGTTTGTTCTTGTTGTTTTCCTGTTGACTGCGGATGTTTTCCTGAACCGTTCAGTTTGGCTTGAGCATCCGCTGAGCATGTCTGAGTCAAGCAGACGGAAGCACCTGTGTGCAGTGTGTGCAAACACAATCACACACTTTCTTACCTTCACAGCTCTTCTTGTCAGGGGCCAGTTCGTATCCAGGATCACATGCACATTTGAAGCTTCCTAATGTGTTAACACATCTCTGTTCACAGCCTCCATTATCTGGCTTCAGACACTCGTCTTCCTCTGTTTTAATGACACAGACACTTCAGTTGAATGGACAAGGGCCAAAACATCAGCTTCTGATAGAACTATTTTGTATGTGCGTGTGTACCTTTGAAGAAGTTTGCAGCAAAGCCTGCTTTATTTACAGTGCCATCAGAGACAAATTTCATCCAGAGGGTGTTGGAGGTGGAACGGATATCTTCAGGTTTATCGTAGCCGCAGAATCGACCAATCAGGGGGCTGTTTTCAGACAAACCGTCTCTAACCTCTAGATAGTCATATGCACAGCTGTCATGTCGCTCGATCTGCACAAACACAGGTGCAATACAGTATGTGTTAATGGCATTAGCGTTTCTATAGCACCGTACAGTAGGTGTCAATGGTCCAATAAAAACAGGATCTCAGGCGTCTTTGTATATATTATATGTCAGGCTCTCAGGTCTAGTACACGTCCTGCTCTTTATACATGGACTTTATGCGTGCAAAAGAAAGTGTGAATGTATGTATGCGAAGAGAGAGAGTGTGTTTTCCTTTCCTCTGAACAATTCGACACCTTTGACCTACTGACACACACAATAGTGTGCATACATACTTGTGACTTGTAACAACATTCTGACATTTTAATGTAAATAATCAAACGTGCCTAACTTTTGGCCTCACACATCTGCAGTCTTATAGAAAAATCAACTTGACAATGATGTGTGTCTATTTGTGCGTGTATATCATACACATAAACTAAACAGCACACATGTAAATAGTGACGTCTCTCCTCTTTTTCTCTCCTTCTCAGAATGAAAAGACAAGGGAGAAGGAGGAGAATGAAAGAGGAATGCTAAAGTGAGAATAGTACTTGACCGAAAATATATAAACAGAAAACAGCCAAATGAGAGGAGACAACAACCTCACCTCAAAGACCTGAAAGCTCAAGCCCACGCTGTAACCCTCGGACACTGTGATCCTCCACACACATTCCTTAGATGGACGGTAGTCATCTGGATAGTTTGGAGACTGAATCTGTCCAGAGTCCTTACTGATCTCCCCTCCGCATATTGCTACCAGACACAAACAAAAGATTTTTAATTAGTCCTCAGAAATATTTATGCAATTTTCACAGTGTCTAAACAATATTATTTATTAAAATAATATTTTAATATTATTTATTTAAACAATTTGCAATGCTTTCTATTGAAAACATATTTGTTAATGTAAAAAAATACAAAGTTAAAGCTGATCTAATTTGAATTATTAAAATATTTATATATTTAATATGCAGTCAGCTATAAGCAATCTATTTGTAGGTTGATTTGACCAGTGACTGATGGGGAAGTATTTTGGAAATATGTTTGAAAGCAGTCATCAGTTTTGCAATCCTGTTTTTGTGTCGCTAGTGCCGCATACTTCACCTTTAAGACATTTAATTGAAATGAACATGAAACTGCTTAATAGTAGTTCACATACACTAGGGGTGTCGCAATATACCGGCGTTGGCGATAACCTTGATATTTAAAAAATTACACACTGATATAATGTTAATACTACACAAATGATAATATCGTAAGTAATCCAGCACCATTTGGCTGACAGTCCAACATAGTAGTTGACAGTATTGCATTAATGCAGTGTATTATAGTATTAATGCTGGTTTCCACCCATCATACAACAGAAAATCAAGAAGTAATCAAGAGTTTTTTTGGATTCCGTAAAAAAAAGACCAGGTGTTAGACAATTAAGTCTGCAGCCACTCAACAGTTCTTTTGTACAGTTGTGCTTACAAAATCTCTCTGCCTGCTTACACTTGTATTTTGAGTGTGATTCATTGGCCAAGCATTTTATTTTTTGATTTCTATGGATAACACTATACTATTTTTATTATGAATTCTTTTGGCCACCATAACCGTGTACTGAAAATCTGATATTGTGACAGCCCTAACACGCACACACCTTCATAGACTGCTGCGAATCCCTTTCCAACCCAGTTGCTACTACTGCGGAACTCAATCCACATCCGACTGTCTGTGGAGACCAAAACTTCTGGAATTTTATCACCACAAAAACGACCTGCAAAGATACACACACACACAATAAGATATAAGAAACAGTCCCCCATAAGCATGCACTGGTGATTCATATGATTGCTTAATAAATTCCAGATTATTCCTGGTGAATCCACCAGTATGTATGTACCCAGCAATGGTGCTTTCCTCCAGTATCCATCACGAACCTCTATGTAGTCGTACCAGCACAGGCTGCTCTTGTAAAGGTCCATAGTGGTAAAGTTTAACACTATCTGAAATGGGCAGCACACATGCAGCTGTCAAATACATCAAAATTCACACATTGGATCAACGTTTCTTTATCTACAGCCTCATAGTGAAGACAATTACAGGTGAAAATAGATTGAAAATTGTACAATGTACAATGAACAGTTCAACAGTGCAGTTAACCTTTGTAAAGTCAAACACTTAACACACAGAAGTATCTTACCTTTTCCCCAGGTGTGACAGAGATCCTCCATACACAGTGTGTATATGACGGGTACCCATTAGGATATCCTGGAGATGAAAAATTCCCCACTGAGTCCTGTAGTGTTTCACCACATGCTGGAAAGAGACCAACACAATAACATGATTAATGAGTGTACATAGAGAAAAACTGCTTTGCATAACATTTCAGTAACTGAAAAATTCCTTTTGTTATAAAAACTTGAATGTGTAACTTTAATTAGACGTTAATTCAGTAATCGCTCTGTAAGATTCATTGAATGATTCGTTAGATGGACTCAAACTGATTAACGAGTCTTTTTGACCAATTAATTAAATGAACCGTCTCAAAACAGTCATTCGCTCATGAATCAGACTACACTGGATGTGCTGAATGTTTGTTTTTTTCATGCAGCCGGGAAGACAACACAATAGAAAGATGTTCACAACTCGGCTAAAAATTTTTGTGCCGTAGCACTGTATATTCAGCAGTGGCCGACCGCCACCACTAAATAGCAGTGCAGGAAACAGATACACACACACACAATGAAGTAACAAAGACCTATTGACTGTTCTAATGAGATCTCAGGAGCCAAACAGTGCAGGATAGGGGAGCAGATTCTCTGTTCAAGAGAAGCCAAATCTTCTGCTAACATTTGCCAAATGTTTCTCCCAATTATCGATGTAGCGGTTGGCCAAACATTAGTCTGAGAGGCCTCTGTTTTTCATCACAGCTCATTGGATATGTAGGTGCTTTTGGGTGTCAATATCAAGGAAATATAAAGACGTAGTCAAGTCACAGGACAATCCGGTGCACAGTCTTGCATTAGATAAGCTGTTATCTTTGGCTTGGGTGGAGACAGTCACCCCTATTTCAGACTAAACTTTTACTGATAACCTGTATGGAACAGCAGAGATATGAACGTTGGACTTACAACAGTAGTTTCCAAAAAAACTTACAATGAAAATTATGTCATCATTTACTCACCCCATGCCAAATTATTTTTATTGCTGTCAATAGATTAGAATTTTTATCACGATCAATCACAACCTTTTTTTGTGAATAATTGCGATTAATCACAGTCGTACTGTATAGTGAAAGTTAAGCATATACCATTTTTCTTGTTTAACATGCTCATTTTGTCATAATTTGCTATATCCAGCAAAGTAAACTCTCAGACTGAAGGGTGATTCTCAAAAAACTGTATTTTCTGCAAGCTTAAAGGTAAATTTAGGTTTCTTTCCAAAAAAGGACACCTGGACATTCTAAAAGGACACCAAATAACCAAATGATATAAGGAATCCATATCATTTATAAATTATGCACACCAAAGCACCCATGAAAAAAAAAAAACATTACAGAAAACATTTTTAGTAGTGTATAGTATTTGTACAGTGCAACAGCAAAGAGCTTGTTTACATTTTAGACAAGTCAAGTTGTGATACTGAACAGGACCACATGGAGATGGGAAAAAAATAACCTAAACCAACCGCCTTGACCTGACTGCATATACCTAAATACACTGATCCATTCAGAATTAGTAAACACAGCAATATACACATGACAAATCAAAACATTATCCTAAATAAGTGTGAAAACAACATGAAGGTACTGAAAAAACTAAAGTTGCGACTATCTCATGATCCCTTCACACAAGCGCTTTGTCAATGCGGGTGTCTGTTATTGTTGCAGTATTTTGTTGTTGTTGTTCCGTCTCTTTAGTTTGGTTTTCTTTACATTAGTGCAGTTTTGGATATTTTTTTTAATTAATTTATTTATTGCATCATTGGACTGAAAACTTTCTGGGAGTGTAGTGGCTTAAAATGTAAAATGCGGCAAATTGTAAAATGAAAGTGGGCATTCAGTTCACAAATTTTGTCACAGACAGTTAACAAGGTGGAAGGGAGAAAGCTTTGTCTTTGTATGTGAAGTAGGCCATGCATTACGCATTTACACACACACCCTCACTAGTGCATGAACTCAAAACAATACAGCAGTAAAGTAACACACTCATATGCCACTCACATGAACACACACACACACACACAGGCAGTAGAGCGAGAGGATCCTATGCTCTTTGTCTGTGAAATGTCAGGGTGGCTGTCTTCTCTTTCCTGAGCACAATGCACACCCATCCATTCAACAAACCACTTGTCCCATGTAGGGTTGCAATTTAATGTCTTTAGATTATGGGGAAACCCATGCCAACATGGGAAGAACATGCAAACTCCACATAGAAAGGCCACCTGGCTCAGCCAGAACTTAAACAAGTGACATTCTTGCAGTGAGGCATGTTTTCCAATGAGCCACCTCAAAAAGCGTATAAGCATCATAAAACTGACAAAAACAAATGATCTCATGCAAGCTAACACAAAGATACACACATATAAACCACAATATTAGCTGGAGACACTTCTCTGCTCATAAAGTGGTCATCTTACTGTAGTTAACACCCTTGGTCTTCCTTTATTTAAATTTTCACTTTCTCTCTCACATACACTGTAGGCTTACCTGGGCATCTGTACAACTTCTTAGCTTGCGATATATCTCCTTTGCTGAGTCTAGTTCTTTGGCCGATAGCAGGCCTGACGCCATTCTCATCACGAGAGGGAAGAATTGTGTCTAAAAACATTCCTCTATGGAAGAGAAAGACGAAAAGGAGAATGCTTAGAAAGTTGTGTATTAAATTACTGAGTGTGAAATTCCTTGTGTGTGACAGAAGTCTCACCTGGAGAAAGTGTTTCTGGCATAATGCATGATGCTGTCAAAATCATACGGCTCACCAAGAGAGTTGACGTCGCCTGGTTCCATCTTGATAAAGTTATACTCCTGACCTGGGTGCACACAGATACACTCATATTAAAACAGATGTTTAGGCTCACAGGCTCAACTGTGTGTTTAGGCTTGATATACTAACAGTTGAACTCTCAAATTGTTCTGTTCTGTCTGTATGAACAAATATTTGAAGCCAAGCACCATTTCTATTCTTGTGATAGCTGTGAATAATGCCTGTCACCACAGAGAGAGCGACTAGAATAAATACCAAAGATGGTGATCAGTAACACTGAAAATTCTTAACAAACAGTAAATGACACAATGTTATTTAAATGCAAGTCCAAAGCACAAATGTATTAATCAAATCTTAATTTAAATGGATAGTGTGTGCTTGCTTCACATGTGAGAACCAATGAGGTTTGTTCTCACCCATCAACAACCACGGTTGAGCTTCCGTGTTTACTATATTTGATGGGCTCTATGTATTTGCATTGATCAATGTTTAAATGCGAATAAAAGCCTTAATTAAATTTGTTTAGTTAAATCATTAAGTGATAATGTCTCTTCAGAAGACATGGATTAAACTGCTCGGTTCACATGGATTACTTTTACAATGTCTTGAAGCATGAAAATTTTGGTAGTGGAGAAAAATTATGAGAGCATATTAAAAATATCTTTGATTTTCTGCCACTGTGAAATGCAGCCATATTGAACAAGCGGTTACCTGGTAGGATGCAAAGACTTGAGTCATGAGTCACGTAGTACCTGGTTGGATGTTGTCTCGGATAATGGTCACATGATCGTCACGGTCAGGTCGAGTGTGCTCGTGCCAAAAGCCAATTACGTGCCCAAGTTCGTGAACGACAATGCCAAACTTGTCGCAGTTCTTCCCAATGGATATTGCCTGGGGTCCATTGCCACGACGACCGACGTAAGAGCAACACCTTGAGAACCAAAAAATAAAAAGTTAAATGTCTGAAGATCTCAATTAAATGTCAGCATTTTGCTTATGTCACAGGAGTGTCATAAAGTGCTACAATGAGTGTAATGAGGGGGTGATGGGAGGTGAGCTGGGATAACGCTTAGTTGTTTGGGGTAATGTAGTTTACAGTGGGGTGAGCAGGGGATAGTGTGAAATGATGAGAGCTGATTAATGGTGATTAGGGTGAGTTGAGGTTAGCTTTCAGATTCTTGCTGTGTTGTTTCCTTAACGACAAAGAAGCACACATTGTTCACCTCTGACTGAGTGCTACTGCAATGAATCACAGGAGAGACAAATAGGAACTAAAGAGAGACAGGTGGGTCCCAAAGTACATCCCATAAGACAGTCTAAAGCAGTGGTTTTGCTTCAGAAACCAGATTTTAAGTTGGACATCAAGTAGGGAATTTTGGCCACTACAGTACCAAAACTGTTTATTTTTCCCCCTGCTGTTTATTTTTTGATGCAATATTGTGAGAAAAAGAATTACAATATATATTTGATTGTGCCTGCACAGCGCTATTCAAGTTGCACTGAATTATGTGTGTTGCATTAAGCAGGGAGAATATTTGGCTGATTAAGGTGAATTGTTTCACTTGCTGGTGTTTGTATAAGCCTGCAAATCCGATTATTATTAACAGCAATATTGCCAGCAGCCTCACAACCCAGCTGACTGTGTGTGTGTGTGAGGTGTTATCAGCTATGTTAGTATATGCTGACCAGTTCTATATGCTGTTCTTTTTTATTCATTTTTTCCCAGTTGTTTTTCTGAATAACAATAGAATGTTGGCAAGAGAGATGTATTTATGCTGTATGAAAGTGAAGACTTAGTGTTCTACAATGTAGTAATATGATTTTTCCTTCAAGTAGATTTGGAAATATCGCAATTAAGAATTCTAGGCACACAAATGACCAAGCAAAGTTGTATTTAAAGTATGAAATACGGAATTCTAGATGATACACAAGTTGCTACATTGGAAGGTGTGTCATTTTGAAAACAATGATTTATAATATAGACAATATAATCTATAATCAGATCAGTGAATGGAAAGTAAGACAGTATTGAATGGTGTAAATTCACTCTTTTGTAACACTAACATTTAGTACATTTAGTATTGATAACAATATAAGTTTTACTTGGTTAATGTATTGTTTTGAATTCAGATGTAGTTATTATAGTTATATTTAGTTATTGTATTATGTTATAATGTACTAGTTATACTTCATATAATACGTAATTATAAAAAGAGTGATGTGCTTTGTCAACGCATGTATTTCCATACTTCTGCGAGCCCTACTTGCGCAGACATCACACGTCATCAGTGTGTTTCATGAAGTTATGCAGAGGCTATGCAAACAAACAGCAGCCACCTTTTACAGTTCCTCCTGAACCAAAACAACAAGCATATGCTGCTTTCACGCCATGCCGTAACCATAATTACAAGATGGCACCCCGTGACTTTCTACCCTGAGCTGTTCACATCCTCAGAATCGGATTTATGGATTTCTATGGCAATGCTATCAATGGCGAAATGAATCTGTGGTACAAGTCAGAGCTCTGTAAGTTGTTTACATTCATTATTGTAATGTTATGTTCTTTGAGACATGAGGTAATATAATGCAGTCTCTCTTGATGCTTTGCAGACTCTGCTCTGGCTATGCGCGTTCATGTGTTTTGGAGGAGGTGTGGCTTTGGGAAGCGCTCTGAAGGGAGGGGGTGGGATCTTATGCTTTCAAAGCTAGCTTGCTATTGCTAGCCTCTCCAAAATTGCCTACCCTACCTCCAAGATGCATAATTCGTGATACATTCATAAAGTGATCAGCACTACATTGGGAGAGGAGGGTCTCGATGAAATCATAACAAAATCTTAATAACAGGTGGAAACAGGGCCAAAGAAAGGTTAAACCTGTGAAGACAGAGTCCAAGGAATCCAGATAGAATCTCAATAGTCTACCATTTAGAATGTCTCAGACACACAAACAAAGCAGTAATCTCGATTCCAGTCGCTCACTATTTATAACTTGGATTAGAACACCTTAATCCCTCATTTCATAGCCATTGATAGTGTGGTGTAGACACACACACAGATATATATTCAAACTAATAAAAGGAAACAGACTAAAAAAAAAACACATTCATCAATCTACATCAAAAAAGAGAAAGGAATATTGAATATTGTTTATTTTCTGTAATGCTGCTTTGGAAGCATTTGTATTATAAAAAAAAAAGTGCTATACAAATAAATTCAACTGAGCATTTTTAACGAGTGACTTGCTTACAACCTACACACAGATATGCAACATACAAGTATCCAACCTTGTAAAATCTTGTCTTTATATTTAATCAAAATTTGTGCAAAGGAGTCAGTCATTAAGCCTGTCAAAACCTTCTCTACACAAACACAAACACATGGGCACAAGCTACATGCCAAATGCTTAAAAAGCACACACAGACACATAGAAGGTTAACGCTCAATGCTTGTGTTGGTCTGTCAGCAGGTTTATAGCTGAATGACGTCTGCTGATTATAAGAGATATGACTGCACTGAGATGGATAATATTATGTAATGCTCTCTCTACCTCTCTTGCCTCTGCTCTAATCTAGTCTTGTCCTTCTGTCAATGGTCATTCTGTCTATTTCTCTGTAATCTGTCTGGATCTACATCATTATTTCACCTCACCTTCCATCACCATCATTCCCACACAGACATTTTGCATCCATATCCATAACATTCATAGACGACAACACTTCTATTAGTGGTTAAAAACCTTCTTATCAGGTGTTGTGTCATTAAACAATGCTCCATGTGATCAAATAATCAGTTAAACGCAAAGTTTTCAGATATGAACAATTGCCAACAATATATTTATCTAGACTTATGTGATTTCCGTCTTCCCTTCTCTCTTTCTCTCTCTCTCTTCCTTGTTAACACACAGTTAGGATTCCATTCCTAAGAACAATGGATGGTTTGCTCACCGTGGTAACGGGAAAGGAAGGAAAGCCAGGCCGACTGTAGTCATCTCAGCCGACTCTCACTCCCTCGCTCTCGCAAACACACACATACCTTTGTTTTAAACACACATTACAGGATGCACTCATAACAATGAGAGCTGAGTATCTGAGCGTGTTCCTTAATGGCCACTGAGTTTCATGCAACCTTTCTTACTTTCAATACATGTAAACTACCAACAGCCTGTAGAAGTCCAGAATCAAAACTCTAAACTAGATTTCATACACTATCAAAGTGCCGGTGCTGGAGCTGGTAGCCAACCTTGTAGTGTTTCATACATTTAATAAAATATGGTTTAGAGCTCTACACTGGTTTCTAAACCGTGCCAGTTTAAAACCAGGAACTTTAAAGTCGGCATGAAATGAAAATTCACTCTATCTATTTTTGAAATGCATTTTTTTTTACGAAAAAATCTTCCATGCAGGTTTAATTTAAAAAAAAAATGTTGATCTTGTATTCTATTAAAATACATATTGATCTTCCAGTAAAATGTTAGACTTCTCTCTGGTGACGTATGCCGGATTTCTCCAGTCATTTAGTCCACTTAAACTATGGCTGGCCGATATGGCCAAAAATATCATGATAGAATTTTTCATATCAGTCGATATCGATAATTATCATGATAAATGTTACATCTTTATTTCTTTCAAGATTACAGACAGATTTTTGATCCTGAGTTAAAGTTGTAGAAACCAGACAATTAATTGTGGTTTTATCATCAGAACATGACAAGCACTTGCCAAACAGGTGAACATTTCACAAATGAATATTACATGTTTAGTCTCTTAAGGTCCTTGCACACTGAGTCCGAAATTTTCATATCCATTTTTTGTATTTGTCATCCTAAAAATCAGAAACCTTGCACGCTGAGTCCGATGCTTATTAATTAATCCATTGCAAAAAATTTGCAAAACAATACAAAATCTTGAAAGTCTTCAAGCAGTGAGGATGATTTTGTTGTCCTCTCTCTTCTTAAAAAGAGAAAAAGAAAGAGGAAATATTAGGTCCTCTAATATATTGGGTATATTGGGAAATATTGGTTCCTTAAATTAGTTTAAATCATGAATTATTTGATTTGTGGTTGGTATAGGAGAACTCTGCAGCGAAATGGAACTTTTCTCACTGGATCTCACAGCGCTGTTTAGTGGCCGTGTGATTGAGACAGTAAGCGAGTAAGTGTATTCGCTCTAAGCTCACGCTGCGGTGTGATTTGTGCCGAGCTAATAAATGTACCGTGTGGTGCACGATGCAAACGAGCAGCTCTGATTTGTTCCGCTTTTGGCGTGTTTAATGTTTCTTATACTAAACAGAAATAGCAGTGCTTATCAGTCAGGCAAATTGGTACTGGCACCAGTGCGATGGTTTGCAACACATGCACAGCATTATTTGCCCAGTGAATAAACATTATATCAAACAGTTATCGAACTTTTGTTATAATTTTACCTCTCCCCATTTTTATAGTCATCTGCAAGCTCACATTCAGATCTTTCTCCATCCAATCAACAACCGATGAATAGAACCAAGTCCCAGCTCTACATTTTTTTCTTTTTCGATAATCCGTCTCAGACGTGCGACACAATACGAAGAAAAGATGTCACTACTTCCATTACATCACAACTTTAAAGTGAAGGTTTTCAAAACAACAACTTTGTCTAGCTGATGACATTCAAATCTATTTTACACAAATTCTAAAATAATTAACAAAGCTGTAAACACTAGAATCACCCAAATGCGGTAATGTGTTCAGTTGACAGACATTCTGTTGAGACATTCTATAAGTCTCACTGCATAAAATTTAATGATTTAATTTGTATCAAATGTATAAATTGATTAATTATGACTTTTGATCATTAAATCAAATATAGCTTCTAGCTTGTGATGTCAAAAAATGTTGAATTAAATTACTTTCAATGTAAATTTTTCTGGATGTTTAATTGTGCAAAGGTTATGTAGCATCATTATCATTTGGTTCTAAAATCAGTGGAAACGCAGGCTGGTATTATGAATGTATTATGATTATAGTGAATGCTGAAACACAAACCCGCAGGGTCTGTAGGTGAAGACGATGTAGCTCTCCTCGTCAGTTTTCTCAATGAAGGTCACACACGTCTGTTTCTCCCAGTGTCTCATTGCTTGTTTTAACATGGCCCTCTGACTTCCTGAGAAACACATACAGAAATCATTTGTAAATCACACATTCATATGTTGATGTCAAACACACACATACACACAGGTCCCCTTACCGGTAAAGTTGCCTCCTATGACGTAAGGGATGACTCCTCCAGGCCAGATCTTCTCAGCTCGGGATGTGGCAGCACGTGGTACTCGAGATTTCACACCTCTGCCGCTGTTTACACTCCTTCCTCCAGCCTTGGAGCTGGAAACATCTTTACTGCTGTTCACTGGCCATGACTCTGCACCATAGAGAAGAGTAGATAGAATGATAGAAAACACCTTACAGTAGGTTTGTGTACTTTTGTGTCCATTCCAGAAATGAAATATGGAATACGTGGGTTCTTCTTAATTGATTCTAACACTACTGAATAAAATAAGCAGATCCAAATTAATTTTCTTATTTCATTAAAAATAATATACAGTAGTCAACATTTGAAGTGGATCAAAACCTTTCACCTAAAACCTTTTTCTTAGAACAACTTAGTTCTTAGGACAACTTTAATGAACTTTTTTGATCCACTTCAAATGTTGACTACTGTATGTGATATACAACTTGTTTTTAAATATATAAAAATGCTAAATTAAATTTCTGTTTTTTTGCATCACTACACAGACGCTGAAAGCACCCTCTTGTGCCTTTTTTACTAACCCATTGCTTTCAAATAGAAGCCTTTGCTGTTAATAGAATGACTCGCATCAATAAATTTTTTATCTTAAATATAGTTTCTCAGAACATCTTTATAAATTGGCATGACATTGATTCATTTCATTTGAATTTATTATATATATTTTTACATTTATATTTTTACCCTAAACCTGACCATTTCTAAACCATATAAAAATTGCTTTTTGAGTAGCGCTCCAACACACTGAGAGTTCCCGCCTGTGGTCCTCTCCGATCCCACCCCTTTGCTTTCTACTGTGTATTATATGAATAAAGGTCAAAACGACATCTAAATTATTGTGACTGTACTTTTATCTGGCTGTTAGGTGTTTTATATTGTTTTATATCTAGAAATTGTTTAGGAGTAGGTTTCAATTTATACACTAGCTATATACTGTATGTAAGTATGTGTTGAAAATCATAATGATGTCACGACATATGTCACGGTGAAAAAATTATACCCCAATATATAATTTTCATAAAGACAAAATTCCCATGCCCTTCCCATTCCCATGGAGGTTTGACATGAAAGGTTGAGTGATATGAAATCCGATTCTTATCCCCAAACTGCTCCTTTTGGACAGTTTGTTTCAATGAACCGGTTAAAAAAATAGAATCACCAGTTTGTTTATGTGATCACGTGATGACGTCACATATATGCAATTCTATTATTAAAGCACCCAATAATGATGTGAAATGTGGATGTTTAACATGTCTAAAGCATATAAAATGAATAAACTAGTCTTAATCAACTCACCTTTTTACATAAACCACAAAAAAAACTTTGATTGGTCCATACGCAGCCCCGGACATGACATGCAGGAAAAAATAGTAGGCTAAAGCGTGCGCACGATTTAGTAAATCGAGGGAACGAATTAGTATATTGAAGGAACGAATTAGTAAATCGTGCGCACGATTTATTTATTTTTCTTGCATGTCATGTGCGGGGCTCCATAGGTTCATGCATGCTTGTTGTATCAGCAGCTCATCGGTTCTTCGCGGACATGTCAGAGTCTGAACACTTTCCTCAGTTCAGTGTACTGGTGAACTATTGTAACCTTTAACTGACTCTTGACTCGAGAGAGAACTGCTATCAGTGTACTGCTGTTGACTCGAGAACTACTGCCATCGGATCACTGTTATATTTCCAATTCATTTTATTTGTTATACTTTATGCTTTAGAAACATATATTTTGCCCCCTTTATGATACACTTGGCAGACGGTCCTCAGCTCAGTGTACAGTTGGACTAACAGGCATACAATCTAAAGGTCTTACTGATGGTGCTGTAGGGTAAATAGGACAAAAAAAGTTCCAGTGTTTCATTTGTTTATGTATAAAGGGTGAACTTACCAAAACCTAACCGTCGTATTCTGTCCAGCAACAGATATAACGAACCTCTCTTCTTACTGGGATTATGCTCTCCTAGACCACCTGAGAAAAAGAAACATACAAGAGAGTTATTTGAAGAATGCTGTGAGAGGGATATCATAATGTTATGAGAACATTGTGTGAGTGTTGTTGTTAAGCACTGAGTAAATGCTGCTGCTTATGCTGCCTTCACATGCTATCGGAATTATCGTAAATATGATAATTAACCCATATTTACCACTGGGAATATCTGGGATAATTTTGATACCGAAGTTCCCGAGTTGGGCAGGCCATAATCCTTAAACATGGCGGAGAAGAGAATGATTGCTGCTGTGACTGGTGTTCTTTATTTGCTTTTTTCACATTGCCTTGTCTTGATGTTAAAGTAGTGCATATTTACATGAATAATCATTTGAAGCATATTATATGTTTTATACACAGCAAAAATAGCCTGTATTTGACATTTGTATTTGAAATTCCAGAACTGTCGGCAAGCTAACTATCTAGGTACTGTGGTGAAGTTTATGGTTGTCAATGAATGGGACGCTAATTGTAATTTTGGCTTTAATAAGATTTTCCCAATAAATAGACAAGAATAATCCTGGTGTCGCCATGATTCCTGTTCTTTCCAATAACAAAACACCTGAATGCAATAAGCTTGTAATCACTACTTCAGAAGTAGGAAGTAGGAAATTTCCAATAGCAAATTGCATTAGTGCCATTATAATGTTACATGAATGCTGTCAGTTATCTGAGAAACTTCCATCACTGGCTGTCTGCCATTATCACACCTATTTTATCCATTTATCCTCACCTCTCCTCATTCCCTATTCACCATCCTCTTCTCCTTCATTCAACATCTCACCTACTCCTGTCTTTCACTCCCAGGGTTCTCACTGAACATTTCTATTCACACATCTCTGTTCCTCTGCTATCTTCCTTTTGCATTTATCCTCTCTCTCTCTCTCTCTGGAATTTCTCTGATGCTAACAGGAAAGTGAGGAACAAACAAAACTCTAAATCCAAGACACAGGAAAAGTCTGAGCTCTGGGATTAATTTGCACACAATCTCACACACATTACACTAGCAGGTATACAAGTGTGTGCTGTTGTCTACATGACAGTATCCTGATGAATCTGGAAATATCCAAGGAAGACCTGTCCTGACTGGTTTAAACATGCATTAGTTCTTCTGCTATTCATGGTCCTGATGCAGTTTGCCCTTTTGCCCCGGTGGCACATCCTGTAACAACCCCAGTCAGAACGGAAACGCAAAGCTGAATCCTTATCGTCTTTTTGGTCTCGCTTCCGTCTTTGTGCTGCCAAAGACTCAGATGATGATAAAGGTGATGTTGCTGACAATGCCGCTACCAGCAAGGTAGAGTTCTCTTAGTTGGCTGTTAGTCTGTGAGTAGTCATTACTCATACCAATGATTGTATCCTGTTTTAGACACACTGACAGTTTACCTTAGCAATATGCCATTGGGAAAGATGCACACACACACACACACACACACACACACACACATTTTGACTGGTCAGTTTAGATAACAGCAAGGAAGGATTTTGTTAACAATGTTTATTCTAACTTACAAAAAACAAACATTTGCACACACACACACTTCTGCACTTTTCCCATTACATAAGGAGTAAAAGACAAAGGCTTCGCTATGCAAACACACACACACACACACACACCGTTGTTTGCTGATGGTGCAGTGGAGTTGAGACAGGAGCATTTATCAAGTCTAATCACTTGAAGCTATAAACTCCCAATATCCCTACACATTCTTCAACTTCAATATGACTTTAATGACTTTAAATCACCCACAGCCCACAACGCAATCATGGACATCTATTCCATCCTCATGACAGCTCAATATCTCAGAATGATCAAGACATTATCTCGTTTCCACCAAGCGGTACAGGACAGTTCAGTACAGTTCAGTATGATTCGGGATGGTAAACTCTGATCTGGCTTGCCTTTCCACTGCCAACAGTACCCTTACTTGATAGGCGTGGTGTATGTTGGAAAGTAGTGATTGCTGTCATTCTTTGCAAAGAAGAAAGCGACACAGTAAACAACAATGAAGGACATACAGCAGATCTTGTTCTTGCTTTTCAGCATGCGGCTGTTTGTCACAAAAAAAATGGTATTGTGTTTCAACTTTATTTAAAAAATTGCATTTTTCCCATTTGGCAACATTCCTCTTGTAGCATGTGCAAGTGACGATTCTCTGTCAACTAATCAATGCTCTGCAGTAAGTCTAGCTCCACCCTTTAGTACTGGACTATTGGAAGGGTCCCAAAAAAAGTGGTATGGTTTGGAATTCGAGTACCATTCAAAACTTCAAAACAATGGAAACGGCAAAAAATTACTGTACCGCTCAGTGGAAACGAGGCATGTAATACATAATCCACAGAGGCTACTGTGTGTGCCTGTTTCTCTGTGTCACCCTGCAGTTGAAACTGCACAGAGGCCAGTGCTAGAATTTAATGCCTGGAGGAAGGTCTGACTTCAAACATGACATCAGGATGAAAAGAGAACATGAGTGGCTTCAAGGACTGAGTCAAACAGAAGCTCAAACCTTGAACTTGACTGTAGAAAGAGTCATTGTTGTTGTTCTGCACCAGAAACAATCCACAACCCTTAGCAGCTGCTGACTGCAGCTTTAACCTTGTCTACTGTACATCTGCTACTGAACTCAGCTGAAAAAACATGTGCATTAGAATCCTAAACTAAACTGAGGACGTCTCAGTCAGTTGCGAACTCAGTAAGGACTCTTTTACTGAATGAGTCAGATTCAAACTGCTAAATTACAGGAGAGTTTGAGGCTGTTTCACAAAACTGGTAGTAATTTGTTCGCCATTGTTGGGGGTAATCCATTACAGGTAACTTGAGTTACGTAATCAGATTACTTTTTCAAGTAACTAGTAAAGTAACGCATTACTTTTTTAATTTACAACAAAATATCTAAGTTACTTTTTCAAATAAGTAACTCAAGTTACTTTTTCACATTTATTCACTGACAGCTCTCCTGTCCCCATGTTGAGAGAAATAAAGTGCAGAGGTTTTGTAAGCGTTGTGTGAACATGATGGTTATTGTAGTTCTAGACTAAATGTGAACATGCATTTACTCATCTCACTTGCATGAAAACATTTATTATTCCTCAAAATGAATAAAAACAGAGAAATGCAATCTCAAAATTTACACAAACGTGTAATAATTAACTACATTAAATTACACAAATATTCTTTATGTATTTAATCTCACTTTATTTACCAATGTCTTTGCTGCTGACCGTCAATGATCTAATTCAACCATACTAATAAGCAAAAATTACTTTAAATTAGATTTAGAAACAAGAGTGTTGAACTTCCTTCTCCTGTATCCTATTCTTCTTTAATCCAGAATGGCAGCACAGCTGAAAGGTTTGTTTGAGCTGCGCCCTCTACTGTACAGGTGTAAATATGCATTTCCTTCAGCCTGAGGCTTATTCATTTCATTTTTGGTTTGAAAGGTGTGAAAACAAACAAGCAAGCCCAGCCCAAGTGAGAAAAAGTAACGCAAAAGTAATATAATGCATTACTTTTCATAAAAAGTAACTAAGTAACTAAAATTAGTTACTTTTTAGGGAGTGACGCAATATTGTAATGCATTACTTTTAAAAGTAACTTCTCCTAACGCTGTTGTTCGCAAGTTGGCCATTTTGACTACTGTCGATAAGTGGAGTCTGGAGCCCTGTGATATCTAATGTGTCTTACCAGATGTGTGTCCCTGTCTACCATGTGACTGCTGCGAAAGCTCTATCGTCCCATCGATCTGAAACATTTTCAAGTCCTCTTCATCCAAGGCGATATCTCCCCAAAATACAGCTGGAAAAAAGAAACAGAGAAGGATATTATTAGAGGACACAAACACACACTCTGGCAGCATCATTGATTGATGGTCTAAGTGCTGGCAGACATGACTAAGACTCAGATCAACGCAGCTTGAGCTATTGACTGATGCTAATTTAAGGTTTGCTGCATATGCAATCGATTGACAAGTTAACATGAGAGGAAACATCGAGTTGTCTTGGGTTGCCCTTCGCTCTCGCACCCTCAGATGCTGAATAAAAATTGCCAGGCGGATGTTCCAACATTCCTAATGTTCAGCTACAGTCATGATATCATATATCCCTAAATTAGCCTGTCGCCAAGGAGTTCATAGAGATGGCCATGAGAAAGGAGATAATATTGGGAACTACGCCATTTGTGTGTGCGAGTAGTTTTGGCAGGCTATTCACTCCTCAACCTTGATATAAAACAATAAACAATGAGGAACATGCTTTAAGCTATCTTGATTGTTCCATATTGCAATAAACTTTGCCCTTGTGCATGCATGCATGTGTGTGAGTGTCCATATGCGTATGTACACGTAACGGTGAACTGCACTATTGTTTGTGATTGTATGCGCACGTGTGTATACAAGCATCCATCCCTCCCCCATCAATTCCTTGGAGACATTGTTCAGCATGAATCCATGATTGTGCTGCATATCACATCCATATAAAGCTGGAGTCTCCTGTGGATCACACCCTTCACAGAGAACTAATATTAGCACTGATCTAACCCCACTTCACTTATCTGTGGGACTCTCTAATACAGTCTAAAACTCTTTCACTGCACCTTAAATTAAATTTTAAAAAAATATATTTTTTTATAAATGTAAATATAATTTTAAAAAAGTTTATATTTACATTTATAATTTTTAGATTACATAATACTTATTTTAAAATGATTTTGTACATTTTAAAAAATATTTTAAAAATATGATTAATTATTGTACATTTTTCACACATTTAAATGTAATTTCTTTTAATCAAATGCTAAGTTTTACTTGCTTATAATTTTTATATTCCAAAAAAAGCATATTTATATTTTATATTTAAAGAATTGCAAAGTTGACTTTTTACAGTAAATCACTATGTGGTCTTGAATGGTTTCTTCCACATTACACAGTCATTTATCCATCAGTACAAGTATACACATCTAGCCCCCACAGACAGATATGCATATTTCAGTTTCTGCGGAATAATTTTATATTTAAGAGCTGACATAAGGTCTCTCTGCAGTTTTCATAACAGCCTTGACAGTGAGACAAGACAGCGTAAAATATGTCTCCAGGTTAAGGCAAAGTGCCTTCGACTTGACCGCAGAGGAAAAGGCTTTGTGTTGAATTGTACATTGATTCTGCAAGTCTGGGAGTGAAGCCCAGTAATGCCTCAGCAATCATGTATTCGTTTAACGTCAATGAGTCTTTGACTGCACATCTTAACTTAGCACCGGTCAATAACTTCAGCCGCGATGATCGATTAACACAGAGCAGAGGCTATACTATACATATAGAGGCTAACACGTGACCATCACAGTCACATGGGATTGTTAATTGTAGTGTCTCTTTCATTGAAAGTTAAATGTTAAAAGTCAAATCAAACTGACAGTTTAACAGCTTTACATCTGCTCAAATGGGAACAAAGTGTCATCTGGAGGGGGGATAGGTTTTGGCCAATATGAAATGATAATCTGAGTTCCAAGGATATTGTAGTGCGGTGGGAGGTGTGTTTTAATCTGGGTGCAGTGATATCCGCAGATAAAATTGTGTATTAAAATGGGAGATTATCCTGGAGGTCACACTACAGTTCCAAATGAGATACTCCAGGTTATCCTGGAAAAGTCCAAGTCATTCTTTCTGTTTCCTATGAATGATTTAAGAGTTGGAGGAGAGCTGTAACTAACTGTGCATCCACTTTGAGTACTTGTCTCAGCAAGTACATAGAGACTATGAGAAATATTTTTGCATTGCAAATATTACCAAAAGTGAAAGCTTAAAAGCTCTGTTTCAAAATCTACATAAACAGCATTTTTAGGCATTATAAGCGGTGCTCTTCACAAAATGCAGAATAATTATCAATCCATAATTGTGGATAAAGCAAGAAAAAGGTTGATTATAAATATACTTACATTTAATTGGATAAAAATAATTCAATCTAATTAAAATTGTTTTATTTTATATTATATTTATGCGCTACACTAAAATAAAACTGGAAAAAAACTGTGTAGGATTTGCTTTGAAAAAGTTTTCACTCAGAAATTGCTAGTAAACTGCACAAGGAAACAACAAGTAACACATTTAATTAAATTCTAAAGACTAAAATAGTATTTACCTGTTTAATATACTTCGAATATTTCTTGTAAAATATACAATAATCTTTAAGAACTTCGAAAAATCATTTCACAGTATTTTTTTTATGTATATCATCTTATAACATGCTAACTTCAACCAACGTTAGGATCAACTGTAAGTTTTTAAATGCAAAAAAAAAACCAAAAAAACAGGCTGTGTGTGAATGGCTCCTTAGAAGGCAACTGTCTACGATATCAAGACAGCTCATTAGGCTCTAGAACAGAGCTGGAGACTGTATGCTTGAATGAAGAATGGCCACTGATCATCTTCTCTTGTAGTCAATCCCTTCAGTTTGACAGACTGTTTTTATGTTCACAGTGACAGCAGATGTTGTGGAGAATCCTGGAGGGAGGCACTGATGAACACACACTACGGGCTCAGAAAGTCTAACCATATGTTGACGCTTCATTACTGTGATGTCAGTTTAATACCAAGAATCATCCTCCCTCCTTAAACCCACAGAAATACACAGCTGAGACTGATGAATGAGTATCATGGGAGCTGAAGGATGAGTGGGGTGTTTCTGTTTGTCAGTGACACGCGTAACTAAAGACATCTGCGCCACATGTCAGAGAGACATGACGCAAAGCATTTTGGGTGACAGCCCAAAAAGCATTACTGTGAGCTTGATCACAGGAAGAATAAGGGACAGACAGACACACTCAAACAAAAACACATATGCATCCAAACACAATTCCAATAACTGTTTGATGTCACCTTTGCATCCTTACAATGATAGGGTGCTTTCACATTAGCACTCTTGGTGCGCACCCGTTTGACTTCAGAGTTCGGTACGTTTGCATGATGTGAACGCTGTCTCCTGAACTCAGGTGTGCACCCGCAAACCGTACCAGAGTCCGCTTAAAAAGGGTGGTTTGGGGTACGATTCAAGTGAACTCCGGTATGGTTCGCTGCTGATATGAGCGTAAACGTACCAAATTGCGGAAGTAAGCCGTTATTAATGGCGTATTATTTGATAAAAATGTGTGTTTGTGCGTGTGTTTGTGTTTCACTCACATTCCTGACGAGCGTGACTGACGTGCTGCAAGCAGAGAGCTGCATAACGATATCTCATTTCTGCTCGCTGACACCATAGTCTATGGCTGACACCTTCAGCGTTCTACATTCGCGGCAGACAGACGCAAGCAAGTGCCGTTATGTACTGAAGCTTTGGAAACCAACGTTTCAAAAACAAAAATATTAAAAGTGAGGAGAGCAACTTTATGCATTTTGCCACCTTCTCCTGCACCGTCGTTACTAAGCAACGAGGTAAACAGCTGCTGGTTTGATGACGCAAGCGAACCGCGTTTCGGACCCAAATAATATAATATGAACACAGTCCAGTGGGGGCAGGGGGAGCAATTGAACTCGGGTTCGATCCAGGCAATCGAACCAAGTGTGAAAGCACCCTTAAAAACAGATATCTTGTTTTTAATCACACAAGTGGCCAGAACAATGACAATTCACTGGATATACATGACACCCGACTAACTGAAAAAACTATATTTTAAACGATTTTCTGAGGTCCTGAGATTAAACTCAACCACACTTGAAAATGTTTTGGATCCCACTGCTCAAGAGATTCAGGCTGAGCTACAGTATAAGCATCAAGGGCCCATTTACACCTAGTATTAAAATCTGTCTCTGTCAATCTGTGATGAGATCACAAGTGGTCAGCTGAGACACATTGCAGTTAACACCTGACAGCAACATGCATCTCAAATGTGTCTCCTGTGATTGGAGGGACGGGTCTCTAAATTTGAGACTTCATTAATCACTCACTATATCAGTGTGTTACTGCATGTTTATAGGGTGCAAAAAAGACATAATAGCACACTTGTGTCCAAATATATATTTATGCAAAAACATTGTGCAATGCAATGGCCAAAGATGTCTATGTATGGCAGTGGTGCTTTAAAGTGTATCAATTTAAAGATGCAGGTTCTGTTAAGTCTTATGCATGTAGTAGGGTTGTCACAGTACCAAAATTTCAGAAGTTGTTAACAATACCAGTAACTTATCATGGTTCTCTCCACCAATTTTGATACCAGAGCAAAAACTGTTGAATTAAGTACTTTAAAATTTTGTCCTGTTTTGCCTTGTCTGTTGGTGATCACTGTCAAACATTGCAGTTTCCAATTCAATCACGCATTAAAATACAGTTGTCAAGTTCAGAAACTTTGCAGTGTACTTAGCAGCATGAAAAACTAAACTTGCATTGAGATTGTGAATGGGTAATAAACAGAAAGCAAGAGAAGAGCCCTCCTTTTATAATCACTAAAGCTGTCAATCTCTAAAGTGCAAGCTCAATGAATTCTGCTCTCTCTGGAAAACTCCTGTTATGATAAAAATTAAAGGTCCCGTTCTTCGTGATCCCATGTTTCAAACTTTAGTTAGTGTGTAATGTTGTTGTTAGAGTATAAATAAAATCTGTAAAATTTTAAAGCTCAAAGTTCAATGCCAAGCGAGATATTTTATTTAACAGAAGTCGCCTACATCGAACGGCCAGTTTGGACTACATCCCTCTATTTCCTTCTTTAATGACGTCACTAACTAACCTCCGCCCACAGGAATACACAAGAGTTGCGTTTGTAGAGTGTGTTTGTCGCCATGTCGTCGAAACGCTGTTATTTTCATCCCGCAGTCCAATCACCGGGTCTGATTCCGGCTCAAATTGATAGGGTAAAATTAAAGACATGTTTACAATAACACTGAGCGCGTGCATCTCCAAGTTATGGTAAGAGGCGTGACCTTTCCGGGCAAGGAGCGCTAAGCTGCTGTCGAATCACAACACAGGAACCGCTGGCACAATCAGAACTCGTTACGTATTTCTGAAGGAGGGACTTCATAGAACAAGGAAGTCATCAGCCCGTTTTTATGACAGTGGAAACAGCGGTATACAGATAAATAAATTATGTGAAAAATACTGTGTTTTTTTACACGCGAAACATGAACACATGTTATATTGCACACTATAAACACAATCAAAGCTTCAAAAAACCACGAAAAATGGGACCTTTAAAGTAAAAATAAAAATTGAGCAAAACCTTTTGATTAACTTACTGACTAGCACCTCTGATAGGCCATTGCATTCATGCATTCAACAGATATGAGTGTGATTGGCTAGAAAGGCTACAGTGCACAAAACATGCTGTAAATATAAACCTGTGACGCTCAGAGAGCGCTCAAATAAACAGGAACAAGGGCGTTTGAAAGCAGCGTCTATCAGCGGGTACCATACATACCCAGTATTCTGTACTACCAGTACTGCAAAAATACCGTCACCTTTTTATTTTAGTACCGACCGGTACCAGTAGTACTGGTACATTTGACAATTACTACATAGCCCTTTTAATTCCTTCAATGGACAAAATCAATCTTGCAACCGCAATTACTTAACCACGCCCACCACTTTTTAGGTGTGGGTACTTATCTATGTATCTATGTCTACCAAACAAAATGACACTGATGAACCTGATGAATTTATTATTGAATATACCTGATGAATTTATAATTTATTATTGCACAAGCTTTTGTATCAGGTTGTGATGTTGAAACACTAAATATGAGCCTATGAACAATAGGGAATGAGAAAATGGGGAAATCTGACATCCAGCCAGCATGTCATAAATACTGACATTAAAGAACAATTTTTAACAGACACTTTCTGCACTTTCTGTGTTTGTGTGTGTACAGGTTTATATTACATTGTGGGGACCAAATGGTACCCACAAGGATAGTAAAACCTGAAATCACCTACATTGTGGGGACCAGCCAGCAGTCCCCATGGGGGAAATGGATTAATAAACATAATAAATTAAGAAAATGTAAAAATGCAGAGAGTTTTCTTAGATGGGTAGGTTTAGGGGTAGGGTTAGTGTAGGGGGATAAAATATACAGTTTGTACAGTATAGAAAACCATTACGTCTATGGAGAGTCCCTACATAGATAGTGAACCAGTGTGTGTTTCTGTCAATGTCATATAGAATGACAAACACTATTTAAATCAATAATTCACTTTTCTAAAAACATCCACCATACTGTATTCTACTATTCCTTTTCTTTCTGCAAATGTAGAGATTTTAGCTTAGTTGTTCATGCGGTCTACCAAGATTCTGATCCAGTGGTTGCATTTTTTCGAGATTACTGGCTGGTTTTACGAACAGAAGGTACCAACACCTTTTTACCATAATGTTGCCAAAAGAAGAAGATTTGTATGTCACATTCAGTTCAGTAAGTTTCATGGTCAAAATGGCGAATAACAACAAAGCTTATAAGTGCAGCAATTTGATTTAATATTTGCATATTCTTAAGCCAATATATATCTGTATTTATCAATGACTACTTGTGATTGTCCAAAACTGATGTGAATACTGATCTGTGAGAGACCACTTAAACAACAGCAATCACTGTCATCACACTCTCTGTCAGCCAGACAAACTTCAGTCAGAGCCACTGTCGGAGTATCAAAGTACCTTTTCACACGTCAGGATGTTTAAAGCCGTAATTGTTTAATTAACGAAACACATTCTAGGAGGAAGTGTGTGGCTCGCTGACTCATGTTTCCCCGCTCCAAAACAAACAGTCCATGGTGAAACAGAGTGCTGACGCTGGAATTTTTGGGAATTTTCGGAAGCTGGCTGTCCGGCCAGAGTGCTCCTGGAAAATCCTCTTTTATTAAACACGACTCCACTGACCATCTCCATTTCACACATATACAAATCTACTCTGGTTATGACAAGCTGATTTCAGAGAAAAGTTTAAGTAAATGCAGTCAAAGAGCCAAGAGCAGTCTGATGAGGTCTTGAAAGCTTTGAATTTTAATGTGAGTGTGTCCAGACATGTGAAGGCAGGCTGATATCATGTGTGATGTGCTTTACATTCAAGTAATAATCAGTCAATTTGTCAGTGTATAATCAAATTCAGTATATTTGTCCACACAACTCTCTATATAAATTTTTGCATTGCAGATGCACAAACAATACAACTGCAAGTGAAAGTTTTTTTTCCTTGTCACTCTCTCTGTTTTGCTGTGTGCACAGTTTTATGACAAAAACCCTCATTTGTAAAGGGCATGAATGAAGGTGCATGTGTGTGTATGAGAGAGAGAGAGAGGGAGAGATTCTTCTCAAGCTAAGTGGCAGGATGCAGGCTACCAGGAAGAGATAAGTGCCTGAATGAAGTGGGCTCCCACATTCGTCACACACACGCGCACATACACACACAGTGAGGGAAATCAGCGTACAAAGAGATGGAAATGTGTTTAGTGCACTCTAATGGCATGAGATAAGCACACGGCCAAATATTCACATTCTGTTTTCCCAAGAACAACAGCAGCAAGATGATCAACCACATAGAGTCATTTCCACCGTACATACACACACATACAAGGTCATACGCAATATGTAAACAGATGAATCTGACACGTATGCAGAGGTGGGATTTCACCCAGCTGCACCATGTACTGTAATATGAAAAAATCACAGATACATAGACTAAAAGATTAAATAAAAGACCAGACTACTGTCAGACTGACATGAGAACCTCCTGCACATTAATCTGACCAGCTGTTCCAGTAGTACAGTGATTAATTTTAAAGGGGTAATTCACCCAAAAATGAAATTTCTGTCATTAAGTACTCACCCTCATGTCACACCAAACCCGTAAAACCTTCATTCATCTTCGGACCACGAATTAAGATCTTTTTGATTAAATCCAAGACGTTTTTTTTATCCCCCATAGAAAACAACGCAATTACCATCATTCAAGGTCCAGAACAGTAGTAAAGACATTGTTAAAATAGTCAACATGACTACAGTGGTTCGACCTTAATGTTATGAAGTGTCAAAAATACATTTTGTGCACAAAAAACAAAACAAAAAAACAACTAATTCAACAAATTCTTCTCTCCCCTGTCAACTCTCCTGTTTACGTTCAGCACTTCCAGGTTCTACATCAGAACAACGGCTCAGTATTGGTCGGCTCCTGTGTCAGCATCACACGCATGTGTCGTGCTTCTCACGTGAACAGCGTCGGCCAATACTGAGTCAGCGTTCTGATGCAGAATTTTTTGAATAAAGTCGTTATTTTTGTTTTGCTTTTGTGCACAAAAGTATTATCGTCGCTTCATAACATTAAGATTGAACCACTGCAGTCACATTGACTATTTTAACGATGTCTTTACTACTTTTCTGGACCTTGAATGATGGTAATTATGTAGCTTTCGATGGGGGATAAAAAAATCTTTACTTTATTTAAAGTACTTAATGACAGAAATTTAATTTTTGGGTGAACTAACCCAAGCACCAAATGTGGATAAAAATTGGCTTTGGTTAGTAAATGAAACAGTGTTACTCAAAGTGGTTTTATAAGGGGTTACACTGTAATAAGCTGACTTGAAAAATGGTATGATGATACTTGGTCATGTCAAGACAAATATCTTTGTATAGCACTCTTCATAATACACATAGTTTCAAATCAACTTTACAAAAAATCATGATGTTAATGTTTATAATATCTTAATGTCTTCATGCCACATTAAGCAGATTAGAGCTGGGCGATAATACAGTTTAAGTTTTTTAAACAATACAAGCAATCAAGCAGTTGAGATATGCTATAAAGTATATATCACCCTATATGTGAGTATGTATGCAGATAAAGTTGAACATACATGTCAGAGAGGTGAGAGAATCAAATTAAAGACATACAACGGTCTCCTAAGGAAATCATCATCTGTTATGATGTGCATCTTTTAACATCTTTTACCTCAGTTAAAAAGTCTAGGATTGGATGCCTATTTTCACCAAATCTCCTTGCATTAAGCCAACAAAACTATTATATTCTCAAAAAAAGTTATGATGTCTTCTTCATGTTTTTTGACAGATAAAAAATAAAAACAGCATAATTTGCTTTATTCTTTACATTTTCTCAAACTACATGCCATTGTCAGTTATGGCAAAAGGTTTTTTTTTTGTGTGTGTGAAGACATCATCACTAGAAGTAGCTCTCAGCCTTTAGGCTGTATAATTATGTTGTTTACCAGACACTGACTACAATAAATTAGAGGACTATAAACTAAAACTCCACAAAATAAAGCACAGCCTTCTATAAAACTAATGGGAAAAAATGAATGTGTAGCCAATGAAGATATAGTGAGAATGAAAAGTTCAGAAAGTATCTGAGAGGAGCAGCAAACATTACAAGAGAACAATATAAAAGGGACAGAAAAGGGTAATAGTATAATGTGAGTTTTAGTGGGTGTTGTGTACTTTGATGGGTGATCCATTACTAACTTTTTGTATATACCATATCTTATATGTACTGTACACTGTAAAAAAAAAAAAAAAATACTGTGATTTTAACAGTAAAACTCTAAAAATGCTATGGTGAAAAACAGTTCATTGGTTTACAGAAAGTTTCCGTACTATATACGGTGAATAACTGTAATAGATCTAACAGTACATGTAATGTAATTTTACAGTAAAATCCCTTTAAATTTATAGTTTTTGGAAGTGAAAAATAAGTCATTGTATAATGTACAGTTTTTGGAAGTGAAAAATAAGTCATTGTATAATTTACAGTTAAAAACCGTAAATTGACATTCCCACAATTAGGGGCACACTTCACATTTTCCGTAAATTTAACAGATTTTTTTTTACAGTGTGTAAAATAAACAGTTATGAACCATAATTATTACAATATAAACCTTTAAATTATACAGTTTTGAACTGTAAAATAGACAGTAAACTAACTGATGTCCCATAAAACCTAAAATGTTGCTACCGTATTTTTTACGGTAAAGTTCTGGCAACCACAACTCCCGTTTTTTACGGTAAACTTTACGGGGATTATTTTTACAGTGTAAATACACCCCATCGTATATTCTATTTTGCATTATTCAATTTTAACTTGTCTTTTTCTTTCATATTCCTCTTTCCTTACTACATTATTGTATATTTCACTACTAGTACTGTGTATACACTTTGGCAATATCGCAAATGCTGACAATAAAGCTTTGTTGACTCTAAGAGAAATATAAAAATGCACATCAGCTTTCTTTTCTGCATCTTTGCCCCTTAAGCTAAGCCTATCCGCATACACTCCCAGTAAACTCCCTCGGGTTTGTTTATGTTTCTCTTGCCCAAACAAGGAGGCGTGGGCTAAATTTGCATAATCTGAAAAGATTGGTTATTCTGTGGCAACAGTGTCGTTAGGTTTACAATGTCTTAAGATAACAGAAACAGATAACATCACCTAATGACTGTATAATGTAACTAGCCCTTTAGCGACCTATTGAAACCAATAGAGCTCCTGGTTTCTGTAAACACAAACAGAAGTCTTAAACAATGCACTTACCTCATTAATGGAGCTAATAGCCTTCTGTTATGTCAACCAAAACAAACCATTAATAGGAACTCATGAAGGTGGTACATCTTGAACATACAGAAGTAAATGTTCATGTGTTTCAGGTTTTTCAACCCTTTGGCTTACATTTCTAAAAAATGTACAATGAACAGCCACACCAAACCCTTCTATGTAGTTAATAAAGGAAGTGAATAATGTCTTAATTTATATCTACAAATTCCAAAACGTGTATTTTATTGGTGTGATCAGGCCTAGTCTGCAGTAATTACATTTAGCTTATATTAAGAAAAACAAATGTAAAATGAAAAAAATATATTTAAGCAAAAGTTTGTGTGTGTTAGGTCAAATACTTCACACCAAGGTTTAATACTGTACGCCTGTAAACAATTAAACTAAATTTGGGTTCATTCATCTGAAAGGCACAGCAGCTCCCCCCATTGACACCTTGCATTTAATTAGCATGGCTATTTCTGCTAAAACACCAACACAGCGCAGATATGCTAATGCAAGTCTACACTGCGAACATGTCGGTAAAATGCTCCATCAGCTAAGAGAGTGGCTAGCGTTAGCATTAGGGAGAGCTGGATCGAACAAGCTCAATGACTTGGACGGATTTTGGACGGTCAGCATTTCACCTGGTATGATGCAAAGATCTTTAAGCACTGTAATGCAAACTTTTCCACTAATGCATATCACGAGTGTAGCAACTACATAGAAAGTTGCGGTTTATGAATTACAACTGTTAAAACTATCATTTTAATATTAACATCATCTTATCTTGGGGCCATTGTCAAAAGTAGACTCAATATTAGTAGTTTAGTGTGATAGCACATTAACCATATCTGAAATATTATCATTGATAATGACATTCAGTCATCTTGGGTGTACACTGGTACTTATAAGAGAGCCAGCCAGGTACATGTTCATATGGTACAGGCTAGTACTAACAACATGAATTAAGATCACATGAATACGTGACAGAAATCTGACAGAAGTGTGCGTAATAGAGATTAAAAGTGTTTTTCTAAGTCTATTTATTTATGCATGTGCTTAAAGGTTATGTGATGATGTTGTCCACCCTTTCCCTGTAGTACTGCTATCAACGAGCCTGTCAAATTTCTAGGCTGAATATTTCACAGTTTGGAAAAACAGAGGTCCTCCCTGTAATTGCCAGACAGCCATACTCCTACACGCAAACGCATACACACAAACACAGATACACTAATCCAAACATACATACACACTGCACGCATACAAACACTCTTGCAATCCCATCCCAAAACCACTGAGATGCTTTTTTTTCATTCTCGGCAGTAATCCATATTACTTGTGTGTACAGTATGTATGCCCTCTGCACGTGTACATGCATTTGTCTTATGAAGGCCTAGAAACAATGCCAACACATTGCAGCAGAGAAACAAATGTTCAGATTTATAGTTCCTGAGTAAACATGATATATACACAAAGGAGAACAAGAGAGAGAGAATGTGGAGAGGGAGATTTGTGAGTGAATCTGTGTGTTTGCATTGGAGAGATGGAAGAACAGAGCAATTTTACAAAATGTAACTGCTTTTAAACATCTGCTCAGTCTTATGTTGAGTTTACTCACACATCCAAAAGAGAACGGGGTGAAAAAGAAATCATATTACTGGCCCTATGATAATCTGTATGAAGATGTGTCAACATTTAGAAACAAAAACATAAACATGCCACCCTTGCAATAGATTCAATTCACATACATTGACTGTCCCTTGAGTGAGTCTGTCATTTTTACAGTTTAATCCTCCATATTACATTAAAAATATTTGATGATAGATGTCCATGCCACTAAATTTATAATAATTACACTACATAAACGTAAAATGCAATAATTATGCACAACGTAAACGCATAGCCAATAAAAACCACGGATTATATTTACTCGTTCTTTTTTCTTACCCAAGATATTAACAGGAGGTCAGTCGTCAATACGTTTTGAATAAATAAATTAGTAGTCAAAAAATTCTGCAAGCTGTCAGCAAGAGAAATACAGATTCAGATGGACTGAGTGAACTCAGTTTCACATTCGCTAGATTGATACAATAATTACATACGATATTGTAAATCGTGCAGCCGCGCTCTACCTGCACGGACAAACGTGCGCGCGGATAGCACGGGTTTATGACAGCGAAGCGCACGTGGCCTCGCGAGCAGCGGGATCATCCCGGGAGAAACCGAATTAAAGCGGGCTAGATAATATAAGCGGAGGAGGAGGGGTCGTGCGAGGCTTGTGTGAGATATTTCTACGTCAAAAAAAGGAAGAAAAAAATAGATAAAAAGAGGCGTCGCTGATGCTCGTGTACCAGAGGACTCTGGGTGACGCGAGTCTCCGCATAATGAAAAAAACAACTAAAGTTTGGAAATGACACGCACAACAACTCATACGTTAATAAACTATGCAGCATCGTGTGAAACGCAAATAAGGTGTTTATGGTTTATCCTTTTATCACCTCACAGAAAGTGTTAAAAAAACATCAAAAGCAAGGACAAATTGCAGAAAAGCGTCTTACCGGCTTTGCAGGGATCCTTGTAGTCTATCGTCTCCGTTTTCTCCTCTTCATAATAATCATAACTGTCATCATAATCTAAACAACTGTGCAAGGACACTTTGCCCCAAAAAGTCAAGCCGGCCAGCAGTAGTGTGATCCAATTCATTTTACTGGTCAGTGCAGAGTGAAGGTAGTCCATCTGAAGTTTGAATGAGCGCGGATCAAAGTGGAGTGTCTCGTAAGAGTCCGGTAGTGGTGAATTTAGCGCTACACGCGCCGTGTGGACATCATTGTGTTCATTATCATAATTGGTCCGGTTCGACAGACGGGGCAGGACCGTCAGCGTCGCGGCATCTCAGCTGGACGCCCAATGCATCGATATGAACCTCTACAACTACGGCAGACACCAGCTCACTTTTCTTTTCTCTTGCAGTCAGGATTCCTGAAGAGGGAGAGCTGCAATGAAAGTCAGTCTTTACATGAAACAAGTTAAGACACTGGAGGCAGAGGGTGAGGAATGATGTACATTTAAATTATTATTTAAATTAAGATGTTTAACATATTTAAATGAACCTGAGCAGAGTTTACACCATCCCCATACAGTATAGGCTAGCTCAAACCCTCGACAGACAGACAGACAGATAGATAGATAGATAGATAGATAGATAGATAGATAGATAGATAGATAGATAGATAGATAGATAGATAGATAGATTTTACACACTATCAGAAACTTACTTAACATCAGGCATACATCTTTCATGCATTATAAACACAGGAAACTATCTGGTTTACTTTAACAATGGCAACCGATTTGACCCAAAACGAGCCGGTAGCTATAAAAGTCACACATTCACTAAAATTTGCGCAATAATCCGGCAAATGCACTGTTTTTCCCGTCGCCTATACAAAACTTCAGGATGTAGCGCAAGTTCCATGTAGGTGAGATCGTATTTAAAAACTGTTATAAATACAATAGTTGCTTTATTAGGAGGTGACAGTAAAAGCGTCTGTGGTGTGACATTTAACAAACCTGTTTAACTCCCCTCATAAAGTAGGTCTCTCAGGCGCTTTCTCTCTCTGTCACACACGTCTCTGAACTAAAAGCAGTTTCTCAGTGTGTAATTTGCTGCGTGAGGCTGCTTTAATTTGGTCAGTGTGGACCTCAAAATAGCTGCACCCAGCTAAAACAAGGAAGCCAAGAAATACTTGAGGAAATAAGTGAGCAGGTTATAGCTGATATATATTTCTTCCACTCAACGCATCTCGAGCAGAATGTAGCCTCTAAACTTCTCTGACTTATATGAAGTGACTGTCAAAACGCCGAACAGACTCATGAAGACGGCTTTGAGTTCGTTTATACATTTTCAGGTCCTGGCTAAATATATTTACCTGCGATAACCTTTGGGGCCCGGTCTCCTTTAACGCATATTTACCTCGGGAGAGTTTACTGCGAAGCCGGTACGATTTAAGCGCATTCGTCATCTGACAGAACAGAGCGCGCGACCTCTCTAGCGCGCAGAGCGTCCAAGTATATGGAGGAGCGCGAGGAGACTCGAACCTTTATCGCGCGCTACTTTACAAACATAAAGAATAGACGCGCCGTAGTTTAACACTGTGGCGTCAAACCTTGTTAAAATATGAGAGAGCTTACCTCAGAGAATGCCCTCAGGGTCTAGTGTTTTACAGCCTCAAAGCGCAGGCTCATCCTGAGTACTGCCCTCATATTCCCCCTCTCTCTCTTTCTCTCTCTCCCTCCCTCTCTCTCTGGAAACACTTCTCCCACAGCCATTGGAATATTAGAGTGAGCTTGCAGACTGGTACCGCTTATTCCAAACGTGCCCATTTCCCTGGAGATTAACGCGTCTCTCTCCCCCTCTCTCTCTCTCCTGACACACACATACACACAGATTAGTTCCCCCCTCCCTCACGGCAAGGTAACTGTGTGTTGACGTCACGCCATCAATCCATCAAGCTATGCCTCACTTGGCAAAAAAACTCATGCACACACTCATACACTGCATGACAAGAGCACTAGTGTTTGTAAACGAGCTTTACCGTGGTTAAAATGACTATGGCATGCATGATTGGCTGCTAACAGGCCATTTGTGCATCCTGACAAAGTCAGAGAGAGTAGGAAGAAAACAAGGCAGTGCAAAGATGTTTCTGACAGGAGGGGAATCTCCTTTGATAAGTGGAACAGCGAACATACTCTTAAGCTTTCTTAGAGTTTGAGTGCATGTGTGTGTGTAGATCAGGTATTGTCTATATTGTGGGGACCAGAGTTACAAAATCTTAAAATGCAGAAAGGTTTGTGTGAGGTTATGGTAAGGAATAATAATAATTAAAAAGAAATCATTAGATCCACCTAAACAACATTTAATTTTCACAAAGTAATAGAAAATAATCCCTGAACATACAGAAATTTATGACTACATCAGAGATAATATAATATAATATAATATAATATAATATAATATAATAACAGTATAATTACAACAACAAATATCAAAAACCAGATTATATAAATGAAAATAGATTATGAAGATATTAATGTCACAAAAAGTAAGAATCTGTTTCTGAAATAAAGGAGCAGAAGAAATATATGACTCTGATCGGGTTGAAATCATAAGTGTTTCTGGAGGACTAAAACTACAGTATGAAAGATAAGGATAAATTATATTTATATTTTGTCTGTATTTACCAATAGACATCTAATTAAAAGTTTGTGTATAGGTTTGGCTATACTTGTGAGGGCCGGATTTTTGAAAATGTCCTCACAAATATAGTGAAGCATGTTGAAAACCATATTATGAGGACATCTGAGGTGCTCTTCATTATTTAAAATGCTCATAAATCAGGCAAGAAAAAACGTATTGATTATACGACAGCAATGTACTTAAAATGGGAAAGTTTTTTCTTGGGTTTTTGAAAAGTTTCGCGTAAAGATGACAATGTAGTCAAAATGACCCTGTTTACACAGATCTGCAAAAACGACTTAAAACGCTGTATTATTCATGCCAGGCCAGTAGTTGGCGATGTCACTTCATAAAGAAACACTCGCGCCTATAGACTGAACATGTAATACGAATGCACATGACCTCACCAGTTTTCGCAAATTTGAGTTTTTGTAGTTTACATGGAGAAGATAACGGTATTCTTACGTGTAATGATAAATACCAAGTTCTGTCATGAAACTTTAGATGGCGCAGGCTGATAGGTCCGTATCTACATAGTGCAGCTGATTGGTTGCTGTTGCATTCAAATGCTGGTGGTGTTTGCTGTTAGCCGTCTGCAGCACGCTTTCAGAAACCCTCCACCTTCCCCAGCTCCACCTGTCAGGGGGAGTTACGGGGGTTATTTCATGTTTGTTACAAGTGCAGCAGCAGCATATCTGTGAATGTATTGGCAGTAGCAAGTCTCGGTACTTGCTCTAAAGCAACAGCAGCGTAGCAGATCTATTCCACCAACACCAAATACATTAACACTGCCAATTATGCCAATCTCTCTGAGAGTTGTCATGATAGAACTTTGTCATGTAAATGAACAGCCAAATCGCATAAAAAGTTTTCCGTTTTTACTTGAAAATGGTGTTGTGTAAATAATGGCCCCTTAAATCAACAGGTCATTTGAGGGGTTAGATTTATGTGTAGGGTTAGGATTTACCTAATGTCGTCCACTGTATTAAAACCATTGCGCCTGTGCCCTCTTTAATATAGTGAAACCATTGCATGTGCACATGTGTAATTTAGTGATTTCATAATGACACTCAATCACATTTCTGCCGAGTGCATGTCAGCTGCTAAATATTGTATTTGAAGAGACATCTTCCATTAAAATTAATAACCTAATTAAAGGTGGCCAATCAGCTCAGGCTTTTAAAGAATGTGGTACTATCATGAGTCTTTATGGAAATCACCACATCTGACTAGTCTAAATACACTTAGAATAATCTAGAATAAATATGTGATCAGGTAAGGTGTAAAAAATGTAATATATTAATTTGATTTTGAGATCACAGATGAGCTGTTTAGCACAAATGTTTTGACAAATCAGGATTTCTGTTGCCTTGCCTGCATATAGCTTTATTTTTGTTTATTTATTTGTTGTTCTTGTTGCAAGTATAGCCATGCATGAATTACTGTGGTGAAGGAATTCATAGTTCCTAGGTTTTCAGCATTTAAATTTTACAAAACAAATTTGGAGATAACTGTCACATAATATTATTCATGTTGCCTTCAAATTACTGAAAATTGCAAAGTTTTTGATTTGCTTTATTATAGCAAACATCTTTGTCGAAAGACTAGTGATTTATGATGTACTGTAGGCTATGTTGTGTAATATTTGAAGAAGCAGCATGCATTTTGATGAGAAAAGGAGACACATTCAAGTGTCGTACAATGTAATATAAGCATGTGAGCATGAGGCACGAGTTAACACGAGCCCAGCCCTTTCCCATACTTCAGTGGTTCCCAAACTAGGGTACACGTACCCTTGGGGGTACGTGAAATGACAGAGGGGGTGCACAACCAAAACACTGAGTTTTGCCATTCATTTAATTCTGCCCCAACTTAAAATAACATTAAAACCAAGCATGCATTTCTAACAGACAAAATGCTGCCTCTAATGTAAAAACAGGAAAATCGTAGTGCCTTAAAGTGTTAGTTCACTCAAAAATGAAAATTATGTCATTAATTACTCACCCTCATGTCGTTCCACACCCATAAGACCTTCGTTCATCTTCGGAACACAAATTAAGATATTTTTGATAAAATCCAATGGCTCAGTGAGGCCTGCATCGCCAGCAATAAGACTCCATTTTTCAATGCCCAGAAAGCTACTAAAACATATTTAAAACAGTTCATAGTGGTTCAACTTTAATATTATAAAGCAACGAGAATATTTTTTGTGCACCAAAAATAACAAAATAGCCTCGTTTACTGAAATTATGTGATTTTGACGCTCTGAACCACTGATTCGAAACAAATGATTTGTCAAAGCTTCATGAAACGGTGTTTTGAAATCGCCCATCACTAGATATTGTGTAATTTTTGGCTCACAAAAAGTATTCTTGTTGCTTTATAATATTAAAATTGAATCACTGTACTCACATGAACTGTTTTAAATATGTTTTTAGTAGCTGTCTGGGCATTGAAAAAGGGAGTGTTATTGCTGGCATTGCAGACCTCACTGAGTCATCGGATTTTATCAAAAATATCTTAATTTGTGTTCCAAAGATGAATGAAGGTTTTACGGGTGTGGAACGACATGAGGGTGAGTAAATGATGACATAATTTTCATTTTTGGGTGAACTAACCCTTTAAGGTCAAATACACAACATCCAATCAAATTAAATCATCTTTTGTGGTCAAAACTGACTGCATCCACACAATATGCATATGATAGGTTGCCTCAAGGCCAATGGCAACAATACATGATCTTTGGGAGCACTTGATAATTACAGACAAGTGTGTTGGATCAGGGTTGGGTCTGAATTTTGCAGGTAGGTAGGCACCCCCAGCATATTCCAAAGTCTGACATGCTTTGTGTTCCATAGTTTCATAGTTTTCATTTACATGCTTGGAACGCATCTCAGCAGCTCAGTTAATAAGCTCCATCTATGCATATGCTGTGAGTTTGGGTTGCTTATAACGTTCATCTGCAACATGCACCATTTCACCAAATTTGTATAATTTATAAACCTACGCCACGACAGGAGAATACATCAATATGTTTCTAAATATGTGAAATGCAGTTCATCGCAATTTCAAAATAAAAGTTTAAGCCCTCGCTCTGAGTTTGAATGTTTTGATGTCCCATGTTCTTGTTGAAGAAATGACAGTGGCTGTAGCTTTTCTTTCATAAATAAGTGGCCAAATATTAAAGATTAAGCGAACATTTGAATTAAATGTTGTTTGGCCAATATTAAAAAAGGATTTGTTCATACTGTAAAGTGTAACAACAACAATCACCAGGCCGTCGGCGCCCTCTGCAGGCAGTTATTATAATACGTAATGTACATAGGTTGATTATATTAGATTTTATATTATTAATAATTATATTATTAAAATTATTATAGTATTTTATTACATTATATTCAAAATGGTAAGCAAGTGAAAAAATCCTTTATTATTTTTTACAAAAGATAACATAATTTGGGGTTGGAATGACAAGTAAATGATAACATCGGCTGATAACTTTTTTTTTTTTTTTTTTTAAAGCACAAACCTGACACGAATATCAAGCAGACACTTGAGGGTTTCTTGAAAGACAAAGTTAAAGAACTAGCTAGAATTTATTGTAATAATTTTGTACTATTTGTTAATTATATTGTATTTTAGTAAATGACTGTCCTAACCACAACCTAAAAACACACTTGAGTCAAAGCTACACTAGTTTAAAGGGTTAGTTCACCCAAAAATGAAAATTCTGTCATTTATTACTCACCCTCATGCCGTTCCACACCCGTAAGACCTTCGTTAATCTTCAGAACACAAATTAAGATATTTTTGTTGAAATCCGATGGCTCAGTGAAGCCTTCATAGGGAGCAATGGACACTTCCTCTGTCAAGATCCATAAAGGTACTAAAAACACATTTAAATCAGTTCATGTGAGTACAGTGGTTCAATATTAATATTATAAGTGACTCATTTGTGCTCTGATGCTTCATGAAGCAGTGTTTTGAAATCGGCCATCACTAAATAGGCTAAGTCGTTATTTTGTTTTTTTTGGCGCACCAAAAATATTCTCGTCGCTTTATAATATTAATATTGAACCACTGTACTCACATGAACCGATTTAAATATGTTTTTAGTACCTTTATGGATCTTGAGAGAGGAAATGTCATCGCTCCCTATGCAGGCCTCACGGAGCCATCGGATTTCAACTAAAATATCTTAATTTGTGTTCCAAAGATGAATGAAGGTCTTACGGGTGTGGAACGTCATGAGGGTGAATAATAAATGACAGAATTTTCATTTTTGGGTGAACTAACCCTTTAAGTTGCTTGAGCACTTTCCCATTGAGAATGGTCAATAAATTTCTATCTGGATATCCTACTTTAGATCGAAATTTGTTGCCCATTCTCAATGGGAAAATGCCAAGCAACATGGTAGATTAAGATTAAGGCCAGATTAAGATTGTGTGAATTTTCTAACAGGAAACTACATTCATTAAATTCATTCACACATTAATTCAGTCCTGTCATTGTTTCTTATCTCGTCTACGAATTACATAGCACGAATTAGTTAAATGATAGGATGATAAGTATTTTGGAGAAAACGTTGAGTAGGCCTAGTTTGCGTACTTGGATATTACTGTCCGTCATTTACATTATAAAATAGTTGTCAAATATTAAAATTTCAGCAATTTAATCTTACCTCGCAGTCTTCGACAGTCGCTGTGTCGGCGCCACCTTTCACCTGTCACTTGATACCTAACAACATTAAGAAATGACTTACAATAGATCTATAAAGTTTAGTATTGAGTTAGCCTACTTGCTTACATTTTGGACACAGTTTTGCCAGTTACATTGTCGCCAACGTTGTAGTTCCAAACGAAGCTACAACAGACAAGCTGCGCATCTCCGAGCAACACAGTAGTGTTTTGTTCCTGATTTAATCAATAGCGAACTATTTGAGTGAATTATGTCGCCACCTACTGGCGTAATTATATCACCTGTAGAAAACGTGACTGAGAAATTCCCATATTGCTGCACAGACGGACAGTCTGTCTGCAACGTGATTCAATGACCGTAATTTACTGCTGTATGTTCTTCATATTATTTTGAATATAATTATTGAAGTCTATAGGCTACATAAATATAGTGCTGGTTTCATAAAACATTTTAATATATTTAACACTCTGCAGGTGTTTTTGGCATGAGTTTGCACGTAATATTCCATTAAATTAGAGGACTTACTAAGAGGAAGGCATGGAGTGCTCCAATGCAAAAGGTGAAGTCTGGTACTACACACTGTATGTGTAAGTGGGGAGTGAGGGACCGTGCCCTTTGACCCCATGTGTGACCTCAGTTCTGGAGTGTAGTGGAGTCCTTCTGTGAGTAAACACACACTTGGCCAACGGGAAGAGAGGATTTCCTCTGTTTAAACACTGTGTGTGAGAGTGTGTGTTCCAGGAGAGAGGAGACAGAAGCGAGGTCAATGAAAGGGATGTACTGAGATTTGAACATTTTCACTGTTACTTTGGTTGCATCAAATGCCTCTAAAAGGCCCAATAAATAATCTACCTTATAATTTCATTCAGCAATATTTTATAATATTACCCATTTCCATCCACATAAAAGGATGGTGAGAATATGCAAAACCAGTAAACAAGGAGAAACTGTGGAATGAAAAGAAACCTCATAAAGACATGGGTTTACCATGAACACAAAGCAAGCTCTGTGTGTGTGTGTGCTTAAGATAAAGTTTAAAATTAAAATAGAACTTAATTCAACAGTAGTTTATATTTTAATTTGAATATAAACCAGTGCAATTAGAGGATTTCAAAGAAATAGAACAGCTGCAGAAGGAGAGATAGAAAAATATACACTTGTAAAATGTGTGCGCTTGTACAGAAATGTACATTTACAATTACATGAGGCACATAGTCAAGTAATTTCTGAAAGGAGCTGAGCTTTCAGCCCCGTACTAACACACGGAAATCACCATGCTGTGATTTTCCTTAAGTAAAGAGTGTATGTGTGTGTCAGGAACTGGTGTCTCTTTGAGTCTGTCTCTGGCTGTGTGAGATATGTTTCCTCTCCAGAGTGGAAGTGCATTATGATCAGCTTTAGGGAGTGTGTGTATGGACATTTCTGCTAGCAGTGTGGACATTTCTGCAAGTAGTTTGTGGCTGAATGGAATTCCCAACATACAGCATGAATGTAATATAAAAATATTTTTTTAAAGACAAACAAACTTATTTACATTGTTTGTGAGACCTCATTAAAGGTACAATATGCAACTTTTGGCCCTTTTAGCAGTTGAAAAAAATAAAACTGCATGCATTTTGCAGAAAAACATTGTGTTGGTTGTGCTTCGGCTCTGCGTGACTCTGATCCTTCACAACACATCAATGAACTCTGTTAGAGAGAGCTACATATGGCAATTTATCTGTTACCTTTATCTAAAATACCTTACTCACCTGGTGAGTAATAAAAACACCATCTCTACGTTGCTTTTACAACATTTCAAATCCCTCAGTTCTCGCCATCTCTGAAAATCCAAGCCAATGTTTTATTATAGCCTCACATTCTCTTTTTTTTTCCAGCAGACTCTACACTGATGGGCATTTTTTTTAAAACGTGCTCCATGTCAACCTTTCTCGCTTGTTGTGACAACTAAACTCCCACACCATACATGCGTCAGTAGTAGCCAGAGCAACTTTTCTCTCAAGACACGCACTGGCAAATGAGGTGTATATGTATGTATGCTTACTGTGGCAATCAGGGCGGGGCAGAGAGCCGTGGGAATGGAGTGCGGCCAAATGACGCGAGTGTTAAAAGGGACCTATTATGCAAAATTCACTTTTACGTGGTGTTTGAACATAAATGTGTGTCGGACTCGGCAGTGTGTGTAAACAACCACCATATAATGGTAAAAATCCAACCATTCCTTTTTTTAAATCCCCATAAATCATAAGCAGTGTCTCAGAATAATTTGTTACATCACATTGCACAGGCCCCACCCACGACTGCTGATGGACTCTGCCCTATTAGCTGTACACAGTCTGCTATGTTTATCTCCTCGCCAGAGCATTTATCAGCAGCGTTCAAGAATTGTATTCCTATTAAAGCTATTCATTTAAGAGCATTGAGTAATTTTCTGTTTTCCTTCTGTTGTTTGATTCATATTAAAAGCATATACAGCAGTAGATGCTGTATATTACGCTGCTGTCACTTTAATACAAAGATATAATACATGCAAGTTTGATGTCCACAGACATAACCGACTGTGTTTGTGAACCTTGTGTTTTTGACATAACCTTGTGTGTATTTGAATGTTTAAGTGCAATAAGATGTTAAAGAGAAATTTAGTTTTAGAAATTAGAAATTAAACAAACAGATGTTGTTTTTGGCAGAGTATCCAGAATGAGGTTTTACAGGCTCCGCCCTCTTCCGGAACGCAGGGTGGGGAACAGCAGCTCATTTGCATTTAAAGATACATGAAAACAGCACGTTTTTCCTTCCACTCAAAAATGGATATTAAATGATCTGTGAGGTATTTTGAGCGGAAACTTTACAGACACACTCTGGGGACATCTGAGACTTATATTACATCTTGTAAAAAGGGGCATAATAGGTCCCCTTTAATGAGCGTCACCTGTGCGCCACACTGGTCTTGAGTCCCACGGAGAAGCTCCGGAAGGATAAAAGAAGGAGTGATGACAGTGAAAGACGAGAGAGGATCAGGCCTGGAACATTTATGTTGGTGTTTTTTTTTTGTTTATGCATCAGTCGTCCATGAGGGGCTGTCGCTTTACTTATGTTTTGTTATGTTTATTTTGTGGATAGTTTGCCGGTTTTCGCCTCTTTCTTCTCTGAACACAAAATCTCAGGGTAAGACAAAGTATTGTAAGAAGCATTGATAATGTATTGACTCATTATTTAAATTTTGTTACATAGTCCTTTAACCAAATTACACTAAAAACATTAATTTTGCTTATTAAACAGATATAACTTTATGCTGAATTTTCATTTCATAAGGTGTATGTGTAACTCAGGTTCATGTGCAGCCCCTTGCATTTTCTTTCCCCCATCACCTCACTATGAAGGTGTGGACTGCTCCTGATAAGATAAGAGTTATGCGGACCAAACCACTCGGGCTTTGTGGACAGGGGAAGATTGGACAGCCGAGGTGGCAGCGCCAACAGGAAATGGCCCCCTTTGAAACAGGAAAAGGACGTGAAGAGTGTTTGTCAAAGGATACTGAAAGGATTGTTACATAAACTAAAGGAGCTTCTGCGAGTTTAGGTTGGTGTGTGTGTGTGTGTGTGTGTGTACTAGTTTCAGCATGTGTAAAGGCCAGATTTTGGCAAATGCCCTTGTAAATACAGTCATTAATATGAATGGAAATCTAAAATGCAAGATAGGGTTGCATATGCATCTCCTAAAAGTAATATGTAAAATACACATTATTTTTATTCTCTCAAATTAATGATGATTTACTTTTACATTTACTTTTGTATCTTTACTTTGTCACTCTCCCTTCTTTCCTGTACTTCAACTCTCTCTCAGGAGAGCTATTCTTCGATCTTACCACAGAATGAAATGGACGGATTGACAGAGGACAAGTAGAAAAGGTGGTAGCTTGTCCTTCAACTGTGGGTGTGAAAAGCTGGATCAATAAAAAAAAGGAAGAAAACTTGCTGTGTCCACGTTCATCTTTGTACACTTCAAATGTCTTTTAGAATTGCCATGTAGCTATTTTTCTTGTCATGAGGTTAACAAATGATTATGTACTCAAAGTTACTTTAATAAGAGAGTGTGAAAACGTGAAAAAAAAAACATGAACGCGTTTGTCTGTATGTGCCTGGGGTAGTGACCTATCATACGCTGTCTCTGATTGGCTGTGGCAGGGTTCTGCCGGGGTTTCTGTGAGGTGTCTGTGGAGGTGACTGCTCATCTCTGTGACTGGCTGATCCCCAGCAGCAGCTGTTCTAATACATAAAACTCAAAGTCCAACAGTCGCATGAAAACACCTCCAGGGCATCTGTTTGTCAGACTCTACCGCAGCCACTGGGGAAATGGAGGCTCGGTGCGCTGGACTACACAATCGCAGAGTTATCATTATATTAAGGATGTGACATTTGTTACAAAGACAAAGAACAAGAGTTTACACTGTGCTATTTAAATTAAAAGAGAGATGCAGGATCGTGACATATCGAAGATAAAACTAAAGAAAGGGTATAAAAAAAGAGTATCACTCTCTTTCTTACACACACATACACACAATTTCATTCCCTGCTGGATTTCCCTACAGTAGCCCAGCATGTGTCATGATTAATAGATATAGTTTAGAGGTGTTTCTTGGGTAATTGCTGCTTTGCTAGAGTCAGTCATAGCCACACACATGCACAGGTCAAAAAAAAAAAAAAAGATTATAACACATTCCAACAATATAGCCAAGAATGCAAAAGTTTATACTAAACTCATAACCCAAGGTACAACTAAATTAGAATTTTGCATTATATCAGTAAAATGCTATAATGCTACAGGGTTGTTGGTGGTTGCCAGGTTGCAGTGTGGGTGCTATGGTATTCTGAGTGGTTTTTATCAAGTTGCTATATGTTTTGCTAGGGTGTTCTGGGTGATTATCTACAGCCCTAAGTCAAAAGAGTCCAATCCATCAGTCTCCATAGTGTTCTGTGCCCTATATGAACCAGGGATCTACTTTAATGCACATATATAGGGATATTTTTTTGTCCGTTTTATCACCCACAATGTCCTAAATGAGAATAGTCTAGTAAAAATGATCTTTTAAATCGTAATGTTTTTTTTTCTCCAGAGTCCAGTTCATTGTTCTTGTTGTTTATGATTTATAATCATAAATAGACCCTGAGTTCTAAAAAAGCTATTAAAAAAAAACATTTTTAAAAATTGATTTAGGTCCAGTTACAAAAAATATATATTTTATTTTATTTTATTTTATTTTATTTTATTTCATTTTATTTTAGAATAGAATAGAAAAAATAATACTAGTGATACTTGTCCCCGCACCACAAAGCCAGAAAGAGATAGAGGAGTACAGGATGATCACATCCCATGATTACCATCACAATACATATACTGGACCCAATGACCTTTCCAGCATCTCCCCCTTTCTCTCTCTCTCTCTCTCTCTCTCTCACACACACTCATACATACAATCCCATAGCACAGGGACACTTGCATACACAAACATTAACATACACTAGTTCAAACAGACAGGTACTCACAAACAAGAATGCAAATCTAACTTATTATTCTTTCGTTGCACACACACAGATATACTGTACACACACACACACACACACACTCACAGATTAGGATGCTGTTCACAGTCCAGTGATAGTAGGATATTTGGAGAAAGGAGAGAAGGTTAGGCCACCCAGAAGAACAAAAGAGAAATACAGAAAGAGGGAAGAGAACGGAAAGAAGGAGAGGATTTGAAACAGCTCTCGAATCAAAGCAACGTTGCCTCAATAACACACATTCTGCCTCACATACACACACTCACACACGTGTCCTCTTCTCCCACACACACATACGCTTGAATGCAGATTTAGCATGTGACCACCTCTAGTTCTATGGCTATGTCTTTTTCAGTCCTGATCTCTGATTTCTCTTTTGTATCCTTCGCTTCCAACTTTTGTCTCCCTTTGGCAGAGTTTATGTATCTGTTATCCACTTGGCACTAGTTCTGTACCACAGCAGAGATCAACAGGACTGCTTTTGTTAACATTTTGGATTAATACCTTTATGTTCATAATGTGGGCACCTTATGAGCATTAGGCATCGCACATTGACTAGGGAAATGGGGTAAAACATCATTCGGTGTCAGTTCACATGCTGCCTCATTTAAAATTAGACTCTCAATGATATACGAATGTGTGGAAGATGTGGAACAGATACATATGTGCTTTTGTACATAAGAGCTGATTTAAAAAGTTCTAAGAACTTTTCCTCTAAATGTCTTCCTTAAGGTACCATCAATACTCCCTTTAGCCGACATTTAACATAAAATGTTTCAACAGCGCCCTCTGTTGATGTTCACTTTCATTTGCCAGACCATAGTATTTTCACATGGCCATATTGGGAAAAGTAGCCTAAGAAAGAAAGAAACAAAAGAAACATAACTTTCTTGAAACAATCTAAAAAGAAAGTGACTAACATGCCCAAGTAAGCCAAGTCTCCAAAACATAGTCAAGTGCAAAAGTAATTGGCCGTTTGTGAAAACTTTGTGCTGTTGTTTAATGCATTCAAATAGATATCGGTGTCAGCTCTCTTGGGAGACTGGAGCGCATGTGTATTTTTAGCTCTAATTAAACACATATCAATGCTACTCTCACCCCTCTCACAGGGAAATAATGAGAGAAGTGTACCTCAGAGAAATAGTATTGCTGTTTTAGGCATTCTGAGATCCCTCTGGGCCAACAGGAGTACTGCCATACAGTTACTGTCTCCTCTCTGATCAATAGTATTGATCAGGTTTATGCTAATAGGTAAGGAATGAATAATGGGCGAGACTGTTTGGATCTGCTATGCCAGCAACTATACAGAATAGAGATGAATAATTTGCCTACAACTTTACATAACTGCAGAACTTTGTGGATAGCAGTGAAAGAGTGGCAAAATGAAGTTTTAAAACTAAAGAGATGTAAACTAAAGAACTTTGTTCACAAACTTGTTTAACCCTTGTGCGGTCTTCGTTTGGGAAGTACACTGAGGGTCTTCGGGGTCTCCACAGACCCCAGGCAACAAAATGCTTGTTTTTTTTTTTAAACAAATGTAATTTTACTCTGTTTATTTAATGTTTTTTGGAGTATTTATCTTATTTTTTAAATTTATATAAATAAATTAAAAAATATTTTTTTTAAATAGGTTTTTATACAAAAACAGCTTTTTATGTAAAATTCACTTTATAAAAGACCCACATTTCTAAATTTCATTCATGGGGATAACATGGATAATTTAACATGGTTTAGTGTATGATTTTTGCCCATCTTTTGGAAAATGCAGTTATAAAAGTAAAAAAACTATCATTTTTACCAGTAAATGCTGCAGAGCTTCACTATTTGCTATGTGCTATTTGACTGACTGAAGGATGTCTTTTCACAAGTGTTTTTCAGTTGGATTCATATCTAAGAATAAAGGCTACTTTTTGTCAAAGTTTAGTATTTTTTGTAATGAAAAAAATCAGTTTTTCAATATTGTTACATTATGATGAGACCCCGCTTAGAAATTGGACAAAATTCATCCTCAAAATCAACATTTTTGAAAAACTTTTTTTTTTTCAGTACAAAAGAATGCTAAACTTTGACAAAAAGTAATTTTTATTGTCTTTTATTGTCATAATTGTGATTTCATAATATTTAGATATAAATCCAACTGAAAAATACTTGTGAAAAGACATCCTTCAGTCAGTCAAATAACACATAGCAAATTGTGGAGCTCTGCAGCCATCTACTGGTAAAAGTGATATTTTTTTACTTTTAAAACTGCATTTTCCAATCTTACACTAAACCATGTCACATTATCCATGTTATCCCCATGAATAAAAGTTAGAAATGTGGGTCTTTTATAAAGTGAATTTTACATAATAGGCTGTTTTTGTATAAAAAAATATTTATTTATTTTTATAAATTTAAAAGATATGACAAATCCTCCAAAAACTGCACAGATATGAAGGAAAAATCATTAATAATCAGAGTAAAATTACATTTGTTTTTTTAAAAAACAATTATTTTGTTACAAAATTACATTTTGTTGCCTGGGGTCTGTGGAGACCCCGAAGACCCTGAGTGTGACCCTTGTTTTTACACTAACATAAAAACAAGATATCACTCCAATTTTTTTTAATTTATAGATCTAGAAAGTGTTAACAACTGTACAAAGTTTCATGTCATTTGGACAAAGAGAACATTTTTTATTTTTATTTAAGCAAACGTCGTTTGGGGTCTGTGCAGACCCCAAAGACCCTATAAGGGTTAATCTCAGTGACATGTTAAAGTTACTAATTCTGGTATAATCTAGGTGTGTATATAGGCCTATATATGATTTTGAATGATTTTAATGATTGGATACTGTATACAGTTAAATATTTCCATTATGTTTTTGTTTTGTTTCTAGACTTCCTACTGCAGTGCTGTCACACTTACATTCATTTTAATACCACAAATGTTAGTATTTGCAGCTATTCAGACAAAACAGACAAATTGGTTTAGAAAGACAAGAAAAACAGGAAGAGGACTGACAACAGAAAGGGAAGTTTATTTTGGTTGCAAATTGCATCATTCAATTAAACCATCATTACATTCATATATATACATTCACTGAAGTCTCAAAAGAGACTTATATATATATATATATATATAAGCTGGCTTGAAATGCCATTTTATGACATTGATATCGAAAGTTTAAGCTTTAATTTGTTTAATTTGAATGTGCATGAAATTTCCCAAATCAGCTGTACCAATGAGAAATTCTGAATGCAGGATTATAGACTTGATCATAATGGTGATTGATTTAGCATTAACATGTGCCATTTCATATTACAGAAAAACACTAATTATAAAGATACTGAAACAGACAAAAAAAAAAAAAAAAAGACAATATATTACAGAACGTTCAGTAAAGACTGCAGATAGTACTTCATTGGGCACAATTGTGCATTTTGGTATAGATTATAAAACCAACAGATCTAAATAAACTTCTGTTTGTTTAGCTTGTGCCATTAAAATCTGCTGTTATATGATCTGAAATGAAACTCTCTGCTTTACAAACATAGATAATACAGATTTATAGCTATTATCTATCATATGTTCATCATTTTTTAATTTCCTATATAGTTCTTATAATATAAGATAGGAGTTCAGTTGATAACCTCTTCCATTTTCTTTTCATCTGAACAAATGTCTGGATATGATATTCAAAGGTATTATTATTAAAGCTTTAGTAAATGAAAAAGGTTTATCAAAAGCACTCCCGTTCAAAACATCAAGCATAATATTATTTAAACAAACAGGACAGTGTTTGAACAGAAACAGACTTGTGATCAGGTGTAAATGAGTGCTGTCTACATTGGCTTCAGTCATAATCAGAATAAATAGTAATATTCATTACTGACACGTACATTCATCACAACACAGTGCTCTCTGATTGGTTGGTGTAAATGGTGACCATAGCTACAAAAGAATCTCACAATATCAATGTAAAACACAACATTACAAAAGAGAAATAGATCGGTCCGACGCCTCCACAATATCGACTGTCTGCGTTATGCATGTTTCTTTTCTGTGTGTACATGCAATTACCTTTGCATGCCTGCAGGAAACACAGGCAGATGATACACAATGCTCTAAAATAACAATAACCCGGTTGATCAAAATTGCAAAAACCCCGCAATAGGATCAGCTGTACTTTAGGGGCACTTCACACGGCATTTCATTTAGTGGAAATATATGTATTCATCCATATTTACAAGGACAACCATATACAGTATGCAGATACCTAGCCCAGCTCTACCACAGGTTGTCTTTGTATGAACTGAATAATGTGCGTATGGCTGTTGTAGTGTAAATATGTTCAGATGTAGTGCCTCTAACATAAAACAATCAAAACAAAGCTGAATTAAAAACTGAATTATGTTCTTGAACTGAAAAGTTTATGAGCACACACATATGACAACAATAAATATTTTACACCCAGAATGCTTATGATGGCCTCTGCTTCAGGTCAGTTAGAAGTTGAGTGTCTCTGACATCATCTTCCACCAATCCATGAGTTCCTCCTTCTCTTCCTCCTTCCTCTCTTCCAGCGACTCCAGCTCAAAATCCAGCTGAGATTGAGAACAATTGGAGACATGAGAAAAAGACATGATATTTTATGGGAAGAGGAAGAGAAAAGAGGGTCTGTGTTTACCCGTGTAGCAGGGCTGTGGGGAACAGCAACTTTCTTGACCACAGTGAGGTACCCAGGAGCAGATGCTGATACTTTGTAGTTACCAGGAGCCAACAAGCGCCAGTAATCGCCATCCTTAGCTGAAGAAAAAAAAAATAAGAGCGATTTACATTTGAAATTTTACTTCCAAAAGTGGCAAAAAATGGCCACAAGAGGGCAGACCTACACACATGCTTTCAATAGAAAGCTAACTAGGTTGTAGAGTTCATGTCATAAAGGCAAAATGTGTATTTTTTGTGATCTTTGATTTTTTTTTTTTTTTGTGATCTTGATTTTTTTCTGCCTCTATTGCTAGCAAGATAATTAACACTTTTAATGCCCAGAAAGCTACTAAAGACATATTTAAAACAGTCCATGTGACTACAGTGGTTCAATCTTAAAGGGTTAGTTCACCCAAAAATGAAAAATCCGATGGCTCTGTGAGGCCTCCATAGGGAGCAATGACACTTCCTCTCTCAAGATCCATAAAGGTACTAAAAATATATTTAAATCGGTTCATGTGGGTACAGTGGTTCAATATTAATATTATAAAGCGACGAGAATATTTTTGGTGCGCCAAAACAAAATAACGACTTATTTAGTGATGGCCGATTTCAAAACACTGCTTCAGGAAGCATCGGATCATAAATGAATCAGTGTATCGAATCTGCTGTTCGGAGCGCCAAAGTCACGTGATTTCAGCCGTTGGCAGTTTGACGCGATCTGAATCATGATTCGATACACTGATTCATTTATGCTCCGATGCTTCATGAAGCAAGTCGTTATTTTGGTTTTTTTTGGCGCACCAAAAATATTCTCGTCGCTTTATAATATTAATATTGAATCACTGTACTCACATGAACCGATTTAAATATGTTTTTAGTACCTTTATGGATCTTGAGAGAGGAAATGTCATTGGTCCCTATGGAGGCCTCACGGAGCCATCGGATTTCAACTAAAATATCTTAATTTGTGTTCCAAAGATTAACGAAGGTCTTACGGGTGTGGAACGGCATGAGGGTGAATAATAAATGACAGAATTTTCATTTTTGGGTGAACTAACCCTTTAATGTTATGAAACGATGAGTATACTTTTTGTGCGCGAAAAAAAATAAATAACGACTTTTCAACAATATCTAGTGATGGCTGATTTCAAAACACTGCTTCGAAGCTTTACGAATCTTTTGTTTCAAATCAGTGGTTCGGATTGCATATCAAACTGCCAAAGTCACGTTAACTATTGGAATTTTGAAAAACTTCTGACGTAAAGAAGCCTCATTTACTGAAATCACGTCACTTTGGCGCTCCGAACCACTGACTCGAAACAAAAGATCTGTAAAGCTTTGAAGCTTCATGAAATGGTGTTTTGAAATCGGCCATCACTAGATATTGTTGAAAAGTTATTTTATTTTTTTGCCGCACAAAAAGTATTCTTGTCGCTTTATAATATTAAGGTTGAACCACTGTACTCACATGAACTGTACTAAATAATATGTTTTTAGTACCTTCTGGGCATCTGAAAGTGTTAATTGTCTTTATTATTGGATTTTATCAAAAATATCTTAATTTGTGTTCCGAAGATGAACAAAGGTCTTACGGGTGTAGAACGACATGAGGATGAGTAATAAATGACATAATTTTCATTTTTGGGTGAACTAACACTTTAAGTTACAGTATATAATAATAATAATGGCCTGGTTTCAGACAGGAATTAAATTAAGCCAGGATAAGGCCTTAGTTCAGTTAGGACATTTAAGTAGCTTTTATAAATGTGCCTAAGAAAAAACATTACTGGTGTGCATCTTGAGACAAAACAATGGCACTGATATATTTTAAGATAAGTCACTTTCAGTTAAAACAGCTCAAACATGCATTTTAGTCTAGGACTAGCTTAAGCCTTGTTTGTAAAACCAGGGGTAAATGTTTCAAAGTAGCATTACAGAAATAACCAAGAAAATAAGTGTTAATGTTGCAGAATTAATCAATTATGAAACAACATCAATATCAGCAGTAAAGCAAATCTAATAGTGTCATTATTCAGCTCAAGTCAGTTCAATGTCGCAAAATTCATCAATTATAAAACATTTATATATGTATACACACATACATAGAAAAAAAGAAGTAATGAAATATATACTGTATATAGTTATAAATTCTGTTTAATGATACTAGTGGTGCCTAGCCTTTAAATTAATATTAAATTGCTGTGTGTGTGTGTGTGTGTGTACCTGTGGTGATATCGTGGTCGATTCCTTCAACAGAAATAGAAGCGTTTGAGATGGGGTTCCCTTGGAGATCACGGACAAATCCTGCTACTCCTCTGTGAACCTGTGAAGGACATGAGGGATCAAAAGGGATGAAAGTACCGCCTTTTAATCTTGAATCATGAGTCTCAGCTTTACAGAAAACAAAACAATTCTCTCTTCCTGTCAGCACTAGGCATGTGAAAGCAAAGGATTCGGGTGTACCTGCTCTATGTAGTTGACGAGTGAGTTGCGGTTCTGGTCCCAGTACTGCTTGAGTGTGTCCTCAGGAGGAAACTTATCACAGCTCAACTCCAGAGTGATCTCAAAGCAATTACTGCTCAGATAGTTGAAGTCCTGCATGCCTGACAAAGAAGAAGAAAAAAGAAAGATCAAGGGTTGACAGCTAACTGTGAGTGCCATTTTTCTTGGTAATTTTTTTTTTTTTTTTTTTTAGCTAACATGCACAACATGGCCAAAACACATGCACAAAAAACCCAAAGACCCATTCATACGTGCTTGTTGCACATTTAATTTCAAAACCATCTGCATTAATCCCCTTTGCTGCTATAAAAGCTTCCACTCTTCCAGGAATTTGTTCCACTACAATTTGATACATGGCTGTGGGGATTTGAAAGAACATCAACATGGTCAGAAACTAGTGTTGTGTGATGCTTGCAGTTGGTGTTCCAATTTATCCCAAAGATGTTCAGGTCATGCTATCAGGCCTTCCCCAAACTGCTGCCACATATTTGAAAGCCCACAAATCTCTAAAATTTGATTGCCAGCTTTCGACATGGCATTTCATGGCATTACTATGAATTTCCAAGTTATTTAGTCCAACTAAATAAAGCTGTAAACGTATAATATACCTCCATCTTGAAAAGTTTAGCCATTTAAAAACATTTGTTAGTTTCCTTTGCAAATCTGGTATTAAACCTTCTGCTTTTAGCCTTTATGGAAAAAAAGACACACAGAAGATATACATTAGGCAATGTCCTGAGGATGCACATTAACCCATTGCATCATATATACGCACGCACTGATTTTGCCTAGTTAGATGTTAGATGTTCATGGGTCAACATATCTTGTTGAACCTGGAACAACATTCCTACATGAAATTGTAATGCTAACCATATCCCTACCCGTAAACCTAACCCTACCCATAAGTTATCCTTAAAATCAGAGGGAAATGATAGGTGAATAACACTGATGTAGAAGCACATAACCTTGGTTGTAAGCCTCAACTTGACATAATACATTTTAAAATTGTGCCGCAAATCTGATTGGTTAATTGGAAAGTTGTTACAGGATCAACAAAGATGTTGATACAGGAACATGTTGCACTTGGTAAAATCAGATTCTGCCATATCTGCCATATATACAGTGGGATCAAAATCTGGGATTTAAAAAAAATGTAATGACAAATCATTTGTATTGTATACAATTATATAATAATTCATAATTTTAACCTGGAAATTGTTAAAGGTTTACGATTTTGAAAAGTTGAAATGGAATTCTGATTTAAGATTCTGGCCTATTTCTAGGTCACTGAATAAGAGACGTAGACGTGAAATAAATGGCATTAACAATATGAACTCCTATACAGATGTTCGGATATACAGCACAAGTAGTACAGACACCAGATGAGTGATTTTCATAAGCTGTGCATTGTACCTCCAGGCACACTGTACCAGGCTCCTCCATTAGTGATGCCCTCTTTGAAGCTGGAGTCATCATCATTCTTGCGGCATGGCGGCCGGTTTGGGTCAGACATCACTGGGTTATAGCCGGAGTAGGCCTTAGCCAAAGTCTTAAACACCAGATCGTCTGGACTAGCACTGTATTCATGAGTAGAACCTGATGGACAAACAGAAAGGAGACAGTTCTATTATTACCACTTCATTACCCCATCAAATTTCATGATAAAAGTTACTGGTTTAATTCTATATGTAACATCTATATGTAGCATCCATCCATTATAAACGTACTCCAAACAGTTCCGGGGGTTTAATAAAGGCCTTCTGAAGCGAAGCGATGTGTTTGTATAAGAAAAATATCCATATTTAACAAGTTATAAAGTAAAATATCTAGCTTTCACCAGACCACCTTCTGTATTCCACTTACGAAAAAGTGTAACTGACATTGTGTCAGTGGATGTGGATGAAGGCACTTTCTTGAGCTTCATACTCGTGACCCCTGTTCACTGCCATTATAAAGCTTGAATGCTTCAGGATATTTATTAATATATCTCAGATTGTGTTCATCAGAAAGAAGAAAGTCATATACACCTAGGATGGCTTGAGGGTGAGTACAGCTTGGGGTAATTTTCATTTGAAAGTAAACTAATCCTTTAATGTGTCAAATGATTGTTAATATTATTGTAGCGATTATATTACAAAGATTTTCAAATGTTATTTATTTGATCAAAAATAGAGTAATATAGTCAAATATTACAATATTTGTTATTAATAATAACTGTTTTTAATATATTTTAAAATGTAATTTATTCCTGTGATGGCAAAGCTGAATTTTCAGCATCATTACTCCAGTCTTCAGTGTCACATGATCCTTCAGAAATCATTCTAATATGATTATTTGCTGCTCAAGAAACATTATTATTAAACATTTATTATTAATGTTGAAAAGAGTTGTGCTGCTTAATATTTTTGTGTAAACCATGATTACAGTATTTTCAGGATTCTTTGGTGAATAGAAAGTTCAAAAGAACAGCATTTATTTGAAATAGAACCAATGTAATAATGTAAAAGTCTTTACTGAATCTTTTGATCAATTTATTGCATCCTTGCTCAATAAAAGTGTTAATTTCTTTAAAAAAAATCTTACTCACCACAAACTTTTGAATTATATATTATATTATGAGCTCAATTTAAGAATAATAGTATATACTGTATATTCTGTATAAGTCTGTATGTGATTGTTGTTTTGTGTGGTTTCTCACCGCTGCGTGTCTCATCATATGGGTAGTTGGCCACCACGTCTCCTCCATGCAGATTGGCTGACAGAACAAATGGAATGTCCATAATCCAGTGAACGACAGCCTTAGTTTCTGGTGCGAGCTGTAACATACACAGGTTCATTTTACCAGCCCAAAAACCTAGATGTGTAACACTACTAATAACATGCTGCAATTTCTGACAAATAGTGGAATAAACCCTTTCCAACCTTGGTGTTTTCATCCACAGCTTTCTTCATGTTTTTCAGGAGGTGGTTGTTGGCTCCTCCCTCTCTTTCGTTCATGTAGACGATGCGATCAAGATCTGGAAAGTTGCGGTTCAGATCAATCCCCTGAGCATTGCTGCGGCCCACAAACCAGTCCTTCATCTCACCAGGCTGCACAAATATATATTATAATAATGATACCATTAGCAGAATTATCACAACCATTAAAAACATGACTTAAAAAAAACAAGTTCTCTATAAAAAAAAAACATGAAACATTCCCCAAACATGTATGTTATTCTCACACAAATGTCTTTACTGTGTTACTGTCTAATCAATTTAATGCATCCTTGCTGAATACAAATATTATATCTACTATATATATATATATATATATATATATACAGTAACTATATCTATCTACACACACACATACATATATATATATATATATATATATATATATATATATATATATATATATATACAGTATCTCACAAAAGTGAGTACACCCCTCACATTTCAGCAACCATTTAAGTATATCCTCTCAAGGGACAATACTATAGAAATGAAACTTGGATATATTTTAGAGTAGTCAATGTGCTGCTTGTATAGCAGTATAGATTTACTGTCCTCTGAAAATAACTTAACATACAGCCATTACTGTCCAAATAGCTGGCAACAAAAGTGAGTACATCCTAAGTGATAACAGTTGTATGTTGTTTAACCATGCAGACAAAAACATGAACATGATGAATAGGACATGTGGCTTACATGTCATATTCATCATGTTCATGTTTTTGTCTGCTTGACATGACCATACAAATGTGTGTATGTTGTATTAGAGCAGTTAAAATTAGGTGCTTTGAGTACAATTCTCTCATACTGACCACTGGATGTTCAACATGGCACCTCATGGCAAAGAACTCTCTGAGGATTTGAGAATTAGAATTGTTGCTCTCCACAAAGATGGCCTAGGCTATAAGAAGATCGGTAACACCCTGAAACTGAGTTACAGCACAGTGGCCAGGGTCATAGAGAGAGGTTTTCCAAGACGGGTTCCACTCGGAACAGGCCAAAGAAGATGAATCAAAGAAGTTGAGACCTTGTGCCGTGTGTCAGGTGCAGAAGCTTGCTTTAAAAAACAGATACATGAGTGCTGCCAGCATTGCTTTAGAGGTTGCAGAAGCGGAAGGTCAGCTTGTCAGTTCTCAGACCATACGCCGCACACTGCAACAAGTCGGTTTGCATGGCCGTTGTCCCAGAAGGAAGCCTCTTCTGAAGCTGGCTCACAAGAAAGCCTGCAAACAGTTTGTGAAGACAACCTGTCCAAGAGCATAAATTACTGGAACCATGTCCTGTGGTCTGATAAGACTAAGATAAACTTGTTTGGCTCAGATGGTGTCCAACATGTGTGGTGACACACTGGTGAGGAGTACCAAGAAAATTGTGTCTTGCCTACAGTCAAGCATGGTGGTGGTAGCATCATGGTCTGGGCCTGCATGATTGCTGCTGGTACTGGGGAGCTCTGCTTCTTTGAGAGAAACATGGATTCCAACATGTACTGTGACATTCTGAAGCAGAACATGATGCCCTCCCTTCAGAAACTGGGCTGAACGGCATGATAATGACCCCAAACACTCCACCAAGATGACAACTGCCATGCTGAGGAAGCTGAAGGTGATGGAATGGCTAAAGTATGTCTCCAGACCTGAACCCTATTGAGCACCTGTGGGGCATCCTCAAGCAGAAGCGCCATGTGTCTAACATCCAGCAGCTCCGTGATGTCATTATGGAGGAACGGAAGAGGATCCCAACAACAACCTGTGCAGCTCTGGTGAATTCCATGCCCAGGAGGATTAAGGCATTGCTAAATAACAATGGTGCTCACACAAAATATTGACACTTTGGTCACAGTTTTGACATGTTCACTTAGGGTGCACTCACTTTTGTTGCCAGTTATTTAGACAATAATAGCTGTATGTTGAGTTATATTCAGAGGACAGTAAATCTGTACTGCTATACAAGCTGCACATTGTCTACTCTAAAGTATATCCAATTTTCATTTCTATAGTTTTGTCACTTGAGAACATATAAATGGTTGCTGAAATGTAAGGGGTGTACTTACTTTTGTGAGATACTATATATTATATATAGTTTGTTTAGCATATCTCCCAACCTGGTCAAGATAGTATTCAGCTGGTTTAGATAGATGACCAGCCGGTCTTCCAGCCGACAAGCTAAAAAGTGCTCACAACCCATCTAAAACCAGCCAACAGACCAGCCTGGCCAGTTTGGGAGACCATCAAAACATCAAAACGTGGATTTAAGTCTTTTTTTTTTTTTTTTTTGAAGATCTGACATAACACACTGGTGAAACAGACTGAGATACGGAGACTAAGTTTCAGACTGTGGTGTGGAGGAAATCACATCAAGGTTGCTTGTCATTTTGCAGACACTACAGGAAATGCCTTCTAAAGTAAGTTTGGCTGAAAGAGGAAGTCTGAATACAATACAACCATTACAACTGTTTTAACGTAAATAAAAACCCTATATCACTGACACAAGCCTTTACCCTATCTGTGATCTCTGTCATCCCCTCCGTCCTACTCAAATCATTTTCTAGTGAAATGTGGTTTTTTTTCAATGTACAATTCCTAAAAAATATGCATCGCTTATGCTCATAGTTGCCAGGACAGGACTTTCCATCCACCTCTGAAATGATCACAAAAGCCCAGAGACGACACATGTTTGCTGTGTGGTTAGCATAGAGATTTATTACAGCTGAAGCAGTAAAGCAGTGTGGTAAACCACATCCCAGTGAGGTGTTTAATAATCTCTTGGTTTTCCCTTAACAAAAGTACAGGGCCCTCATTTATAAAATATGTCAAATGTGTCTTGAAATGTCAAAGCCCACACTTGTTTGAGTACAGGCTGCAGAAGGATGTGGTAAACCACAATAAAGTGTTATGAAATCAGCACCCCTGCAATCTGCCAAAACATCTATCTGCTAAAAGATGTTAAAGATCAGACTAGTCGACCGCTTGGTGATACCTGAAAACTCAAAATACTGTACAACCAGGGCTTACTGTAAATGTCGCAGGACAATACATATATATTAGCAGCAGAATACGGTCATCTTTCTTTGTTTTATAGTTCTAAATATGATTCTGTCCATCAAATACAGTTTATAAAGAGATTAGGGGTGACCCTGAATAGTCGACGATTCGAATCTTCGATAGGAGGAGCCTGATTCGACTACCAATCTCACAGTCGAATCGTCGCAGAGGTGTTATGAGAAGAGATATGGTGGCACTCAATATCTGATTTTACATAGACATACCGGTTCTTTCCCATTAGGTTAATATACAGCCTATTATGTTAATACTATAAATAAAAATGTGAAAAGAAAGAAGCTTTTAATAAATATTTTTAATGTGCGTGAATAAATCCAACCTGTGACCGATTTAAGTTTCACTTCCATGAACCGTGACCGGCTGAGGAGCATCTTTACGGCAGGGATTAAATCTTCAACAATGTCTGGGATAAAGTGTACAATTGGATGCACTTTGAAATGGTAAAAGATGATCAAAAAAACGTATGATGCAAGTTGTGCCAAGAGCTCATGTCTACAACTCAACGACAAACACTGCGGCGCTTCTGCCGGCCAACGAGCTGATGTTAGCTGACTATAGCACGCTATTTGAAAAAACTCAAACGGACACAGGCAGATCGCGTGAAAGACTGGATTTTTGTCTCTCAATCAGGTAGGGTAGCTACAAGTGATTTCACACTATTTTAGACGGATGTAATTTGATTTTTGGATGCTGTGAATGTTTAGCTAAAAAGACTGCCACTCCAGTTTAGCGTTTATTGTCTCTGCAGTTAAAACGACAAGTTGACAATTCTAGCTATAATTTTATTTGAATAATTTCTTTCATTTTAATTTATTTATTGATCACTCTGGGTTATTAAATTTAACTATTTCTGGCTTGTGTTTTGAATATGTTCCCCTGCACTTCAGGCATTTTGCATTTTTTTTTTAAATTAGGCTATTTTCATTTATTAGAACGGTATATTCTGTTCTAATTCAATTCTGTAAATTAATGTTTGATAAAAATAATTATATATTTGGTTATTATGGTTTTTGGTGCATCAGTGTTGCACTGTAGATTAGTTAAAGCTTGCTCGCACAGACAATTTAGCCGATGTAATTTGATTTGCCGACATATGAAATGTATATCTGTCTGCAGTTATTAATATATATATATATTATAAAGTTTATTGATCCAAAATGTTTTTATTCATTTTCTTCTATATCTTTGAGAGTGTTCTGTACATCGTGGCTGTGAATGTTTATCCGCATTGCCTTTCATTTGTTTAAAAAATATAAAATCATTGTCAGTTTCGTCTATCACTTGACAGGCAGTTTGGTCGGTTTATGGAAAGATGTTTCTCTGTGCTGTGTGTGAAAGAAAATAAAAATTGTCTTAAGCCGCGGGTACACTATAGCCAGGCCTTACTTCATTTTCCGTGTCCCGCTCCATCTCGTGCACAGTTCAGCGTGCAAACCTTTCAAAGTCCGTGCGCACTCTCTAGTGCTCTAGTGGACACCCCCCCCCCCTTTATGATTCGACTATCAGTCGAATACAGGCAATCGGATTCGATTATGTAAATCTGTAGTCGAGGACACCCCTAAAAGAGATACAACTGCATTCTGCATTCTTCTCTTTTATTGTGTAAGATGTGTGTGTGTTTACCTGTGAGGCTGCTTTCTCAAAGCCGTCAGGATTCATGGAGGGCATGATGTGAATGCGTGTAGAGTGGATCAGGTCGATAATGGTGTCGTTGCCCTCTTGGTACTCATTACAGAGATACTGAGCCAGATAGATGAGCAGCTCTCTGCCCACGGCCTCATTACCGTGCATGTTGCCAATGTACTTAAACTCCGGCTCACCTGTCACACAAAAAACAGACACAGTTAATGACATGACACTGTATACAAATTAACTCACACAAATAACAACTAAATGATACTTTGCCAGTTATTTTAAGCTTTATCTTAAATAAGTGAACTGTACTATTTGAGTTGCATGCTCAAAAAGTTAGACAAAAACAACACCAATACTATCTTAGCAACAGATCATATTTAGCTGTTTTTACATACATTTTATTATCTTGGTACTGGGTTACAACGAGTAGAGAGAGTCAAACAAAGTATAGTTCTGTATAGTTTTTTGTGTACACGAGGGTCAGTGTACAGCGTACAGTGTTTGTGACGCAAATTTTGTCATCAGAAGAATATGCGCGTACTGTACGCGCACCGCCGGATTTTTGTAACCGCGCATACTGGTATGCGCAGGTCGCTTTCCACATGGTGGCAACCTTGCCCTGAGTGTGTCAATTCACAAGGTAGTCAAAGAAAAACTGCATAAACAGAACAGACCGGAACGCATGCAAGCTACAGCGATGATGGAGGCCTACATATATGAGAGATTGTGTGAAGAATTTAGAAAGTACCCTCATTTGTACAACTCTAGCATGAAAGAATACAAAGATGTTTACATGGGTTGTAACTCATGGCGAGAGACTGCGCAAAACTGCGCATGCGTCGAATGCCTGTGTATGCGTACCAGTCAAATGAAGTATACTTTTCAAGGCTGTGCGTTCAACTGTCCGCGTACACAAGCGTAAAAAATTAAGTATACTCAGGCGTTTAGAGAGAAACATAAACACTGACCTTAAACTTTAACCTAAGTTCAACTGCATTACATTCAATAAATAATAACATATTGTATTTAAGAAAAATGTAAAAAGAAAAAAAATGAGTTCAACTTATATTTTAAGCTTTTAAATTATAATATAAATTACACAGCTTTTTCCTGCTTGCCAGCTAACAAAAATATGTTCTAAGAATGTTTTGCTAATGTTCCCATTAAGTAAATCTTTATTTCTTAATGTTCTCTGAATGTTTGAAATTTCCTTTTTTTTTTATGTTTATCCTGCATATGTGAACATTAAGGATACATTCAATCCTTAAAACATTTTGGGAACGTTATTTTTGAATGCTCTCTAAACATTCTGAAACAAGAAGTAACATTTAAAAACATTAAACCGCCCAACAGAAAGAAAAAAAAGTTACATGAACAATGTATAAATAATGTTTTTGTGCTAACATTTTGAGATCATTCTTAAAGACCAGATAACTTTGAACGAACGTTCTATTAATGTTACTGGAAGACTGTTTGTTTATAACTATGATGCCAGAACATTAGCCAAAGTTCTGAGAATGATCCCTGTTAGCATGGTTAATACAAGGATTCAAATGATCAGAAAATATTAGAAAAAACAACAACACTGCAAATCAATGCAACAAGGACACATATTTAAAATATCTACGTAATTAAAGAATATTTTAATATACTTGTCTATTTCCAAAAACAGGGCCTGAAAAATTCATTTCTACCCCAGGAGGTCAAACTAAATATTTTATGAGCTATTTTATTTTCTATTCATTTTACATGAGATGTTGGACTTCCTCTTGGTTATTTAATGTTGTCTTCTCTACCCCTTCAAAAGCAGTCCCTTTAATTAGTCCATACTCAAGACATGGTCTTATTTGTTTACTTTATGACCTTTGTCTCCCCTTGTTTATAGCGTGATTCTTGTCTAGGTTGTGGATTTACGGAGAATTATTCCTCCAAGTACACCTAGCCAGATGTCAAGATCAACACACACACACACACAGAAAGTCAGAGAGAGAGAAAGAGAGAGAGAGAGAGAGAGAACAATAATCTTCATAACATCCATAATGCTGGACTGACTGAACAGATGGAGTAAATAGAGAAACCATACATGACTTTTCAAATGTTTTCAGATGTCCGTAAATATTTGTGAAGACAAGTGCAGCTGAAAAATATATATGCATAAAGGTATAATCACACCAAGCACAAATATTCATTTCAAATCTATGGATCTATATTCACGAACATTCAATCATCTTTTTTTGGCAGAGAGCAGTCTGTTGGTTTTATTCATATAATATAATGTGCATATAGTATATAAAGATAATGGGCAGAGGTGTATTCCTGCAACAGTTTTATTTGCAAATACTGAACTCAATGCAAATATGCAGTAATAAAACAACAACTTCCCCCATACTTTATGGATTTAACCAGTGGCGGCTAGTGCAAAAAATTTTTGGTGGGGCGCAATTTATTTTTTTAAGAAATGCAGGAATGAATATGCTAATTGTTAAATAATCATTTAACAAGTGATATAATAATGTATCATTACTGCTTATCTAAAAAATGGAAATTCAGTATTTAAAGCATGCCATAGGGCTGGTATCTAAAAAGAATATATCTGTATTTAATTAAAAAATATATATATTTCACATTCTGCCCAATATTGTCCTAGAAACAATGTTCATATTGAAGGCTATAAAAAACAAACATGAATGTAACTGTGTAGTATATGCTATATTATGTGCAAAAAAAGGGGTCAAATCACATTAGGCCTAGGCTACATTCTAAAATTGTAACTTTACAATCTAAAAACAAAATGTTTTTTAAAGCAGAAGTTAAATACACTAAACTAAAAATGAAAATAAATAAAAACAAAAGAACAGACTAATTATTATTATTTTGATTACCCTATTAACAGTCACTTTACAGTTACTGCTATCATACAAATACACTTAGTTGTATTTTCGAAATTCTACATATGGCATAATTATGTTTTCCAACAAAAACAAATTTTCAACAACAAATATTTTTAGCAAAATGTATTTGACTCAGATTGAACGCCGTCTGTTTGGCGCGCATGCTCGCGGCGGCGCTCGTTCACGGAAGTTTGTCTTGCTGAAGGCTCGTCCACGCCTGGCTGCAAAATGGAAATATTTTCTCGACTTTCTAACATTTGCAGATGGAGAATATACCTGTGAAATGTAAATATGCACTGAGGAAATTATTGGATGTCACTTCAGCTTAAAAAAATATTATTAATAGCGGTATGTTTGTTTCCACCAATCGCTGCACAAGTTAAGGTATGATGACGAAGGCACGTTAGTGCGAGCCCTCCCGGAACCCATAGAGATTGCATTGAAGTGCCTGCAGTTCGAAAAAAAAAAGTTCTTTGAATGGAAGTCTATGGGAGCAGTCGGGGCAAATCTCCGCCAGACTGAAATGCCCAAAAAGAGGCGGTACTCCACAGAGCGTGACTCGACGCTGATTGGACTATATCCAGAGGCAGAACAAACAGCCTAGCAGTGACAGCTAGCGTAACTCTGTGGTTGAATGTGATTGAAAAATCCGTCCCTTTCTCACTTTGGTGGTGCGTCGCCCTATTGCCCTAATGAAGAAACCGCCCCTGGATTTAACACAAGTGTGCCGCACAAGTCCTGAAAACTGAAGCCAAAGCATCTTGATTGCCCCCAGGTGGTTGGTCCCAGTATAAGTCATAAACCCCACCCTCTCCATGTAATTTAATGGGATGTGAGACAAACTAAATTAAATTACACTTCAAATATTTTTTTTCAAAGATGGTTTCTGTCATTTTATGTAGTTTTTATCACACTGATGTAAGTTCAAGTGTTCAAAATAATTTTGGTTTTAGTTAGTTATTTGATGCTATAAAAACGGGGATGTGACATCATGATTGACAGCTGTGACTGACATCTTCTCTGAGCGTAGTAGTCACTAAGGCACTTTTGGGAGGAGATTGGAGCTTTAACTTTAATTTCTACATTTAAAGAACTGTTTATTTCACACCAACATAATGAGTTGTTTTGCAGTAAACTGTACTAAACAATTCTGCGGGAGTGTGGGCGGGGCCTTGATAGCGCACGGCTCCACACAAGATGTCAGCACCATATTGGACACTGGCGGCTTCACTTTTGTACAATGCAAGAGAGTGGAGGTGTGTCATCCATATTTTTTTACAGTCTATGATTTAACCTTAAATTCCAAAGCTGTGATTAATACTGGGTCATTCCGCGTCAACAAAGACAAAGACAAACATAAATACTGATAAAAGCCAAAATATTAAATGTCACAGATGTATATTTACTGAGTAATCCACTACTTTGTAGAGGGGGGTCAAAATGACAATTTTCACCTGAGATTTGGAGCCAATTTACAGGGGAGTAAAAATGACTTCAGAAAGATGGCAGCATCATTATTTTATTTTTACACAGAAATTGGTAGGTCTGTTAGTAAAATCGGTTGACTTTAGCAATTTTTGTTTCATTATATGCCAATGATGACAGTTCAAAAATGGCAAAAAGCACTTCTTGTGTTTGCATGCCTTTAACTCAAGAAGTATCAAAGATATCTTAATATCATTTTAGATTCTGGTTCTTAACAAAGAACCAAATCTTCATTTTAAAGGCCCTCAATGGTTCAATCCCAGAGATATGGAGATCTTAATACGGCTCCATGAGTAATTGGTAAATTGTACACATTTTCAGTGGTCAAAAACCAAATGTGGGTCACTTTGCATACAGCTGATAGTTTTTTTCTTTAAAGAGGAATATGTGAAGAACAAATAATGTTGAAACTAGAAATGTATCTCGTGTTTTTTTTATCAACACAATTGCATAGAACATACCTGTCTGAGTGCCATAAATATTCCTTTTCCAAAGTTTGCATGCCTGTAACTCTAAAAGTATTCAATATATCTTAATATCCTTCTAGATTGTCATTCTTAATAAACTTTAGTTTTGAAATCTTAATTTTCAAAGCCCTATATAATTCAGTCCCATATATATGGGGATCTCAAAGTAGCTCCATGTTCAAATGGTTGAATTTTACCCGTTTTCAGTGATCGAAAACCAAATGTGGTTCACTTTGCACACAGCTGATACTTATTTGAAGAGGAATGTCTGAAGAATAAATAATGTTTAAAATAAAAATGTATCATGTTTCCCTCTATCAAAAGAATAGCATAAAACATAACTCTCTGAGTACTTCAATATTAATGTATGTTTATGTCACTGTGCCTTGTATAATACTATCTAGACATTTAAAAATACAAAACTAGGAATTAGTTTAGACTGCACGTACACTACCTTTCAAAAGTTCAGTCCGTAAGAGAAATGTATTTATTCAGCAAGAACCCCACACTTTTGAACAGTAGTGTTTGGTAAATATGGTAGATTTGACCAACAGGTCTATACAGTATACCTGTCTAAACCCAGTGCAAACATGGTCTCAGGTAATATCCTTGAAGCTTTCCAGAATCGTCTCTACTTTTACACAATGCCCTGACCCATTTAAACCCTCCCTAAGAATTGAACATAGGCAAACACATTTTATCCCTCAGGTAACAAAAGCACAAATAATCAGACGCCAGGAAAGGACTATTTTTTCAATAGTTTTTGAGAACTATTCTGCTAGATAAGCACACGATACTGACTGTTGTGATAAAGAGCTTACATATACACAACATGTAAACAATTTTTACCTGCCATTGCGTGGTAAATATTATATAAGCACCTTATACAGGCCATGGGCTCTGAAATAGATGTTTACATTGGACAGACCTGTTTAGAAAAGCCAAGCGAGAAAACAAAGGCATACAGTATTGAATGCACATTTGTTTGCAATGCACACAGATTGGAAGCAGATGGAAGCGCCGTTTCAATCAGCAGGGGTCCTTGCAGGCTCTGGCCTTTTTATAGCCATCTATTTCATTGCCTCCCCTGAACATCTAAATATTCTACATCACAATTAAAGAGAAGCATGTGCGGAATATCCACAGTGTGTGTGTGTTCAGGCTTCTAAATAAGGATGTATGTCTCTGTCACATTTACAACCAGCCTTTGAAGCTCCAGCTACTTCAAAATGAAATTACTGCCAAACTCTTTCACAGATGTTAAAGTCAAAGCAAAGTATTCCCAGGCCTGTCCACAGGAAATATGCGTCTGAATGTGCTATGTGTGTGTGCGCAAGTGTGTATATGTGTGGGTGGGTGAGAAAAAGTGAGTGAGAGTGATTGAGAGACAGAAAGGTTTTTTAACATATATGACAGGATGTGCTGTGTTTTTTTTTAAAATATATTTTATATCAGCTAAGAAAGCATAAGGAATATACAGTAATAATGCAATAAATGGTGTTCCAAATTCAATTGCCCTTGACCTCATCAGTGAGCTACTACTTGCCATTTGTCACTCAATTTTAACTTTTAATTAACAACCTAGAGCTAAAATATATGTAAATTAAATTCAAAGGCATCAACATTTTGAACAATAGTTTTTTTAGTACGAGTTATAATTATTTTCAAAAATATGCTGAAGGAACAATCATAAATTTTAAATTTTCAAAATTTCACTTCAACCCTCTGGATGAGCATCTGCTAATATATATATGTATATATTTTTCGATTCATGAAAAATATCCACTATTAGCAGCTATCTGACCTAAACTGGGTTCTAATTGGTTCATTGTATTCTAAACTTAATTGGCAATCAATTGTTGAATCTATTAAGGTGTGCTGACCCAAAATTCTTTACAAACCTGGGCCAAGTTTAAACCAATAACCAGGCATCACAGCTGACAAAGGGGCATGTCTGACTTTGACGTGTATATATTGCCATTATTATGTAATCAAAATGAAAATTATTATTGCTGGTCTTCAATGATAATGTCAAGTTACTATAATGTATTTGCACCAAAAAATGATAAGGATTTATGCTGATATCGTCCAAAAACCACACTTTGCCAGGGGTGTTTCCAAACTTTTGGAAGGCAGTGTGTATATATATATATATATATATATATATATATATATATATATATATATATATATATATACAGTATATATACACACACACACACACACACACACACACACACCATTGTATATGTGGTTTACGGGGACTCTCCATAGACATAATGTTTTTTATACTGTACAAACGGTATATTCTATCCCCCTACACTACCCCTGCTCCTAAACCTACCCATCACAGAGAACTGTGACAGTAAAAGTATCACTCAAACTGATAATTGTTTACTATTTTACATTAATTAATATGTAATCCTTTTTTTTCATGAATTTTCATTTGTCCAAACAAATTTTTACACCCCTACTTCCATCAGGTTGGAGAAAGGTTTTCATCAAAGATAAACACAAAAGGTGTGAAATCCTCCACAAGATTGTGAAGAACAAACTTCCCTTCCCTTTCTTATGAAAAACAGTTACATATTTGTGTCTTATCCAAATAAAGCAAAATAGCAGTGATGAAGAAATCATCTGCTGTACAGATGAGGTGAGGTGAGGGCAGGACGGAAAACTGCTAATATATCAGCGAAAAAGCCAAACAAAAAGTATAAAATAACACATTTCAAAGCCATACAGCCTACATCACCTCTCTCTCTAAACATATTCTGTAACATCACAACCTACCCATCTCATCTTTCTACTCTTTGTATCGGTCTCCTACCTCCCTTTATTACTCTTTCTCCTCCTTCTCTTTCTTACAAAGAAAATATATGTCAATAGAAAGAGAAGAACTGTAACCTCCTTAAGGACAATTCCTCAAGAACACAAACAATTGAAGACACTGGATTCTGTTTCTTGGACATAGCTTTGTGATTTGTGTATGCTCACATCTTTGTTTTTAAGACAAATCTATAACATAAAGAGTATCTAAATGTAATTTAAGTGACATGGGTAAAAAATCAGTGTTCATCAAAGGTTTGGTAAACATGCATATCATACTTATTTGCAACTATCTGCCTCAAATAAACTTCTTGAATAAAGATTCAAACTTACAAACTTATAAAACAGATCATAATTCTTTCAGTGACAAATGTAAGATGTAAATTGGGTCTTAGAGTGAAATAAATATAAACATTAGGGCTGTTGATGTTGTATGGAGTTAAAGGGTTAGTTCACCCAAAAATGAAAATCAGCATCAGCATCACATGCAAATTGTGTTTCGAAGATTAATGAAGGTCTTATGGGTTTGGAATGACATGAGGGTGAGTAATGATGACAGAAACTTCATTTTGGGGTGAACTAACCCTTTAAATTAATTTTAACACAATCTCTTATTTTATATATATATATATATACTACCCTTCAGGCTCCATTTATCATATCAAAAATACAATAAAAATAGTAATACTGTGAAATAATATTACAATTAAAATAACTTTTTTCTTATTTTAATATATTTTAAAATGTAATTTTTTAATTTGATGGCAAAGCTGAATTTTCAGCAGCCAATACTCCAGTCCTTCAGAGATTCCTTCATAAATCATTCAAATATTCTGATTTGTGATCAAGAAACATTTCTTCTTATTATTTCTTATTAATGTTGAAAACTGTTGTGCTGCTTAATATTGTGCAATCTGTGATATTTTTTTCAGGGTACTTTGATAAATAGAAAGTTTATAATAGAATCTGAAATAGATAAATCTTTATAACATTATAAATGTCTTTTTTGCCCATATTGATCAACTGAATGCATTCTCGCTGAATTTGCATTAAGTGCATTTAGATTTAATAATATTATTCACTAAAGATGTTTTATGTCACAGCAGTGATCTGGTCTTCTTTTTAATATGAATAGATCGGCATGTGTTTGGGTCAAGTAATATTTAATATACAGTTAAAAGGTAGTTCAGTCTTCTAATCGTACTGACCAAGTGTTGTTCCAAAACTAGAGTAATATATATGTGATCAATAAATTCAATAAAGATATGTTTAACAGCAAGTTTGTTTTTATTAATTATTGCTGCAGTATCAAAATTATCAAGAGCTTAATGTGTATTTTTTTATTCCTCAGAATGAAGATTTGATTTGACTTTTATTTCACTCTAGCACAGTTTTATGTTTACTGGAACTCCTCCTCCTGCCCTTCACGATCTCTCTCCCTTGCTGTGTTTTGGCCTGAGAGACACACATTGAGAGAACAGAGCGACTAAAGATGAGAAATGCAGTGAGTTAGCAGAAACTGCTGTCTCATCTTCGTGAGAGGAAAAGAAAGAAGAAGAGGGAAATGGATTTTATTCTAATCTTTCTGATCCTCATCTGACCACATGACAACAAAAACTCACATTATCACTTTACATAACATGAAAGGCTCTCTTCCTCTCTATAACCTCAAACATCACAACTGAAACCTCAGATGATTAATTATTCCATATTGTATACATTTAGTTTTGATTCCATCCTCTCTTATGTCCATTCGACTAAACCCATCCATCCGTGAATCCATCAATTCAATTCAGTCAGGAAATGTGTGCTCTTGACGCAAGTCTATTACCTCTTAAAGACATAGACAAACAGTACCAGAAACGTCAGAGACACGCTAGTTTCCATGGCTATGTTGACCAAAGGAGACCATTAATTCAAGATAATTGATTCAGCACACTTCTGCTGTGGAAACACACACATATTTCACAAATGGTCAGGCCATGTATGACATAACAACATCGCTGCAAAAAAGATGGTTGTATGGTGACAGAGGGAGATAAAAAATATTTTTTAAAAAAGGTTTGATTTACAAATAGAATGTTGTACATTGTTCAAAGACTAAACTAGTTCTGTCTAATTTAACTAATGATCTCCTAAAACTGATTATGTCAACCATAAAAAGAGAAGGAGAGAGAACAGATGTGGAATCCCTCTAGGATGTATAATTAATGAACTTTCGCTCACTGGAAGATACCACTTTCATCATGAACTTACACAAAGAAAGAGAGCTTTGCTTGCTTTAGTTAGGTTCTTATTTTTCTGGACAATAAATATGTACAATACAGTGGGAAAAAGGTGTAGATAGAATTAATATATGACACTTTCAATGAATATCTTTTGCAAACTAAATTAGCTGCTTTATATTCTATTCATATTTTCAAAATTCAGGGAATAGTTCACACAAAAAAATGATATTCATACATGAGGGTGAGTAAATTATGACAAAACCTGGGGTGAACTATGCATTTAAGTATTTAAATACATTTGAAACAAATTAGATGTATTAAATTATATTTAAACTATGCCAGAATGGGTACAGTTGTAAATTTAACTACCGCTTAGTAGGGACTAGCGAGTTTAGTACAAATGTAGGTTTGTAGTTATTGATGAACTTATAAATTGTATATATTTATACAACAGTTCTGTCTGGTTCTTGAATCTGATTGGCTGAGAGCCATGCAATATTCTCCCAGTATCAGCACTGGTACTGTTTTATCGTTTGTATCACTCCGCTCTGCAGCTCGGCTCATAATGCTTTTATGATGTGAGATTTGTAATTCTCTTCAAACTTTTCAAACTTTATGAATGATTATTTTAGGTTTAAGTGGCGTGTGTAAAGGAACTGTAAGCAGGCAGAGTACAGGTGTTTCTAAAGCATTTATAGTAGTGCCATCTGCTGTAAAAATCTAAGCTCAGATTCGATTCGAGAGAGAATCACGATACATCAGAAAATTTCAGAATCGCTCCATATTCTTTGTATCACGAATCGAGATTCTATGTATTGTTCAAGCCCTAGTATATTTATATATATATTTCAGTCATGAAACTCTAGATGGCGCAGGCTGATGGTAATTACAGCATTAACTACTTTGTACAAGCTGATTGGTCCATGTCACTTCTGCAGCCAATGAGCTTGTTGCTCAAACATTCAAATGGCTGGTTACATTCACTATAGCAGTTTGCAGCGTGCTTCAGAGTTCCTCTAAAACCCTCCACCTTCCCCAGCTCCACCTGTATAGATCTGCTGATGGGTTACTGATATATGCTATTTGTGCAGCAACACTATGTCTTACTCGCATGCAGCGTATCTGCGTATGTATTTTTTTCCCTTACAGTACCTTGAGCAACAGGATGAATGGGTTTGAGTTTGAAGAATGCATTAAACACTACAATAGATGTAAAAATTTAGAGAATGGAATGATAATTATTTGTCATCCTGTGTAAAGATACCGTTACATCTTGCATTTCACGAATTTATATATATATATATATATATATATATATATATATGGGGGGGGGGGGTCATGCAATTAATAATTATAAATGATTATATTATTTTTACTACAATGAATGCAATTCAATGGATTATGTAAAACTATGGCATTTTTGTATGATATTATGCTTTATCACAACAAAAACCACAGGATGTGTCTCTCTAATGCTTTAAAATGTAATGGAATACCATTGTGGAAAGTGCATAATGGAACTAAACAATACACTTGATCTGTTTGAAAGGCTTGAAAGAAGACAGTGAGGCCAGATCTTATCAAACATATTCGGCAAGCTAATGGATGAATGTGTGTATCTGATATAGGTGTTGTCACATGCTCACTCAGCAGAGCACCAGATGGCCTGTTTCTCAGAGAGTCCCAGCCCCCGTGGCAGACGGCATTGCACGCTAATTCTTCTACTCATCCTCTTCCTCATCTGACTGAGCACAGGGAAGCGCATGGCTCATGGTGCTAAGCTGATCTGTCTCCAGGGCAACAGCTATTTCTGCCCAGCCGTAACACTCGAAACTAACAGCACCCGATGCAGCGCTGCCTGACGATGGGGCCTCTCTTTGATATCCCATTCTCTCGCATCTGTACGCTGCTGCTGAGGTGCAGCTGGTTGCCCATAGCTACAGGGTGTGGGTGGTGCTGGAAACTCATCTGGTAGCAATAAAAGACTTAATGCAATGAGTCATATCTACGCAAACACACATACAGAGAGCCAACCATACTATTTAAGGAAAAGGGGCCCTACCTTTAGGATAAAGGCTCTTCCTCCTACTGCTCACACTCATACACACAAAAACACAAATGAACACATGTTCCTTTACTCTCTCTCACACACACACAGAACTCCACATCAGCACAAATTGCACAAGACTGTGAATCAGCAATGCTTAGTCAACAGATAAACGATAAGTTCACTCAAAAATGAAATTTCTGTCAGTAATTACTCACCCTCATGTCATTTCACACCCGTAAGACCTTCGTTTATCTTCGAACACAAATTAAGATATTTTTGATGAAATATGAGAGCTCCCTGACTCCTCCATAGACAGCAATTTAACCACCACTTTCAAGGCCCAGAAAGGTAGTAAAAACATTGTTAAAATAGTCAACGTGACTATAGCGGTTCAACCTTAATGTTAATGCCGACTCATTATCGGCCGACCCTGTTCACGTGTGCACCATGACGCATGCGTGTGATTCTGATGCAGGAGCCAGCCAATAATGAGCCAGCGTTCTGACGTAGAACCCGGAAGCACTGCACTGTGTTTACTACACCAACAGCGCAGGAGACTAAAAGGGAAGACAAATAAATTGTTGAATAAAGTTTTTAAGCACAAAAAGTATTCTCGTCACTTCATAACATTAAGGTTGAACCACTGTAGTCACATGGACTATGTCTTTACAACCTTTCTGGGCCTTGAAATTTATTATGACATTGCTGTGTATAGGGAGGTCAGAAAGCTCGCAGATTTCATCAAAAATATCTTAATTTGTGTTCCGAAGATGAACGAAGGTCTTACGGGTTTGGAACAACATGAGGGTGAGTAAATAATGACAGAAAATTCATTTTTAGGTGAACTAACCCTTTAATGTGTCAGTAATAGAAATCAAATCCACGTACAATCCAAATACATATATAAATAAATACATGTCCAGAGACTACAGCTGAAAATGAGCTGTAATAGCTAAACTGGCATATACAGAAATGCTGGTTACTTTACAATAAGGTTCAATTAGTTAATACTTTCAGTATCAAAACAATGAACAATTTTCCAGCATTTATTAATCTATTATTATTGATTGACAATTATAGATTATTTATACTATTATTACAATTATTAGGTGTTTTTTAATTGTATAAAATTTGTATCTATTAAACAGATTTTTATTTATTTATGATAATATTTATGATTTTTTCATTAATTTATTCAACTTGAAATGTTAATAATATATTAGTAGGCTATAATGTAGAAATTAACATTAAACTGCTTTAACAGTATTGTTCATTGTTAGCTATCCAACTCATTAGGCCTAACTAATGTTAATAAACAACTTTAATCTAATCAGAATAAAGTAAAATATAGGGTAAAGGTGGGTGCTTGTTTTATCTATTCAAGTTAAAATATCTCTGAGGAAATTGATGATACAGAGATCATGGACAGAGATAAGCTATACTGTATGTAATAACACTTTAGTCTGAGTCTTGGTAATCAAGTACTGGAACCAAATTATCATAAAATTAACACTCCTAAATAATTGATGCATCTAAGGTTTCAATATGAGGTGTTCAGTAATTAGTTTAATCTGTCAGCCTAATTCCGGACTGTAAATGGAAAAGATCCAAAATCCAAATAGAGCACACTAAATGAACTGATTAGTATACACAACTTCGGATCAAGGATTTAAAACCATATTAGCCTACACAGGCCTACACAACACAAACTAAATGAAAATAAGAATATCACTTTAATATTTAAGCCTGTATTGCTCAAACCTTAATTACCTGTGCAATAATTAAGAAAATGACAGTGTAAGCCTACAATAAAGTTCTGCATGTGCACAGCAAAAATACTGATTTTAATCCAAGACTCTCTAGAATCTGTTTGGTCAATAGCTACATTCAGCAATTAGACATTTCTTAATAATGACTGTTGTCCAAGGCACTGTGTTACCCTCATCTGGGCAACCTCTTTCATTGTTGCACAGTCTCTATTCAAGCGAATAAAATAATATAAACGATATATAATCATCAATATGTGTATTTATTTATTTATTTGGTAGAAGCCAAGCAATAGGCTTTGTAACTGAGTCTGTAATTTATCTGCAATTACAGATTCATTCAACAACCTTCGCAAAATGGCGTCCACGCGCACAGTGAGCTGCTGTCATCACATCTCTGTGAGCGCGCAGACACACCAAAGCGCACCTGCGCGTCACAGCGAGCAGAGATGGACATCCATGCGATGATTTATGAAACACTGCAAAATTATTAAATGAGACAGTGCGAAAATGCAAAATAGTCTCTAATGCAGTCCCTGTTAAATTTCAATATTAAAGACATTTCAGCTTTTTAAATTTAAAAATCATAAATTTCAATGGCCACTCAGTGGACACGGCAGCAGAGGTTGTTTTCGCCTCATTTATGAACCTCTCATACACTTACACTGAGATGTGCTCATTTTAAGAATCTAATTTGTCGTCTGCAAGAGGTTAAAACGTACTTTTAAAGCAATGGGGGATTTAACTGGAAAGGTGAGGGTGACTGTCATCTGAGAATCCCCTTTATTGATTTGTTATTGATTCATGGCCTGGTCTAATTTCATGTAGAATGGATAAACATGGCACACAAAGGGAAATGCTTGCTTATGCCGCTCTATAGAGCTTCATTAGTTAATGCTCTTCCTTTATTATAATCTGGCATAATTAATGATCATCTCTCACCAGGCTCATGGATGCCAGGGTTGTCGCTCATCTCCAGCACGAGCAGCTCTCGGCCCTCGTAACTCTCCCCCACCGTGTAGATGCGGGTGATGGAGGGGCACTGCAGCCACACCGACACCAGCGCTTTCCGCATCTCCTCATATCGGTGGTACTCAAACGAGATACCTCCTTCTCCCGCAGCATCCCCGCCCGAGGCCAGGGCCAGCATCAGCAAAGCCCCGCAAAACACCGCCGCCGTCATCACTCCGGTCTCTCGAAACACTCGACACTTCTCTCTCTTCACGTATTTTTATTCTGTCTTTCTTAGCACTGCTGTCCGTCTTTCTTTTCTTCGCTGTCTGTTTCTTTCTTTCTGTTTTTCTGTGTCGTGCCCCGTATGGAACCGCAGAACTGATGCGTGAGCGCGAGTCCTGACTACCTGTTTAGCCGCGGGGGCGCGCGTGAGATAGGACGTGCAGTGTGAAGCTGCTGAAAGCTCAAGATTACACACGAGAAATGGGTGAACGCGCACGGTGCTACCCCTGCAGGGGCGTGGCTTATATAATGACGAATGATCTTACTGTATTCTATAAAGTAGCTGTCCAATCGTCATATTTAAGTAAAAGTAGATACTTTTATGGATATTGACTCAATATTCGTATTATAATAACTATAATATACGCATTAAAGTAACTGATATATCAAAACAAGTGCAAATGAATTTTATAAATAATGGCACAGCTGACTGTAGTTGAGTGTAGAGTTGCTGGAGTCTGTGTTAATACATTTAATATTAACATTAACAAACATTAAAAGGATTGATGTTAGCAAAAAAAAAAAAAAACTGTCATCACTCACTCATTTTCATGTTGTAACGAATCTGTATTAAAGGGTTAGTTCACCCAAACATGAAAATTCTGTCATGTATTACTTACCATCATGCCGTTTCACAACCGTAAAACCTTCTTTAATCTTCGGAACACAAATTAAGATATTTTTGTTGAAATCCGATGGCTCCGTGAGGCCTGCATAGGGAGCAATGACACTTCCTCTCAAGATCCATAAAGGTACTAAAAACATATTTAAATCAGTTCATGTGAGTACAGTGGTTCAATATTAATATTATAAAGTGACGAGAATATTTTTGGTGCGCCAAAAAATAAAAAACAAAATAACGACTTATTTAGTGATGGCCGATTTCAAAACACTGCTTCAGGAAGCATCGGAGCACAAATGAATCAGTGTATCGAATCTGCTGTTCGGAGCGCCAAAGTGATTTCAGCTGTTGGCAGTTTGACACGCGATCTGAATCATGATTCGATACACTGATTCATTTATGCTCCGATGCTTCATGAAGCAGTGTTTTGAAATCGGCCATCACTAAATAAGTCGCTATTTAGGTTTTTTTTGGCGCACCAAAAATATTCTCGTCGCTTTATAATATTAATATTGAACCACTGTACTCACATGAACTGATTTCAATATGTTTTTAGTACCTTTATGGATCTTGAGAGAGGAAGTGTCATTGCTCCCTATGGAGGCCTCACGGAGCCATCGGATTTCAACTAAAATATCTTAATTTGCGTTCCAAAGATGAACGAAGGTCTTACGGGTGTGGCACGTCATGAGGGTGAATAATAAATGACAGAATTTTCATTTTTGGGTGAACTAACCCTTTAATTTCTTCTTCAGAACATAAATTAGTCCTGGCTTTAATCTAGGTAATAATTTATAAATAAAAATTAATTTATATATATATATATATATATATATATATATATATATATATATATATATATATAAATGAACTTACCATAACAATATATCAATATATTAATTAATATACGACAATGATGCATAATGTGTTCATACAGTCATTAACTCCTAATTCAGTAGCCTAATACTGTCAATTATTTATGTTGAAATTTCATACTTGTGAAAATTTCAAATGCATTGTTTATATGAGGAAGTAAAAGTATATTGTCATTGACTGCTACAGAAACTGCAGCCTAATATGCGTGACAAAAATCAGTTCATGGCCATAATCATTATGATAATGTCTCTAGAGGTATGACTAGATCTTCTGAAATTATATAAACGCACAAAGACAGAGAAATATATACTAATATAAATATAAGCTGCCATTATTTAATGAAGGGAGATCGTTTAATACCCCTCACACAAAAAGTACTGTGGTTGTACAAAAGTGCAGTGATGTACATGTTAATACCAGATGGTTTTATATGATATTATATATCATGATACTGGAATTCATGTACAATATTTACATGGTACTCTGGTTCATGTACAAAACACCATGGTAATGCCATGTGTAATGTAAAGTGTGAAGAGTGTAGGTGAGCTGAGTCTATTTTTGGAAACACAGTAATAACAATTTTTGGTTACGATCTAGGGCGCCCTCTGCTGCCAACCCACCAACTTTGCAGGCGGTGCCCTACTTCCATCTTCACGAGGTCCGCTTGTGTATGATATTGATATGAACATGGTGTCCCTTAAGTTACATTAAAATTAACTTTAAAAAACGCGTCTCACCACCCTGCCTCTCATGTTTTTAAACGCAAAAACGCATTCTGTGTGAATGACCCCTTTACTCATCGTTTGGTGCGCTTCTCGAGATTCAGATTCGTGATTTGCGAAATTAATAATTCAGAACTCCTTGCGATCCGGGTTGGCAGATTCAAAAGAACCGAAATGATTAATTTGTCTTTGGCATTACACAAACGCAGAACAAAGAAATATTAACTAAAATAAACTGCAACTACATAATGAACAGAAATTTAGTTTGAAACCCTTCACAAAAAAAGTAGCGATTCAAAGGAACCGAATTGATTCAATAGTGAATCTTTTGTGGAACAGCTTGTGGAGGAATGAAGTAAAACTATCAATTTTCAACAAAAAGTTTATACAATAAGTAGAAATTTCCAAAAAAACTGTACTTAAGTATTTGTACTTCGTTACTATACAACTCTGTGGACTTGTGTACACTGAGGAAAAAGAAATCATCTACCCACTTTATATGACACTTTACGCACTGTAATATGCGACTGCCTATTTACCTCATATGATACTTTACATATATGTAGTATATTCGGTTTTGAGATGTCTGCCCATAACATATGGCACTTTACACATTACAGTATGTATATCCAGGGACTGTCTACCTACCTTATATGACACAGTACATACTGTAATATGTATATTTTGTTGTGGGACTGTACCCACCCCATATGGCACTTTACATACTCTAATATGACATTTGACTTGTATGATAATCAATGATAGAGAATGTAAAACTGTGATGAAAACACACAGGGATAGTGTTTGAGAGCGCTCACAGTTTTTTCGTGGAGCACAACCGCAGAGTCAGCATTTCTGTTAATTTGTTTTTATTAAGTTGCCTTCAAATCAACAAGCTAACACCTCAAATAATTTTATCCCTTTTGAACCATAAAACTGATTTTTAAATCTCTGTTTTCAAATCCCTTCCAAGGCATATCTATATGCTATGGGTGGTCACTGAGGAAAGTTATAAAATCTTTACAGGAATTTTGCAAAATCAGGAAAGGCAACAAAGCAAAAAAGCCATTACAAAAATAAGAATTTAAAACGTGTCATTGTTAAGGTGAAAGTAAAGTGCTTTTGAGGAATGATGTCATCATTACTTGAAACAGATGAATGATTATAATGATTGAGAGGCTGAAATCCTTTCATTCCTAACAAACAGTCCATTGGAGTACTGTGATCGGTGGTCTAATGATGTTTTGGGGTGGGTTGGGTGTTTTCCCTTTTCAAAGGCACATTGCTGTTAGATGCTGGCATTGATTTGAATCCATTCAGTTCAATTTTAAATACTTTACAATGAGTGTGTGCAGGAGGAGGCAGTGCAAAAGCATCAGACCAACCAAAGCCAACACAGGAGTCCATGAGAGAAAGATCATTCTAGGTGATGATGAAGCATCAGTGTATGTGAGAGAAATCTCTGTCCATCAGTCACTCTTCACAGCTTTCTGATGTGTGTAATGTTTGTTATACTGGGAATCAGTGTTGAAAAGTCGGTCCCACCAGGTGAATGTAGATCCATAGTTGCCAACAAAATTCATGTGGTGGAAGTCATGAAAACGAGCTCCAGCGTAGAATGGAATCAAATGTAGGGGGTTCAGGGGAATGTCGTAACCACTAAAGAGAGGGCAAATGAAGGAATGTCAAAGAACAAAACACATACATACTATAAAGATCAATTATACGATCAAAAAAGTATTATAAAATATTTTATCAGGACATATTTCCACACAAAATATAGTTTAATAATCAAAATCCTAGAATTATTGTATATGTTGTAAATTAGAAGGTGTTGTCCACATACTTCTGGTCATGTAGTATATCAAATGAATACATTTGTAATATAGTGCTCCCTAGCATTTCTAAAGTTATTATCAGCATAAAAGACTTTGCAAAATGTCCTGATCCAGACCATGGCACATCCACATTCAATTGCAGTGTGTGTACTGAGCTTACCTGTGAACATCAATGGTTTCGAGCAGCCGGAAAGTGACCCAGGCCCAGAGCAAAATCATGTGATTGCAGAAGACCATGATGCCAATAAAGAATCCAGCCCCCAGAATCAAAGTCTCAGCAGGGTGGGCATATTCTGCCTGCATGCCAAATGGAGCCTAACATACACACAAAGAAAAAGATGGTAGATCAACTATCATTATTAAGACAAAAATAAAATAAAAATTAAGAGTTAAGGCACATTCACACCGAGAACGATAGGTATAAAGACAATGATAACTATATTAGTGTCAACCCTAACAGTTGATAACGTTCTGTTTACTATAAGCATGTGATGCAGTTTTGTCATCATGCTTGAGCTCTTTAAAGCAGGATGGATTCTGATTGACTGTTAATATTATTATCGTTAATGATTCTAGCAATATTGTATAGATAGAGATATTTGGGGGCCTGATTGCAGTGAGCTTAGATGATAAAAGCTGGTGCTAACTATGCTATTGATTTGTTTGTCTAGTTTAAAACTATTGTCGATATAAAATCCTAAATTTTTAACGGTGGGGGTAAGGTATGGTGTGAGGGTACCGAGGTCGATAGAGTTACCGTTAGAGAGCTCATTTGGACCAAATTGGATAATTTGGGTTTTATCGTCATTCAATAACATAAAATTATTAGTGAGCCACAGCACAGTTTAAGTTCATGAAGACATGCTTCTAATCTCTCATGTGCAAGGCTATCTTTGTGTTTTATAGGTATGTAGAGTTTGGGTGTCATTCGCGTAGCAGTGGTAAGACACACCAAATCTACTCATTATTGATCCTTAGGGTAACATGTATAAAGAGAATAATAGAGGTACTAGAATCGATCCCTGAGGTACACCGCAGGTGAGGCGAGTCGCTGAGGACGAATGAGCACCTAAATTAACTGAAAAACATCTATTAGATAGGAATGACTGGAACCATTTGAGTACTGTGCAGGGTTCCCACTCGCCTTGAAAGTACTTGAAAGTACTTGGATTTCAGACACATGAATTCAAGGCCTGGAAAGTACTTGAAAACAAATATTGGTCCTTGAAAGTGCTTGAATTAAATATGAAATAAATTTTGTGAAAATTATAACATGCCCCTCTTAGTCCTAGTATATTTGTTTTGGAATATTGTTTTGGAACCAAACAGATATGCCCCCCCCCCCCCCCCCATTGACTACCATAGTAGGAAAAATAATTACTATGGTAGTCAATGGGGGGCAAGATCTTTTTGGTTATTGACATTCTTCCAAATATCTTTCTTTGTGCTCAGCAGAACAATGAAATTCAAACAGGTTTGGAACAACTTGAAGGTGAATAAATGGCAGAATTTTCATTTTTGAGTGAACTAACCCTTTAATAAGTCAAAATTACATGATTATAAAGCCACAATTGTGTCTTATAAAGTCAGAATTGTAATATATAAATTGCAATTCTGATTTTTTTCTCAGAAGTGCTCATTTATATCTCTCAATTCTGACTTTCTTTTCTCAGAATTGCAAGCTTATATCTATAATATATTGTATATATTCTGACTTTAAGCCACAATTACGATCCATATAATACTTTTTTTCACACAATTGCTAAATGTATTTTTATAATATTCTCTCTATATTATAATGTTTTTTACTCAAGTAATGATTCATAAAAAATGAAAACCAAAACTAGTATGGAATAATTGTTAACATTAGGGATAAGAAAGCTGCAAACGGTTTTAATTTATTTCCAAAATGAATGTACAAATGATTCTGTACCTCATCCGGGTTAAAATGGATGCAAATGCAATAGGAGGATTAAAATGTTAAGAATTGTAAGAGGTCTTTCATGACGCTCCATATGTGATGTGAATTTGATAGGTGCTCGATATAAAATAAATGGTGCTTTAAAAAGTCCTTGAAAGTCCTTGAATCTGGTGTTCATGAAAGAGTGGGAACCCTGACCGTGCCTGTGATACCAATTGACCGCTCCAGTCGGGATAAAAGGACCTTGTGGTCAACGAAATCAAAAGCTGAGCTCAGATCTAATAGCACTAAAGCTATGATCTCACCTGCATCTGTAGTGATTAAAATATCATTGAGAACTTTTAGGATAGCAGACTCAGTGCTGTGAAGGGGTTTGTAAATATAGTTATCGTCCTTGGTGTGCAGGGCCATTTGCAAATATTAATTATATAATACAATGTAAAACTAACAGAAAATAACATGTGTAATAGTATGAATTCACTAAAAAGTTTCATTTAAACTTCTACAAGCCTATTTTGGTTGTCTTATAGTTTCACTTCATATGCACATTGAGTGTGAGAATGCGAGTAACTTACAGTGAAGTCATGATGGACTTTATGAATGTACTTGTAGATTCTGCGATGATGTAGGGCTCGGTGGAGGAAGTAATGCCATGTGTCCTCAATTACAGCACAACCAAAACACTGGGCCAATATATAAGGCCTGAGATGGTGAGAGAGATCATAAAAAGTGAAAACAAGGTCCACTTGCTTCAATAAAGATTTAGTTACAGCCACAGTACCACCTAAGGACTTTGTGTGTAACGTCATAGACCTATTATCATAGAATTCTATATATTTTAATAATTTTATAAAGCGAGAGAGGTGTTCTCACCAGCGAGGCATGGAGTCCCAGTCATAAGGGATGCTGAAGAACTCTGTAAAGTAAAATGTCCCACAGATGAGCGGTAGCTGGATACAGAAGTGATTAAACAGCAGCATCTTAAAGCACTTCCACTGTTTCTCCCATGTCTCTGGTTTATCCTGCAAGGACAATGACAAAAACATATATGAGGAGTTAATAAAAACTATATTTTTAAGAAAGAAATCTATAAATATTCAATTTAAAATAACAGATGGAAAAAATTCCTTTGATTCCACATACTGGTTGGATTTTGTACTTCTGCATGAAAGGGAGGAACTGAAATATAAATCCAGGCAGACAGAACAGGAAATAGATCAGTTCATGGACGATGAGTGAGCCCCAAGTGGCAATCTGGAATTTGCTGTAGTTTTGCAGCATGTGGTTCCATGCATGCTTTAGAGGTTCCTGCAGTGGATTTTCTGGAAGAAATGAATCCACGTATTCCACCGCCAGATATGCAGAAGACAGAATGTTGGCTGTGCCGTTCACCTCCATGGCAGCGAGTCAGTGGGAGTCTCCAAATGAGTAACTGTATAAACGCATGACATAATAAAGATCAATGATACTCAGTTATCAGTCTCAGAGTGAGGCTTGCTTGAAGGACAGGCAGTTAATATGGAACTGCATCACGTAAGGACAGTGTTAAACAGAAATATGAACATGAGTTCCAGCCAGATATGTTCATAAGTCTCTGACAGACAATGTAAGTCAAGTCTGTCACTAGTCCAAGTCTTTCAAGCATAAGTCAGATTTTAAAGGGGTTATATAATGCCACTTTTACAAGAAATAAAATAAGTCTCTGATGTCCCCAGAGTGTGTATGTGATGTTTTAGCTCAAAATACCCTACAGATAATTTTTTATAGCATGTTAAATTTGTCACTTTTTGAGGGTGAGCAAAAACGTTTTTGTGTGTGTCCCTTTAAAAGCAAATGAGCTGCTGCTCCCAAGAAAAGGGCGGAGCTTCAAGAGCAGCAGAAGCTGCGATTACCTCACGCAGACTCACTGAAAAATGTCAGAAACTGTTCAGCCTTTTATGTTCAAACCAAGCGTGCCGCATGAGACCTGAAAAGTGAAGCCAAAGCGTCTCGATCGCCCCCAGGTGGCTGGATGCAGTATAGGTCATAAATCCCGCCCTCTCCATGTATTTCAATGGGACGTTAGACAAACTAAACACTTAAATTACATTTCAAATATTTTTTTCCAAAGACTTTCTATCGTATTAGGGAGTTTTTATCATGCTGGTGTTAGTGTTTGTTCTTAAAAAAAAAAATTGGTTTTAATTAGTTATTTGATGCTATAAAAACGGGGGTGAAACGTCATGATTGACAGCTGTGATTGACAACTTCTCTGAATGAAGTAGTCACTGAGGCATCAAATGACTTTTTTTGGATCTTCGCGAGGTTAAATAGAGCTTTAACTTTATTTTCTACATTTCCATAACTGTTGATTTCACACAGACATAATGAGTTGTTTTGAGTTCGGGCGGGACATTGATATCGCGGCTCCACCTCGTGCTCAGTACTGCGCAGACTCGGGCTCCACGTTTACTATGCCAGACTCCAGACTCAAGATGTCAACGCCATATAGACACATTGGCAGCTTCAGTTACTACAATGGAAGAGAGTGAAGGTGCGTTGTCCATATTTTTTACAGTCTATGGTTCAAACCGGAGTCGGACAATGATGTAGAATGCAACAGGACGTTTCTGAATGGTTAGTTGATGAATTTATGTAGCTGATGTGGAGTTAACTATCGTGAAAGTCATTGATTAGCATATTCTGTTATGATAATCTATAAATCGCTCGTGTGGTAACTGTTGTAAGATCCTACAGAGCCAGAGCAATATATGCTGCATGAAGACAGAACAGGTATAATATTAGTTTAATTACGGTTATATGTTGTCATCTTGCTTTTATGACATGCTGTTGCATTTGTGTTGACCTCAGCCCCTTTGTTGCGTGTTCTCGGGGGGCGGTGTTTATGTAAATTTTAGGGTTAGTGATGTCACCAACCAGTCGTTTGTTGTAGTCCTTAAAAAGCGATTTCTTTAAAATAAAATATCTCCCTTTGCATTGAACTTTGAGTGTCGTAACTTTGCAGATGTTGTTTATGCTCTAACAGCAACATTACACACTAAAGTTTAAAAAGTGAAATCATAATCAACCACCCCTTTAAGTCAACTTAAGTCAAATCTCGTTCATTTTTTTTTTTAAATCATAGATCCAAAGAGCAGTTCACAAGTAACTTGAAGTCAAGTCAAGTGGAGCTGAGTTTGAAGTCAAGTTTTTTTGTGACTTGAGTGTGACTGGTTACACCCAGATGTTGCTTGTCATTATTCATTAAAGTTATGCAAGCTTTCCAATTTAAACTAATTAATATGATCACATTTTGATGACAAAAAAATATAATTTTAAAATTAACACATTTTAACGGTAAGATTTCACATAATATTCAAATTATTAAATATGCATGATAATATTTTGGTAGCCAGAATTGACAAAATATGCTGGTCAGGTTGCATTACCATAAATAATCATAAATACACAAATAAACAAATGCGTAAAGATTACAGAGACACTATTAGGTATTTTGGTCATACTGAATGTACATGTCTGTTAAACCACAATTACAATCATGACCCAAAAACATTTTCATTATCTAGTAAGGCAACTATCTATTGAAATAATGTTCAATTTAACAAACGCACTGTGTATTCCAACATTAATATAATTTGTTTAACAGTTACATAATTTACATGTTTAATGCGTGTTTGCTTTGCAGCTGTAAGGCAGATGAAAGAGCGCAAATATTTCTTAACGAACATTACAACAAATATCTTATTAACGTTATATGAGTCTAGACTAGTGTTGTTGACTCACCTATGAGAAGCTCCTCTTCTACCTGCGACCGCAGTGTGCTCGTTTTTAATGTCAAAGAACTTTACATAGGACCATTGGCTGAGACAAGAGGAGACGGTGTGTGAGGGCAGAGGCTGCCCGCTGATTGGCTGTTACAAGAAGGAGACTGACGTATACGGGCAGAGGCGGCGGCCTGATTGGTTAAGGGAATGAACTGACGATAGTGAGACCGTGAGTTTCCGCAGCTCCAGCCAATGAAAGCCCGCGCTTGTCTTTCATAACCTGCGCTGCCGCTGACTGAACTGCACCTACAGGCAATGAGGAAGTCGATTCCTCGGACCCCATCCTTAAAACTTAAAATACATATACAAAAGTTTATGCCTTCCAAAATGCCTTCCAAAAGTTTGGAAACACCCGTGGCAAAGTGTGGTTTTGGACTATATCAGCATACATTTTTTTGGTGTAAATACATTACAGTAACTTGACATTATCATTGAAAACCAGCAATAATAATTTTCATTTTGATTACATAATAATGGCAATATATACATGTCAAAGTCAGACATGCCGCTTTGCCAGCTGTGATGCCTGGTTGCTGGTTTAAACTTGGCCCAGGTTTGTAAAGGATTTTTGGGTCAGCACACCTTAATAGCTTCAACAATTGATTGCCAATTAGGTTTAGAATACAATGAACCAATTAGAACCCAGTTTAGGTCAGATGGCTGCTAATGGTGGATATTTTCATGAATCGAAAATTTAAGTTTTTTCTATGTATAAACTGTTTATGTAATAAAATATGTTTTCGTAGTTTGTGTTGTCCCTTATCAGTGCAAAATTATCACAAATTAAAAAGGATTCATGCCAATATTGTCCAAAACCACACTTTTCTAGGGCGTTTCCAAACTTTTGGAGGGCAGTGTAGTTTCTTGCAAAAAGACCCAATTCATACAGTGTCCAAAAAATTAAAACAGAATAAAAAAAAATCCTATTAGTACTGTTCTGTTATGGTACTGTTACTGTATTTATTTACTACTTTTTGCTTATTTTTTATTTATGTATTTATTTACTTGTCGTACTTATTTTATTATTTTTATATTTGTTTCAATAAAATGTTTATATATCTTAATCTTTTTTTTTTTTTTGCTTTCTTTTATCGGTCAACTGTGAAAAATTTATATTATAAATATGCATAAAATTTACTCTATATTTATTTTTACTTTTTTAATCTGATTTTTTTCATTTGTTTGTATATTATTATTATTTATTTTATTATTTGCATTAATCTTAATCTTTTTATTTATTTATGAACAGTTTTTTTACACTTTCTCTAAACATTTCCACAGACCCCTAGCAGCTGCCTGAGGGTCCCCGGACTCCCAGTTTGAAAATCTACAGGGGAAGGTGATGTATTTTATGAATGAAGTGTTAATAATGTAGTATTCATTTCTCTCGCTGTCATTTCCCCCCGCGTTATTTTGTACCAAACACATGCGTTATTTATTTAACAGAATCTACTTTCAGAACAAGTTTTCACATTGGAAAAACTAGGCTAACATTAATTTGTCTTGTGCTTCATGTGAACACAGACACTCTCCACTCACGCAAAAAAAAAACTCATAATGTTAGGTGTATTTACTAGAAGCATGTTTATTATTAATGATATAAAACAAGTTATGAAACTTCAAGAACACAACATTCCTCTTGACAATTCCTGACAATTAATAATACACTGTTGTATATATATATTCATTAATAGGCTTGGTGACAACAGTTAAAGAGAGTTAAATACTAAACAGCAAGAGCAGAATAGAGAAAACCGTTAAAGTTACAGAAATCAAAAGAAGGAAAAAAGAGAGTGAGGAAGAGAACAAAAAGAGAGAGAAAAGAAAGAAAGAAAGAAATTGTACCTTTATACTTCTTCAGCGTTCAATACCGCTAGTACAGAGAGAGCACGTCACGTTGGTTAGTGAGTACAGCAGTAGTTTAAGAATGGCACACAAACATCAGTATTTAGAACCATGCAAAGCGGTTTAATACCCAAGCAACCAGCATCAGTCCACAGTATCGTGCATGCCGAAGCGTTCAAGTTAACGTTTCGAATATGTCAAAGATCGCAATTCTTGAACAGCCGGACCACAAGAAAAAAAGATACTAAAAGAAAAAAACCCAACAACAGACGGTTCAGACTTCAAATGTTGTTTGGCAAACAAATTGCAAAATGTAAAAGTTTGTTCATCTTCAGTAGAGACCCTTCTTGCATATAGGAAAAGTTTCAGCTCTAACCATAAAACAAAATTCACATCATTATCATCATCCAAACTTCATAATGAAGATGGTTAAAGTCCAGTGACTTCATAAACAACCTTCCAAGAGGCAACAAAGTGCTGGTCCTAAACTAGACACATTTTCCCTCAAACGTTATTTCAATAAGCAAAAACCATCAATAGGTTCCTTCAGATCAAGAGATCAAGCAGCAAAAATCTCTGGCCATCCTCTCGGCTCAAACGCAGGAACGTTTTGATCATGTCACAGACGTGCTGGCCGAATTTTTGCACCAGTCTTTTCTTAGAGGTTAGCAACATTGTGTTTCGGTCCCGCTTCTTCAGTGCTCCTCAAAGTGCAATAAACTTCATCACTGACTACTCTCAAACAAGAGAAACAGAAAGAAAAGAGAGATAAAGAGTGTGTAAGTGTGTAGCTAGAGACAAAAGAGGTAGTGTGAGAATGCTTGTAGTTAAGTATCTGAATGAGTGTGTGAATGTGTGTAAGAGACAGACAGAGAGAGAGAGAGAGAGAGAGAGAGAGAGAGAGAGCAGTATTCTCCAGGCCATGTCCATGGTGAAGCAGTTCCAGGATGAAGCCTCAGTCATCGTAAGAGCTTCAGTGTGAGCGAATCCTCTGCTGTATGTCAGCTTCAGCTTCAGTGTTCAACAACTCCACAGCTGCTCAGAGAGGCTTATCAATGACCGTCACACCTACACACACACAGTGGATCAGTACAGTCATTCAAAAAAGGACTTGCTAATACAGCAATCATTATTAATAAATCACAATATGAAACTGGGCTTGGGAAATTAATAGGGTTGAGCACTGAAACCCATACCTATATGACCAGTATGTACCGGGATGAATCAGAAAGCAGATTTTGGTGCCACTTAAACTGCTGATTGAAATATTCTGGGCATCATGTGATCAACTGCGAAATTCAAACATGCTTTCTCATTTTAGCTGGCACTGAGCCAGAGACGGACAAAATAAAAGCGATACATCTGTCATATAATGCTATGGTGGCTGAGGTGTGTCACGTGAGAAGCATGACGCATCGCCATGGAAATAATAAGGTGATGCATTCTAAAGTAACGGTCACCTTGTCAGGAGAGATGTCGTATTTTGCCAGAGAAGGCAAATATGGTCATATTTCTGCAAAAGAATTGCTGAAATTTTAAGCTGGTTTGTAGCATTCCAAGAATACAGACTACTTTGCTGTTATTAGTAATGTAACTGTTGTAGTTGGGTTAGGTGGCTTGGTTTTTATTGTGAATTTATTTAAATTTGTTGTGTTTTGTATTTACTTATATTTATATATTTAAGTATACTTTAAACTTTTAATATATTGTTCAATGTAAAGATTTTTTTTTTTTTAGTTTTTTTTTTTCCCCCTATACAAAAGCCATTCTTTAATGTTATCCACCATCATTTTGTTGCTCTTTTTTGTTAAAGGTGATAGAGAGGATTTTTTCGTCGACTGAGAATACAAAGACTGTTACTGAGTTTTTTAAATGACCGCATGCGTAAGAACAACCCCCCTCCTTCACAGCTCATTTCAAAGGAACGCGTATTGGAACACGAGTGTTTACCACCGGCATTCGCTGTGTCGTGTTAGTGGATTCATTATGTCAGACTCACCGCAGGTAACTCATAATCTGCAGTTGTTACTCCTGTCTCCTGACAAAAACATTGCATGCGGCGCCTGTGGAGTGTGGAAAGTTACTGGAGCGCGCAGCCGCGCTCGTCTCTCACAAGGAACGTCACGGCAGTGATTGACAAGCCAGAGGGCCAATCGTTTACGCGATGATCGCGTAAATGATTGGCTGATGTTTTTAAGGCCCTACCTCGTCCACAGATGATGTATATTTATATTGTTACTTTCAGTGCACCTAATAAATAGTCTTTTATCGGTTAGTAAAGACAGTTTCAAGTAATATTGCAAAAATTTATAAAACAAAACATCCTCACATTTGACTCATTTCATAAAATAATTTCAATTAAACACAGTATGATCCTGTCATTAGACTGTAACACTGGCTTCCCCATAACTGATGATGCTTCAAAATTCTAAAAAGTCAAAGTGCTCCATTATGCTTTTTCGAATATTACCTTTTTAATGCAGTGTGTAATATAGCTGTTTGTGTTTGTGCCTGCTTTAAAGATGAAAGTGCACAACAAATAAAGTTATTGTCTCCTAAAATGCCATTGCCAGCCTATGGTCTTCACCGGCTGCCCGCAAACAAAGTCTACTTTGACCCGCCCTGTAGTTGGAGCTGAGGCCTGGAAGAGTTTTTGTCGACATATCGAGAAGACGCCGTTTTCAGCGCTGTGAATCAACTTTGCATCCACTTCAAAAGGATGAGGACTCGTGCTGGAATTGATATACGGAAAAACTGTCGCCATCGTTCGTATGACTGTGTATTAAGCTCTGAGGAGGCCTTTGGAGCTGAAATTCAGATATGGTGATAGACATTTCATTTCCAACACACACTATAAGCAGTAGACCAATCACAACAGACTGGGCCATCTAACCAATCAGAGCAGAGCATGTTGGTGGTAAGGAGGGGTTTAGAGAGACTGAATCTTCAAACAAACCGTTTTCAGACTCTTTGAGAAATGAGGTGATGTGTGATGTATATTATGATAAAATTCAAGTGTTTTTTGACCTTGGATGAATGTAAACCTAACCTATTGTACGAGATCTCTAAAACAAAATTAGGGACCTTTAAAATAGCTTAATAGGGGCACTTTAAACCATTTTGGCAGTGGCATATTTTTTCTTTTTTTACTGTTTTTGAAATAAGTCTCTTATGCTCACTAGGCTGTACTTCTTAGATCAAATCTACAGTAAAGATTTATATTACAATTTAAAATAATTGTATTCTGTTTTAATACATTTTATTTAAACAATGTAATTTATTCCTGTAAAGCTGAATTTTCAGCATCATTACTCCAGTCTTCAGTGTCCACTTCAGTTTAACCACATTTAACAGTACATTAGCAACATGCTAACGAAACATTTAGAAAGACAGTTTATAAATATCACAAAAAAATATCATGTTATCATGGATCATGTCAGTTATTATCGCTCCATCTGCCATTTTTCGCTATTGTTCTTGCTTGCTTACCTAGTCTGATGATTCAGCTATGCACAGATCCAGACGTTAATACTGGCTGCCCTTGTGTAATGCCTTGAACATGAGCTGGCATATGCAAATATTGGGGGCGTACATATTAATGATCCCGACTGTTACGTAACAGTCGGTGTTCTGTTGAGATTCGCCTGTTCTTCAGAGGTCTTTTAAAACAAATATAAGAATGAGGAAACAATGGAGTTTGAGACTCTCTGTATGTCATTTCCATGTACTGAACTCTTGTTATTTAACTATGCCAAGGTAAATTCAATTTTTAATTCTAGGGCACCTTTAATGCATCCTTGCTAACTACAAGTATATATATATATTTATTTATTTATTTATTTATTTATTTATTTTTTTAATAAAAACAATATACAAGTAGTCTGCCATTTTGAACAGTCTCTTTTTCTGACCTGCGTAGCTGCGTCCTGTGCTCATGCAGGTGGGCAGTAGGGTCCATTTATCAGTGTTTGGATTGTAGAACTCCACTGAAGCCAGGTTGCACGAGCCATCATCACCACCAATCACATACAGCAGGTTATTCACGGCACACACACCTGAAACACACAAAGTTATTGAAATATACTGTTAATAAACATCACAGCTAGAAATTCTTCATGTTAGCTGGCACAGTGAGGCATGTTGTGCTGTTCAGCAAGGATATAGCATTTGACCAACTCACCTGCGTTCCTGCGGCACATGTTCATATCAGCCACCTGTTTCCATGTGTTAGTGGTGTGGTCATACACCTCACAGCTCTTTCTAACCAAGGGGCCGTCGTGCCCACCTACTGCATACAGCAGACCTTTTAACACACCAACACCTGTCCAGCACAAACATTTGTGGTTTACACAGATACATGTTGATCACCAGGATATGTGAAGGTATGCGTGGGAGCGTGTTTATGTGTTACCTGCACCACTACGACGGGTTCCCATCTCTGCTGTGTAAGTCCATTCATTGGTGTTGGGGTTATAGGCCTCAACAGTACTCAGACACTGACGTGTTGCTCCATCATACCCTCCGACTGCATAAAGCAAACCTAAAAAGAGAGAGTTTGAAATCATCATTTGAAATCAAGCTGTTCGATATTAAACACATTTTTGAAATCAAGCTGATTTGACATTTTTTGAAAAAATAAAAATATGCGTTGCACAAAAACCAAAGCTAAAATTATAACTGTTTCATGATCAATCCCGAATTAAAATGTATTATGTAAAATTATGTGTGTAAAATTATATGTTTTAAATAATATATTAGTAATGTAATGTAAAAATAAAGTTTGGGGTTGATTTTTTTTTTTTTTTTTTTTTTTGAAAGAAATGTCAATACAGTAAAGTTATATTGTGAAATCTTATTATTTAAAATAACTTTTATTTTAATATGTTTTAAAATGTAATTAAATCCTGTGACAACAAAGCTACATTTTCAGCAACCGTTACTGCAGTCTTCAGTGTCACATGATCCTTCAGATGTTGAAAACAGTTGTACTGACTAACATTTTATATATTTATTAATTTTATATTTCTTTTTTTTAGGATACTTGGAAAAATATAAAGTTCAAAATAACAGCATTTATTTGAAATTAATGTTTTACTGTCACTTTCAATTTAATGCAAACTTTCTGAAAACAATTATTTAAAAAAAAAATCTTACTGACCCAAAACCTTTGGTAATGTATAAGATTCTGTACATTATTAATGATTATTATTCATTTATTATATTATATTTATTGGCATTACAATGTAAGCACTAATCAGCATCAAAACAAAATATGCAAATACATTAATATGGTAACATACTTGTTATTACAGGTAAGGCAATTATGTATAAATTTTGTATAATAATATATAATAGGTCCCTGGTCTCAAAAGGTTGAAGACCCCTTGTTTAGTCAATATCAAATGCCAAACAACAAATAACAGCAATGTACATCTATTGGCTGTGGCTGTACATATACAGATGGTGACTGGTTTCTTGGCAGTTACTAACCTCCAACAACGCCGACTCCAACACTGCTACGACGCGTGTTCATGGGATTGACGTGGAACCACTCATTGGCCTTAGCGTTATATGCTTCTACAGTAGCTAAACCTGCAAACCAACATTTTCATCATTGTAATGATCACAGATTTAGGAATACAGTACATGTTCAACACCTCAATCATGGCCATACCCACCTTTGAGGTCCAGACCTCTGTACTTTTTCCCAAGGTGTATAAAAGTTGTGAAATAATTTCCTAATAATAACTGCACTGTGCCAAATAATAACTTGGTGCTGCAAAAATACCGCACAACACCAAGATAACTGACTATCTCATCCAAGTTGATTGAATAGGAGTGTAACAGCGCTTGTCAATGTAAAAACGACTGAGACGGCCAGTCAAATAAAAAAAGGTGGGACTTACTGTTACTTTTTTACAGAAGCCGAGCGGTCAGAAAGTGAGATGTAAGAAGTAGTTAAAAATTTTGATTAGCGTTTACAAAAGAAATGTTAAATGACCAACAGTAATATACAGTAATGGAAGCAACTCAACCTGAGGTGCTTTCAGCATAGGCAATAAGATTAAGAATGAACGTGTGCATATTGTAAATTCACTTCCACAGAAAAATCCACAGAACTACACTAACACATGGAAAAATCACAGTGTTTATTAGGTTGTGGTTAGGACAGTCATTTATCCTAAAAAAATGCATTACTTTTCAATAAATTCTTAATAAATTTCTTCTCTTTTTCACAAGAAATCCCCAATTGTCTACAACCTTGTATTGTCTACATTGTCCATATTTAAAGTGATAGTTCACCTAAAAATGACAATTCTATTATTATTTAGTTATCATTTACCTATTCAAACTTTCCATTCCAAACTCAAACTTTATTTTTCATTAACTTTTTCATGACCATGACGGTGACTTCAATGACAAACAAAAATGAAAAAGACCAGTGCTGGCTCCAGGATGACAGTTCAGAGAGTGTGCTAAGATTTTTTTTTAAGTGCATCAATAACTTCAATATCCTGCATTTATTTTTATTAAATTAATATCCTGAATTTTATTTATTTATTTTCCATTTTTACCTTAAAACTATATTTACAAGGTCACACTGTAAAGTGTGCACAGTAATTAAGCACGTTATCAATTTCACTGAACATCTTTATTATTACCTTATTAGCTTTTTGAATCAACAACGGTTTATCGAAACCTGATGGCTGACAGTCCCACCTGCTGGCCGGAGAAGATAATGAGGGCTTTTAAAACTGCAGCGAGCTAAATGAACGAGATACTGTATAGAGACAGAGCGCATTTAGGCCACGCCCACGCCGGGGGGGAAAACAATCCAACCGTCTCCATTGACTTTGTATTGCGTGAGGCTGCCTCCTTGTCATTTCTGACTTATAACAAAAAGGTTTACAGCAAACAAGCTAAAAAACCCAGAACTAAGTTTTTATAAGCTACAGAACCGTAAAAGCCAGCCTTTGAGGAGAAAAAAAAGTGGATACAGGCAATAAGAAGTGAAGCATCAGCAGGAAGAATGGGTAAATTTTGGGATCCTGACACTCAGTATGCCTCAGTATGCCTACGTGTGCAGTAAACATTTAGTCACTGATAAGTCAAATATCCAAATGTCAATTTTATATATTATATTTCCTGTCGCTGATTACGTTCCCCTCCAGTGGGCGTAGTTCTCATAGTAATATGACATGTCGCGCTCTGTCTCAATATGCCTGTATCTACTTTTGTGGCCTTAAACGCTTTTTTTTGGGTCGATAGCTTTGGGTTTTTGGTTCTGGGTTTTTTTTAGCTTGTTTGCTGTACACCTTGTCACATAGCAGCTTTTAGACACTGTTCTGTTTTTTTTGTTATAAGTCAGAAATGACAAGGAGGCAGCCTCACGCAATACAAAGTCAATGGAGACCGCTCTGCAACTTGCACTAGCATCGGTCAAGCGTGTTGGCGACTTGCAGGCCCTCTCTGTGAGCCCTGCATGCCTTGAGTTTGGGCCCAACAACTCCAAGGTCGTTTTGAAACCAAGGCATGGCTACGTTCCTAAGGTGCTCTCGACTCCATTTATAGCACAGGTCATTTCCCTCTTAGCGCTTCCTCCGTCGTCGGACGAGCAAGAGCTGCACGCCCCGCCAAGCGCTCCTCCTTCCCGAGACGTCAGGGACCCCGGCCAAAGATTTTGCTGGACCCGACGCCTCCCAAGTCTTCCTGATCTGTCAGGAAGGAAGAGGATGGGGCAAAGTCTCGCCGAGGCCGGACCACCCCAAAAGCTCCTTCGCTCAGTCTCCCCGCCGCCCCGTTCAGTTCCGGGCGTGGGAGAAGTGTTCAGTGTTGTGCTAACTGGGCCCACGACTGTTGTGCCCATGCAAAATGCCATTATGGCAAACACTATGGGTATTTTACCTCCTCTAAGAAAGAGCACATTTCCTCTTCCACACTCGCCAGTGTACGGGTCCCCTCTCGGCGGTCCGTCATCAGACGCCATTCAACCCCTTGTCACACGGGCCTAGGCCTGGCAGGCCATCCCCGGTGTGTCAAAATGGGTTCTGGGGACTATAAGTCGAGGCTACTCCCTGCAGTTCGCCCGAAGGCCCCCGTGCTTCAGCGGGGTGCTTCCCACTCCGGTGAACACGGACGATGCTCATGTCCTCTGAGCCGAAGTTATGTCTCTGCTGAGGAAAGGAGCTATAGAAATAGTCTCCCCCTCAGAGAGCGAATCGGGGTTCTACAGCCGTTACTTCCTTGTCCCCAAGAAAGATGGCGGTCTCAGACCCATCTTAGACCTCAGACTCCTGAACCTCTCCCTCATGAGATGGAAGTTCAAGATGTTAATGCTGAAGCAGATCCTCGTGCAGGTTTGCCCTGAGGACTGGTTCTGCTCACTGGATCTGAAAGATGCTTACTTTCACATCCAGATGGTCCCCCATCACAGGCGATTCTTGAGATTTGCATTCAAGGGCGTGGCTTACCAATATACAGTCCTTCTCTTCGGGCTGTTCCTAGCTCCTCGCACTTTTACCAAGTGCACGAACGCGGCGCTTTCCCCACTCAGACAGATGGGAATCCGGGTTCTGAATTATCTCGACGACTGGCTCATTCTGGCCCAGTCGCGAGCCGAGCTAGAACATCACAGATCCGTGCTCCTTAGCCACTTGGAGTGCCTGGGACTCAGGATCAACTTTGCCAAGAGCTCACTGCTCCCCAGCCAACGTATCTCGCTTCCTGAGTGCAGTTTTCGACTCTGTCCGTATGACGGCTGTAGTCTTGCCAGAGCGCGCCCTGGCCATTCAGCAGCTCGCGGCTTCAGTCAGGAACAAAGCCTACCTCCCTCTGAAGTTCTTCCAGAGGATGCTAGGGCTGATGGCTTCCGCCTCCCCGGTTCTGCAGCTCGGCCTTCTACGGATAAGGCCTCTGCAATACTGGTTGAAGTATTGGGTCCCTCCTCACGCTTGGCGGCACGGCCGCCTGCATATCAGGGTCAATCAGGCCTGTCTGGCAGCTCTGAAACCCTCCAAGGTCGTTTTGAAACCGAGGCATGGCTACGTTCCTAAGGTGCTCTCGACTCCATTTAGAGCACAGGTAATTTCCCTCTCAGCGCTTCCTCCTTCGTCGGACGTACAAGAGCTGGAATTACTCTGCCCTGTCAGGGCATTGAGGACTTATGTTGAGCGATCACAGCCTTTTCGGCAATCCAATCAGCTCTTTATCTGCTTTGGCGCACCAAAGGGTCTTCGGTCTCAAAGCAACGTCTTTCGCGTTGGTTAGTCAACGCTATTGCTCTTTGCTACTCCTCTATGGGCCTGAACTGCCCCATAGGAGTTAGAGCCCACTCCACTAGAGGAATGGCTTCCTCTTGGGCCTGGTCCAGTGGAGTTTCTATTAAAGACATCTGTGAGGCGGCCGGCTGGTCCTCGCCGTCCACTTTTGTCAGATTTCATAATTTGGATATCCCGACCTTACAAGCTCGGGTCCTCTCGGTATGATACAGCAGCCTCTCTATCGAGCGCCGCCTCATGCCACTTTGGGAGTTAGCTCCCCTTTTGCAAGTGTAACACATGGGTTCGACGCCTCCGGCCCTCTCACTTGTCCGCTGGTTCCCTTGCGGTGTCCTAGACAAGTTCAGTCGTTCCCTGCCATGGCATGGCGCGGTTGAATTCGTTCCCCATACGCAGTACGAGTGAAGTATCGAAAGGGAACGTACACGGTTACTAACGTAACCTCGGTTCCCTGAGATACGGAACGAGTACTGCGTTACATGCCGTACCACGAGGCTGCGGCTTCAGTGTTGTCGCTTCAGTCGTATGACCTGAAATCCTATGGCGAAATGCTTGCTTATATAGCCGTAAGCCCTGCCCATTTTGGCTGGCTTCTTCGCGTGCTTTGCCGCCATAGGCCGCGCAGCTATGCCGCGCCGTCATTGGTTCAACAACTTGTCTATGAGTGAACCAATGACTATGCAGTTACACCGCGTTATTGAAAAAGGCTTCAGTAACGGGGAAAAAGGAGACCTTTCTCCATATGCAGTACTCGTTCCGTATCTCAGGGAACTGAGGTTACGTTAGTAACCAAGTACGTTTTCCCCCCCGGTGGGCATGGTTTTCAGATTATGACACGTTGCGCTCTTCCTCTATATCCAGCTGCAGAACCGCAGTGCCAGCAGTTTCAGACCAGCAGCCACAGGACGGTGAGTCTTAGGGTATGTTTTTTTCTTTGTACAAATGACTGCCAAAATGATCCCCATTCACACGGATCGGCAAAAACGACTAAAAACGCGGTATTATGCATACCAGGTCTATAGTTGGTGATGCCACTTTGTACATACACATTCTTTTACAGAGCATTTGCGCCAAAAGATCATGTCCCTGTCCCAAATGGCACCCTGAACAATCACATTTTAAAAATGACAAATGTGACACCCTACGGCATGCAACGTCAACTGGCGGCCCGCGGGCCAAATCCGGCCCGCCAGAGATTTCCATCCGGCCCCCAGAATAATACTGAATTCAGGAATAGCCTTGTAAGAGGAAAAAGTTTAGGGCTGGTCCGAATACCATTTTTTGATGAACATCGACTATTCGAAGCTTCGGAGAGAGGGGCTGAACATATTTTTCTCTCTAATAAAGGCAGGAATCTGTGTCTGTATATCCGTTTGCATTTTTATTATTTCAAAAACCGTTCATCCAATCGACTTCACAGGGGAGTGCAGTGTCGCATTTGGTGCGATATAGATGGACACGCGAGACGCGACACATTCAGAATTAATAAACTTTTAGTAAACTACAGTTAGAGCAGCGCGAGCGGGAAGCGGCGCACCTCACGCGGGCAGGGCTTATGCTCCGAGAACGGACACTGCACTAGTGATATAAAACGCACACACACAGGTCTGTTAAATTAAGCAATACTTTTAAGGTAGTCTAATAATTTTCTGACTAACAAATTGACACAATTTAAACAAAGAAAAACGAAATTAAGTTAAATTAAAAACGAGATTAATTTAGATTGATAATAACGGGTAAAAATGCTAATACATTTTGTCTATTATTCTATTTTCCACAATGTCAAAGCAACAAAACACAAGCTCAGACATGCACAAACTCCGCTGTTCTGCGCTCTAGCCAGAGAAAACTCCCGTTGCTGGAACACGCGTCGGTTCTATTTCTAGCATGCACGCGTTTTCTGCGTGGCTCGAGCGCGCCTGAGACGCGTGTCTCAGTGTGCAAACTCCAACCTGTTAAATATGGGAGCCGAAATAAAAACGGACACGCCACGCAGCTGAGTCGCTCACGCAGCCAGTGTGTCGCCGGCCTTATTCAAGGGGGAATGAGAACCGTTTTTTATTTTTAATCTAACGAAACAAAAAGCCTTCTGAAAAGTAGCTTGTACCATAGCCTGCCTTCAGTCAAGAATGACGATAAACGCGTTCTCTCATTGAACATCTTTTATTGTTTCACGTGCTCATTTTTTCACAAATGTCAAAATTTTCCTTGCCTGGGATTTGCGCACAATTGCGTGACAGTGATGGACAGCTTGAAAGCCTCACAAATATGAAGCCTAAAATATCGCTATCGCCCCCTGGTGGCTTGCTGCAGTACAGGTAATATGTAAAAAATAACATAAATTTGGAATTAGAATTAGTATATCAAATAATAACATACAGTGTTAGGATAAAATTCGAATTTTATTTTATATTACGAGTATCTGGCCCTTACAGTGTCTGCAGTGAAAAATTCTGGCCCTTGGACAAATATAGTTGATGACCCCTGCCCTACGGTCTCACGGACTTAACGGACACACGCACGCAGCAGCCATTATAAGTCCACAAGACCGAAAGTGCATATGAAGTATGCCATTTGGGACAGGGCCCACGCCTATAGACTAAACACTTAACGTGCATGCCGTCACCGTTTTCACAGATCTGCGTTTTTTGTTGTTTACACGGAGATGATAACGATATCTTTTTCAAAAACGTGCACTCCGAACGTGTACTTTTCTTTACAAAGTAACATCACCAACTACTGGCCTGGCAGCATAATACAGTTTTTAATTGTTTTCGTGGATCTGTGTGAACGGGGATCGTTTTGACAATGTTGTCGTCTGTATGCGAAAAACGCAAAGGAAAAACCTTTCCAATTTTAGTACATCATTGTCATGTAAACATACCCTTAATAGAATTCTGCTGCCTATAGACTAAACATCATTTTCTTTTATTAAATATAAGCTATTTTTGATCGGATCATTATCTACAATATATATACATTTTTTTAGAGCAAACAAAGTGCAATAATTTATATTAAAATTAATATTAGTTGACGTTTATAACGTGAGTGAATCTTCAAAAAGGTTAGGTGCTTTCGACAATAATCAGGGGCTTAAGCCACCAAAGTAGCTACTCACCAATAGCAGATTACAAGAGGACAATACGTCTGTCGTTATCTTCTGAGCCATTCTGAGATGTGTCTGAAGTCCGCGATCTTTTGCTTCATATTTAATAGTGCTCCATTATGTTCGCTGTTGATGAAGAGCTTAATATGATCCCTATTCGCTAATGCGCGCCGTACCTGAGCGTGGCTTAGTTGACCCCTTTCCCACATCAAGACCATATAGGCACATTAAACATTTATTAAACCTTAATTTATTTTTTAGGTTTTTAATGTGCCGGCGCTATGCAAATTTCTGGCGGGGCTATAGCCCCGGCAAGCCCTGCCCTAGCGCCGCCACTGAAAAAGACTGGCATGGTTTTAAAGCTATTGTTATCCAATTTTTGTCCTCCAGAAATCTTAAAATGCACATATATACAACAGACCTCAGTATTTCTAAAACCCTGCTTATGACTGCAGTTATTATTTGTACGTTCATAGTAATAAGCATTGTTACCCTAACTAACATAACAGTTATGCACTTCTCCACAGTAAGAAATGGTGCTGCAACATCGTAAAAGCATTTTTGACTCAAAATGAATATACTGCACGTGTTACCTGTGCTGCCATCAAAGCCCCCTACAGCATACAGCAGTCCGTTGAGGACAGCTGACCCTAGTGTTGACCTCCGGTCCTGCATGCTGCTGACACAACACCACTCATCTTTTACTGGGTCGTATGCGTCTACCGTCCTCACACGCAATGACCCGTTGAAACCCCCGACAGCGTACACAACACCGCCCATGTACACCACACCTATAAATAAATTAAAAATATATTTTTGTGAACATCTATAACAGTTGGTGAGTGAAGATTTTTATTTGTTATATAAGATTGTTATTCATTAATTATTTTGTATTTCATAATTTATTTAATATTTTGCTGAAAAGCCATAAATGGCAGGTTTCATTGTGAAAACTTATCCCATATAGTCTCACAATTATCTATATGTTATATGCAACCCTGTTTCTGGGTTACACTACCAGTCAAAAGTTTTGAGTTGGTAAGATTTTTTAAAATATTTTTGAAGGTTGCATTCCTTATTCGATCAAAACTACAGTAAAAATAGTAATATTGTAAAAATATTATTACAATTTAAAATAACTTAAAATGCTACATTTCTATGTTAATATATTTAAAAAAGGAATTTATTCCTGTGATGGCAAAGCTGTATTTTTTAGCAGCCATTACTCCAGTCTTCAGTGTCACATGATCCTTCAGAAATCTTTCTAATATGCTGAGTTGCTGCTCAAGAAAAAATTCTTATTACTATCTATGTTAAAATATTCAGTTGTGCTGCTTAATATTTTGTGGAAACTGTGAACAATTTTTCCAGGATTCTTTAATGAACAGAAAATGTGAAGAACTGCATTTATTTGAGATAGAAAACTTTAGTGCCATTATAAATGTCTTTATACTTTTGATCAATTTAATGCATCTATGCTGTATTAATAGCTATTAAATATATTAAATAGCTTTTTTCCTGGGACAATAATGTTGGAAACATACATACATTTAAACCCAATATATTTTTACCCTTTCAGTTCATGTTTTTTGTGTAAATAAATTTATGCCACATAAAAAGTCTGTGAACGCACCTTTTTGTGGTACATATGGCACTTAAAATGTGGCCCCTTTTGCAATGTAAAGATATTCTCAGTGAATCTGCATTTTTCACCCACATAGGGTGTCCAAAAGGCCAATGATCTTGAATGCCAGTCATTGTCAATGATAAGAGTGTGCCTTCTCACCTGCTCGACATCGTCTGGAGGGTAATTCTGCCACTTGGAACCATCTCTCCTCCTCAAAATCATAGCACTCCACACTGCGAATAGCTTTAGGGGCCTGTCCCCCTACTACCACCATCACCTTTAACACACATGAGAAAAGAATCAAAACCCTCTAGAACAGCAGTTCTCAACATTTTTATCTAGTTTAAATTATTTTATATATAAAAGTTATTTTAGTATACTGTAAATTCTTAGAAACATATTCTTTGAATTCATGCTTGTTTAATATATATAAGTTATATGCTATTATTATTAGTTATATATATAATATATGCTAGTTTTTAAATATATAATGCCTTCATAAACATCAAGTAGTGTAACCAAGTAAAAAATAATAACATATTTCCTTACACCTTGAATGCATGCAAGCACCCACATCTTAATCATTATGAATTCATACATTTTATGGCATTTTTGGAAGCAGTGTTATTTTAGTATTATTTATATGCTAGTTACGTATAGTTTTTCTAAACATTCTGAATTAGCCTTTGTTTTTTGTTTTTCAATTTTAATTTTAGTTTAGGTCATCTAGTCACGGCACACAGCGCGAGAGAGATGCTCTGCGATGCACAAACGCGTCTACTGTGTGTTGCGGGTTTTTGTCCTGTGCAAGAAATCACAAGGAAAGCAGTGCAAGCTTTGACTCATTCGTGTTTCCAGATTATGCTATAAAAACAGCAAACAAGAACGAGCCCACAATAAACCGAAATAAATCAAAATGCTTTATGCTGAAAATAAGACCAAAATATCTCGACCCACACCTGCTCAGCCAAGCTTAAACAACAAGCCCAAAACACTTATAATAAGTGGACATGACAACATTGCAAGAGCACACTCCATAAAGCAGCTTTTAAACAAAACACAATGCCTCAGTCGACTGTGCTTTAGTTAAAGGTGCCCTAGAACCAGTTTTTACAAGATGTAATATAAGTCTAAGGTGTCCCCTGAATGTGTCTGTGAAGTTTCAGCTCAAAATACCCCATAGATTTTTTTAAATTAATTTTTTAACTGCCTATTTTGGGGCATCATTAACTATGCACCGATTCAGGCTGCGGCCCCTTTAAATCGCGCACTCCCTGCTCCTCGAGCTCTCGACTATAATACAGTGCATTTACAAAGTTCACACAGCTAATATAACCCTCAAATGGATCTTTACAAGATGTTCATCATGCATACTGCATGTATGCGTCGGATCATGTGAGTAAAGTATTTATTTTATATGTTTACGTTTGATTCTGAATGAGTTTGATGGTGCTCCGTGGCTAACGGGCTAACATTACACACTGTTGGAGAGATTTATAAAGAATGAAGTTCTGTTTATGCATTATACAGACTGCAAGTGTTTAAAAATGAAAATAGCGACGGCTCTCTTGTCTCCGTGAATACAGTAAGAAACGATGGAAACTTTAACCACATTTAACAGTACATTAGCAACATGCTAACAAAACATTTAGAAAGACAATTTACAAATATCACTAAAAATATCATGTTATCGTGGATCATGTCAGTTATTATTGCTCCATCTGCCATTTTTCGCTATTGTTCTTGCTTGCTTACCTAGTCTGTTGATTCAGCTGTGCACAGATCCAGACGTTAATACTGGCTGCCCTTGTGTAATGCCTTGAACATGAGCTGGCAAATGCAAATATTGGGGGCGTAAATATTAATGATCCCGACTGTTACGTAACAGTCAGTGTTATGTTGAGATTCGCCTGTTTTTCGGACGTCTTTTAAACAAATGAGATTTAAATAAGAAGGAAGAAGCAAGTTTGAAACTCAATGTATGTCTTTTCCATGTACTGAACTCTTGTTATTCAACTATGCTGAGGTAAATTCAATTTTTGATTCTAGGGCACCTTTAAAATTGCTGAACATGATGAGTCTTGTCGCTGTCACATTTCTTTGGTCAGAATAGCCAATACCAAACATGTGAGATGGCAGAAAGTTGCTATGGCGTCAATCAACAGTTGATTGCATACATTCTAAGATGGGTGACGAGTTTGAATCCAGCTCGTATTATGTGCAGATCATGTTCCCCCCTCTTCATCCAATGACTTCCTGCTCTTTACAGCTGTTATTAATTAAAATGTCCAAAATTAAAAAAACAAAACTGATCATAATCAAGACTGTGCTTACAAACCTTTGGGTAGCTGATGGGTGTTCTCACTCTGGTGCGGATGGTCTTCATCATGGAGCGCTGCTCAGCAGGCAGCAGGTGGTACTTCATGGCTTCAATAAGGTAGTCTTTACAGGCGCTGCTGTTCTTTACTAGAGTTTCTTCTTCCACCCTCTACACACACACACACACACACACACACACACACACAAAAGTTAAATTATATTAAATTAAATTACATTAAATTACAAAGAACATCAAAGCACACATTTACTAATGCAACAGAACACACACACACACACACACACACACCTGCACGAGGTATTCTCTGGAAAGAAGGGGTAAGCGAACATGCTCCATCAGATGAGCCATGTGTTCTTGACGCACATCTTTATCATGTGTGACCCACGCTATGACCGCTTCAAACACCTACAAACACACAGGGAAAGTTTATGCCAGTTTATATATTTATCTTAAGTGATTTAAATCAGAAATGGTCAGCATGAAATACAGGTGTAAACAAGGTCCAAAACATTTTGAGATCCTATTCACTGCAATCACATATGCAGATATCCACATCACATTTGTAAAGTGAACAGTAATACGTGAAAGTAAAAGAAAAGATAATAAAAACATCAAAGCACCACCTACTCATCTGTCAATCATAAAAATAAAAAAAACATATTTTCTAAATGTTAGAAACTTTTACTGTTTTTTTTTTTTCATGTTTTTTTAACAAAGTAAAAAAAAATTCCATCACGCAAAAAGTAATAACATATTTCCTTACACCTTTGATGTATGCGAGTGCCCACATCTTTATCATCACAAATTCATACATTTAAGGATATTTTTGGAGAACAGTATTATTTTAGTATTATTTATATAATATTATTGTTGTTAATATTATAGTTATATTGTTGTTAGTATTATAGTTTATTTTTATTATTTTTTATTATTATTATTATTATTATTATTATTTTTTTTTTTTACAAGTTTTGATATTTGTGCTTTTGTCATTTTAAATAGTTTTTGTTTTTTTAATATTACTATTTAGATTTAATTTATCTTTATTTCAGTTTTAATTTTAGTTTGAGTTCAGTTTTAGTTTTTATTTATTTTCATTTAATAATTTTCTTCCTTTAACTTGGCGATAGTTTAGTTTTTCATCTAATATTTGTATTTTATTTATAACAAAAAAGGCTTGTCATTATAATAACTCTGTTGGGGAGTCAGAACATAGAAATAGACATAGACACAGACATTTTATACCCTGAACTAATCTTGCTTTGTGATAAGAAGTTTATTTGTCAAATGATCTGATATTTTAAGAGATTTATTGACCTTGACACTGTCATTAGAGTCTGCAGGGCTTCTGTATATGATATTATTTTCATATTATATGTTTATTTTCTGCAGAAATAACCATTCGGTCAAATTTGAATGCATGTAGTCACTAAAGTAGACACATTCTCCTCAAAATCTGATCACAGGAGAGATGCATGTCAATACCAGGTATAAATAGCAATCTGTCATAGCTGACAACTTGTGACTGGATCACCAGAGATGAATGTTAATACCATGTGGAAAAAGGCTATAATTAATAAAAACACAAAAATATGATATCTTTAGAAGCTGGTGTTGCCATGGCAAAAAAACAGCATGGTGCCCACGCCTTGCATCTTCCAACTCTTGTTTCCATGACGACAAACAAGCTCTCACCACCAGCAGCTACAGCTATTCCCATAGTGTTACTGTACCAGCAGTATGTTACCATGGTAACAGAGCTGCTAAAGTCTGCATGATAAAAATCACCTGTGTGCTGCTATAGTTACAGATCACTAGCAGGAATACAAGTCTCTCATCAAACCTGACGTTACCTTTTCTTCTGATGGAATGGTCAGTTTGTCACTTGCTATGAGGCTGCAGACTTGCTCCATGCCCAGATTGAGAAACTCCTCACTCTGCACGACCTCTGAGAAGTGCTGCTCTGTGAGTGTCAATGAGTGGGAGAGAGATTGAGACTGTTAAACAGAGTTACTGACACACAAAAAGAAACATAACTATTGTGACTATCGTGTACATGAATTTCTCGCTTTTCTCTTGTATGGACAGACACACACACCTGCGTACGTGTTGGCGAGATTGAGCAGCTCCATGCAGGCGTGCAAATCGGCAAAGGCGCGGATACCGAGGCAGTTGGTTGGGTGAAGTTGAGTTATGAGAAACTCGCAGCAGGCCTTTTTAACTTCCTGCAACTGCAGCAGACCAGCGGCAGGCAAGAGCACCTAAACACACACATATAAACAGAAAATAACTCGCACACAACCTCAAGAATGCGATCTGCTGCATTTTTATTTGCCCAGGCAATAATTTCTCACATTCAATATCCTGTTTCCCTTGTAAATACGTCACATTACATAAGTAAAATGGGTTGCAAATGCCGTTTCTTGACTTTTGCAAGATTTGCAAAGTATACACACTGGATGCACTCCTGCCTATGTTAGATGTGAGAAATGGATGTCTTTTGCATTGTTTTTTAAGGATCTCACATCATTGAATGCTGCATGAAGTTAAAAGTAGGCCACGTTGCACTTCATCTGACTGTTTTTAATGGAATGAGAATGTGTTCTGTATGTACACCCCTCACTAGGGGTGTGCGATATAATGATTTTTGATCGTGGACGATTAAAATGTCTCCACAATCGTTTTTTAAGAAATATTGTTCTGGCACCTCCATCCCAACATACTGAACGACACCACATACATTCACATCAAACGTTTTGAAGAGATAGGGTTATGCTCACGTGACATTGCAGTTATTAACAATCACAAAAGTTTATTATTTGCATGTTTTAATGGTCAAAGGTATTGGCCAGCTATTGCGTCTGCATCACACGCATGTGTCGTGCTGCTCACGTGAACAGCGTCGGCCAATACTGAGCTGGAAGGAATTAAAGCTGTACTTTTTTTGTGTTAAAAATGTACAAAAATAATATAATGAGAATATACAACATGAATCCATTTTCCAAACCGTGTTTTTGTCTTATCCTGAGTCATTATGGCACACTTATAATAAGTGTCTATATTCTGACTATTTCAGACCGGACTGGTAGGACTCGCCGCAGAGTATCACAGTAACTGCGTGACTCGCCATAGACATACACTGAGAAAGTAGCTCCGAATAGAATTTTCCTCCGCAAGACGCGTGCAGTTGTGTTTATTAACCGCTAGAGGGCCAAAAATCGCGGACAGCAGCTTTAATGACAGAACTTTAATTTTTGGGTGAACTAACCCTTTTATCTGCACACTTTTCGGAGCGAATACACCCGCATGCATACTAAAAGCCTGTCAAACAGCACTTGAGTACTGAACTATGTTATCTTTCACGTCTCATTACACTTAAACTGTCAAATACACACAAGGTTTACAGAAGCACAGTCGATTATGTCTTATGTGAACGTAAACAGTTGGAAGAAAACCAGATGCGTATCTGTATATTAGATCTGTGCATGAGGTTTTAAAGTGACAGCAGCCTAATAATCTGGCTGTCGCTTGTCATTAATGTTAATCAAACAACAAAAGACAGAGGAAATCACTTACTGCTCTTCACTAAGTAACTTTAGTAGCTTTAATAAGAATCAGTGTATAAATAATTTATACAGTGAAGTCTAGTGTTATATTTTTACATTTGTTTATTCATGATTTTACTTAAATTCTTGAATACTTCATCTATTGTGAAAAAATAAAGCACTGTTTGTTCTTATTTTTAATAACAAAGATAAAATAATGAAAAAAATACTTTCATTTTCACCCACACCTACTTTGGCCTAAATGGTCTGTCAGTGTTTTTTCTTTTATATTTTGTTACCTTCTAAGGCTACATTTTTAAAATATGTAAATTTGTTTGGCTGTACTGCTCAGTCACTTGCAAATTAGTAAAACCAATCAACATTACCCTCGCACACCTTTAGGTGATAGATAGGTGTGTAGGAAAAAAGACCAAAAACAAGTCAAAAATCAAAACTGAAAAAATCCCACACACTATCAATATTTGCACACGTATCAAAATAGCTTTATTCACAAAGTTTCGGTCCCATGACCTTTACCAGCCATACCTGGCATTCCTGATGAAGGTCATGGGACCGAAACATTGTGAATAAAGCCATTTTGATACGTGTGCAAATATTGATAGTGTGATTTTTTTAAATAGTAAAACCGACATGAAAAAAATTGTGAATTGTGATTTTCCTGAAAAAAAAAAAAAAAAAACATATATTTTTGCCATATCTCCCACCTCACACCTTTTCACCTCTATTTGCTCAAAAGAAGCTTTACGCACATGCAAAATTAATTGTCCCAGACTGGGCAAGTTATGGCCCCAGGGCATTCTTATTGTAAGCCCTGCAGCAAAGTTTGCATTTGAGTCCCTTCCTTACAAATTCGGCCTCATTTTAACACCCTCCGTCTAGTCAAATGTGCAGACACAGACACATAAGCTACTGACACCCACCCACACAGCACACAAACACGCACACTTCCTGGATGTGATTTTCCGTCCTCTCAGAGTAATACCAAAGAGCACAACATAAAAAAATAATACAGATTCAATCAAGTGTGTTTTTAGGTCATATTTTCATAGCATGCAAAAAGTCACTCACACACACTCACCTGCACATTCTCCTCCGTTACTTGGATCTCAGCAGTGTAAACATAATCAATCAGCATTCCCAGAGTCCAGCCATCAATCTCTTTGATTCGAACCTTCTTCTGACGGCTCTCGGTCATCTCTCCTACAAACACAAATATTTACAAATTTCACTTTAAATATTCTTTAGCATTTTGAGAAAATACACACACACACACACACACACACACACACACACACACACACACACACACGTGTATATATTTTATGCAGTCCAATGTAGTTCAATTAAGCACAAATAAAAGTAGAATAACAAAATAACAATGAATGCAATAACAACCAAATTATAAGTTTAACTTATAAGTTTAAAAGGTAAACGTTATTATACGTTTATTTAGGTAAAAGTGATGTCTGGGATGCTGGAGGAAGGAATACGGTTCCCAGCATACACTATGGCATGTATAATTAATCCAAATGATTGTTTACTGCATTATTTGGACTGGTGTTGTTGTGTTAGATGCTCCTGTACGTTATACATATGGTGATAACAAAATTTTGGCCCTCAAATATGTCACTGTCATAGTGGTTTGTATGCTCGATGTTCAAGGCACATCAAATTGGTTAAAAAAAATGCCTAGTTTTTATCTATGGGTCATTATTTTCTAGAATCTTTGCATCCTTAGTGGCAGAAATTTTTGTTAGCTTAGTAAATGTTGCATGAATTAACAGTGAATTCACTGTAACACAAACCATGCAAAGTGAACTATTTATTTGTGCATTTATAAGTAGAAAACCTGAGTGAGTAATTTCGATTTCCCATCATGAGAGCAAAGACTATTTTCCTATTTTTTTTCCTTTATTAAGGATTTTTTTTTTTTTTTTCATTTCCAGACTATTACTATATTCTAGCAGCTGACTGCAGGTTTTGATCCACTTCAAATGTTGACTACTGTGTGTGTGTGTGTGTGTGTGTAATATATATATATATATATATATATATATATATATATATATATATATTCTTTAATTAGCACCTTTAATACTATTTTATTGTTGTTTAATATTGTATATTTCTTTTATATTTCTATTATTGTATAATGCTTTCGCAATATTAAACACAATCGTGCCAATAAATTACTTGTAATTGAAAAACTGTGCGTGTTCTGTAGACTTACCTGTAAACATAGCATGGAAGTAAGGACTCCCAGCAGCTAAGACGACTCGATGAGCAGCTATCTCCACATCCTCCGCAATGATGGTGACATCACACAGCACGCTCTGACTGCAGAGAGGAAAGATTTCATACACACTGACCAGTTCTTAAAAAAACACAGTGGCGCCAATAAGTATTTGGACACTTTTGGACAAAATGTCTGAATGACATTGCATTTGACATTACTAACATCAAACCATGTGGGATCTGCAAACAGAGGAAGTTCCTCATAACTAACATTTTCTGAGCCGTTTTAAAAGACTTTCAAGAAAGTCGTGTGAAAGTGATTTTTAGTGGCTATATAAATTAAATTCCCATAAATTCACACAGGTGTCCAAGCAGAGTAACTGAAGCTGCAGTTCATCACATTTACTATGAACATGTTCTACTTTTTGGGGACACTGTGTGTGTTTTTAGGAATTAATCGGTGTGTCCACAGTTTTAGATTTTGAAAGAGCTTTTCTAAAATATTTAGTTTGAAATGTGTGCTTGTGCTTATATGAGTCTGCATATATGACCAAAATACAGTAAAAAAGAATCATTTTGAAATATTAATTGTTAAAATAACTGTTTTACATTTTTTATATATTTTTATATTATATATATTTTATATATTTTTTATTCCTGAATTTTCAGCATCATTACGCCAGTCTTCAGTGTCACATGATCCTTCATAAATCATTCTATTAGGCTGATTTGGTGCTCAAGAAACATTTCTTACGAATCCATGTTGAAAACAACTGTGCTTAATAATTTTTTGTGGAAAAATGTGTGTTTATGTTCAAATGAACAATATTTTTTGCATTTATTTGACCTTTTAATTAATGTAATGCATAAATAAATATAAGCATTAATTTATTTTGTTTCTTTTCTTTGGACAGTACTGTATATTGTAAAAAAATAAATGCCATTTGGTTGGATATTTTGATATTTAATGCAAAGACATTTATATATATTTTTAAAAAGTTTATTTTTTCTTCAACAAATACTTTGTTGCATCTGCATTAATATAACTGATTTAATGTTACAACCTATATTTCATTTCTCACTTTCATTGCATGTTTAAAAAACAAACAAACAAAAAACAATAAAGGTGAACTTTGACTGAGGCTGTCATTCTTCCAACAGAAGAAAGTGATGAAAGCATTTTCATTTTTAGGTAAATGATCTATTATGAGCAGAAACATAAAAACATTGTTTATAATCACTGTTATTCATAGTCACTGCATGACTTCTAACAGTATCACACACACACACACACACACACACACACACACCTGCGGAGCTCGTTCATGATCCTGAAGGCTTTCTTCATGTGACGTGGATTGATGGTGACTGCACTCTGTTTCTCACACACATCATCCTTCAGCTCCACAGCTTTATGATGGCAAAGCTTAGTGCATCTGAAACACACACACACACACACACTGAGTGGTTCCTCGGCAAATGCTGTACATTACACAATCTTTACAGTGGCCATATGGTATGGAAGCTTGGTTTCGCCACAAAATAAAAACATAAAAAGGGTAATTGTGACTTTTAAATTCTGACTTTCCTCATAATTGCGAGTTTGTCTAACACAATTTACCTTTTTTTCTCAGAACTGCGTCCGAATTGTGAGGGGAAAAAGCCAGAATTGTGAGATAAAAAGTTACAATAACCTTATTTATTTTTTTACTCCGTGGCGGAAACAAGCCTCCATAATATGGCAGTTGTCAAATGTGACATAAGTCAGTTCCTAAACATGTGAGAGAAAAAGTGTTGGAGGTGTGTGGACAAAGACAGAGAGATGTCATGTGATCTTATGGCTGAACTGATTTACTCTATATTGACATTACAGTAGTGTGAACACATGCAGGCGTCTCTCTCTCTCTCTCTCTCTCTCTCTCTCTCTCTCACACACAAACACATACTGATCTTACAGTGGATGTATCTCCATAGCGCTGGTTCTGTTCACATCAGTCTGCGTCTCTCCATCTCTGGTCGGGCTCTGTCGTTTAAATCCCCGCTGTGTCCCGTCCACCGAACCGAGCCGAACCGGGCTGGACTGAGTCCCGGTGTGCGGGTCCAGCTCCGCTAACGAAAATGAAAAACGGCCTCAGAAACGGTGTCAGTGTGACTGACGTGTCCAGATAATGAGAGACTGATAGGTCCGTTGTGTGGGTGAAGACAGGACACATCCAGAGACTGAGACGCTGTATCTCACATACAAAAACAAGAGTGAAGGAAAGAATGACACTCTCCTTCGGCGAAACACAAAAACACGAGCGGCCCCACAGCGCCCCCTTCTGCTGGAAGACCTCATCATGGCAGACAAATGGGCAATATGCGTTTGGTTATATCTCCTAGACCAGATTAAAGGGTTAGTTCACCCAAAAATGAAACTTCTGTCATTAATTACTCACCCTCATGTCGTTCCAAACCTGTTCCAAGACCGGGAACACAAATTAAGATATTTTTTTTTCAAATTAAGACTCCTCCATAGACAGCAATTTAACCACCACTTTCGAGGTCCAGAAATATACTAAAGACATCGTTAAAATAGTCCACGTGACAGCAGTGGTTCAACCTTAATTTTATGAAGCGACGAGAATACTTTTTGTGCACAAAAACAAAACAAAAATAATGACTTTATTCAACCATCTTCTCTTCTGTGTCATTCTCCTACGCTGTTTACACTCAGTGCTTCCAGGTTCCACGTCTATTCAAAGTGGTGGTTAAATTGCTGTCTAAAAAGAAAAAAAAAAGTCTGATACTTCTCAGATTTTATCAAAAATATCTTAATTTGTGTTCTGAAGATGAACGAAGGACTTACAGGTTTGGAACAACATGAGGGTGAGTAATAAATGACAGAATTTTCATTTTTGGGTGAACTAACCCTTTAAGTCCAACTAAGGACATCCTGTTTGTAATCATTTTATATAGTTAAAATTCATATAAAATGTCGTAACATTAATATATGTACAATAATGTTCAAAATTGTAATGTTCAACAATTATATACTAAGATATATGTCAAAATGCTTTCAAAATAACAATAAAATAATAATAAAAAAACATTTACATGTCTTTGTCAATAGCTTTATAATTGTCCCACCCTTGAACCTCATACTTTTATAAAATGATTTGAAAATTTCTATATAATGAAGTCCAGGGCTAGTTGTTAAACTTTTTACTCCAGTGAACATTTCTCAGCATTTCTGAACATTAATTTCTGTATAGGAACAAAGTCTTGACTATGGACCATTCTACTGTTGCACAGGGGAAAAGATAGTTAAATCTTACTATTGTTCTTTTGTGACAACAACACTAATTATAAGCTAATAATTTGAAAATAGTACACATAAAATGCCCCCACTACCTGACAGGTATCACTGAAATATAGTAGTCAACATTTGAAGTGGATCAAAACCTTTCATCAAAGTTGTCCTACAACCTTCTTCTTAGTTCTTAGGACAACATTGATGAACCTTTTTGATCCACTTCAAATGTTGACTACTGTAGATGTCCTGAGATACAACACTGACAACCCTGGGCTCTGTAAACAGCAGAGAAGAATCTGAGCACAGACCACAGGTGTTAGCCAATCAGAAAACATGGAGGCTCCTCTCTGCCAGTGGCATGAGTTTTGGGCGGGGCTACTTGTTTGTCAAAATAATGTCAAACTTTATGCAAATTCTTCACCCCTACGATACTTTGTACACAACGTTAAAGCACCAAAAGAATTAAAGATGGAGATACGAGACATGGGATTTCATTGCTACAGTGTTTATTTTCCTTCAGTCATTTGTAGCTGAATTGTGTCCAATAAACAGAATAGGTCTCTGAAATCTTTAACAAAATATAACCAGTATTTACAATAGTTGTATTAAAAATACAAAAGTAGTTACAGACTTTGCCAGTTGTCTTTGTAAAAGACGTAGAAATGCATGTGATTCTTATAGATTTGGCTGGGTAGAAACACAAGGAGCTAAAAGCGATACATTTGAACTCATGACGTTCTATATAAAATATATTGTCGTAACTATTTACTGACCATATCATGACCACCTATCATCTATGCAACAACTATAATTTATATATTCTTGACTACTATCGCTTGCTTCTGAAAATTTGTGCAACAGTTCATGATTTGTGCCATACACTTTGACAGCCAGAAACAATAAAACTGACACATAAAATTAAATAAAAATACAAAACATAAAATCTTTTCAAACAGAAACTTGTGGGCACATTTGGAAAGTTTTTGGGGTCACGATCAAATGAGAAAAGGCATGTTTAAAATGTAAATGAGTAACATTAAACACTGATATAAGAACAGAGAGATGTCTGAGACTATTGAGGTCTGTGAGAGGCAGCTGCTCAGTCTTTTCTTTCTGTCTTCAAGTGTCCGAAGAGAGCTACATCTCCTTCTGTCACTGATTTGAACACTCTCTCTCACACGCACACAAACACACACATACAGTTTCTTTAGCATGTTAAAAAGTAACATGGCAGATTAAAACTTCAAATGAAATGACATAATACTGGTTTCCATGGTTTTGTAACACTGATATTGCATTATGTGCAACACCTCTCATCATTCTGTGCTTAAAATGAGACTATGTGCTTCATTTTACTACGCAACAATCTGTTTGTTCCTTCTTGTCTTTGTTTTGCAGAACTTATGTTAAAAGTGCCAACATTTTCTCTGCTCCTTTACTCTTTCACAGTGATCTCCATGAAGGGCCTTAAATGCTGTAGTTCAGTCCAGGGCCATGTTTCCATATCGACAAGGTTGTGAAACTATGGGGGTAGAGATATATTATAATTGTCCCTTATTAAACTGCAGATATCTGCTCATTTTCTGTAGAAAGAAAAGACAAAAAAAAGAAAACTTGAATTATAATTTCCTAATATTTAACTATCTTGTTTATCATAAACTATAATAACAATAAAATCATAATATGAATGAGAACATTTTTATTTATTTATTTAATTTCTATGCAAAATTTTGGGCTATGTGTAACTGTTAAGCTACACATTCTTGGCTGTTATTTAATATATTAAACAACTGTACAAATAATAATATCAAAATCAATAATCAAATACACCGCCGTTCAAAAGTCTGGGATCGGTAAGATTTGTAATGTTTTTAAATTAAGTTTCGCCTGCTCACCAAAGGCTGTATTTATTTGATTAAAAATACAAAAAAAAAAAAACAGTAATATTGTGAAATATTGTTACAATTTAAAATAACTTTTCTATTTGAATATATTTTAAAATGTAATTTATGCCTGTGTTGGCAAAACAGAATTTTCAGCATCAAAAAAACATTTATTATCAATGTTGAATTTTTTTCCAGGATTCTTTGATGAATAGAAAGTTCAAAAGAACAGCATTTATCTGAAATAGAAATCTTTTGTAACATTATACATATTTACTGTCACTTGTGATCAATTTAATACATACTTGCTGAATAAAAGTATGAATAAAAACTTTGTTGAACCAAACAATGGTAGTGTATAAAAAGCTATCTATTACAGGTAAATGCTGTTCCTTTCAACTTTCATCAAATTCATCAAAGAATCCTGGGGAAAAAATATTGTACACAACAGTTTTCAACATTGATAATAATAATAAATGTTTCTTGAACATCAAATCAGCATTTTAGAATGATTTCTGAAGGATCATGTGACACTGAAGACTGGAGTAATGATGCTGAAAATTCAGCTTTGCCATCACAGGAATAAATTACATTTTAAAATATATTCAAATAGAAAATAGTTATTATAAACTGTTTTTTTTGTTGTATTTTTAATCAATTAAATGTAGCCTTGGTGAGCATTAGAAACTTCTTTTAAAACCAAACTTTTGAATGGCAGCGTAAATTATATCATCAAAATACTGTTCAACTGATTACTGGTCTATGTCTATCAGTTTTTAACAATACAACATTTAGTTCTGGTTTTTCCATTTGAATTTCTTTTTTTAAAATCAGAGTGATGTTTAGCAGATATTTTTGTAGTGGTTACTGCGTAATCAAATACTCACCATCTGGTTGTGGTCTCCGTGACTGGCAGTGGTTGTATGCTGGTAATCTACTGGATGGGTGTATTGGAGGAGGATCACATGACCTTTTAAGGAATCGAGACCTCTGCAGAGCTGCTGTGTAGTCTGGTGGGCGTCGGCCATGAGCATGACTGTGGCTGTCTGCCTCAGCCAATGACAGAGCAGTATAACCAGGTGGTGTGGGCGGCGGCTCTCTAAAACGTCCCTCCCTCCGACTCGCAGTATTCTTGTTTGAATTTGGAGTCTCGTCTTTTCCACCCCTTCGTTTTATTGTTCCTGTGTCACCTTCCAATTCATCACCCCAGTAACCGGTAGGTGTGGTCACGTGACTACGTCCCATCCCTTCTGACAGCGTCTCCCAGCTGCGGTTTTCATAATAACCCACACGCTGTGGAATGCTCTGGATGTTGTCATGGGAACCACTGGAGCAGGACGTCCAGCTGCCACGGCCACTGTCTGCTGCGTCCAACGACGCACGGTCACACTGATCCTGAGTCAAGGAGTAGGACCTGAGAGAAAGAAATATAGAAAAACTTTAAAAATAAGGTACTTATGGAAGCTTGCCACTGAATAAAATAAATTAATTCATTAATTAAAAAAAAAGATAATTGCGACTTTTTCATCTCACAATTCTGACTTCTTTTCTCAGAATTGTGAGATATGCAACTGGGAGTTATAAAGTACAATTCTGAGGAAAAAAAAAAAAAAAAAAAACTGACTTTTTCCTCACTTCATAACTCGCAATTGCATGTTACAGTCAGAATTGCAAGCTATAAACCCACAACTGTGAGTTATTAACTTATAATTCCGAGTTATAAAGTCAGAATTGCGAGATATAAACTCACAATTCTGAGAAAAAAGTCAGAATTGTGAGTAACTTCGCAATTGCAAGAAAAAAAGTCTGAACATTTTTTTTTGTTTTTAATTCAGTGGAAGAAACAAGCATCCAGAAACAAAAAGAAAAAAAAGAAAAATATATATATATATTTTTCTAACTTGTGTAAACCTCTTACCCCAGGCTTATTTGGTCAGGCTCAGATCTACGCGTGCTGAGTGGGTGTGCAAGCGTATGGGGTTGAGCATGTGTGTGGTCATCAACCATGATGAGATCAGAGGAGGAGGAGCTTAACAGACTCAACTGATCCGATGCTTCACTCACCACTAACTGTGGGGCTATGAGAAAAACACATGCATAAGCAAACAATAATTACATAAATCAGAGAATATCTTACACTTTAGAAGTGTGATCATTAGGGGTGTGACAAGACAGGTATCTCACGAGACGAAGACGAGACTCGAGATTGAGTTCACGAGACGAGACGAGACAAGATTTTTACACACTATTTTTAAGAAATCCTCAATGGCGAAATACATGACTAGAAAAAATATTCTGCAGGTGTCTTTAAAATGTTTTAACTAATCATCTTGTAATGAATGTAATTTCAGTTCTACGGAGTATAAATTATCATATGCAGTAAAAGACAACAACACTCAAGTACTGTAAAAGGTTTTGCCACTAACTCAACTGACTGGCTTCTCTTCTGTATGATTTCAGTCTCTTCAGACCTTACTGTACATGATTTATGAGCTTCTACAACTTTTGACCTCCTAACTGAACTCCTTTCCACAAACTGATCATAAAAACAGTATAAATAAAAATGGTAACACTTTACAATAAGGTCTCATTTATTAACATTAATTAACCAACATCAACTAACAATGAGCAATATATTTGCTACAGTATTTATTAATCTTTGTTTATGTTAGTTAATAGTCATTCATTGTTAGTTCATGATAGTTCACAGTGCATTAACTAATGTTAACAAATGAAACCTTATTGTTTGTGCTTAATAAGATTAAGAGAAAACTGTTATTCATTTTTTATGGTAATTACTTTACAATAAGTGCAACCAAAGTGCAAATAAGACCATTTTTTTCTTTGATACAGAGCTAAGAGATGGTTACAACTACGCTGCCCAGCCTAAGATAGCTTTCATATTGAGAGATATTTGCATTCATCAGGGAGCCGCTTTCAAAATGCGGGGTATTGAAATCGCGTTTGAATGCGCGCGCGTGTTTACTTTCACTTTTAGCGATCGCACGTAACTCTGTAAATATGGAGCGGCGGCAACCGTTATCCAACTGAATTAAATGGTTTTTATTTAAATACAAAGCAAAATGACAGTGGAGGCGTAATGTAAACGAAGCGTGGCATATTCTTTCCTAATCATCCTAACACTCTGTCATGGCAACAACATCACGAGACTACTTTTCGCCTCGACGAGAAATCTCGTCACATATTAGTCTCGCGAGATCTCGTGCCACGAGATCTCGTCACACCCCTAGTGATCATCTATCTATCAGGATCTACTGCTGATCTACTGGGATTTTCACGTACAACCATGCATGGTTTACAGAAAATGGACCGAAAAAGAGAAAATATCCAGTGAGAGGCCTTTTTTTGGGAGATTCGCATCATGGATGTGCAGCCGACTAATCCGCAGCAACTGCCTGAAGCTATCATGTCAATATGGACCAAAATCTAAGGAATGTTTCCATCAGTGCTACCAAGTTTTATTTAACTGAATCAATGCACATTCCTACATACCTTTTCTAGGTGTGCTCTGAGGTGAGGTACGTGGAGAGGAGAGTAGAGAGGAAGCATATGACTGGCTGTCCTCAGGCGGTTTTCGTTGTCTGTCCCGCCCCTTTTCTGACAGAGACAAAATCTTATGGAGAGACTGAGGAGACTGGGCACCTACAGACACAAAGAACACCATCTCACTACAAACAAGACTTACAAGTCACCAGCAGAGGGTGCTCAAACATTAACAGAACTCAGCTCATTTGAATAGGTACAACAGAGAAAGGTCTTACCAAATGGTGCTAACTCTTTGTCAAGTGATTTCTTGACACCATGACTTCCATTTGTTTGCTGCGGAGTGGCGCTTCTTTGACCAACAGGAGATACATCCACTCTCCTCCTCTCATTAGAGTTCTTCAGCACTGAAACCACAAGCACACATACACAAGGTTAGCTGGCCCATTATATGAAAGGTATAAATGTTTTGGATATTAATTTATGGAACAAAAAAAGCTATTTTTTTTTGTATTTTTGTGGTTTTTCAATTCCCGACTAATCATATAAGAATTTAGTCTCTAAGAAAAGTCAATTTCATTACTATGAAATTTATGTTATTCACATTATGGTATTTAAGGACGTTTGAGAACATAAAAGACATAACTATAAAGTAATCTACTGATCTAATGCACAACTAGCAATAATCAATTATTTTTTCAGGAAGTCAGGGTCATTGTGATATTTAAAATATGCGCGCCAACTCACTCGAGCTGTTGGCGGGCTCACACTGCATGGAGAGTTCATGGAGTGTGTCTTCATTACTCTCATGTGTGTGTGAGTCCAGATACTGCCGCACACGTCTACTCATCATCTCCACCTCATAGAGTTTCTTAGCACTGAGAAAAGAGCTCCGCCTCCCTTTCCTCTTCCCGCCCATCGTTCCGATGTCAGAGAGAGAAGAGCTGCTCACCTGGCTTAGAGACCTAAACACATTAGAACAAAAGGCAATGTATGTTAATGGAAACGGGTCAAACACATCAAACCAACAGGAAGTTAGCAAGACAACTAGATAAATCAGCCAGAGTCCTGCTGGGGAATTATCACAGCCTTTTTTTAACATGCATAACGAAGAGAATATAGATGAGAGACTAGCTACAGGTTAATGAAATATTTACATGTCTAGAAAGTAGGGATGAGCATGAGTAATTAACTAGTCAAATACTCATTCTTCAACTAACCAGTAAACTAGTAAAATACCAAATCAAATTACTTGCAAATTGATGTATATTTGCGCTTACTTGCTGTAGGCAACAGGGTTATTATCGGTAACTAAAACTAAAATTAATAAACAACAACAACAAAAAAAACTAATAATAATATTAATCTAATATTAGATGAATTGGCAACTAACTGATATAAGTTTAAGTTGAAGCACTAAAATTGGTAATAAACAGGAAATAATTAAAAACTAAAACTGAACAAACTAAAACTGAAATAAAAATAAATTAAACATAAGCCGTAATAGACAAAAGCACATTAAAATTTACTAAAAATTAAACAAAAATGATATTTAAAAAAAAATTAAAAAATTAAAAGCTAATTCCAAATATTTTAAAAAACTATAGTATATAAATACTAGTAAAATAACACTGGTAGGCACCAATACATTTTTCCCCTACTGAATACAACTCTACTAACGGTTGCTAGAGGACCATCAAATGAGATTTTGATTTCACAGTGAAAACTTATTAAAGAGTGGTATTTTATTGTCCCTGCAACCACCTTTAATACCTTCTTTAGTAGCCTTTTTTAAAAAACAGAGCATATGTATTTTCTACGCAAGCCGCCGGTAAGTGCAAATATAATTTTTTTTTTTTAATTTTTTTTTCATTAATGCTTTTAAGTATTTTTATCTATTATTGATTATATTATACTAAATAAAACATTTTAGTACTCAACTACAATATTGCTCAATGCCCACTCCTACTCAAGTAGCAACACTTTTATACAACCATATAAATCATTGTAGAAAAACATTGATAAGAAAAATTCATGCTTTTCCAGAGGATGAATATTAACATTTTGGAGAAATAAGCTTTTGAATAAGCTATTAAATTAAGTGTTAGTGTTGTTTAGTACACAGCACACAGCAAAACAATGACAGTTAAAAGAGAAAGTGAAGGAAAAAAAGAGAAAGACAGTAGCAGTCCCACTTACCCAAGACTCCTCCACTTTTTCTTCCTAAAACACAGACCAGTGAAGAGCCAAAGAACAAGAAAATTAAGAGATCAAGAAAAAGGAGACAAAAAGACACTAGTGCTTAGACAGTGAAGCCCATAAAGCAAAGGCCCAAAAACAAGAAGTCCAGTAAGACACCAAGCACACAAATGACTGTCAGTGTCAGCAAAACTATTAGCAATAGTTGAAATATATAGGCCACACTGTGTTCAATACCTAGTGAGCTGCTTACAAACTACGTAGGAAACATTTTACGTAGGAATGCTCCGATCAAGATTTTTGCAGCCAATGCCGACTACCGATTTCTTGTCATCATGATCGGTCGATACCGATGCTGATCAATCAAGCTTTATAAAAGTGATATGTAAGCTCTCTGTTGACTGTCACTGTTAACCTACACCCTAAAGGCATTTTAATGATTTCATGTGCAAGTGGCATACTTAAATGTAATGGATTACAACTCTACAAAAAACAAGGCATCATCAAGTACATGGTCTCATTTGACAGAAAACCTTTCGAATTTTGAAGAAAATAGATTATTATGTTACAACACTGCTGACAAAATCCCAGAAAAAGTGATGCTATTATTGATTTCTTTTGTTATTCATGCTTGACATGACGACTATTAGAAATTAGTGATTTGATATCTCAAAGCAATCAAAATATGGCATTTTGGAACCATGGTAGCCTTTTTATCAAAAGTTCAAAAACCTCTCCAGACAAGTGTTTTACTGAACATCAAAAATACTTATATGTGCTCCTATTCTATGGTGCACAGTAAATCTAAACATCAATCTGAGCAATAGATTCCAATCCAAGGGTGTTCCAGCTGTAAAACAGTGTCTGATTGGTCTCTACACACCATACCCAAGATCCAGTTTTTATTGGTTGAACTTTGAAATGACGTTGGGTCATGATTGCGACATGATCAGATCCCAGAAGTCCTATAGCTTTAGCCAAGCAGCATGTCATTTTGCTCCATGAGGATTTTCTACGCATCATGCTATGTTGTGTTTGGGCTTGTTTGAATAGAGACAACCTGCTCTAATAAAGATGTGCAATTTACTATGGTTTACTAATGTTTCCCGAAGTTACAAAGCAGAATGTGGCACAAAAGCCTCATCCGTATACTGTTCATATGCAATTCGGTGGCAACTTTTTATAGTTTTATGTGATCAAATTGCGATCGAATTGCCAAATTTAGTGATTACTGATCGAGTCATAGAACGTGTTTAACGGACAAAACTGATCTCAGCTGATCGATCGGAGCACCCCTAATTTAAGGCATCATAGGTAGGTATCTTAATTACACTGGCTCACACACGAATGTTTCATGTAGACAGCAAATCCACAACGCTTTGCCACAAACAGAAAAAATTAATTCAAAATGCAGTACAAGGCGACAGGAACTCATTTTCAAATACTGAACAATAGTGTTAAACAATATTTCAGTTTGATAAAAAACAGATTATTCTAAATCGGCCACTGATGAGGTTTCATTTCCTGTGCAGGTAGTGATGCAGCTCAGTAAGTTTTGAAAAAGAGCTAGTGTGTTTGTGTAATTATGCTTTTATCTTAAGTTTTAATTGATGATATGAGTTTGTGTGTATGAAATATCATTGCTGAATAATTGTACACTTTGTGAGTGAGTGTACCTAGTCTTAAAAAGCAATGCAGGGTCCATAGTGATGGAAGCCATTCGAACCACGTGTCTGATCTCTCGTGCAATCATCCTCAACTTCTCAAAATTCACCAGACCATCCACCTTGGAGTTGTTGCCTATAAGCACATGTTTGACAGGTTCATAGTCCATTTTTAAACCAAACTCTAAATTTTGAGGCAACAGAAACAGAGAAAAATGCAAGCTACCCTCGTGGAGGAAGGTGAGGTCTTTCTTAATGACAGGAAACAGAGGAATGACTGGCGGCTGCAAGTTGTGTTTGTTGAGTAGGTTGCGGTATTTGGCCATGTTGCGAGAAGGGTCGAAAACGTCCTGTAATTCTGCCAAAAGTTTCTCGTATTTTCCAGGCAATCGTTCCCATGTAGATCGCAACCGAGAGACAGGTGATAGATTGAACCCACTGAAAAAAAATATACAGATATACTTCAGAGACTGTATAATGGGGAGGAGACAGACTATTCCCAGCATTAACATTAACAAACTTGACATTTTTTTCCAAGAATCACAAGCACACGGACACATTTATATGGTGAGAAGCATGGAAGATGGCGTCCTATATTATATTTTATTGCAGACAATTTTAATGAAATCAATTAAACGTTTTGACGGCGCTGGTTTTCCTTTAGTTTTCTTTGAAAATGATAGATTAAGTAATATTTACAATAAATAAATGTATAAATTATAAATAAATATATATTATACAATAGTTATATTTCAATTTTACAATAATAATAAAATGTATTGTATAAAAGGTATTGCCGCAGCAATATGACGCATCTAAACAATATGACTGGTATCATGATTCTACTTGGTATCATACCGTGAGAAACATAATTAAGGTATCATGACAACACTAAGAGACACATATACTAAAGTGCTCATTTGATGTATTTCCTGGACATCAAAGTCTACCTGATAATGGCAAACATGGAGTTGAAGTTCTTGCAGTCACGGCAGTGAAGGGCAATCTTTATAAAGTGCTTGATGATCTTCACTCTTTTGGCTAGGTTGGTTTCCTGTACTATCTCTGTAGCGACCCAGAAAGTCTCCTGGTTTACAAGATCCTCAAAGTTGCGCAGGTTGGTGGGAGGATCTTGTGGGTGAAGCTTGAAGAGGTCGCTAATGTAATCCGTTGGTTCAATGCTGGAAAATAACAGATAGTTGCGTGCTGACAGCTGATTGGCTATCTCCATGGAGCTCAAGGATAGCAGCGGAACCACAGATTCTCGCTGCATCTCCTGTGCTTCCACATCTGAACACAGTGTCTCTGTCTCCATGTTGCTCTTGAGATAATACCTGAAAAAAAACACCATCACATATTAAAATAAATCACTAAACAGTCCATTTGAATTCACAAATTCAGCTTAAGTCCAAACCTAGCAGTCAGCTGTATCTTGTCAGCCAGTTTAGAGAGTTGATCAGGTAGTCGCCTCTGTTTAATAACGCCCTCCTGTGTGACCGACACCTCACAGAGTGAATAAGCCTCGGGACTTGCGGTCATGCCAAACTCTCGCATTGCCTGATTGGCTGCCTCTCTCGCTGTGGTGTCCCTATTGATCAGTAAGTAACGACTTTGTTGGTCTGCCTTGAAAATACGCAGCACCTGGTCTTGCAATTCTGTGAATGAAAAAGTTGAACAAAGCATAAAACAACTGTATGTAAGCTTATAAATTGTTTGTAAACCTCAACCAGCACTGAGTTCCAAACATTCCTGCATAGCACAGATTACATGCAACTTCTAAAACTATATTAGCTAAATGGACAAGGTAGATGTCGAAGAGGTAGATATAAAGATTCAAATGAAAAGAGATGATAGGAACCCTAATAACAAAGACAAAAAGGTTAACTGGAGATCCAGATCAAGCAGAAGTCAGATAAGGCATCTTGGCACTAATGAAAATAAAATATGTACAAACATAATAAGCTGTACAACATCTTGTAGAGTAAAGTAGAGGATATATGGAGACAAAGCATTTACTGCAGGGACAGGCAGAGCTTTAATTTAAAAGAGAAATGTCAAAGTACAGGTTCTTCAGTAACATGACAATTTAAAAATAAAAAAAAGATAATACCGGTCCTTTAGCGTATTCAATTTGGCAGGACATTTAAGGTTTATGTCATTTACAAGTTTACATGTCTATAAACAAATAAAAAAAGGTTACTAAGATGTCAGAAATACTACTTACATGCTCATACAACATTTTTTCCTGAGATACTTCTTGTAGGACTTACTCTTACAATCAGTGGCCCTAGTGATCGAGTAAGTGATCTAGTAAGATTTGGTGTGGTGATCAAAGGCAACCATTGGTAAACCTCAAACCACTAGATTCAAATCACAGAGTTATGTGGTGTACCTTTTTTTAAGTGTATAAAAAAAAATGGATATGTAAAAATAGATCTTAAAAAAATCATTTGTATCAGTGATTTATTTTTTATTATATTTATATTTTATTATATTTGTTATTTTTTTTAACAGTTCTTTTGAATTACTTCAGAACTTGCGGTGCTTAATTGAAAATGTTAAGAAGCTATGTTAACTTTATTCAGAAATGCATTAAGACAATGCTAAATATAAACAGCAGCTACAGAAACATTTGTACATAAAAAGAGAAAACAGTTAGAGTGGTATATCAATTAAATAAAAAAAAGAAAGAAATAAAAACGGTAACTTAGGACTTGGCCCAGTGGCAAGTTTTGCAGATGGCACAAAGTGTATGAGTCTACACAGACAGGACACTGAAATAAACCAGAGACAATGTAAAAAGTGTGGATACAGTCCCACAGAACTTAAGGCGTGTTTAATTCGACCTAGAGCGTGAGTCAGGCTTGCCAGACAACCGGCAAAACACAGTATATTAGCAAAAACACAAGGTAACCGTGCTACTACACCCCTTTTTTTACTTTCAAGAAAGCAAGAACTTCCTATAAGTCTGTTTTTATCCACAAGTGACAGATAATCCATGCTGATGCCATCAGTGTGAAAAAATTGCCACTGACTCAAGTTTGCAGAAATTAATCATATCTGTAAAAGAACGATTACTATAAAAGGGCTGAAAAGATCAGTTATAGCAGAGAGAAGGAAAGACTGGCAACTACAGAAAACTATACAAGAGATTTTGAGAGAGATAGACAGGCAATTACGTGAGACAGGTTTCTATGAAGACAAACAGCTATCTAGAGAAGACGAGTGGAACTATAAATCAGGTGTCTAAAAAGACGAGCAGAACTGCAGCAGTGCACAAATACTCACGAGTGAATCCAGATGCTGTGAGCAAGGAGAAGGTAGCGGGATCATTAGTATATCGCACAGATATAACAAAAGTAAAGCAGGAACACAAAAAGAATTTTTGAAATAAAAAGTGTCCATGTAAACATAGGCAGCAGAGCTTGAAACAAGCAAGCGTCCTGTGGGTCTCCACAAAGAAAAGCCCACGGAGAAAAGCAGGGCTGATCACGTGGACCATCCTTGCATCCTTAATGCATTATTTTTGACAGACACACACACACACATATACATATATACATATACATATATATATATACACATATACACATATATATATATATATATATATATATATATATATATATATATATATATATATATATATATATATATATATATATATATATATATATATATATATATATACACACACACATACATATACACACACATCACATACAGAGTTGTGCTCAAAAGTTTACATACCCCAAAAGATGTTTACATATAGTCAAAAAATAGTTGAATTTATAAAAATGACCCGTTCAAAAATGTACATACCCTTGATTCTCAATACTCCAGATCTTTTGCACATTTGAACCCTTTCCAGCAGTGACTGTGTGATTTTAAGATCCATCTTTTCACACTGAGGAGAACTGAGGGACTCAAACACAACTATTAAAAAAAAGGTTCAAACATTCACTGATGCTCCAGAAGAAAACACGATGCATTAAGAGCCAGGGGGTGAAAACTTTTGAACAAGATGAAGATGTCCAAATTTGTCTTACTTTGTTTAAATATCTAATTTTTTCATTTAGTACTGCCCATCGGAAGCTACAGAAGATACTCACACGTTTCCCGGAAGACAAATTAAGTAAAATTTATCTTGATCTTCAAATTCAAAAAGTTTTCACCCCCGGCTCTTAATGCATCGGGTTTCCTTCTGGAGCATCAGTGAATGTTTGAACCTTTTTTAATAGTTGTGTTTGAGTCCCTCAGTTGTCCTCAGTGTGAAAGATGGATCTCACATCATACAGTCACTGCTGAAAAGGGTTCAAATATGCAAAAGATGCTGGAAAACTGAAGAATCTGCAGGATCTGGAGGATTTTTCTGAAAAACGTTGGTCAGTTTAACTTCTCAGGACAAACAAGAGACTCATGAACAACCATCACAAAACATAAAAACAGTCGTGGATCATCCAGGTAACCACACACAGTATTGAGAATCAAGGGTATGTAAATTTTTGAACGGGTCATTTTTATAAATTCAGCTATTTTTTGACTATATGTAAACATCTTTTATGCAAAATATCTTATTCAGCACAGTGCTAAAAAAAAAAAAAGAACACATTTTGCATGATCCTTCTTATTTTGTTAAAATAATTAACATTTTGCAGATTCTGCAAGGGGTATGTATACTTTTGAGCACAACTATATATATATATATACATACATACATACATACATACATACACACACACACACACACACACACACACACACACACACACACACACACACACACACACACAGATTACATGATAAAAACTGTAGTTGGTAACGTAATCTAGGTTACTCATTTTTGGTAATGTATTCTGGCTACTTTTTAGATGTACCATATTATTAAAAAAAAGCATTTTTTGATTTTAACATCATAAAATGTATTACTGAACATTACACCAGGGTTTCCTAAACTGGGCATAATCTAAGAACTGCCGTGGGTTTACGAGTTGATAAAAAGCTAATAGCTTCATAAATCATAAAAATATAAAATGAAACTAATTTAAACACTTGAACATTAAAAACATAAATATTTAATTTGTTTACCTGCATGTCAACAGTTACTAAAGGTCACTGGTTATGATGGCGACAGTGTATCACAGCTATACATAACCAGCGTTTAGCAACTTATTCATTTGTTTTTGCATAATCATGTGCTTTTTTCCCCTCAAATTCAGAAGCATGGAACAAAAAAAATGTATTTACACAACATTTGTGAATATAGTCAAAGCTAAATAGTTCGAGACAGCAGGATTTTTAGAAAGGAAAATTTAAAAAGAAAAAAACAATTAAGTAGAATCAATAAACTATAAATAAATTATCTGTCATTGTGTGAATAATATGTAATCATGTAATCCATAATCAGTTCTACCCAGCTCTGTGTATGTGTATATATATATTTAATATTAGTAATATATAATTATATTAATATAATTAAATATTAATAATAATATAATTAAATATGATATAAATTTAATTATATTAATATAATTAAAATTAATATAATTTTAATAATATAAAATTATATTGCATTTTAGAATTATATTTCATCATCTTGTGTACACTCATTTTTGGGTAAACATTTGAGTATTCTGTATCCATTTACCTGGTGGCTGTGTACTGTAGTCGATGATGCGTTGTTGGCCTTGGGCCAGGTCAGGGTTACTGGATGAGAGACTTCCGCTGACTGGCATAGTGGTCGGAGTCTGTTTGTTCTGCCGTAATCCCACAATGCTGTCATCCTGAGTCTGCCCTAACCCGAGGTCACTACACAACAAAAGCATAATGACTCATGACTTAATAAAAAAATTAACATTCATATATCAGAATTTACCGCAAAAACCACATGGGGTTGATGTGAAATATTCCTAAAAACCCATTCCATTTATGAAAATATCACTAAGATGACAATATTTGTACTCTTTGACTCTTCTCTTCTCAACAGTGTGAGAAGAATGTGTGTTCTTGTATACCTGTAAGGTTTCTGAGGTAGGATGCTCATGCGTGTCTTGTCTAGAATCTTCATCAGTTTGTTTCGGCCACCCATTGTATGTGCTTTGACCTTCTTGCTGACCTTTTCTTGACCTATTACATCAGATCCAGCCCCAATTTCAGGTACAGAATAACGGCTATTTTTCTTTCCGTCACCAATCTTTGGAAGATGAGGAACACCGTTTTTCCTTTCCTCTGCCACCCTGGCCACCAACTCCTTGAAGACTGAGAAGAGTGAAAATGAGTAAAGATAAGAAAAAATAAAAAAGTGAGATATTGAAATCAGCAGTCTGTGTGTGTTGAGATGTGTATCCTGGAGGGAATCTCACCCAGGAGGTTGGTTTTGACACTCATACAGAGCTGTATGTTGTTCCTAAGAATTTCAATTGCTTTGGACAACTGCACATTCTCAAACGTCTGCCCGTTCACCTCCAATATCTGCTCATGGGTGTGAAAAGGATAGACAAAGAGAAATACAAAATGTGTCAGAAAATGCTTCCATGTGTTAACGTTGCATTACACCGAGATTTAAAAGGTCTTACCTGGTCTCCACGTTTAAGCCCCGCCTCCTCTGCTTTGCTGCCGACTTCCACACTACTGATAAAGAGGCGCGTCCCCCGTTCAGCTCCTCCAATAAGTGTGAAGGGGAGGGGAATCTCTCGAGCAGTCCTTGTTATAGTAATCACTCTGGGTTTGGCTTTAGCAGCACAAGCTATGTTGAGCAACCGCAACTGTCCTGTCATTTTCTGCTCGGATAAATACAGTTAATAAGGATGCTAGTCTGATAATGTGATAATTAATGTATAGTTAAATTATAGATTAAATTGAGATAATTAGGAGTAATGCTTGTATGCTGTTCATACCTCTTTTTCCAGATTGCTCTGGAACTCCTCCAAAAAATTGGTCATATCAGGGTCTCCTTCAAAGTCACTAAAGTGATTGTTAACCCATAACAATACAACCCGGGTTACCTAAGTAGAGGAGAGAGTGAAGAACTTTGAGTCCAGACCCACTGAAGCTTAATGTGTGTGTTTCTTTAGAAATGATTGATTCAATCACGCTACCTTGTCCCGTAAACTGGGGTCATTAAACCAGTCCAGAAGTCTCTGTCCCAAAATCAGAGGACTGGGCAAGAAGGTACGATAGGTCAACAGGAAGTCTTCAATATACGTGGGGTCGACGACTGAATGATCCTCCACTAAGTGCTGCATTAGTCTTTCAGCAGTACCCTAAAAAAAACGTACATCAGATTTTTCTTAAATTACCACATTTAAAAGACACATTTTAAATCTATTCATTTAGTTTATTAATTGGTTAAATGATGTGACAAAATAACCATACAGTACTGATTAAAAGTCTGGGGTCTGTAAAAAATAAATAAATAAATAAAAAATTGTATGTTTTTGAAAGTCTCTTATGATATTTGATGAAAAATATAGTACATTTGTAATATTATACAATATTATTACAATTTAAAATTAATATGTAATATATTTTGTATATAATATTTATTTATGTCAAGTTGAATTTTTAGAAGTCATTACTCCACTCAGTCTCACATGATTCTTCAGAAATCACTCTAATATGCTGATTTCAAGCTCAAGATCTGGTGCTTTCTTTAAGGATTGATGAATGGAAAGTTAAAAAGGAACAGAATTTATTTGAAATATAAAATTCTTTAATGTCACTTTTGATCAATTTAATGCATCCTTGCTGAATAAAAGTATAAATTTAATATATCTTTAAATTCTCAAAGGTATGTTGTACTACTTCCATTCACATAACATAAAAGGTCTGAGATTAAATTAGACCAGACTGTAAAGCTTAACTCTGATTTCTGAGTAGAGCACTCTTAAGTCAGTCAGATTTTTCCAAAATACAGTGCTTACCTTGACAACAATGTGTCCCTTGCGTGTGCCCGTCCGGTCGAGTTCTCGGTGTTCTTTCACCATGACAATTTCTCCTTCCTCCTCCACTCGCTGTGTGTTCTGCTCAACCTGATTCAGAATGCAGCAGTAGTCCTGTTGGGCAATACACACAAACTACACACACACACAAATAATAATGTTAACGTGATTTTTGTGCGTCACCATATTATGGTTAAAATTTGCATTAAAAATAAAGCTTGTATGGGAATTTTACTTGATAGACGATAATCATAAAATTGCATTTCTGATCTAGAAATGTGTCCCATGCTGGCAAAAGGAGTCGCAATGAGCAAATTTTCAAAATTTGTTATTGTTATTCCGACAATAAATGACTGAGCTACACCTGTTTGAAGTCGATAGAGTCAGCAAAGTCAATTTTGAGAAAAATCGAGTTAAAGTTTTGTGAAGATTCCAAAACAAATTAGACCAAGCAACCATACCTTAAAACCAAGTCAAACCCACCCATATCTTTAAGAAAAATATATATTCAACTTTTTTCCATGATTCCACAATTCTTTGATTAACATTAATGAACAGACAGCCTATATATTAAGACCTACTGTACCACACGTGTCTAATATAATGTTACATATCAGATGTTTTTCCCCTCAACAGTTAACCAAAGGTTCACTTAAGACATAACAGATAATGTTTGCGTGAATACTTGCTAAGACAGATATTTTGAAATACTCTAATTCTGTGAATATCAGGATCGCGTGCTGTCTGAGGCATCAGTGTGAGTAAATTCATTTTGTTTACATCAGCCTGAGTTTGAAAATCACATTTCATTTTGTTCAGAATCATGCCATCGAGAATTCGCTATGAATATTCACCAAGGTTGGAATGCTTCGCTTTAAAACGATACCACACTTGTGCTGAGGGAAGTGCCAGTAATCAAAACGGCATTTTTCATGGTCAAAGGAAAGGTACTCATCTCAGAAAACATACAAGTAAAGATACTTTTAGATGTTTAATTGGTATTGGCATCGCTAGATGAGGGCTTAATGAACTAATTTTTGTGAAAACCTCAATTTCGACCAAAATTTACATTTTTTCACTTGTTTTGCCGTAGCTCGAAATTAACCCGTGCTCATTCTGACTCATTTTGCAAGCAAGGGTCACAAATACTTATGCTTATAAAAAAAAAAAAAAAAATCTAGATTCAATTTATTGACATTAATGAGCTGCTGAATTGTACACCATCATGCCCAATTTTAGTAGACACTCTTACCTGACAGTCGTCCACTTTGGTCCTCATGACTCCAGTCATCAGTTGTTTCTCCAAAGAAGGGGAGACACCAAAACTTCCACCCATACACACACTCTCAGGGCGGCCATCTGGATAGATCACCTCTACTGCTCCATTCAGAATGACTGACCATGAGTCCAGCTAAAACACACACTTGCCTGTTATCAACTGAACACAAACGAGGAGATGAAATGCTGCAATGGGGCCAGTCTTACTTCTTCACCGTGGTTGAGCACGACGGTTCCGGCACGTTCCACGACCGCAAACACCATGACGGCACAGAGTTCCCTCCGCACTGAAACACTCAGACTGGCAAATGCCGGGAGCTGCTGCACAAACTCCAGCAACTGCTCTATATACAGAAAGAGAAGAAGAAAATGAAATAGAAAGTGAAAATGAAAGTGAAAGTGAAAATGTAGCATAGTGGAACAATTCAAACAACAAAGGTTTACCAATGTCATCATCTGTACGGTCCATTGGATCTTTCTCCAGACAGTCTCTCACAATATCTCGACTCATAAGAGGGTCCGCTCCCCTCCCTACGTCTTCATCATCATCATCTTCGTCCGAGTCCACCGCTGTTTCAGGAAGCCCACTCAGATCCATATCCCCACACTCACTCTCAGTGGCCTGTAAAAGAAACCGTGTGAGCTCAAACTGCTTGTTTCTTCACGATGTTCACAGACATTTGATTTGCAGTTAAACGGCTTTGTGACATGCATTTACAAATAAAAACAAAGCAAATCCAGTGAATATGATTTGCTCGTGCATGTGTGTACAGGCAGAAGTGTGTGTTGGCACTCTGAGCTGATTTTGTTTGCGCATGCCGTGGATGTTTGTGTGTGTATATGTAATGCTGATCTGTGGATCAAAAGGTGTGTGCGCTTGAGGGCTGACATGAATAGGTTACAGAGAGGTGACAGATGGACCACAGAGGAGGGTGGGGGGAGTCCTCTACAGAACAGGATTTAAATGCGTGCGAGTATGTGTCCCAGATGTTCACAATAAATCTGTCAGGATGTGCTTCTGTTGCAGAGTGTGTAAGGAGATTGCTTTCTAGAGGGATAGAAACTGAGTCTTTTATCACCTGGTAAATATCTGATAGGCTGCTACTTCCTGAATCACTGGCGATGCTGGAACGTGATTGGCTGGAAGTCATATGGGAGTGGCAACTGTCAGAGGGGTGAAGCTTTGAGAAGTCGGCAGGAAGCTGCAAGAGAAACATATACAGTTACAAAAAACAAAACAATTGATAAACAAAAAATAAATAGTTTAAAAACATTATTATATAAAATAAATTAAATAGACAGATTTAACAGACAGATTTTAGATTAAAATGTATTTAAGGGAAATTTCACGTGCTGGTCAGCATTTCTTTTTCAACATTTTAAACACCTTTCAGCTTTTTCTAAGTGCATGTAACTGCTTCTGCAGTGACACATTTTTTAAAAGTACAAATATTCCATGCAGATCTCAAATAATATGATTAAAACTGCATGTATAATATTTAGAAAAATAGTTTAAAATAATATTATGCATGCAAGACACTTTCAAATGTTATGTTAACTATATATATGCATAAAGACAACATAGCAACTGTTTCCTTACAAAAGCTTGTGAGCATTTGTGCAAATATAGTGTTTTTTCCCCCAAGGATTAATTTTAAACCCCTGTGTGATCGTCAGCACAATTACTCTTTAGTGGAATGGATGGTGTGTTCTCACACGCACACAAGTTCAGCTGAACGGTGGCATTTTAAATATCCATCTACTAGGACTCATTTTAGTCATTGGTTGATAAAAATAAACAATCACTAAAGTATTATTGCTAGCAGTGAGGCACATACCAATCATGCACACATCAGTCATTTATGATAACTGGATAAGAATTTTAAAAGATTCATTTTATAGAGCTTGCATTTGTGAAGAGCAATTTTAAGACAAATATTTTGGAGAAAACAATTATATTCACTATAGTGTTTCCCATGACTTTTAAGTGTTCGCACATGGGTCCTTAATTAATTTAATTGACTTATTCCAGGCCTGTCAATCACAACAAAAACACACCAAAAAAGCTCCAATTACTCTTAATTCAGGGCATTTGTGGTGGACTAATGTATGGAGTAATGACTGAAGCTTTCATCAGTTAATGAATCCAAATAATGATTATACCTGCTAATGCACAGACACCCCCACCGCAACACCCTACTGTACAACGTACCCTGAGGCTTACTACAGTAAAGTTGATGGGTTCATGTACTGATGCCCTAGATCAGATGGCCTACATACAGTGAACCTACAACAAAATCACGTGTAGAATACACACACGAAATTCAAAAACTCAATAGTGTGACCTCTCAAACAAATCACTGGTATACAACCTATAAAATTAAATGTATTAAAACATAACGGAAGGAAAACTTAAAACGTCAAAACAACTGCAGAAACATTTCTAAAAAAAATACGTAAAAATCCAATTCCAAATTAAATCACACAACAAAATCAGAAACAAAATTATTTAGATTTAAATTTTATATATATATATATATATATATATATATATATATATATATATATATATATATATATATATATATATATATATATATATAAATGAAAGATAACTAAAAATAAACATCAACTTGTAAAACAGACCAACTCACTCAATCCAATTCAAAACTCATAATTCTGTTCAAATTAAAATATATTTAGTCATCAGGAAATTGTTCATTCAAACTAATATTTTCTGCTTGTATACAATTATGACAAAAATTAGTTCATCCATCAAAATCAATAAAAATGTAACTTGCATGGCTAAACAAAGAATTTATGCATGAGTTTAGCCTGTATGAGCCAAAAAAAAAAGGTTGTTCACAGGTTTTTTGTGAGGCTTTTGAGAGAGAGTGTGTGTGTGCGAGAGATACTCACAGTCCTGGTCTCCTGTCCCCTGACTCCATAGCCATGAGACAGGACTATCTGTCTCATAGCCTGCAATACTGAATGTCCAACCATCCTGTGTACACTTAAACTAACCTAAAACATTATATGTCTCTTTTTGTACCACTAAATGTTCTAACTGCACCTACTTTATTTTTTTTCTCCCCAGTGCACTCTCTCAGAGAGAGCATCCCTCTCTCTACTGAAATCTGCCCATCACCACAGTAACAGACAGCACTCTGGCAGAGAGGGATGCTTCTGCAGACACAATTTTCATCAGACCCTGCCCCTCTGTCCCATTCACACACACACACCAACACAAGATCATGGGATTATCAAGAGGCTGGTATTGTTTAAGCGGAAGGGGTGGGGGATGGTTGACACCCACTGCCCTACTAAACCAGTCACCAGGGTCAACCCTGCAATGATTGGCAGCTCACTGAACAATCAGGATGGCACATATATCTGTCAAGAGCCCACCCCCTGCTGTCAATCATAACCAGGGCCATTACAAGACAGGGGATAATAAAACAAAACTAATGCAGAGAGAGAGAGACTAAATGCTCAAAGTGCCACAGGGGAGAAACTATGAGTGATGGAAAAGAAGATAGGGATGCTTTTACCAGATTAAATTTGCTAAGAATGTAGCCAAGACTATGGCTCTGTTACAAAACCTAGTGATCTGTCTTGTTGTCTATATAGGCTGCTGTCTTTTAAGGCACCACTCTATATAGAGTAACACTATATAGGCAGTAACTCTGACAAAGGTTCTGTTTCCACCTGGTATTAAGATGCGCTTTCAGTGATCTGATCACAAATGGTCAGTTGAGACGTGTTACAATTGTGTTCGGATTTCATGTAGACCCTCCCCTCTTATTTTTTCTACTATCTATATCACTTTTGTGTGAGCGCCGAGTGCAGCACATAAATTGGATTTAATAAATAAAATCATAATGCTGCATAAGAGCGAATGGGAAAGGAAACAAATGGATAAGATTCAAGTAGACAGACTTTTTTATGGATGTTCGAATGCATTCGACCACATGAGTCTCTACACTACAAAAAAAGCAATCCGGTTGAATGCATTTTCAACTATCTCTGAAATTGGTTGAAAGTTGACAAGCTCGAAACATTTTAGACCCCGTTTACACCTGTTTTTAGCATTGTTTACTTGTGATTGGATTGCAGAGAGCACATCTTAATACCAGGTGTAAACAAGGCCATAATGTGCTCCTCACGTGAGGGATGTGGAAGACTCCACTCATCGATTCCAATAGAGTTTGGTGCTTGTATGCTGCTAATAGCATAGCACACATAAATATTGGATAAACAATGAATTTGTATTTAGATCAAACTACATTTTATTAATTTTATTTTCATTTTATTAAGGCCTGGGTATACTTCATTTTCTACATTCTGCTCCATCTAGTGCACAGTTGTATGTGCAAGTTATTCTTTAATATTATGCTCCATTGACCGTGAGTGTGGGATAAGCGGGTGCGCAATACCTAATGGACATTTGTTTGATTTGAGTCCTCAAATCACTCACATATGCGCAAAAGTCCGCATGGACACAAAAATTGGGTTGCACACCAAAGGTTTGAGCGGATATCAGCAGACTGTGCTGATAGCGAGAATACTGCAAACCGAAGTCAAACACAGACAAGGGAAGTATACTTTTAGCATAGCTAGACACAAGTGTCAAAACATACATGAATGTGAAAGCTGCAGTGTGTACTTTCTGTGCTGCTATCAAAATAATGAGAATGATATGGTTTTCAAATATGACAACTTGCACCAATTTATCCATGTCGGAATAACATTGAAAGTGTCAAAGCATTTACACCTTTTGAGGGAATCACCCTATCAAAGGTTTACTTAGTTGTTTCTGCATATAAAGCTAGCAGGATAAAGTATTCAATATAAAATCTGAAAGATTATTATTTGTTAGTACTAAAAAGATAATTACCTGGGATTTTGAGCATTCCTGCAGCAAGACAAAATTAAAAACACATTAATACACTTTCCACATATTAATTTAATACAAAATACAGTGACAGTTCATATATTTAAATGTTAAAGAATAACACAAGATGAGTGATATAAGTAAGCTACAACTTGTTAAGATGCACACACACCGACTTGAAATCAAATCATGTGAAATAGAGTTAAGGTGAAGTCACATTTACCATTGTTCGGCAAATTTTTGTGAAATTTGCAGACATTTCAAAAGGAATGCACACAATTGGGATTTTGCGTGAGGGTGAAAAGTTCCCCAAATAGATTTTGCAGTGGCTTCAAGCTGATCCCACAAATTCGCCACGTTTACCAACAGAACTGCTTGGTTTGAAAGTGACTTTCGCAGAAATTCCACTAATGTGACCACATCTTAGAAGTTGCAGCTATTTGTATATTCATAATTTTATCAAAAGGGCAGATTTAAAATTGTATATATTTGTGAACGAACCGAGTGGTATCCTGGTGGGAGAGGGGGCTTGCTGACTGGATAATGATCAACCGTATCAATTATAGTCTGTCGCTCTCCGCGCTGGTTTATCTTGCGGAATCTTCTCCTGGACTGCCGATGAGATGCTTGTCTTTGGAAATACTCGTCGTTGTCGTCCATGTAGTCCACCTGAGAGAGAGACAGAGAGTGGATAACTGTATCCCCATCTAACTGATACATGGCTTACTGCACATATACAGGCTTGTGTAACTCACCACAATCATTTCTGAAGCCTCAAGGACGATACACTCACAACCACGACGTAAACTACCCGCAGAACGCTTACCAAAACTGAAATGAAACCGCACGTGTCACACAAAACACTGAACAGGACACAGTGAGAATCCAATGGGGCAAACCAAACACAAACACCCATACCTGCTGCGGGGAAGAAACATGGACTCCTTTATAAAGACAGAGCCAGACAGGAGGATATACCAGCAGGTCCCAATGTCATCAGGACTATAACATACACACAAAGACAAATATTACAACATTACACACACATAAACATGCACAAAAACTCAACATTTCGGTCCATTCTTACTATTATATTCCAGGTGGAGCAGTGAGCTAACAACACGCATGCCACGTTGGGCAAAGGAAACAAATGTGATGAATCATACAAATGTGGGTGTATGGGTCTTGGTCAATGCAGTAGTTCTCAGAGCAAAGGGCACCTGTGGTTTGCAAGTCTCACATAGCCAGACTTTTTACCATTCGCATGAGGTCTTGTCCACTTTTAACAAACTCATATTGCATTCTCTCCAAGTTGCGCTGTTTGCCCTGAATGTCTCTTTCTGCACTGTCTCTTTGTACCATTGCACTACGTGTACAACTCTTTTGTGCAATATTGAGTGTATGAGTAGGCTACGCATAGGTGGATGAGTGGGCTGTACAATCTCTCTTCTCTCTCTATGTGCACTGGACACTTTAACATCCTCACCGCTACCTAGACTGACAAGGGTAATACATGATTACATGTACATACACAACAGACTCACCTTGCACTGTCTCCAAGTTGCACTATTTGCCCTGAATGTCTTTTTTGTACGACTGCACTGCGTGTCGTTTCATGTCAAATTCAAATTATTTGTCCAGTACAGTATTTATGTAAAGTACATGTAGTTTTAGATTATGTATATGTATAGTTAGATTATATATAGTATATGTATAGTTAGATTACTTCTTTCAGTAGGTTAACTATGTGTAGGTTTGTACTTGTGCTGTTTATATTTATGTTTAAATACGTAGCACCATGGTCCTGCGAGGCACATTTCGTTCCACTCTATGTCTCCACATATAGCAGAATAACAAAGCACACTTGACTTGCTGCTAAACGATCCAGTTAGACAGTAAGAGTCCATATGCCCAGCATTTAAAATGACTAACCATGTGATGTGTATGGATGAAACAACATCAAAAAAATGTTTTATAAACACCACAAAGGATATTAGCTTATTAGGATATGTTAAGACTGTGATCCAAAGTTCCGGATATGTACATTATCATTCAAAAGTTTGAGGTCGATAAGATTTTATGTTTTTGAAGGAATTATTTTATGCTCACCGGGGCTGCAAATAATTTTTCAAGAACACTGTAAAAACTGTACTATATTGTGAAATATTATAACAATTGAAAACAGCCCTTTTCTATTTTAATATATGTGACCCTGGACCACAAAACCAGTCATAAGATGCACAGGTATATTTGTAGCAATAGCCAATAATACATTGTATGGGTCAGAATTATAGATTTTTCTTTTATGCCAAAAATCATTAGGATATTAAGTAAAGATCATGTTCCATTTGGTTATCTTGTAAATTTCTTACCGTAAATATTTTAAAAATATATATATTTGTGTGTGGATATGCATTGCTAAGGACTTGATTCAGGCAACTTCAAAGGAGATTTTCTCAATATTTTGATTTTTGCACCATCAGATTTCAGATTTTCAAATAGTTTGAAACAAACCATACATCAATGAAAAGCTTATTTATTCAGCTTTCAGATGATGTATAAATCTCAATTTCAATAAATTGACCTTATGACTGGTTTTATAGTCCAGGGTCACATAGTCAAACCAAAATTTATTCAGACACCTTGAACATTTCATTCATTAATACAGTTTATTCGCTTTTGGTTAAAAAAAATGGTAATAAAATATGACAAAATCTCAGAGTTAAACTGTGTCAGAAAAAATTAGTCTTAATTATGTCAGATAACACTTGAGCAAAACATGGTCAGTTCAAAGTGTCTGAATAATTTTTGGTTCCAAATTTGTATTAATTTTACTGGTAGTCCACTGTATGAAGAATTTTTGGGTATAATACATCACAGTTTACTTTATTTTGCTATCCTCACTTACATAAATGAACTATAGTGTCCTGCACCCACTAGTAAAAATATATTAAAAATGTATTGACTGTATTTTAAAAAATAATTTCTTCCTGTAATGGCAAAGCTAAATTTTTAGTAGTCTTCAGTGTAACATGATTCTCCAGAAATCATTCTAATATGATTATTTGGTGCTCAAGAAACACTAAAAATCTTATAATCAATATTGAAAACAGTTTGAATGCGAAGTTCAAAAGAACAGCATTTATAGGAAATATATTTTCTGTATCAAATGGAGTATACTTTGAAAGGCTGTGCGTTCAGCTGTATGCATACGTTAAGTGTTCATGTCAAAACTGAAGCATACTTTGGGCTTAAGTCGATTCAGTTTTGAGGCTGTTGGTGGTCCTTGGGCATACCATCTGAGGTTGAGACTGGTGGTTTTCAAACTATGCTGAATGAAATTGTACGAGCCTATGCATTTGCACAACACAGTTCCCAAGTGAAAAGCAGCACATGGCTGATTTTCTGTGTTTTGGAAAGCACTGACTTTGACAGCCTGGTTAATGCAGGCATTGCACCACAGTGAAGATTTACTGCAGATAATGGGAGGGTACAGTTAGAAAAAGTGGGGGGAAAATGAAGGGGAAAGTACATAGTGGGGAATGTTCAGGATTTTGATGAGCTAGCATGACTTTACTTTTCCATAGAAAATGTTGCCCTGACTATGTAAAGGATTTACTTGAACATTCAAGTATAATCAGGTAATGTTCATTATTACAGAAAATAACTTGCAATAAAAGTAAATGTCAAATATGAAAATGAAGCTGGTATTTTTTTGTTAAATCACATATTATGCAAAAAGACCCTGTTTATTATAAAGCTCTAAAGCGGTCAAAATCATCCTTTGTCAGGTCGATGAATTTCTGCCTATGTGTTACTGATATAATGCCAAAAAAGTACATGTAAACAGTCCCTTTTTGACACACCAACAGGTTAAAATAGATACTTTGCCATGACAATGGAGTTTGGATATAACAAACTTTACACAGCCAAGGTCAGCAAACTATTTTATCACACTAGACTCGTGGCAACATGTATGCTGTTTAAGTCCCATGGTTATACTTTTGAAACAGTGTATTTTAATGTTTATTGCCTGGCCCCATGTGCTTCCAGTAACAAGTTCCCTAGTTCCTTTTTTTAATTTTAACTCAAAAATATTTTCTGGAACTTATATTGTGTCACTAATAGTGTTGATGGGCTTAACTTGTAATGAACCCCAACATTGCTTTAATTACTTTATCAGTAACCAAGCAAACAGGGGATCCTTAACAGAATGTTTCATTTCAACAGGCAGAGTGTTAGAAGCTTAATCCCCATCTGTAGATGGACGTTACAGATTTAAACGAAGCGAGCACCAGACAGATGTCGGTGTGTGTTTGTGTCTGAGACAGAGAGGGAGAGTGAGCAGATGTGTGTGTGGACAAAATCATCCTCGTGACTTTGATGTAAACCTCTCATAAACTGACCTAGATAGAAATACATTTTCTGACAGCCTTTGTGAGAGTGTACTGAATGTGTATGTTTGGATACTCACTAGTATAAAACCTCATTAGCTTCATGCTGTTCATATCGAACTGTCTCACACATCAACCTGCAAATGAAATAAACAGTGTTAAGTACATTTCCTCTGCGATAGGAATGAAATGAACTTCACACACATACACAGACACAAACAACGGTCTCGTACCGGAGCTGGTGTTCCCTCAAGTTGGACAAAGCTTCCATGCCATGGAGGTACGAGTACACGATCTGCAGATCCTGCAAAACACAACACATTACAATCACACTGCTTTTCATTGATTCCACTTCCCATTAATACGGTCCCATTACCTTTTTTTATTTATTACAAAAACATACCATTGAGCTCTGTTCACATTTTGTATGCAACTGCAACCCTGTCATGCTGGATTTCTTAAAACTGTGACACCCAAGTCATTTGGAGCCTTTATACAGCACAGTGTGAGGACAAGTAAAGGTCCCACTTTATATTAAGTGGCCTTAACTACTATGTAATTACATCAAAAAATAAGTACAATGTACTTATTGGGTTCATATTGAATTGCAAAACACTTTTTCTGCTATTGAAGTGGGATACGGGTAAGGTTAGGGAAAGCTTTGGTGGTATGGGTAGGTTTAAGGGTAGCGCTAAGGTGTAAGGGATGGGACAACAGTGTAATTATAAAAGTAACTACAGAAATTAATTACATATGTAATTACATGCAGATGTTTCTCAAATATAAGTACAATGTAAAAACATGTACACAATAAGTGAACTGTATTAAATTATTAATTTCAATGTAAGTACATAGTAGTTAAGGCCACTTAATATAAAGTGGGACCCAAGTAAATAATCTTATTCCAAATTTTCCAACTTTTTACACAAATTTTATCATTGACTGCATTTGTCCAGCTCAATAATACATGAACATCAAACATATTCATGTACTCTGATTAAACTGAGTTTTCCCTCCCCTCACAAGTCATTTAAAACCTGCCCGCATGTACACCAAAGCACCAGTAGGAGGTGCCCTATATATGGGAATATATATACACACATAATAAATACACAACATACACCACACACAAGCTTCCTTACACACTATTTAACTCCACCCATCCTGAGTTAAGAAATCAGTGTTTAACAAGAATGGAATGTTTTCAGATACTCCATTCACTCCTTCACTTTCAGGTCTTTTTGCTCGCTTCTGTTTTTCCACTATACTTGTCATTTTCATGTTCCTCTTGATAAAATAAAAGGCAATCTGGAGGTCTCACATTCTAAAAAAACGAAAGCGTCTACTTTTCTGGAAATTACAGGCCTGATTCCCTGAAAATGCCATCAAGTTGGCCCAAAACATTGCTGAGCATATCTTAAAAACATTTATAGTAGAGATGCACATTTCTGGATTAATCGAGAATCACAATTTTTTTTTTTGTTTAAAATAGAGATCACGATTCTCCCACGATTCTGAATAGACAACTAAACAATAACAATTTACAAGAGGTTTTGACAAACGTTAATTGCTGCAGTCTATTAAAACATATTAAATTCATTTGAATTATTTTTTTAAATTGGTTTGAATGAATGATTTCTTAACTCGCTCATAAAAGACATCACTTATTGATACAGTCTTTACTTGAAGTCTTTACTTTTAGCCCAGAATTTCTGTGGAAATTTGAATGATTTTAGTCAGAAATAATGATAGTGTGGTTGAAAAGTCCGTTTGTGAAGCCATTTCATACCAATATATATGACAACTGCTCTCTCACTGAGATCTGAATGTTTACTGCGATTTGTCAAAGATTTAACAGACATAGTCGAACAGCAGTCATTTAGAAAGAAGATTGATTTCTCTAACTCTAATTCATAGCTAGCTATAATTGCAGCTCTAATTTATAGTTAGCTACATGAATAACACCACTTTGGATTTAATGGCAAATAGATTTAAGATTTGTATCATAACAGGACTGTGTGTTTGCAACGCATCGGTCAAGAATTTACGTCTTTGTTTAGTGTGTCTGGTCTAATAGATACACTGTAAATAAATTACTGTTAAGAAAAATCTGTGAAAGAATCATTTCCTGTTCAGAGATTATGTTGATGCAGCTGAATGCAGCATCAGACTTACAATGAGATTATATGATGAACCTATTATGTAATAGCATACAGAATATCTGAAAAAGGAAAGAGCTACACAGCAGATATAACCACATTAAAGCTAATATAGAAGCCCTTTATCACACTTCTGCAAAGCGAGAAAAAACGATGAGATGCAAAAACCTCAAGCAGAACACAAGCACCTTTAAATTCAACGTGCGAGGATATCACCGAAAATTTCATAACAGTAACTAAAAAGTGACTAAAAAGCTGCCAAAACATGTATTTTTCTGTCAAGATTTTTAGCTTGATTTACCAACACCTCAGGTTGCTTAACACATTTTTAAAGGGCAGATCACATGGTCCTGTTGACACAAGTTTAGGATCACCCATAAGGCATTTCCTGCGATTTCAAAACTTCAGGTGATGAGGTCATATTGGCTGCATATTGAGGTTATGAAAGCTTGATATACATTCTGACAAGAAAAACATAAAATGAGGTCCAAATAATACAATACACTGTATGAACATTTAGATGAATTTCAGATACTTCTTTTTAATAATTTTACATCATAATGTTTCATTTTAAATTTGTTCAAATTCTAAACTGCTCATTTCCAGGTTTAAATCTGACTTTGAGTCCTAGATTTTCTATGTGGTCTCACTGTGTGTGTGAAGTGAAGTGCAGAGACCTTTAAAGGCCAGAACATGTACACATATACCATCAGCTCTTCACAGTAAACTCACTCAAACAGGACATTAGAGGCGTCACTCTTTCTTCCTCTCCTCCCTGACATTCCAACAGCCTTTCTCATCGTCTTTGACTCCCCTCCAACCCATCCATCCCTCTCATCTGCTCTCACTACAGTCAACTGAAAGTAAATTCAAACTGCCCAATAGGTTCCAGTCAGGGGTGGCGTGCTATGGTCTGCAATTGGTTGATTTGAGTAGAAGGGCAGGAATGTTTATTCTTGGACTATGGCATTTCCTCTTTGGGAGACAGACACGTACATAGAGTTCTGATTATGGCAATGGACTGAGTCCTTTGAGTCAAGAGACCAAGGTCACATTTCAGTTGGTTGTAGAAGTCCTGGCCACTGGATCACTGAATCAAATGAATCAAATATGGAATATATTTTAATGTACACATGCTGGCATGTCTCATCTAAAAATATGACATGCGTTTTCATTTTCACTTATAAAAGTACAACTTTTTGAAACAACAACAAAAAAAAACCCTTTAGGCTAAATGTGTTGGTGTTATTAAGTTACAGTTCTTCTTTGATAAAATTAAAAAAAACCCCACAAATGAAATGATCGGGGAAAAACATTATTGCAATGTAATTACAATTTATTTCCATTCTCACAGCCTGGCATCAGAAAATTCAAGTCTGTAAACTAATCCTACAAAAGGTTTCTCAGATGCTCTATGACTAAATCTGAAAATCACATATGTGATTTGCCTTAGTTCTTCAAGCAGTTTCTGGTATTCTCCATAATCATATGTGTATTTATTATCACAATGGTTAGTATAAGTAGCCTATATATCGTGGTCAGAACCCCCATCAGAAGTTATTTATTTTATTTTTGAGCTGAAAATTGTTTTAAATGTCTTGTTAGCTGGTAGCCTAATAGGGCTACCCACATTAATATTAAAAAAGCTTTCGGTTACACTTTATTTTAAGGTGTCTTTGTTACACTGTAATTACACATTTTAAGTACTGAGTAATATTAAGTAACTACATGTACTTAGTATAGATTTAGGATTTGGTTTGTTTTATGGTTAGTTGCATGTAATTATGCATAATTTATAGTTATTAAAGTAACTACATGTAACATATGCAACAATGACACTAAAGCTTGTTACCAAGCTTTCCAGCACTGGAGAGACCCAAACAGGAAGGCCTGACAACGGAAGCCGAGGTTGCATTGTTTCTGCTTCATACGTGAATAACATTGGTTTTGAGTGTCATTGAGTGCGTTTACATGCACCCTCATAATGTGATTATAATGGGATTTTGGCAATATTGTGATTAAACTTTTCCTCATGTAAATGCAATACTTTGATCAAACGAATGCAATTAAGCTCATAATCGTAGTAACCATAACCGCATTAAACTAGGTGGTGCACGCCGATTTAAATTGCAATAAACAGGCATGTAAACACCTTAATCGCATTATCATCGCTCTGACCAATGTGCGCATGTGCTCGGACATACACGGATGTCGTGTGTTGTTCACACAACTTCATGATTGAAGTCCATGACATTATTCTGAAGTTCTCTTATCTAAATCGCTGAACTCTCAACACAACTCCCTGTGCAGTTTCTGCTCCGTATCTTCATCCAGACGACGCAAAGAACGCAACGGCAGCATAGGCAAACCCGGTACTGTGACATTCATCACAGCCCCAATAAATAATAGTACCAATAAAATTGTATGCCGAATTTGATGCTGTATGCCTATCTGAGTGTGGTATAACCATACTTATTAGCGAATAATCAGAGTAATGAAAATTGCATGTAAACTGGAGTGAAGAGTTCTGCTTGTCTCATGTATACATCTTACTGTGATTAAGACCTTACTCTGGTTATTAGAAATAATCACATTATTGGTGCACATGTAAATATAGTCATTGTTTATCTGGAGCTGGTGTGCTGCTGGCGACTGACAACAAACTCTTCGTGGGTACTGTATGTTAATTTTTTGTACTTCCGGTCATTCGTTTGTCATCTTCTCTTTATTTTTTGTCAAGCATCCTCTTGCTGTGTTTCAGCTATGATAAAAGAGACATTCACTCTTGCATTGTTATTGCATTTCGGGAGGGGTGTGCTTGTTTGGGTTGTTTTCAAATATCAACAGTGTTCAACCTTTGAATATCTGATTGCAGAATTGGAATTGATTTTCGATTCCCTACCCTAGTCCTCAAGCCCCAGTTGGCCTGCTTTGGACCAAAGTATTCGGCAGGCGAAAAACCCCTGGCCACTGGCTCCAAGGAGGCCCGATCAAGCCCCGGAAGTGACACTGGAAACGCAACTGACCCTGGCATGCACTAGCATGCTCGTTTTTGGACTGATAGTGGAAACGTGGTTAATGATTCTTGAGGAAAACTCAACAGCTTCTATTTTCTTATTGCACAACATACCACTGACAGGTTTTTCAAAAGCTTTCACTTCCTACTAACATTTAAAATCTGACCAATTTTACTTTATATTCTAATGAATTCCCAGAGCGTTCTCTTAAGAGCCCTTAAATCTGTTGACATCTTTCAAACCAAGAGTTCTGCATAGCCTTTAAATGTACCGTTTTGTGAAGTCCCACAACCGCTCCTCCTCCATCTGAAAACTAATATAAGACAAATTACTTGTACAACACAAGATTATCATCTATTTCCTTGTAGAAAACCCGTTCTGTTTTGTAGTTGAGAGCACCATCAGTACGCTTTTCAGCCGATACCTTTCATAAAGTTCTCAGTATCGATTGTTTAATTATGCCATTAAGATCCTCTACATGAATCAGTCTACAAGTTCTTCTTTATCCTCATTCCTCCTTGCTTTCTTGTACGAATAAAACATTGTTATTCACAGTGCCACCTCAAAACCAAACCCGACACATGCTGCAGAGAAAGAAACTTTACACCCACTTTCCTTTCAGTTCTCTCACAGGTGTAATTTACTAAAGCAGTGTAAACAATAATTATATAACTAACAATGAGTCATTAACCACACAAATTAGCAATGAATATTATTACACAAGTGTAACTCAGATACAGCCATTATTACTACAACACACTCTGAACACACATTAATATCTGAAACCATACAATTATTACTACCATATACAATGGAAAATACAAAAAAGCACCTTGGCAAAACCATATTTTTTGGGCATGTACCATGGTTTACCATGGATCTTTAAGTACTTCCTAGGTGAAAAAAGTAGACTTCCAAAATGCTAAATTTTCTCGCACTAATTTTGTACTTAATATACTAAAAATTATTCTTTATTACTTCTTAAGATAACCTTAAACACATCTAAGTGTACTCAACTGTGCTATTTTGAGACACCATGAATACGAACTAAAATGTAGTTTTAACATACTATATCTGTATTAAAAAAAATGCATCAGATGGGTTCAAGTGTACTACAAGTGGTAACTAAATAAATGTTTTAATACAGTGATAGTTATAAAGTAAAATTCCACCAGACCGCCTTCCGTATTCAACAATTACGCTTATTTCATAAGTTGAACACGGAAGGCATAGGACGTAGCCTAGGCATTTTGAACTGCGAAAAGCATTACACTTTCTTCGTAAGTTGAATACGGAAGGCGGTCTGGCGGAAGCTAGTTATTTTACTTTATAACATGTTAAATATGGATATTTTTCTTATACAAACGCATCGCTTCGCTTCAGAAGGCCTTTATTAACCCCCTGGAGCCGTGTGGAGTACGGATGATGGATGAATGTACTTTTTTGAGCTTCAAACAGGCGGTTTCCATTCACTGCCATTATAAAGCTTGGGAGCATCAGGGTGATTATTAATGTAACTCCGATTGTATTCGTCTGAAAGAAGAAAGTCATATACACCTAGGATGGCTTGAGGGTGAGTAAATCATAGGGTAATTTTCATTTTAAAGTGAACTAATCCTAAGTCTAAACAAGGTGGCCACTTATTATATAAGTCATGTATTTTTTATAGCCCAAAACAAATGCCTCTTTAGTCATGAGAGGGCTTTGATGACACAACATGTGGAAAAAAAGTGTCCCTGTGCATATTACTTGTTTAGAACATGATTCAATGCTTTCCCTATTAAGGGAACTGACAGCATTTAAAAACAACTGTTTAGCAAGTTGTTTTCCTAAGAAAGTGCCTGTGAAAATGCAAACTGGAAATGTACAAATGAAAACTAAAAAGCTAACGGTTGCCCAGCATCTGCGTTTGTGCGGTTTCTAAGTTTCACAACACATTCTGTGTAAAGCGTGAAATTCCCTCCACCCCGGTGTCTCGATGGCAGGGTTAGCACTTAGCAGGTGGGAAAACCCATTATAGCCAGCTGGGTGAACAAGAGGGGGAAGGCTTTAAGAGCAATACCACAAACGAGAAATGAGTGCTGCTAAATTGGGTAAAACATTGTCTGAGCTACAGTTCAGATGGTGAATAGGCCATTGTATTGCACCAAATATCCATATGCATCCTGTACACGTACATTGAATAAGACCAGCATCTGTCCAGAAGGACTACATAAATTCAGATTCTGACCTCTGACCCTGAATTACTCACATTCCAGTTAGCTCATGAAAAGCACACTAACATGGTTGATCTGTGTTACAAGCATGGTTGTTCATTCATATTCAAAACAGAACAGACAATATTTGTTGTTCTCTTTACACTGGCATGTTTGTAATATTTAAAGTAAACACATTTTTATGATAAATACTCTCTCCTATATCAGCTTGACTTGCAAAGACAACTAAAAGCCAATGATGATGGGAAAACATTTGTTTCGCTGAGCATCCCAACCAGCCTGAATGCAACAGAAATTACACTTAATGACCCTGGAATAACTTTGATTTTGTGTAAACATCCACCAGCAGGCAATACCAAATATGAAGCAATACTGCTCTGGTTCATGTCTTTCCATAACATCCACAAACTCCTTAAGGCTATCAGAGATTCACTCTCAAACCAACAACAATGAGGCAGTCCTGGTATAAATATTCTAACGCTAGACCACAAAAGAAAGCAGAAAAGTTACATCATGTCCACTGTGAGACAAGCAGTTTAGAAAAGTCAAGACAGTCTTTTCATTATTTCCTTGTGAGAACAAAGTAATGTTTTGAGTAGCCATTTCTCTGGAACATCTAGATCCCACACTTGAAGTGAGGGCCTGTCAACTAAAGTAATGAAAACAACCGCCTTCAGATTCCTGCTATTAGCCCACTTTTTAATTTGACTAAACATGTATTTTTAAAAAGGCTACAGTAGACCATGCAGTCACGATTCTACTGAAACGTGTAATAATGTTTCCGTGCCCACATTTTGACAAGGGAGGAGTTTGTTTATCAGTGCTGATTAATGAACAGGATTGAAGAGAACAAGCAAGGAGGAGAGGAAAAGCTGATAAGACATTATTATTAATATAGCAATGTGTACTAATGCACTTTTCAGCACTGACACATCACTTTAATAAAGGGAGATAGGAACAGAAAAACATATGTCAGGATCAGAGAAATGACTCTCACTCCCCCTCACATGCTCAATGGGTCTAACTTGGGTAAAAACGGAAACATCCTTTACTAAAAATAATCCAATTCAGCTTCACCTCTGACCTTTATGATGTCACCAAGGTTCTGGGAAAAGGATAAATGGATCACAGCTGAGAATTTGGCCCCAGTCTCAAATAAAAACATTTCTATCCCATCTAGCAATGCTCTTTTCTATTAAGTTTCTGTGAGGTGTCCTTCAGAATTGGGTATAAGATCTGTGCCAATACAGGGCATATTGCTCTGCAGTCTGCACGCAACATTAGCTAACAGCTATGTTTCCATCTAAAGTTGCGAATTTAAGGTTATGTGCAAAATTGGAATATTGCACAAAACATTTGCAAATAAAGCACCGTTTTAAAATCGTCACTTCCTTATAAACTGTCGCCAAATATCACTAAGAAAATTGTAAGTTGCTGCAGTAGGAGAAACCACTGTGGATCTTTTTTGCACATATAATAAATTACTTGCGCCTCAGAGCACGCAGCCAAAACAATAAGCGATGTCATGTTACCTTGCTCTGGGAGGCGGATGCCTGCTGTTTGGGAATGCAATCATGTAAGAGTTCTGGGAGGTAATTGTACTGAACCACTTTGACAACAGACTCAGGCATTTCAAAATAACAAAAACAACCGATTAGTTCAGTTATGTATTCCCATCACACAGTCACATGACTTTTTTGATGCGCATCGAGGAATTTATTCAGTAAATTTTTCCATCGTAGTTTATGCACGTTTTGTTATCGGATAAAAAAATATTATCTGCCTCGGAGCGCATGTTTTTTTATGCACTTCTTTAGAATTTATGCGCATCTTGTTTCCATCCTTGGCGTTTTTATGCAATATCCCAAAATGTGCATAAAAATGGATGGAAACATAGCTACTTACATGTATATCAGGACATGTACATATATTTTAGCAATAACAACAGCCATTTATATCATTTATATTTTGTGGCTTATCAAGATCAAGTAGTTTTAAATTCAGTCTTGTGATATTATGTGCAAAAGATAACTGAATAAGTGTTTTTATGTTTCTATTTAAAACTCAAACAACATGTGATTCTGTATTTCTCAAAAAGGCATTTCAGGAGGTCTTACTCACTAATGGCTGATTTGCTATAACACAAAAACAGCCAGGGGAGAGGAAATGAAACCATTGTTATGAAACTGCAAGGCTAATGCGTTTCGGAAGAATGTAAATCCGTTCCAAAGTCAATTTTTTCGCACAATGCCAAAGTAAAATTAGACAGTATAAACATGTTTTTTTCCCCATTCAGATCACAATATCAAACTTTTTTACTGCAAAATTGTACATTTTGTAATACAAATCAGTGTTTTTCCAACTGTAGTGAAACACAAAATTCAGTAACTAGTAATCAGTGCAGACATGGGATCATTGGAGAGCTCAAATTCTTTAAAACTTTCTTCAAAGCCTCAAAGCCTAAAATGCCCATAATGGATCAAAAGTGATCTCGGCAGGGTTGTTTTTTTTTGTTGTTGTTTTTTTTTTATGCATGCAGATTTGCATGTTTCCAAAACATCAGAAACATGGAACTTTTATGGTTCAGAGGAACCAAATTATGAGATCTGTGTGGGTGGCATTCGTGCGTGGAACAATTTTTGGTAAATGGAAGAAATGTCATGTTATAATTATGGCACAATGGTAACTTGGAAGGTTCTCAATCAATTTTAGATGGGTTTTATTTGTTCAATGTTGACGTAAATACACATACTTTTCTCAAGCTTATGAACAGAATCAACTTTATTTACAACAAAAAAGAAAAGATGGAATAGATTAATTTAATTTAGAAAGAACCTTTAGATGACATATACATACAAAACTGGTGATTAAGAAATATTAAAATCAATATATATTATACAATCAATATATAAATTTTTACAAGCAAACTTCTGGGCTGGATAACTTTAGCTTCACCGGTTAAACCAACATTAGCACAAAATGAGACTTAAATAAAACATTATAAAAATGGAATTTCTGTCATTAATTACTCACCCTCATGTCATTTCACACCCGTAAGACCTTCATTACACAAATTAAGATATTTTTGATGAAATCTGAAGAACCACACATAGGCAGCAACATCATTGCACCTTTTGAGGTCCAGAAAGGTAGTAAAAACATCGTTAAAATAGTCAACGTGACTACAGTGGTTCAACCTTAATATTATGAAGCAACAAGAATACTTTTTGTGCACAAAAACAAAACAAAAATAACGACTTTATTTAACAATTTGAACTGTTGTTATATGCAGCTGACGCAGTGAATGCAGTGCAGAGCTTCCGTGTTTAAGTCCAAACGCCGGTTCAGTATTGGCCTGGGTTCTACCCTCTGATTTCATCACAAATATCTTAATTTGTGTTCCAAAGATGAACGTAGGTCTTACAGGTTTGGGACGACATGAGGGTGAGGACAGAAATTTCATTTTTGGGTGAACAAACGCTTTAAGGCACATTTATCCCCAACCGTGCGTCTCAGTCCAACTCCTACTGTATCAAATGAGTATTAAATATAATAATATGTATTATTTTAAAGTGAGAAAAATGAACTGGGTTTGCTCTCTGACAGTTGTCACTCACAAGCTGTCTCAAACAATTATAGCATAAAAATGGATCACAACAAATTAAAGCGTTTAACTACAGCTAAAATGAATATGAATATCTCATACAAATATTAAAACACAAATGTGAAGGTTTAAATTAATTTATTCTTTTGTTCAAATAATTATTCTCGCACAGGCCATATTCAGCCTGTGGCTTGTATCTTTGCTGCTCTAGTGTTTTTGTGAATGTATTACATTAGCAATAATCATGTTAGCCAATAAAAATCTGTTAGTCGCACTAGTCTGATTTAAGAGTCACAACACTTTTAGCCTAACAATTAACAATAAAAAAAAAGAAATTAAAGACTTTAGTTTAGTGTCTAGAACTTCAAACCTCAATTAAGTTGTTTTCTTTTCTGTTGGTCTCTCTTGCTCCCTCTTCCTCTCATTCTTCTACTCCTCTCCTATCTCAGTACATCTCATTCTTCTGCTCTTTTCCTGTTGCTCTCTCAGCAGCAAGCATACCAAGGCGAGGGTCATTACATGGGGAAGTAACACCTTAAAACTCTAAGGACCCTGACTGTTGTACACACACTTTCTCTAGTATGTGTGTGCTCATGGACATAACAGGCTTGTAAAACATAATAACTGGCCAGGGAACAGAGAAAATTGGTTACATAACTAAGGAGAGAATGAAGTCTCTGGTGAGGCAAAAGCTTCAATGTCCTGAAATGTTTACAAATGGATAAAGCAAACGGCATACAAAGTCACTTCTGTACACATGTGCCCACACACACACACACCACAGACATGAGAATGTTGTGCACAAACACAATCATAAGTGAGGTTCAGTGTGGCTTTCCGCTCTCATTGTGGGCAACTGGTATCTTAACCATGTATGAGAAGGAATATATATGAGCATGTGAAAGATAGCAGGAAGAGCGAAAAAAACATGAGATTGAGAAGATATAAAGGCAAGACAATTGATTATAATGTGAACTAGGATCTTGTTATAGTCAGTTATTTTTATACTTGTATAAAATTATACAATATAAAATTAAAAAGGCGTCAACAATGTGTTTTCTAAAGACACATTAGACTGGTTTCCTTCATTGTCTTTTGCAAGTAAGAAAGTATTAAAACATCTCTTACTCAAACTCTGATTAAAGCAGAAAAAAACAAGCACGCAAATTTATTTCTATGAATCAGTACATCTCCATCAAACTATTCTCAAAAACACTTGCAACTACTGTACAGTCACTGGAATAATTCATATGCGTGTATACTTTCACCTGTGCCACACTTGAGGCCATGACGAAAAGATTATAGATATAGAAAGACGGATCACTCCTATTACCTCAATATGGAGGAATAAGTCCCACCTTCTAAGTAAAAAGAGCCAATCGCTGATTTGTAAAGTCATTGTGCCACTGCAGCTGCCGTTCGAAGCTCTGGTTCCCACAGACCCTTTTAGTGCCATCGTCACAATTACATCACGGGGTTAGCTGGAGGCAAAACAAAGGGAAACCTGGAGGCAGCCAATACAAACCACCAGCTAGTTTGCATTCACACTTATAGTTCGGTTCGTTTGGCCCAGACCAAAAAAAAAAAAAAAACAACAACAACATTTAGTCCTGGTCCGATTAGCGTTCAGATTGGCAATTTTATCACAGAACCAAAAGATAAAGGAATAGGGATACGTTTACAATCTGATTGGTTGGATTTTATGATGTATTACCTATTTGAGACAGAACTTACCGAACATCCAAAACAACGCTGCGTGCTGGGATTAATGCACTTATTGTGTGTGCATAGCCTGCATATGATGGTATTTTGGCCAGCTGGGAACTCGTGAAGAGCTTATAAAATGTGTAAAAGAGTCAAAACAGCGGCGGAGATCCCTCTGTCACACACACAAATTATCTGCTGCGTGGAGATGCGTGTCTGATGTCTGTGATGGGCAAACTTGTGACTATGATGAGAAAAACCGTTATGCGTGAGGATTCTGTCCTTTTTAGAGTCTCATCTTCCTGTTTTTGGTTTGTTTACATGTCTTTGGTACGTGTTGCATTCATACAGCATTCAAACTACACCAAAGTTCATTTGGAAGCAGTCTGGGTCTGCTTGTTTGGTGCGCACCAGGGTTCGGATGGCAGCGTTCGCACGTTCAAATGAACCGCGCTAACAGAGCAATCGCACCAGGGTTCGTTTTAATCGAACCAAACATGCCAAGTGTGAACGCACCCTAAAATGTCACCTTGTTGTGTTGTTAGGTGACAGAATTGATGGAGTACAGGCTCGAATTTGAAATTTTAATGCATTTTGCCAGACACACACACACACAAACAAAAAAGAAAATAAAAAAAAGACAACAGTTGTGGTTAAACACAATAAATGAGCAGACTGGACAGAAACCATCAAAAATGCTTGCGTTTGCAGCGTACACTTCATATCAGGTAAGGTTGAATAAACTACTGTGTTTTGTTGGTATGGATTATGGTCTAAAGATTTTCCATGCATGCCAGAAATTGGGGGGAGGTCAAGTGATTTCTCACAATTTAACGCAGTTTTAACGCACAAGTTAGCCAACTTTGTTTGGCAACTGCTAGCTAACAACCAGAGACTAAACAAAGGAAACTGTTTGTGTTGTCCCCCTTTCTATAATTGCCATAAGTGCAGTGAAGGTAAACCTGTCAGATTGTCTGTCCATTGAGTGAGCGTACTGGATTTGCTCCAGTCATTTGTTGCGCCCCAAATGACGCACTATACACTATGCACTTATATACTATGTACTTATGCACTATGTACTCATCCATGTAATGTGTGAATTTTATATGGTTGTTTTGTCATTAAACATCAGAGTCAGATAGACCCTACCCCTCCGCAAGGTAATTAAAGCTGCGACAGTTGTGTGCATTAAGTGTCAAACATTCCACACTTTGTTTTTTTCCGTTAATTTAGTGCATCATCCGGGTATTTAAAGTGCACTTTTTCTTTTAGGAATTTTCTGTGTAAATGCACTACTCGCACCTTTTGTACTTAAAAACATCATAGAATAGTGCATAAGTACATGAATTGGGATGCACCTATTGTTAAAAAACAAGCTAACAAAACTTGCTAGTTTGCGTTAGTGAAATGGTCTGGGGAATCGTTCTGCCTCCACATAAGCTCCGCTCCGCCCACAAAAAACATCACAATGTTTAATAACTGAAAAGGGGTTTATAGAAACCCGAGACTTGCGCTTAGAACTGCACATGCACATTGGCTGGTCTTGCCTGAAAATTTTTTATTTGAGCATAAGAAACAACATTTATGGGACAGTTCATGTCAGATTTTGTTGCTGATTTGAAAAATGTTATTTTATAATGAGTTTGGCAAGCAGGTTGAGATATCAGGATTCCACCATTCAAATAGATAGGACTAGGACTTGGTTTTGGATACCCGAAATTGCTGCCCGGAGGCATCGCAAATATGGCCGCCAAGTGAAAAGACTTTCCTTGAAAGGGACTTTGCCATAAACCAACTACAACATGATGGCATCTGTGCAAATGCTTATTGTAAACAATAAAAAAGAAACAGGAAAATTGCAAAAATTCCTTTATATATATATATATATTTTTTTTTTTTTTTTTTTTTTTTTAAAGGGCACGTGGCAAGCTTGTACTCAATGGATAACTACATCAAAATACTTAATTATCACCAAATCTAAGTTGCTGTCCTTCCTTCCACCACTGCTGCTCTACCCTGAGGGTACTATCTGTAACTTTATGAAAACTATACTACCTTTTTTTTTTGGGTGCAAAATGTTACACCCGAATGTACATCACAATATGGAATAAAAGATATGTTGCTACTTCAAAAACATCACAACTACTGAGAGATCATGACTGCATTTGAGAGTTACATGTAGGGGAGGCCAGTGAGTGTTGTTTGACCAAGTAGAAATGAGCTATGTTGGGAAACCACTATCATACATCCCTCAAAGTAACGTTATTAGCCATATGACTATGTAAAATTATTATTATTATTATTAATTGATCATGTTAATAGATGTAAATTTATCATATAAATCAATAAAATAACCAATAAATTTGTTTAATTTTGATATCAATGCCAATCTTTTCATCTACAGGTTTAAAAAAAAAAAAAAAAAACTTCATGACTAATCAGACAGGGAACTTGAGGGAAGGTTGCAACACTTTTTAATTAAGTTGTACTAGAAGCACAAAACGGATGTATTTGCCATAGTCGTCAATGACTAACACATTCACAGTCTATGTTGCCAATACATTAATGAACAAAATGTAAACGGTCCAATGGCCATGTTGCAAAAAAAACAATCTTTGTACTTGATGTTAATTTACACTGTTTGGGGATAAGTAGCACATTTTATATAGGCATACACTAACCCATCCTGGTCCTTGACCAAAGCACTACTTTAACATGTGGTAATCAGATTAACATTAATAACAGTCTGAAAACCTTCCAGCTTGTGGACTAGCCTAATTAATTTATCATTGTGCTGACGCTTATCCAAAGTGACAAACACTTTTTAATGAAAAAGCCCACTGGACACTGGGAGTTACTTGCTAAAGCACACAGTGGTACTAGCTCACGGATCAATTCCTGCCATATTTAAACACACAACCTTTTGGTTACTTACTTGCCCATAACTAATAGGTTGTAGTCAGAGGCACAATGTAAATATTTGATTATGCAAAAGTTAGTATACATCAAAGCTGCAATAATGTGTTCAGAAGGTGTTAGTGCTTGCTTCTCTCTTCATTTATTTCACACTGGGCCAACAGTCACGGGAACACATTCAAACAGTGGCTCTTGGGTTTCTCTCAGCTTGAGACCTCTGGGAGTCAGAGGTCCATGGGCCGATCCGTAATCCTTCTTTGGTTACGGAGGATTCATACTGGAGCTTTGTGGTGTACCTGAACATATCACACTAATTAGATGCAAAATATGAATTCCTTAAAGGAAGTGCTTTAATTCTTCAAAGCAGCACACAGGGGGATGGATCCGAAGGGCCAACACTATAAACTACATTCCTCACATTCTTTTGATTCATTCAATTCCTTGGCTCAAAACTCACAATCCAAATGTCCCACACACAGAACACAAATGTAGTTTTACGTGGCCACAGGCAGGAGGTTCAGTGTGCTCAGACATTCAAACAATGTTAGTAGTTTGCAGAGCTGAAACTCTAATGAGCTTGTGGTCTTCGGCTAAATGGTGCTGTGACATTTGTTTATTGCAGCTGGTTTAAATGAGGATGATCTAGTCTGGTCTGCAGGGTATATGGTGAGGAAATACTCCTTTCCGACAGATGAGTAATACGCGTCTGAAATACCACAGCAACAAGGTCCTACCAACCCTGATGAGTGTGACTATATTAAGCAAAGCTTTAAAACTCTGTGGGCTCTGATTACGACAAAACGGAGCATAGATGTGGAACAAAACAGTAAGTCCTTTGACTTTGTTTTGGTTACATACTAAAGGGACACCGCAACTCCCCAAAAAAATAAGTAGAACTGGAGCTCTTGGCGCCTTTAAACAAGCTGGTCTAAAATAAACAATGTGTCCAACGTCTGAGCCCACTATGTGATGGAGACACTGTTTCATTTAGACATTTTAAGTCAACTGTGTATAAAAATGTCTATGACTACTTATACAACTGAATCTGATTTACAATGTCTAAATGCAACAATTAAGTCAGCTTGAGTTGTATAAACTGTTTCCTTGAGATGTTTAAGTCAGCTTGTGGTGTATAAATCGTTACAGAAACCATTTTCTTGCTGTTTAAACCGAATAACACATTTTAAGTCAGTTTGAGTTGTATAAAACGTTTTCTTGAGACGTTGTAATTTAGCTAGAGTTGTATGAATCGTTGTCTTGAGACATTTTGGCCCGGTTTCACAGACAGGGCTTAGATTAAGCCAGGATTCGGCCTTAGATTAATTAGGACATTTAAGTAGCTTTTTTAAATGTGCCTTAAAAAAAAAAAAAAAAAAAAAAAAAACTTACTTTTGTGCATCTTGAGACAAAACAGTGGCACTGATATAATTTAAGATTTATCAGTACAAGTTGCTTTCAGTTTAGACAGCTCAAACATACATTTTAGTCTGGGACTAGCTTAAGCCTTGTCTGTGAAACCAGGGGTTTAAGTCAGCTTAACTTAAACTGTTTCTAAACTATTTTATAGTTGTATGAAACAGTCTACTGAAATGTTGTAATTCAGCTTGAGTGGAATAAACTGTTTCATTAAGGCGTTTTAAGTTAGCTTGAGTTGTATAAACCTTTGTCTTGATACGTTTTAAGTCTACTTGAGTGGGTAAACGCTTTCATAGAGAGAATTTACGTCAGCTTAAGTTGTGTAAACTCTTTCCTAGAAAACGGTTTATACAACTCAAGATGACTCAAATTATCTACATTGTATAAATCGATTTTCAGTCGGTTTAAGTAACCCGTTTAAACGTTGTAATCCAGCTTGAGTTGTATAAACCCTTGTCTTCATAACCTTCTAAGTCAGTCTGAGTTGTATACATTGCTTTTAAACAGTCTACGGTTTCCCAAAAAAAATGACATTTCGGCTGTTGTGTAGCACAAAGTAATTAAACAATCACACACACAGGCTATGTGTAGGCAGCATTAATACAGTTGTCCCTTACCTGTTGCGTCCTGTCGGCAGGATTCTTCATGATCGCGTGCCGAAAACTATTGTCCACATATGACGCCATTCTGTCCGCGTGCATTCACATGTAACAAAAGATCTCCTTTATTAAACCTTGTACATTTCCCCTAACGCTTCCGACTCCTTTTAAGCAGAGCCGTCATTTGTATAACCCCATACGTTCTCTAAAACACAAAAATATCTCGAAGTGGGCCAGTTTCCGAGCCCCGGGCTGGAGTTGTATTCAAACCACGGGTAACGGTAGATCCTCACAGCGGCGTACGGGGGGTAACGTTAAATATTTACACCGTTAAAAGTTTATGGCGTTCGATAATATCTTTCCAAAGAGAGCGTATAAACGACAGTGTAACAGAATCACGTTTTCGACGAGTAACATCTCTGAAACAACTACACAGCAACTAACACGTCCATGAACGTCTGAGCATTGTCTTGTGTCCGGATAGAGGCTCGCGGATATACAGGCGTAAGCTCCGTTGTTTCGGGGTAGCTGTTCATCACTCCGCCTATGGCAAGTCTCTTCGGTCGTGTCAAAGGGGAAAGCCGACACTAAACGTCCGATATTCCAAGTTGGAGAAGTTTAACAAAAGTGATTTGCGTCCATAGCGACTGTGCAAAGAACACCGGACAGACGGGCGGGGTGAAACTGGACCGGTGACAACGCAGTGATTCACAAAAGTTGAAGCAAGACATTAAATGGCGACTTCTAGCACACCCAGTGGACAAATAAGTTCAGACAAACTTTGAGGTAGATCTGTGATAATGGAGCACTGCGGACTCATGTTATTAAACCCGAAAACGTCTCATTTTTCCTACTTAGAAATAAACTTTAAATCTAAAGGTGTATATTTAAAAGCTTCCTTAATTGTTTTTATTTGTAACATTTTTCATTAAAAAAATCGATTAAAAATGAGAGTTAAAACTAAAGACAATTGATCTAACTAGTTATATAAATATCTTATTTGGAGCAATTATAACAATCAAAACATGACATTTACCTATTTTAACAAAATATCCTCCTGGGACCCAGGAATAGACTTTTGTCCTCTGTAGTATATATATATATATATATAGGATATTATATTTTAGTGATTTTTTTCTGACATCATACATGTCACATGTGTTTTAAGTCTGGATGTCCTGTAAAAAGCACATTCAGGGCTTTGCAGAGGTTTCGTCATGACAATAACAAGTTCTTGTTCTTTAAATATGACTGAAATTGAAAAATTAGCACTCTTATGGAAATATGATAATATTTTGTAATTATCATTTAAATCGGATTAATTTTCAAATTGTTTGTTATAAATCAACATCTCAGGAAAATGTTATGGGTTAAAATGTTATGATTTCATACATGACCTCCGTAGAGGACTACAGGACTTAAATCATGTTTATCAGGCATTTTAGGAGATACAAGTGAATAGGGAAAGATCAATATTCCTATCAATTATTAGATATTATTATGAAAATGTTGCCAATTATTACTTCCATTACACTTCTTTTTTCATTGCATGTTGCTCCAAGAACACATTAATATGCAAATTAAATACAGTGTATATACATTGTACTGTGGGAAAACCGATGTATGGCCATTTTACCCACATATTGCATAAAGTAAAAGGTATATCACTTAATTCCATTATATCTTTCATAACATAGTTGAGAATCATCTTTTATACAAAGTTTGGTTAAAAACAATCCTGAAGCCTAAAAATTGATTGGTGATTTAAAAAAAAAAAAAAAAAAAAATCCAATTTTTTTGCCTATACATGTCATTTCATGCCATTTTATTTTTTAAACAACTTAGTCCTGGTGTCCACCACAGAGGATATAGCATAACATATAAAATATAATTTTTCAAAAACATTCTTTTTTCATTTGTTTCTTATGCTCTAAACAATATAATGACGTGAAAAAATACTAAATTCAAAAACTTTTTTTTCTGGGTCTCAGGAGGATATAAGAGCACAACGAAATATGTTGTACAGCAAGCAACAAATGGGTTTTTATCCAGGCTATTATTCATCTATGATGATGATAATTATTATTATTATTATTATTATTATTATTATTATTATTATTATTATTATTATTATTATTATTATTAAAGGGTTAGTTCACCCAAAAATTATGTCATTAATGACTCACTCTCATGTCATTCCAAACCCGTAAGACCTCTGTTCACCTTTGGAACACAGTTTAAGATATTTTAGATTTAGTCCGAGAGCTTTCTGTCCCTCCATTGAAAATGTATGTACGGTATACTGTCCATGTCCAGAAAGGTAATAAAAACATCATCAAAGTAGTCCATACTTTTTGTTCACAGAAAGAGTATATACTTTTAGGGCGTAGTATAAGTAACGTTAGGCGAATTGGGACGCAGCAGCGGAGTCGTGAACGCAGATTGACAACAGACCCGGAAGAGAATACAATGCTGAATAAAGTCGTAGTTTTAGTTATTTTTGGACCAAAATGTATTTTCAATGCTTCAAAATGTCGCGGATGTCCTAATCGCCAAAAACAACCACGGTGACGTAAAAGTGCATTACCAACGCCATTTTCAATGGAGGGACAGAAAGCTCTCGGACTAAATCTAAAATATCTTAAACTGTGTTCCGAAGATGAACAGAGGTCTTACGGGTTTGGAACGACATGAGGGTGAGTCATTAATGACATAATTTTCATTTTTGGGTGAACTAACCCTTTAAGTATGCCTACTGAGCACTGCTAGACAATTTAGTCAGATGTGAACATTCTAAGCAATATGCTTAAATTTTCACTGAAGCTATAATTAGGAAAGTGTTTCTAACTAATTTACCGATATGACATTTTACTAAGAATTTAAGAGAGTTTTATAGAAGTGAAAACTGTTAACCAGTGTGTGTTGTGCCAGCTGACAGATTTTCACAAGCTTCTGATTGCCCACTACCAAAAACAACCAGCAGGTTGAGCTAGATTACTGTGCATTGACAGACACTAGTGTTAGAGGGTGTCCCTAGAAGTCTATGAGGGAACTGTAGAAGGTTCTGTCACTCTACAATCCATCACGCTATTTAAGGTCACAAATCTCTGGCTTTTTGGTAGTACCTATATCTAAATCTACTAAAAGAGGCAGAGCGTTTTTGCATTTTGATCCTAAACTCTGGAATATCCTGATAATGTTCAAGGCTCAGACACACTCTCCCAGTTTAAAGATTCTAGATTACACATAATGCACTTCATAACTTTATACTCCAGTTATATCAGATCAAATACACATGATTATCTTTTGCTTGAAATGTTATGAACAATTGCTAATTATTAATAATTAGGCCCTCGAGGTAACTACTACACCAGCTCCAGTTTGGATCCAGCCTCTTGTGAAGATTTCAGATGCCTCAACACCTGTGAAGAGATGAAGCCAGCCCCTGTCAGGAGCTCAGATGATGCCAACTCTGAATCAACATGACCACTGCCAAATTTTCTATATAATGTAATCATAATTAGGGCTGGGCGATATATCGCATGCGATTCTCACGCGCATTTCGTCAGTAAAGCCGGTTCCCTGATTACCGCTAAATCGCCATCACCTGCTTTCAAATGAAGCGCCATTTAACAGACAGAGCCGTAGTTCACTGATAAGCCACGAAAATATCGCGTTCATTATCGAAGGCGATTCATCTGAGATATGAACGTGATATTGCGTGGCTTATCAGTGAACTACGGCTCTGTCTGTTAAATGGCGCTCCGTTTGAAAGCAGGTGATGGCGATTTAGCGGTAATCAGGGAACCGGCTTTACTGACGAAATGCGCGTGAGAATCGCATGCGATATATGATCACAACTTGTAATAATTATCTAATGAGATCATTGTTTCTGCCTAATCAACATCAACAATACAACAGTGACAGGACAAAGAGTGAATAAAACCAAGGAATACTTATAGGAAGAACTATTGAGGAAACTAATGAGATAACAAACAAGACACACTTGAACTGGAAGTTCAGTCCATTTCCATTTTAATCAGCTACAGTATAAAACAACCAAAATATATGGTATATCCCCACTTAGATAAGTATAAGCAAAATAAATATGTGTGTGTTTATAGGTTTGGCTATCATAATGAGAGCACAATTTTGAAAAATGTCCACACAAATATAGTGAAATATGTCAAAAAACAACTTGTCAAGAAATTAGAAGTGGTTCTCAATTTTTGGAAAGACTAACAAAATCATTTTTATTTTAAATTCAATAACGTCAGCAGGTTTAAGGTGGTTCAGGTTTATCAAGCCTCAGTAATAATCATTGCATCCTCTATAACATATAAACCAATGTTTGTGTGTGCATCTAAAGCATTAAATTGGGGTTATCAAAGGATTAGCAAAGTTGTATAGGCCTATAGCCTGATCATTTTCAACAAAACAGCAATTCCCTACTGTGTCTTATTAAAGTGATACAGAATTTATCAGGATCCACTTATTTGCCCAGACAAAAACAAATCACACATCACACACGCCTCCACAGATGTGATGCAATGCATCAATTTAAGTGTTCATAAACAGGGTATTTTAAAGCACTCACACTGCAGCTACTTAGATGGAAAAGAGGAGTCATGTAAAACATGAGGTCATGAAGAGTAATATATCTGCGACAACAAAGATAGGGAAGCATCAGAAACACACACACACACACACACACACACACACACACACACACACACACACACACACACACACACACACACACACACACACACACACACACACACACACACACACATGCACAGAAAAGAGCCAGGGGAAGATAAAAGGAGTGGGGGTGTGAAACAGAAATTTTTCAGTATGTGGAACAGTCCTATATAATAGTATCTAGGGTCACCAACATGTGTGTACAAAGATCTATATAGGGCACTAATTACCGTGAGGATGGGTGTCTGTGACTAACACTAAGTGTGCTAGTATTCTGTTCCCTTAGCAACAAAGAAAGTCCTGAAAATATTGCTGTTTTATCTCTATAATCTATATGGCCAGATGGTTAAAGCTATGAAAACATGGGTGTGTGTGGGTATATAAGGTGTCGGTGTGAAAGTATATATAGGTTGTTTGTGCAATGATTTATGGCTGATTTTATGTTTAATGTTCGTGTGTTATTTCAAACCTTTATTTATTCTGTAATTTATTATCCAAATTTAACATACAAAACCTGTTTGGGTCATCCTGTATATGTCAGCACTACACCCACCTATATGTGTTCTTTCTCTCTATCCTTCTCTCCATCCTGGTACAATTATGCAAATATTGACAGTGAATACTGTATAAAAGTGTATTGGTTCTGATTTTATTACAGTAATGCAGGAAGAATGATTGCTATAGGGGAAAACAAAGGTTTGAAACACACACACACACACACACACACACACACACACACACACACACACACACACAAAGTATTCATTTCAGTAAGGCATCTATCTTTAACGTATCTGTGCTTACATTAATTACTGTTTGGTGTGTGTGTGTGTGTGTGTGTGTGTGTGTGTGTGTGTGTGTGTGTGTGTGTGTGTGTGTGTGTGTGTGTGTGTGTGTGTGTGTTTGTATGTCTCTGTTGTTCAACATCTGTTGTCACTCTTCTGTTTAATTGTATTGGTCTCTTAAGATAAGAACAGCAGCAGTGCTTGAGGTAATATGAACAGACACAAATATCTGCAAAATCTCCAAACAGCACATGATCACACAAAGCCAACAATCATATTGTCATGAGACTCATATACACAACATGACCAAAAGTACAGGTGCTGGTCATATAATTAGAATAAAAAAGTTGATTTATTTTAATAATTCCATTCAAAAATTGAAACTTGTACATTATATTCATTCATTACACACAGACTGATATATTTCAAATGTTTATTTCTTTTAATTTTGATGATTATAACTGACAACTAAGGAAAATCCCAAATTCAGTATCTCAGAAAATTAGAATATTGTGAAAAGGTTCAATATTGAAGACACCTGGTGCCACACTCTAATCAGCTAATTAACTCAAAACACCTGCAAAGGCCTTTAAATGGTCTCTCAGTCTAGTTCTGTTGGCTACACAATCATGGGGAAGACTGCTGACTTGAAGTTGTCCAAAAGACGACCATTGACACCTTGCACAAGGAGGGCAAGACACAAAAGGTCATTGCAAAAGAGGCTGGCTGTTCACAGAGCTTTGTGTCCAAGCACATTAATAGAGAGGCGAAGGGAAGGAAAAGTTGTGGTAGAAAAAAAGTGTACAAGCAATAGGGATAACCGCACCCTGGAGAGGATTGTGAAACAAAACCCATTCAAAAATGTGGGGGAGATTCACAAAGAGTGGACTGCAGCTGGAGTCAGTGCTTCAAGAACCACTACGCACAGACGTATGCAAGACATGGGTTTCAGCTGTCGCATTCCTTGTGTCAAGCCACTCTTGAACAACAGACAGCGTCAGAAGCGTCTCGCCTGGCTAAAGACAAAAAGGACTGGACTGCTGCTGGATGGTCCAAAGTTATGTTCTCTGATGAAAGTAAATTTTGCATTTCCTTTGGAAATCAGGGTCCCAGAGTCTGGAGGAAGAGAGGAGAGGCACACAATCCACGTTGCTTGAGGTCCAGTGTAAAGTTTCCACAGTCAGTGATGGTTTGGGGTGCCATGTCATCTGCTGGTGTTGGTCCACTGTGTTTTATGAGGTCCAAGGTCAACGCAGCCGTATACCAGGAAGTTTTAGAGCACTTCATGCTTCCTGCTGCTGACCAACTTTATGGAGATGCAGATTTCATTTTCCAACAGGACTTGGCACCTGCACACAGTGCCAAAGCTACCAGTACCTGGTTTAAGGACCATGGTATCCCTGTTCTTAATTGGTCAGCAAACTCACCTGACCTTAACCCCATAGAAAATCTATGTGGTATTGTGAAGAGGAAGATGCGATATGCCAGACCCAGCAATGCAGAAGAGCTGAAGGCCACTATCAGAGCAACCTGGGCTCTCATAACACCTGAGCAGTGCCACAGACTGATCGACTCCATGCCACGCCGCATTGCTGCAGTAATTCAGGCAAAAGGAGCCCCAACTAAGTATTGAGTACTGTACATGCTCATACTTTTCATGTTCATACTTTTCAGTTGGCCAAAATTTCTAAAAATCCTTTCTTTGTATTGGTCTTAAGTAATATTCTAATTTTCTGAGATACTGAATTTGGGATTTTCCTTATTTGTCAGTTATAGTCATCAAATGAAATAAACATTTGAAATATATCAGTCTGTGTGTAATGAATGAATATAATATACAAGTTTCACTTTTTGAATGGAATTAGTGAAATAAATCAACTTTTTGATGATATTCTAATTATATGACCAGCACCTGTATGTGTAAACCTAAACGGCACACGATATGTGTGTGTTTCAAACCTGTGTGACTTTCTGTTTTCTGTGAAAAAGAACTGTTTTTGGCCACACAATGAAAGTCAGTGGGGTCCAAAACAATAATGCACCCCATTGACTTTTTATTGTACAGTATATGGTGGGGGAAAAAAACACTGAGACATTCTTCAAAATATGAATTATGTGCTGTATATATCACTTACTGACTGTGTAAAGTTAAATAAAATGTTACCACTATGACAAGAGCACTTTAAAACGACTATATACATTTAAACAGATTTACAGCTAAATAATCAACAGGTTTTAATTGAATTAGAGAATTAAATAAGTGCTTTTATAAAATTATGAGATTCTGCTTTGAAATCATTCATTGCAAGTGCCTCACTGTAACCCAAGGTTACAACAAGGGACAACTCACAGATATTTTTTGTGGTAATCAACATTTTGCTGTCAATTGAGCTTAGTTTGTACTAAATCCTTTAAAATTTGTCTCCAGAAGAATTTCTGTAAAAGCCAAAACTGTCTATTTAAAACACTTTCGGTCATGTGGTGCATATAAATGTACACATTTTAGTACATAAATGAAATTTGTTCAATAAATGTAAGGACTTTTAATTTTATCTTTTCAAACCTGACATCCCCTTTGAAGGATTTGAGTCATATCGTGTTTGATCCTCAAGAGCAGCTGAGCTGGTTGTATATGAAAATAATGAGCCGGGTCTGTGATTTGGGCACCACTTCAAAGAAGTGTGGAAAAACCATTTCCTCATTTGTGTCTTCCTCAGAGAACCTTATTAAACATGCAACAAGCTCAGTACTTTCTGCTGCTCCTCCAGACATTTCATTGTAAATTATAATCACCTTTAACATTTTCTGAAAACAATATCTGTTTATAACCTCATGTTCAGGCATAAGGCCAAAGGAGTCTAGGTGTATAAATACATATATTTCAAGAGAAGAAGCAGATAAAATAGCCATAAAATAAAGTAAGAAAAAAAATTATTAGTTAATTTTATGGTGAAAATCAATGGATGGTACCATAAATATTGCAACTTGCAGTAAATCATTTGCTTGTTCTTGACTTACATTGGACTCAGACTTTGACAGACAAACATAAAGTTGGGTATTCTATGGAGAAAAGCAACAACAACAACAACAAAAAACATATAGGACACAGTAAAGTGAAAATCAAGTTTTTAAATGTTGTTTATTTGTCTATGTGGTGTTTTTAATATGCTTTAAGACAAACCATGTGCAAATTCATAAGATAAGTCAACACCATTGCTGCGGTTTGAAATCGCTGGTGTTTCTGACGTCACAAACTACCTAGTAACCAATCACGTAAACGTGCCAGCGCGGCTTTAGCATATCATTAACAGTGAACTAGCAGGGGTGTCTCAAGAGAAGCCAGGTTGTCCCAGTATGGGTGTATGATGTATATTACGACATTATGATGAACTATATGCCTGTCTTCACTGATGTTCTGAGTTGTTCAAAGCGTTTCTAAGGATACTGATTGTTAGAAGGCAGCTGTCTGACTCGTGAATGTGAACATGGTTTGTGTAACATTAGCAACACATTATTAACTGTTTGATAAAATAGTTAAGCAAAACGCTAATCATATTAATCACCGTTAAGTGTCCGATGTTGTTAAGAGCGATACCATTGTGCAGCGTTTACCTCAGTAAGTTGACCGAGTGGATCTCTGAGCTGGCGTGAGCGAGTGGAGGTGGGGCTAATTTGCATATTCATTGATTCACGTAAACTAAATGAGGCAAGGGTGTAGAGTTACATTCAAGCTATTTTAAAGCATTAAGACATTTTTTTTTTCACAGGATTAAAGTGTTAGTTCACCCAAAAATGAAAATTCTGTCATTAATGACTCACCCTCATGTCGTTCCAAACCGGTAAGACCTCCGTTCATCTTCAGAACACAGTTTAAGATATTTTAGATTTAGTCCGAGAGCTTTCTGTCCCTCCATTGAAAATGTATGTACGGTTGACTGTCCATGTCCAGAAAGGTAATAAACACATCATCAAAGTAGTCCATGTGACATCAGTGGGTTAGTTAGAAGTTTTTGAAGCATCGAAAATAAATTTTGGTCCAAAAATAACAAAAACTACAACTTTATTCAGCATTGTCTTCTCTTCCGGGTCTGTTGTATATCCGCTTTCACTGCACAGTGCTTCTTCTTCTTCTTTCCTGTTTTACAACGGTTGGCATCCAGCTTATTGGTGCATTACTGCCCCCTTCTGCTCCGGACAGTGACACTGCTGACGTGTTATCTGGTGCGCCAGAGCTTTGTTTACAGTCTAAGGGAGAAGCACGCTGTATTCAAGCTATTGTACATTGTTATATTTTTTTAAATGGTGCGTAGGTGTGCATGTCGCGGATGTCCTAATTGCGTCACAGTCCGGAGCAGAAGGGGGCGGTAATGCACCAATAACCTGGATGCCAACCGCCGTAAAACAGGAAAGAAGAAGAAGAAGCAGCGTCACTGTGGAGTGAAAGCAGATATACAACAGACCTGGAAGATTCAAATAATAAGAAAGCAATTAAAACTGTTTCTGTCTGTGAGTCCTTTAATATATTTATATAATTTTATAGCCTCCCCCTAGCTGTCTATTTTCTCTATATATGTAATGTATTTTTGACTGTACATTGACTTTGTTCTGTTTTTGAAGTTCTAATAAAAAAAATAAAATAAAAAAAAACAGACCCAGAAGAGAAGACAATGCTGAATAAAGTCATAGTTTTTGTTATTTTTGGACCAAAATGTATTTTCGATGCTTTAAAAACATCTAACTAACCCACTGATGGTCTTACGGGTTGGGAATGGCATGAGGGTGAATCATTAATGACATAATTTTCATTTTTGGGAGAACTAACCCTTTAATATGTAATTTTGGTGACTGAAGATGAGTTTTAAGGGATAAAATTATTGATTACAGGGGGACTTTAAATAACTACTAGAACTAGCAGTGCATACTTTGCAAGGTCACAGCACAAGCATGTAAAGCCACCAATTTTTATGTAGAGAGACAATACATCTGACATTGGTTTTGTTGTCAGCAGTAAAGTAATTCGTTTTTAAACATGATTCATTTTCAACCATATAAGTCCATCTTTGTGCAGTAGCATGAAACATATTTCAATCCAAGAATGTTCCTTAATATTAAGATTGTGCCAGGAATAACACACTTTATCATACCTCCTGACATGCACAGTCCCTCCACAAACAAATATAACCACATTCACACACATGGACGCCATCTAGATGAAACGTATTAATCTGGGAAACACTTCCTGTTCATAGCCTGAGAAAAACAAATCAGATGCTTACCAGTTTAGTAATTCTTTCCAGACGTTACAGACTCTACAAATAGTCATTAAATGCATATTTCATCTTGCAATGTCTGTCTCTATACTGTATATCTCCTTCAGTCAATGTCTCTCTCATTAGTTGGCAGATATTACAGTTGGTATCAGTATATTTCCATGTCAACTGTATATAAATTTACAGGAAGGAGCTGTTGTCACTGCAGCTTATGCATGTTCACAATAATTCATTTTGACTAAATTCAGGTTTGAATCTGGTGGACAGGAGCAGCCTGAGAATGGTTTTAACATAAGAGGCCTTATTCAGATTTTTTGGTAAGCTCACTTAAATTTAAGTCCATAAATATCTAAATAACCTACTCTTGCAACATAAGCTGAAGAAACATGCTACTGGGAAAAAAGCAAGTCATTTTGTGATGTCACAGTGTACCAATAGGCCTACGTACATGCACACGTTTTAAAACATTAAGCAGTTTTTCCTGTGGGTACATTTGAGAGATCTCTCTGCCAATGCCCACATCAGCCAACTGTAATCTATATTGTGACTGACGCACAACGAGGGGGAGAGGGCCAGTAATAGAAATGCATCTCAACCATCTTCTCATTACTCCCTTTCTGAGTGCTAAAAGATGTTTATCAGTGATTGCTAGTGTATGTGACTTTATTATGTTCTTTTCTACAATGTTTTCTAAAAAAAGAGAGAGAAAAGCAAGCTTTAATGATTCAAACCATTCTTTTCCATTTTGAAAAATATATGAATGAGCCACACTTTTGAGCATTTGGAAGCAGCCTTTTTCTCTCCTTTGCTGACAGACAAAAAAACCCCGGAAACACTGGGAGTGATCATTAGAGCAAGTGCTTCAACACAACAGACGTAACGCACACAATGAAAATGTCTGCATTGCTGCGCGTTCTCTTCTCTCTTTCTTTTGTACAGTTGAAGAGAATTCTTACCTCATCCACCACATCTTACATCCAGGAATTTTCTTTTAATGATGTTGTGTGGAAGTGGATGAATAAAGGTCCTCTTAGGCTGATGCTGCTGTGAGAGCTCATTTCAGTCCAACATTATTAACCAAAGAGATTAGAAACAATCTTAATGAAGTGAGCTCATAATGGAGAGGACAGATTGAGAAAAGGAAATTCAAATGGGCTACTTAGTATCCTAAGAGACAGTTCTTTCATAATACCAGCACCCTATTTTTGACTGGGGTGTTCTGTTTCATGTCTGATCACTTTTGTGTGTGTGTGTGTGTATTCCCTGCGTTATGGGGACCAGAAGTACCCCACAAGTATAGTAATAGCTTTAAATTTTGACCTTGTGGGGACGGCTTGTTTTTTTGGTTCCCTGAAGGAAAAAAGCTTATAAGTCATACAGAATGATCTGTTTTTGAAAATCTAAAATAGGGGTAGGGTTAGTGTAGGGGGATAGAATATACAGTTTGTACAGTATGAAAACCATTACGTCTATGGAGAGTCCCCGTGTGTGATGGGAACGCTTTATTGCCATTATAAAGTAAATAACCCTAACGCTTGTAAATAATCTTCTTTCAATTGAGACATTTTAACAATCAGATAATTCAATAGCAAACAGTTCAAGATACATGTTTCAATTCTCTCATCGTTGTGATGAATCAAATATACTACAGTGTAGATTACATGTCTATAAAACCAAATATCTCTCATGTCTGTATACTAGAATCACAGATAGTTTGTTTACACACCTCTTATCACTGTAAAACATTTTCAGCTGGTTAAACTTAGAAATGAAAGTTCACCTGCTGCCTTAAAAATCTGAGTTAACTCAACTAAACATAAGTTAACTCAACTTGAAGATAAGCTTTGTTTCAACTCACAAATAGTCAAGACAATGCATAACTTTAAGTTTAAATTTTAACTTAAAATAATGCATTGTCTTGACTATTTTTGAGTTGAAACAAAGCTTATCTTCAAGTTGAGTTAACTCACATTTTTAAGGCAGCAGGTGAACTTACATTTCTAAGTTTAACCAGCTAAAATGTTTTACAGGAGTGTTTGAGTATATAGAATCAGACTGGGATAAAACAGCTCCCACCACAGCAAAATTATAAATCAGTCAGTATGAATGATGTCCAGGCAATTGACTGCAAAACACTGGAAGAAACAGAGTGACATTTTAAAAACATTCACCTGCTGTCTTGACACACTGCTTTAAAATGCATCCTCTTTAAAATGAGATTAAATGTCTAGAAAGAGACCGATGCAGAAAATGATTCTGTCGTTTTAGGCATTTTTCCAAAGTCCCTTCTAAAAAACAATTTAGATAACTGCACTATACAACTACAGGCCAATCTTAAATCTTCCTTTCATAGGCAAGATCAATTTGAAGATTGTATTCAATCAGCAGAACAAATTCCTAAACTTAAACCATACTATCTAATGATATTTGCCTAAAAATACAGATTCAGACAAATGTCAGTGCCGATATTACAAGATCCTATTGCTGCCTTGGATACTGTCAACCACAATATACTCCATGAGAGACTGGAAAACTGGACAGCACTCTCTGAGATGGTCCTCAGCTGGTTTAGATAATATTTAGAAAGCAGGGATTTACTATATTAACAACTATAAATCTGAGAGGACCTCTATGAACCATTCAGTCCCCCCGGGCTCAATTCTTGGACCTTTTCTGTTCCATCTGTATGCTTCTACTAGGCAAAATTATGCAAAAAACAAAATTGCTTACCATAGCTATGCAGAATACACCCATAGCTCTATCATTAAACCATTGCAGCTCGATAGACTATATGCTTGTGCAGAAAGTAAATAAAAAAAATAAAAAAAAATAGTAAGAACTACCGTGCATCAACTTAACTGGCTACCTACCTATGCTACTTACCTGCTACACTTCTCTCTTATTCTTCATCTGCTTCCATTTCCTGTGTTCCGGCACTGATCCATTCCTCACATACAATACAGGGAAAGTTAAGACTGTTATTGTCAAGTTTATGTTGGACTATTGCATTCTGAACAATCACTCACCCGCATAACCGCTTGTCTTCTGGTTCTACCAATGAGTTTGAGTTCTTATAGTGTACTATTATGGATGTTTTGCATGTGTGCCTATTTGTGAGATAGTGAGCGTTATATCTTTATCAGATCTGTTTCTTTATCTGATTTGATTTACAGTATGTATCTGCCAGTAACTCATGATTTGTCATGAATAAAGACAGAGAGAGAGAGAGAAAGAAGGGAAGTGAGAGTGTGTCTTATGTCATATGATTTTGTTTAGACAACGTAAATGCAAACTACAAAATTGCCATCAGAATATAAACGGTTCCTGAAACCATATGTGACCTGATCCAGCAAAATGAGTCACAGTGACCCAAATTTCAAAATTGAGATTTTGGTATCAATGGAAAGATGAGACAATAAGCTTTAAAATGATATCCAAGTCAAAGTCATACCTTGAATAGTTTTAAAGATATACCCATTTGAATTATGGTCGTCTGCCCTCTTTTTCCAATTGAAAACCTGAGAAAATCGCTTTTAAAGTTTTTTGCCTGTTTTTTGTTGATATCTTTCAAAATCCATTGCATTTAAAGGGATAAACTATTTATTTTACAGCTTAATTTGACCAAAGACATTTTTATATATTTAAATGCTAAACCAGGCTGAAGCTCAAATTATTTGAAAGTATATACTTATTTGAATGAACCCTTTAAGACCTGAAGGCTTTTTTAGAGTTTTCTTTTTTTTTTTTTTTTTCTTTTTTTTTTTCTGAGCGACACACACAAAAGTAAAGACTCATAACTCCAAAACTCTAGCAAGGAGAGTCAAAAGGTAGGTATCATTTGTTAGAAAACATTTTAAATTTTAAGAAAATATAAATTACATTACATTTGGACATTTTCTTGCTGAGAAACAGCTGATAAAAGTCAAAAATATATATACTTTTTAAAAATAATTTTTCTTTTTTTTTTATTTGACATGGAATAACTCAGGAACACAATAAGATCGCTAAAAAATTCTTTTTTTGGTGATGCTCTCCTATATGTGAGCTGCATCTGGTTCAAATTTCGTGGTGATAGCATAAAGAATAGTTTGAAAAATTGTTGTTCATTTTTTCCGCAGCCAGGTGGCGCCAATGGGCGGTAAACTCCGATTTAGAGGTGCTTCTCAGCACTCGTTAGGAGTTTTTCAAAATGGTGCATTAGATGCATTAAAAAGATGAGATTCTAAGCTTTAAAATGATATCTATTTTGTGTTATTCCACGTTGGAAAACGAACATGGATGGGTCCGGGAACATTGGATACACACTGCATCCCGGAGAGATGAGAGACATGTTTTTAGCCAAGTATGTTAAATAATTATATGGTTTCAGGAACCGTTAATATTCTGATGGCAATTTGAGAGTGTGTCTTATGTCATATGATTTTGTTTTGACAACGTAAATGCAAACTACAAAATTGCCATCAGAATATAAACGGTTCCTGAAACCATATAATGCGGTTGACATATAATACTTTCAATCTCACAAATAAATACACACATAATCGTTAAGCCAAAATCTTCATCTTCATCAAAAGTAAAAGTAAAAGTCATTACACAAAGAAATTCATAGTGCTTTTTGAAAAAATTATTTTATCACTGCTTGCTTAAAAATGTGTGAGCGCACAACCCCGATTTCAAAATGTCAAAATATTTAATGCCTCAGAGATTTTTTTCTTTAGGATGAAAGGCAGCTGTTTCATATAATTGCAGACAGAAGAGGAAAAAGTTGTCTAAGAACCAAACTCTTCGAGATGTCTACGTCTTGTTGCTAAGCAACAGATTTTGTCGGAGTGCCGCTTATTGGAAATGTGGTTTGTTAACTGTAGTATCTTGTCAAGTTTTGCATCATAAAACAAAGCCTGCTGTGTGGCGTCTTTTGTCATGGTATCTGTTCGTTCTTTCCCAGTGACTGTCGTCACTGCTCCTTGTTAGTGTAGCTCATGGCGGCTGTCAGGAGTGTTTAAGTGCATGAGGCTCAAAAGTGAAGAAGAGGTGACCATCCTCCCTCTGGTCAGACTCATCCTTACATTCATCACATCCTCTTCTATTTCTATTCCCCTTCACTCTATTCCCCTTCACACTTTCTGTCCAACTGTCTGACATTTCTGTTTGATTAGTAGCCAGCTAGTGACGAATGACTAAAAAATGTATCGACTTTTATGTTGAGGAAATGTTGCTGTCATTTTTCCTGTCACTGTCAAGATTTCCTGTCAAGATTTATTCGGCCATTAGCATTTGCCTGGTATAGATTTGTAAATTTCAAAATAGACAAAAGCAAACATATATTGCTAATGTGGATCTTAAAATATATTTATAACTTGAATTCTTGCATGTCCTCAACCCAAGGACACGCTCTCAACACTTTAGGGTAACCCCCAAAACACCAATATAACAGAAACTCTTTTAAATATCAACATAACAGAATATTAAACATGAAACAATTCTTCACATTTTCTCATCTTGCTAAAAAAACTGCATAAAATTACACTTTATTTCAGCTTTTACTCTCCCTCTTCTGCCCTGTGTAAAGCATGATGGGATGGAAATCCTTTTTAATCACTATAATGCTACTTTAACCCAAATAAAGTCACTCAAGTTGTCTCAACTCAAATGGATTAAGTATAATGGAAGAACATTTTTCAAAGTAAAATGAACAAGCATCAAAATGTAAAAAGCCTTTTAGTAGAATTGTAAAAATGTGCAAGCTTCAGGTTGTGGTACTTTTTATTTTCTTTTTTGCTGTGAAATCTTTAATGATTTTCATAAAATAAACGTAAGAATAACTTATATTGTTTGTAATATTAAAATATGAATACTGAAAAAAACTTACTTGATTATGCATACATGATTTTTTGTTTGTTTTTTATAGAAAAATTATGTTAAAAGTTGAATATCAAATATCCTGCATCACATCAGGCTTTTTAGGGATTTTTATGTGTACAACATTTTTGTGAGGTGATTTTTATTGTGTGAGATCCATATTCTCCTATTTCATATGAGCCATAAAAGCCTGATGTATCAAATATGATACTTAACAAAAACACATATGTAAACTTTTATTTATTTTTTATTTTTATTTTTATTTGAAGGCTCAAAAAACGGTTCAATTTCTGACTATTAGATTCACATGTCAGGCTTTACGGTTAAAACATAAATGTTATGTGTGCACAGCTAAACACATTAGATATGGACTAAAAGCCACAAACTCAATTTCACTGGGTCTTCAGTTTGCTAAATGAATTATGTTCTTTCAAATGAAACAGCTTAGAGATCCAGATAGGATACAGAGCAAAAAATTCAAGACCAAGTACCATAACATGCATTTTTACATTTCAGAGATCCATACCACAAATAAAGGTTGTGTCAGAGGTCATGTGCTCCAATACCTATCAGAGAGGAAAGATCACTGCACTCAGTGAAGCAAATATGAATGATTTTGATATAGTGCACTGCAGAACATCTTTATAGACTTGATGTGCCTGAACATAACAAACAATGGCAAAAAATCATAGGGAAAAAAAAAATGCCATATAGAGAAAGCCTAGATATGAGCAATATAAAAACTAGAATATCCACAGGATATCCACACTGGCAGTAAAATGTTCCATTATAGTAAAAAACACTGTATTCCTTTCGAATATCACGAGCATACGGATAACAGACAGTTAGAATATTCAGAATGAAAACAGCAGTTTCTGGAAATACATATTTCATTATTTTGCTTGTTATTTTCCCAGCACACGATTCCCCCTTGATTCCCTATAATGGTGGCAAGAGCATCAGCGCTCACTTACACTTCAAAATAAATAAATAAATAAATAAATCTGTCAAATGTGTTTACTTGTGTTGTGATATTTTTGTTGCTCCATTTCTGGCCCTGTGTCGCTAAGCTCTTGTGGGAAGTTAAAGAGCTTTCTCTCACGCTGAAAGAAACAAATGAAAGGCTTCTTCCTTTTTAAGAAATTAATTTTGCTCACTTGTTTGCACCAGCAACTGTGTCATTTTGATGGCATCTTTCGAACAGATCAAAATCTAAATGTCTTAGCATTTTGAAGGTGGAGAAAAACTGAATTAAAGAATTAAGATTATATGAAGTTTTGTTTAGAATGTCTTTTCAATATTGCAATGGCCTTTTAAGAAAAAAAAAAAGTCTAAAATAAACAAACATGGAAAAATAGACATCTGAAATCCAATAGAAATAAAAAATGTATATGTATATATATAAATATATACATACATATGGTACATTCTGTACACAAAAATCACAGTGCCTACCTCTCATACACATGCCATAGCAAAGCTCTATAATTGCTTCGCTTTGTATCTGGGACTGTTTTGTACTGGGTTGATCATTTTGTGATTGTGTTGTTGTGGTAATTTAGAACGAATCAATCACCAGTGTTGGCAAAATCCCAACAATAGCACATGACAGTCTGCAAAGAAATAGAGGAGCTTGATAACCTCTATTTATCATTCAAATTTTAAGGGTAAGGGTATATATATACAGTCATGGAAAGAATTATTGGCACCCTTGGTAAATATGATCAAAGGTGACTGTAAAAATAAATCTGGGCGGGGGGGGGGGGGGGATCACATTATTAATGTTGGTCTCCAAAACACTTTGGCAACAATTATTGGCACCCCTAGAATTTTTTATGAGTAAAATATCTCTGAAGTATATTTCCATTCACATTTACATTGACTAGGAGCATGAAATTATTCAGCCATGACTTCTTGTTTCACAGGAGTATAAATATGAGGAAACACAAAGGCCAAATTTCCTTAATCATCCATCACAAGGGTGATAAAACCCAAGAATACAGTCCTGATGTGCAGCAAAAGATTGTTGAGCTTCACAAAATAGAAAGTAGCTGTGAGAAAATAGCTAAAGCATAGAAAGTTTCCTTTTTTACCATCAGGGCAATAATTAAGAAGTTTCAATCAAACATGAAATGTTACAAATCTGCATGGAGGAGGACGTGTCTGTATTGTCTATATGCACGGCGAGGAGGAAAGTTTGAGAGACCAACGACTATCCAAAGATCAGAGCTGGAGAATTACAGAAATTAGTTGAGTCTTGAAAGCCTAAAAAAACAACAAAAAAACAAAACAAAAACAAAACAAAATACATATCACCACATGTTGTTTGGGAGGGTTTCAAGAAACATCCTCCTTGCTCATCCAAAAACAAACTCCAGCATATCCAGTTGTCAGACACGACTGGACCGGCTTCTAAGGTCAGATAAAAACAAACAAAAAGCAAACCCATCAGATGGGTTTGGTGCAAACAGGGATAAAAAGTACCCCATGCCCACTAATGTTGTGGGCCTATTTTTGCTGGAGGTCCTGGACATCTTGTTCAGATACATGGTATCATGGATTCTATCAAATACATTCAGATAAAAAAAAATCGAAACCTGGCTGCCTCTGCTAGAAATCCAATAATGGGCCGTGATTGGATCTTCCATCAGGACAATGTTCCAAAACAAACATTAAAATCAACATAAAATTGGGTCACTGAGCACAAAATTAAGGTTCTGCCATGACCATCCCAGTTCCCTGACCTGAACCCTATAAAAATGAGTGGGGTGAAGTGAGGAAGAGAAGAGGGGGACCTGAGAATTTGAAGGATCTAGAGAGATTCTGGAGGAATGGTCTTTGATCTCTTGTCATGTGTTTTCCAAACTCATCAGGCACTGTAGGAGATGTCTCAGAGCTGTTATCTTTGCAAAAGGAGGTTTCAAAAAGCATTGAATAAAAGGGTGCCATTAATTGTGGCCAATGTTTTTGGAGAAAAGTGTTTATTTCCATAAATTCAATTTCAATGAAAGGTTAGATTTTTGTGAATTTGAATAAAAATTCAATAAAAGATCAAAAGGATTAACAATGCAGATTTATTTTTACAGGCTTCTTTGTTCATATTTACCAAGGGTACCAACAATTCCGACCACGACTGTATAGAGTAAGAAATATTTAATGTTTTTATCAAATCCTGTATTTCACTGTATACAACATTTTTGCTCTCACAAATTCAAATGTAAGTCTAAAACTACAACTTCAAAGACCACACTGACCATAAAACAGAATGGTGAAGGCATTACATTGACAAAATATTATTTTCTAATAGGCTACTGAAGGAATAAATCTAAAAAATATATTGTAAATCTGTCAGTAAGCAACAGTACCTCAAATATAACATGTAATATTGTAATATAAGTAGAGGTAATTAATATCATTATCAAATTAAAAATAGTAAAGCATCTTTATGTTCAATTACAATCATTATGCATCAGTGTAGAATTACATTGATTAAACCACTGACACATTCCTATTTCCTTATTTGTGTGTAATTTCATTAGGTGAAAGTAGCAAAACAAAAAAACAAAAAACAAAAATCAAAACAAACAAAAAACCAAAACAAAACAAAACAAAAACAAAACAAACAAAACAAAACAAAAAACAAAACAAAACAAAACAAAACAAAACAAAACAAAACAAAACAAAACAAAACAAAACAAAACAAAACAAAACAAAAAACAAAATCCTGCCTGAAAGTTTCAGGAGAGGAGGACGTTGACCTTCCAGGAGCAGGACTGGGCACCCCATGACTTAAAATAAGCCCCTGTGAGCAATAGCCCAACAGCCTTGTTTACACTGACAGCATTTAAATGCCTGGAAGTTGCAGAGCCACTCAACTTTGTTATTTCACCAACAGCCGCTGTCACTTATGTCATCAGAAATTGCCAATTCTCATTGAAAAAGAACAATACCAGGTCACTTTGTGGCTGCAAAATGCTGTCAGTTTGGGAAAAAAAAATCAGCTCTGTACTTCTTGCAGGCTTGGTTTGTCAAGAGATAAATAAGAAGAAAATACATTAAATTTTGGATTCAACACTCAGAACTCAAAAAAATAAATAATAAAAAAAAATTAATCCACTTCAGAAACAGAAGTTCAGTGTCTCTCTTAAAAGTAACATCTGACATTCATTATACATTTAAATCCATTTCTGAATTTGTGACCTCTTGGGCTTTGCATTCATTTTCATTTCTTCTTTCTTCACTCTAATTCAAACGCACAGCAGGAAGATTTCATCTGAGTGATCAAAGCTCAGTTCACTCGTCTGAACCTTGTACAATTTCTGTTATGTCTTCAGACTCTTACTTGGTCCCAAAGAGCCCTCGCTGACACGGGACATTGGATGTTTTCAAGAAATGTATTCAGCATCCTCGCTTGATTTTGTATGTACAATTTTACAACTGTAATACAGAGCTTGGAAAGCGGTTGCTGTCATGATATCAATCGTTATGTTTACTAACAATCACTCTTGATTTTAAATGCACACTTTTCTTTTTGAACTAAATCTAAAGAGACGTTTTATCCAGTGCATTTTACAGAACACAGACACAAGTGTCACTTACAAAACTGTACTAGAGATCTAGGCTACTAATTTTCAGTGACATCTTGGACACATCCGTGTGAACAGTCGACATGGCAACCATGTCATATTCATTCTCTCGTGCTGACACAATTTTGCAGAGTCGGAAAGCCCGGAGGTCACGCTGGAAGTTACGGTTCAGGAACCCGTAGAACACCGGGTTTATGCAGACTGAGCACATTGCTGTTAAGTGACACAGCGAGAACAGGAGATTGTGGGTACAGTTCATTGCCACTTCATGGTTCCAGTCGATGACGGCATTGAAGACGTTCAGCGGGAGCCAGCAAACCGCAAATGCCACCACGATGGAAAAGAGCATGATGTTTATCCGTTTAGTCTCACTGCTTCGGTATTTGTTTTCACGCATTCTGTCCATCATGTTATTACGCCGCTGCAGACGAGTGTAGATCTGAGTGGAAGAGAAGAGGGGGACAAACAATCATTTATTCATTTCTCATATAAGGGTGCTTCTGCAATTATGAACAATTTTGGCTCTCTGAACAGTTAGTAAATTATTTACATAATTTATCCAATGTTCAACAGCAAATCACAGGAGAATTTCTTCAACTTTTTCTGAAAGTAATGACAATTTCCACCAGTGTCATTTCCACCACAAATCAAACAATGTACTGTGTTAAATACCAAGGCTGACTTACTTTTTGACTGAATGTCTGGATCTTGGTAAAGGGTAAAACATTACTATATACATAAAAGGCACTTGACAAGTCACAAAAATAATGGTTTAAAGCTTCCAAGGGGGTTTTAAAGTGCCCCTATTATACTTTTTCTGATATTACATTTCATGTAGCTGTTTGTGAATTTAAGAGGTCTGCAAAAATACAAAGATCAAAGTGCACGATAAATGGAGTTATTGTCTCCCAAAACAGAAAGTGCACATCCGATTCACATGAAATGTGATTTTTACAAATCTGTTTTGAGCTACATTTATATGTGGTTTGAAACCCTATTCAAATTGCATTTCTGGAAATCAGTTTCAGTCTGACCGCTGTAATCGGATTTTGCGTGGTATATGTCACTTCCTCACGGCATGTAAAACGTAAACATGTCCGACGTTATTATAGGAAACATGTCGAAAGTCACTGCAGAAACAAGATTGTGTTGTTTCAAGGGGCTGGTCGAGCAGAAAATTACAATATAATGGAGACATGCTGAATTTTGAGACCAGCGGAGATGACAGCACAGAATAAAGCTGCACCTACATTTCTGGTGCTGCCTCAGAAGATGTAGTAGTCCAGCTTGACACGTTGTCATGTTGTAAATTAGACAACATCTGTTTGCAAACCCCTCCACGTTGCTTATGTTTTTGGTGTACGCAATGTCATTGCCATAGAAACCAATGCAGATATTCCAGAAAACTAAAGAGCGCCACGGGACACACAAATCGGATTGTTGTGATACTGTCACGGGGTCGTTGCAGGCCAACAGATGAAGATGAAGAATCAGGTTCCAACAGGAGTTTTAATAACAATAATCCAAAAGGTAAACGGAAGGTAGCAACACACAATCGTAAACAAGACCAGACAGAGAATGAACGTGAGGGTACAACTTAAATAGGAACTCAAACTAGATAATAAATTGAACACAGCTGAACTAAACAAACTCATAATGACGGTGATTATGGTAACAAATGAGTGGCGAAAAAAAAAACAACAAAAAAAAACAAACAAAACAAAGGAACACATGAGAATGAATGAAAACAAACTAAAAGTCCATGATAACGCAATGCGTGGCCTCGTGCCGTAACAGAAGAAACAAAAGTAGGGATGGAGGGGGTTTTGGAGGTGGACGAGGAGATGGCAAAGGGATGGTGAGGGGCAGAAGTGTGGGGATGATGGCAGGATGAGGCGAAGGGATGGTGTTGGGAGGATTAAGACAATCCCCTGGCGGCAACGACAATCCCCTGGTAGAGAATGTCTGCTGGCATAGACCCAAAGCTTGCCAGTGCCGACAGCCCACGCCGGAGTAGAGGGAGGGAGGAGCCAAGATGGTATGGATGCTGACGACAACTGGGGGATGACCGACAGAGACGAGGCTGAAGGATCCACAGGCGCTGACGGAGAGCCGATGGAATCGACATCAAGGTGATGCCGTGGCGATGAATGTCGAAGGTGGAGCCAGAGTACCCGAGGTACCCGGGCTGAGGTGAAGCCGGTGTGATGGAGGACAGAGGCAACGCATAGGGGAAGGAGCAACCCGTTGCAGCTGTAGGGGTGGAGGGACGGTGTGCAGCGGACGGCCCGCAAGTCTGTGGTGGAAGTGGTGTGACGACTGACCAAGGGGGAGCCGGCAGGACGAGGGAACCCGGTGGAGCTGCAAGACCGAGGGTCCCCGGTGGAGCCGAAGGTGGGAGGAGACAAGACGAAGCCGACAGGTCGAGATGGAGCGAAGAGGTCGAAAGGTGGGAGGTGAAGCCACAGGATCCTCTAGCACAGGCGGTGCATGTGGTGCACGACCTGCAGCTCGACATCACAGGGACTCCTCGGAGATGCCGCAGGGCAGCGGCGGGGCTGGAGGACTGGCTGAGCTTCGCGGTGCCACACAACATGACAAAAATGGTAAGAATAGTACAGTTCATGCAGGTTAATGAGAAGAGGAGATCATGGTCCATAACGTCAGTAGTGCTGTATGAATACAGCGATGATGAATGTACCGGGTGGGATAGGGATCATTGAAGTTTATCAGCCAGTCCTCACTGTCCATATTTACTTCTGCCTCGTCAGCTAATGTCATGAGCTCTTACCCCTGGTCAGACTCATGTTGGAGCTGCACTTCCGGGGCGAGGGTCGGCTATGTCCTCTTTCTCTCGGGCTCTGGCTGACACGATGTGGCGTGGCAGGTGGTAGCTCTCCATCTGTGGGGGGCTCACACAAGTACTCCGTGGTCGATGGAGGTGATTCGGGCTCTGGGTCTGGCTGTGTTCTTGACCGGGATGCGGCGCTTTCCACGGGGTGATGGTGATTCACCCTGATCCAGAACAGTGGCTTCAGGGTCTCATTGTCATAAGGGCAGGTGATGGCGAAATAGAAAAAGGAAAAGGAAAAAAGGAGCAAACTTTGCTGTGTAATCCATGTTTGGTCTGGTCAACTTTCACGGGGTGGTTGCAGGCAAACAGACGAAGATGAAGAATCAGGTTCCAATACAAGTTTTAATAACTATAATCCAAAAGGTAAACAGAAGGTAGCAACACACATAATCGTAAACGTGATCAGACAGAGAAAGAATGTGAGGGTACAACTTAAATAGGAACTCAAACAAGATGATAAATTGAACACAGCTGAACCAAACAAACTCATAATGACGGTGATCATGGCAACAAAGGAGTGGCGGGAAAATCAAACAGAACACATGCAAATGAATGAAAACAAACTAAAAGTCCATGATAACTAAGTCAAACTGAACATAACTCTGACATAATTTAATAATTTAGATCAGATTCCAATCGGATACACAAATAATCAGATTTAGACTGACAGTGTGAATCTAGTGATGCAAACTTCTCAACTTTTTATGAAATTTCAAATTGAAAATATGCAATCATGATCCATGTAATTCATAAATGAATCTGACGAGACAAGAAATGTTTGCATTTTTAACTTATTAGGCATAAGATTGAATGTGTGTGCATTTTAAAATAAAATATTATTTGCAAATAGTTCAAATAGATTATTTCATAGACCTAGAACTTCTTTTACCACTCTTATTTATTTATTCCTTTAAATCCCTTTTAATCCCTTAATTAATTCCTTTATTAGTAGTAGTATTATTATAGCCTTATTGAACAGCTTCAGACTCTGTGAGAATAGAGGTGATGCTGCAATGTATATTATGGGAAAATGAAAGTGTTTTTTGATCTTGGATGCATGTAAATCTATTGTATTAGGAACTTTTTAAATAGCATAATAGGGGCACTTTAATGTGATCTTGAAAGGTTGTACACATCCACATTTAGTATATATTTTAATTAGATGTGCAATCTAAAATCAACACCCTCCACCAACAACCACAGTACACAACCCTATGACATGCATGCCAGAGCTTATAAACTATAGCTGACCTGAGGGCAAACCATCATTAAGAACACAGTGGGGGGAAAAGCTGCTCTGACATTTCAGATGATGATATCTGTGTGTGTGTTTTTAGGCTCTATGTCTTTTATATTATTGAGTCAACACAAACTGACGGACAGAATACAAACAGGACCCTCTTTAAGGGCTGCAAACACAACGTTGCAAGCTAAATAATGGTGTTACAACATCATTGTGTTGTCACAGAATGTTAATGTGCCCCAGGAAGCACACTGAACATGTCAAAAACAAATCAAAGCAAATGCTTGGAGATTTCTCTTATTGCACTCTAACAACAAACAAAAGACAGGTAAAATGAAATGGAAGAATTGTCATGGTTTTTAAAACCTTTTCTACAAACTGTTAACCAGGGGCCTGCAGGGGCCAAAGGGATAGTTGAGTAGTTGTCTAAAGAGGGTCAGAAATCTCTCAGATTTCATTTAAAATGTCTTTATTTATGTTTCAAAGATGAACCAAAGTCTTACAGGTATGGAACGACAGGAGAGTAATGACAAAGGGCAACTTTACAACATTTTAGTGTAGATTCTTTTTGGCCTCTATAATGAATGTTTAAACCCCCACATGATAATTCAATCTAAATCTGTTAAAAATCTTTTTGTTTACTGAAAAAGAACTAATAAAATAGAACATAAATAGATTAAAAACTTAAACCTAAAAAAGTAGAAATAGAAAAAATTAGAAATGTTCCCTTGGAAACTAACTGAAATAACTAAGTTTAAGTTTAAGTAAACTAAAACAAAACTAAATTATAAAAGCAAACTGACTAAAACCTAAATTAAAAATAAAATGAGAACTGAAACTATAAACAAAAACTGATTCAAAATAATAAATAAATAATGGCATTTAAATAATACTAATATAACACTGTTACTGTATATGTTGTTACAGGTTCTTCAAATGTCCCAGTAAACACACAAGTAGCCACTTACAAACAGAAATTGTATTTAAAGGGTTAGTTCACCCAAAAATGAAAATTCTGTCATTAATTACTTGACCTCATGTTGTTCCACACCCGTAAGACCTTTGTTCGTCTTCGGAACACAAATTAAGATATTTTTCAGAAAATCTGATGCCTCAGTGAGGCCTGCATTGCCAGCAAGACAATTAACACTTTCAATGCCCAAAAAGCTACTAAAGACATATTTAAAACAGTCCATGTGACTACAGTGGTTCAACCTTAATGTTATGAAGTGATGGGAATACTTTTTGTGTGCCAAATAAAACAAAATAATGACTTTATTCAACAATATCTAGTTATGGGCAATTTCAAAACACTGCTTTATGAAACTTCGAAGCTTTACGAAAATTTCAATGGTTCACCACTGGGGGGCATGACTTTGGCAGTTTGATACACGCTCTGAACTCTGAATTCGAAACAAAAGATTCGTAAAGCTTCGAAGCTTCATGAAGCAGTGTTTTGAAATCACATGAACTGTTTTAAATACGTCTTTAGTAGCTTTCTGGGCATTGAAAGTGTTAATTGTCTTGCTGGAAATGCAGGCCTCAGTGAGCCATCGGATTTTATGAAAAATATCTTAATTTGTGTTCTGAAGATAAACAAAAGTAGAACACTGATAAAATATTATAAATATACCACAAAATGTTAGTCTTTATGTTTGGTTCCAAAAGGCAATTACTGAAAGTTATTGAATAATTTGTGCAGTGGCATTAATGTTTAGCTGTGTGATTTTGTTTATAGCTATGGGATGGAGCCATTCTCAAAAGCCTTGCCTTTCTTTCTTTCCTAATGATGTAAAAGCATTCTGTCCACTTAGAACAGAACATCTGTACAAGCTCCGCCCACCATGTGCACACATGCATATGCATTAGCGAGACAAGATAAATGAATTAATCATTAGTTCATTAGATGCCAACAGATCAGAGTCTTCCAAACACAACTGACTCCAGACTTTTCCCTCCTTCTTATTTCTAGCTCTACTTTCCTCTGTTTTTGTTCTCTCTCTTTATTTGATGAATGGCAGCACTGGCACAGAGTCCTGTGACCTGAAATAACTGCATGACACAAAACCCAGAGGCAGAGAGAGAGGATGAATACACAGACTGAGATGCAAGTGTTTATCTGTAACTTATTATTTACTTCAGCTCACATTTGAAAGCCAGCATTAGCCAGACTGGAATAGTGAATTTGTATAGTATGGTTTGTAATTTGTTGGTTTGTATCCATATCCAAATAATTTTCCATGGAAAACTGGCTTTGTTTAACGGGCTGATTAAATGTGATTCTAGGTCAATTTTACTGACAGCTGAACATAAAAAAGTCCCTCAGTCATTAGGACTCATAAAGTCGTTGGCTCATACAGAGAGAGGCTGATCTGATGCAATTCGACAGTTGCTGCCCTGACCGGACAGCCAGAATCTTTGTTGGCATCACATTCTGAAGTATTGGACCGTGGGATGGTTGGAAGACAGTAGCACCTAAGGATCCAAATGAATATAAATGCTTTAGTCATTCTCTGTGGTAGTGGTAGACCAAAATATTGGCCAGGGTGATTAATTGGCTGGTATGTGGCCATTTTGAGATTACAAAAGACTGCAGTGAATAGTGCACTTTTTCTGTTTTTTAATTATTGTAGTGAATTTGAAGTAAATATTATGTAAAATAAGTGTTATTTTAACACTTATTGTGTTAGTTGCACTTCTTATTTTTATCATTAAACTGTAATATTTGTAGTTGTTTCTTCAACTTGCAGCATGGTCTTGAAAATCGTTTACAAACCCTTCATCATTTATATTTGATACTTTGGTTTTATTGTTTTACCCTGTTTGCAATTTTAAAATATGAAAATCCATTATAAAGATATGATTTACTTTAAAATAATTATGAACCATTTCAGTGTTTATTTTGTGGAAATTATTTCTATCAATTTAAAATACACATATATACATATATACAGTTGCAAGAAAAAGTATGTGAACCACTTGCAGAATCTGTGAAAATGTTAATAATTTTAACAAAATAAGGAGATAATACAAAATGCATGTTATTTTTTATTTAGTACTGTCCTGAGTGAGATATTTTACATAAAAGATGTTTACATATAATCCACAAGACAAAAAAAAAAAAGCTGAATTCTCCAGGTCCTGCAGATCTCCAGGTCCTGCAGATTCTTCAGTTTTCCAGCATTTTTTTTTTTTTTTTTTGCATATTTGAACCCTTTACAGCAGTGACTGAATGATTTTGAGATCCGTCTTTTCACACTGAGGACAACTGAGAGACTCAAACACAACTATTAAAAAAGGTTCAAACATTCACTGATGCTCTAGAAAAAAAAACATGATGCATTAATAGATGGGGGGTGAAAACATTTGGAATTTGAAGATCAAGGTAAATTGTATTTAATTTGTCTTCCGGGAAACATGCAAGTATCTTCTGTCAAAGGGCAGTACTAAATGAAAAAAAAATGATATTCAAGCGAAAAATTTGGACCTCTTCATCCTGTTCAAAAGTTTTCACCCCCCAACTCTTAATGCATCGTGTTTCCTTCTGAAGCATCAGTGAATGTTTGAACCTTTTTTTAACTGAGTCCCTCAGTTGTCCTCAGTGTGAAAAGATGGATCTCAAAATCATACAGTCACTGTTGTAAAGGGTTCAGATATGCAAAAGATGGTGGAAAACTGAAGAATCTGCAGGACCTGCAGGACCATGAACAACCATCACAAAAAAAAAAAAAAAAAAAAAAAACAGTCGTAGATCATCCAGGTAACCACACACAGTATTAAGAATCAATGGTTCACAAACTTTTGAACTGGGTCATTTTAATAAATTCAGCTATTTTTTTGTCTTATGGATTATATGTAAACATCTTTTATGTAAAATATCTTACTCAGGACAGTACTAAATAAAAAACAACATGCATTTTGTATGATCTCTCTTATTTTGTTAAAATTTTGCACATTTTCAAAGATCCAAGTGGTTCACATACTTTTTCTTGCAACTAAATGAAATATAATTTTTAGAAAAAAAAATCCGTCCAAAGTTTGTGCCATCATCTGTATAATTATTTACCAAGGAGATGAAAGTAATTGAGATTAAATATGAGAGAGACAATGTGTTTAGAACACACACACACACACAAAATAAAAAAAATCAAGGTAAATATCACACATAATATTGTTTTTGTGCATCATTTCCAATTAATCTTTAGCAAATTATCCAAAAAGTTTGAAAATATTAATTTAAATGAGACCTTTGAATGAGACAAATAAGATAACAACAACAACAAAAAATCTAAAAATGTTCAAAATGTGATTTCCATCATTATTTCCACCACAGTATGCTATCAAACACACTACATCATTTGAGATGTAGTGGGAATTTTCATGGTTTTCTTTTTTTAAAAATGACAAAAATTCATGAATGTCCACTGTTGGACATAAGTTGTAACTAGACAAATTAAATAAAATAGCAAGAGTGTGAAAAGTTCTTTTTTTCTGTGACACAGTTTGGTCCAAACCACAAAAAAAGCACGTTTTTTAACGGCAGAGATGAGGAAGAGGGAGAAAGAGAGAGAGCAAGTGGGTGTAAGTGCTGTTCCATTTTTGAACTAACCGCCCGTGGTTAATTGGGTGTAAAAGTGACAAGCATCCTTGACAAAATTCGGTCATTTCACTTGAACACCAACAAACGCTCAACAGCACTTGACAATCTGAACAGCAAACACTCATCACAGTGATGGCAGAATGCTCATTCTGTCACCCCACACACGCATTTTAATTTTTACAACTCTATTAGCATAATAATCTCCATATTAAACCCATTACTGGGAAGCTGGAGCTTGTCACATGAATCTTTCTTTTCATTTATGCCATTCTTTCACATATCATAAAATTTCAAATCCTTTGTATTGTCGCATTTCTCCCGGTTTCTTTATTATTATTATTATTACTTCTATTTTTGTACCCTTGTCAGGGGTGCGATTATGACTCATTCTTGTGATCTTGGAGGTCTTTGAATTTTCAAATGATCAGTTTTTGCACAGGCACTTTCTTCTCATCTTCTATCTCACTCTCATTTATTCTGCCATTCTCTGACCAATCCCACTGTCTCTCCCTTCTCTTTCAAAACCTGCAGTACTGGGTTTGTGTTGGCAATGAGCTGATGTGGCAGGTCATGTTGGCTGCTGGTCATGTTCAGTCAGAACATACTCTCTGTTTCACTGAGCTATATGACCAAAGCAACTAGATTCTAGGACAAAAATACCTCAGCAATAATCTTTCGACAGTACAGCAGACCAGAAGAGACATGCCTTTTTGATTGTTTGTGTGTGTTTGTTTGATTGCATTTCTAAGACTGCTATTCTATTGAAATAGTTTTGTGTCTGCACTTGTCTCTAGTCTTAAAAAGTCAATATGAATTGTCATCTTAGTTCTGTAATGAGCAGTGTTGGGGAAAGTGAGTTTTAAAAGTAATGCATTGCAATATTGTAACTAATCGTGTTAGTTACTTTTTATGGAAAGTAACGAATTACGTTACGTTTTTTTTAGAAAATGACCGATTGTTTTGCTTGACAAGGACCTTATTGCTTGGCTGGGATCGTGTAGAGCCCTTTTGAAGCTGCACTGAAACTGCAATTTGGACCTTCAACCCGTTGCTCCCAGTTGAAGCCCACTATATGGAGAAAAATCCTGGAATGTTTTCCTCAAAAATCTTACATTTCTTTTTGACTGAAAAAAGAAAGACATGAACATCTTGGATGACATGGGGATGAATAAATTATCAGGAAACTAATTCTTTAATACCAAAAAAAGTTATATTTTTGGCAAATGTAAAGGCCCATTTCACACCAACAGTGGAATGACACATGAGAAGAAATTTCAACACTCTTCAGCAATAAAAAGAAAAAAGAAAAAAAGGTGATATTTATCTAAAGTCATTTTTGCTTTTCAGCAAAGACATTGGTTAATAAAGTGAGATTATAAAGTATATTTGTATTATTTAATTATTTAGCTATTTAATTATTGCAGGTTTGCATAATATTCTATATTTTAGTTAGCATTTCAGTTTTTATTCATTTTGAGGAATACTGAATCTGTTATTGTGCAAGTGAGATGAGTAAATGCATGCTCACAATTTCAACATGGGGACAGGAGAGCTGTCAGACAATAAATGGGAAAACAAAGTAACTTGCATTACTTATTTGAAAAAGTATATCAGATATTTTGTCGAAAATTTAAAAGTAATGCATTACTTGTTACTTGAAAAAAGTAATCTGATTACGTAACTTGTGTTACTTGTAATCTGTTACTCCCACAACTGGTAATGAGCAGTATTTCAGAGTAAAAAAAAAAGTAAGAAAAAGTGTTGATTTTATCTATTTGGGATTTGACTGGATGATGAAAAGAGGGTGTTTATAGAATACACTGAATGTGAATTTGCTTAAAGGTGTCATGAATTGAGAAATCAACTTTTCCTTGAGCTTTTGATATATAAGAGGTCATCGTACTATAAGAATATCCTGTACGTTTCAGAACTAAGTTAGTGCAATAAAAGCTTTTATTTATACCAGGCCCATCAAACGACCTGATCCTGGATTGTGCCTATCATAGATAGGTGAAACCCCGCCTCCATAGAAGAAATCAATGCCGAACTTCATCATTTCAACATTAGCCCCGCCCACTGGCGTGTTAGTGAAATGAGGAGGAGAGAATAGTGATACAGGACAAGAATAACATTACCTTTCAAAGGATCCTTATTCTAGGAATATGGTTATTTATTTTTAACAATGTGAATGTCTCAGTTGAGCTTTATTTATTTGCGATTTCACTGTGGATTCTTTGGTAAATCAATCGCATTTCGACGCAGGATTTGCGATATGGACTCAACAGTAATGCAACAACATGTAAGTAACTGTTAATTCTAATGCCTGATCTGATATGTAATGATTCATGTACAGTCAGATGTTCTTTGTCTATGTGTCAGAGTAGCTAGTAGGATGAAAATAATCTGTTATTTAAACAGTGATTAAATTAAATAAAGAAACGATCAAAGAACGCTCCCTTTACAATCACTAGAGCTGTCAATCAAACAGCGTGAGTTTATCAGTGACTGTTCTGGACATGCGCTAAAACTCCCGTTTTATCCAATGAATCTCTTAGTTACAATGCGTTTGTATTGTGACGATGAAAGCATTAGTTAGTGTGCAGAAATTGAGTTGCAATGACAAGATCACTGCTTTCATGTGCTCAACAACATGTCTTTGATCGGCTACAATGTTCTATTGCCATAGCTATAAATGTAATGCAACACTTTTCACGATTAGTTAACCTTGAAAGCTGTAATAGTAAAAATGTGCTAAAAGTTTTCGAGAGAGTAATACTTAACTATTTCAAATGGAAAGATGTTAGCCAATCACAGCAGTGGGCGTTTACACTGAAGTCTCACAGCAGACACGCCCCTTAAAGGTCCCGTTTTTCATGGTTTTTTGAAGCTTTGATTGTGTTTATAGTGTGCAATATAACATGTGTTCATGTTTCGCGTGTAAAAAAAAAACAGTATTTTTCACATAATTGACTTATCTGTATACCGCTGTTTCCACTGTCATAAAAACGGGCTGATGACTTCCTTGTTCTATGAAGTCCCTCCTTCAGAAATACGTAACGAGTTCTGATTGTGCCAGCGGTTCCTGTGTTGTGATTCGACAGCTCTGAGCGCACCGTGCCCGGAAAAGTCACGCCTCTTACCATAACGTGGAGATGCACGCGCTCAGTGTTATTGTAAACATGTCTTTAATTTACCCTATCAATTTGAGCCGGAATCAGACCCGGTGATTGGACTGCGGGATGAAAATAACAGCGTTTCGACGACATGGCGACAAACACACTCTACAAACGCAACTCTTGTGTATTCCTGTGGGCGGAGGTTAGTCAAAAAACTGTTTTAGTGACGTCATTAAAGAAGGAAGTAGAGGGATGTAGTCCAAACTGGCCGTTCGATGTAGGCGACTTCTGTTAAATAAAATATCTCGCTTGGCATTGAACTTTGAGCTTTAAAATTTTACAGATTTTATTTATACTCTAACAACAACATTACACACTAACTAAAGTTTGAAACATGGGATCACGAAGAACGGGACCTTTAAAACAGAGCATTCAAACAAGAGGGCTAAAATCTGGGTCAGAAAAATGCCTTTTATTTCTAAATTATGATGATTTTTGATGTAAAAAGCATACTAACATTATAAGTGCACCCAAGGAAACATTATAAAACAATTAAACAACGCAGTTCATGACCCTTTTAAATAATGGTTAATATTTTGCCAAAAAATGTTGCCTAATAATACTATATAATACATATTTGAGTAAGGCGGTGCCTCACAAAGGAATCATCATTTGGGGTTCCTGTGCATCAAAAAGGTTTGAAAACCCCTGGCCTAAGCTACCACACATGAAAGAAAATTCAAAATACATCTTTACACATTACAAGCATCTGAATTATGCACATTAGTATAAGATTGATAAAAACAATTAATTTTTCTCCTTACTTAGTTCATCACCTTACCTTTAGACTTCATTTTTGACTCTTATGCTGTTTCTGATGGATAACTACTGACTATTAAATTGAAATCTATGCCTGCTTAACATTTACAAATAAGTACTTAGATAAGCCTGAATAAATGTCATTCTACAAAGCTCTCAGTGACATCTCACCGATCCCTAACCTCACTGGTCAGACATAAGCTGAACTCCCCAGTGACGAGAAAGGAGCAACAATCGTATATCTGCTTAAATGTCCTAGTTTTTCCACAAGAGACGAGTACCAGGCTGTGATACACCAGTCAGGATGTTGTAGGAGGCATTTATTCTGTTCTGTTCAGATAACACAAGAATATAGAATAAATTGGGCTCTCCACAGCCCACAGACAGTCCTGACAGAGAATTGAGCATTCCTGCAGCACCCCTAAAATTATTATTTAGTGTTAGATTATGTTACATTATTCAGAACCATGGGAAATTGTATTCATTTCTGTGTTATAACAGAAAGAAAATCCACTTCTCAACATCAGATAGTATTCTAAAGTAAATAGTAAAGAAAAATAATATACAGTATGAGACTTCTATAATATTGCAATATTCCGTTCTCACTCAGACTGCAATGAGATTGGAGACTTTAGTTAAAGGAATAGTTCACCCCTGTGATTACTCCCCCTCATGACATTCTAAACCTGTATAATTATTTTTAGAAGAAGATAAAATAAGAGCTTTTAAAGAAATGTGACATTGATTTTTTCCATAAAACAAACTTACATAGTGACCACAGACTTTAAGTTGCAAGAGTCAAAAAAGCACTGTTAAATTGGTCTATATGATTCATGCACTATATTACAAGTCTTCTGAAGCAATACGATAGCTTAAGTAATTAATACTCTGATCATCTTGATCTCGGCAGCAGCTCTCAAATCAAATATTTTGTTTATGATGACGTCTAGGGTATTACATCACAACACTCGGTTAAGAGACACTCAAGGTCTAATGACGTCTGATGCTACTGACGCCCAACATGCAGCATATGTGGCATATCTGATTAGTGAATTCGATCAGTGAATAATGAGTTCAGCACGAGGTCAATATAAACTTGTAATAAAATCACTGTATGGAAAATATCTACTATTATGTTCTGTATAAAATAAATTAACAGCAAATGAGTTTGTAACAACATGAGTGTGACTTTTTTTAAATTTTGCATTACATCTGAAATATTCTCTATAAACCCTATATTCTCTATATCTCTATAGTTCTCATTCATTTTTTCATTCTAATTTTATAGAATGATTGAAGTCAAAGAAACCAAAACTATTTGATTACCAACATTCTTCAAAATATTTTCTTTTGTGTTCCATAGAGAAATGCATACAGGTTTGCAATGACATGAGAACAGTGGCGTGCAGTGGTGTTCTGAAACGAAGTGGCATTTTTTATTTATTTATGAATCAATATAAATTCATGTGCATTACTCTTAACGTTGACACATCTTCCTTGTTAAATGAACATTACTTTACATTACATCAAAGAAGAAAAAAGAAACCAAATACAATTCTATTTTGTAATTTTACATTAACAATTTATTGTAATAAATGTTCTGTTTATCAAAGCCAAGTCAATCTCATCAAGTTAGTGTTTTAAGCATTTCTACATTCATTCCAAAATAATAGCCTAACTAAAGGCTGTAACAATTTAAACAATATATTTTATTTGTGTATTGATGTTTTTCGTTTTAATAGTCAACTTAGGCTATTTAGGATCATCAGTCATGCTCCGTAAACACCGTCTGTCACAGACACGAAGATGTATTTTTAATTTCACCAAGCTGATTGCACAAAAAAAAAAACCCGCAGTCATCATGCTTTCAGTCCATTTCAAGTTTGATTTTGACGTGACATAAAGCGGTGATATCTAACTGGGTGATCTGTGTACATACTTTTCAATTAGTCTTCCCATTGATGCCATCATTTGTTCATTCAAACTGACGCGCGGAACGTGCACGTCAACAAGAGGCGGGATTTATCACACAAACCAAACATATCCAATCATAACCTATTAAATCCAATCACACCATGATGGAGACACTGCCTCCTCTCACGTGATTTTCCTCCATTCATTCTCAATTACCCCCCACAAAACCTACCGCACTCCAGGGGTCTAATGGTTCTCTATGAGTGGAAAGGGAGGCATGACTGCTGCTGTAACTTTACCTGCGGGTGTCGCTGTTGGGCAGTGTTCCTTAAGAAATTAGAATGACTTTCGCTCTTTTTAAATGTCATAATTTGTGTTGTTTTATATGTAATATGGATTATTTTCTCATCCTATTTTTTTTGAGGAGGCACTGCCTCCCTTGCCTCCTCGTAGGAAACGCCCCTGCATGAGAATGAGTAAATGCTGACATAATTTGGGGTGGAAAATCCCTTTAACATATTAATTGTTAGATGTGAACTAAAATAGTTAAAATCATTATATAATTAATTTATTAGTGCTTTGGAACACAGACATAAGGTTAGTCTCTTTTTAAAGAAGACACTCAGAAGCTTATTGCAGAAGTGAAAGCACTTCAGAAAAGGAAAGTGTAAAAAGTTATAGAATAGTTATTGAATTTTGAATGTTCAAGCTCAATTTATGATTACTAAATGTATGCTAGGGAAAAAAGGCTATCAAATAGCATGTGCAAGTGTCCCACTACCAGGAGACTGTAATCATGCTCATGCTATTCATCAGGAGCAATATTTATAAAACCTTTTATATTTGTTTAGGAATAAGGTCAAATTCTTAAGGAAAAAAAATTGGGTCATGAAATCAAAATGTAAGTTTTTTAGCTTTTACTATGAATATGTTAGTCTTAAGGTTATGAATGTTCCAAACAATGACAAAATTCACATTTAAGAGATATATTAGCATTCAAAACTTACAGTCTCTCACTTCTGCAAAAATGGATCAAGGATTTTCATGACATCACCACAGACTTCAGCTTCTCATCAAATTTTCTGTCCAATCAAATGCTCTCTAGAATCTGAAGTCCCGCCCCCTCCTACACTATAAACACACACTGAAGCTGCAGCTGAAATCGGTCATATGTTCACACATTTACTAGTTTCTATATGGTGATTTGCACAAAGATCACTATATAGAGGATAGGGAACGATTCAGACAGCGTAAATATGCTTTCCATTGACGCGAATGTACTCCGTTTTCGCGTTAGTGTTACGTGAACCGCTGAGAGCGAATTTGGAGTAATATGGAGGAGAAACTGTTAGACATTATGAGGAAAATGGGGTTTTACAAGCTGAACGACTCAGGCCGAGAAACGCTACTGGCTATTTTGAAAAAAGGGGAGGGGGTTCTAGGTATATCTCACTCTCTCTTACTGTTTCATTGGAAATTATGTCAACACAGTGAATAAAGCTGTGAGTTCCAAGGCACTTCAGTGGGCCTTTAATGACCATGAGAAAATGTGGGTCCCATGGCCAAACCAGTTGAGAACCACTGATATAAACTATGCTATGTTGTACATGAAGATTTACACTCTCACAGTATGTCAACAATAAAAAAAAAGCACACAATCAAATATATGACCTCTTCTTACTCCTCATTCTGTTCTTACCTTCAGGTAGCAGATGAAGATGAAGGTGAGAGGAGTGATATACTGCAGCACCAGCATGCCAGTAGTGTAGGTGAGCTTGATTTCTCTGGAGGGCCACTCTTCCACACACACCACCTTTCCCCTGTACTGCTCCTGAAACACTGAGGGAAGCTGCTTCAGAGGGGCATCTGTCACCCTGGAGAACAACAGAAAGGGTGTGGCAGTGAGGACAGCCAGGGCCCAGGTGAGGCTGATGCCCAGGCAGGCATGGTTCAGACTGGGCCTCCATCCGCGTGGGTGCAGGATGAGCTGGTGCCTCTCAATGGCAATCAGAACCAAGGAGAAGATGGACACCGAGACAGAGCAGCACTGGACCAGGCTGTTGAGTTTACACATGACCGCGCCAAACACCCAGTGGTCCATAAAGGTGTAGATGAAGGTAAACGGCAGACACACTAGGGACATCAGCAGGTCCGAAACGGAGAGGTTCGCGATTAAGACGTTTGTGACGTTGTGAAGTTCCCGTTGCCGTGCAATGACAAGGATGAGAGCTAGGTTGCCCACAACACCCAACAGTACCACAGCACTGTATGCAATTGCCATTACAACAAACAAAGAGTGGCTGCCGTAGCACTCGTCACCATATGCAATTGCGGAGAGGTTAGCGAAAGAGCAATTCGATAGTTCCAAGGAACAGTTCAGAGCAGTGACTGGTGGAATTGGTGGAAACAGGGCTGAGTCTGGCATTGTTCCGCCTCCTCTGCGGTTATTTGGTGTTGGTTTAAATCAAGTGATCTTAGACTCCTTCCCTCCAGGTAACAACCTTTCCAGGACCATGTTGTAATTCTGACAACATACTGTAGGGACATGAGAAAACATTTAAATCAATACTCACAAAAGACAAGACGTCTCGACTATCATGTTTGATTATGGATCTATCCAGTTATAAAAATCAATAAATGTTCCCTTCTGTTTTATTTAATAAAGAGTTATTTTAATCTTCTGGCATCACCTTTGTTATTGAACTCATTTCCTTTGCCTTTTATTACACTTTTAAAGGGTGAGTCACTCTAATGCACATGTAATTGTGCAATAATTATGAATCATTCAAAAGCATTTCTCAGGCAATTTATTAATATTAAATAATAATAATAATGTTTCCCATTTCTAAAAGCTATAATTAAGCCTGCGTTGGTGTACATGGAATTGAAAAGTTAATTAAGATTTTGGCATGTGATTCATTTTATTTGTATATTTAAAATTAAGCCATCAAATACTCCTGGCTGAGCTACTGGTAATAATATGAATAAAGCAATTTGATTTTGGCACGTTGCCCACAGACAAGTGCATATTACACTCACACACACACGCACGTCTAGGGCATTTTCCAATGACTTCTAATTTTTTCATAGTAAGCTAATGATATATTCTATCCCCTAAACCCTTTCTGCATGTTTACTGCATATTCATTTAGACATTATTTAATATGTTGTTTAAGCCATTTGCAATTTGACCCACACAACTATTTTCTTCTTTAATATACTATATGATCACACATAGACATCATAAAGATGTCATAATTATAAGTCATTTTACTTCCAAACGTAAGCACAGACACATTCCAGACATAAACTCTATGAATGACTCGTATTGGTCTATATATCAAGAGTGTGAAGCAGGTTGTCAAGGTAACAGAGGTGACAAAGCCTCCTGTTTTTAGGTCTCTGGTTCTTTCATCTCCTGCTCCCTCTTCTTCTGTCTCTATCAGCAGCCAAATTCAATGCTTCAAATCCAATGGTTTATAATTCAGCATGTTCAGTTATTGTTAATAAATTGAATGAATATGTATTCGAACAACCGAAACATTACAGAAAGCCCAGCCGTGAATCTCTGACTAACCTTTCTTATTCATAGTCGGCCAATTCGCTTACAGTACAATAGTCTCCTGCACATGAATTCAATGGGATACGTAGACAACGGATAATCCCAGTAGACTGAGGCTAAATGGCAAGCCGTTCACATGCTCTGTGCAGAGTATTCCCTTGACAGTACTGTTCTACAAAGTGACCTTATAAGAGTAGAGTGGGCTACAAAGGGAATATGCAAGCATTTGAAGCAGGTACTTAAATGTCAAGATGGAGTAGGAGTCATTCATTTGTCTTTGCATGCCTGTAAAAGGAAAATCTAATTAGGAGTGCAGAGAATTAAAAATGTATTCCAGTGACGTTAAATTAGATTTCAGCTACTGAGAAATTGTTCAAAATCACAATGTCACTTAGGACCAAAGGAATGTACAAAGGTAGTTAACAATTATCATAAGAATATGTGTATTTTATTGTTACGGACAACATATGGCAAATGCTATGACAAATATTACACCCTATTGTTTAATGTTCCAGCGGAGCCTCATTAATATATAAACTGTGTGAATAATAGTCTCTTATCGCACTGACATTTATCTTTAATCATTTAACAGACTCTTTTATTTAAAGTGACTTACAAATGAGGAGCAATTCATCTTAAGGAGGTGGTAACATAAAAAGTGCTGCAATACGTTCCAAGATTCTTCTGAGAACTACACACTAGAACAGAGATAAAAGTGAGAAGCAGTGAAAGAAAGGTGTTTTTTAATGTGTTATTGCATTTGCAGGTTTGAGTCGAGTGCTCATGGAAGAGATGTCTTTAGATGTTTTGTGAAAGTTGAAAGACGCTTGGCTGTTCGGGTATCTTGGGTATTTAATGCATACACATATCTGGGTTATGTTTGCTTCAAAAGAATAGAGCATTCACTGAATGACAATCTGACAGGTCTGTTTGTCTTTTGAAATAATCTGTTAAAAGCCATAAAACCTTCCAGACAAGTTACACTGTTTAAGTCGGCATCTACATTTCTAAATGCATGTTATCAATCTTCTTGTGAATGATTCATCCATGCATTCGTTTCATTTACTTATTTGACCCGCCATCCAATTAACAACTGATGGATTGAACCATGTCCTGACATTTTTTTAATCTTTTGGATCATTTGTTGGGTTTTTTTCCAGAAAAAAATCTGTTGCTACATCGCAACTTTAATGTAACATGGTCCAGTGCCTAGTTTTAGGATCTGTCTCAATTCTCTTTTGCCATCTTTTCTTCACTCTACACTCAAAAAAAATATTTCAGCCTAAAATTACAATTTATTGTAATTAAAATTCATACAAAATGTACAATAACCAGGTTTATATATTTCTCATCAATAAATCTGATTTGTTTAAATCCCATTCATTTTAACTAATTCAGTATTGCTTGTAGGGCTGGGCGATATATCGCATGCGATTGTCACGCGCATTTCATCAGTAAAGCCGGTTCCCTGATTACCGCTAAATCGCCATCACCTGCTTTCAAATGGAGCGGCATTTAATAGACAGAACCGTAGTTCACTGACAAGCTACGCAATATCGTGTTCATATCGCAGATGAATCGCCTTCGGCTTTACTGACGAAATGCGCGTTGCAATCGCATGCGATATATCGCCCAGCCCTAATTGCTTGTTCCACAGCCAGCCTTGCACAAACCATACATTTTTCACTCAATAAAATTAATAGTTTAATTAATTTAAATAAAATCAAATAAATGCAAATAGTAATAAAATGATTTCTTTGAGTGCAGAATTCTTGTTTCATTTATGTGTGACTATGAGTATACAACATAAACATGACATTTAGTTTATTAGTTTGTTTATATAAAACTGGAAAATGCAATTCAATAATGTAACATGTATATTCTGTTTCTGTCTGCCTATGTTCTCTGTCATTAGTTGATTAGTTTGTTCCCTTTATTAATGATTCAATTCACCGTTCATTCCTCGTTCAGGTAATTAGCTCATTAATTCCTATGTGTATTTAAGCCATGAGTTTTTCTTAGTTCTTTGTCCTGTATCGTTTATGGAAGAGTGGTTGTTTCTCTGTGTACTCCTACGTGTTTTTGTTTTTTTAAAATAAAAATAAAGATGTCTCTTCAATGATTCTCCATCGTCATACACAGCCATACTGTTACACACATAAATCTTAAATTAGGCCTATAATATATATATATATATATATATATATATATATATATATATATATATATATATATATATATATATATATATATATATATACACTAAAAGTACTGGGTAAAAACAACCCAAGTTGGGTTAAATATGGACAAACCCAGCAGGTTGGGTTAAAGGGCACCTATTATGCCCTCTTTCACAAGATGTAATATAAGTCTCTGGTCTGGTGAAGTTTCAGCTTAAAATACCCCACAAAATTGCCCCTATTTGGGGGTGAGCAAAAACATGCCTTTTACTATATTACTACATTGCTGGCTAAAAAAATAAATCCAAAATTGGTTGAAAAAAATGGCTGGGTGAAAACAACCCAATCCCTGGGTTTGTCCATATTTAACCCAGCATTTTTTAGAGTGTATATATATACACATATATAAGTGTAGTGTCCTAGTGTCCTATGTTTCTTATATTGTTGATGGTCACAAAGTTAATTCCCAACTGACCTAAGTAGGCCAGTAGTCCACATTACCCAGGAATTAGTCCATAGTTCACCCAAAAATAATAATGCGGTCACCCAAAAATAATAATGCGGTCACTATTTACTCACCCTCAAGTTGTTCCATAATTACTTCATGCTATTGTTTTTTTGTGAGACAAAATAAAAACGATAAGGATTCTTAATGCACCAGTCCATTCAAATATACACCAAAGCCACTGGAAGGCAAGCCTGCAACCTTTAGCCAAAAAAAAGTAACAGCTAATGCTAACGCTCCGGCTCTGGCGGTACGCAGGGAAGGAGTTTTGCATGGCGGGCACTGATGTCACTGCCATTACACAATAGGCTGAGAGGTGCTGCACGTGATTAAGTTAACCGTTACGCCTTCTCCAATGGTAAGAGATACAGACCCTCTCATCTCCCTATAATATACAATCTCTGTATACACCGATCAGGCATAACGTTATGACCGCTGACAGGTGAAGTGAATAACACTGATTATCTCTTCATCACGGCACCTGTTAGTGGGTGGAATATATTAGGCAGCAAGTGAACATTTTGTCCTCAAAGTTGATGTGTTAGAAGCAGGAAAAATGGGCAAGCGTAACGATTTGAGTGAGTTTGACAAGGGCCAAATTGTGATGGCTAGACGACTGGGTCAGAGCTTCTCCAAAACTGCAGCTCTTGTGGGGTGTTCCTGGTCTGCAGTGGTCAGTATCTATTAAAAGTGGCTCAAGGAAGGAACAGTGGTGAACCGGCGACAGGGTCATGGGCGGCCAAGGCTCACTGATGCATGTGGGGAACGAAGGCTTGTCCGATCCAACACACGAGCTACTGTAGCTCAAATTGCTCAAGAAGTTAATGTTGGTTCTGATAAATAGGTGTCAGAATACACAGTGCATCAGTTTGTTGCATATGGGGCTGCATAGCCGCAGACCAGTCAGGGTGCCCATGCTGACCCCTGTCCTCCGCCGAAAGCACCAGCAGTGGACACGTGAGCATCACAACTGGACCACGGAGCAATGGAAGAAGGCGGCCTGGTCTGATGAATCACGTTTTCTTTTATATCACATGGATGGCAAGTGCGTGTGTTGCTTACATGGGGAACACATGGCACCACGATGCACTATGGAAAGAAGGCAAGCTTGGGTCCTGCCATCCATGTGAATGTTACTTTGACACGTACCACCTACCTAAGCATTGTTGCAGACCATGTACAGCCTTTCATAGAAACAGTATTCCCTGGTGGCTGTGGCCTCTTTCAGCAGGATAATGTGCCCTGCCCCAAAGCAAAAATGGTTGAGGAATGGTTTGAGGAGCACAACAACGAGTTTGAGGTGTTGACTTGGCTTCCAAATTCCCCAGATCTCAATCCAATCGAGCATCTGTGGGATGTGCTGAACAACGAGTCTGATCCATGGAGGACCCACCTCGCAACTTACAGGACTTAAAGGATCTGCTGCTAACATCTTGTGTCAGATACCACAGCACACCTTCAGGGGTCTAGTGGAGTCCATGCCTCAACGGGTCAGGGCTGTTTTGGCAGCAAAAGGGGGACCAACACAATATTAGGAAGGTGGTCATAATGTTATCGGAGATCGGTGTATCTTCAAGATGATATATCAAATAATTTAGATATACAAAGATGGTGCACTCATATTACTACAAATGGGAGAAAGAGCAACACGCAATATGTGGAATAAGTCCCGCTTTCTAAATAAGTGCCAGTCATCAATTGGTAAAGCCACTGCATCACTGCAGCTGCCATTAGAAGCTCCGGTTGCTAAAGGTTTTTTTTTTGTGTCATGATTTGAGCATTTAGAAACAAAATTTATGAGACAATTGTTGTCAGATTTCATTGTTTATTTCAAATCTAACATTTAATCGTAAGCTTGGTAAACAGCTTTGGAGAATTTGATGTTTCCCCGTTCAAAGAGATCAGAGCTGTAACCAAATGAAATAGTCATTCTATGAGTTGGGTCATTTCAATCAGTTGATCAGGTGTAGAAATCAGTCTGAACAATCAGTTCACAAATCAGACTGATTTGGTTCAAGATCAAGTTCAACTCACTCAATGATCCACTTGCAGCTCATATTATCAAGAAGCCCACTGCCAGAAGAAAAAATCAGTGAATAATTACTTCCATTTGTGTCTGTTCCTCACGTAAAAATACCATATGGCTTCAAACAGCTTATACTTTTTTTTTTTTTTTTTTTTTAGCTTTTTGGTATTTATTTCATTTTTTTCTTTTGTAACTCACTTTGAATAAAACAGTCTGCTAAATGATTAAAATTATTTTAATGAGAGACTCTCACAGTTTACATATTAATGTTTCTCCACTGAACATTCAATAGTCACAGCATTTGCCATAATATGTTGTCCATAACAATAAAATAAACTCTTATTCTACTATTATTTTATTATTCACATATTTTATTTATTACTGATTTATTACTTTACGGTAAAATAAAACAGTACTGTAATATTTGCCATTGCATTGTCCATATGTTCATTGGCCATAACAATAAAATTGTTACAGTCATTGATACTATGAACTGCAGTTGAATATAAAAAAAAAAAGTTGTGTGAATATTCTTCAAAATATCTTCTTTTGTGTTCCTTGGACAAAAGAAAGTCATACAGGCTTTGTAAGACCAGGAGGGTGAGACAGATCTGTCATCACTATTCCTTTAAGATAAATTATGGCACTGTTATGTCTCAGAAACTTGTGATTAACAATACAATATCAAATTATGGTCAGTACTGACTTTTTAATGAGTTACACTATACAATTTTTTCATTTATTGTCAATGAATCAGCAGAAGCATTTAATGCCATTGCCATGACAATAAAATTAGGTCATCGATTGTGGTCTTTCTAGAGCCCCGTGGAGAAACTCATTGAATAAACTGAGAATGTGCACATAATGAAGCTGAAGAAACTGAGAATGTGCGCATAATGAAGCTGATATGAACGGCATTCAAATAAAGAATATGAGGAGCCTAAACAAGTTTCAAACATCTGTCAAGATATGCTCCCATCCAGAGCTGGGTAGATTATTTACAAATTGGTGTCGGTTACTGATTCCAAATTACATGACAAAAATTGTAGTTAGTAACGTATTCTATTACACATTTAAGGTAATATAATCAGACTACTTTTTGATTAATTTTAGATTACTTTTGACCTAACTCATATATCACTTTGATTTGAATAGAATAATGTTCTACCATAATGATATAAAAATACAAAGAACAAAAATATGTTCCATTCCTTGTTATCCACAACATGAAGTGCAATAAATATTACATTACATCAGGGTTTCCCAGACGGGTTCATGATGGAACTGCAGGGGTCCATGAGTTTAATGAAAATCTATTAAGTAATTAAATAATAAAAAATACAATTAATTATTTAAAATAAAAACAATCAAAATAAAAAAAAAAACTTACTAAAAAAGATTAAATATTTTAATATTTTATTTAAAATATTTTATTTGTTTACCTGCATATGACATTTAACCGACAGAGAACCGTGAACTTAATTTTATTATTATTTATTATTATTATTATTGACCTTATTAACTTATTAGCTCAAAATCTCAGGGGGTACTTCAAGTAAATATATTAGGTCAAAGAGGTTAAGCTGACAAAAAGTTGGGGAATTCCTGCAAATATGAAATGATGTGAATTTGTATATTTTAATGTGTTTGAAAGACAAAAGCCTTCTAAAGACAGTAACACATGGTTAAATGACTCAACAATTAATGTGTTCGTCAGAAGTTGATTAGATATGCACTGTTGCAATGTTGAGAAAACACTTGTTAAAAGTGAAATTATTTCTGTAAATCCAGTGATCAAATGCTGTGTGGGTTTCAGTTTTCGGTGATCGGCACATGGCTGATCTGTGTGTGCAATTCCACAAGACCTTCTGAATGCATAAGCAGTAAGCTTTTTTAGAAATGAAAATTTAAAAAGATAAACAATAAGTAGTATGGAGAATCAATGAATTATGAATAATTTACTGCCATTGTGAGAGCAACTTAATAATGTAATCCATAAAAAAGAGTAATGACGAGTATGATTATGAGTATTTTAAAAAAGTTTAATCTAATTACAAGTGCTTAATTTTTGGAATCAGATTACGTAATCCAGACATGATTACATGTCACTACCCAGCACTGCTCCCATCACAATTTGAGGCTTAAAAATACATGACTTTATGACAAAGAGAGCCAGTGGGAGCCATGGGAACCAAATGAGGCACAGAGACGAAAAGTACAAAAGGTACAAAAAGACAAGCACTGAGGTGGAGAAGGAGAAGGATGGAAGGACACAGTGACATATCAACTGACAGAAGATGAGAGGGTGGAAAAATAACTGCTATAAATATTATCTGATGCCAGTTTTTAGTAGTAAAACTGGATCCCACATCATGTACAGTAAGTATATAACCTATGAGCCAGTTGCAACTAAATATACCTCTAACCATCCAAATTTTGCAGGAGTGAAAAAAAAAATCTCAGAAGTACAAAAATAAATTCTCCAAAGTATAGATTTAAAATTGTATAAATCAGTTTTAAATCTGATTATGAAAAGTCTTTCATAATGTCACAATGACACAAAATGAACTTTGATATTTTCAGTCTGCACCAGGAATTTATAGAGCACCATAAAAGACAAATTCACAGAGTATGAAAGCAATTACAAGATTATATATCTAGTGTTGAAATACAATCTCGACAAGACAAAGAGATTTGCTTTGTGCTCACCAACACATTACCTTAATGTCTCCTCTTAACAATCTGAAATGTGCCATTAAATCCTAAAGAGAAAGATAAGCCTATCCAAGGAAAACATTTAGGCTAGGTGTTCGAGGCATCTCCTCACTGTCCTCTCGTTCCCACAGTTTCAACGAGAGCATTAAGATCAATTATTTCGCGTTATTAGCCTTCAAACTCCTGAGTTAAGTGCTTTCATTGAATGTATCGTAAACAGGTCAAAGTCCTGCAGGTACTTTAGTCCTCATATAGCCTAATGATCCATTTCTTCTTGACCACCAGCTGCGCTCGGTATTGCGCTTTTGGGCGCTCAAAGTTTATTTTATAACGCATTATGAAATTAGCGAAATCTATATTTCAATGCGTTTTCCTCAGATGCCAAACATGTTGTAGTGAACCGCATCTTAACAGACAGAATAACATCAGACATATGAAGGAAGAATGAACCGCATTGCGTGGCTGGCTGCTCTTAAATAATATGATATTTTCGTAAACGGAAAAAAGCAGAAATGGTCACGATCGAGTGGAGAGATCCGGCGTGTCTCCAATTAAGCGCGTTCAAGAGTCTTACCTGAAGCGCTTCACGCGCGGTCAGACTTGAAGGCTCACGCGCGTCTCCATCAGTCTGAATGAGTGAACGTGTGTGTGCATCACTGACACTTCTCCGCGCACACTGAACTGACAGCTGGCTCAACTGCGCCTCTGCACAAGCGTTACTCACGCGGGGGTCCATGGCTGTCCAAAAGCACCAAACGCCACCGATTCACAGCATCCCACCGTGATGCATTCATAACATGACACGTATTGAAGAGCTGTTAAAAACATGTCTCCAGTTCGTTTATTCAGAGAACTATTCACAGGACTTTACTGAAGAAGAACATTTAACATCCATGGAACCTTTCCATTGCACAAAAAGGTTCGGTCACTTTATGCAGAGGTGGAACCAAGTCATTGTTTTGCAAGTCTGGAGTCTTTGCATTCAAGCCTTGAGTCAAGTCCTGAGTGACAGGGACCAGCCTAGAGTGATCAAAACTCTGATCTTTAAGAAGGTAGTAGGCCATAAAGACTTTCCAAGTCAGGGTTCAAGTCCAAGTCAAGTCTCGAGACATTGTTGTGACTTCTAAGTCGAAAAGTCTAAGTCGAGCCGCAGGTCTTCTTTGATTGTGTCGAGTCGAGTCGCAAGTCATCAAATTTGGGATTCAAGTCCAAGTTATGCGACTTGAGTCCACAACCCTGATATTAAGTGTCTTTAATTACCACACACTAACATTTAAATTAATCATCTAATAATACACTTATTGTGTACATACATGTTTTTACATTGTACTTATATTTTTAAAAATACTTGCATAGCAGCAAAAGTGTTCTGCAATACAGAATTACCTCAATATGTAGCAATTATTATTATTATTATGTAAGTACATTAAATACATCTAGTATGACCATAGGGGTCTTTATAGTGGAAAAAGGGTTCTTCAGATTATTAAAATGTAAATAGTCAAAGTCAAGTTTAGTACATTGTTTTGAATTCTGTCTTCCACACTAACATTTCATATTTTTGTGATAGCTGCTAGGTAAACAAGTAAACAATAAATCACACCAGCATATACTCAGGCAAGAGTCAACTATATAATGATGATAGATTTTAACCGAAAGGTTGAATTGTGTTCAACATTTTTCATAAATGTCAGGTCAGGGCAAGTTGTCACATGCATTTTAATAGTAAATTTATATACCTTTTTATACATGTTACATTTTTGCTGCTTCATAAATTGGTTTGTGTTCTTAATTGCTTTGCAGTTAAAGGTGCAATATGTAATAATTTTACAGTAAAATATCCAAAAACCACTAGGCCAGTGTTATATATTTTGTTCACTTGAGTACTTACAATATCCCAAATGTTTCCAACTATTTGTAAATCGTGAGAAAATTGCAATTTTAACCAAGGCTCCAGGACGTGTGAGGAGTCACCTGTCAACTGCGTTATACCCGCATTACCCTCGGTTTCCGGTTTTATTTTGTAGAAACCATGGAAACACCAAAGACGCTTTAATATTTACATGTTTTAATAGACAAGGGAACAACTGTTTTGATACATTTATAGACAGAAAACTAATTATTGTTATATAGCTCAACACGTCTTATTGTCTAAATCTAATTTTCTTGATTTTTCGTGAGTACCATGCTTTACCATGCCTCAGAGAAAAACACTATTTTGTCAAGTAGCTAACATAGCATAATCAGATGCAGCTTTATTTTCAGTAACAATAATACAGAATGTTCTCCATCATACAATACGTTTTAAAAATTAATTGCCATTTATTAACACAAGCCATCCAGTATTTAATATGATATTCTAAAATCGATCTATCTTACAGCAGTGTGTCTCAAACAAGTGTCTCACAGCAACCACCGAACGAACACACAGAGTAACGTTATAACATCATTTTCAACACTCTCAAAAGTATCTAATATGATAAACAGAGCTGCGTTACCTCACACTCACGACCAGAAAAGCGGAAGTGGCGCCGACGACTGTGGCATAATAAAAGTTCCACTGCTCGTGACGCGTGTGTTGCGCAATCGCTCCAGCGGCCTCGTTCAGCTCCCACAACACTCGGTCCTGCTCTGCTTCATAGTCATACTACAGTAACGTTAATAATTGCATCCATGAACATGATTTCTTCCCGAGTCCAATCCCTATTCTTTTGTCTGTTGATGTGAAGACCACATGTCCCAAGATTCCGCACTCAAACTTGCCGTCATCAAGCTACGCCTTTGTTTTGAATAAACTTCTAGCGACCTCTAGCGGACAGAAAATATTACATATTGTACCTTTAACATTTTGCTTAAAAGTTTATATTGTTCACAGTGACAGCATGCCAGGCTACTGAGGAATTTTTTCACAATGTCAACTGTGTTTAATGACCTGTATCTTTTTTTTCCTGGGTGATAACAGTGGAAATATCTTTTAATATCTTTTGGTAGCCAAGACTTTAATTTCTCAGAAATTGGCTTTTAAAAATAGACCTACCCTGATACATGCTGTGGAATCAGCTGAAACCCTGTAAAACGTTCCAATGTTCCACTGTAGGCGTGATGTGAAATTTGTTGTACTCTCTCGAGCAGCGCCACCTGGTGGAATAAAGTAGCACGACAGTGAGTGCATGTCAATGGATACAACTGAGTTTTAAAGCATATATATATATATACATATATATATATATATATATATATATATATATATATATATATATATATATATATATATATATATCACACTGTCCACTTAACCCCATTTAAGCAGATGTAAGCAAAATAACTGAATAGATTTACTCATTTCAAGGGTTTAATTTCTTCAAGCACATTAGACCAACTACTATACAATTATTACAGGGTCATCTTCAAAAATAATTTTACTGTCATTGTATTTATTAATTTATGCATTTCTTTTTGACATGAAATATGAAATAGACATAAAAAGTTGGTAAAACTATGTCATCCAATAAATGGAAGTGCACAGGTCACTGAAGAGGGTTTGAAACACTCTTCTTACACTTATTGACAGCTAGAAAGATGCTCTATAGATTTGTCTGCCAATTACATTAGCAGTAGCTCTGCAGCTCAAGCTCTTTTAAATGTCAATGAACTTTTTCTCTGACCTGTTTGTGCGAGCTGTCACTTTTTATCTGCGTGGTTCTTTTTCTCAAACTTCTTTAAAAGGCCCAAGTCAGTGGGAAGGTCAAAATGGGAGAACTGTGAGCTGTTATTCACCCATGTGTGTGTAATGAAAAATGTGCAATGGCACGAAGCTTAAATCTACAAAGTCTCTGTTTTTTTTTAGATCGCAGTGGATCCACTATAAGAAACAGAAACAGATAAATCTTTGTGTAGCCTTCTTTTATGTCCAAGGGGTTGATTTTATTAAAACAGATTTATTTTAATTTTAAAAATGTCTTTTAATATTAAATCTGACTTTTTACATCTCTTGCATACAGACTTTTGATCCTGCCATTACATGATATAAACGAAGAGTAAAACAAACATACACTCATTTCAATTAATATAGGCTAAAAATGATTTAAAACAAAACAAAACAAAAGATTTCCACCACAATGAACGCGTGATTGTGCTCGAGACATGTTACATTTCATTTTTGTTTTTTCTAATAAAATGGTCGACTCGTGGTTAAGGGAACTTTATATCTAGTAGGCTATTTTATGTAGGCCTACCTAATATGCACAATTATATCATATTTTCACACTATTTGGCTAATTTGACATTGTATACACAATTTATTTACAGTTTAGCTAGGCTACAATACACTATAAGTAAACAACAGATGAAACAGACGAGACAGTACGTTACCTGAAAAGGCTGAGCTTCGCAGTCCGAATTGTCTATTTGGTCAGATACGAGTCTAAATAATAATTTCCCTATTTTAAAACTCGTCAAAGTGTTTTTTTATTATTATTTCAATTGCTCTGAAAGTTTCCAGTAGGATAGGACTATTTAGGTGTTAATTACTTCACAGTCCAGGTGAGGCAGAAGCACGTCTCGTGCGTCGTTCCTTTCTCTGTGCTGACCAGGACAGACCAATCACAGTAATTTGTCAATATTGCAAGGGAAGATTTAAGTTTGCATATTAGATAACAATCCTTGAAATTTGTGTATTTTAACAAATAATATTTTTAGTGTAAGACAAAACTGTTCTGAGAAGTAGGCCTATTTGTAGTTGTAAGTTTTAAGAAACTCCAAATTAATATGTCTGCATAAACAACCGAAAAAACAATACAATATAATCAAAACTAGTGGCATTTTTTATTTATTTGTTTGTGTAGCAACGCTTATGAAGCACGGTATGTATGACTTGCATTGCACGCCCTGTGCAATAGGTGGCGACACATTACACTTTCAAGAGTCTAGACGTCTTTTTGACGCACGAGAAGAAGAGTAGTTGAGTAGTGTTGTTGTTAGTGGAAAAATGGCGTCGTCCATGGGCGGAATGTTCACTGGTCAGCAGCCTTCTGGATCTCATCCACCTACAGGTCCTGGCGGTCCAGGTCAACCCGGGCTTCTCACAGGCCCTCCCGGTAACAGAGGGACAAATAACACTTTAGTAGATGAACTGGAAGCTTCTTTCGAGGTGAGGAGATCAAGAAAACTGCTGCTGCTAACATGCCAGTGATAGTTTCTGTATTCCAAGAGTGACTCTTTGAAGCTTTTTTTTACATATTTAATATTATTATATTTGTTTTATATGCAATATATAAGCACACGTTTTATGCATTCAGTAGAAAGTAATTGTTTGCTTGGAAACTGTCATTATTTTCAGTGGAGTTATTATTAATATATAACTGTTACTGTTATTAATCTATATTTTTTTCTTTAATATTTTTAATTCTCCCAGGCGTGTTTTGCATCTCTTGTCAGTCAAGATTATGTGAATGGGACCGACCAGGAAGAAATTCGGACTGGTAAAAATGTTTTTTATTCTTCTGCTGTTCCTTTATAAAAATGGCTATAACCCCTATGCTGAGATATCAGATGGTAATACTAGGGAACTTTTAATAAATACTTAATACTAAATGACATTTACAAATAAAGTTAGCAGATTCTAAACATTAGTTTAAAATGCATTCATCATATATTCATTTTTTTTTGTCTGAAAGAATGCATGTAATAAAAACAGATGGCCCAATATCTAAGAAAAAAAAAAAAACTGACCAATGCATGAAAAAAAAAACAATGGTTTTACCTGTAATGTCTTGCCCTAATGACCATGTGTGTTCTGTATTTCAGGGGTTGATCAGTGTATACAGAAGTTTCTGGATGTGGCCAGACAGACTGAATGTTTCTTCCTTCAGAAGAGACTGCAGCTGTCTGTACAAAAACCAGAACAGGTAGAAAAAGAGGTAAACTCGTATTTTTGCCTTTGAATTCTCTGAAGCATTGTTAAAAATCCAGCCATACATTATTTAAACAAATGCCACCTTTTACAGTTCCATTGTGACTTTTGAAACAGTATACTATAAAACTATATGCTGTTCGATGTTTCAGGATGCATCAGAACTGAAGAATGAACTCCAGAGGAAGGAGATGCTGATTCAGAAACACCTTGCTAAGATCCATCATTGGCAGCAGGTGTTGGAGGACATCAACGTCCAGCATAAGAAGCCTACAGAACTACCACAGGGTCCACTGGCCTTCCTGGAGCAGGCCTCAGCAAACCTCCCCGCTCCCATGAAACCAAACTGATGCATGTACAGAGATCCAGAACCCTTTTCAGACTGTGTTCCAGGGGCCACTTCCTCTCTCCACCCAGAAAACTGGACAATAAAGCCTTGTTGTAGACTCTGTTAGAGATGTGTGATGTGAAAACACGTTTCAAGAGCTACTAAAGGATGTTTAGTCATAAGGGGCTTGTAGGTTTGCCAGAAGGTGGTCATTTTGACAAACTCAAGAGTCTTTAACATTTAGTCGTAAACATACTTAAAATTAACTTGACATCAAATTAATTCTTAAGTACAGGTGTTGTATAGAGCAGTGGTTCTCAAACCTGTCCTGGGGACCCCCCACCACTGCGCATTTTGCATGTCTCCCTCATCTAACACACCCAATTCAACTCTTGCAGTCTCTACTAATTAGCTGATGACTTGAATCAGGTGTGTTAGATGAGGGTGACATGCAAAATGTGCAGTGGTGGGGGGTCCCCAGGACAGGTTTGAGAACCACTGGTGTAGAGGAACTACAATGACCAGAAAGGGCTTTAGTTAGAGAGAATTAAGTGGTCTAAAAGTGTTTTTCCCCACATTGTTCTTATTTTATTAAAACACCTTTTGTTCAGGTTAAAATAAACATGTTTTGTCAGTTGAAAATATGCAAATACACTGACTTTTGTTAAGTTCTCTTTGGTTTTCCTGTGTTTCCTGGCATGGCAATCCAGCACTGTGCCTCCCTGGAATATTGCATTTTTTTTCTACTCAGTGCTTGAATTGATTTATAACATGCTATAATCAATATAAGCAGAATTTATTTATTTTCCATTATTTTGCAGCCACCCACAAATCCATTAACTTTCCATTTGAATATTTATTTCCCTTTTAGTAAAGTAAAAAAAAAAAAAAAATTGTTTATATATATATATATATATATATATATATATATATATATAAAACAAACTAATAAAAGCTAAGGCCTTTGACACATTTTGGCAACAATAAAACCACACATAAGCAATCAACTGATCATTATTAAATGGGTAAAAACCTATAACATTATATACAAAAAATTCACATTCTTTCATTACAAAATCAAAAGGTGAAAAAAAAATCCATAACATACTTAAGAAAACAAAGCCTATTTTAAGATTTTAGTACGGTGAGATTCATGACATTTTCCCCTAATGTTATAATGCAATCTTATAGCAAATGTTTAAGAAAAATGTCATTACTATAATGTGGGGGCAAAAAAAAAAAGTGAAAAATTTAGGGGATATGGAAAATGTGACCAACTTTTTAAAATTTGTTTTATAATGGGCTTCATTTTATATATATATATATATATATATATATATAAATAAAATTCATCATGTGCAGATAGATCTAATAATAATATAATAATAATAATAATAATAATAAAAAAAAAAAATCAACCATTACATGTGCAAACATACAGGGAAATGAGGTCCATTATAGTGTAAACATGACTTTTAAAAAATGTGTTAATTCAAATAGAAGTAAAATATAGTGAGATAAGCGTGTTCCCAATAACATTAACATAACATCTGTGCTAATATTGCTGTAACATGTAACATTTCAAGTATATTAGGACCATATCCCTCCCTAATAAAAACAATATTTCTTCGAGTATGTTCAGGTTGTAGCTGCATAACCCGTATAAACCGCATAATCTCTCATTTGCAGTATTCAAAATATTTAAAACAGAAGTGATTTTAAATAAAAAAAACTTAAATGTTAAAACACTCTACCGAAGTCTTTGTTCTGTACATTCCTTGCTCTTGTCATAAAAAGGTTTAAACCCTTGAAAATGCAGTCAATAATGCCCCAGATAGAACAAGACAGAAAGCAACGATGAGGACAATGTAATTTCGCCAACCCTGAGGGAGAGAGAGGAAGAAATGGGGAGTTCAATACAAAAAGTTAAAAGCAATAGACAGCTGGAGCAGAACTCATACACCATACACACAAGTAATTACCTTCACTTCTTTGAACACTACAACACCCCAAAGAGCTGCAATCAGTCCAGGAACCTGGAATGGAGCAAATGCACATTATTTGAAAAGAAAAAAAAAAAATGCAAATGTGAAATGTTCAAAAAGATTCTTTTGAGATCGGTCACTCACTGTGGTGATAATAGGGAAGCTCACTACAGCACTGAGATAGTGGTTGGCTAGGAACCAGCAGCATGTTGCCACACCCCACATGATGCCAGAAAGGAATCCTACATGAAAGAAAAAATGACGTTAAAAGGTATGCGGAAGAAAGATAATTCAAAAGGAAGTTCAAATTAAATTGAAGTGATGGTGTTTACCTGGCAGCACTGCTTTTGGAAAAACTTGTGGTTTGTTTTTTTTGATGGCACAGTACAGGAGGAAATACACTGTACTAGTGAGGAAAATCCCACTATATTGTGCAAAGACGTAGTCCAGATCTAAATACACAGTATACATAAACAAAATGCATTATAGTTCATAATTAGGAATTCAAGCAATGCTTATTCATGAGGTAATCTGGATTTACCAAACTGGCTAGCCCCATTGTATTGGCTTTTTGGATCATCTGCATGATTTTTAATGTATAGAACTGGAACAAACGATGTCCCGTACAGCACTCCAGCGACGACAGCAAGAAGCGTTCCACTGCAAGACATAACATTCAAAGCTCTTATTATACAAATTGTTAATGAATGCATTATTTTTATTAGAAACAGTAAATGCATGCAGATACTCTAATAATTTAATTAGAATTTTATTGAGGTTGATACTGTATATACTATAAGTATAAAAAAGGCTGATTTTGAATGTGGTATATCTGTAAAATATAGATGCTGACGCTATGTAAAGTAAATGAAATTATTCATTCAATATGCAAGATAGAAGTGTGTACATACACAAGACGTTTGGTGCGTGGTTTTAATGCATCCACCCAGGAATCATCTGTTGTCACCACAGTTTCTGAGTTCACAGTCTTCGGATTAAAGTGATAAATTAATTTAACGGAATAATTTAACATGCAATATTTAAAAATATACAGAGCCTCTAAAAGGACATGGTGATGGGAAAAATATATATTTAGACACTTTTCTGTTCCTCTGGGAAATGTTATATCTCGCAAAAGTTCTCCAGAGAAACTTTGCGTTCCCCCACCATTATGTTCCCTTAGGGCCTATGTAAAAATTTCACAATTTTTAATGTGTCAACATACATGGTCTATTAGTAAAGGGGTTTCTTCAGATGTTGATGAACTTTGAACATCAGTCTTCACAAAGAAAAAAACAATGGCACTGTAAACATGTACAAAATTAAAATAATTAAAAAGGGGGAGGAAAAAAAAGAGAACAGACGTTATTTAAAATAATGAGACTTAAAAGTAACATCACATTCTGTTGCATACAAAAAAAAAAAATAATATGAATGAATCACATTTACCTTATTAAACAAAGACCTGCTCCACAGGAGTTCAGAACTGGTTTGGAAACGGTCTCAGCACCAATACCAAACCAGCCAAACCTAAAATAAGCAGCAACAGTCAGTGTAAGAAGAGTATCTTAATAATATAAAATGTAGCAAATGTGAAATTTATAATGGTTGCAGTGCCATTTTACAACAAAATCAATCAATACAAAAGATAAAAAGTTCCTCAAGTGGATTCTGAAAGCAGATTTTGCTTACCGTGAGCTGGCCCAACCCATTAGCAAATTAAATGAAGCCCATATAAGAAGCCCAAGACCAAGCCCAATAGTCTTTACGATAGGAACTACAGTTATATTACCTATAGGAAACATTGACACAAACATGTGACAGAATTTCATCACTGAAAAACACATTCATACAATGTATATCTCAAGCAGTAATTACCAAATGCAAAATTATACTGGCATAATAAATAATTAGATGTTACCAGTAGCCCAGATGGCTCCTCCAAGCATAACAAAAGGCCAAAATTTTGGACTGTTCAGAATGATGTTCACCACTAAGGAGACTGTCCATATAGCAGCACATAGAATCCACTGGAAAAACATACCTGCACATATACGCAGTAGGGTGAACTAAAATAATTGAAATATACTGAGCAAACTTTCTCTCTTCAGTGTGTTTTCAAAACAGTATGATATACAGTAGTCAACATTTGAAGTTTCATTAAAGCTGTCCTTCTTAGGACAACTTTGATTAACGTTTTTTGATCCACAAATATAGACTACTGTACTATTTCAAGAAAAAAAAAAAAAAAAAAAGATTTATTATATGTCCTCTGTAAGGGACATTGAGACCCAGGTAATACTTTTTAGTTGCCAAACTTCCCTTACTTTTTTGATAATAATTGGTTTTTTTTTTTCCTTCTTTTTTCAATGGGAAACATAAATTAACGCTTAGTGTAACATTCTGTGTTTGCTGGGGTTTGATGTGTTCTCACCTGTAGGGGTCTTGGGGAAACACTACAGGTAAACAGGTTGAAAATATTCTTATGAAACATTTCCAAGTATTACTCTCTTTTTTTTGCCTAGGACTCCCAGAGTCACTAGAATCAACACTGAAAACTACTAAAGTCCATCTGTTACTTAGCAATATAGCTAACGCTATTACGAAATTTGGATGGGAAAAACAGGATACAATTCTGTCATCATTTACTCACCCTTGTGTTGTTTCAAACTTTATGACTTTCATGGAACACAAAATAGATTGTTTGATACTGAAGGTTGAATAAATGGAAATATACTTATACATTTTGTCTAACCATTACTTCAGGGTCATTTATATTGACATTTAGTACCTTAAACATTTACTGAGACATGAAGAAAAGTCAGTTGAGAATCACTGAACAAACACATCAACAGAAAGGCATAATAAAGTGACAAAAATAAGAAAAGATTGACTAACCATCACCAGTGTCTATCTTTTTCACTGGTACGAAGTTGCTCCCGAAAAAGACTACGGCCACGGCGCAGGACACGAATCCATAAGTCAGATCAGACGAGTTGGTGTTGTTGGATTCTTGCTGAAGCTGCATGGACGCGCGTGGACCGTCTGACAGCTCCTCTACTGCATCACAGTTACATTACATTGTTTTACTCATTAAAGTCAGCAAAGTATTCAAAGCAGTAATTAAATTTTTATTTTCTACCTGAGTCCAGGTGTTGCGCGACGCCGGTGCAGAGCACACAAAGGAGCACAGTGATAAGCACAGCCACGCGATCCATGTTGGATACACACGCAACAGCATCCAAACAATTCACAGATATTCATAAAAACTCCTTTCATGAGGAGGATTTTACCGCTGGAACAATGTATTCCAAACGAGAGCTGCTCAATGAATATGTCTTGACTTCCGTGTCAGCTGACAGTCACATGATCACATGATTGTAGACGCATCTTGAGCACGTGTGGATGAACCACATGCTTTGAATATGATGATCACTGACATTTTCAGTGTTAGTGGAGGCGTTATTTGCTGACAGTGGGGCGGTTATAAATGAGTGAAAAATAACTTATTTGTATTTCAGTTAAACAGTGGGGTTAACTATTTGTCAAGGTTTTCTGAATGGTTGTTAGCGTGTTGCTGGGCTTTTCGGAGTGATTTTTTTCGCACATTGCTATGTAGTTGTCTGGACGTTTTGAATGGTCTGTTGAGCACCTTGGTTGCAGCTTTAAAATATGGTTTGCAGCTTTACATACTGTGAGGGCTTGTGTGCATCAGTGATGCACAGAGCTACACCACTAGTACTTCGTATCTACTGGTAGGGTCACCCATAAGTGGAAAGGTCTCAGCTGAGATTACAGAATAAGACAAACCTGATTCTAGACAGTAGCAGATTGGCCTGATGTTCCTGGTACTGGCAGAAGTTCACAGTCTTGTAGCAATGGAAACAACACCAGAATTAGGCTACCTGAATGGAAGAAACTTAAAACTGGTTATATAAGTGGAAGTCATGGATCAACGAAAACAACCATTCAAACAGAATGAGGAAACACAATATGGTTTAAAATTAGTAAAGGTGTAAGTCAAGGCTCTATTCTTTCTTCAGCACTGTATTTAATTTGATTACATATTGTTTCTTAAGTGCTTGTATGCTTGTGGTAAACATGAAATAAATCACTTCTAAAATTGATTCTAAATTTAGGCACATTATTGCATAAATACTGTTGATTGGAGCAGTGAAAATTATCTAAATACAACAAATAAATACCTAAATTTATAACCCTACCCTATTTATAACAGATATCACAGTAATCTAAACGTCATAAACTGAAGATTAATAAAGCAGACGCTCTGTAACAAACTTATTTGTGCATGAATAATCAAAACGTGCATGTTAAACAAAAAACAGTTGTCAGTTGATTAAAATATTTAGTCACAAATAATCACAGATTTTGTAAGTGCTGAATTCGGACTTTAACTATTTTCCTGTCAGCATTTAATGCATTCTTAATAAAAGACCACAGGATATATAACAATGCTCTATTAGCATTTAAACTACAAAATGTAAAGAAAAACTAAAACTATAAAACATTAAACTAAAAGCAAAAACAATCAGCATGAAAAAACAGCATCAGAAGCTCAAATCTATAACACTGTGTTGTAAGCGCAATGAGATTATTGTTAGTCTATCAAATATAGGGATTAGTACTACACTGTATCAGTCAAAGCTGTGGAGACATTGGTATTGTTGTATTTTGTAATTCTTTGTGCGTGGTAGATGCTGTGGGCTGTATATGTTGTCCCATTGTCTTTTTCCCCCCTCTTCCTTTTTCCTTTTTAAATTTGGACCTTGAGTCTGTAATAAAAGATGGATTGATTGATTGATAAGCTGCCAGAAAGTTGTTTTAGTATGTTGTAGCATAGTTGAAGAAAAACATTTGTTTTTCAAGGTGTCCTCTTTTTGAGTTTAATGTTTGATTGTATTATTGTCAGAGTTCTGTTATGTTTTATCTGTGTTTGTTTTACTATGAGTTGGTTTTACTCAGTTTTCTGTTTACTTGTTCCTGCTCTTGGTTTGTCTCCTTGGCTACGGATTGATTAGCTTACACCTGTCGCTAATTTCATTAATTAGTTTGGTCTATTTAAAACATGTGTTCTTTTCAGTTCATTGTTTGTTATCATCATATTAAGTTGGCTGATTCTGTTCCAGTCCCTCATTTGCCAGACATGGGGAATTCACACAAAAAAAGTGCACATTATCACCTCAGAGAGGGGAAAGGCACTAAGTGCGTATGATCAAAGCCACTGGAAGGCAAGCCTGAAACTTTTAGCCAAAAAAACTTAACAGCTAATGCTAATGCTCCAGGTGTGGTGGTATGTAGGGAAGGAGACCAGAGGCCAATACACAATAGGCTAAGAGATGCCGCACGTGATTAACCGCAAGTGATACATAAGCGATATACCCAACTGGATGCCCAAAAATTACCTATTTGTACCCGTTAACACTCAAGATGAAACCAGATAAATTCTATAAAATTAAATAAAGAATATAAGATAAGAATAAAAATTCTCAAGAAAATATCAGGTGTACTCCAGCCCACCACTCTAAAGCTGTCTGTCAGGGAGGTGGCACTTCACTAGTGCACAGGAGGATGCAACACCCCTAGTGGAATGTGCTTGCACTCCCAGGGGTCACGCACACTGTGTGCTTGGTATGCCAAAGAAATGGCATCCACAATCCTCTGTTTAGAGGATTTTTTCCCTTCTACTGTCCCCCAAAATGGACAAAGAGCTGCTCCCGAGCGTATGAAACGCTCTGTCCAGTCCAAATAAATGCACAAAGTATGCACTGGACATAACAAGGATCAGGCTTGATCTGCCTCGACATGAGTTGATCCCTAAAAAGGGGAGTGGGAACATTGAGCACGTAGCCAGGCCGGGAAAAAGGGTAGTGGGAACTTTGAGCACGTAGCTATGCCTGCATAGTGATGTGTTCCAATAGCGGCCACAAACACCTTCCAGGTGGAGGGGGATGACCACCTCTCCAGCCTTTCCTTCAGGAAAGAAAGCACTGAGCTGATAATGCATCTCTGTGGGCCTTAACCTTGGGAAGAAGACCAATTAGTGAAAAGACGTCACTCCAAAGCATACATCAGCCTTGTAAGGGGTCTCTGACCCACTCAGGTCTTCCGCATACCATCCAGGGACCAGACGTTGAGGTTCCAGAGGTCTGGGTGCAGGTGCCAGGTTGTGCCCTGCCACTGAGAAAGGAGGTCTTTCTTCAGGTGAATTCGCCAAGGAGGGGCTGTCGCTAGGAGCGTGAGCTCAGAGAACTAAGCCTGTCTGGGCCAGTAAGGCGCAACCAGCAAGACTTGCTTTTCGTCCTCCCTGATCTCACACAGTGTCTGTGCAATCTGGCTTACTGAGAAGAGGAACACATATTTGCATTGTCCCTGGGGACAGATGCCCTGCCAGCTGTGTGGTGCTGGAGCTTTGGTCAGGGAATACCATAGAGGGCAGTGGGGGGATTCCTGGGAAGCAAACAGATCTATCTGTGCTTCACCGAATTGACTCCAGAGTCCAGATGAGCTGGAATGCCTGAGGATGGAGTCCCCAATTTTTACACGGAGCGTCACCTGTTGCATGAGGGAGTCCGCTGTGTGATTAAGGTCACCCGTGATGTGAGTAGCATGCAGTGGCTTCAGTCGCTGCTGACTCCAAAGGAGGAGATGGAGGGCAAGTTGTGACGTGTTAACCACGCATCCAAACACTGTACAAAGGGCACCAAGGGCACAACAGATTTTGTTTGCGACATACCAGTGGTGGATGCATTGCGGCGAGGTGGAGCAGGGTTTGCAACATCGGGAAGCTTCGCTTACGATGGTTGAGCAAGCTGTGCGTCCTCGATACGCGTCACACCTCAGGAACGCTTTGAAGCCTGACTGGGGTTCTTAGTGCTGGTCTGGTGGGCAGGTGGCATCACCTTCCTGCAGGGGGCGGCTGCTGCACCAGCTCTGCCACCTGAGGAGAGGACCTCAGCAGCTGGCAGATAGTGCGGGACCTCTGTGGCCTGAAGGGCTACAGGGTACAGGTGCACTGCAATCGCACTATCAACTGGTGGAACACTGGAGTACCCCCTGGCCGTCCAATGTCAGGGCTAGTGAGGGTGGAAGAACCTGCAAAGCATGTTCTGGCAATAAAAGGTCTCTTCGTGAGCTCCTTGTGCACTTCCTGGAAGAAAGGAACTGGGGTGGACTGCAGCTGTGACCGGCGTTCCGAGCCCAGAAACCAAACATCTAACTGTGAACACTCGGGGTATGGTGGAGGGATCCACTCGAGCCCAATGCCAGGCAAGCACAGCAGCCATCTCAGCGTCACACTCTGTCTTTGTAACCATAACTGATGGTGGGGGTCCAGTTGAGTCTTACGCGTCAAAAGGCAAAAGCTTACCCACCGATGCTGCGATTAACAGCTTATCCTCATCCCGAGTTGCACTGAATGAGAAATTAAGTTCACCCACAGTGATCATGGCCGTCTGAGGGAGAGAGGTGTCGACTGCATCCAAAAATATACTGATGAAATGCTATCTTTAAAAAGACGTTTTCATCAGTGTTGCTCTTTAAGAGGAAATTTCCCTCTTATTGAGAAATTCTCTTGTTAGAGAATATTCTCTAATGGAAATCCCTCTTTTAGTTGCTTGTTGTGCTCCTAGGGAAGCTCTGCACTTAAAGGATTAGTCCACCTTTAAATAAACTTTTCTGATAATTTACTCACCCCCATGTCATCCAAGATGTCCATGTCTTTCTTTCTTCAGTCGAAAAGAAATTAAAGTTTTTGATGAAAACATTCCAGGATTTTTTTCCATATAGTAGACTTCAATGGGCACCAAACAGCTGAAGGTCAAAATTAGTTTCACTGCAGCTTCAAATTGTTCTACACGATCCCAGATGAGAAATAAGGGTCTTATCTAGTGAAACCATCACTCATTTTCTGAAAAAAAATGAATATATTTGAATGAATATAATTATATAGTTTTAACCATAAATGCTCATGAACTAGCTCTCTTCTTCTTCTCTATTAGAATTCCAGCAGTGTAGACACTGCTAAGCGTATTACTGCCCTCCACAGGTCAAAGTTTGAACTAATTGTTATATACTATTGAACTAGCATATTGCATATAAAAATTAGTTCAAAACTTTGACCTGAGGAGGGCAGTAATACACCTAGCAGTATCTACACTGCCGGAATTCTAATAGAGAAGAAGAAGATAGCTAGTTCAAGATGAGCATTTCTGGTTAAAATGCATAAAATTTTTATTTTTTTTAGAAAATGAGTAATTGTTTCTCTTGATAAGACCATTATTTCTCGTCTGGGATCGTGTAGAACAATTTGAAGCTGCAGTGAAACTAATTTTGACCTTCAACTGTTTGGTGCCCATTGAAGTCTACTATATGGAAAAAAAATCCTGGAATGTTTTCATCAAAAACTTTAATTTCTTTTCGACTGAAGAAAGAAAGACATGGACATCTTGGATGACATGGGGGTGAGTAAATTATCAGGAAAAGTTTATTTAAAAGTGGACTAATCCTTTAACAGAGCATGTGGGAGAGAGAACTGCTGAAATGAGCTGCGCAGGAATTCAACGAAGCTTCTAGACAGAGGTGAATGAGTGTAGCCACAAGCCACCTCCTTTACCCATATGTCAGGGGGAGTGGCAAGCAAATTCCACTTTTCATTTTTGGGTGAACTAACCCTTTAATTAAAAACAGAATAAAGGGGCTCATATATTGAAACAAATTAGGTACATTTTCAAGAGGGTTTTCAATTGTTATATTTAGAATTATGAGTTTGTTAGTAGAATATAGCAATTTAATTTAAATAAATGGTAAATAAAAAGGGTCCTAGAAATGCGGTCCTAGAACTGCAGTCCTGAAACTGCAGTGTTGCAGGATCATTCTTCACTTGTTTTGCCATCTATGGCTAATCACCACCACTGGAGGGCAGCACTGGTCTCAACAGTTCCCTTCTCAGACATATTCCACTGCTGCTAACTACCAAATATATTTTCTCACCAAGTATTTTACGCATCAACAGCATAGAGAGCGAGAAACACCAGATTTATTCTCTCTTATTTTTTGAGCCTATCACCAGCCTCTCTCTAACAAAGACCTCATTGGCTCATTGAGGTTTTGGAAAGGTAAGCAGCACCAATGATCACATTTGATTTTTTTGTTCACACTGTCATCTCAGAAATAATCAGTGAGAGGAATATTATCTGATTTGGATGTTTCACTTAATAGCCTTGTTTTTTATAGCTCTGGCTCTTAAAGGGGTATTTCACCCCAATTCTGTCATAATTTACTTTAGTCTTTGCAACACAAATTAAGACATTTTTAATGAAACCTTCTGTCCCTTGAAAGTCCAGGTAATCAAAAATGTCATAAAGGCATCATAAAATGAATCCATATGAATTGCACGATTTAATCCAAGTCTTGTGAAAAGATATGATCACTTTATAAGATGAACGCATTTGTGTTTTGAAGATACCAAAGTCTTAGAGGCTTGGAACGGCATGAGAGTGAGAATGACAGAATTTTCATTTTTGGGTGAACTATCCCTTTAGTGATTCTTTAAATTTTTCTTTAAAATACCTCACATAAATGTCCCAACTATTAGACAGATATCACTGAAATAGTTGTCCTGAGAAATCAGGCTAATTAATCAGCAAAAAAAGAAACAATGTGGTGGCCCATGCTGTTTTATCAGAAATCACATAGTTTGCGTTCAGGTTTCCTGTTGTTCATGTGGTTAAGACTACAAGTGATGTTTGCAAGGCTAAACACCACTCATTGTTTTACATTAAAAGTAAAATTCTTCTACAGTTCACATCAGCTGCTTATATACTCTAGCTGTTGATTGGAAGATTAGATGGGCTCGCTCTTCCCAAAATTATGTTTAGAAACTTCACTAAACACATAGGTCAAGCGTTCACAAAAAAAGTTGCAGATTTTAAAGGTGAAGAGGAATTCAGCTGTTGTGATCAGCCCACCATTGATTTTGTGCCTCTTTATGTTTGTGTCATGACTCACAACTGACTCATTGATCACACATTTCTGAAGAGAACATAGATTTGCTTTGAGTGCACATCCATTGACTATTCTGTATGTAAGCATCAGTGCCTTGAACTTTTATGCATGGAGCAACTATCTGGTAGGCAGTGGAGTGATACAGTAGATATGTTTACATGCACCAATTTCGGTCAGTCCAAATGAATGCAATTTGATTTCAGATTCTGAATGTTCTGTTTATATTAACCCTAAATTTTGCAATTCAATTCACATATTTGTTAATGTACATATGATGTATTCCAAACAAAACTTAAGCATATGCGCAGAACAATAGGTTACTGTCGTAACCCCGGTTCTCTGAAACATTGAGTGCAGAGATCCACCTATGGAAGGGCATCCATACCTGACCTCTGCAGAAGCATCTAATCGCACCAAGTCTGGCTAGACAGACAGAAGCGCGCAGCCAATGCCAGGTAAGGCCCCATCCCCTTACCTGAGCGCATATATGGGCTGCACATGCCTCTGTTCTCCAGTAAGTATATTTGCTTCTCGTGCGGCAAGTGGGGAAAAGCTGGTGGATTTCTCCACTCGATGTTTCAGAGAACCGGGGTTACGTCAGTAACCTATTGTTCTCTTTCATCATCTCGTATTAGAGATCCACCTATAGGAGAGACATGGACAGCTTGCCCAATACACACACAGTGAGGTTCTGTAAGCCAGAGAAGGACAGTCACCCCAAGGGGACGGTGCCTGACACATCCCATATTCATGCACCTGGCAACCCTGATGCACACACATGACTGCTGTGCACACATGTAAATAAATCCAGCAACACATACATACACACCCAGTAAATGCATACTAGGTGACATGAATGTGCGTGGCCTGCCGGCCCATTTACCACTTGTTCCTTTATTACTATGTGTAAATAGGAAGGGAGAAAGGAAGAAAAAAGAGTGCTACCGAGGTTCTGGTGACACCCAGTAGGTAGTAACGCACAAACATATAAGGAGAAGCCCAGCTGGCAGCAGAGCAGATGTCCTGCAGTGACACACCCCTGAACAAGGCCCAAGAGGCAGCTAAGCCCCTTGTGGAATGAGCTCTGATGTTTCCTGGGGTCTACGCTCCCATTTCACAAGCCAATGTGAGACGCATTGCTTAGATATGGGACTCCCCTTGTGAGGGGGCGACCATGAAATAAAGAGCAGGTCGCTTGTCCGGAAAGCACTGGTCTGTAATGCACGGACAGGACACAGAGCATTCATCCTCTGATCCTCCACAGAGGAAAAAAGGAGGAGGGTGAAAAGCGAACAGCTCCAACACCTCCAATGTGAACGCAGGGAAGCACTTAAGCATAATAGCCAGGTTATGCTTAAGAAAAAACTTATCTCCACTAAGAGAGAATTTAGAGCACGAGGAATGAACTGAGAATGCATGCAGCTCACTGACACATTTAGCTGAAGCCAAGGCCAAGAGCAAAGCTGTCTTGAAGGACAGCAGCTTTAGGGAAATACTTCCCAGGAGCTCAAAAGAGTATTGAGACAGAGCCTCCAGAACCATGGAGAGGTCCCATTCAGGAACAGTTCTCCTGATGACTGGCAAAGAACGACAGACATAAAGTCTTCATAAATCTGCGGATTAGAGGATGCTGCCTGACCGTTGAGCTCTCAAAGCCCACATAACAGGCAGTAATAGCCGCCAGGTAGACTTTAATAGTGGAAAAAGACCTGCCTTTATCCATAAGGTCTTGTAAGAAACACAAAATATCAGGAACTGAGCACTGATATGATGTGAGACCACGCCCATCACACCACCCTTCAAACACTTGCCACTTACAACCATATAAAGGCCGTGTAGAAACGGCACTGGCATTCTGTATAGTAGCAACCACACACCCTAACGTGTTCAAGTTTGTCTTCTCACGGGCCAGGCCCAGAGAGCCACCCTGTCCGGGTGTGGGTGATAAATCTCCCCGTTTGCTTGAGATAATAGATCTGTGCGGAGGGAGAGGAGCCATGGCTGGGCATATAACAGAAACAGAGGGATTATCTCTGCCAGCCATGGTGCTTTGGGCCACCTGGGTGTTATCAGAATGAGAGACAGGCCCTTCTCTCTCACCCTGGCCAGTGTGGTAATTATCAGGCATAGGGGAGGAAAAGCATACAGCAGCACTTTGGGCCATGGGTGGGCCAGTGCGTCTACCCAAAGGGGCGCGTCCACATTATAGCGAGAAGAACATAGGACAATGGGTGTTTTCGCGCAAGGTGAATAGATCGTGAATAGAACGGTTGCCTGTCTGAATCACATCCATATTATGCCCACTATCTGAGGGGGCGATGCAGAAAATAATTTAGAGCTTTCCAAATGGCATAAGATCTAAATAATTTATGAGCGCTGAACGTAGTCTGCTCAGCCACAAACTGTTCACCGTTCTGCGCTCCTAAGTGGCACCAAAGCCTGTTAAGGTCGCATCTGTTGTCATGAATTTCCGCAACATCACCGGCCCCCAAGGGATTCCCTGTGCATAAAAGTCTGCAATCCTCAAGTGGCGTAACGGGCTGAAATGTAGTGACAAAACCCATTTCATGAATGCTCTCATTCTCAGAAGCCCCAGAGGCAAAACCTGCATTCTGAGACATGTGCGATATTGCACTTTCGCTCCCTCTCTGAACTACAACAGTTCATTAGAGAGAGAACATGCTCTTGAGAGAGACATGCTCGCATGGAGACTGAGTTCAGCTCCAAACCCCAGAAAATCACACTCTGACTGGGTGTAAAATTGCTGTTGTTCACATTCACCCTGAACCCAAAAGATGTGATGTGTATGAGCACACGGCAGGTGTCTTGCAACACTCTTTCGACTCTGCTATGATGAGCCAGTCGTCTATGTATGTCAAAATCCGCAGACCTGACATTCTCAGTGTAGTTAAGCCCGCCTCCACACACAAACAAGTCTGAGGGCCGAGTGAGAACCCGAGAGGAAGAACTGTGAATTCGTAACATGTGCCTGGATAGGCGAAACGAAGAAACGTTCTGTGTGGTGGATAAATGCTTATGTAGAAAAAAAGCATCTTTCAGAGCGATCAATGTGAACCAATCGTTCTGTTTTACTGAATAAGAGAGAACACAGTGGGTTAACATTCTGAAATCCTGTTTCCTCAAATGTTTGTTCAACACTGATATCCAGAAAAGGACGAAGACCGTCATAATGGGAATTAGACAATGAGAGTGAAAACCCTGCTCATAAAGATGCAGAGGTACTACTCACCCCGCCCCTTTCTCGAGAAGAGATCTCGTCTGTCAGAATGTAAGCGGAACTCTCTTCTGTGTGAGAAAAGATAACACCGCTGAAAGTGGGGTTTTCTGGCAAACTGAAGTCTGTACCACTTTATAATAGTTTGAATCACCCATTCGAGAGTTGACACAGACAGCCAGACTCTCACGTGACTCATAAGAGTTTCCAAACTCACCAGAGTATTGCTTAGAGCTGCCAATTCAACTGGATCGTTCATTTGTGATACAATGCCGCTTTCTAGTGGACAACTTGGGGACGGCATTTGGGGTGGCTGCCGCTGAGAGATGTTCTCTCTTATTAATGAATTAATTTATTCATTTTAATTTTTTGATTTGTGTTATGGGGAACACTGGAGCAAAAGCCTCTATTAAATTAGTGAGAGCTGTGTGTAGAGCGCAGTGTGGTGACACTGCTTGTGCACTTTTTTCTCATCAATTTCCCTTTTTGAAAAGGGGGGAAACACATTGGGCAACACCGTGGAACAGTGGAACCTGTGCGTACCTGAAGTGGGCAACCACTGGCGAGGAGGGTGCTGACCTCGCTGACAGATAACTTCCGTCTTTTGAACGGGGGAATACGAAGCAAAGCCAGTGGCTTGTCACAGATCTTAATAACCCTGCCTGCATATGGAAATGGCGTCCGATGGCAAGGGGTTCTTAGGCGGCTGCACAGAGGGCATCTGACGCAGTGCAGGCTTTCTTAGAAGGCAATGTTTGAAAACCTCCTCCTCCATATACTTGACATTGCAGCGCTTTTGCATTAAAGCGACGGCAGGACCAAAGAAAGCCTGGACAGGCTCAACCTGTGCTCCTGCAATGCACTGCTCTTCACTATCGGGGAGACCAGATAGATTAAGCCACAGTTCACGTTCTTTTCACCGAGAGAGCCATAGAACGCCTGCTAGCGTGGACAGCTTGACAATAAGGCATTATAACAGGCCTGGTGAATGAACGCGGAAAGCGATCCATTTTGCTGAGGAGAACAGGCTTGGGAGGGGCAAGCAGCCTACCTTGAGCGGGTTATCAATGTGTCTGGCGATATAGGGCTCGGGGGTCACACACACTGAGAAAGGCCATATCCTAACATCCAGACCCGCGAGATCGTGTTACAGGTCGAACGGGACTCCCAACAATGTTTAATGTGTTTAGCACAAACAAGGAGGATAGGGAAAAACTATTTCTTGGGCTGGGAGGGGCCCCAGGAGTTTTCCGTCATAGACGTCCCGCTCTTGGTCAGAGGAACTTGGAAGGGTCGGCCATTCGATGTTGAGGCGAGTGGCTGCTCGCTCACAAACCTCAAAGAAGACCGAAAGCAGCGGGAGCGTTCGTCTGAGGTGTCACAGATGACGGGATGGCATCCTCGTCTTCCGAGCTGTCGAGAAAGCAAGCATCGTCCTCGTCCCTGGCAGCCGGGTGGCTCATCCATAAACGAGTTTTCAACACCGCAAAAGAGGCCGCATCACGGGAGTTCCCCGTGTGCGCACCTGCATTGCCTTTTTTTCCCCCATCAGAGTCGGACAGGCATAAATCAGAGCGCTATTCTACAGTGCGCAGAGAAATCAATAGCCTCTTCGGCGTGTTTACGGCCCATACACACAACATAGTAAGGATGGAAATCCCTAGCGGCGAAAGGGTGCCGCACTCGGCTGGGCAGGCACGAGACTGGTAGTCCCAGGGGGCCGTTGTGGGTTAGAGAGCATCAAATAAATAAACGCATAGTCCGACAAGCGGGCAGCCGTTGAACAGGGGAAAATAGTGAAGAGAGCGAGGCGGGCAGCCTTTTAAACAGTGCGAGCATGGGCGGCTTGCAGTAATTTCTTCAGCTAACATGGCTGATAGGACAAACACGTCCAGCGGAGGCTGATCTCAAAAGATGTGTCCTCCTGCATACAATAGTGAAGTCCATAAAACCACGAGCTGAGTATAAAATATTCCAGTGGTTACGAGAAGCAACTGGAGAATAGAGGCGTGTGCAGCCCATATATGCTCTCAGGTATGCTCTTACCTGGCATTGGCTGCGCGCTTCTATCTGTCTAGCCAGACTTAGTGCAATTGGATGCTTCTGCAGAGGTCAGGTACGGATGCCCTTCCCATAGGTGGATCTCGAACACGAGATGATGAAAGAGAACCACAATGATAATCGCTGGAGCAACCATATGTTTTAGTAACACTGGACTAAAAATAGTCTAATTTCAGGGACTCTATTGTGCTGTATGCTGATGGGACCAGGGCCCCTAGTGGTGTTAAGGAATCTGAGGTGAGGAATCAGAGTGGCCCAGGGACTCTAGAATTCAGATCACAATCAATGCATTAATGTTTCAGCTTCCTTTGGAAGTTTAGGATGTCAAGACTTTGGAGGCCCTTAACAGTCTGAGGCCCCAAAGCACTGGCCCGGTCCATCATCCTGGATGCCTGGATGTTGTTATTGTTGATGAGCCTAGCTGAACTGTGATGTTGTGATGAATTACCAAGCTGGATGGGGAGCTCTATCTTGGCTGAGCTGAGCTGGAGGTGATGTTCATTCATTCAAGACCTGTGCAGCCCCTGTGGAATTGTCAGGCTGGACTGAGAGCAGGGCTGTGTGTCAGTGCAGCAGGAATAGGTAAACAAATGTGCCTGAATGTAAGTGTAACCCCTCCTGTTCAAACCACCCCCTCTAAACGGGACTTGAAGCTCTGTCTGCAGGCATGGGAGTCGGGCACTCTAACAAGGAGGCTAAAGACCGCAGTCTGTAGTGTCAGTCGCTAGAGCACCTCTTGAGATCAGGGGAGTGAGGTTTAAGGCAGGAACACACCAAGCTGACACTGACGAACTAGTGGCGACGAAAGCAGACTGAGGGGTTGGCTCACATCGGCAGCGTCTGGGTCCAAAGTTGCCCTGACACACCAAACCGATGCTCGACAGCCAAGCAGCACGTCAGTTCTGCACCTGCGTAAGATGAAATGCCTTTCCGTATCAGCAGGTGGCTGAACAGCCAATCAGAATGATCAGATGGCCCGACGAGCTCCTACGCCGATTCAACACGTCGAATTGGACAGAAAAAAGCCGTCGAGGACCAACTTTAGCCGACGGTGCGGAACACACTGAGAAAACTTAGTTGGCCGACCATCGGCTTGCTGTGTTCCTGCCTTTACACGCATAGCTCATTCCGGCCTACGTCCATTACATAAGTTCCCAGATATTTTGTGTATATTGAGAAGAGAATTAGGCCCAGCACTGAACCGAGAGGTACCCTATTAAATACGATATGCTTAATAACAAATAAGAACATTATGCTTAGATGCATGGAGTGCAATGAATATGTTAAAATGTCCAATCATGAAAGCAAACATGATTACAAACTGATACATAAACGTACTTCATTAATGGATTTGATGCTGAGCGTTAATTGGCTGCAACAGTCTCAACTTTGTTTGGCTACAGGAGAGTACTGATTTCTTATTGGCTGAGGAAGGTAATAAAGGAAATAGACACAGCAAGAGGAAACTCAACTGCTGAGCTGCAGATGCTATGCCAGTCTGTTTGCCTGGGAGCCCTGCCTGAAAAGAGACTCTGTGTGTGTGTGTGTGTGTGTGTGTGTGTGTGTGTGTGTGTGTGTGTGTGTACGAGAACAATAACATGGTATCACTTGAACATCAGGCAGTAGCCACTTGTCTTTTACTAAAAATTCAATAAGAATGCACACACACATTTTGGCAATTTTCCTCCCCCCAAAAGATAGTCAGGCAATCAGAAACACTTGGTTAAAATACCATAGCTTGTTTATGAGTACATGGAAGCACAACACTAATGTGTCCCCAGTACATACTGAACAGGGCCACATCTGTTCCTGTGCTACTGAGCTGCTCAAAGCACATTAGCTTGAACAAATCAACAAACCCTTTTCATTGGCTCAGAACTCACTATTGGAAAAAGGCAGAGAAAACAGTGAACAAAAGACAACTTATATTCAGTCCACACCGAGCTAATGATCTGAACAGGGTCCAAAATTTAGCTTTTGCCACATCTGCCAATGGAAGGTGAATTGAGAATAACAATATTTTTTGTTTTATTGGCCATGCAAATGTATTTTAAATTATTTTACATTTATTTAGTATTTTACATAATTTTTCCTAATGGAATTTTTTTTTAGTTGGCCATGACAACATTTTGTTGCTCATAGCTTAATGTGAGGAATATTTCAAATGTTGACACATGTTCTGTAAGACAAATAAATTAGGAATTATAGATATGTTTTTTTTCCTTTTTTTTTAAAAAAACATCTTTTGTTAATTTTGGACCCAGGATATGAATTTATGTGCAAACAGCTTGTCAACTCCCTCTTGCAGCACTTTTCTCCTTCCCATAAAACAGAGTAAAACCGAATATCAGAGGATTCTCAGTCTCTGTTTATTCCAAAAGATTCCAAAAAATAAAGCAATCAGTCCACATTCCATTTAGAAAAATGTCCTCCATTTCATCCCATGGCAGACTTTCCAACTGAAATGATGCTAGTGATGACGAGTCCATTTGTGTGACTGTATGAGAGACAGCTTGGTTCTTCACTCACAGGTTCCCAAGCGTACTCCCAAAATGCACAATATGAGCAATCCTCTTTGTGTGCGTCTGTGTGTATTGGTGTATCATCCATGATTTTAAGTTATACACATGAATGGTTTCTATTTACATTTACAGTACATATACATATAAAACTAATGAACAAGATTTCAGTTACACAGCATGGCATAGAAAAGGGTGATTGGCTTATACTTTATCAATATAATTATCAATATAACTATCTGTAATCATCTCCATCTCTTAGTCTTCAGATCATAACTGGACTACAAAAATTAAATTCCTAGTTAACTAATATCAGTGATATACTTAATCATCGCTTTTATAAAAACAAACATAACTAAAGGTTGTCATGCTTTTCACAGTTAAAACTGCATATCGTAGTGCACCTTAATAAAAGTACAATGCATTTGATATGAAAAAAACCAAACCAAACAAAACAAGCCAAAGATGACATAAATAACAAACCCTTGAGTAGAGGGTGCTAATTTTCAGTCTTTACATTTCCCCATAAAGAGACAATATTAATAAATGCATCTGAAATGCCTTGACATATTTTGGCACACTGCAATATTTGGCATTTTGGGATATCGTAATATATTATGAAGTTCATATATTCATATACAGATCCATCTTAATATAACACTTTCAATATATCATCTAACTGGTGAAATGCAGAAGGTAAAATATTATTTAAATTTTTCTTCTTTTTTTAATTAAAAGACAATTATAAAACTACTGCTTGCATCGTCCATATAGGCAAGAAAAACGGATCCAAACACAGTGATCCAAAAAAATGAACATCACAAGAAATCAAACCATTGAGGAGGAGAAACAAAACTACTCAAATCATTTTGTTTTTTCTTTAAGTCAAGCATTTGCATGGTACCATTAACATCTAATGAACAAAAGTGTACTTATATACATAATTTATTATACATATCTCATATAATAAGAAATGATTCTTCAAACATTTTTAAGATATCGTAGATTGAGTAAACAAAATCACATTTGATGCAGATGTTTCGTGTGCTTGAGTTCTTGAGAATCAGAGATTCCAAAAACACGTTGCTATGGAAACAGATGTCGAGCTTTTCCCATAGGAATTATTTTCAATGTGTAACGTTGTTCCTCAGTGCAGCATTGCAATGTCATCACTTACAATGTGAAAAACGTCGATGAAAACCGAAGCAATGGGGCAAGTGTGTTTGTGTGAGTGAGTAAATAAGCAAAATGAGGTCATATTATATGTGCGTATTCGAGTGTGTGACAAAACGAGAACTTGGAAATGCAGTTATGCAAAATGTACACAACAAGAAACTTTATAGAAGTGTGGCTACAGAAAGTTTTTGTGAAGTTGTCTGCATATGTACACACAGCAATGTGCCTGTATACCTTTTCTGTGTCTGTCAGCATGTTTTTGCAAATGTTACTTGTACACATGACTGTTGGTCAAAATATGATTGCACTGAACAGTAAACATATGGATCTGACATCCTGTGTGTGATTCATTTTATATGGAATAATTAACTATTATCATAGTGTCTATGTGTGTAAGAATATGTACACGTTTGTGGATTTGTGTGTGAAAGTGGGGGTACAGCATGCTTGCACCAGTGTGTGTGTGTGTGTGTGTGTCTGTGTGTGTATGTAAGGCACTCAGGACAGCTCGCTCACACTCAGAGGCATTGCCATGCCAGGTCTCAGGTACGGCACAGCATGGACGGCTTTAGAGAAGTCTGGAGTCAGCACTCGCCCGTTCTCCCCTGTACTGCCCGTTATAGACAACCTGGCCTTACTGCGCATAGCATCTGTGAACGTCATCTGTTACCAAACACACACCCACACAAACAGAATATATAAATACACAGCAGTTCACACCCAAATGTACACACATGAGAGAGAGAAAAAACACATAAACATTCATTAATGTTATACAGTGCATCTTGAAATATGAAATACAGATTTTTATTTTATATGTATACAAATATATAAACTGTAGATGTTTATGAAGAGCAGATGGGGTGGAGAATGACTGACAGCTAATGGGTCTCGCACTAAGATGGCGGAGCTTTATATCAAAAGCAAGCGGTGCAGCCAATTCACAAACAATCACAAGCGTCAATGATGATAAACAAACGGAAAATGATGTCGCTCCAGCTGAACGAAATGAGCTAAAAAGCTATGAAAATATATGTATATATATATTTTCCATCTATGAACCATTTCCTTCAATACATTCTACCCTCCCTCTGTTTATCCCTTGTCCACCTTTACGTCACTTCTTGAATCTTCTTAAATCTTAATCACTTAACATGTGCGTATTGGCACAGTTTACCAAAACTGTGCTGTCAAACAATTGCTTGTATGATCCTGTTTTTTAAAGAGGTCATATCATAAAAAAAATCTAATTTTCCTTTATCTTTTGATATACAAATACACTGCCCGGCCCAAAAAAAAAAAAAAAAAAATAGTGGCTGTTTGGATTTTAATAGGCAAATACTTAAGAATCTATGAATTGATCATTATTACAGTGATTATTATGTTTCTAGCATGTTTTATGTTATACAAGATCTTGACCAAAAAATGGTGCACCTCTCGATGGAAATAAATGTTGTGATGTTTTTTCCATCGTTTCTTGGTCAAGATCTTGTATTGACAATGCAAGAGGTGAGCACTCTGTAAAGTCTACTCCAGCACATCCCAAAGACTTTCAATGAATTTAAGGTCTGGACTCAGAGGTGCCAATTTATGTGTGAAAATGATTCTACATGCTCTCTGAACCATTCTTTCATAATTTTAACCCTGGTGAATCTTGACATTGTCATCCTGGAATATGGCCATGATGTGTCTTCATACATGGTTGTTTAAGAAATGAAAAGCTACACACTCCATCTTTAAGGGTTAAAAGTATTGTTGCCAAACATAAAACATGCTAGAAACATAATAATCACTGTAATAATGATCCATTCATTCGTAAGTATTTGCCTATTAAAATCCAAACAGCAGCTTTTTTGTGGGCCAAGCAGTGTAGTTTGGGGTCCGTAAGCAAAGCAAAATAAATTAAATTAAATTAAATTAAATTAAATTAAATTAAATTAAATTAAATTAAATTAAATTAAAAAATTTAATTAAAATAAAATAAAATAAGAAACCTCCCTCCCTAGTCCAAAAAGACCATCTACTGAAAGTAAGATGAAAAAATCCTTTCCAAAACAGGATTTCTGATGTAAACTAAATGTATATATTAATACATAACAGCCCATATTTACACATCAGTGATGCCTGTCTTTTGTTTTGAAACTTGATCTACCTTTTGAAGTCAAGTAATAAAAAGGAGGAAGTAGAATGGTGCTATTATGCCCGTTAACTGATGATACTTCCAAAGTGTGACTGAAGTTTATTTTTAAGGTCCAACTTTAATAATTTGAGTAGCACATTCAATTGTGGATTGTTTTGTGAACCTGTCACAGTGTAATACATACGTTGTAAAAAGGCTGTTTGTTATGAAGGATGGGGCATGTTTTTATATTGAACCTGAATTTTTCTTAAAGATAAGTTTGGTTAATGACATTTTCCCAATATCTTCCTTTGTGTTCAGCAGAACGAAGACATTTATACAGGTTTGGAACTGCTTGAGGGGGAGTAAATGATGACAGAATTTTCTTTTTTGGGTGAACCATCCCTCTAAGTAAATTACGGAAGAGGATTAGGGCCAAGCAATAATAAAAAAATAAAAACCATCTCGAGATTAAAGTTGTTCAATTTCGAGAAAAAACTCGTTAAATTTTGAGAAAAAAAGTCGAGATAAAATGTTGAGAATAAAGTCATTAAATTACGAGAAAAAACTCGTTAAATTTCAAGAAAAAAGTCAAGATAAAATGTTGAGAATAAAGTCATTAAATTATGAGAAAAAAGTCGTTAAATTACGAGAACAAATTCGTTAAATTATGAGGAAAATGTCATTAAATTTTGAGAAAAAAGTCTAGATAAAATGTTGAGAATAAAGTCATTAAATTAATGAATTTATTCTCGTATTTTAACTAATTTGTTTTCATAATTTAACGACTTTTTTTCTCGTAATTTGATGAGTTTATTCTCAACATTTTATCTCGACTTTTTTCTCAAAATTTAATGAGTTTGTTCTCGTAATTTAATGACTTTTTTCTCGTAATTTAATGACTTTATTCTAAACATTTTATCTCGACCTTTTTCACGAAATTTAACGAGTTTTTGCTCGTAATTTAACGAGTTTATTCTCGTAATTTAATGACTTTATTCTCAACATTTTATCTAGAATTTTTCTCGAAATTCAACGAGTTTTTTTTCTCGTAATTTAATGAGTTTATTCTCAACATTTTATCTCGACCTTTTTCTCGAAATTTAACGAGTTTTTGCTCGTAATTTAACGAGTTTATTCTCAACATTTTATTTCGCCTTTTTTCTCAAAATTTAATCTCGAGATGGTTTTATTTTTTTATTATTGTTTGGCCCTAATCCTCTTCCGTAGTAAATAGATTTTAATTTTATATTTAAAAAAAAGGTGGGAAAAAAATAAAAAAACATCCCATTTAATTCTAAGGGTCAAAGCGAGAACGTAAAACTTACGTACAACTAAATTATGCCCTAAAATTAAATCTTACCAGTGGACCTCAGGGAAAAACAAAGAAATTATGATATGAAAATTATGATATGACCCCTTTAAATCTTTGACAAATGCATGCCAGCGTGATGCCCAGAGAATCGTGTAGTGGCAATGAAGCGTTTGGCATACGATAAAAAATGACAAAAAAACAAAAAAACAGTGAACAAACGACAAAAATATAACCTCTGCCATTCCTACCCCACTAGATCTTAACACTCTCCAGCCCATAAACGTTGTACCCTTCCTTATAAGTAGCAAAATTCTGAGAATTCTGCGAGGAAGAGGAGGGATTTAGAGCCTGAGTCTTGGCAACCTTCATGCGTTTGGCCTCCGCGCGAGACTTGTAGCAGAACTCCACCAGAGCGACCAGCATGGCCAACCCGAGGCCGCCCACCAGGATGTAGAAGACGCCCGCAACGTTACTCAGGCTGAGGGCGCTAGTCTTCTCCTGCAAGGGGTGAAGGTCAAAGGTCAAAAATGAAGGGAGAGAAAGGATGACAGTATGTCAATACTACTTATTATCACTTTATATTTTATGACTTTTAATTTTAAGACACATTATGAATTTAAAGGTAACTGCTCTAAATAGACTACAAAACAGTACAGAATTAAATGTGTATATGAGTGTCTAACAGTAAATCACATAGAATACACAGACGGCTACAAAAGTACAACAGGACAGTGCGGTGCAGTGTGCACATAAAGAAGGAAAAAAGACGCCACCTACAGAATTGTAATTAAAGACAGCTGAAGTAAAAGGCAAATATACAAACAACATTTACAGCATTGGTGAGGGAGAAGGAGAGACCGCATGGGAAAGAGAAAGAGAGATAGGAGGGAGAAAGAAAGAGTGTAAGAAACAAAAAAATTAAAAAGGAACAGGACAAGTTGTCAATAAAGCACATAGAAATACAAAGGAGCACAAGGAAATTCTGAGCCTATACAGGTATGAGTATGCGTGTTTGTGTGTGAGAGGAATGTGGATCAAGTACGCACTTTAGTGTATATAAAATATGTCTTTGCTATGTGTCTCTTGCATGCATTACTGTGTGTTTATAACACATCCCTGCTTGTATAGGCATCATTGATTGTATACACAGGTCAGGCTCTGATTCATGCGGTGGTAAATCTGTGTAGGGGGCTTGCTGTGACACACACACACTCACACACACACACACACACACACACACACACACACACACACACACACACACACACACACACACACACACACACACACACACACACACACATCACCATAGGCTGTAATTCTTTTTTGCACAAGCTTCCTTTCGTATCACTCTCATACTCTTTTCCTCTCGAACACACAAAGACCCACTCACACACACACACACACACACACACACACACACACACACACACACACACACACACACAGTCTGCTGATGCTTGGATTTGGATCACCCAAACTGAGACACTGTTTTCACAATTTTTCATGCATACACACATACACATTCTAGCCCTGCCAGACACACACACACACACACACACACACACACACACGCTCCCTGCAGTGACTGACCTTACTTCCAGAGTCCTTGGCTCCACATTCTCCCTTATCGTACCACCATTTGTTTTTCAGCTTGTCTAAGATGCCTTGCTCACTGAGTTTCAATACTGCAAGGTTTACTGGCGTTCTTCGCGTATGGGAAATAACATAAATAACATTATCAATGTTATTTTATGTTATTGTCAGTAACATTTGCACTCGCTAACAGCGCTGGTAATGATTCAGCCCTGAGCGTGGTGGCGATCAGCAGTCTGCGCTCCATTTGGCAGTCGGCAAACGCGGCTTTGCCGTGCCAGATGTGCACAGACTCATCGCCTTGAGCAGGAAGCAGAAACAGTTCCCGTCAACGAGCCTTATACCTCTGGGAATGAGTTTTTTTTTAGGTAGTCCAGACTCTATTTTAGTGTAGATGTGTCTTAGAAAGCTCTCGTTGACCAATTGGTGGTATAATCAAGATAGTAGGTGCCTCGGCTTGTTTACTACGATCGCTGGTAGTGCTTCCTGCTCATTTGCATTTTGTTCATTTCATTTTTTACCCATAAGTCCCAAGCACGGGTCTGACCTTTGACTCCCCGCCTCCGCTGCCGCACTCTCCTTTGTCGTACCACCATTTGTTTTTCAATTTATCCAGAAGCCCCTGCTCGTTCAGTTTTAGCACTGCAAGGTTTACCGCGTTTCTTAAACAAACGATAAAACATACTTGTCAGACAGCATGAGGGGGGCGGGGCTGCAGCGGGCCACGCCCCCCACAAGTTGCATAGAATGAATGGAACATTGGGTTAGACAATCCATCAATCAATCAAATCCACCAATCAAAATAATGTTAAACAACCCATTAAAATGTAAGGTGGTCGAGCTTTAAGAGTTCTTTTTAAAACTCAAACTCTTGAGGCAGGAGGCTAGAACAGAGGAGGATCAGCAATAGTATCAGTTATTACACATCCGCACATACAGATCCTCAAATCAGTTAGCAGAAAACACTTTAAGCGTTGAGGCAAACAAATCTGGTTAGAAGTATCAAGAAAGACAGCATGCATAGTTCAAACAGTGCATCATCAAATGCATTCATAATCAAGTTACTGTTTTCAGCCTCTGAATCATCAGCTTAAACATTCTGTAATGCTTATTGCGACCATTCAAAATCCAAGTGCCCAAACACATGCATGGATTATTACTGATTATCAATAATAGCTTTTGTCATAACAACACAGTCTGGTTGCAAGAGGCCATTGCTTCAGTCATTAAGAACAGACATGCATTCAATAAAACAGATGCTAATGGCAAACATGAGTAAAAGGGGCTACACTGAACTCAAATTAGCTCTTTGGTACTAAGTGTAAATCTTGCCTCCAGTTTTTCACTACTACACTATGCTTTGGTTTAGATGGGGTAGAACGCTATTGGTTAATAACTATATAAATAGTTTAACCGTTTGCCAATATTTGCTTCATTGAACACATGGCAGTTGATTATCAGCAAAACAGGTGAAAAAAAGCTTCAGAAATTGTAGACTACTGGGAAAGAAAGAAAAAAAAAAAACACATCTGAAACCTTCTCTTCAATAATCTACTGAGCTCCATGAGTAGACCTGGTAATTCCTGGAAAAGAATCACATGAGCTAACCTACTACATTTAGGGCTGTCAAAATTAGAATGGTAACACAAGCAATTAATTAAAATGTTTAACGCCATTAATGCATTTTTCACATATCAGCAAACCCGAACGAACAAAATGGTTGACAGGTAGAGAGTGTTCCGGCTTAATCACCACTCCCCTGAATAATTTTTAGAGATCAACCGATAATCGGGTTTGTCAATGTTTTTTTTTTTTTTTTCTCAATATTTAAGCATTTTTCCTTAATCGGATATTGGTTTTGTAATACGCATCAACGGGGAAATATAGGTTCAGTTGAATTCCAAGAAATATTTGCTTACTGCACTGTTAGTTATCAAGCTCGATAAGTATAAAATATCACATGTAAGATTAAGTCCATAAAGTACATGAAAATTGTTACATTATTTATTTAAATATTACAGATGCACATATTGCCACTAATTTCCAAACTCAATAATTACACTTATTTAACTTTTCATTTCTTAAAAAAGAAATGTAATGCGTTAACGTGCTAACTACAAAAAATTATGAAATTAACTGTAAAATATATTTGAATCATCTGACAGCCCTATTAATTTATTTTTCACATTGTGGATATTATTATGGTGCTCACTTGCTTCCTATTAAAATCTTAAAACTTGTTATTAAGCTTATGTAAGATAATTACAATTTGTTTGAGACTACATTATACTCCATTTTCTATGCCATCATTCTCGGAGAGCACCGGTTGCTAGGTAACTTGCTTGTCAGCTGTCAGCTAGACTTTCTAAAGGCCTCACTATCTCTGCAGTTTCCTTGGTAACTCTCTACACTGCTGTTTATCCCTAGGTTACCATTCGTCCCTACACTCCGTGCTGCTATTACCTAGTTTACCTCATTTTAAAAGGGGACCCCCGGCCTACATCAGGGTAGGTGGGATACTATAACAACATGGGCCATATTGTTATACTACTCCACCCACCTTAAAGCAGATCCCTTGGGTGTAGCGATGCCGTAGCCTTTAGAGTCAAGGTTCCCTCCGACCTTCATGGTGTCACAGGGCTTGCGCTGCTCGATGTACTCATTCATAGTGGACTCCAGAAGGTAGGCATATTTGCCTTTGGATTTTCGGACACGCAAAACGCCTTCCACAGTGTTTTTAACAAACACAGAAGGTTCTGCGCTCTTCATGTACTGCCACATCTTGTCAAAGAGAGCAATCTTGGATCTCTGATTAAAGTGAAGACAAAAAAAGAGACAAAGAAAAGGAGAGGTTTAGACTCAGGGTAATAGCAATTAGCAATTTCAACATTTTCATTCTAGATCTGAATATCAAGAATAGGTCAATCAATGCCATGATGTTTTTTTGTTGTTTTTTTTGCCTTCATCTAATAATTTATTCAAAATTACATTAAAATGCAATTCAATATTTGTATGGATTACATACAGTGACTTCAAAGATGAACATGTATTTAATATCTGAATTCAAATTAATTTAGATAGTTTTTAGGGGTGATAAACTCAAAAGTTATAAAAAAGATAAAACAAATTCATTTAAATTTAATAATAAAAAAAAATCTTAAAAAGAAAACTTTATTAAGTACACTGGCATAATTATTATTATTTATTAGTAAAAAAAGTTACATAGTTTTTCTAAAATATTATAAATATTTGAAAAATATTTGTCATGTGTCAAGGTCAGTAAGTCTTAAAATATCAGATAATTTGACATGACAAGGTTAGTTCAAACCAGCAAAAAGCATAATGTTATTTATGAATTAATAATTAATTATTTGTAATAAATAAATAAATAAATAAATACAGTATCTTTAAAAGCATTTAAAAACATTTTTAAAAATGATTGTGTACACTTATATATATTCTATATATTTAAGGCCTAAGGAAAATATGTTAATTTTTTTTACTTGATGTTTACACCACATGACACACTCAAAAAATTACATGTTGGATTTACTTAACTTTTTTATGTCAACAGTTTCCATGTAACTGGGTTATGTTGCATTTAATTAACATTGTTTATTTCAGTAAATTTAAGTTTATTACATAAGGTTAATTCAGTGCCATTTTGTTGAGTCTTAATTTTGTCCAAAACTTTTAAGTTTATTTATCCTAAAATTAATAAACAAAAATTAAAGTAATCCAGTTTAATTGATTAGTTTATTTAGTGAATGCATTCAAGAACAATTTTTGCAAACTTTACATGCTATCTAACAAGAAAACCTTTTACAAAATCTTTACTCTGCAAAGATTTTTTACTGTTAGGCGTTAGCCAGAAGATGCTTTTGTTACATCCAAGGCATACCCAAAGTAGTTGTTTTTTTATTATTAAAACAACTTTAATTGTTGTTAGCAGGTCCAAGCACATGCTTGATGAAAAAACGCATAACTTCCAGTTAAAATTACTTCCAGTGCTGGCACTGTGCAAAATCTTTCTGTAATGCTATTTGAACACAACTAAAATCATTTATCTCAACTCAAATGGATTAAATAAAGTGGTTGAAAAGAATCATGTTGGATTAACTTAATTTACTTAAGTAAACTGAACAAGCATCAAATGTTATTTTTGGCCTACTTAACTGAAACATGAAAATAAGAATACTGAGTTGAGCCAAAACCCAACTGTTTCAAGTCAGTTTAACACAATACAATTGTGTTTGAATAAGAAACCTAATACAATGGTGTTAAATGAAAATGATTTTTTAAACTAAACAGTATCGTAAAATATTTTTTTAAGTGCTATTTGAGTACAATTAGCCATGGCTAGTTAGGCATTCTGCAGCCCTAAAAATTAAATGAAGTCAGCTTTGCACTCACCCTAAAGAATTCTTTGGTGGAGCCTGCGTCCAATGTCCCATAGGCAATCTCGGTCTGTTTGGCCAAGTCTTCTGCACTCTCGATAGGTGACACCATCCTCTCCACAGTAAGAAATGCAGCCAGGTTAGCCGTGTAGGACGAGATGATGATGAGGGTGAAAAACCACCACACACCTCCAACTATACGGCCAGACAAAGACCTACACACAGCAAACACAGTCAGCCACACACAAACACTCACATGCTCCACTAACAGAACCAGCATGTTGTTACTGTAAAATGTAAAGAAAGAAAAAAAGAAAAGAAAAGAAAAGAAAAGAAAAGAAAAGAAAAGAAAAGAAAAGAAAAGAAAAGAAAAGAAAGAACCCTTTCACTTTGGAGAAAATGGGGAATATGCAGCCGAAACACGGTACCACTCCAAGAGGGCAGGAAACGGCGACCTTGTGCACCTTACTGTTCCCAGCCGGGTGAGTATATGTTCACTGAAGAAATGTTCAACCAAATTTTAAAACACAATTTGATTAAACATTTCTAATCCTGTGTTAGCTCTTTCTTCTCACCCATAGGACACTGAAGTTACTATAACTTAACCTATTTTACAATAATACAATAATAAGATATTTTACAAGTTAAATTACGTCTAGATTATTTCCAATGGAAATGGATGCGAAGCAAGAACTGCAGGAGCGTGAACATACAAAACCACGGCATTGGTGGGAAAACCGTTGGTGCACAAAGGCGAAAGCACACCCCACGCGCTAGCCAGCTAGCATTAGCGCTCACAGCACGCACCAACCTTGGCGAAATATCGCATCCCTGCTGCATAAAAGCGCCCAGAGAAAACCACAGACTATTAAAGATGCCAAATTCGTTGGTAGATTCGCTAGGGCCCAGCTGCCCATCCTCAAACTCTTCAGTGTGCCACTCGTAAGGGCTGAAGCGGCTAACAAGAAAGAGCACAACGCTAACTCCGATGTAGGCGAATACAATGCACATCCAGATCTCGTAGGCCAATGGGTCCAGGAAGGAGAAGACACCCGGCTTGGATTTCTGTGGTTTCTTGATCATAATGGATATGCCCAGACTCATGAAAGGTTTCGAGAAGTCGATCACCTCCTCTCTGACCAGAGTGATGGTGAGAGGAGCTACTGCTATGTCAGCTTTCTGTCAACAGTAAAGAGAAGGAGAGTTAGGTAAATGAGAGACATACATTACACACATATAAGAGATGTACACTAACGGTCAAAATTTTGGAATGATTGACCCTTCGCCGGGAGTTTGATTGACAGGCAATCTAACCAATCATAACACTGAATCTGCCGTTATGTCCCACAAAGCCGTCAGGGGAGTTATTAACGTCGGTGGACTTGAATTTTAAAAATGGTGTGTACTAACATCTTGTCACGGTTAAAAAAAAACATTCCTTCTGATGTTAATTCTATAAATTAACTTGTAGGAAGAGATGATCGGTTCACGAGCCGAAATTTGAGATTTTGTTTCATATCAAAAGTAACCTGCTCTGTCTTGTCAGTCGACACGTTGCCAGTGACCGCATTGTATTTTCCACTGCGTGAGAAATTATGTGTGGTGTGAGAGTGGCATGGCTTGTCGGACATAGCAACAGTAACTAAAGGGGGCGGGTCTTTGAGAACGGTCAATTAAGACACTTTCAAAAACAAAAAATATTGTAATTATTCCATACTTTTGACCTTTAGTGTATGATGAAAATCACATTTTCCTGAAGCTGGTGTTTACTGTTTCTCTATAGTTCACTTGTGTGAGTGAGTGTTTGCTTTACTTCTCACCCCATACACCAGTTCCCCAACCATGCCATTCCAGATCTTGGTCTCAGCATCTCGTGCTCCATACTTTCCATCTGCTACAATCCTCAGCTGATACTTAAACCCACAATGCTTAGCAATCTCAGCGGCCAGGTCCACACAGTATCCTTCATAACGTTCATTATCAGTGAATAACTCTGCATTCTTTTTCAGCATTACATACGGTGCCTCCTACAAAATGCAAAAAAATATATTGACATATCTACAAATTTAAGTGATTTTATTTGCTCTTGATATGGAATATCATGTAATATCTCTTACCAGGATTGTTGTCACAACAACCGTTTTATTCTCCATTCCCATGGTGTCATTGGGGAAAAGGTCAGATTTTGTCACGGCCATTTTGTCCACCTCATTCCAGTAACCAATCTGAGAAAAAGTACACACTCATGAAAAAGAAAGTGCTCTTTTGTTGAGAATATAAAACACAAATAATCAAATGTTTACTTTAAAAGGTGTTAAGAGTTGAGGTTAGGAATCAAGAACCTTATTCAGAACTGTTCTTTTGGCTTTTTTGGATATTGTTGGGTATCGTTAATGGCTCTTTAATGTCTGTATTTTTATGCAAATGTGGACAGATCACTGTACTAAAATATTCTGGCAGTGTTTCCTAAATTACTATTCAGTGGTGCTGCTGTGGCCCGACTGAATCAACAGTGCCAAAGAAAAAAATAGAAATTATGTTTGAACTGAGCTGTCTGCTTATAGTCTGACTTGAATGTGATGAAATACAAAGACTGTGAAATAAGACAAAGACAATAAATTGTCAACACACCTTTATATTGTGTTGCCCCCATCTTCACAATCAGTGTAATCTGATTGAATAATTACTTTTATTAACCAGTTCTTATAATCAGGGCTTGACATTAACTTTTTTGCACACCAGCCACTGTGGCTAGTAGTTTTCCAAAGTTACAAAGCGATGGTGAGACGTGTAGTACGTCATGTCATTGTGTAGAACGTCATGGCATTTTGTACCACGTCACAGAAGTTAACACTTTTTGGACATATGTTGAATGCGTATGGCTGTTGCGCTGGAAGCTCGTTACTTTACCTTAAGGATACTTGTTTTACACAAATGCATCATTATTTGGTATCATTAAGTGCTATTGATCTCTATATTATCTCTTGTAAGAATTGTTCAAATTCCCATTACTACTAGAAGTACCTCAAGATCATGATAGAGATTTAGTTCCAGTCTGTGTTACCTTCACAGGGCCACTGTTTTTCAGCTCCATGACATTGACTGTGTAATTCACTCTTCTGCCGTACTGATCGAATTGAATATTTCCTGTCAATCCATCCACACGCACCTGAGCAAACACATGCACAAATGTTAAATGGTGTAAAAATCACAGACAACAGGCATTGGTAATGTTTTAGCAGGGTGGACCTGTTTGAGAGCACGCTCTATTTCCACCCCCTGAGCCCACGGCACCGCAGGATTGGCCAGGCAGTCTCCGTTGTTGCCACGGCGACTGATGTCGATCCTTTGTTTATGCAGAAAGCGGAATGCCTCTGTCATTACTTGCACAGCATCATATGTGAGAGCGGAAGTGTACTGCAAGGTAAAGAAATATGAAAACCATGACAATATATTCCACAAGTCTCTTTTGGTGTTTAAAGGCCTGATATACTTCAAGCGAAACTGAAGAACGCACTGGTGCGATGTCAATTTAAACAAAATCAGGCCAAAGCGAGGTTCGTTTAGAGTTCGTTTGGTAGTTCAAAACAGCTTGTCTAAGAGAAGTTTCCATAAAAGTTTGCTCTGGCTGGTAAACATTTTCGAACTACCATAGAGTGGTTCAGGGATGACGTCAGAACACGGAAGTCTATTTCGCCACTGGATCCTTTGAGATTTTTCTACACAGTTTCATAATGGGGTACAATAAACATAACTTGACGATACTTTGACGTTTTGTTCTACAACGTACACTGCACACACTCATGCCACTGGCTGTCTTATATAGTTACTTGTATGTTTTCAAAAATGAACATAACTGCTTCAAAATTTGCGTTTTCACTATGTGTGTGTATAATTTACGTTGTAGAACAAAGCGTCAAAGTATTGGTCTGTGGCGATTACATAATAGGTAGGTGCGCTCTGAGGCTCCGCCTTCTTTGACATGAAAATATTCTCCGATTAATTTCTTCTGTTTAGTGCGTTGAGATCAGACGTCTGCAAGTAAAATCATGAATAGGGGAAAGTGGGGTGAGTTGTGCCAGTTTTTACTCAAAGTGACTTTAAAGTGAGGCCATGGCAGTAATGCCTTCAACTTAAGAATGTACATATATTTCAGGATGTGGTGCATGCCTGAGAACAATAACTTTGGATCAGAAATAAATTGTTTCAGAAATATAGCTTTTGGAAAAAAAAGCTTTTGGTCTCGTGGCACAACTTGCCCCTGGTGCGGGGTAAGTTGTGCCTTTGGAGAGAATACGTAGGGGTAATTTGTGCCAGTCATTTCTGAAGTAAAACAGAACATTTTAATGTTATGAACTGTAATGCTATATGAAATCAAGACAAATTCAATACAAAATTACTCATTTAAGGTTTATTTAGATATTGTCACCCTATTAAACTGTTGGAATGGGCTAAGTCATATTTTGTAGTTTTTGGAAAAACACAAAAAAATTAAATACACAATATATGATATTTGTGAATCATTTCAGGCAAAAAGGCTATGGCAATAGATGCCTGTTGACATACATAGAACGCTGTCTGTCAATTATAAGAATAACATAAGAATACGCCACGTTACAAATTATTATGCAAGTGACATATCAGTAAGATTTCAGTAGAATAAACATTCAGATTTTAGTTTTTCTAAGAAAATGTTTGTTTGTTTATTTATCCATATCTTATAACTGGTATCAATCTCAGGCAAAATAATTTGCCAGGTCTATGGAAACCCTACTTAGAGGTTGTTCCACATTATTAAGCAAGTCACAGTTTTCATGCAAAATGGGGAGGAAGAAAGATCTTTCTGAAGATGAAAATACCTGTTTGCTGCTAAACACTGGCTTTTTTTATAGCTGCCCTTTTAATACAATTAATTTTTTTTGACAGGAACTTTCATTAATAAGCCTTTATCTGACCGAGTTCTGCTGTGCTCTAAATCACTCACAAATCTTATGATAATTCGATAATCTCCATTCAGTTTTCACACAATATTAGTTGTTTTCATGCCTTTTGCACAACATTGGACCATTTCATGCTTTTCATCTTCAGAAAGTGCGTTTTATAAGTGCGTGGCATGATGGGTTTTGGTCTAAAATCAAGAATGTCACATAGTTTAACTGCTAAAATGTAAGAGTACAATGTACAATTACAAATTAATAATATGTTAAAAATAATCATACGTGGGGGTGAGTTGTGCCACTGGCACAACTTAACCCAGGCCCTCTGGCACAAATCACCCCGGACCCACAAGTTTGAAAAACTAGCATGATCCAGCAGTTAAGAGCTAACATCATGCTAACTGTATAGACTCATTGTGTAGCCTGCTAAAGCACTAAAACATGTGTGAAATGTTTTCAAACTTGTCTATAATTGTTCAGACACTACAATCAAAAAACCTTGATCATAGAAATTTTACTTTGAAAGGGAAAATACAGTTTTTTTTAGCTAAAATGTGCTTTCCTCTCATGCCATGTGTCTCTCTTCTTTGGAGGATGAGTAAAATGGATGGCTTTTCAAAATTATGTGGTCACATGACCAATTTCTTCTATGGTTTTCCAGAAACAATGGGTGGAACTACTTCCCCCCTGGCACAAATCACCCCACTCTCCCCTACACTAAAAAAAAAGACTCTTTATAGTAGAAATTGAAGTTATAATTCTAATTGAAAGAGACACTAACACTGCTTTCATGTTTAATACTGTAAAGCTGCTTGCATTTAAAGAACCTATTGTATAAAGTGCTATATATATATATATATATATATATATATATATATATATATTACTGGAGTGGAATTCCTGGAATTATTTTGCTGTGAGTATATCATGGATTTTATGATAGATATTGTGATAACATTCATAACAAATAGAGGTTTGATGATGACTATGTTCAAAAATGCTGTGAGCCGCATTTTATTGCAGCATAATTTAAATATTTGCACTCCCTCACCCTGATTCTGCTGTCTGCTCCAGGGTACTCTTTCTCCTCCAGTGCTTCCCAGCGCTGATCAAATTTAGCAACAAGCGGATCATCAAAATCCACTACCTGGAATCCAGATACATTCGCTCCTCCATACTGAATCTTGGACAAATCTCCATCCACAAAGCCCTGAAAAACACACACACAAAGACACAATTTCTAATAACATAAATCAAGTTACACAAGACTATGAGCTATTGTACTGTTAGTATCACAAACAAAAATGCAAACTCACACATATTCTCGCACACACAACATACACACACTCCGATGAATGTCATAACAAAAATATGTTCTAAGAATGTTCCATTAAGTGATGAAAATGTTATTTCTGAATGTTCTTTTAAAATGTTTTTGTGGTTGCAATTGTTAAGGAAACATTCCATTTTATCATTCTGCAAATATTTTGGAAACATTACTTTTTTAATGGTTCTTAATGAACATTCTGAAAAAAGTATTAACATTTAAAAAATGTTAGACAAACATCCAACTGAAATGTTTCCGAATTTGTATAAACAATGTATAAATAATGTTTTTGTGCTACTGTTTTGAGAACAATATCAAAGGCCATTTAGTCCCAATTTTCTGAAGAGACACGATCGCTTTATATGATGAACAGATTGAATTTAGGCTTATATTTACATATAAACATTCATCAACACACATCAGTAGTGGTAAACGGAAGCTCAAGCAAGTTTGCTTGATGCATGTGAGAACAAATGAGGTTCAATGTCGTGTGTTATGCAGCACATTTGAGCTACCACAAGAGGTTTGTTTTTGTGAGTCAATCAAGTGAATAAAATACGTGAATAAAAGCCTAAATCTGTTCATCATATATAGTGATCGAGTCTCTTCAGAAAATTTGGACTAAACAGCTCAATTCAAATGGATTCGTTTTACAATCTCTTTTTTTAATTTTTGGAAGTGTCAAAGTTTCCATTGTGTAGCTGTCTATAGAGGGACAGAATCTCTCAGATATCATCAAAAAGATCTTCATTTGTGTTCCGAAGATGAACGAAAGTCTTACGGATTTGAAACAACATGAGGGTAAGTAATTAATGACAGAATTTTCATTTTTGGGTGAACTAACCATTTCAAAGACCAGATAATTTTCTTTTTGAGTTTTGAGTATTGTTCTGTAAGAACATTTGTTCATAACTTTGAGAAAACCTTTTTCAGAACGTTAGCCAATGGACTGAGAACATTCCTGTTAGAAGGGTAGATGGTGAGTAAATGAAGACAAAATTATCATTTTTGGGTGAACCGTTTCTTTAACTAACAGCAGTAATAAAATATATATTCTTGACAACTTACAAAATTTGCAATGATGTAGTGATATCCTTTCACATGTCGACCGATCGTAATGACCTGAGGAGAGGCAGGCAAAAAATGTCGTTCACAAGAGCAATTTAATTAAAGCGTCACATAATGAATGTTAAAGGTGTACGCAATACATCATTCTTTAACTACGTTCCTGACCTTACACGTATACTGTAATGTGTTTTTAGTACGCCATTCACCTGCTCCATAATGTCCTTGACTTTGTCCTGTTCACAGTCTAGGATGACTCTCCGCTCTTTCTTGTTCTCCAGGTCCTGAAAGAGGGAGCGATATGCCTCGTCTTTCCACTCATCCTTCAGGTTTCCAACGTTTATGGCTGTTACCTGCCATTTCCTCTCTGCTGCTGTGTCCAGCACTGCCTGCAGGGTAGACAGACCTACATAGAGAGACGCACAGCAGTGTGCATGTGAGTGCCTCACATCAAATGTCTTCATAAAATTTTTCATCAATCTGCTCAAGCTTTAATTACCTTTTGTAAAGTGTAATTGCTTTAAAACCCCACGTCTATTAGATTCGCTATGTCTTTTTAAATGAGATTCAATCTCAATTACGGCTTCTTTCTGTTCTAACCACTGTTCTACTTTAATCAACCACCACTCCAAATTACACCCAGAGACCTTGATATCTGGAGTATTTTTATTGCACTAGAAGGCCCCTTGAGACACCTTTTCTCCTTCATTTATCATTTCTCCTCTTCGCTCTCTTTATTTCAGCATTCTCTCTTTTGGTCATTTGCCCTTTCGTACTCCTCTTCTCTTAAGCTTCCATCCTTCCTGCACATCTCTCCCCCTCTCCCTCTCTATCTCTCTCGGTTGATTTCATATCTAGGTCTTGGGGGAGAGATTTATTTCGCCGCCTCAAACCAGAGATTCAGCACATAACGGACACTCCAGTCGAAAGTAAAAATATTCAGCCAACATAGTCGCAATGACAGAAATTCTGACACTGCCAAAAAATGTGGGTAAGAGCTCACAGAATATGCCCAAGACCGATTTACGATATTGCAATATTTGTTAGCCTTTTAATCCTTGTTACATATAAATATTTATGCATTTCTCTGTAATTAATTAAAAGAGATATTTCTTCTAGTCAGAAGAACCATCATTTCAACCGAACAGACAATGTAGTCGATTATTCATTTTTATAGTGAATATAAGTTTTTCATGATTTGCATTTTATTAGCACAAATATAAATAATATTAAAAAGGCTTTATCTAGTAATAAAGCTAGATTCCAGCTTGATTTCTGTAACAACTCAAAAAATCATGGACATTTATTGGTCAAATAATTTTTGAAACATTTCAGAAACACAGCTGATATTCGTAAACACCAAAAAAAAAAAAAAAATCACCTTTACATCAATTCACTGAAATGGACACACTGGAATAACTAGCGCTTTCATCAGAGAATAAAGGATTGAAACTAGTCTTCAGGAAATGTAATAACCAAATCTTCAGGAAAATTAATTAAATGATGAAAAAAAAAGGCAAATAAAAAAACGCATTAAAATTAGAGTATTGACAGTGTTACTTAATTGTGAAAACTAAACATATTGCCCAACGCAATAAACAATAACATTGTCTTATTCAGCTGAGACCAGTGTTGGGGGAACACATTTCATGTAACTTGAGTTACGTAATTAGATTACTTTTTCAAGTAACTAGTAAAGTAACGCATTACTTTTTCAATTTAAAACAAAATATCTACTGTAAGTTACTTTTTCAAATAAGTAACACAAGTTACTTTTTCACATTTATTGATTGACAGCTCTCCTGTCCCCATGTTGAAAGAAATAAAATGCAGAGGTGTTGTGTGCACTGTGTGAACATGATGGTTATTGTAGTTCTAGACTAAATGTGAACATGCATTTACTCATCCTCATTCCAATGAATAAAAACACTGAAATGCAATCTCAGAATTTTACGCAATACGTAATCTTAAATTACACAAATATACTTTATGTATTTAATCTCACTTTATTAACCAATGTCTTTGCTGCTGACCTTTAATTATCTAATTCAACCATACTAATAAGCAAAAATTACTTTAGATTAGATTTAGGAATAAGAGTGTTGTGGCCCTATTTTAATGATCTAAGCGCATGGTCAAAAGCGCATGGCGCAGGTGCACTTAGGGCGTGTCCGAATCCACTTTTGTTAGTTTAACGATGGGAAAAATGGTCGGCGCACCCAGCACATGGTCTAAAAGGGTTGTCCCTATTATCTTAATGAGTAATGGGTGTGTTTTGAGTCTCATCTCCCATTCCCTTAAAATGCCAGTTGCGTTTGCACCATGGTGGATTCGCAATTTACAAGGCAGAATTTGCAAATGGAAAAACTGAACGCTTCTATAGTGAGGAAATGGATCTGCTCATGCACAAGGTTAAATATTGCGGCATTTACTTTATGGGGCAGTCTATTTCAGAATAGTAACAAAATAGTAACATGTCAACAATGCACCTGAACACACCTCGTTTTCAGACCAGCACACCCATGGGCGAACAAATGGACACAAATGCATTTGCTATTTAAACAACATGGCTCAGCACGTGAAAATGATAACTGCGTCAGGCTGAAACTAGCAAAAAACACTTGCTTTGCACCTGACGCCACATTGCGCCGAGTGTATGATAGGGCCCTTGATCTTTCTTCTTCTGTATCCTATTCTTCTTTAATCCAGAATTGGAGAACAGCTGAAAGGTTTGTTTGAGCTGCGCCCTCTACTGTACAGGCGTAAATATGCATTTCCTTCAGCCTGAGGCTTATTCATTTCACTCTTGGTGTGAAAAGGCCTTAACATTTGCCAAAAATAGAACTTTTTTGTTGTTATTAATAAACAAACTAGCAAGCCTAGCCCAGTTGAGAAAAAGTAATGCAAAAGTAATGTAACACATTACTTTTCATAAAAAGTAACTAAGTAATGCAATTACTTTTTTAGGGAGTAAAGCAATATTGTAATGCATTACTTTTAAAATTAACTTTCCCCAACACTGGCTGAGACTGTGACAAGAGAAACTTGTTTGGTTTCTATTTTAGTGTTGTCTATTTTTGCAGATTTCCCATTACACTACATTACACATATTATACAATATTATCTGATTGGCTATGATTGTATCATGTTGCACAGCGGTTTTACATTCCATTTGGACAGATAAATTGCTTGTCAAGAGCAATTTATTAAACTTGTCTTTTCACATCTGGTTAGGTATAGAGGACAAAACCTGCAAAAATAATAAGTAATGAATAAATAAATAAATGACAGATGAAACTATGATAAAACAGCTATGAATAAAGCAAAAAAAAGAGAAAGAGAAAGAGAAAGAGAAAGAGAGAGAACGAGAGAGGGAAAGAGACTGTAATGTTCTTATCTGTAAGCACTCCCAACTCACATGCTCTTTCTCCAAGAGGCGTTTCACCACAAAGTAATAGGACTATTGATTAAATTCTCTAGAGTATGTGTGTTGAAGTGTGTGTGCAAGCAGCGCTGAAAGAGCCTTGCCTGAGAAAAAAAGATAAAGAATGCATATATTTCTCAAACGAGAGAGAGAGTGTTTACCTCTGTCGCTGTCATACAGATAGGCAAACTTCTCCCACTTGTAATACTCCACCAGGCTGATGAGAGGGCCTTTGATATCAGGTCTCATCTGCAGAACAAACTGGTTGAGTCCGTCAGCTGGAAAACTGGGCGTGATGAAGGACACATGCAGCGTCTCGCAGAACGACGTGATGGTGTTCACTGACTTTTTGTCGTAGAAGCCAAAGATTGCATACACTCCTCTGGAAAACTGTGAGCAAACTAAAAACAAAACAAAACAGAGACATCAATATTACTACTTATTATAATATAAAATTACAAATTTAAATTATTTCACAGAGATAGTGGCAGATCTTTTCTTCCATGTTGTGACGTACATGTGAGTTAAACAGACTATCGAAAAATATGTAGGCAGGGACTTATTGATTGGATGGACGCAAATCTGAATGCAAACTTGAGGTTGATTGTAAGATAGAGGCAGGGTTTTTCAAGTCACTTTTATTTTTATAGCGCTTCATACATTTGAAAAGTAACAGAATCAATGATTCAAACTTCAACAAAATATGAGACAGTGTAACAAATGGACGTGATCAAAATGCTTTAGGCATCATAAAATCCTTCCTTATCTCTCTGGTTTTGGCCCCAAAGAGTCATAAAACCAGTTCTCTACAAAGGCCATTATCACCTCAGCTCCCATGAACAACCTTAGTAGAGACGGTGTCTGGAGCTCTCTGCAAGCTTCAAAGACAGAAGGTGATTCCCTCTCCGCATCCCCTATCAACAGACAGTGCTAGCAGAGACACAGACAAACTTTCAATACACATTGGGAAAAGGACTTTGACTCCATTTTTACCCACAAACTGTCCCAACTGTATATAGTATTTTTCCTGTGTTTTATGCATCTCCCTATGTCATATTAGTGTAATTATGATTCTTTAGTTATGTTTAGGGTAACTTCAAATGCTGATATCCAGGTGTGTGTATCACTGCTTTAATGTCTTCAAATCCCCATCCTTCTTGGTATCAAAAGAATCCTCTTTCATTTCATAATTAACGATTAATAGTATACTATGATAAAATGCATCATAATAAATTTACCATACTTTTGTGCAAAACTGCACAAATTCTGTGATAAGATAGAACAAAGATTTTCTCCTGTTCATCTTTGATTGGTCACCACCACACTGAAATGGGTGTGAACTGATAGGGCCTTCAGATCAGGTAGATCTTTGCTCAATCTCTTTTGAGACACCACGTTTCCTGTCTCCTTCCGGCAAATTTATCTTCAAGTTAACTTTGTCGGATTCAATGTGGACCATCCAGAAGAACCCAAACACTTTAAGCACACTCCTGACAAAATCATCAAGAAAACCTTAGAATCTACCGCATCTGGATTTATTCAGCAACCAAAGTTAATGCAAGTACCCGTTCGCAACTTTTAGATGCATTTATTGTGCCCCTTTTAAGGCGACCCTGATTCTTTGATGTTTCTCTTAGGTTGTGGTTAACTGATTGTAATCTTGCCATTCTCTTCGCTCTCTTTTTCTTTACTTTCTTTATTCTGTATTTGCTTAGTTTAGTTGTGTGTGTAGCTTACCTGTAGTTTTGTTTATTAAACCATTATTGTCTGTGTTTGACGCTCACAAATCAAAGTCTCTTAAACGCCTTGATCTAGCTACATGCTATTACCCTGCTAGTACTTTATACAGTAGGGAAAATGTATTCTTTCTTGGCCAGGAAGATCATTTATTTCCTATAATTGATAACTGATTATGCTGTCTATTGGACAAGCTGATTAAATAATCGTAAAATTAATTCTGCTACAGACAATTCTGAAACTAATCCAAATATTTATAATTAAATATAATTTGTTGTAATTAATTACACATTTCCCTTTTGAGCTAATTTGCTACACAGGTTCGAATTCTGCTGTAAAGCAGCTGTAGCAAGACAATAGTGTTATTATTCAGTTCAATTCAGTTCAGTGATGATTCAATTCAGTTCAGTAACTGTGTTAAGTTAATTCATTATGAAACAAGTTCAATTCAGTTATAAAGCAGCTCTGCAGAAACAGTAATGTCATTATTTAGCTCGAGTCAGTTCAGGGTTGCTTCAATTCAGTTCAATAACAGTGTCAATGCTGCAAACTTCAACAAAATTTGATTCAGCTATAAAGCAGAAGACACATTGTCATTTTTCAGCTCAAATCAGTTCTAGTTTGTTCTCACAGTGTCAGTGCAGTCAAATCAATAATATTGCTGGATAATATTGCAATATATGTGTCATGCTGCACAGTCCAATTAGTGATTAAATATATGCCTGGATGTCAATGTAGAAGTAACTTAATTGTGCGGCCCTGAGAACAAAGGTTTTATATAGACTAAGGAAAGGGATGCACTTTATGATACTCAAAATACATTTAGACAGTATACAAAGAATAGTCCCATTTCATCAAGGTTCATAAACTTTTCAGGACTGATTAAAAAAATTACCTTCTATACAAATGGGACTCTTTTTTTTAATTGAATGTGGTAAGCTCCTTGTCACTGGTGTGAGGTCAGTTCTCTTAACTTCATAGGAAGGGAACTGAACAGATGAATCAGTGCCTGTAGTTCTATACTAGTCTGAGAGTATTGAGGTTAATCTGATCTGATGATGTGTGACTGAGCATTGAAGAGAAAGAAATGGATTAGATACCAATAATGCCCACTCCTGAAACCAGCCTGGCTTTTTAAGCACAATAAATCTATGCAAATATGATATAGTTACCAACTCAAACCACTGCCAACAACCTAAAGTATTTAGTCTTTAGCTGATACACAGAGTCACTCATTTTGACAGAAGCCACTGAATGATCTACAATGCAACCAATAAGACAGAAATCAATTGGAGAATTAATTGTGTTTACTTTCACTTTGAAGGTTCAACTTTAGTCTGACTAAAGAAACAATTCATTTTTAAAAATGTCATGTAATCTTTTTAGTCCAACTGAAATTGTACCAGTATGTTTTTTTGTAAAGTTGGACTACCAGACCTATAGTATATAATACGATTCATCCGGCATAAGACCAAAAAAAAAAAAAAAATCAGCGTTGTGCACAAATACTTTCAAAATATTTCAAATGCATATTTTGTCATGTATACTTGGAGAGACAGATGGACACTCAAGCTGCTCGACTACACAAAAAGCCTGCTGTATAAACTACACAAATTGTATAAATTAAACTAAACTGTATAAATTATAATGGCAAGTTAATGTTGCAGGAAACAAAATCAACCTGGCACATAAAAATGTATCAACATTAAACCCTGAACTGACCTAAGCATACATTACTTTAGTTCACACTATTCAGATATTTTGGATAAAAACAAACTACTGCATCTCAAGCATAACAAGATCATACACAACACCGCAAATGTATCAGCACTGTGAAATTTAGACATACATACAGAATTTATACAATAAATCTAACAAAAACAATTAAAGGTGCAATATGTAAGAATTCTGTCCGCTAGAGGTCACTAGAGGCCTATTCAAAACAAAGGCTTGATGACCCCAAGTTTGAGTGCAGAATCTTGGGACGTGGTCTTCACCTCAACGGACGGTGCAACGGACTCGGGAAGAAATCATGTTCATGGATGAGATTATTAACGTTACTGTAGTATGAAGCAGAGCAGGACCGAGTGTTGTGGGAGCTGAACGAGGCCGCTGGAGCGATTGCGCAACACACGCCTCACGAGCAGCGGAACTTTTATTATGCCACAGTCGCCGGCGCTGCTTTCGCTTTTCTGGTCATGAGTATGAGGTAACACAGGTCTATTTATCATATTAGATACATTTGAGTGTGTTGAGAATGATGTTATAACGTTACTCTGTGCGTTCGCTCGGTGGCTGCTGTGAGACACTTCTTTTAGACACACCAATGTCTAAATTAGCAATAAATGGCAATTCATTTTAAAACGTATTGTATGATGGAGCACATTCTGTATTACTGTTACTAAAAATAAAGCTGCATCTGATTATGCTATGTTAGCTACTTGACAAAATAGTGTTTTTCCCTGAGGCATGGTAAAGCATGGTACTCGCAAATAAATCAAGAAAATTAGATTTAAGCAATAAAACTAAATGTTGAGCTATATAACAACAATTAGTTTTCTGTCTATAAATGTAACCAAACAGTTGTTCCCTTGTCTATTAAAACATGTAATATATTAAAGTGTCTTTGGTGTTTCCATAGTTTCTACAAAATAAAACTGGAAACCGAGAGTAACACGTGCATGACGCAATTGACAGGCGACTCCTCACACGTCACGGAGCCTTGGTTAAAATTGCAATTTTCTCACGATTTACAAATAGTTGGAAACATTTGGGATATTGTAAGTACTCAAGTGAACAAAATATATAACACTGGCCTAGTGGTTTTTGGATATTTTACTGCAAAAATATTACATATTGCACCTTTAAGGGTCCTTAATGTTGATATTTTTTGATACTGATAACAAGAATATTCTCTGTAAAAAACCTTTTAGACAAAGATGATTCTCTACTGTCATATATTATCAGCCAATGGCGTTTAACATCAGTGACAAAACCTGGGGTGATGCATCTTGAATATATGCACAATTATATGCACAAGATTATGCATCTTTAATATAAGCACAATAATGTACAACTGTACAATTAGTCATTTAATACCATAGCGAGGAGACATGTCCTCACTAAGGCTGGGTATTGACATAATTTTCACAATTCTATTCGATTTCTATTCACAAGATTTCGTTTTGATTCCAATTTCAATTCGATTCGATATCGATTATTTTGGATATATATATCAGATACAGTACATGGCAAATTTTCTTGATTAAAAAAAATCTCTCAACTAATGCTGTAAACTATACATGGGAGTCTGTTGGTACAACATTACTATAATATTGAAGGTTAAAATTAACTAATTTATATACAAACACCTTAAATACACTCAAGGATGTTTTTTTTATAATAAATAAAGTTATAAAACTAACTTTAGAGTTAGGCCTACATAATTATATTTCTACTTCAATTTGTTTTTTGAAATATAAACATTTATGTAAATTGTGGCTGTCATAACATGATGTATTCAAACATGCATTAAATACTGAAGAACATAAAAAATGATAATGAATATGTAATATAGTGCATATATTTATCAGAATGCTACTCTCTAGAGTTAATTTTTCTAGCTGACTAACGAGTTTATGGTCACTGAATGGTTCTTCTGAGGTAAATGTGATGTAACGTGACATTGTTTACAAGCTGTTTTATTAAAGTCTTTCCGCGGTTGAAACGCTGATTGAGCGATTACATGTGACATGATATAAATTTCGGTAAGTTGAACTGTGTCTTTTAACATACCTTCAGATGTTCATTCATGTTTATTTCACAGTGTAAATGGTATTAAAGTGGAGGAGATGATCAGTTCACGCGTCTGTCGTGCTGCCGCTTCTCTTGAACTGAGCTGCGCTACAGCGATCTGTCACGCCACATTAAAGAGCACCAAAATGGTATTTATTTTTTGAATTTCATAATAAAATGGACATGATTTGAAATCTGAGACTTTGTTTCATATCAAAAGTAACAAAGCACAAAAGCTGAAAAATCAAAGCACAAATCAGCTGAAAACCAGGTAGACTAATTGATTCTTGGGATTTAAGAATCTATATCGGTTCGTAAAACGGAGAATCGATTAAAATTGAGAAATCAATACTTTTTACCAAGCCCTAGTCCTCACCACTTTTTGCCAAAGTAATTTTTGTACCCACCACATTCTTAAAGCCATTGAAAAAATACATTGTGGAAGACTTACAAAGGAAAAAAAAGCAATCCGTCATTTTTAATAAATAATTCAAGCATGTAACACAAATACATTTGCACCGACCAGACAGGCCTAAACTATAAACCTTGTCACACACATACAGTATAGCAATTTATAAACAATAAACAGCACAAGTATGTACGCAGCACACAAATGACATTAAATGTTACTTATATGCCCTACTTTGTGTATGTAATTCCATGTGTATATGTACAGTATGTGTGCTCATCGAACTATGAAACATATTCATAAACTGTGCTGCAACTTGTGCTCACACAGAGTAATCTGCAGACAGTCTGCATGCAGTCAGAAATGCTAAGTATGAGACTTTGATCAGCAGTCACACGGAACAGTAGAGAGAGCCTTCTGCTCCTGCTGCTGTGTCTGAGCTGGCACTGCCACACATCAGGGCTTATGGGATATGCCTGTGTGTGAATGGAGCCGCACACATATGTGCACTGGGGATTCATTTGTGTGTCAATTGCTCTAGCTGTCTAAATGTGTTGTCAGTACAGTAGGGAATTTCAGTATGACAATTTGTATGCCATATTCATTCATACTAGGAATCGTGACCAGAAAACCGTCTTCCAGCATATTCAGTCAAAGTGAGGAAAGTATAAGTAATAATTGCAAATATTTCTGACCATCAATGAAATGCCTGTACTACAAAACATGGTTCTTCACACATAGTAACAGTTCTTTTTAGAACCATAACATCCTGAAGAACTCATTTTATGCTAAAATGAGTTTGGAGTTCTGTAATCCTGCCTTTTTTGTATTTTTGTTTTAAAATCTGTTTTTGTTTTTTGATTCTTAAACATCTTTTCAATGAAACATTAATTTTCTAGAGCTTGAATATCCAACTAAACAGACTGTAAACACACTCAACAGGTACTTGATATCCTTCTTAAAATGAATAATGCATATTAGTGTCCCTGTTTTGTAAAGTGTTACCAGTTTTTTTTAACAGAACTACGTCATGGAGGTTAATGCTTTTTAGATGTACGTCGAATGCATGGCTGTCATGGATGTTTGTCTTACACAAACACATCGCTTCACTTCAGAAGGCCATTATTAACCCCCTGGTGTCATATGGATTCATTTTTTTATGGATGAGAGCATTTTTTTTTGTCTTCAAAATTTGGGCAGCCATTTACAACCATTATAACCCTTGGAGGACTAAGGATATTTTTAAATATATCTCTGATTGTGTTTGTCTGAAAGAATATAGTCATATTCACCTAGGATGGCTTGAGGGTGTGTAACACGTTTAGTCCATGAAAGAAGATGAGGAACACAGGATACGATAGAATAGTGTTTACTGGTGATACACATAAGAACAGGCTACATCAACATTAGTTACACCAACAATGACTGACAAAGGACTGAACAGAACTGGGAGTATAAATACACAGAGTGAATGAAGAAACTAAACAGATACAGGTGGAGGGAGATTAACTAATCAGGGACTAACCAAGACAGGTACAGACATGACAGAACTGAACTAAACAGAACATATACGTGACATAACACCCCCCTCGGAAAGGCGCGTCCTCACGCAGTGATGAAAGTCTATGAAGATGAAAGAGGGCAGAGGCTTCGGTGGAGGGTGTGGAGCTGGTGATGGACAGGAGCCTGGAGGAGTTGGCCACAGACACCATGGTGGTGTCGACAGTGGGAGGTGCAAAGGTGGAGTCCTCACTGCAGGGGTGGACGGAACCCTGGGATCGATCGGTGGAGGCGGGACCATGGTGAGTGGAGGAACTGGCGGAACATCGCAGCTCACGGGACTGAGGCGGCGACAATGACTCGGATGACCGGGGCGACGCTGGAGTGAGCGCGGATGACGGGGAGGTTGTAGGAGGGAGGAGCCCGATGATGCCGTAGGGGTACAGGGTGCAGGCGTAGCTGAAACCCCAGAAGTCCATGGCAGAAGTTGGGCAAAGTGGGCCAAGGCGTGGGCCAAGGCGATGGTGACGGACTGACAGGTCAAGGTGGAAACATGGGCCTGGAGGCCCGAAGTGGAGGCAGGGACTAGGCCTCAAACTGAGCTGGTGGAGGTGAAGCCCAAGGCAAGGAAGATGAGCCACATGGAGTAAGCGGCGGGGGCAGAGCCGAAGAGCTTGACGATACCAATGGTGACAACGGATCCAGAGGGCTGGTCGTGACCAGTGATGGAGATGGGATCAGGAAGTCAGGCAGGGATACAGGCTGAAGAAGATCTCGGGACGGGACCGGAGCATCCATATAGCCGAATGTGACCGGCGAAGACGAGGAGGATTCGAGGGTGGGGACATGGGTGGGAAAAGGATCCGTGGACTACAGGTCTATAAGGTCCAGGTCCACTCCTGGCTCTGTGGTGGACTGACCCGCTTGCGTCAACTCCGGGCTTTGATGTTCTCCAGCTCTGTAACAACCTCGGTGAGCGCCTCGGGCTTGCTGGCTGAGGGAAAGAGGCAGCCGTTCCGGAGCATCCAAGCCAGGTACTCCAAGTATTGTCTGCTCTCCAAGAGGAGTAGACGACACAGTGCTGGTGAGTCCATTTTACTTTTCTTTTCTTCTTTCTCATTTTCTTTTACACGTTTAGTTCATGAAGGAAGATGAGGAACACGGGATACGATAGAATAGCGTTTACTGGTGATAGACATAAGAACAGGTTACATCAATATTAGTTAAACCAACAATGACTGACAAAGGACTGAACAGAACTGAGAGTATAAATACACAGAGTGATTGAGGGAACTAAACAGGTACAGGTGGAGGAAGATTAACTAATCAGGGACTAACGGTGCAGACATGACAGAACTGAACTGAACAGAACATACACGTGACAGGGTGAGTAAATCATGGAATAATTTTCATTTTTGGGTGAACTATCCCTTTAAGACATTGAGGATTGTGAAGATATTTCACTGGAAATTTCATTAGATTTACTTTGTGTTTCTGTTTTGTGTTTTATTTCTTTATGTATTTATTCATGCTCAATGTAAATTGTCATTTATTAATCTATTCAGAACTTGAAGCATTGTCATTTTTGGTATAATTTCTCATGTGAATAAAAATAAAAACTGACACAACTTGCTGTCATTTTTATAAAATGGAAAACCCATAACAGAGGCTACAAGGTATTATAAAACTAAGTAGATATTTAGAGGGGTATAAAGCATAATATTAATAAATAATATAAAAGTGCTTTCAAAGCATGGTTCTTTATGGAACCTTATAAAAGGTATTATTTAGCACCAAGGGTTCTTCTATTGATACAAGCCAAAAACCCTAAACTGATATGGTTTAGAACCATTTTTCTTAAGAGCGTATAGTATTATTTAGTTCTAATGCAAAAATAGACATAAAGACTATTTTTGCTTGAAGTTTCATGGATTTTCAGATTAAAGAGAAGAGGGTAAACTCTATCAACTGATTGGATCTGTCAGCTGTTATTGGCATAAACATTTACATTGACTGATAAGACAGCCTATCCGTCAATCACTGATAAACAAAAAATATGAGTGTTTCTGCATGTGACCTTGAACGAGGGAGAGATGCACCTACATTTGTATTTGGTCCTGGGCATTAACATATCACTCTACCCCTGTCAGATGTTATTGAGACTTTATGGAAGAAAATGCACTTTGCTAGAGTTTCAAAGTCTCTCCTCATCAGTTTAGAGTGAATATTTCAAGAACATTTACACATAAACGCATGTATGTCTGATGTAGGGATGATATAAATGAAATTTTATCGTAACATTGTTTGAATACAACAGTATTCGGGAAAATTTCCCAAGCCAGAACATTCATATATTCTGTGTGCTTTCATTCACACAAATACCAGACAGTCTCATAAAGATAAAGTAACATTACATTGTTAATTTTTATTTTCGTTTTTTGTCTGTCTTTCAAGTGCAACTTAGAATTTTTGTACAGGGCATACATTATTATGACATCATGCATTCAAGTCAGAAAAAGAACTCGGAAGCAGTCTAAACAAAAACAAACAAAAAAATTATACTGTGAAAAATAAACTTAAATAACTACATCTGAATTCAAAATGATGAAGAATATTCATTTCTATCGCTTACTTATATATGGTATTACAAGTTTTTGTTATTTAAAGCAAACCATAAAAGTTGAGTGATTAACTTTAGACCATTCGCTACAGACTTGCTTTCCGCTCACTTATCTCTATATATAGATTATAGATATAAGATACTAACCTATTATAGATAAATGTTTACTCCATGTTTAAAATTGACATGCCCCTTCCAACATCATGCCTTGTGAATAATTAAGAAGTGTATTGTTTCCCAATACAATTAATCTTTGGTCAGTCATGTGCTCAGAACTCGTAAAGTATTCTACTTGAAGGGCACAAAACTTCTTTCCCCGGTCAAATATGTTATCAGGAACATCATTACTAGTACCAGGTGGCGATCTGGTCAGCTATCGTTCACACAGAATCAAACCCCAAAGTGAATATAGCTTGAGTTTGCATTTTGGTAACGCTTTAGATTACAGCCTGCTATTTACAGCGTGAGTAAATCGAATTTACAGCGTTCCTTTTTGTAATGATAGCATACCTATGCAGTATGTACGTGTTATAAGGGAACAATACACGAAGTTTGGGGAATAATGGGGTAACAACCTGGAAAATTAAAAATACTTACTTCTGTAAGTATTTTAGAATTAAGAAGCACCTATTCTATAATATTCTAATATTACATGGTATGTATGACCTACTATGCTAGGCAACAATCTTATGTTTGAGAGCAATTTAGCTAGAACATACACTATGTATCTTTTGGTAATAATAGTGTACCATACATATAGGCTGCTACTGTGGGAATTTTTATCACCAGCATTGCAGCCCATCAACGTGTGATGCAGTGGAAAACAAGCTTACCACTTTTCAGCTATACCCAGGCAAATAAATGACAAATATAACATAATAAAATGCAACACTTGGACCTCTGTGCATATGAAGACTAACTGATATGTTGTTTTGATAGCAAAAGTGTAGCTGATTTGGTTTGGTCTTCTGTGTTTTAAGGCAAATTAAAAAAAAAATTTTTATTTGTTATTACTAAAATGGTGCTTATTACCCCCTTGTTTCATGTCGTTACAGGGTAAGTGTAACATCTACTGACTGTAATTTAAAGTGATGCTTGCTACCCCCTTGTTCCTCAGGTTAAGTACAATAGCTATAGGCTATACAAAGGCTACACAGTCTGATATCCTTGACTGTGAAATCTTTATTTTAAAAACAACTAATTTCAAAACTCATTTACAACACTTCTCATCCACAAGTTTGTTTGCCTATATACTGTAATCTTTAAGCTAATATGGTTAAACATTTGGCTTGCTGTCTGCAGTGGAAGGGCTCGAGGAAGCAGCCTCAACTCGAGCTTAGATACCCCCAATGGGACTACTAATGCTTGGAAGATGAGTCTGGTAGCAAGATGCCTAAATTATGTTGGTGGAGTTGGGAAGGTGGAGGGATGCCAAAACAGCTGATGCTGGAGCAAGATGAGTGGCTTCTTATATGCTCTGGCAGTTAATTGAAAGATTAGATGGGTTCACTCCTCTCGAAATTACGTTAAGGAACTTTAATTCATTTAAAACACACTTTTATTGTTTTTATCAACTGATCAATTCAAATGATAGTCCTGAGTAGAAAGTATGGCGTTTTTCCTTCTTTTTTTTTTGTTTCTCTTGCTTGCCTTCTTCCTTCTGTGACTTTCTTATTTTTCTTTCACTCCACTGAGGAGTCTGATGTTGAAGAGTAAAAACACATTTTAGGGTGGTTTGTGCATTCTATAGCAGCACTCCTGCTAAAGTGATGTAGAGTGTGGCGAAATAAGATTGGGGAGTTTCAACAAAATCCAAACACAAGTGGTCACAGGTGACGCATTTGCAATGCTTGTTAATACGAGGTGTAAACGGTAATGCGTCTCGGCAGACCACTTGTAATCGCATCACCTGAAACGCATCTTAATAGCAGGGGGAAACAGGTCTCCTCTCTCACACTCGTTCGCCTGATTTCCAGGATATTGTATATAATTTCCAGGCGTCAGAGAGCTGATATCAATATGTGGGAGTCTCCCATAACTTACAGAAGATGTCTGGAATCCCATGGCTCTTGCTGTTCTGCCAGAGATCTTCTTATAAAGAGACTCTGGTTCTGCATCATTCGCATATTCATGCGAGGGTCAAGTTTAACCTTGATGTAAACAAGTTGTGAAGTGCAACATGAATCGTGAAGTAAGAGCACTGTAAAGATCCATTGTCCTCTGACTCTTTTTTGTTTGGTTGTCATTGTTATTATCTAGGTTTGTCTGTATATTTTGTTGTGAGCATTAACGAACAAAAAAAAAAAAAAAAAGAAGTGATGTTGTAACACTGTTCGTATATACGGGAAGAAGGAGGCGGGAACCGGCGAACGTTCAAACAAAGTTTTAATACCAAAATAAACAAACAACAAAACGAAAGTAATGCCGGCAGACCCTCGCGGACGTCTGCCGGAAACACAAACATAATAAAACACAAAATAAAGTCCAGGCCTGGTCCTCTCCCGTCCGTCACGGTCGTCGCTCCTCCTGTTATGCTCCCGGAGCTCCTCCGTGAGAGACTCGAGGCCGGTGCGCCTCCCAGGTGATGCTCGTTATCACTTGCGTCACCGGCCTCGCGCCGTTCCCTCACGGCTCTCGCCCGCCCTGCTCGTCACATACCCCCATCGCCCCTCGCAGGCCGGGGGGTACTCCCGAGACTGCGCTCTACTCCAGCCGGCAGCGAGTCCCCCGTCCCCTGCTCCTCCCCTTCATGGCGGATGGCAGCAGGCTCCGGCCCATGGCGAACGGCGGCGACTCCTCCGCTCCCTCTTGGACGGCAGCCACCCCACCTCGTCCCAGGAGCACGGCATCCGGGTCTCCGTCCCACCTGTCACTAGGCTCCAGCACCACCGCCTCGGGCAGCCTCTTGCGGTCTTCCCACTCCCGCGCTGCCCGAACTCCGCAGCACCGCAATCCCCCTCAGCAGCGAGGGCTCTCCGACAGCATGTCCCTCCTTCCTCCCGGGTTTCGGCACCAATGTAACACTGTTCGTATATACGGGAAGAAGGAGGCGGGAACCGGCGAACGTTCAAACAAAGTTTTAATACCAAAATAAACAAAGAACAAAACGAAAGTAATGCCGGCAGACCCTCGCGGACGTCTGCCGGCCACACAGACATAATAAAACATAACATAAAGTCCAGGCCTGGTCCTCTCTCGTCCTTCACGATCGTCGCTCCTCCTTTTATGCTCCCGGAGCTCCTCCGTGAGAGACTCAAGGCCGGTGCGCCTCCCAGGTGATGCTCGTTATCACTTGCGTCACCGGCCTCGCGCCGTTCCCTCACGGCTCTCGCCCGCCCTGCTCATCACAGATGTCCTCTGCACTAATCAGGGAAATGAAATAAAGTTTTGAAATAAAGTCGCGTTTCCACCACACAAGGAAGATGTTAAGATGATGCACAAGAAAGCCTGCAAACAGTTTGCTGAAGACAAGCAGACTAAGGACATGGATTACTGGAATCATGTCCTGTGGTCTGATGAGACCAAGATAAACTTATTTGATTCAGATGGTGTCAAGCGTGTGTGGCGGCAACCAGGTGAGGAGTACAAAGACAAGTGTGTCTTGCCTACAGTCAAGCATGGTGGTGGGAGTGTCATGGTCTGGGGCTGCATGAGTGCTGCCAGCACTGGGGAGCTACAGTTCATTGAGGAAACCATGAATGAGCAGAGCATGATCCCCTCCCTTCGGAGACTGGGCCGCAGGGAAGTATTCCAACATGATAAAGACCCCAAACACACCTCCAAGACGACCACTGCCTTGCTAAAGAAGCTGAGGGTAAAGGTGATGGACTGACCAAGCATGTCTCCAGACCCAAACGCTATTGAGCACCTATGGGGCATCCTCAAACGGAAGGTGGAGGAGCGCAAGGTCTCTAACATCCACCAGCTCCGTGATGTCGTCATGGAGTAGAAGAGGACTCCGGTGACAACCTGTGAAGCTCTGGTGAACTCCATGCCCAGGAGGGTTAAGGCAGTGCTGGACAATAATGGTGGCCACACAAAATATTGACACTTTGGGCCCAATTTGGATATTTTCACTTAGGGGTGTACTCATTTTTGTGGCCAGCAGTTTAGACATTAATGGCTGTGTGTTGAGTTATTTTGAGGGGACAGCAAATTTACACTGTTATACAAGCTGCACACTCACTACTTTACATCGTAGCAAAGTGTCATTTCTTCAGTGTTGTCACATGAAAAGATATAATAAAATATTTACAAAAATGTGAGGGGTGTCCTCACTTCTGTGAGATACTGTATCAATGCACTTGTTCTTCACCATGTATGTAGTCATTCTTCAGGCCAAGACAGAGAAAAACATCTTTCCTTCAACACTCAAGAGAGAAATGGTTTTCTTTAAGGAACACCTCCACAATGTCCTTAGGGATAGTCAACCTCCCGGATCTTGCTTCTCCCAACAAAGTTTTAGTAAACCTATAGGGATCCTTCATAAACTGAGCTCAATTGGCCTCCTTCTCCTTTCTCAATCTTTAAGACCTTTCTACTCTTCTCAGGTTACAGTCGCCTTCGCAGTCCACTTGAGAGGTTTATTTATGCCCTCCTTATCATCGCCACTTACCATTTTAAACTGCTTGTTAAGAGTCTTGATTTCTTTTCTCAGATGCAAGATCTCTCTCCCCCTCCTGTTGGGACATTTTCCAGGTGATCCCCTTTCTCTCCTCTGTGCCAAAGCGTTCTCTGACCATGTTGAAGATGATAGTTGTCATACTATCAATTTTCTTCTCAGCTGTTCCTACTAATACTGCCTCTAGAACTCTATCAAGGGTCTGGTCAAGCTGTTTCCATCATGTCTTGTTATTTGCTAGGGGCCATTTCATTCTCTCTTTTGCAGGTTGGGTGTCTGGGATAGCATCAGGAAAGTCTTTCCTGTGCCCCGGGGTGAGAGAGATGCTGAGAGGTCTATGAATTTTGAATTGAATTGAACTGAAAGAAATTTCATTGAACCAATTAATCTGATTTGTTCAAATCACTACTTCAGGAACGAAACACCACTACAGTGTTGCTCGGAGACTAATTTCTGCTTTAAAACTTTTCATTTGTGGAAGGAAAGTAAACAAATTTGGAAACTTTGTGTTTACAATGTAAGTTACTCAATATTAACTTTTGTTTATTGAACGTAAAAGCAATACCAGCACGGCTGTTCCTATTGTACCCAGAACAACTTGCTTGTGTGATTTTGATTAAATATAGTTATTTTTGTGGAAATGTAATGATTTTTTTATTTTATTTTAATAACCATGTGGTACTGCCTGTTTTTAAATGACAATATCTGACTCACCTTTTTTCTATCTTTTTTTATTTAAATCTTTTTTTTGAACTTGATGGATGCTAACCAAAACACATGATTGTTAATGACAAATTAACTGTGTTGTAAAACATGTCTGTGATGGCACATCAATTGAATTATATACTGTATTAATGCACCAAGTTTGTGACATTACTTGACAACCAAGGACAACTTTGTGCTTGTGTCACAGCCCTTAATACCAAGTATACCTCTTAATAACAAGTGATATCATGTCTTTTCACCCACTACTTTCTTATCCTCTCACTTTTGAACTGATTGATGGCCTCATTCATCTTTTGACAACACGCAATCCTCTTTAACCTTCAAAAACATGCTTCCTCTGTAATGATCAGGTTATCCTTGCAGACACACACACATTAATGACTTTAAAACAGACATTTTTTTCTAAAGAACACCAAATCATCGCGTCACATACACATTCCTCATTCAAATGTCGACTGCGTTCTCCTGATTAACTAACCCCTTTAAATGAACCCCCCCCCCCCCCCCCTCTCTTTGTTCCTCAAGGTGATTGCAGATTGTTGGATTGAAGGACTGTCAGTAAAGGAGCGAAAATGCTCAGTCACTCGTTTTTCATCCTGTCTTCAGCACTAAATCCTCCACACCCCCTTCTAGACACGCTGATGTGAATAGCTTTAATATAGCACACACACATACAACACACACACCATCATCATGCTGCCTTCAACATGTTGGTGGTTGTGTAAAAGAGATAGCAGAAGTCACAGAGGGATCATTTTATAAATGCTGAGCGTATCATATGTGTGCCAGCAGAAACTGTTATTTTCATGTCACATATACACATAGAGTTTACAGAAAGATTTACAGAATTCTTTCTGCTTTTTAAAGTTTCTCTTAAGCTTTATACAATTAATCTGGTAGTGGGTAGAAAAAGCAGAAACAATGTCAATTTTATAGAAATATTTTACATGTATTTATAAAGTGTTAATTTTTTTACAGTAAAAATTGGGATACATGTATAAATGTTATGTCCCTCCCTCACAAGATATTTAGGGGTTTGTCGCATCAAAACCTGATTTAAATAATTGAAATGGAGCATCAATTGGAACATTTTTACATCTCAGAATGACTGGCTCAATAAAACACCATTTAAAAGTTTGTGGTCTGTAATATTTTTGAAAGCCTCTTATTCTTAACAAGACTGTGCATTTATTTGTTACATTGTTTTCTATTTTAATTTATTTTAAGATTTAATTAAGTGATGGCAAAGCTGAATTTTCAGCAATCATTACTCCAGTCTACAGTGTCACATGATCCTTTAGAAATCATATTAATATGCCAATTTGGTGCTCAGGAAAAATGTCTTATTATTATCAATGTTGAAATAGTTTTGCTCAAACAGTTGTGCCAACATTTTTGTGGAAAGCTGATAAAGTTCTTTTCAGGATTCTGAAGGATAAATAGAAAGTTCAAAAACAACAGCATTTATTTGAAATAGAAATCTTTTGTAACATTATGTCTTTAATGTTACTTTTGATCAAATGAATGCATCCTTTCTGAGTAAAAGTATTAATTTCTTTCAAAAAATAAAGTGCAGTCAGTCAGCCAGTCTGGCTGGCTGACTGCACGCTATGTCGTTTATTACACACAGCTATTTACCAAATAAACGCCCATAAAATATTGATCTGAGTTGAAACTGTTCTATAATGTGACAAGAAAAGATCTGCTGATTGATATGTGAGACATAAAACAAGCATGTAAAAAATCAGTTGCCTGGTAAAACAGATAAATAAGTTAGCATTAAACAAAATAATGCTGCGATTAACCAATTGTTGGTGCGTCACAGTGTTGCTGAATATACGGTGATAGCATGTCATATCTGGCAGCAAGCTGGAGGCGTAGTATGATCACTGTTAACATTAATGTGTTATTCAGTCTGACTATTGAAGAAAAGCTTCTGTGTTCCAGGATCACAAACTCTAACATCATCAAGGAATATGCATAAGCAAATAGGACAAGCATCATCAAACAAACATGCCGTTGAAAGTGTTTGAACAGACTGCTGCACACTGAAGAATATACAACATATAACAGCAACAACAATGCTGAAGCCTTTCTAGAGCACATATCTGTCAAAAGAAGATGGGTCTCCGATGAGTCACTTCAACCACCTCAAGGCTACAAACAAGCGATAACAGAGTGCATGTTACACCATAAATGTGTTTTTCGCTAAGGCAGACCATAAACTGTCTAAACAGTTGGCTTTTCTGGCAGAGTTTCTTATCATAATGCTTATATCTTTCAGAGAAAATCCTTCTCAGTGCCATGTATAAATATCTACATGTGGGTGAATGTGCTTGGGTGACAACTAACAGCAAAGGAAATCCCTTGTGTGCGTTAAACAAACAACATTATAGGCCTAAGCATGTTTGCATATAGCATGACAAAATAATAGGCCTATTCATCTTCCAGATTCTCTGAATACAGATTTTCTATATTTACAGTCACAAACCAGTAAACACAGCCCACATTCCACACACCTTTTCATAATCAAATGCCTAAGCAATTTCCATAATGTTATGTATGCGTACCCTGGCCTGAAGTATCATTGAGTTTTGTGTGCATGATGTGTGTACGGTATGTGTGGGATGGGCATGTGGGAGTGGGCAGGCCATTCACATGAATCAGCGGCTGTTCAGGCTTGTCGCAGTGAAGCTCACATTGTGAAGCATCAGTGTTTGACATCAAAAGGAGCCATAACCACCAAGAGACAACTCATTCAGGTTATTGGATTGAGGGAAAACTACACTAAAGAGGCCATACCAAGTGTCTCCACGGCCAATTCAGATTTGCTCGATTCTGTCTTCAGAGAGCTCAGTCAAGTAATGTGTTTGCTTGCTAGTGTAAAATATTACAATTTTCATTGCATAGATTTCTATTTAGAATACATAACATATTAATCATTCATCAAAATCCTGTTTGATAGATTCCAGAGCAGGGATGAGAGGTCTGATTCCTTTCTGTGAATCGGATCTTGTAAACAGTTTGTTTCAAAGATGTGGTTAAAAAAATTAATCAATTATTAATTTGCATCACAACGTAAATACGTCATAGAGGGTTTTTTTGACATTCCGACTTGACAAATTATAAATGCTCTAATGTTTAAAAAATATGTATGTAGCACATATTGCTGTTTGTTTATTATGTTTCCCCCCCAGTTCAGTCTGCTGAAGCCATGATTCAGCTCATTAATTCATTAATACAGTATATATATTTAAATAAAATATAAATGCATTTAGTAATTTATTAATTAGTGATGGGAAGGTCTGACTCATTTCAAGGAATTGGTCTATAAACAGTTCATTTCGAAGAAGAAGGTAAAAAATGATTTAATTATTAATTTGCATTATGACATAATTACATCATTACATCATAGTGTGGTCTCTGACAAACATTTTTAAAAAATATGTATGTAGTACATATTGCTTTTTTATCCCAGTTCAGTCTGTTTCACCCTTGATTCAACTCATAAAAACATAAAAAGATTTATATAAATATAAATTTAAATGATGGTAGGCCTAGGCTATATAAATATAGCATTTACATTAAACTACTAAAAATCTCCAAGATGTTTAATTATAACATTTCTGCAACATCCCTTCAGTTGTTTCAATCTTGGTATGAACTCACTCATCAGTTCTCGGCTCATTACGAATCGGACATGTTGGATAGAGACAGTTCTCAGTTCAGTGAATGAAGGTGATGATACATGGTGCAACTTTTTAAGCAATGTTGCCGGGCAATCTCACCGAGCGATGATGCTTGGGCACTTTCCCATTGAGAATAGACAACAAATTCCTATCTGGATACTTTAGATTGAAATTTGTTTCTCAATATTTTCCGACAACATAGCTCAAAAAGTTGCCCCGTGTATCATCATCTTGAGTGTTGTTAGGTGTGTTCGACTAGAAGCGGCTCTACGCAGATCAATCGGTGTCGGATCGGACCGATTCAGTTCAATTCGTCAATGAATCGTTCAGACCGGTTTTGTGAATCCACTGAACATAACCACTCCATTGAAAAGATGTAAATATGACCAACCATTTAAAACAATCTTCTAACCTATGTGACAAACTCAAACACACTAATAATGAATCGTTTTCTCATCTAATTTATGATTCATCGTTCGTTCAGTACTGGTCTTCATGCCTCAGATGTAAGATGCGTGGGGGAGGGACACGCGCGAGGTCCATTTTTACGCCCTCGTGCCTTGCAAACGTTTGTCAAAAACCCTTGAATTATATATAGGCTATCGCAAAATTAAAATATAGAAATTCTACCGTAAAATATTCAACGACAAATGACACTTTAATACTTTCGAAGGAGGCAACCTGCTGTTTCATTTTGCCATCGAATTGTGCAGATGCTGGAAAAACGGGGCCATCTCCTCTCCTCCGTTACTGTGGAAACCATCATCTTGCTGCTCCCGCGAATGCCAATTATCACATCCCCCCAAAAAAACTGGTTTATATAACGATCATCCCAACGCACAGTTTACACAACCAGACAGCCAGAACCAAAATGTGCCACAGTTCAGACTCATTAGAACCTAAAGTGATAAACCCGAGTGATTGCCAACATCCAGCCCCCGGTCCTTTCATGGGTTGCGTAAAGGAATAAATAACACAACAGCGTTAATAATAGAACACATGTACGCAGGCGATAGCTATCCTGTGTTAACTCGAATAGGAATAACACATAGAACCTGCCATGCATCCTCCTGTAATATTTAATATGGCTTGAATGCAGAATGAATTAATAATATGGGGAGGGAAACTGCCATATTATCACACCTGTGCATTGGTGAGCTAATTTATAACAGCATCTAGATTAGTATATATGGAAAATTAATTAGTTAAAGCGGTAAAAACTCCATGTTGACTTACAGCAATTTGTTATGGCGAAGCTGTTAGCCACCTCCAGGTTATCAATGTGAGGAGTGAGGCGGAATTCGGCCGTGCCGAACTGAACCATTCCGATCCGAAACGCGCTGTACTCTTGGTCTGCTCCTCTGGGGAACAGGCCGCCTGAGAAAAAATACGTTCAAAAATTATTCATAGGCCTAATTAAATCGTAAGAACAATCCAAAAATAGACAGATAATGTCGTTCTATCATGAAATTCTCACATGGTACCCAAGTAAAGAGGACGTTTATAATGTAATTTCTGTTATCAGACGTATCAAGTCGAGATTTGATGAATGTGACCTAAAAGGCGTAGACAGGTGGAGTGCGCTCACCGATTTGGACGCTCGGAGATCCGCCGAGCGCCAGTCCCCATAACGCAGAGAAGAGGAGACCCGACAAAATCATCGTCTTCTGCTTATCCATGCGACCACATCCACCAAACACACACTGTTCACAAAACAGCGGGAACCATATAGAGTCGACACATGTTAAAAAATAACCACAGTTAAAGCGCAGAGGCTCTCGATAGTCCGCGGTGCTGGTGAGGGAAAGAGCGGGCGCGATGATGCGGGAGTCTTGCCCTCCTCCTTTGCGGCTCCGTCCCTGAGAATCGTTTCAACTCAGCGGACACGGTAAGAATACTGATGAAGACGAAAAGAGCCGAGCGGAACCGAAGCTGCTCTAATTTTGAACGCGCCTAATTTCGAGAGGCGCGCGCTCGCTCTTGGACAGCGGCTCAGCTGCTTCAGGGAATAGCCTATGATTGCGATTAGTGGATCTTAATATAAGTCCCGTGGTTTCTTATGGTTATGAATTTATTGAATCCTAAAAGGCCTAATATGTGTCTACTTAGAAGCAGAATGGTGACAGATGTTCCCATGCAATCCAATAGGCTTGAGCTCCCCCATCTTCTGAAATATACATATTGAACTACTTAACCACCTTCACCCAGATTAATCAATAAATGATCACACCCATTACACATATTACTATGGTCCCTTCAAGAATTTTCAGGCTAATGACCTCTTGGTTGAGAGAGATGGAAACGGGCAGTACAGTTTAACATGGTACCATATTAATGTATAGTTCATTATGGTACTGCTTACCTTAAAAAGCCATTAAAATAATCATTAGCCTTCTGATTCGCATTTTAATGTGGGAGGGACAATAAAACATTTAGCTGAATTTTACTTTTTTTTTTTTTTTTGGTTGATGTTAACTTAATATTGTAGCTATTTTTTGATTCAATTGTTGAGTAATTTTAACCTTGTGGTCTGAGAAATGGGTCAGTCCATAGAATCTGTGCCTGAATCTGCATTTTTCTTGTTTGCCTTTTTGCATGTAAGGTATGCATTCTAACAAAAATGAACTGACTTATACAATAATGATGAACACATCAAGATGAAACAAGCACAGTTCTAATTAACAAACCTTGAACCCTTGATAAATAATAATAAATAATAATTTAGGTCACAGTTATAACATATTTAACACGTCACAAGGATGTGAATAGAGTTTAAGCCAAGAGTGTGGCACAGTATCAGTACACAGCAAATTATAAATTGACTTAAACAAATCATCAAACAAAAACAAGATTAGGTTTAGATATTGAAGAAGACTTTAGCTGCCTTCATGATTTGTGCTGTTTTTAACATCAATTGTCCAATACTCCCCTATAGCTATTCAAAATCTGCAAGCAGCAAAGTAGTTCCCAGCACGACCAGCAGAGAGCAGTGAAGTGCTGTGGAAGCCTGATCCCCTGAACAGGGGTGTCCAATCTTACTCCAATCCTGCAGTTTATTTCCAATCTGTCCCAACACATTTGCCTGGAGGTCTAAGACTGTCCGAAATCACTCCTATACCCTTATATAGTGCACTATATAAAGGCACAGCCATTTGTTGTGGTGTCCGAAACCAAATGGGACATTATCTAGTGCACTCATTCAATCCCAATGCACCTCAGTCCAATCCTGCTCCTCGTGGAGGGCCAATGTGAACCCTAATTAAGCACACCTGAAACAGCTGATGAAGTTCTTCAGAACCTCGGCTGCGTCTGAAATCTTAAATAGATTAAAGCAATAAGCCCCAAGAAGCCGTGGTTTACAGTGAATTTATAACAGCTAAGGGTATGGAGTCAAATTAATGCCTTAAAGTTTTGCACAAAAATAAAGTTTTGCAAAAAAAAAAAAAGAATTGAGCAATAAAAAAATGTTTTGCAAACAAAAATAAAGAATTGCAAAGGAAAAATAAAGTATTGAGCAGAAAAAAGTAAGTTTTGCAAACAAAAATAATAAATTGCAAAATAAAATAACGTAGTGCAAAAATAAAAATATAATCAATTACAAAAATCAATGACAGCTGTAATCTTATTTTATCTTTGCCACATATTTTTCATGCTCAAACCTACTAAATCATTTGCAACGCTCATTTTATTCTGCGTTTCAGTCAAGTGTGCACTCACGATACCGGTTTTCTTTTGCGCTGCACTTTTCTGTGCGGTTCTCTTTATGGCACTGGTTTGACGTGGGGGTGGAGTCAAGAAACGGGGACACGCCCCCGCGAAACACGTCATCGGCAGGAGACGCAGATCGCAACAGAACAGATCAAGCATAGAGACAAAGCGCATTTATTAAACAATCCAACTGTCTCCAGGCTGCCTTCTTGTCTTTTCTGACTCATTACAAAAAACAGAACAATGCCTAAAAGCTGCTGTGTGACAAGGTGTACAGCTAACAAGCTAAAAAACCCAGAAATAAGTTTTTATAAGCTGTCGACCCCAAAAAACGAATGTTTAAGGACACAAAAGTGGATACAGGCAGTGAGACAGAGAGCAACGGGTCATATTACTATAAGAAATGCATTGGAGGGGGTCGTAATCGGCGACAACATATGCTAAACAAACCAACAAAAACAAACCATTCATTATTTTTAACCATGTCAAAGAATTATTTCACCTGTCGCCGATTACGTTCCCCTCCAATGCATTTCGCGGGGGCGTGCCCCCGTTTCTTGACTCCACCCCCACGTCAAACCAGTGCCATAAAGTGATCCGCACAGAAAAGTGCAGCGCAAAAGAAAACCGGTATCGTGAAACGCACGCTTGACTGAAACGCAGAATAAAAAGAGCGTTGCAAATGATTTAGTAGGTTTGAGCATGGAAAATATGTGGCAAAGATAAAATAGGATTACAGCTGTCATTGATTTTTGTAATTGATTATATTTTTATTTTTGCACTACTTTATTTTATTTTGCAATTTATTATTTTTGTTTGCAAAACTTATTTTTTTCCGCTCAATACTTTATTTTTCCTTTGCAATTCTTTATTTTTGTTTGCAAAACATTTTTTTATTGCTCAATTCTTTTTTGTGTTTTGCAAAACTTTATTTTTGTGCAAAACTTTAAGGCATTAATTTGACTCCATATAAGGGGCATTGTTAGGCACGACATGAGCTTAGTGCCTAAAACCCCCTAGCTGTTATAAATTCAGTGTAAACCACGGCTTCAAGGGGCTTATTGCTTTTATAAAACGCGTACTACACAATACAAATATTAAAGACTAAAAAAAAATGTGTCAGTGCAACTTTCATGAAGTAAAATCATTCAAAGCCTTCCTTTCTCTGGAAAAAATAGTCCCTGACCGTGAACAGCAACAGAAGTTACATAATTACGCCTGCCATTAGATGGCGGCAAATATTGTCTTTGTGAGCGAGCCACTCAGTTGCAAAGACTTTCATACTGAAACTTGTTGCAAATGCGGAACAAGACGCAAATGACAAATGCTTTGATTAGCGCTTTCAGTGTCAGCAGGGCACGGGAAAACCCATTAAATGTTAAAAAGACAAGATCGCAGCGGATATTCAAACAGATTTTTATTATGAACATAGGACTGACCTGAAGGAAAATGGTAAATCTGAATGCAGGTAACGTTAATGCACTCAGTCACTCGACATCTCTCTCACAATACTCTTCTACATAAGCTTCAATGAACAAAGTCAACTGAGAACAAACATGTTTACGTTGCTAAGAGGGGTTGCTACAGCAGACGCAGTAACACACAAAGTGGCGCAGCAATACTTATGTAATGCGGTCAGCTGTATTTTTTCGGTAATTTTACAACGGCTTTAAACACTTAAAGGCATCTTTACACAGAAAAAGCGGCACAGAAACCAACTCTGAAGCGGCATAAATTCCCAAAAATGTGCATTTACACAGACTGTTTAATGCTCCTCTTAAGCGGCATAAATGCATTTACACAGGAATTAAAATCGCGGGAAACAATGCTTTGAACATAAGTATTTCAAAACTAACAGTTTTAACCAAATTAATTTAAAAATAATTAAATAATAAACAATGAAATATAACTCGAAATAAAAAAATACGAAAATGTAAAGTAGTAAACTGCGTGCTATATCTCACGCTTTGATGTTTGTCATAATAAAAAGAGGTCGAACTTTTTTTTTTTTTTTTTTCAAAGAGACAGAAACAACAAATGATGCTAGCATTTGCGTGTATCAGGCAGCAGCAGATCACCAGATAGACCGTCGTGTGTGGGTGAAATGTCCTCAAGGAGATGATTTTTGGAATATAATATAACAGTACACAATTGTGTTAAGCATTTACCTTATCTGAGAAAAATGTAGCAGCGCGTTGATCTGACAGTCTCTTCATGGGAAGATTACAAACGGCGAAAGCCAATTGATGACCCACGACGATTCTCTGCTGTTATTTTGGTGGTTTGCTTCACGATGTGAGTACAGGACTCTTTTACTTCAATGCCCCTTGTTGGAAGACATTATTTTTATTATTTGCCCTAAGTTATATGTTTCGTCTCCTGCTTCTTGAATCTCGCGCCGCCTGAGCTGACTGGAATGCTTTTGGTTGTCATGACAATGACGTAGTTTAGAGCGGCTATATTTCGCGTTCATTTACACTGAACCAGAACAGTATCAGACTCGCCTTTGATACTAGGGGCTGAGGTGGGTCAGACCCGGTGTATTTTAGGTCTTCTTTAACACGGCATTGCGTCTTTACACTGAATTCTGAGCAGGTACAGACCCGCTTCAGAACAGCCATAAATCGGCTGTGTAAAGATGCCTTAAGAATCAAGGGCTGGAACTATCCGTTTTATAAATGTATTTTGAAAAACTAATTACTTCACAGCAGCTAAATAAGTCAGTTCTATGTAGTATCAAAAGGTGTGTCCCAATTCGCGTACTTGTGCAATGTGCACTATTCTATGACGTTTTTAAGTATAAACAGTGCGAGTAGTGCGTTCACACTGAAAATTCCAAAAAGAAAAAGTGCACTTTAAATACCCGGATGATGCACTAAATTAACGGAAAAAACGAAGTGTGGAATGTTGGACACTTCGTGCACTCAACTGTCGCAGCTTTAATTACGTAGTGGAGGGGTAGGGAGGATCGGACTGCGTTATTAAATGACAAAATAACCTTATACAATTCACGCACTACATGGATGAGTGCATAGTGCACAAGTACATAGTGTATAAGTGCATAGTGTATAGTGCGTCATTTGGGACGCAACTATTGTGTAGACTACATTTGCCATGTTGTCATTACCATGTGACCTACCAGCGTCAGTTACGTCGCTTCACTGCCATTCACAAATCTCCCGTGGCCTCATGGGATAGTAAAGTCCTTCGTATAGACCTTATGTAGCCCCGCCCCTTTTCAGCGCCGCGCTCGTTGTCTTTTGACTTCCGGCTTGTATTTCCACAGCTATCTTTTGTATTTATGAATGAACTGCTCATTTTAAAATCTTCCCGGTCTACTGACATTTAAGACATCTGCTTTAAACATAACAATGCTCATGATAACTTTCATTTACTCTACAACACGTAATCCCACTTCACCAGCTAATTATTCTTCAACAGCGATGCCATAGAAATATACAGGGCTACCGCAAAAACGGAAGTTCAAAGACAATATTCTAAAGATGTCGGCGCATGTTTCTCTCCGTAAGTAGGTCATCTGGGTACTTTTTGCCTGCTTTTTTTTTTTTTTTTGGAATACTGTGAATCAGAATCAGACATACTTTTGTCACATAGCCTACTGTTTTTCGCCTACCTTATAGTAGGGAAGTATGCAATTTCAGATGCAACCCTCCAATAGAAACTTTTAGGCAGGTGTGTTGAAGCAGTTTGGAGCTTAACGGCGACCCTCCAGAAGCAGGATAGGGCGCCCCTGCTCTAGTACATATTCCAAACTTTTAATTCTTTTAAAAAAATAAGTATACTTCAAGTTTGTTTTTTAAGTACACTTAAAGGTGCAATATGTACAATTTTTGCAGTAAAATATCCAAAAACTACTAGGCCAGTGTTATATATTTTGTTCACTTGAGTACTTACAATATCCCAAATGTTTCCAAATATTTGTAAATCGTGAGAAAATTGCCATTTTAACTAAGGCTCCGGGACGTGTGAGGAATCGCCTGTCAACTGCGTCATACCCGCGTTACTTGATTTTTTTTTTTGTGAGTATGCTTTACTATGCCTCAGAGAAAAACACTATTTTGTCAAGTAGCTAACATAGCATAATCAAGTGCAGCTTTATTTTTAGTAACAGTAATACAGCATTTTCTCCATCACACAATTCGTTTTAAAATTAATTGCCATATCAACACAAGCCATCCAGCATTTAATATATTCTAAAATTGATCTCTTACTGCAGTGTGCAACAAGTGTCTCACAGCAGCTGCCGAGCGAACGCACAGAGTAACGTTATAACATCATTTTCAACACATGTATCTAATATGATAAACAGAGCTGCATTACCTCATACTCATGACCGGAAAAGCGGAAGTGGCACCGGCGACTGTGGCATAATAAAAGTTCAGCTGCTCGTGAGGCGTGTATTGCGCAATCGCTCCAGCGGCCTCGTTCAGCTCCCACAACACTCGGTCCTGCTCTGCTTCATATTCCAGTAACATTAATAATCGCATCCATGAACACGATTTCTTCCCGAGTCCTGTCTCAATTTTTTTCCACCAGCCGCTGAGGTGAAGACCACATGTCCCAAGATTCCGCGCTCAAACTTGCCGTCATCAAGCTACGCCTTTGTTTTGAATACACCTCTAGCGGACAAAGGGTGCTTCTCAATTCTTATTTGTGCATCCTCGTTTCCTTTCCTTGCTTCCTTTCCTCGCGTCTTATCTCCACCTCTTCAGGATGCAAGGGAAAGATGCAAGGAAAAGATGTGAGGACGTAGGAACTGAATCAAGTGAAATGATTTATCCTCACTCCCTTTAGCGTCACTTCAAATCGTCATCAGCTGCACTTCAGGGACCTATCCATATGTTAATAAAGTTTGGTTATTTTAAAAAATTAAAATAAATATTAATAAAGCAAGATGCCCCATTGAAATATATGAGGTATAAAGTTTATTTAAAGGTGCCCAAGAACGTTCTTTCACAAGATGTAATATAAGTCTAAGGTGTCTCCTGAATGTGTCTGTGAAGTTTCAGCTCAAAATACCCCATAGATTTTTTTAAATTAATTTTTTTAACTGCCTATTTTGGGACATCATTAACAATGCACTGATTTACACTCGGCGCCGCCCCCTTAAATCACGTGCTCCCTGCCACATGAGCTGTCGACTATAATACAGTGCATTTACAAAGTTCACACAGCTAATATAACCCTCAAATGGATCTTTACAAGATGTTCGTCATGCATGCTGCATGCATGCTTCGAATTATGTGAGTAAAGTATTTATTTGGATGTTAAAGTTTTATTCTGAGTGAATTTGAGGCTGGGCTCCGTGGCTAATGCTACACTGTTGGAGAGATTTATAAAGAATAAAGTTGTGTTTATGCATTATACAGACTGCAAGTGTTTAAAAAATGAAAATAGCGACGGCTCTTGTCTCCGTGAATACAGTAAGAAACGATGGTAACTTTAACCTCATTTAACAGTACATTAGCAACATGCTAACGAAACTTTTAGAAAGACAATTAACAAATATCAGTAATAATATCATGCTATCATGGATTATGTCAGTTATTATTGCTCCATCTGCCATTTTTCGCTGTTGTTCTTGCTTACCTAGTCTGATGATTCGGCTGTGTGCAGCTCCAGACGTTAACTGGCTGCCCTTTTCTAATGTTGGGAACATCATGGGCTGGCATTATGCAAATATTGGGGCGTACACCCCGACTGTTACATAACAGTAGGTGTTATGTTGAGATTCGCCTGTTCTTCAGAGGTCTTTTAAACAAATGAGATTTATATAAGAAGGAGGAAACGATGGGGTTTGAGACTCACTGTATGTCTTTTCCATGTACTGAACTCTTGTTATTTAACTATGCCAAGGTAAATTCAATTTTTGAATCAAGGGCACCTTTAAACTGTAAAAGTAAAGCATACATTTATATTATTGTGACAGATATGAAGGGGGAGGAGAATTTATACGTGCATCACGTTTCTCGATGATAAAGACTTCCGCAAAGGATGCACCTGTGTATCCTCGCTCATGACTCCTCGTGAAGCCTCCTCACTCGTCGATCCTCGCCTCCACAAGGTGCAATTAGAGAATTGAGATGTCCTTCAAGATGGCTGAGCCTGAGCTCGATCGTTTTCCGGGTCATAGGATGGAGGAGCGAGGAGACGAGGAGGGATATTGAGAAGCACCCAAAATTTTTACATATTGCACCTTTCAGTAAATTTCAAGCATAATTTTAAGTGTACATTATGTCATAAGTATAATATCAATGTACTAGTAGTATATACTTGTAAGTGCAGTATTTCAATACTTAGGACTTTAGTGTATAAAAGTATACTTTTAAATAAACTTTGTTTAAGCTAATAGTAGAAAACTGTGAGTACTGTCACAAACTGCTCTGAGACTTAGGTTGGAGATTGATGCAAAAACTTGGGAAAATGAGATCCAGGCAGATGATAAAGTTGATGAAAAATTATTTATTCATTACAATTAAATTTAGCCATCATAAAGTATTAGTCAATAGTTAATAATAAAATTTAGAGTATTGTAAAATCCAGAGTATTGTATCTAATAGATGAAGATCAAAAAGAGCAATAATTAAGACATTTGCAGATAAAAGACAAGAAGTAGGGCCTAGAAGCCAAGGAGAGCAAAGGAGGAAAAAAGCTGAATTATCAACAACTCAGTCCATATTATACCATAAGCATACAGGGAAATTCCCAACCCACACAAACTGATGTTTTTGTTAAAATGAAAAAGGTTAATTTCACCCATTACGTCGTCCTCTGGTCCAGTGTCAAAAATAGTTATAGAGTTGTTTTGACCCCCTTTGGGAATTTTGCAAATCTTACCCTTTTAAATGTCATCAGGAAAAATAACAGACATATTTTGATCAGATTCAAATTCAAATGATTAATTCTGAAAAACACCACTTATACAGTAATTGGCAGCCGTCCAATGTCTAACCACAAACGTGTCAGCATGACCTGGCTGTCACACTGGAACACTTGAAGAACAATTGAACATAGCAAGCATACTCGTAAATATAAAATAAAAATAACCATGAGGGTACAATAACAAGTAAATACTTGAAAATATGATAAGAATTAATACATATAGTACATAAATATAGAAAATCAAAAGTGAAACTGATAAATCATAAGCCATAAACGATTAACATAAATATTAATAAAAGTGCATGAATATGAATATTGACCATTTCGGATCCATCAGAGATCCAAAAGCAGCTTTATTGAGGGTAATCCACAGATCAGTTAGATAGATAGACTGAATCGAAGTTTAGTTCCGGGTTGATGACGCACAGCCTAAGTAGCACGTCAGACTCAAAAAGAACCAAATGTGCCGGTTCAACCAACTGTTGAAGTTTGCCAAGGATTACCGGGGAGTCTGATGAGTGAGTTGACGATACAATGCTGTGCTATGTACTGTAATTAAATAGCATTTTATTAGCTGCAAAAACCTTCAAGTTGAGAGATGTAAATATATTTTACAATGGTTTATAGTACATGCAGATTATATTTTACGTTTTCAAGTGAAATCGATGAGTTTATGAAATTGGATTATTAAGACATATATAACATGTTTTTGCATCAAATGTGTGCCGTAGTTGTGAATCTTATCCCAAGATGCTAATCAGTATTGGTCAGTCGATCCGCGAATGAAACTGTGACCACAAACCCCATTAACTTAAGTGAATGAAAGGCAATAATCAGCAATATGCGTTGACACAAATAACTTTTTATTTGAATGTTTCAATATGCATTGACACAAATTTGAATCTTTCATTGATATAACATGACACTGAGTTGATAGAAAAGAAATGCATAGTGACATCACTGCATGATGATGTCAGGAACCTATGAATTGGCTTTTTGAACCGGTTCATTGAGTCGAACTGTCCAAAAAGAACCAGTTCGCGGAAATGAATCAGACTTTGCATCACTACAGGGCAATCAATCCAGATAATAACAGAGTCCAAGACACAGGCAAATCCAGGGAGACAGGCAGAAAATCAAAACCATGACACAGAAAACAAGAAACAGCACTCAGAAATGCAGTGTAACACATACAAGACTTCACAAAGAACGAGTGAAAATACAGGGCTTATATAGGCAGAGTTTAACTAGATAATGAGACGCAGGTGGAAGTGATCAAACAATAATGAGTCTAGGCAATGGGTTATGGGAATTGAAGTTCATGATGGGAAAGCAAGCGAGTCGGGGGGAGTGCCCTCATGTGGAGATCATGGGCACTCCAGCTGGTGGATGTAACAAGTACACAACTTGTTACACAACTAATTTACAATTACGTTTTTTGTTTGCCCTGCAACTATACTACAAGTGAACTTATAGGTATACTGATAGTTTACTAGTTCACTCTCAGTATACTCTCAGTAAACTAATAGTTTAGTAGTTTTATACTGCAAGTATACATGAGTTTTCTTTATAAATCAATATTTTCAAACAATGTAAGTTTATAAGAGTATTTAAAACTATGTGAAAAAAGTATTTAATAGGCTACTCAGAAAAATAAACACAACTACAAGCCAAGTATACTTAGAATACTTATTTATACTTTTAAATATATCCCAATCAAAAGATTGCATAGTATATACAAGTTATATTATATAGCATATAGAGTATATAAACAACTGAAATATATTTCTGAGAAGTACATAAAAAATAGACTGAAAGTATACATTTTTATTTTAGTTTAAAAGAATAATACTAATAGCACACTTGAATAAACTTGTTTTTTTGTAAGGGAGACACTACAGACTGTTATATAAGTACTATAACATTCAAAGTTCATTTTATTATAGATAGGAGATGTATACAGTAATATGCAAAATCTGTAGAGATTAGATTATTTCAAATATGCATAGTGCATGTGTGAGTTTGACTAGCTGCTTTCTCGCACCATTCCAATGCATTAAGTGCATCATTTTGCAGACGTCATTCATACAGATTCAGCCAATTGTATGATTAACTGCGGCACGTAATTTCCCTACTTTTCCCATGTTTTTATGTAGGACTGGGCTTCATTATTACAAATATCCTAACTTTTCTACAAAGGAAAAACACATCCGAGTCGGTCTGGATGCGAACTTTTGCAAAGTGCAGATTATATGAAGTCAAAGAACTCAACATATGTATTTAGCACAACCAAAAGTGTTGCACAATGCATGCATTAATTAGTAGTCTATATTAACACACACACACAAATCAGAGAATAATGTTTTATTACAGTTTACATGTTACATTGAGTTTTTCATAATATAATCTTGAATTAATATATTATTGAAAATGAATGGTGAAATGAATGTTTTAGAGTAATGCTGAATGTAATACATCTGTCCACTGATGAAGCCCAGTCCTACAAAAAGAATGTATTCTTTAAGTATTTAACACAATATCTCCTGAAGGAAATACCAATGCTTGCAAGGCAGCAATACTGTAAAATTTTAGGCATTCTGTTTCAGTCTTTCTGCATAAAATGAAATCCTGCAGAGCCGTTGTCATGACACTGACCATGTGTCTTATTTTCAGGCGGCTGCACACAAGAATCAACTCTAGTGTGCAGTATAAAGGCAGATAAAAATGGCTAAACATATGCAAGACTGGAGTAATTAATTCAGAATGCAAATAGATTTACGAAAGACAACCGCTTGTAATTCAGTATGAAAATATTACAACATGATTTAAAAAAGTTTGAATGTATGTTATGTTTGTATGAGTCTGTACATTAAGTTGCTAAATTAATTGGAGGAGTTTAAAACAAATCCCTGAACAGAATGTCAATAATGCAAACATCTGATCAAGCAAAATAATATAGACAACAAGAGAATGTAGCTGATGAAGGATCTTTATTGTATGGCTCAATAACAGCAGTTTAATCCCTTCTCATCACAGACTCATATGCAATAAGCCCATTATGAAAACGGCATGCTGTTTGTGTCCAGATCTTATACAGTCCTGTATTCCATAAGCACATTCTTGCCAGAGGTTATAAACAACTGATATTTATGGAAGTGTTGGCATGGGACATCATTGAGTGAATCACTATCTAGCAGTTTGGGCCAAACATGGCTGAGCACACACTGTCTGTCAAGTCATGCTGCTCGTATTACAGCTACACATTTCAAAAAGCGACTTTTAAGGACAAATACAAATAAGCAGGACTATTTAACAGACGTCAAAGAATGTAAAGGATGAACATTTCAACATTTTGTTCATGCTTAATCATGACCCTCATCAAAATAAAAGCACACGCACACACTTACACTCTGTCATGGTCACAGGTAGACAGACCAGTAAATAACATTGAAGAAGAGGAAAGTGAAAGGGAACAGAGCTCGTGCATAGAGATCAACCCGTTTAGCAGCGGACGGAATGACGGGTTTCGGAGGTGATGGCTTCTTGTTGTTCTTGTTCTGTGATTTGCCGGTGGCATCTGTGACCTCTATGGGCTTGCCATAACAGTCGAAGTTTGAGAGTTCGAAATCTCGTGGGAGAGAACCGACAATACTGAAATCATTTGAGCGCAGATCTGATTTAGAAGTGCACACCTTCTTACTGCGGTTTTCCACAACCTATACAAACATGAAACATGCAAAAGTCATTTAGACATGTATCCATCCATCCATCCATCTGTCTATCTATCTGTCCGTCCATCCATCTGCCCGTCTATCTATCTATCTGCCCATCTGTCCGTCCATCCGCCCGTCTATCTATCTATCTACCCATCTGTCCGTCCATCCGCCCGTCTATCTATCTATCTATCTATCTGCCCATCTGTCCGTCCATCCGCCTGTCTATCTATCTATCTATCTATCTGTCCGTCCGTCCATCCGTCCGTCCATCCATCCAACCATCACGACATGATTGCGGTTGGTTACAATTTGTGTACAGAGCATTTGATACAATCTGCCTGTCTACCCATCTGTCCGTCCATCTATCTATTTATCTATCTGCCCATCTGTCCATCCATCCGCCCGTCTATCTATCCATCCATCCATCCATCCATCCATCCATCCATCCATCCAACCATCATAACATGATTGCGGTTGGTTACAATTTGTGTACAGAGCATTTGATCAAATCTATCTGCATGTCTACCCATCCGTCTATCTATCTATCTATCTATCTGTCTGTCTATCTACCATCCATCCATCCAACCATCACAACATGATTGCGGTTGGTTACAATTTGTGTACAGAGCATTTGATCAAATCTATCTGCATGTCTACCCATCTATCTATTTATCTATCTATTTATCTGTCTGAATGTCTGTCTGTCTGTCCGTATGTTTGTGTTGCTGTGTTAATCTGAGTAGTATAGAGAAAAGGTAGTCAAAACCAACAAGTATATTGTCAATTCAGTCAGTTAAATGCAAAATGATAAACGTATGATTGGAACATTATATTTTATTCTAAAAATGACAAGTTTCTCGTGAACTTCAGGGAATCTCCAGGGAAGCAATTTCAGTCATCCTCACAAGACATTTCTCTTAAATATTGTTTGTAATATGACCTCTAACCCTTACACATACACACATGCAAGTGCACACACACTTGTGAACTCCTGTGCTGCTCTGTCATAGCTTCAGGCCTCAGTGCTGTCGGGTCACATTACTCTCAGTCCCCCAGAATCCTCTGTTCTTCTCTGCACCCATGTCCCACTGAGCACGCTCAGAGCAGTAGACTCAATTACAGCCATTTCATCTCCCCATGTACCCATTAACACACATACACACACATTCATCTTATATAAAGAGAAGACATACATCCTTCATAGAGAGAACGCAGTCACACACATATATGTATATGTGAATACAAAATTTTTTCTTCAGAAAGAGAGCACACACACACACATGAATGCACACATTCATCTTACTTAAAGGAATACATGTGCATACTCACACTGACCTGTAGTGTGCTGACATGTATAGGTGTCCCACCAGTACCATTGGCACTGTTAGTTTTGGCTGGTATCTTGCTCTCTTTTTCTATTCTTGCTTTTTCTTTCTCAGCCATCTTTATCTTTTCTTCCGCAATGCGCTTGGGACTGTTCAACATTACCTGGGACACAGCACAAAGACACTTTGACACTTTGGGCCACTTACACAGAACACATTTTTCCATTGTACTGCACTACTTTTCGATTGTTCTTCTATGTAAACACACTAGACCAATGTCTTTAACCATTGCGCTTGTGTCTCATGTCTTTTGCATCGTCTCGTGCATGACGCGGCATTCTAAAAAACATGGCGTTCAGGTTAAAAGAAGTTCAACTTTTAAAAACCTCTTTCTAGATCTTTTGATTTTTTCATTTCACTGACCTGTGTCTCATGTTTTTAACCACAAAAACGAGTTATGCATTTCACAAAAACAATTCTGATATTTGGACACTTTCTGGCTGTCAAACTCAATTAATAATAATTACTCAATGCCTTTTATGCAATTACATCTGTTAGAACCTGAGGAAAACTTAACATTGTGACCTGTTGGTTAACAGTAAATAAAAAATAATATGAAAAATGAAATTCATTCATTTAAGCTTAGCTTAAGTGTCCAAGTAATAGACACATCCAGATAAAATTAAAAAAAATTTAAAATAAAATTAAAATTCAAAAAATCTGACAATAATATTTGTAATGCAGGAGGTTTTCCATTATCACTCCAGTTCAGGTCACTTTTCATATTTCTGCATTTTAAGCACAGAATTAAGAATATATTATTCAGTAATTGCAGAAAGTAAATTGCAGTATTATCTGGCTTTGTGCTCCCAGAGCTGTTACCCTAGTTCTTCAGGATTGATGGACAATGTAACCACAGGAACTGTACATCTGTATCATAGTTCAGGAGGAGTTCATTGCTCCTTAGTAAGGATTTTTCTTGCAGTTGCTGTTCTGCTTTCAGTTTTCAGGCTTTGATTACTGATCTATTTTCTCCTTGAAATGAGTGCATTTCCATCAGCCTTTTTTACTTTCCTATTTAAGGAACAGCTATATAAGACATTTTGGGTACTGGGATAAAGTTGTAAGAGTCGTAGTCAAAGTCAAACACACTGGGATAGAAATCCAGCTAATATGGTCCAAAAAACACATAGCTAAAAGACCGGAGAGAGAAAATATCAGAATATTGCTACATGAACAGAAAGCAATTATTACAAAATGGATAGTTTGAATGGCAAACTGCTTGTTAATCAATACTAGCCTAGAGTTTCAAGAATTATATAAAATATATCAATTATTAATAATATATAAATTATTATTATAAATAAATGTATTAAACATTGGTGTCTTTTATCAATTTAAAGTAAAAAGCCAGAAAAGGTCGTTACTTGCACTGATCTGTACTTTGTGTCATGCCTTAGAACACCGTGGTAAAATTACTGTAATGTACAACCTATTGTGTTTTACTACTTTTAGTGACAGAAGTTTGCCTTAGCAGAAAGACTGGAAATCTCATACAAGAACATACAACATAAAAGATCTATTGTGCAAATGACTTGCACATAAACAACACATACTGTATTGAATGGTGCTGTCCATGGTACTGAACCAGAATGACAACTAAAGATATATATATATATATATATATATATATATATATATATATACGTGTGTGTGTGTGTGTGTGCCTGAAGTTGTATAAAATCATGTGCAATAAATAAAATTAAAATTTTAAAATTAATAAATTAATTAAGAGACCACTGCAAAATGAACAGTTTATCTGGATTTACTATTTATATGCGTTTGTCATGATCCCAGCCTGTGTACCCCTCGTCTTGTGTGGACTTTTATGTCATTTCCTGTTCTGCACCATGTTTTGTAGTTCTTTGTAGTTTTTCTTGTTGATTAGTTTTTTGATTGTTCCCAGGAGTCTTGTTTGGAAATTACCCCTTGTGTATTTTAAACCTGTGTTTCTTGTGTTCCTTGTTGAGTCCTGTCCTACATGGATGTTATGTTTGGTGGTTTGGTGCACTCATTCTGTTCCATGGTTCTCTGTTCTCCATGTTGGATTTGTTATTATGTTTATTCTATTATTAAACTCACTGCATTTGGATTTGTTTCTCCTTTGTTTAGTTCACCCTATGTAACAGTGTTTGAGTAAAATTAACATTTTTGTTTTATTCTATAAACTGACAACATTTCTTCCAAATTTCAAATAAAAATATTGTTATTTAGAGCATTTATTTGCAGAAAATGATAACTGGTCTAAATAACAAAAAAAGATGTCATGTTTTCAGACCTTTAATAATGCAAAGACAACGAGAAAACAATATTCATTTTTAAACAACACAATACTAAAAAGAATTAGGAAGAGTTCAGAAATCAATATTTGGTGGAATAAACCTGATTTCCAATCACAGCTTTCATGCGTATTGGCATGCTCTCTTCTAGTCTTTCACATTGCTGTTAGGTGACTTTATGCCACTCCTGGTGCAAAAATTCAAGCAGCTTGGCTTTGTTTGATGACTAGTTGTCATTTTCTGCAAATAAATGCTCTAAATGACAATGTATTTATTTGAAATTTGGAAAAAATGTTGCCAGTAAACAAAATAAATTTTTTTATTTTACTCAAATACACATATAAATACATTTTGCAGTGGTCTCTTAGCTGTGTGTGTGCATATATATATATATATATATATATATATATATATATATATATATATATATATATATATATTAATTTATTAAAAATTGTATTTATTCAATCTGTACATTTGTGAAATTATGCAAAGAGTATTAAAACAGCATTTCATTTTAATTATGTGTTTTTAGGGTACATACAATGCTACCTCTGAAATATATCTTAGCAAGACAAAATAGTCTGCCAATAGTCACTGTGATTAAAATTTATGTTCAGGAAAATGACAAAAAGGACTGAATACTCCTGTGATGCATGTTTCTCCTCTGTTGGATATTGTCAGCAGAAAAATAAACTAGTGAGAGTGTATTTTAAGCTAGTTTATTTTAACCCATATAGTGTGCTAAAGCAGCTGTTAAATCTGTAGTTCTGCAATGTGCTGAGTGAAGGAAATGTAAATGTTTCAATGCAAGACAACAGCAGACATGTGCATACCCACCTGAACCACAGCATACTCCACAAGAGAGCCAAAACCATACAGCAAACAGGCAATCATCCAGATATCAATGGCTTTCACATAGGAGACCTTAGGAAGTTCAGATGCTAGAGATGTACACTCAGACGAGAGCGACAGAACAGACAGAATACCTAAAGAGAGAGAGAGATGGGGGGAAAAAAAAGACAAATTCCTCATGTAGTTGCATAACTACATAAATCACTTCACTGTGCCCTGATCTTGAGCAGATATCTTGAGTTTCCTTTAATAAAACGCTTGAATTTTAAAACTGACCTGGAAGTGACAGCCATCCCTGGAATGGACAGATGAACAAATGAGAGAAAGGAATGAAGGAGAGGTGGAGCCTATGAGAAGAGGAATATGGAGAGATGAGAGAGGAAAAACGGGTTGGATTTCGGGTAATCATGGGAATGACTGGTGGATGAAGTTCCCAGTGTAAGTGGAAAGATGTCTCTTTCTTCAACATTTTTTTTTACCCCTTTGTGTGTCCAGATGTTTCAATAACTGTATAAATAATCCTAAAACTATTTTATTTTTGAAAACTCACAGAAATTTCAGCATTGGAGTACATAATATTTAAGTCATTTCAAAGCAAGATTAAGGAGGATTATGGGTAAATTGGAGAGGATAAAAAAAGAAGAGAAAGACTCTTGAGAAGAAAGAGAAAGCGAAAGAAGATCGGGTGACTTGCTGCCTTTTTATTATTTTGCACATTAGACGTTACTAGTTGAGGTGGCTCTAGGATTTCAAGAATTTTATTCTTTATTTTTATTTTATTCTGAACAAATATTTTATATTATTTCACTCATTATAATTTTTTTAGTTATTTATAGAAATTGATATATGCTGTCTGATTTGATATACGCTGCCTGATTTGAGGGAGGAGTGTGGGGAGATGGCATCCCCCATCAAAAAGCATTCCCTCTATAAAACCATCTGTCAGATTTATATTCAGTTTGTGTTTTAGTTTTCCCTGTCTGCCTGTTTCTCTTTTTAGTTTCCTTGGTTACTTATTATGTTGCACACCTGTTTTTCTCCCTTTGTATTTAAGCCTTTAGTTCCCATTCAGTCGGTCACGTTCGATGTACGTTGGACAGACCAAGGAATCTCGCTAGAGAGCCCAATCTACTTCTAGTGTAACTAAAACGAGCCAATGCATATTGGCATGCAATCATATGTATCAGATGTTCTGCCACGCAGAGCGGGTATTTAATGAGCAGCAGGTGCGTTGCATCTTCAGCTTTTCACTTTGGAGCCAAACAGTGTTTGTTCCTGTTCCTGACTTGAGGCAAGCAAGTGTCTGCTAGAAGACGAGTCAAGCTTTTTAGTTGAACTTCTCTTTTTTTCAAGTGCGGGCATACAGCACACCAGCAGGGTCGAAGTCCTCTCTTTATTTTCTGTTTATTATTATTGTGTTTCGTTTGCCATTATTGAGCAAATAGCTGTTTTGACAGCGTCAGAAGGCTGTTCTCAAGCTGTTTTTATGGCTGGTAAGTGTAACGAGGCAGGACTCAAGGTAAGATCCATCTGCAGGTTTTATTAAACAGAGTTCGTAGTTAAACTGGCAATGGTCAAACAGTGGCAAACAGGTATGGCAGAGAGCAGGCAGAATCGTAGTCGAGGAACAGGCAAAGAATCAGGGCAGGCAGATATCGTTCACAAAACCAGGAAACAATAAACAATCCAAAAGGTCCAAAGGGCAGGCGGCAGAGATACGAACACAGGGAACAGACAGGATCAGAAACAGGCAGACAGACAGGGTAAATACCGCTCAGAATTGTACACTGGGTGAAACAAGACCTCGCAATGTGTGTGTGTGTGAGTGAGAGTCCTTTATAGTCCCGGTAAAGAGCTTCAGGAGTATGTGGCAATACCTCTCGTTCCTCTTCATGTCGTGTGCCGTCGAGCTGTCAGGCATCTCTAGATGCGTGGTCTCCTTGCCTATTCTCCATTGTATCGCCCTCTCTGGTACACCAGAAGAGGTCTACTTTGGTGAAATAGCTTGGGTGACTTAAGGTTGAGGGTTCTCCTTCGGGGAATCAACCCCCTAGGGCCCCTCCCTCTTTAGCGCATTGCAAGCTGTGCAGCTTCTGGATTGGGTTGCTGGTCCTTCTCATAGGGGAACCTAGCATTTCATTTCATTCATCCAGCTGAGGGTCAAATGTCGATTGCTGCATCAGAGAGAGGGCTGTTATGCTCTGTAAATGAGGGTGACGCTACCCACTGTAATGGTGTGTGCTTATGCTGACTCAGATTCAGAGTTTACAGCCATGCTTTCCCAGGTCTTTCCGGATGTGCATGGAAAACTTGGCAGTATGGAGCTATATTGGTGGCAAAAATATGGAACGACAAAAGTGCCAAAATCTGCATAATGTTTTTTTCCTCTCTCACTACCCTCAATGGTGGGGTGACTGTGCACAGACCACACCCGACCTGCATGTGAGGCCAAGGCTCTCATGAGGGTAGTTCTGAGCCGGGGTTGAGCTGCGCTTGTTGACTAACCGTGATCAAAATCACAGTGCAGGCCCTCAGCCAGACGATGTCCACTTCAGTGGTCCAGAAACGCCCCCTGGCTTACCTTGCGGAGGTGCGAGAGGTAGTCAAGCTAAAAACACTTTCTCGACGCTCCCATCTCACAAGGTGGCTTTTTCGGCGACACTGTTGGGGACTGAGCCCAGCCGTTCTCCTCAGTAGCAGACCGGGGAGCTTCCCCGGACAAACCACTGAGTTCCTCGTAGGCTGCCCCTCAGTCTGCTTGTCGCCAAGGGTGTCGTCCCTGGCAAAAAAAAAAAAAAAAAACTCCGGCACAGCCTGCTCTACTGTGTCCACCACAGGGAGACGACGCCACCCATCTCTGCTGCTGCTTAAGTGGTCAGTGAAAAATCACCCCTGAGACGGGCAACCCAGAGATGGGTGGGGCTGCTCTTCCCCATAGAAGGAGGGCCAGGCAGAGATTTCTTTTGAGATTGTTTCACCACTGGAGTTACAGTGGTAACCAAATTTTTTTTAAAAAAGCTCCTCTATCTCTGGGTTCCAAGATGGTATGGAGAGTAGTGGAAGGCCAGAAACAGCGGGCAACAGCATGCAGTTCGAGAAGGCAACCAAAGCCTCTCCTGCGCCCCCTGCCTAACCGTGGAACCAGGTAAGTGGGGCCTTCGCAAATATGCGTATCCTCCAGTGAGCCTACTTGCATTAAACCTTGTGCAAAGTCAGGGATGACGAAGAACAGGTCCTGCTAGTTATGCCCTATTGGCCCAACTGGACCTGGTTCCTGGAACTCACACTCCTAGCGACAGCCCCTCCCTGGTGCATTCCTCTGAGGAAGCACCTTCTTTCTCAGAGACGGGGCACCCCTTGGCACCTGTGTCCAGACCTCTGGAAACTCCATGTCTGGTCCCTGGATGGTATGCGGAGGTTCTAGGTGACTTACCCCCTTGAGGTACTTAACACCATCACTTCGGCACGTGCACCACCTATGAGACGTGCTTACGCCTTGAAGCGGAACCTGTTCGTAGAGTGGCGATCTTCTCGCCAAGAGCACCCCCAAAGATTTTCGATCAGAGTCATGCTTTCCTTCTTGCAGCAAGGGTTGGAGCATAGGCTGTCTCCCTCCACCCTCAAAGTTCATGCTGCTGCAATATCTGCATACCATGACCACATCGATGGCAAGTCTGTTGGTAAGCACGACCTGGTCATCAGGTTCCTTAGGGGAGGGGACGGTTAAATCCTCCTTGACCCCCCTCCATACCCTCTTGGGACCTTGATCTAGTGCTTTGAGCACTCCAGAATGCTCCCTTTGAGCCCTTGCAGTCAGCAGACTTAAAGATCTATGAAGACTTTGCTGCTGGTTGCATTGGCTGCCATCAAGAGGGTAGGGGACCTGCAGGTATTTTCGGTCGACGAATCATGCCTAGAGCTCGGGCTGGGTGACGGCCACGTGGTACTGAGACCCTGGCCTGGCTATGTGCCCAAGGTATCTACCACTCCCTTCAGGGACCAGGCAGTGAGCCTGCAAGCGCTGCCCCCTGAGGAGGCAGACCCAGCCCTGGCTTTGCTCTGTCCAGTTCGCGCTTTGCGACTGTACATAGACAGAACTCAAAGCCTCAGGACATCAGACCATCTCTTTGACTGTTACAGAGGCCAGTAGATGGGAATGGCTGTCTCCAAGCAGAGGATGGCCCACTGGATAGTGGACGCCATTGCCTTGGCTTACCAAGCACAAGGCGTGCCCTTGTGGGTGGCTTCCGCAGCGTTCCTTTCCCAGTGAAAGGGTACGCTTTCCCATTGTTATCCAATAGTCTCACTGAATGGGTTTTTGGGAACAGCAGTGATCGACACTCTCTGTGTTAGCCCTGTCCCACTGTCCTTTAGGCAAGGGGGTGCAGGAGGCTTGCACAGAGCACTGGAAGGGGGCAGTACCTGTGGCGCTTTGGTAGGATTCCTCGAACGTGACCGACTGAATGGGAATGTCTCGGTTACATAGGTAACCCTCATTCCCTGAAGGAGGGAACGGAGACGTACGTCCCGTTGCCACAGTCACTGTACCCCACTGATGCTGCCACCTAACCTGTTTGGCTCCTCAACGAAAACGTGAAGATGCAACGCACCTGCTGCTTGTTAAATACCCGCGCTGCATGGCATAGCAGCTGATGCATATGATTGCATGCCAATTTGCATTGGCTCGTTTTAGTTACATTCGAAGTAGATTGGCCTCTCTAGCGAGATTCCTATTCGTTGGTCCGTCCGACTTATGTCTCCATTCCCTCCTTCAGGGAACGAGGGTTACCTATGTAACCGAGATGTTCTCACAGCTGGTTCAGTGTAATCTTATTTTAAAATGGTTGTATATTTCTGTATTCCTTGATTTCTCCTGCGTGTTCTTTTTTGGATTTTGGATTTATTAAAGACTATGTTTGAGACTCTTCATCGTCGTGCAATTTATGCAACCATCAGTGACACCACCATCCCCCCTTACCATCCCCATAACAGTGTTGTGTATTATGTAAAACTTCTGCAAATTAAAAATTCTCTATGTATGATAATTAACGAACTATAAGAGTCTATAATGGCAATAGGCCAGTCAGAACTCAATATTGTAATGAGCTGTGCACAAAGTCATGCTAGCTTTTGTCATTTTTTGCCAAATTCAAAATGGCCACGAGAGAACAGTTCAAGCGCATCTTTTGATGTTCTTAAAAAAGAAAAGAACAGAAGGTATGAAATTTCTTTGATTAGTGTTTAATAACATTCCCCTTATATAACATTAGAAACAATAACGAACATAGCTAAAGTGCGTTAAATGAGCATAACCGTGCCTATACCAAACACAACAATACAACTTCAGCTCCATTTGAAGGCTGACTCACCTAAGGGGACTCGGGCTGCACTGGCATCTGGGTTGATCCAGAAGGACAGCCATGATAGGACGACAATGAGCAGGGTGGGAGCATAAACCCCCATCAAGTAAAAGCCCACCTGCCTCCTCAGAGTGAAGATGACTTCTACACATGTATAATAACCTATACATTTTGAGAGGGGAAACAAGAAAATGCATAAATTTATATAAAGTTCTTGAAAACGTTGTACTATATCTTCACCATTTACTTTGCTACAAAATCCTTTTTTTATGCACAGGTTTTATTGTTTTATCCTTGTCCCAGAGTTAGACTTTCAATCTTAAAATATAAAAATCCTCATAAAAACATAACATTAATAATTTAACAATGAGTGATATAAAAATAATAAAAAAAACATTGTACTTGGTTACCAAGGAGACAGCAGTGTCAGTGAGGAGCTTAAGATGAAATATGAGACATGTAATATGATAAAAAAATTCAAGGCACTGTAAGTGTCAAATGTGAACAGAATATTTTTATTGCATGTCATTTACAATCAAGATGTCATTTTGTCAAAATATTTAAAAAGTGTACAAATACTCAATTCTGTCTTTAGGAAGCATAAAAATACTGGCTATGAAATTAGCCTTAGATAAAAGGACCCTGCCATATAATTCCAAAAAATTTTTCCATCACTGTCATTTCCACCACAGAATGTTATAAAACAACAACAACAAACCCCATCATTTTGTGTGAATGTAGTGGAAATTACTTTTTTTTTTTTTTCTGTACACTTCACCAAATTACTGATTCACTAGTGAGCAATACACATTCTTATTTCACTGCTCATGTGTCAGCACTGAGTGTGTGTGTGTGTGTGTGTGTGTGTGTTTGTGTGTGTGCGCGCGCAACCATTTGCAGATTCCCTGAGGAGTTCATCTGTCTCCTGGGGTCACTGTGAAATCTCTGTTGAACAATTAACATCGGTCAAAAAAAACATTAAATAAACTACAACAAAAACAAAATTAAGACAAAATATCACACTAAATTAATCAGAGGAGCACAAACTCTAATTCCCCACATGAAATGGAGCAGAAATTAACTCATTAATGCCAAGATTTTCCCCCAGAAATGCCATACATCAAATTATTTACATATGAACATACTGTGCATACTGTATGGCCATAAATATTCTTTTGCCTTATGTCCTTAAGTTCTTTAATTTATATAATTATTATTATTATTATTATAAGTTATTGTAAGTGTATGATGATAAATAATGATGACGAATAATATACAACAACTTTAGGGATCATTAATATGGAGTTGGTCCGCCCCTTTGGAGCTATAACAGCTTCCACACTACTGGGAAAGCTTTCCACAAGATTTTGGAGTATTTCTGTGAGAATTCTTGCCCATTCATCCAGTAGAACATTTGTGAGGTCAGACACTGATGTTGGATGAAAAGGCCTGGCATGCAATTTCCATTCCAGTTCATCCCGAAGGTGTTGATGGGGTTGAAGTCAGGTCTCTGTGTGGGCCACATTTCAAAAGGAAAAAAAATAAGGGGTTTTGCAAGGTGCATTACTGAAACTGCCAGGTGCATTTCTCAACACTCTGAAGTTGGAAAATGAATTAACCACCATATGCTATACTATCCAGAATGTTGTCAAAAGCTCTTCCCAATGTTGTTGTATTTTTTTCTTTTAACCTTTATAGTCACCTCAAAAAATATTCACAGTGGAAGAAATTTTAGCAAAAGTGCAGTGGGCTTAAATGAATTATGTTTACAACAGGATCAGAATGTAGATAAAGTTGTAGAATAATATATGAAAGATCAATCTGATTTATTAGTATTACAAAAACATTCATTGTCTAAATGTAATAGATACAGTAACACAGACACTCCTGATTACTCTTAGAAGCACAATCGCTAGTGTTCATTTTAAAGCAGTATCATCAGTCATACAAAAGAAGAACAGAATAGTACATATAGAAACACAGGTCTGAACCTCTGACTTGTACATCATGTGGTGATACCATCATTGTGAAAATATCAAAATATGAAACTATGAAAAATATGATTTTTCTGAAGGAGCACAACAAGCTTTGAGCTCAGTGTGACCGTATTACCGTAAAATAGTTAAAGAGATCATTAAGACCAGACTGATGTTCTTTTTATTGTCTTGTTTGTGGTGTGTGTTATTGTAAGTATATGATGATAAATAATGATAATGAATAATATACAGCAACTTCAGTGATCATTGGGCATATTTACATGACCGCGGGAACTAGGGATGCTGAGGGTGCTGCAACACCTCCTGCTGACAGCTGTTTCACTACATTGGAATTTAAGATGACATGACTTAAAATAAAGTTCTGTTTTCACACTTCAGCTTCTCCTAGGCTCCACCGTGGTTCATCAGTCCTCGGACTCCACCAGGCTCCCTCGTCCCTCTGGACCTACTACACCACGGTCTTCCACTCCTCTGGCTGCGCTTCGTCCCTCCATCCCTCTGGATCCAGTGTTGCCTTGCTCCTCATTCCCTCTGGCTCCGGCCTGCCAAGCCCCATCTCCAGCTCGGTCCCGCAAGCCTGCAGTTTCGCCTCCGCCCTCCAGGTCTCTGGTGTCACCTCAAGTCTCCATCTTGCTCATTCCACCTGGATATCCATCTCCGTTGATACCATTGGTCGTCCCCATGGTGGCATTGAGGACCTCTCGACCATGGCTCCTCCCTCCCTCGACTCCACCATAAGCCTCCTTCCTGGATGGACTCTGGGTCCCCATCTGGCTCCTCCCTCCGTCCTCTCCGCTCAGTTTCTCCCTCCAAAACCTCCCTCCTGTGTCCTGCGCTTTGCCAGCCCCTCATCCGCCTCCTGAGCCCCCACCCTCCCTCCTCTGTTGGACTTTTAATTTTTCTATGGCGCCTTGGTGGGGGGTGGGGGCTAATGTCACATGTATGTTCCGTTTTGCATGAGTTCTTGACCTAGTTTTCTTTGTTATCAGTTTTCCTGCCACTTGTTTGTTTCTGTGGTTCCTGATTAGTCCTAACCTGATCGTTGTTCTGTTGATTGCCATTCCTGTGTATTTAAGCCCTCAGTTTCTTCAATCATTAGTCTTGCATGATGTTGATATGGTTATTCTAGTGGTTATTCTATTCTGTTCCTGTGTTCATTAAAACTCATTTTGTCTTCATTTCCTCTCGTCTTTTGTAATATATACACAGCAAGTGTGACTGCTGGTTGAGGACCAGCATGTCTCAGAACTCATTTGACACTTATGCATGTTCATGCAGACATTGGTGAAAAACTGAATATAGAGGTCTTGATTTAAGCATTCATATGTATAAGGGGCCGTCAACACAGAACGCGTTTTTCCATTCCAATGTGCTACTTTTCCATTGTTTTTCAATGTAAAAGCACTAGACGGATGTGTTTAACTGTTGCTCTCATGTCTTTTACAGTGTCTTGACACGCATGACACAGCATCCTAAAAACATGGCGCTCATGTTAAATAAGTTCAGCTTCTAAAAAACTTGTCTCGAGACCTTGCGTTTTTTCCTCATTCCACTGCCCACGGCAATGGGCATATATACTATATGGACAAAAGTATTGGGACACCTGACCATTACAACAATAGAGACTGTAATGACTTCACAATCTAAATACATAGACATTTAAATGGAGTTGACATTTATTACATGTAAGGGGCCTAGCGCAACCCCTGAAAAACAGCCCCTACCATTATCCCTCCTCCACCAAACTTTACAGTTGGCAAAATGCAGTCAGGTATGTAACTTTCTCCTGGTATCCGCCAAACTCAGACTCACCCATCAGACTGCCAAACAGAGAAGTGTGATTCGTCACTCCACTGAACACATTTCCCCTTTTCCAGAGTCCAATGGCGGTATGCTTTACACCACTCCATCCAATGCTTGGCATTATACTTGGTGATGTGAGGCTTGCATGCAGCTGCTAGGCCATGGAAACCCATCCCATGAAGCTCCTGCTGCACAGCTTTTGTACAGTAGAGCGTTTGTGACTTTTACCCACCATGTGCCTCAGCACTCAGTGACCCCACTCTGTGACTTTACGTTGTCTTCCGCTTCGAGGCGGAGTTGCTGCTGTTCCTAAATGTCCAGGGAATATCTAGCAGAGATGAAATTCCATGAACTGACATGTTGCAAAAGGTGGCATCAACAGTACCACGCCTGAATTCACTGAGATCTTCAGAATGACCCATTTTTTTCACAAATGTTTGTAAATGTTCCGTGCAGAGCATCTCTTTTCTCTGTGTGGAGTTGGACTTGGTCGCTATGACAGCACATCTCTCAGGAGTGCATCATTGGGCATCATTCTTTACTATTCACTGACCTTAGATGCTTAGTCAACTCTGTAAAGCTGCATTCTTTCAACTTAACCGTATTGCCAAGCTCCGTCCCTATGTCAGCCCAAAAGATGCTGAATCATTAGTACATGCATTTATCACATCTCACCTCAATTACTGTAAAGCTCTTTTTTTTTTGGACTACCAGAGAACTCTATCTCCCTGTTCGCAACATATTCAAAACTCTGCCGAAAGAATGTTAACTTACACTAAATGGTCTGCTCATCACTCCTATTCTATTTAACATCCACTGGTTACCTATGTCTTCTCGTATTATTTACAAAATTGTTTTTCTTACCTTTAAGTCACTCAATGGTCTTGCTCATTGGTCTAGCATTGCGATATGCAATTGCAATCGCTCATGTTTTGGACTGGGTAAATTGTCTACTGTCCATTTTTTCTTTCTTTCTTTTCTTAACACCATACCAGCTTCTATGGCTATATTCATGGCGAGAGAGATTTAGAACTAAAACTAAATTTGGATTTACTTGGTTAAAAACCTCTTCAAAAGAATCAACAGAATAAAACAATTTTCTTAAAAGGGTAGAAGTGTTACAGTCCAGTAAAATATGTTCAATGGACAGTGGATTCAGGCAAGATGGACACTTTGGATAATTTTCTCCTGAAAGTAAAAATTTATGTGTTAGTCTTGAGTGTCCTATCCGGCATCTTGTATAAACAACTTGATCCCAGTGATTATTAAAAGGGAATATATTTTTTGTTCCAACATCCGGATTTAATTCATGTAGTTTATTGTTTAAGCACTGATCTACTGTCCATTTAAGTGATTATGTGTGAAATGATTGTTTGTTCCTTACTGTAAAGGCGCTTTATAAATTTAAACTCTTAAATTTAAGAGTTCGGCCTGGTATACTCTCACATTGTCCTGAGACCCTGGCCCGGGTACGTGGCCAAAATTCCCAATACTCCCTTCAGGGACCAAGTGGTTAAACTGCAAGTGCTTCCTCATGATGATGGAGACCCAGCCCTGTCTCTGCTGTTCCCAGTGTGTGCTTTGCACATATACCTGGACCACATGCAGAGCTTCAGAAGATCTGATCAGCTTTTTGTCTGCTTCAGAGGTCAGCAGAAGGGGAAGGCTGTCTCCAAACAAAGGATGCCCCACTGGATAGTGGATGCGATTCGTCTGGCTTACCAAGCCCAAGGCGTACCTTGTTCCCTTAGAGCTCAGAGCTCGCTCTACCAGATGCATTGCAGCCTCTTCAGTCCTGGCAAATGGTGTGTCATTGACAGACATCTGTAGAGCTGCGGGTTGGGCTACACCCAATTACTTTGCGAGGTTTTGTTTCTTCCTGAGTTTTGGGTACTCCAAAGGAAGTCCCTACCAGGCACATTACTTGTGGCATGCCCCTTTCAGGTGAACATTTGTAATCTGGCTAGTGCTCCGTATGTAGTGGTTCCCTAATGGTGACCCCATAAGATGTATTCTTCTACTGTTCAATTTCCCTATTGGCGAACCCTGTGTCTTCCCCTGGATGGAGCTAGCTCCGCCACCAGTCCAGGTTGCCGGTAGTCTCCCCCTCATCAGGCGGAGCCCTCCACAGGGACCCTTTGTAGTACTCTCCATCTGGTCAGTCCTTAGGATGTATTTTCCACATTCTAGCCTCCCCCTTTGAGTAGAATGTGGTCTCCGCAGTATTCCTTTCTCAGGAGAGAAAAGAGAACACTTCCCCAACGTAAATGAGCAGATGCACGGCACTCATTTATACCTGTATGACGGGGGAGTGGCATGCAAATTCCACTCGCCGATTTTAAATGGCCTTTTCTAAAGTATCAGAGGTGTTTAGGGCTCCCAAGTGCGACCCCTAGTGTCATCACATCAACACCATGTCTCGTTCCCTCTATCAGGGAATGGAGGTTACAACAGTAACCCAGACATTTTTTTTTACATTTATAGTCACTTCAAAAAATATTAACTGTGGAAGAAACTTTAGCAATAGTGCAGTGGATTCAAATGGATTATGTTTACAACAGGATCAGAATGCAGATAAACAAAGTTGTAAGACAATTTATGGCAGATCACTCTGATATATTAGCAGTACTAAAATCATTTATAACCTATATGTAATAGATAACACAGACACTCCTGATTACTTCTTAGAAGCTTTAGAGTGTTCATTTTAAAGCAGTATCATCAGTCATACAAATGAAAAACAGAACAGTGCATTTAGAAACGCAGGGCTGAACCTCTGACTTGTACATCATGTGGCGATACCATTGTCACTGTGAAAATATCAAAATATGAAACTATGAAAAATATGATTTTTTTTTCTGAAGTAGCACAAGTTTTGAACTCAGTGTGACTGTATTACCGTGAAATAGTTAAAGAGATCATTAAGACCAGACTGATGTTCTTTTTATTGTCTTGTTTGTTGCGTGACTGTGTTTGATCATTTATATGAAAGTGTGTGAAGGTACTGCTGTCTATGTGTGTCTTCTTAGCGAGTTACGCTCATGCTGTTCTCTTATATAAGAAGTGAATAGTGTATTATGTAATAGATTCCCACAGGAGAAATACACTCCAATACTTCTAAAGCTATACTTTATTTTAAAGGTAACGAATGTGAGTATGTTTGTTTACGAAGGGGGGGAAAATGTACAGTCAGCAGGTTATTATTCCAAAATAAGGTTTTTTAATCACCCTGAAAGGATTTGTTTTGCAATAATGACCCGTTGACTATACACTATACCCCTTTTTACATGAACAAATAAATAAATGTATATGAAATTTTTATTTGAGTTTAAATTAAATTATTATCTGAGAACAAAGACATTGTGGGGTGCTGTTAGAGACATTAAACTAGTACATCTGGATGTAGAAACAACTACATAGTTTAGCAGCCAATATAGAAAAATATTTGACTAATCAGAATCCAGTATTCCAGACAGTCATGTAAAAAAAGTTTAATATTTGCCTGCACACACACACACACACACACACACACACACACACACACACACACACACACACACACACACACACACACACACACACACACACACACACACAGCAGGACTTCTGACACATTCTCTTTTTTTCCAATTAATTTTCCTTCAATTCAAAAGATTTTAAAAAACAAAAAAATAAAAAATAAATATTAGGGCTGTGAAAAAGACTGAAAACGCTAAGTACCTTTTACTTCAAATCCAGTATAATGAGTTAAAAGGGAACACTTCAGGTTTGGTATTGATACCTTACTGATAGTGTGGTGGGGGAACGAACAGTAAGATAAATAAGGTTGAGAAACCCTGAACTGCCAAAGCAAGATATTCGTACAAGACTGTCACACACAAATATAACTACACACATTACATGGCAAACATGCTGTGCACAATCTATAGCAACATTAACAGTATCATTATCACTAACATCTCTGCCAGTCTGCCTCAGGCTCAGAGTGCAGCAGAATCTAAGATAGCTATATCTATGATTTGTGAATAAAGCACAAGATTGGCTATGTTCAGAATCAAATACCGTTTGCTATATACTGCACAGTACAGTATATTCCAGAGATAGTATGTGAGACAGTGTGCAATATGCAATACTTACATTTCAAGCACTGGCAACACCTATACAGTTCAGCTCAAAAGTTTACATACCCCTTGCAGAATCTGCAAAAATGTTAATTGTTTTAACAAAATAAGATTCTATTAACAAAATAAGTCCTATTAAAGCGTTCACCGCGCTCTCCCAGCTAATCAGGTGCCAGGACATATTTCAATACCAAAGAGGTCTGCACTCTAAAAAACTTTAATTGAGATACACAGGAGATAAGGAGATAAGCGATCTAAAATTCTAAGCAATCACTTTAGTTCAAGAGGATACCCATACACTTGGTTTAAATCAGCGTTTGATAAAGTTAAAAATTCTAAAAGAAGCCAATTATTATTATTAAATAACGACCAAAGAAAACAAAAAAAACAGTTTTCAGTAAATTATATTCTTACTTACACTAAACAAAGTTACCAGATAAAATCTATTGTTAACAAATATTGGTTCATTTTGGCTTCAGATCCGTCATTACAAGATGTTTTTAAACATCCTCCAATGTTCACTTACAAGAAATCTCAAAACTTGTCAAACAAAGATGTCGTATTTGATGATAAAAAAGCATACATACAAGGGTGTTTCCCATGCCGTAATTGTACATCATGTTCTTCTATTCTGAAATGCAAACGTTTTACATGCTCTTCCACACAAAGAGTTTTCCATATAAAATCATGTATAACATGTTCAAGTAAGAATGTGATTTACCTGCTCCAGTGTCCATGTCCATTAGGGTATGTCGGAAAAACATCAAGATCTTTGAGAATTCGAGTCAGTGAACATAAATCAGCTATTCGCAGACACGATGTAACCTCTCTGACTGCCAGACATTTCATTTCATTTAATCACCGTATTGAACAACTCACTTGTGTAGGTATTGAGATAGTAAAAAATTCCCGTTGTGGTGGCAACATTAATAATAAACTCTTGAGAAGAGAAGCTTTTTGGATGTTCAATTTAAAAACCATGTCTCCTGTAGGTTTAAATGAAGATTATGATCTTTCTTGTTTTTTTTATAAATTTTTTTTTTTTTTTTTTCCTTCGGGTACAATGTTTATGAACGGCTATGTTGCCTGATGTGTTATTGTTCCCATTTACTTTATTATTTCTTGATGGAGCTATTCTGGTGTTTATTTGTTTTTTGAAGGAGCTATTCTGGGGCCCGTTTCAGAAAGGAGGTTAAGTAAAAACTCTGAGTATGTTAACCCTGAAATCAGTTACCATGGTAACTTACTCTGTGAACCTAACCTGGTCGGGAGTAGGTTTTCTTCGGAGTTTCCTTCGGTCTCCTCCCCCTTTTTAAAGTGCAAGTGATGTTTAAATAGTTAATAGTTGCAAAAATGCTTTTCGTACGGAGTATTTTTTGTCCTATTTCAAGTACAAATATCTAAAAATTCTTAAATCAAGATGGATTTTGCATATACGAAAATGATATATGATATTTAGTCTTGTTTCCTGGGGGGATCTAAATTAAGTGCATTTTACTTAAGTAAAAAGATCAATATCTGCCAGTTTGGTAATAAAAATAATCTTAATGCAAACGGTAAACAAGATTATTCGGAGTGTCTATTACTAAGTACAAATTTACAGTAGTTCCGCCCACTAACGTCAGACCAGGTTAAAATTGGTGCACGTTCCTGTGGTTGCAGTGGTGTAGGCAGTGTGTTCGATTCAGAGAATTTATTTCTGGTGCGATTGACTGGGTTCGAATCCGCCTTCTGCCGAGCTCGCTATTCTCCCTTTTCCCATCACATATCACATCAGAAAGGCATTTATTTTCAATAAAAATGAAGAAAATGTTCTAAAAGTGGAAGTAAATTGCCTAACAAGTGTTTAATAATAATGAAATAATTTACACTTTCATTATTGCATCTTGTTAAATTATTATTTTTTTTCTTCTTCTTTTTTTGCATGTGGGATACCATGAAAATGAATATTAGTTCAATAACTTACTGTTCTGCCAGTTTTCACCTTTGATATTATAACAGTGATAAGAATTAAACTTGCATTGACCCAGAAGTATGCGGACGTCATTTTGTCACGTGCTGTTGCCATGGTGAATCGTAATATCGGAGCTCCATTAATGATGGCTTTTCATAGTTGTGGTGCACGCGCTTAACTCAGAGTCAACCTACTTAGAGTCAACTGAACCAACTCAATTCAACTGTTCTGAAACAGAAAACTCAGAGTTTCCCAATTCAGGGTAAGTCAACTCAGAGTTCAAGTTTTAACTCAGAGCTGGTTTAACCTTCTTATTGAAACGGGCCCCAGGTGTCTTGGGAATCATTGTTGTGTTTATTGTCAGATGTGTTTTTCTGTCAGATGTGTGATTACTTTTGGCATTATTTAATTGTGACCTGTTATGGACTTGAACCAAGCGGCAACCTCCCCCAGTTTCTTGTGAAGCCAATACGGAAGTAACTTAAACTGAGATTCATTGACTGGCCACTAGGGACAGGCTGCAAAAGGGAGCAGAATCTCATTGACCATCATGTTAAAACAGCCAAGTTTACAGCAGAAAAAAACATGTTTACACTCTGGTTCAAATTGTGTTTTGGTCTATACTGCTAATTTTGCCTTTCATGACAACTCTGAGGGGGGTGAATTAATATAATTTAAACTCATCCGTTTAAATTATATTAAGCCTTAAAGTTCTGCATAATTAAGGGCGTGGTCACTTGAGTGACAGGTGGATTGGCGCTGCTGTCTGTGAGCCGTCATGTTACCTCAGCTAATTCCAGCCGCTGAATTTGGCATCTCAGCCGTATTTGTGCCTTTTTTCTGGAATATTATTATATACAATATATGGCTTGCTGCATACTTGAGACAGATTTCAGTCTGTGTACATGTGCTCGCATGTGGAACACACGTTGTTGGATCGTTGTGGCATTGGCTAAAAGTTTTGTTCCTGAGATTTACTACAATGACAATACCAGGAGGATATACAACTCCGACAGCACTGCTTGGATATTATAACTAAAACTGCTGCACTATTTTGAAAAATTATACTTTGGACACGTGCTCATTAGTTTGAGAGAACATTTGAGAGTTATACAGATATCTGGTACTGTACGTATAGAGTTTTACATTATAAACGATGCTCAGATTGCATCCTTTTTTGAAGAACGATGATGGAGAGCAAATCATTCCTTAGATATGTAATGCAAACGATGGATAGTATATAAAGATTTCATGGATTTAACGCTTTCATGAACAAAAAGTAGTTTTTTTATGTTTTCAAATTGACATTTTACCCAAGTGCAACGGATTGGATTCATCTCGCGATCTCTTTTTCATTAAAGATATGAAGTCCCAGTAGATTTTTTTGTGTTATTTGCACACCCCACACAAATTAATTAGCTTACTGGTGTTAGAGCATCTATAACGTTATCTTAAAAATCACCGTAGATTAACAGTAAAACTTTAGTACTTTCTAATGGTATTGTTATCTTTATTAATATTTTAGATAGTATCTATGCTAGGCGGGCGTGGTTTCAGCAACAAGTCGCATGGGCTCCAACTACATCCCGCCTCTTTGCCCATTTTCAGTTATCCGTGAGTGACGTGCGGTCACGTGCAGCTAAGATGGCCGCGGCCTCATTTACGCGTCAAAACTGCTGTTCAGAACTCTATGGGTGACGTCACGGACACTACGTCCATATTTTTTTACAGTCTATGACTTGAACTGAAGCCTGTGGACTGATTGTCTGATTGCTTGAATCATGATTGTGAGCACCTGTGGATTTATAGTGCATTTTCCATATTACTATTGAGAGTGAATGAAATTGTTACAATGACGAAGGCGAAGAGACGAAACGTTTGTCATCTTATCTCCTGTGTATCTCAATTAAAGTTTTTTAGAGTGCAGACCTCTTTGGTATTCTTTATTTAGTACTGTCCTGAAAAAGCTATTTCACATTACAGATGTTTACATAGTCCACAAAACAAAACAATAGCTTAATTTATAAAAAATGACCCTGTTCAAAAGTTTACATACCCTTGATTCTTAATACTGTGTGTCATTACCTGGATGATTCATGACTGTTTTTTGTTTTTGTGATGGATGTTTATGAGTCCTGAGCAGTTCAACTGAGCTCTGTTCTTCAGAAAAAACCTCCATGTCCTGTAAATTCTTTGATTTTCCAGCATCTTCTGCATATCTGAACCCTTTCCAACAATGACTGTATGACTTTGAGATCCATCTTTTCACACTGAGGACAACTGAGGGACTCAAACACAACTATTAAAAAAGCTGCAAACATTCACTGATGCTCCAGAAGGAAACACGATGCATTAAGAGTCAAGGGGGGGAAAACTTTTGAACAAGAAGATGATATGCAAGTTTTTCTTTTTTGTTTAAAGATCATATTTTTTATTTAGTACTGCCCTTCGGAAGCAGCAAAAGATACTTACATGTTTCCCAGAAGACAAATAAAGCACAATTAATCCTGTTCATCCAACTCAAAAAGTTTACATCCCCGGCTCTTAATGCATTGTGTTTCCTTCTGGAGCATCAGTGAATGTCTGCAGCTTTTTTAATAGTTGTGTTTGAGTCCCTCAGTTGTTCTCAGTGTGAAAGATGGATCTCACATCATACAGTCACTGCTGTAAAGGGTTCATACATGCAAAAGATGCTGGAAAAATCAAGAAATTTGCAGGACATGGATTTTTCTGAAGAATAGAGCTCAGTTTAACTGCTCAGGACAAACAAGGGACTCATGAATATCCATCACAAAACAAACAAACAGTCGTGGATCATCCAGGTAATGACACACAGTATAAAGAATCAAAAGTATGTAAACTATTGAATCTGGGTCATTTTTATAAATTCAGCTATTTTTTGTCTTGTGGACTTTATGTAAACATCTGTTATGTGAAATAGCTTATTCAGGACAGTACTAAAAAACTAACATGCAATTTTTATGATCCTTCTTATTTTGTTAAAATGATTAACATTTTTGCATATTCTGCAAGGGGTATGTAAACTTTTGAGCTCAACTGTATATATACACTATGTACATGTATGTATGTGTCGTTAAATCTCGTTAAATATGGCAAATGTCATCTGTGTATGCCATGCATACAGACAATTCACATACTGCATACTGCAGAAATAGTATGAGTGATATGGTAGTATGGTATTCCAATGAAATCTAGGGTATGGGAACATGAAGTGAAGTGCATGGGAACATACAGTTCCCAAGAAATGGATCAGGTGTTCAGAGCTTGATGAGATAATAAAAGGTGTTCAGGCATGCAAGATTTAACATTTAAAAAGAAGCTTCATAACCACAACATTCATTAAAAAGGAGAAGCGTGATCAATCCAAGAGTTTAATGCTACAGTAAGACTCTGGCTCTGATGCTGAGGCCATTCTGCCAAGCTACCGATCTCAGAGGTATTGATTCATTTGAGTCGGAATTAGGAGTGTAAAAGAGGTATGAGCTCAGCGATTTCACACGTGTGTGTGTGTGTGTGTGTGTGAGAGAGAGAGAGCTGTTCTTGAGTTGTTGCCTTTCTGAACACTATGTCCTCTATCTGTGTTGCCCTCCTTTAATATGTATGCAAATATGAGTGTATATGTCAATCCGTACCTGTTCCCGAGTAGAACTTTGTGCAATTTCCATACTTGATGTCCTCTTGCTTTACATCAAACTGTGGCAAAGCAATCTCATCCATCTGAACAGGGTCTCCAGACTGCCACATAAACACCAGGTCCTTTGTGGTGTAGCCAACTACGCACACACACACAAAAACACACCACATTAAGATGGCTGTTTTACCTCATTTTCATTTTTATTTCCATCTCTTCAAATAAACAGTAGTTTCATTTCATAGCAGGAGCACCAGCGTGTGTGTTCACTTACAGCTCTCTAACTGCATCTTGCAGAGCTGTGTGTCCATAGGAAAGAGTGTTAGATCCAGAGGGCAAGACAGAGTAACAGACAACCTGGAAAAAAAGGAAATTTACGTAAATACATAGCCAATTTTTCCAGAGTTTAGAACAGACGGTATGTGTGCAAGAGAGAGAATGTGAAGAGAGGATAGACACACACACACACACACACACACTGCAAGGTTCATTAGCCCTGGGTACATGTGGAGCAGCAGTAGCAGATGAGAGAGAGAGAGAGAGAGAGAGAGAGAGAGAGTAAAGGAGACTATGGGGTGGGATTCTCACCCTAAGGCTCTCTCTCTTTCTCTCTATCTCTCTCTCTCTCTCACACACACACACATACATACATACATGGCAAAGCAAAGATGTAGCATATTCTCTCATCTGCCACAAAGACTCTTTCAGCTTGAGCAAATAACCATGGATTCTAACATTCTGCTATCTAAATATGCTGCAGTTAAAGATCAGAGGCAGAATAAATAGCATGATGGAAACTGAAAAAGATAAATATACTGGAAAACTTTCAAATGATAAACATGAATGTAAGAAGAAACAGATCAAGATTTTAACAGATCTTTCAGCAAAGGAAATGTAACAAGGACACATTGCTAGAGGTGCAATAAGCATTTCATACAGTAAATGTGAAACGAGTCAACTCCAGGGCCAGATTTGAAATGGAGGGATTTTTTATTTAACATTTGACACATGATTTATGTTCTATTATATAAGCAGTATAAACAGTTTTTCTTCATATTTATCTTTATATCATCCTACTGTATATACAAAATATTTACAATTACTACAAATACAGTTTAGACCTTATTCTAATGTAGGCCAACTGCTGCAAACTATTTGGTAAATAATGCATTAAGCACTGGCTCATTGATGTTCTTTGATATGAAACTCTAAACCTTCTGAAACATCATAAAGAGATTACATTATTATTAGATTTGAATATATCATATGATTACATTATTAGATTTGAATGATACCATGTGATAAAAAAAGTTCCAAGGATGGTGACTGCTTTAAGACTGCATGGGAAGCCTGGCTTACTTTAAAATTTAATTTAAAAAAAAAATGCAGCAATGTCAGTCATCTACACTACCAATCAAAAGTTTGGGGTCAGTAAGATTTTTAATGTTTTTTTTAAGTCTCTTATGCTCACCAAGGATTGGTGTATTTATTTGATTAAAATTAGATTAAAAACAGTAATACTGTGAAATATGATTACAATTTAAATGAATTTTAATATAATTTAAGAAAAGCTGAATTTTCACCATCAAAAAAAGCTGAATTTTCAGCTTTGATTTCTGAAAGATCATGTGACACTGAACCTTGAGTAATCAAGGTTCAGTGTCACATGATCTTTCAGAAATCATTCTAATATGCTGATTTAGTGCTCAAGAATAATTTCGTATTAATGTAAAAGTATTCATTTCTTTAAAAAAATTTAATTTCACTGTTTAGTCATAGTTGGAGAAGCAGATTTTAGGAGCAACATTGCATACATGGAAGCACTCAGTCTAGAAAGCACAGGCTACCACTGATGTAATAGTGCTGAAGATCAATGTTATGTTCATTCCCTATTTTTTATTATAAATCAGTTTCAACTGGTAATAAAAATCTGTGGTCATAAATGCACACCTGGGATTGCACACATTCTATCTAAATACTATATAAATAAAAACTGTTGCTTGGTCACTGTAAATGGTGTAATGACCTATATTACATGGCGGAGAAATTGTTTATACTGATTACTATTAATATTGAACATTGGTGTTTTTATTATCATATTGCCACTGTATTATTAAAACAATAACCATGACCGTGACCTACCTCATGCTGATGAGGACGTCTCCATTGCGAAAGATGAACAGGAGTATGTTTTCCTGTGTGACGTCATGAAAATTTGCATTTTTTTCATTGGCGAAAAACAGATCTGGCTTCCACAGGCACTGGAACATTTTTGGATCAACCGTCAACGCATCTGACTTAAAATCAGCTGGCAACTTCAGACGTGGATCATTCCAGCGCTGACGCAGGAATATATTTATACGGTAATCCTGAAACACAGGTTGTCTTGGTACAATGTAGTATCAACAGAAGCAAATATATTTTGTAAATCAATCAAATGTAAAACATTTAACAAGATTGTGTGCCTACATGACTAATATGGAATAAAAAAGATGCAAAGAAATAATATTGGGCGAATATAATATACAGTACAAGTAAATTAGACACACACACTAACTAATAGGTTTTTTTTCTAACCATTGTCGTCTCTTGAATCGACCCAAAGCTGTTGATGAAGATGTTTACTTTATCCTCCACTGGGACACCTGCAAACACATGATTGCAACTCTTTCAGAGCAATATAGTCATGGACATCATCCATGTGTGTAGGATAAAAGCTGTGTGCTATTCTCAGATTCCCCAAAGTGCAAAACAAATACTCTCAAATGTGAAAATATTTTGTGCTTCACTGAATGTAACAACTTGAAACCGTAGCAGAAGCCCATTGATCTAACAGTTTCGTTATGACATATTCTTATCCTACTGGGTTCGGAATGACACATTCTAAATCCACAGGGTCTTGTGATCCTCAGCAGCACGACGGAGGAGAATTTCCAATTACTCTGTACAATACACACTCTGCCATTCTCTGACACTGTTATTAAATTATCGCTCTAATGAGGTCATCCATTATGTTATTTGTGACTTTTTGGAAAAAAAAGTGCAAGTAGTGAATTTTATAGTTGTTTTATGAACTTGCTAGAGGTCTGAGAGGTTTGGTAATCAGGGTATGACACAAATACAAAAAATGCTTCACTAAAATACTATTATAAATCAAAGACCACTGATCTGAACCTAAAAGAATGTTGTCATATGATTTTGCAACCAATGTAATCTGACACATTTCAGAGTAAAAGAGGATATTTAAAGTACAAAAATAAAGAGAAAAAAATCAATAGGAAAATGTAATGCCTTAAACTGATTAACATTACCCAATAGTCCATCTGACATGGGTGACATCAGAAGAAAAAGGAAGGTTGTTCAGAGGATGAGCAGGTTATTGCAATTTGATTCAATATTCCAATGACAAAATAATTTGGTAGCACAACTGATTTCAGCTGAATACTATTGTCTTTTTAGAGCTGCTTTACAGGAGAATTAAATTCTGTTTGCATCATTGAATCATTATTTTCCTGTTTATCTCTGTAAAGCTGCTTTGAAACAATCTGTATTATATAAAGTGCTATATAAATAAAGGTTGTTAACATTAGTTAAATTAACATTAGTTAAATTATCAGCTAGGTGAATTTATAAATATACTTCTGCTTAGTGTTAAAGGTGCCCTAGAACCAGTTTTTACAAGATGTAATATAAGTCTAAGGTGTCCCCTGAATGTGTCTGTGAAGTTTCAGCTCAAAATACCCCATACATTTTTTTAACTGCCTATTTTGGGGCATCATTAACTATGAAATTAACCCCTTTAAATCGCGTGCTCCTTGCCCCCCACCCCACGAAAAAAATGTAACTTTAACCACATTTAACAGTACATTAGCAACATGCTAATGAAACATTTAGAAGGACAATTCACAAATATCACTAAATTTATCATGATATCATGGATCATGTCAGTTATTATCGCTCCATCTGCCATTTTTCGCCATTATTGTTCTTGCTTGCTCACCTAGTCTGATGATTCAGCTGTGCACACATCCAGACGTTAATACTGGCTGCCCTTGTCTAATGCCTTGAACATGAGCTGGCATATGCAAATATTGGGGTCGTACATATTAATGAGCCCGACTGTTACGTAACAGTCGGTGTTATGTTGAGATTCGCCTGTTCTTCAGAGGTCTTTTAAACAAATGAGATTTATATAAGAAGGAGGAAACAATGGAGTTTGAGACTCACTGTATGTCATTTCCATGTACTGAACTCTTGTTATTTAACTATGCCAAGGTAAATTCAATTTTTGATTCTAGGGCACCTTTAATGTTTGTTCATTCATAATTTACTAATACAGTGGGGTCCGCGAGATAACTTAAAATTAATTTAAATATATTAATATAGTTAATTAACTTTATTATTAATATGTTAGATTTAAAAAAGATAAATTAAATCTTTGATCAGTCAGTGGTGTTTCTGTAGGCTACACATGATGTGCATTACACGCTTCAAACTTCGAACTGTTCGAACCGCTTCGAACTGTTCACTCATGACATTGATCGCTGAGTTTTTATTTTTCATTTGTATTTTGGTGTTTAATAATTCTGAATGGATCCGTACAGTAGCTATATGCAGTCCTTTGGCTTCCCCCTGTGGTCCTGTTTGCTATGGTAGGTTGACTTGTGCTTATTTGTTACTGTATAACCTTGAAGTAAAAGAGGTTGTGAACCACTGTACTAATAAAGTTAAATATAATAATATTTATATAGTACAAAAATATAAGTATGTAGAAATTAACATTAACCTACAGTATATTAATAAATGCAATAAAAATATGGTTCATTGTTAGTTCATATCTAATGCATTAACTGAAGTTTTTTTATTTTTTTATTTCACATTTTATAGTTAAAGTCATTCTTACCAACTGAACCTTATTGTAATGTGTTTTCATCTGTAAATGTTTTTGTGCATTTTTGGTTATTTTTGGTTCGCATTTTGGTTCATTTTTGGTTCGTAATAGTTATTCTAAGGATTATATGAAATAAAACATTTTTATGAGAAAGAAAGTATTTCAAGGTAGTATTCTGAAATCTCAGTACCTTTGAAGTTTGGTCGTATCCGTGAATCATAGGTCATCAGCAAGCGGTTCAGTATGTTGCTGGTTGAGTTGGCTGGGACTCTGTCCAAGTCCTCTGCTGATAACTGACTGGCAATGTCAAAACAGACACATGCACATTATACTGACAGTACATCATTTATCATACTAGGACTTAACTTGCCCTGGAAAAGAGTCACAGCCCTCTCAGATTCAAGAACTATTCACTACTCAATTCCTCTGGAATAATGTCAGCTATCAGAAAATACAGTAAAAAGCAGAGACACTTACTCATGCTTAGTCATACGGATATGGACCACTGGCCCTGCCTGTGGCCTGAGGCCAGTTTAGCTGGATTTGTTAGTATGTAATAGAGAGTGTTGACAAGGACACAGCTGTTCCTGGACCAGTGCTAACAGAAACATCCAGTCTAGCAGGCTCTAAAATTTATCGCCAGACTTTTACTCTGCTTAACAGCACTGTAATTCTTCATGACTGACATCCTTGCATCCTTGGCAACCTTAAATGATTATGGGATCAGCACACATATGTGTGTATGCGAGTGTGTGTTACTGCCTGGGAGACTTACGAGGGACAGATGACTTGTTTGCCCTTTTTCCCCTTCTTGGGTTTGCCTCCTTCTGCATTGCTTTCTGCTGAGAACTGAACCAACAGCATCAACAAGATCAGCCACTTAAGAACCATGACTGCACACCTGCAACACACACAGACACATTAGTCAGCAAAAATACAATGGCAAACACTTTTGAATGTAACTATAGCATGTACTACATCAATGCAAAACATCAGGCCAGATCAGGAATAATCATTTCACTTGAACAAGTTACTGCTGAATAGATAACAACGTAAATTCTAGATATATAAAATTTCTCTTTCAAAAAAATGTTTTGTGCTAACACAGTTACATATAAAGTCACCATGGAAGTTGGATAGTCTTCCATATTATGTCGTATATCCAAGTGAAACAGCTTCTCGACAAGAAAAAATGTAGGGTGGGACTTGATTTCGTCCATTGATTGGATTGTTGTGGTTTGCTATTGCTGTGATCTCATGTGAGTGACAGGTTGTCCCGTTCTTGCACCAGTAAACACGTAATCAGGGAAGAGAAGAGATGTTGTTGTGAAAGAGAAAGGGGAAGTCATTTTGATTATAGATTAGGAGGGCACATGAATTTTAAGAATAATGATGTGCACAGATAAATAATACTGCAATATTCCATTAAAAAAATAAGAATTGTCAATTTCGATTTCATAATAACTTTAAAAGGAGGTTGAACCACACCATAATATTTGCTGTCAGTATGCACTGATGATATTGTACCAAGAACAATGTCTTTTGTAAAAGTTGATTAAGCTTGTAGAGGCCACGTATGTAATATAATATTTCATAATATATATAGTATATAATATGTAGTATATAATATTTTAACCATCATTTAACCTATTAATAATAATCATTTCATCCATTATATGTGATGTATGAAAGATGTGCATTGTTTTTAAAGATGAAAATGTAGGCCTAACAGCATTTGAATGAGTGGTGTGAATAGAAAGCATTAAAGCATTAAGGATCTACAAACTGAATGAAATCTGTAGCTATGTCTTGTATTCTGTTATATTTCTCACGTATAGTTTCTTGTATTTTTATATGGGAGATCAAGACTAGCTGTCTAGCTATTGAACATTTTGCTTGTGATTTCCCAGGACAACAGAAACAGTTCACAGTACACAGGTTCACCTGGGGGCATGTTGTCATAGTTTTTATGGTCTGGAACTAGGTTGTCACAAAGAAACATTGAATTACCCATTATAGGCCTTTCAGCTAAACAAATTAAATAAATAAATACAGTATAACAGTTATGAAAGAAAACAATTCATGAAAATGCAAATGCAGAACTGCAAATGGAATATCAAATCAGTGTTTAGTCCAAAGCACACGAGCAAAAATAAATAAAAAAAAATGTGCTAACTTTATCAGAAATATTCTTGTCCTGAGAACACAGTTCAACATTTTGGTTAAAATCCATTTTCATTTTTGTTCACCGTTTGAATGTACGCTATGTAACAGCTACAATAGCAAAAATATGATATTGGTCAAAAACACAAAAATGTAAGAATTAGTTTTGAACTAGCTTATAATATAGGCCTATCTAAAAATGTTTGGTTTGGTTGTGTATCTTGATAGAGAAATGTCCCTTGCTTAATACAATCTCTTACAAAACAGCTTATTCCTCGCGCCTTGATCAGACCTTGAGAATAATGTGCAGATTAATTAACGCTAATAAAAGCTCTCGCTCCAGCGGCGGAGTGAAAAACACCAGGGACTAAATTCAGCTCTAGAGATCCGCAGTGGGAACACCAGAGAACACTCACCACACCGTTAACACTCTTACCGACCCTCCAGTGCAGACTTATACTACAATAAAGACACCCGTAATAAGTCTCTCTGAGAACTTGCGAAATCATGTGGAAGCGAAAAAAGCGCGCGTCAGTGAGAACATCTGAACATATGACAGTATGAAGACACTTAGCCTCACCTTATGAAGAAAACACAGATGATAGTAGTTCCCCGCGCTCAAACACGCTTCCAGCAAACACACATGCCTGTCATTGTATGTATATCCACACTCCGGGCTCAGTTTCTGTGTGTGTTATGGATTGCGCGTGCATGCACCTGTCCCGCTGCAGTGAGGCTGCTGCTGTGCTCTCGCGTGACGAAGCAAGCTCTGTCCCGCACCGGCGTCACTTTCTCTGCCTGGATTTAAGTTACGAAACCTACTGAGCTACAATATCATTAAGTGAATTTTAAGATATGAGGTAAATGTGTTATGTAAAATCAATTTAAGCTGTTAAACGTACATGAACACACGCGGATTCAACGAAATGACAGCGAAAGCAGCACACTCTGATTACACGAAGCAAGACTTAAGAATTCACGAGATGTTAGTGGTTTTGTGAACAGCTCCTCCTCACCTCGACGTGTCCTTTGTGTCACATTAAATCACATCCCCTCTCTCTTAACAGATTTACACTGAGACCACAGAACTAAATGAGGGCAAGGGATGGGCTGTGTGTGTGTGTGTGTGTGTGTGTGTGTGCGAGAGAGAGAGAGAGAGAGAGAGAGAGAGGGGAAGTGGCAGGAAAGATAAACGATCCCATGTGAGAATGGGAATGAGCAAGATTCACATTTACAATATGAGAAGTTGAATTATATTTGCTCAGTATATCTTATATACATAATACATATATTAATTATATATTTATATCATATATATATATAATATATTGCTTAATGTAAGTATAAATATATAAAGTATTATATATGTAGAGAGAGAATAAAATTAATTATATTTGATCTGTATACCTTAAAAATAGTTTTAAACAGATCTATCTACCCATCTATCCATCTCTTACATTCTATCTGTATATACTGTACACATACATGAAGTGACAGCATATAAAACTTTGGTGCATAGGTGTGTGTGTGTGTGTGTGTGTGTGTGTGTGTGTGTGAGACCAATACAAAGAAATACAATGCAACTGGGAAATAAAACACTACAATTGTGTTTCGGAATTTGTGAAGCCATTCTGCTCAGTGTGGCACAACGCCAGCATGCTGCAGAGGAGATACACACAAACTCTCTCTCTCTCTCTCTGCGCTCACGCTCTCACACACACACACACACACTGGACAGCTTCATGATGGTCTTTACAAATTACAAACTTACCTCAGCATTTCAGATGCTGTAAAACATCAGCTCCTCCATCACACGCACACAAAGTTGTCAGATGTGGTATTTTCACAGGGGAATTAGGCTTTAAGTAAAACAACTACAGTAAGTGACTATTATTCTTATAAAGTGATCATTACACAACATACTACATAACCGCTCTGATAATAAAAACAAGGCAGATGCTATGCCAAATATGGGACATGCTTTCATGCCTTCTACACATATACATAAAACACACACACACACACACACACACACACACACACACACACACACACACACCATCTGTCCAAGGCTGACAAGAACACAATTCATCTTGTGCTCGGGCAAATTTGACCACTATAAACAAAGAATTGAGTTCACTGATTGGATACCATGTCCAAAGACATGGAGCAAGGGTACATATTTTTAATTCACATTATAATATGAAATTTGTATTATAAGAGCATTGACCTGATTTTTTTGCTTTTAATTGAAATACTTTTTATAAATACCTTCATAAAAATCTGTCACACAACACAGGGACACCTAAAATGTATGGGCCAATAATATATGTTAAAGGGATAGTTCACCCAAAAATGAAAACGGTCATCATTTACTCACCCTCATGTTGTTCCAAACCTGTATGGCTTTCTTTCTTCTGCAGAACATTAAATAAGATATTTTCAGAAATATCTCAATGTTTTGTCCATACAAAGGAAGTCAATGGTCACCAAAACTATTTGGTAACCAACATTCTTCAGAATATCTTCTTTTGTGTTATACAAAAGAATCAAAGTCATACAGGATTTTGAATGGCATGAGGTGAGTAAATGATGACAGAATGTTTTTATTTTGGGTGAACTATCCCATTAAAGCACATACTTCAATCTCTCATTTAGTTCAGCCTCAGAGCAGAGATATACCACAACATGCAAATAAATCAGGCCTCACAAGCTCTAATAAATAGAATTACAATTTTCTTAGTACAGCTAAAGCTTATACAAAATGCATAACTATTGGCCTAAATGTCTAAAGCAGTGAGGTGAAGCTCAACTTTAAAAGACAGAGTCGTTGACCTTAAATCAATTTGTACTAATAAATTTAAGGCCACATGTAAGGTGAACGGACAGTCCAGCTCATAATAAATGTCAGCATTTGGGTGGTTAGATTAACTGTCTTTCTCCTTTTATTAGCTCACTGCAGTGCTGAACTCTTGTGGCCAGGCTACAAAACAGCAGTATAGACCACTCAGATTAAAGCTGATGTGCAATTTTCTCCTATGCAAGTTTAATATGCAGAGATAACATTCATAGGTGGATTTCCCCAAAAAGTAAAAATGCTGAGGCTTTGTGGTGATTTCAACATTGCTTTGTGTGTTTGAAAGGCCCGACATAGCAACTTCGACTTAGCCAATGGCATGAGTTTAGGGTGGGACTACCTGTTTGTACAGCCAATGGCAGATGAAAGTATACACTTCATCTTTAAGACACTGTAGAAGCACATTTTAGAGTAACTATACAGATATACTGATGATAAACATTTAATGTACATGTTTCTTTTTTTATTCTGTATTTTAAGATAAATATACCATGATTACAAATTGCTACAATATTGGTAAATAAATAAAAAAAAACATTTTTGTACTTTCAATAATATCATAAAAATACAATCATGCCTCGCTTAAAAGACTACAATATTGATCCCACAATATTGATTCTGTAATGAGTCACCATCACACATCATCAGACGTGTGATTGTCATCAAATTTGAGAACATCAAATCACTTCATCTGAAAACAGAAAACATAAGAGCCACTTTAGATGTTTTACAAAATTGTCCATTTTTGCTTTGTTTACAAAAATAATCATGAAAAAATAATAATTAAAACACTGTAATATTCCATATCTGTCAGCAATCAGATATGGGAAGCTGTGCTATTAAAAAGGACACAATAAATACAAATATTATTATGTTATACAATAATATACAATAATAGTTACTACATAATAAAAATATGAATGACACAAATTTCCATCATAATGTTATTTCATTAAGGAAATATAAGTGCTAGAAGTCTCTGACATATATCTGTATCTTTTGGAAAGCGTGCTGTATAGGTATATACAGTGGAAATAAATACAAACCTAAAAAACAAAAAGTTTTGACATTTTGAAAAATGTAACAAATAAGAAATACTTATAGTTCAATAGTTCACCCAGAAATGAAAAAGGCTTTCTTTCTTCTGTGGAACATAAAAGAAGATATCTTGTCTCAGTGTTTTATTTATTTATTTATTTTTTTAAGTCAATGGGACCCAAAATTGTTTGTTTGCCAATGTTCTTCAAAATATATATTTTTTATGTTCCACAGAAGAAACAAAGACATACAGGTTCAGAATTACATGAGGGTGAGTAAATGATGACCGAATTTTCATTTTTCTGTTTGTGTGTGAACTTTTGATTTAAAATAAAAATGTAAATGTTAAAAATAAATATTATGTAAAAATTACAATTTTATTCTAATTTTTAAAACTGTATTAAATTAGATAAACGCAAACAAGTAGCATTTTTATGAGTCTCAGACATTTAGTCCCCATTGTATGAGTAAAAATAGCAAGAGATGTTTTTCTCTCATTACCCTTTCATTTCTCTTTTCTTGCTCTCTAGATCTCAGCGCTCCAGTTGGTCCTGCTGCAGATATTTTGAGCAGTCCAACACTTTTTTCACCTCACTGACATTTAAAGTCTCAGAGCACATGGGGCATACTGCCTCTGTCTCTAAGAGCCTGAAACAAACACATACAAATACAGAAAATCAATGGATGGATAGATGACTAGATAGGTAGATGTATATATGGACCATAGATGGATGAGACTTACTGGGTGAATTGCGAGTAGAGAGCAGGAAAATCACAGTGTGGGCAGACACACCAATCCTCCTTGACCAAGTGACGACCCTGAAAATTGTGACACACATCTATCAGACAGATTGTGTAACTGTGCTACATTTGCTCACTAAAAGGTCGAGTCAAGTTTATTGTCATTCCTCTCATTACAGTCATGGACAAGTCATGAATGAAAAATTGCACCTAGAGAGGAAGTTAAAATAGGGTGTTTTTCAGGCAGAGGAAGGTTCTCTGTGACGTCTGCACTGTGGAACTGAAGCTGCAGGTTGCAAGAGCTGCTTGTGTTCAGTGATGCAGTAGATTAAGTTGTGTGTACTCACTGTGGCGATACAGTAGGGCAGACTGTTTTTGCAGCCGGGACAGAGAAGCTCGCAGTCAGGCAGGCTGAAGCCGCAGTACGGACAGGGTGAGCTCTCCTCCTCGACCTCAGAAGTATCTGGACGACTAATGGAAAACACAAAAAAAGTCAGTGATTGGGTCACTTGTAACAGCAGGATTGTAGTTTGGAGGTTGAAAAATTTCTGTATATAAAAAATACCCTCAAATACAACAGATTGAAGAAAAACAGAATACCTCAAGAAAGCAAAAACTTATCAAACAACTGTATAAAGTGCAAAGAAGTTTATTTCTTGTTTTCTATATGTAAAAGGCACTAGTTCATAGATGGACAGAATGAAAAAACATCCACAGTCCAGTTTAAACCAGTGGTTATACCTGGTATATGTGTATATGAGGTAGCCTAATTTTAAAAGTCTACACATAAGTCATGTAAATTAATAAAATCTTAATATAATATAATAAATATATATATATATATATATATATATATATATATATATATATATATATATATATATATATATATATTATTTTTTATATATATTTATTATATATATTCTCTTAATTGTAATGTTGACATGCATTCTCTGTAAAGCTGCTTTGAAACTATATGTATCGTGAAAAGCGCTATACAAATAAATGTGAATTGAATTGAATTAAATTTATGCCAAGCTCTAAAATATTTTGCTGTGAGAAAAAAACACTTTATCCTTATCCAGTAAATCAGGAATGACATCAATAGTCATGTAAATTCAATGGTTGAAAACAGTGGGATCCCTGAAGAACATTCAGCTCTTAAAACTTCTGGAATCTGAAACTTAATTTAATTTATATTTTAAAATAATTTAATTTAATTATACTTATTTTAGTTACTTATGTTAATCCATGGACTGTTCTAGTGTTATTAAAGGATTAGTTCACTTCAAAATTAAAATTTCTTGATAATTTACTCACCCCCATGTCATCCAAGATGTTTAGGTCTTTCTTTCTTTCAGCACTCAATTCACTAAACCAATTATGCAAAAATGGTAAAAGCCTTAAAAAGCGTGTCATGGCATCGCGCTGTTTCAGTAAATTGCAACATTAACCACAACAATATTTAAAATCCCCCCCCCCCCCCAACATTTTTTTCTTAAAGGATTAGTTCACTTCAGAATTAAAATTTCCTGATAATTTATTCATCCCCATGTCACCCAAGATGTTCATGTCTTTCTTTCTTCAGTTCAAAAGAAATTAAGGTTTTTGAGGAAAACATTCCAGGATTTTTCTCCATATAGTGGACTTCAACAGTTACCAATGGGTTGAAAGTGCAAACTGCAGTTTCAGTGCAGCTTTAAAGGGCTCTACACAATCTCAGCCGAGGAATTAAGGTCTTATCTAGCCAAACGATCAGTCATTTTATAACCAGAAAACATTCATCTTGCAACTGCTCTATGATGTGCCATGCATTACGTAAACATGGTAAGGTAAGGTGTGACATAGGCGGAAGTACCGCGGTAGGGCCCTTTTTCTGGAAAGGCCGTTCCTACATCACGCGTGACCTTTCCGATGTGATTATGTAATGTGTTGCGCATCGCAGAGCATTTGTGGTTAATTTTGTACCTTTAGTTTTTTTTTTTTTTTTTTTTAGAAAATTACTGATCATTTGGCTAGATAAGACCTGTATTGCTCTGCTGGGATTGTGTAGAGCCCTTTGAAGCTGCACTGAAACTGCAATTTGGACCTTCAACCCATTGGTAACTGTTGAAGTCCACTATATGGAGAAAAATCCTGGAATGTTTTCCTCAAAAACCTTAATTTCTTTTCAATTGAAGAAAGACATAAACATTTTGGATGACATAGGGGTTAATAAACTATCAGGAAAATTTAATTCTGAAGTGTACTAATCCTTCAAGAAAAAAAAAAGTTTGGCAGGGGGGACTTAAATATTGTTGTGGATAATGGTGCAATTCTCTGAAACAGCACAATACCATGACACACTATTTAAGGCTTTTACCATTTTTGCATAATTGATTTAGTGAATTGAGTGCTAAAACAACACAGACACCATGTGCAAATGAACAACCCTATTAATGGCCGAAATTCATTATTAGCAAATTTCCTTTGTGTGTCTTACCGGACCATGGCCTCTATTTTCTTCTTGTATTTGAGATCAATCTTGTTACGATACTCTGGTCTCATTAGCATAGAGGCAAAACTGAAAGCAGAGTTCCTTAGTCCAGCACGATGACATTCAATAACCGCTGATGTGAGGATGGGAACAATGTCTGTAGGCCATAAACACACACACAGCTTTATGCTACATTAAAGGTGGATCCAGAGCCTACAACGTTAGCTCAAAAAAGCGCATTGCTCAGGAAGACCACAACTGCTATTGTGTGGAAACAGGTCATTACTCATCACTGTCGTATAACTCTTAAAGCGTTTCAATGATGTCAGGTTCAATATATAATTAGCTTACAAGCGCAAGTGATCCATTATCGACAGTTAAACCAGTGATACAGACGAAGAGGTTGCCATCTCCTCTTTATATGAGAAAAGATCTAGTGGATCTGACAGCCATAACAGTACTGAAGTATGTGTGAGTGTACAAGAGAGGCTCACGGGATGGGAATTTGCTGATGTTGTTGGACACACGGATAAGCATTCGTGCCCCCTTTAAATGATCTCCCCTTTTAACATGGATCTGAAAAATGAATGAAAAACAAACATCAACTTCCCAGAACAGTGAATAACTCATGAGCACATGCACATCAAATCACTTAAAAAACTCAGAAGGAAGCTAAACAGATTTCTGTAGAATATGAATGTCCGACATTGACAGAATTCTAGGCCTCCATTATCCTTGTTTGTTTATTCAGTTTTCTTCACTAAATAAACATGAAATATTGTAGGGCCACAACAAGTATTTGAACACTTCTCGTCAATTAAACCACATTTAAAATGTATGATTTTCCAAGTATTAGATACAAAACATCAAATCAAGCAATGCACAACCAACTGGTATCTACAGGTAGGTTATTTTTAGGGTACGTTTACATGACAATGATGTACTAAAAACGAAAAAGATTTTCTTGTCTGTTTTTCAAATATAAACACCAATATATATATATATATATATATATATATATATATATATATATATATATATATATATATATATATATTCTACCATTCAAATGTTTGAGGTCAGTTATATTATTTAAATGTAAAAGTCTTATGCTCACCAAGGCTGAATTTATTTGATAAAAATACAGAAAAAACACAGAAATACTTATTACAATATTTTAATATATTTTAAAATGTAATTTATTCCTGTGATGACAAAGCTGAATTATCAACATTCATTACTCCAGTCTTCAGTGTCACATGATCCTTCAGAAATCATTCTAATATGCTGATTTGCTGCTCAAGAAACATTTATTAAACTTATTATTAATGTTGAAAACAGTTGTGCTGCTTAATAGTTTTGTGGAAACGGTTACACTTTAATTTAATTTTTGTAACAATGTGAAAATCTTTACTGTAACTTTTGATCAATTTAATGTGTCATTGCTGAATAAAAGTATGAATTTCTTTAAAAAAAATAAATAAAAATAAATAAATAAAAATATACTGAACCCACTGGTTTGCTATTTTGTAATATACTCCAACATCATTCGTTAATTTTTACTTTTTGGGCCCACTACATAAAATGTAAAGAATAAACGTTGTAACAGTGACATTGAACTTTACATTGCTTTGCTTCAAATAATGTACGCGAGTGTTATCGTCCACAGTGTAAACATGTTTCCCACCTTCACTAGTATGTAGCTGTGCAGGATCATCAGGTTTGTGGCCATCTCTGCTGGGATCTTAATGTGCTGTGTCTGAAGCTCAGCGTACATGCTGAACAAAACATCATGGGCATTCCTGTAGTTTCCTACAACACACACACACAAATAAGTGTGCTTCACAAAAAAACACAGGGTGGGAATTCCCTAAGAATGCATTACGTCTTCCTATTTGCACAAAGTGTCTGGATTGTTTTAGTGCTTGGTTGGAGTTAATAAGTTGATAAGAATTATACAAATCAGGTAAAGGTGCAACATGTTCCCAAAAAACATTGAATGACAATCTGTTTACTAAAATAACATTATAAACCTGGATAACTGACCAAAAAGCACTAAAATCAGACCTGCAGATTGCTCCTCTCTAGCGATTATAATAGCCGTTCTCGCTGCCTCTCTGTACTGTTTGAGAGCCATGTATAACCGGAACAGATATTTTGCATCCTAGAAAAGAGCAGAACCAACAAATATTACCTGGATGATATAATATTTCTGATAACACTGCTGATGCTAAGTATCATCAAAAACCCAACATCTATACACAATGATTTGGACTGAATCCAACCATTTTCAAACATATACAGTACAGTTTAAACAACTACAACACCAACACACACAGTCAGAATATGAAGTAATAAAGGAGAGGAACTCTACTGAAACACAAACACACTTTCACATGTACACACAGACACACAGAAGTGCCTTCTGCTGGGTCACCACAAGGGGAAGTATCAGCAGATGCAATGAGCTACTCACGGCAAGAGACTACACACATGCAGTGACACGCAAGAGAGAGAGAGATGATGAGTGTAAGGACAACAGGAACCAATCAATAGCTTGTTTTAAAGACTCTTAACACACTTAAAGGGTTCAATGCCCACAAATTTTAAAAGAGGACACGCATTTACAAGAAACAAACTGACAATAAATGATAAAGTGAAAGTCAATGTTAGAGCTCTCTGGAGACACTAGATAATCCTCATGTTTATTATAATGTAATCAAATATTATTGAATAATATCAAGAAAAATCAAGTCCTGGAGCAAGGAGTGGTGATGAATCCAGTGGGGTAAATAATGGAACATATAGGAAACAAATCCAGCAAGTCGCAAAACTACTGTACTGAAAGATTTATTTATTTATTTATTTTCAAAAGAAGTCTCTTATTTGTAAAATAAACAGTAAAATGGTAATTATTTGAAATATTACTACAATTTAAAAAAACTGGTTTCTGTTTTAATATATTTTAAAATGTAACTTTAGCAGCCATTACTCTAGTCTTTAAGTATCACATGACCCTTTAGAAATCATTCTAATATGCTGATTTGGTGCTCAAGTATAATTTAAAAACAGTTGTGCTCTTTAACATTTTTGTGGAAACCATGATATTTTTCTTTGATGAACAGAAAGTTTAAAAGAACAACATTTATTTGAAATAGATTTGTAACAATTTATAGCAATTGTAACAATTTGTAACTTTGATCAATTTATTGCATCCTTTTAAAATAAAATGATCAGTTTCTTTAAAAACATAAAATTAACTATAGTTCTTGGAGGAAAATTTCAATTCAAAGAAATAAGTTTCAATTACTGTATTAAACTCCAAAAAATTTCAATTTTAGTCTCAGTTATGTTTAAAATACCTTTGGCATTCCGTCACTTTCCCCCATCAGATAATCAATAAGCTGATTGGTTAGAGCTTCATCCTTTGCTTCACCTACCTGTTAAACAGACAGCATTAAAATCATCATCATCATTACAACAATTTTTTAGCAATAACTGCTACAACTAGACATAATCACCATCACCATTTTTTCCATGATTCTGAAATCTGGCAGATACATTAATTATAATTATTTGTTAAGTAGCATGATGACTAGACTATAAATCTTTACAATTTTGTATAAAATTGAAAACATAATAATAAAAAAAAAAAAGGTACAATTGAATTCAGGCATTAGGTGCAGTATGAAGAATGGATATCTGTTTATTTCTGCTCTTTTAAACCTGTTAGAGAAAACTAGTATGCTGTATATTGTGATAAATTATACGAATTGGATGTAGTAAAGAGTGAATGAACTCACTGTCTCAATGGCCATCTCTATGGCCAAACTGTCATCAGAACTAGGACATTTCAAAAAGTGCTTCAGCGCCTGTGTGCGGACAGACAGATCCAAATATATTAATAATAATGACCAAGGTAATTAGCACAGTCAGTTGAGTAAAGAATCCCTCTAGGGATAATGAGCAAAGAGAGAGGGGCAACCAAGTGTGACGAAAAGTGAGAGTTTGAGAGACAGAGGGAGTGTGCTCAGGCATGGGAAGGAAAGAGGTAAAGAAATCTGACAGCACACACAGTTTTTGTACCCTGTTGTACTGTCCACATTTCTGAAAGAATTTCCCAGCCTGAAGATGATTCTTCTCCCCCTCAAAATACAGCGCTATGCTCTGATAGTCCTCTGTTGTAGCCTCCGAACCTGGACACATGCACATAGCATGATAGAAAATTTAAATATTGAAATTATTCATTCAGTACAATTTGGATAAATTAGTATTGTAAATTATGTGCTGTGTAGAATGAAATGAAGTAGGTCATTCCTGTTATGAAGCACCTTTTTAACTCTATAACTTGGTAAGAAAATGAACAGAATGAAAATAAAGATTTAAGTAAGGCATTGAAAAAAAGTACTGAACAGTACATAAGAAAACCTATGAATTAATTACCAATTAAAATTATATTTCCAAGAAAACATGATGTTTTTGATTAAAGAAAAAAAAAAAAGTAACCTAGAATATTTCTTAAAAAAAAATTTCCCCCATCACATGATATAAAAAACACATATATCTTCAATTAATTGTGATATTGTGAAAACTACTAAGATTTCCATCTTTTAAAAATCAGAGTTTAATATTTTATCAAGACATATAATGTACTGTAGGTATGACCCAAGTGTGAGATGATCAGAGAGCTCACCAATGATGTCAGCATAGACCTCCATCTGCCCGTGCTGCTGGGCGAGCTGAAAAGCTTCATCGCTGCAACGTGACAAAACCAGGAACTGGATCGCTGAGCCGTAATCACTTAAACGCAGGAAAAACCTGTGCAGTCACAGAACATTTAATCACACTAACAGAACATCAAAATGAGCAAAGAACTTGAAATAAGAGCAGATGTTCAATGCAGACAATCACTTACATTTGTTAAGAATGCATTTTATAAAAGTAGAAAAGGTATTTCATTTCCTAGGCACACAGATTTTGGAGGCAGCTCTCTTTACTGACCTGGCTACCATTTTGGCTCCTTCAATGGACTGTGTTTCTCGTACGATGCGGACAGCCTCCTCAGGGTTGTTAAGATGCTCCAGTAAGATTCGAATTACATTGTCCCAGTCTCGTGCACTTTCATAGGCCATTGCTGCCTCTTTATATCTAAACACAAACAAGCACAAAATTTGGAAAGTGGCAATTCAGGGGATGTTGCCGTTTCTTGTCTCTTGAATGTTTCTTGAATAACACGAGGAGGCACATTTTCCAGAATAAACACCCAGGAAACATTCCTCCCCAGAGGACAAACATGCCTTCCCAGAGGACCATTTAATAAGCTGAGTTGAAAAACACATTCCATACTCCGCAAGCCAGATTTTCAGTCAACCACAAAAAAATACATATATACATACATAAATAACTATATACAAATTTTGCAAAATTGTATTTCTTTGTGAAAAAACATTCACAACAATGAAAACAAATAAATGTAATGGTCACTTAAAGGATTAGTTCACTTTCTAATTAAAATTTCCTGATAATTTACTCATCCCCATGTCATCCAAGATGTTCATGTCTTTCTTTTTTCAGTCGACAAGAAATTAAGGTTTTTGATGAAAACATTCAAGGATTTTTCTCCATATAGTTTATTAAAAATAATCATTTGTATGCAAGCCTAAAAAAGTAAGTTTTAAGTGAAGATTTAAAAACACTAAAAGAGTCAGCATGTCTGATCTCATTGGGAAGAGCATTCCAGAGTTTGGGAGCAAAAGAAGAAAAAGCCCAGTCACCCATAGAGCGTAAACGTGTAGAAGGTACAATTAAAAAGCCAGAATCAGAAGAACGAAGATTGCGTCTTGGGGTGTATGCAGTTAAAAGTTCGGACAGATATTGTGGCACTAAACCATTCAAGGCCTTGTAGGTGAGCATGAGAATTTCAAAATCGATGCGAGAAACCATTGCTCATTTTCTATTTTTTTTTTTTAACCATAAATGCTCATCTTGAATTAGCTCTCTTCTTCTTCTCTATTTGAATTCCAGCAGTGTAGACGCTGCTAAGTTTATTAATGCCCTCCACAGGTCAAAGTTTGAACTAAATTGTCATATATTATATTCTAGTGCAAGTATACAACAATAGGTTGTTTGCAATCACGTGGTTCTGGTGACACGCAAAATACCGGTGGAGGGCAAGCAGTGAAAATTAGAATGGAAGAGATGGAGAAAAATAATTTCTGTGCTGGTTTAGAAAGGTATAAACAGAAAATCACAACATATGTTGGACCGGATCCTTATGTTATGAAGAGGAGCGACTTTTTTACTGAATTGAAAGACTTGACTGTCATCGAGGAGATAGATATAGAGAATGTGAAGCTGCCATCAGGCCGCGTTCAGTTCTAATCTGGGTTTGTTCATATCGCGCTGCCTTTCTGCTAGTGAAGTTAGGGCAGTATTTTGATTTTGTGTCGCCATTGTAGGTCATTTATGCTGAATCGAGAATTGCAACAGGAGCTCACATCATCGTTCAGGGGAAAACTGGACGGTGTAATACAATTGTTGCCTTTTCTACTTGTAAAAACACACTAAGGGAAGCAGACTGAGGAGGAGACGGGAAGACGCCGTATATATAAAATCTAATAATGTCACTGATTGAACCCACTCCCTATTACTCAATAAAATAATCATATAGCTGAGTGTTTTTGAAAGTATTGTCTTTGTTGTTGAATCGACTTCTGTCAGCTTGTTAAACATTTATTTATTTGGACATTTTCTACCATAAGATGGCTGAAACAGCAGCGCGTGACACTGTTCTCACGGTAATCAACATTTGTGAACGGAATACTACAAAACTGAAGTGAAAACACCAAATTATCATTCAATGGGATAAAATAGCTTCTCTTCCCTGCAAATGATACCATGAAGAATGTGGATATTTAACCAAGTCAAAAACAAATAAGGTAAGCAGGTATCCATATTCATTTCAGTATCAGCAGATGCAAAACGCTATTAAAAGACGACAACTTTTAAAGTTAAAAAACGATATTTTAAAGTTAAAAAACAATATTTTAAAGTTAAAAAACAATATTTTAAAGTTAAAAAACGAAGTTATAAAAAACGGTATAAATTATGTAAACGATATAAACACCTTCTGGGTTTTCTATTTTATCAATTTGAGCAACCATAAACAACGCAAAACATACGAATTTTGAGTTTTTGATAGGATTCCTATATAGAAAAATCACTCCCTGCCCTCCAGACTCATTCGCGCTGCTGCTGTGACGTCATGTGCAAACAACCTATTAGTTCAAACTTTGACCTGTGGAGGGCAGTAATACACTTAGCAGTGTCTACACCGCTGGAATTCAAATAGAGAAGAAGAAGAGAGCTAGTTCAAGATGAACATTTATTGTTAAAACTTATTTATTTATTTATTTATTTATTTTAAGAAAATGAGTGATGGTTTCTCTAGACAAGACCCTTATTTCTCGTCTGGGATCGTGTAGAACGCTTTGAAGCTGCACTGAAGCTTTAATTTTGACCTTCTACTGTTTGGGCTCCATTGAAGTCCACTATATGGAGAAAAATGCTGGAATGTTTTCATCAAAAACCTTAATTTCTTTTCAACTGAAGAAAGAAAGACATGAACATCTTGGATGACATGGGGGGGGTGAGTAAATTATCAGGAAATTTTAATTTGAAAGTGAACTACTCCTTTAAAGGGTGGTTGGTGGTATGGTTAATCCATATTAAAAATGGGAAAATTATGGAAAATATATTACTTATTTTGGCAAAAAAAATCTTTAAAATAATAAATAAATAAATAATGACATATTGCATTTGGTACATACTTGCCATCAGCCTCCTTTGCCTTAGCATACTGCAGGTGAATCTTCGGGGAAGTCACATGGGGCAGGAGCTCGCCCACCTTTGCCCTGATATTAAGAGATTAGAGATCAATATTAGTTACAAGTTTGTTCCCATAGCACAACATTCAAATCTGTGATGTACACTGTTATTTACAGTTGTGAAGTTGCATTACCAGTTTTTGCAGCGTATGTAGACGGATGCAGCTTTGTCGTAGTACTGGCCTTTCTCATACAGCTGAGCTGCTTCTGAATATTGCTGCACACAAAATCATTCAGCCAATAAAAAAATCTGAAAACTCTCACTAACTGCTCGCTAACAGAGCAAATGAGAGTGATTTGTATGTTAAAGCCCAAAGTGTACTTCACTTTTTAAGCATGGGCTAGCGTCCTTGTACAGTGTGCATGACGCGAACATCAGCATATTGCATATGCACATTGAATTTTTTGGCACTAATTAGTTCGTTCACAAGGTGGCAAAAGTGCCCCAGGGCCATTGATTCACAAGGTAGTTGAAGAAAAAAATAAATAAACAGAAGAGACAGAAACGTGTGCAATCTACAACAACAATGGATGGCTACGTGAAAGAGAGATTCTGCATTGAGGTTAGAAAGAACCTGCATTTGTACAACTCCTAGCCTAAAAGATTATAAAGATGTGTAAATATCTTCACAATATATTTGGGCTATACAAAGATGCTAAAGAGAAGGAGTGCAAGTTGTGTCAACCGCCTATGTAAGCGTACATTTCAAATGGAGTATACTGTACTTTGAAAGGCTATGCGTACAATTGTGCGAATGAACACACACCTTCATGCTTTCCAGAATGGCTCCACAGTCTTTCTTCAGAGCTCTGCTGGGGTGTTTGATGGCCTGATTGGCTCCTCTACGAATGTCCCCCATTCGAATGGACATACGAGCCACTCCTGCTAGACAGCTCTCATCATGATCCTGGTACTACAAAACACACACACACACACACACACACACACATTAGGATCTACGGTCTGTGCTCATGGTTCTAGATACCATAAGGAGATTTTTTTGAATAAAATCATAGAAAATCTTCAAACTTCATTCTTGAAAAAGCTATTGTATGGCTTCAGAAGACTTAGAATATAGTGCAAAAGTGAAAATTTTTGCAGTTTTTTGTCCTTTTTGGAACGTGACTGCCCTCGGTCATCCTATTCACTGTACTGAAAAGTGCACCATGAATATTCACAATTTCTTCTTTTCTGTTCCATGAAAGAAAGACAATCTGATGACTTTTTAAGTGTGTAAATGATACATTTTTCATTTCTGGATGAGAATTTCCTTTAAAGTTGCTGATCATCATTTGAGAAATATGCAGACACTTGCCTTGTTGTTTCCTGTTATGCCTTTCTCATAGTGAGCCAGTGCATTCACATAATCTCCACTAGAGGGTGACACAAAAACATATGACATTACATCAGCAATAGAGTGCTGTACAGGGATCACATATTTTTGTAGGCCAAAACCCAGAAACGATTTAGCATTTTAGCAATTCTATCTTCCTGAAGTCAAGAGGTGCATCCCAATTGCACTACTTTACACTTTTGTAGTATAAATAGTGTGAGTAGTGTGTTCATACAAAAAATTTCAAAGAGAAAAAGTGCACTTTAAATACTTAGTTGATGCACTTAATTTACCGAAAAAATAAAGTGTGGAATGTTGGACACTTCATAGTATTACGTAGCGGAGGGCGAGGGGCTATCAGACTCCGATATTAAACAACACGGTTGAGTACACTGCAGAAGTACATAATGTATAGTGTGTCATTTTAAATGCAACTAATGTTTTTAGTAACTTTAACTAATGGTTTTTGGTTAAATGCCTGAAATAAGGTCTGTTGTTAACACAAGCTCAAGATATTTTGATGTTTTATTCTACAACATGAAACACATCAGTAATACCATTAGTGATTTTTTAAAGTTTTTACTTGACTTTTGCTAACAGGCGGTTTGCTAACACATGGCTAAATGGGACTACAGAGATTGTCAGGGATGTTAAAGGGGTCATGTTATGAGAAAGCAAGTTTGCCTTGATATTTTGACATATAAGAGGTTTTTGTATCATTAAAACATCTTGTCAGTTTCATAGCTTAAAGCTTCCTCCTCATTATAAACAAAGCATTTATTTAATCAAGCTCCAAAAACATCTCGTTTTGATATTGCACGATCTGTGACGTCACATGGGAAATTTATTTGCATTTGACTGCCTCCAGAGCAAGACAAAACAGAGTTATACATCACTGGCCCACTGGCGTTCAGTCACTTAAAGTCCCTGTGAACCGTGAGTTGAAACCGACTTTACTTCAGTGTTGTGACAATTTCCAAGTGAAATGGAATATTGAATAGAGGACAGGGTTTTATTTTATCGCACCTCCTTTCCATCCATCGCTAATAGCCAGCTGACGGTTGTAGGAGAGTGGTTAAGGATATTCAACCCAAGCCGTCAGACTGATGTCATCAGAGAAGGAACGCCATTCCAGAGCGGAAGCAAATTTTTAGATTTTGGTTAAATCACCACGAAAAACTATTTTTTTGTGTATAAATTTGCACGGATTGATTAATTGTCCACAACAAGACTAGTATTGTGCGCCAACAAAGTAAATAGGGTCAATTTTGATTTCATGACGACTTTAACGGCTGACATTTGCCTACGCTGGATTGTGTCAAAAGCAAATCGAACCCATTATAATTATCATAGACCCTGTCTACACTGGATACAGTATACAGATGCACTTTCAGTTTCTGACAGTGAAAGAATTTTCGTTTTTGTTGTGTCCAATCTAAACAGCTCAATTGGGTCTCTGTACAGACTTCAGAAGGATCCCAGTGTCGGAAACAAGTGGATGGTTTATTTTAATGGTGTCCCGGATCATGTTGAAGGATTATATGTTTGTTCAGACCATTTTGTTTTGTGAGCGAGGCACAGTGTAATGGAGTTTGCAAAGAAACTTTGTAGAAAGATGAAGCAGCCAACTGTGTTGGATCTGACAGCAGCTACATCACAAACCGTAAGTAAATGATTTCATAATGCTTTGTCTGTAAATGACAGTTGTATATGGATAATGTTTTCAAAACACTTACTCCGGTGCAATAGCCAGTGGGCATTGATACTATTTCCAATGCAATGACATCATAACAGTGGCCGTTAACTGATAAGCCTTAAAGGAGCCACCCCTCAAAACTGGTCATTTCAGACATAATTGTTTTTCCTCATATATATTTGTTTGTTTTGTGCAAAAAAAAAATTATTAACATAATATAAGTGGACATTTAATTGAAGCAACATGTTAAATGATTAAAAAAAAAAAAAAAAAAAAAAAAATCAACAACATGACCCCTTTTAACGTCATCACAACAAACAGGTAAATTCATCTACTCATTAGTCTGCTTTTACAGCCTCCGTGTGTTTTTAATCATGCTCTTGCAAACTATTCTAACTCAAACTTTCAGGGAAAAAATAATGTTGGAAGCTTAATGGTGGTGTAGTTTGTTTGTAGCCTACATTTAGCCCTTTACTTCTTGTGATTGTATTTAGGCTTCAAAATTCATAAAAGTTGAGATCATTTGTGATGTTTATCACAATGAACAAAACGTGTAATAATCAAAATTTGTAGGTCATAGTGCTATTTCCTGCAAATGGAAGCCTATGGAAATATCCTATTGTGTTTTTGTTGAGGGAATTTGGGTGATGCTATCTTCCGAGTTGGCCTACAAAAACAAGTCATTACTGCAGCTATTTTTTTTCCTTTCAGATGCATCAAATACAAAAAACAAGTCCATGTCCCTTATAATCAGGTGCCATGAAATATGCATGTGATGCATCTCCAAAACAGTTGATTTAGATGTAATTAACTCATGTAAAATAGTTGACTTACACAAACTCCAGCTGTATGGCATATTCTTTAGAAATGAATGGGATCTCATCAGGGTCCAGTCTTTTAGCCAGCTGTAATGCACTGTCCCAATGTTGCAGGTCCCTTCTCATCTACACACACAACAGCACAACTGCTACAGTAGTCAATGCGACTTAGGAAGTCTAAAAACGTACAGTACTTACATGTGAATACATGTGAACTTTCATGCATGAGTGTGCATGTCTATTTTACCTCCAGGGCTGCCATGGGGTACGAAGATGTCAGATACAGGTCCTGTGCTCGGTTAAAGTCATTGCAGAACATGGCTAAATGACCAGCCAGCAAATTTTGATCCTCTATTCCCTGCAGACACAGTTGAGGAACAACACTTTAGTGTGTAAAAGAGTTTAAACACCTTCAACTCAACCTTGTGAAGAGAGAATTGCTTGTGGTCTCAGATAACCCAACACTTCATCACAACTTCTCCATTCAGCTAGGTTCGTCAACAATATCTCAATCCAGGACAGCCAGGAACCTTGGAGTTGTGATCGATGCTGCTAAACACAGACCAAAGTGCTAGAACTGCCCAGTCCTGCAGAATTGCCTTATACAACATTAGGAAGATCAGGCCCTTTCTATCAGAGCTTGCTACACAACTCCTTGTCCAAGCTCTTGTTCTATCCAGACTGGACTATTGTAATGCGCTCTTGGCAGGCTTTCCAGCATGCACTGTCAACCCTCTGCAAAGGATGCAGAATGCAGCAGCAAGAGTGGTCTTTAATGAGAGTGCACGTCACATCTCTCTTCATGAACTTGCACTGGTTGCCAATTGCCGTTTGTATCAAATTCAAGGCACTGATGTTTTCCTACAGAACAACCACTGGCTCTGTACACCTATAGCTAAACTCACTACTTCAGACATTATATGTTGTGCCCACCAGAAGCTTGTGTTCTACAAGTGAACGGCGCCTTGTGGTGCCATCCCAAAGAGGCACAAAATCACTTTCACAGACCTTTACCTTGACTGTTCCAAGCTGATGGAATGACCTGCCTAACTCAACCCGAGCTGCTATTTTCAAGAAATGGCTAAAGACGCATTAAAGGTCCCATTTTTCGTGTTTTTTTGAAGCTTTGATTGTGTTTATAGTGTGCAATATAACATGTGTCCATGTTTCGCGTGTAAAAAAACACAGTATTTTTCACATAATTTACTTATCTGTATACCGCTATTTCCACTGTCATAAAAACGGGCTGATGACTTCCTTGTTCTATGAAGTCCCTCCTTCAGAAATACGTAACGAGTTCTGATTGTGCCAGCGGTTCCTGTGCCCGGAAAGGTCACGCCTCTTACCATAACGTGGAGATGCACGCGCTCAGTGTTATTGTAAACATGTCTTTAATTTTACCCTATCAATTTGAGCCGGAATCAGACCCGGTGATTGGACTGCGGGATGAAAATAACAGCGTTTCGACGACATGGCGACAAACACACTCTACAAACGCAACTCTTGTGTATTCCTGTGGGCGGAGGTTTTAGTGACGTCATTAAAGAAGGAAGTAGAGGGATGTAGTCCAAACTGGCCGTTCGATGTAGGCGACTTCTGTTATATAAAATATCTCGCTTGGCATTGAACTTTGAGCTTTAAAATTTTACAGATTTTAATTATACTCTAACAACAACATTACACACTAACTAAAGTTTGAAACATGGGATCACGAAGAACGGGACCTTTAATACTAAAAAAATTTGTCTGCTAAATGATCAATAACATGCATTTAAAAAATAGATATGGTGAATTTCCATTTGATGCCAACTTTAAACCACTGCCTACTGAGGCAGTGGTTTAAAGTTGGCATCAGGGGTTTTGGAACAGAGCTAGTGACATGGTCACACCTTGATGTCCTCTAGTGACATGACCATGCCGACATTTCCCATCATGCGGTACACTCTAATGGCCAGTTCCACCTCCATGTGGTGCAGACACGCCCTGCCCAGCTCACCCCAGGCCTCAGTTCTGTTCAGAGCTTTACAGGTATTCCACGCATCAGAAAACCTGCACACAAACATTTCACAGAGTTCAGAACATTGCTGAAGAAATCAAGTGAACCTGATGCAATCATTTACAGATACATTTAACAACCGTGCTTTTAGAAGCATTTAGGTTTGTATTATTTGGCTTGATGTAGAGTAGTTAAGAATGCACAATAAACTACCAAATCAAACTAATGTAGCATGAAAGTACCTTTTCAGCATGATGGCCTGTTGCAGTAATGACTGGAGTTTGTCTTTGCTCGTGTCACTATGTGAGATGTTGAGGAATGAATGTGTGTTTAAAACCACACTGTTAATCTTCCCACTCTGGGTTTGACATGTCAGCTCCCCGTTATGCAACAGCAAGGGCTTATGGGAAAATGGCAACTTGGTGGCACCAACTAGAATCACTTTAGAGCCTAGAGAAAAACATACAAAAACATGTTACTAATGAAAATTCAGTAGCACTGTAGTCAGCTTCATTGCCCAGATAAAACAAAATGTCTATTACAAGGCACTGATGATTAGGAATGGGAATCGAGAATTTTTTAAAAAGACATATGTGAATATGTTTAAACAAAGTTCTGGAGCATCTGTATTCTTCCACTGTTACTATAATGAACAAAATATTACGTATAACTGTCAAGATAGTGATGAGCGCATTTTATTTTTTGTCGGCTGTGCATGTGAATCAAGAATAATCTTTCTAACATTTCTTGCAATTAAAAAATAATTAAACTTTTTTCCAGATGTGCACATCACATTAATGTTCTGTTGAAATTCACATAATTTTACATAACTTTACTTATCTCTCCAAGGCACTGTCCATACTTCCTCAAAAAATGACTAAAAGAACACCTACCAGAACCATTAAAGTATCCATAATCTTTACATGAACTTGGAACCAATATTACAATTAAGGATAAAAACATTCTGCTTTTTAGTTTTACCCTGTATGGTGTCTTTGTGGAAGGCATATGTGTAGACTTTGTCCTCCTCATACGCCACAAACACACCCTTATTGCTGATCCAGTTTTCCCACAACACCCCTTTAATGGCAGGAGAGAAGTCTGGGATCTCAAGCACTGAATCATTCACCTATAGGAAAAATAGATATCACTTGGTTTTAAAATTTGTCATCAGCCTCTCAGCAGTGTCATGTTTTTATTGCTGGTCATTAAAGAGATAGTCCACCAAAAATAAAAATTCTGTCATCATTTATTCACCCTCATGTCATTCCAAACCTACTTGACTTTCTTTCTTCTTTGGAGCACAAAATAAAATATTCTGGAAAATGTGTGCCAAAACTCTTGGCTCCCTGAATTCTTTAAAATAACATCTTTTGTGTTCCGCAGAAGAAAGAAAGTCATACAGGTTTAGAACAACATGATGGTGAGTAAATGAAGATTTTTTTATTTTTTTTATCTTTGTGTGAACTACCCTTTTAAGTGTGGAAACATGTTTGTTTGCGTGTACCGGACAGTATAGGAAGCCGTCACTTTTTTCATCAATAAAAACGAGACGTGTTCCATTGGGGTCGGGAAAGACTTTGCGTACACCCACTGTGTGGCGATATTCATTCACACTCTGCCAGTCTTCAAAATAGAAACACTGAATCAACCCGGTCTATACAATGAAAAAGAGAGAAAAACATAAGCAGAAAGAACACAAAGAATGATACACTTATGTAATAAGGTACGAAAGGCCATGTTATATCGTGAACAGAGTCACACTAAAGGGTTCACATCACTCACACTTGAGTGCCTTATTGCTTTTATCAAACTACAAAATATTAAGGGAATACTTTCATTAAAATGTTATTTTAATAAACATTTTGCTGCTAGAAGATATAATATACAGTACAGTCCAAAAGTTTGGAACCACTAAGATTTTTAATGTTTTTAAAAGAAGTTTCTTCTGCTCACCAAGGCTACATTTATTTAATTAAAAATACAGTAAAAAACAGTAATATTGTGAAATATTATTACAATTTAAAATAACTGTGTACTATTTAAATATATTTGACAAAGTAATTTATTCCTGTGATGCAAAGCTGAATTTTCAGCATCGTTACTCCAGTCTTCAGTGTCACATGATCCTTCAGAAATCATTCTAATATGCTGATTTGCTGCTCAATAAACATTTATGATTATTTTCAATGTTGAAAACAGTTGTGTACTTTTTTTTCAGGATTCCTTGATGAATAGAAAGTTCAAAAGAACAGCATTTATCTGAAATACAAAGCTTCTGTAGCATTATACACTACCGTTCAAAAGTTTGGGGTCAGTAAGAATTTTTATTTTTATTTTTTTGAAAAGAAATTAAAGAAATGAATATTTTTATTCAGCAAGGATGCATTAAATCAATCAAAAGTGGCAGTAAAGACATTTATAATGTTACAAAAGATTAGATTTCAGATAAACACTATTCATCAAATAATCCTGAAAAAAAATATTGTACACAAATATTTTGTACAATTGTACACATTAAATGTTTCTTGAGCAGCAGATCAGCATATTAGAATGATTTCTGAAGGATCATGTGACACTGAAGACTGGAGTAATGATGCTGAAAATTCAGCTTTGCCATCACAGGAATAAATTACTTTGTGAAATATATTCAAATAGAAAACAGTTATTTTAAATTGTAATAATATTTCACAATATTACTGTTTTTTACTGTATTTTTAATTAAATAAATGTAGCCTTGGTGAGCAGACGAAACTTCTTTTAAAAACATTAAAAATCTTAGTGGTTCCAAACTTTTGGACTGTACTGTACCATATATAAATAAGAAAACGTAATATATTATTAACTAGAGGTGTTAATCTTCACTTGCCTCATGATTCGATTAAGATTCAGAAAGTAATGGTTAATGATCGATTCTTGATGCACCTTTTCCTCCAATTCTTTTATTATTAATAATTTATATATAAATAACTACAATTACAATAGGAATTAACTAGTACTTTTTGTTATTTTATCTTTGAGATAAATAAGAACAAAGATGCAAATAACAAACAGTAGAACAAATACAATTAAAGGGATGGTTCACCCAAAAACCAAAATTCTGTCATTATTTACTCACGCTCATGTTGTTCCAAACCCGTAAGACCTTCGCTCTTCTACAGAACACAAATGAAGATCTTTTAGATGAAATCTTTCTTTCTCTCCAAAGACAGCTACCAACAAACTTTGACGCTTCAAAAAGTTCATAAAAAACTAATAAAACTAATAAAATTGATTGGTTTAGTCCAAATTTTCTGTAGAGACTTGATCGCTTTATATGATGAACAGATTTAATTTATGCTTTTATTCACATATAAACATTGATCAGCAAACATAAACAGAAGCTCAAACGAACCTGCTTGACACGCGATAACAAACCTCTTGCGGAAGCTCAAACGTAACACACGAAAATGAACCTCATTTGTTCTCGCATGCATCAAGCAAACATGCTTGAGCTTCTGTTCACCACAACTGATGTGCAAGTTGATGAATGTTTATGTAAATAAAAGTCTCAATTAAATCTGTTCATCATATTTGATGCATCATTTGTGATGCGAAGATGAACGAAAGTCTTACGGGTTTGGAACGACATGAAGTTGAGTAATGACAGAATTTTCATTTTTGGTGAACTAACCCTTTAAATCTATTTAACAGAAGCATTCAAGTAAGAAATAATACAGGAATTGAATAATCAAATATACTATAATATACAAAAAATAAGTTAAAAAAAAAAATCACTGCATAGTCTTTAGTGTATTAATTACAAATTAACTGATTGTATGTGTTTTATAAAGTGTATTAGCACAAACCAAACAGCATCCAGGACAATAACTATCCATTTAATTAATAAAATCAGGTAAGGATGAAAAAAAAGAAGAGGTATTTGTGAATGACTCACATCAGTCCCATAATACAGAAACTCAGAGGTGAGAGCATGACTGAGGATGCGGTATTTCTGGTCGGGTTCCGGAAACAGTTTTGTCTGTCTGTCCTCCTGAACAATCTGCTCATCTCCATCAATCTTTCATATACACACACATTAAAACAAAAAGTAAGCAAAAAAAAGTTAACAGTCATATATTCAGAATTTTGTACACATGATTGTCTTCTTACCACGTGCAACTGGACTTTCCCCTCAAACAGGGCAGCAGCATAGTCACAGTTCAGGCACATACTGGCCACTGTCCCTAAATACTCAGTGTCTTTTACACGCTCCACACCTGAAACACACACATGCACACTTAAGTAAAGTTACTGCTACAAGTCAGAATATTTCCTTTTTTTCTCTAATGTGAATTCATACTGTTCCTCACTTACCACCATCTCCTAATGCATAAAACCATGCTCTGTTATTCATGCCCACAGCAACATGATATGGTCCCACAGCTATGAAATTAGGCTCCACCTCCACTGCCATAGCAACGGGGGACTCCTAAGAAGAGATAAAATGCCATCTATAAACTATATTTTTACATTTTATGGAGAAAAAAAAAAAAAAAACATTCTGGCAAAACCACAAAATTATAGGGTGTTGTGGGTGGTTGCAAGGGCATTGTCGTTCTAAGGGTGTTGCTAGGGTGGTTGCTAGACGGTTGCTTAATGGTCCAAATTAAAAGAACCCGCCCTAAATCTCTAGATATGGCTCGGGTCCTTCTTTCAACAAAAGTCTAAGGGATTTTTTTTAACCATTTCGTCGCATACCAGATAGAGCTGCACGATTAATTGTTCAAAGATCGCAATCTTGATTCAAACAGCCATGCAATCGTGACAACAATTTGGCTATATCTATTATGTAAAAAAAAAAATTGTCATTGAATCAATCATTCAAGAGGTTCGTTCAAAAACACAGATTCACCCAGTAATGAAACAAGTGAATGCTGTTTCAATTCGCATACTATCCATCCTAAATAGTATTCGAAATTAGAATTAGTGTGCCCCCACATCGTAGTAACTTGAAATGAGTGTTCTAAAGACACTCAGGTGGTCTACTATTTCCAGTTAGAATTTGAAATGCAGATCCATGCACATTCTAACAGCTAATATTGCCCACAACCCATTGCTCATTGGATGAGGATTAAAATAGAAAAAACAAGAAACAAGTGTCAATAAACTACAAACATGGCGGATGTGACGCAAGGTGCAATCATAAAGAAGTAGTGAAGAAGAAGTGTTCCAAAGCTTGCCTACTATTCTGATACACACTCAAATGAATGTCCTTTTTCTTCACAAAAGCTACATACTTTGAGGGCATGGTATAAGTAGGCAAACTGGGACACAGCAGAAGTATTTATGAGTGAGTCATTAAATCATTCATTCAAAACTATTTTTTTAATTATTAAAAGGATTAGTCCACTTTTAAATAAACTTTTCCAGATAATTTACTCACCCCCATGTCATCCAAGATGTCCATGTCTTTCTTTCTTCAGTTGAAAAAAAAATAATGTTTTTGATGAAAACATTCCAGGATTTTTCTCCTTATAGTAGACTTCAATGGGCACCAAACAGTTGAAGGTCAAAATTAGTTTCACTGCAGCTTCAAATTGTTCTACACAATCCCAGATGAAACCATCGCTCATTTTCTGAAAAAATTGAAAATTATATAAGTTTTAACCAGAAATGCTCATCTTGAACTAGCTCTCTTCTTCCTTTCCTCTATTTGAATTCCAGCAGTGTAGATGCTGCTAAATGTATTACTGCCCTCCACAGGTCAAAGTTTTGAACTAATTTTTATATGCAATATGCTAGTATATAACAATTAGTTCAAAACTTTGACCTGTGGAGGGCAGTAATACACTTAGCACTGTCTACACTGCCAGAATTCTAATAAAGAAGAAGAAGAGAGCTAGTTCAAGATGAGCATTTATGGTTAAAACTTATATAATTTTAAATTTTTTTCAGAAAATGAGCGATGGTTTCACTAGATAAGACCGTTATTTCTCATCTGGGATCGTGTAGAACAATTTGAAGCTGCAGTGAAACTAATTTTGACCTTCAAGTGTTTGGTGCCCATTGAAGTCTACTATAAGGAGAAAAATCCTGGAATGTTTTCATCAAAAACTTTAATTTCTTTTCGACTAAAGAAAGAAAGACATGTACATCTTGGATGACATGGGGGTGAGTAAATTATCAGGAAAAGTTTATTTAAAAGAGGACTAATCCTTTAATTCAGATTAATTAAATATTTTTTTTAAATAGACTGCAGAAATTAACATTTTGTCAGAACCTCTAGTTATTACATGTGATTTTGTTTGGTTGTATATTCAGAATCGTGATCTCTATTTTAAACAAAAAAAAATTGTGATTCTCAATTTATCCTGAATCATGCAGCTCTAGTGCCAGTTATTCGATTATAAATCGTAATTCTGATTGCTTAGATAAGTAATAGCACACCTCTTTTCAACAAGTTGCACAATTTGTGGTATCATACACATTTGTAGCTCACACAATGAAAGACAGGTTACAAACATGTTTAGTATTTAGCATTAGGAGTTTGGAAAAAGGTTACGAATAATTGTATAATGATGCTTTGTGAGCACATGTATTACGAGTAACTCATTTTTTTTTATATAAGTGTATATGTTTTTGTGTCGTCTCCTCACCCCTTCCACATGGTTAGCGACTGTAACCTCCAGCAGGGATGTAAGATATGCAATTCTAGTGCCACTGCTGTCTCCCAATATGGGCAACTTGGTGAGGAAGACATGCAAAGTGCCCTGCTGAGAAGACACAGCTAACAGCTGCCCATCATCAGTCCAACACATCTGATCAAGGCCTGAGAAAGACATGTACGCAGAGTATTCAGTGAATATGCACACTTCAGAGAGAACAAATGTTTTTTTTTTTTTTTTTTTTTTTTTAACACATATACAGTACATCAATATGTCTCAGAAACTATTTCATACCTTTGGTCTCCTCATCCAGTGTGACTATAGCATACATCTCCTTCAGATCAGTCAGGTCATGTATCTTAATACTCACAGAGAGATACAATAGTGTTATCTTACAGCACAGAAAGAAAATTTGAAGTTCAACTGTCATGATTGGACAAGAAAGCAGTGGAGTGTTCGTCTGAGAGCTGTAGGTGAGGTCAATCCTTTAAGTAAATTGGTTTTGACAACTGACTAACACGTGATCAGTTTATCACAAAAATGTTGTATATAGCAGTTATGCAAACATATATTGTAATGTGCATACTAACAAAGTTCCTTTAAAGGTGCTAAAGAGGATCTTTTCGTCGACTGAGAAACCAAAGACTGTTACTGAGTTTTTGAAATGAGCGCATGCGTAAGAACAACCCCCCTCCTTCGAAGGAACGCCTCCCAAAACTCGTAAACACTCGCACGAGTGTTTACCACCGGCATTCGCTGTGTCGTGTTAGTGGATTCATTATGTCAGACTCACCGCAGGTAACTCATAATCTGCAGTTGTTACTCCTGTCTTCTGACAAAAACATCGCATGCGGCGCCTGTGGAGTGTGGAAAGTTACTGGAGCGCGCAGCCGCACTCGTCTCTCACAAGGAACGTCATGGCAGTGATTGACAAGCCAGAGGGCCAATCGTTTATGCAATGATCGCGTAAACGATTGGCTGATGTTTTTAAGGCCCTACCTTGTGCACAGATGATGTATATTAATATTATTCCTTTCAGTGCACCTAATAAATAGTCTTTTATCAGTTAGTAAAGACAGTTTCAAGTAATATTGCAAAAATGTATAAAACAAAACATCCTCTTTAGCACCTTTAAGGCAAGTCATTTCACTCGGCGGCCATCTTTGAAACGCTTCTCTGGCAGCTATTTTATTTCTCTTTGAATGGGGAAACATCAAATTCTCCAAAGCTGTTCACCAACGTTACGATTAAATGTTATATTTGAAATCACCAATGAAATCTGACAACTGTCTCATAAATTTTGTTTCTTAATAAACAGCATTATTCAGGCTGGACCAGCAAATGCACATGTGCAGTCATAAGCACATGTCTCAATGACTTTACAATTGGCTCTTTTATTTAGAAGGCAGGACTTATTCCACCATACTGTGCGTTGCACTTTCTCCCATTCACGGTAATGTGAGTGCACTGTCTTTGTATATCTAGTGTTTGATACTAATAAACACTTACCAGTTGTCCCCACAGGACGCAGCCTTGTTTAGTGACTGTGAGATGGCGATGCTTGTCAGGCTGTCTTTATGATTGTGGGCTTGAAACAACTCTTGGCCAATCTCACGGATATGTGTGGAAATTACCACAAAATAACCATGTGAAAATCCAATCATGATATAGCCATCCCCATACCTACAGAGAGAAAGGAAAATATGTGTTCAGTGTTTTGATTGACTTTTTTTGTGTTATAAGAAAGGAACATTCTAAATAATTATAAAATGTATTATTATCATTATTAATAATAACTAAAATTGCAGTTACATTTTGTGCGACAACCAGGATTTTTTTTATTTTTATTCTTAGTTATTGTTTTTAAGCACATTTTTAATTGATCCAAAATGACTAAATTGATTGAAGGAACAGTCCTTCTATCTGTGGTTAAATGTCTTGTTTGAGCACAATGGTCAAAGAGTTAAAACAGTCACTCCAATATTTTAGTACATCTGTGTGCGTGCATGCATGTGTGTATTTGTACCAGCGGTAGGAAATGATGTTGCCGTAACGCTGCTGGAAGGCCAATTCTATAGGGTTATCGGGGTCATTCAGGTTAAAAAGAAACAGGGTCTTCTTACCCAAAGCAACACTCACCTGCAAGGTAAAGATCATTTAGAAATATTTGCATACAACGTGAAACAATGTTAAAAAAAAAAAAATATATATATATATATATATATATATATAGAGCTGAAGAAAGTTTAGTTTCACAGTTTGTACAGCAATGCCAGACAGCTATTTGCATCCATAAAGTTCAAAATAAAGAGAAAATAACCAAAAGATATATATCTTCACTCTCCATCCAGCATCCAGTCTCTAAAAGAGGTCATTCTTGAAGAATGGAAAAAGATAGATGTTGCGAAATGTCGCCAACTTATTCATTCCATGCCTAGAAGACTTGGTGCTGTCATTAAAAATTATGGAGGCCATACAAAGTACTAGATGTAGTAGTTTTTGTTGTGGGGTGTACTCATTTTTGCATCACCCTAATTTGAGTAAAACTGAAAAATTTGTAATCTAAGTTATATTATTAACCTTACTTTCATGTTATAAGTTAAACAGATGTTATATTCAATTTAGTCTTGTCAACATTTTGGAAATTGTTTTTGTTTTGTTATTGAGATATTGTTTAAAATGTTGCTTTTCAAAGGGGGTGTACTCAGTTATGCTGAGCACTGTAAGTACAATCAGTGTAATAATCAAGTAAAATGAGCATGTCAACATACAGTGCTTTCTCCTGGAGATGATCTCTCATCTGTTTTCATCACTGAGAACTGAACATCTGCAGGATCTGCTCTCACAGAAGTCTGAAGGCAAGAAAGAGAGCAGAAAACAACATTTCAATCTATATGTCTGCATCAACCGATACAATAATACAGGATCTCGCTCTGACAGATCCTCACGTACCTGCCGAATGGTGTCTCCCTCGTGGTTGCTGATTGTTATGCTGCGGTCTTCACTGCCTAACGCCAGGAGGTTGTGAGAGCTCCAACAGCCACATGTGATTTTCTTTGTATGCTTACCTACATGTACATTATGTACAGTATGCATGATGTGGGAACTATTCACACAGCATTCTATTCAATACATTTAAAAAATATATATTTTTACTGAAAATAAATAGTAGAATAGAGATGAAAATATACAGAGTTTTGAGGAAAGAGAAAAGTACATTTGATAAGGAGTACCTAAACTCCAGAGTTTAAAGAGTGTATTCCCTACGGCAAATACTTTTTTGTGCCTGCCCAAATATATATATATATATATATATATATATATATATATATATAAAACAATTGCAAGAGGGATCAAAGAAACAATAAACATTTGAAAAAAGGCTACCTTTTCTGGTCCTTTGGAAATGTTTTATCCATTTCATTAATATATATTTAATATTAATATTATACTATTATAATAGAATAAATTATATTTATAAATAAATTACATTAATATAAAAAACACATCTGAAAGAATAAATAAATATATGACTTGAAAACTATTTACACAATTTTTTTAAAATTCTATTTTACCCAGAACAGGAATCTTGCGTGAGGTTTGCTGGTTGTAGATGAGAAGGTTTCCTTTAGATGTGCCAACAGCCAACAGTGGCCCAGTTTTGGACCAGAGCAGGAAGGACATCTGATCTCTGTATCAACACGAAATTAGCAAATGAAAAAAAGCCATAATCTCTAAAAACACATCTGATTTCAAGAGTTTATTCAATAACATGTTCCCTCTCTCATCACTCACCTCATGCCACTGTCTAGCTGAGAGGTTTTGTTAACATTTGCATCCCACAAGTAAATGGAACTGGACTTTTCAGAAATTACAGCCAAGATATCACCATCTTTATCCCAGTCAAGAGATACACAATTCCTGCATGGACAAAACACGAAAGTATGAGCAACTACAGAAAGAGAATGTCAGTCCTGCAATATTACTGCTCTTTAGTTATAAAGAATTACATTTATCTATCTAAATTACAGTCTCAGACAGAACAAACCTGAATTCTCACTTACCCAGGAAGGTTTAACTCATTGACCTTCTGTCCATGCCGATCAAAGATTTTTACAAAATTGTCAGGGCTGTGGATAATATAAAATATTTCACTCAAATGTTGCTTAAAAAGAATAACACTTCTTTTGGCTATGGCTATATAAACCAGCAAACAGTTACTCACCCTGCAACTGCAAGATAGTTTCCTACTGTTTTCTGCCATTTGTATTGCAAACATGATCCAGACCAGGACTTTTCTGACAGCGTGAAAACACGCTGAAAAGAAACCAAACAAGTCTCAAATCAATATTAAACTGCAGTCATACAATACCAGGGAAAATGACAACAAAACGACATAGTATCAGCAAAGATAACGTAATAACGGTCCAATTCTTTTGGTCAACATTTATACTATTAGCAGACACTAAAGTTTAGTTAACGTAATCATTATTTTGCAGTTTATTCACTTTTATTAAACATACATTAACTGGTAAAAGACATGCACTGCTGCTGAGCTAACTAGCCATCGTGCTAATGCTATATGTGATGATTTTAAAGCGTCTTCGCGAAAGCACATGTGCTCTTCCAATAGCTATATCGAGTTTAAATGCAATAGGACATTAAGTGGTTTTATATATAAAAACATACTTGCCTTCATTTTTGTTTGACGAAAACGTTACACTTCCCAGGGTGCTTCACTCCGACGCGTCTTGATCTCTCTTAGCAACCACTTAGCAACAGCCAGTCAGCGTTCAGCAAACAGTAACATGATTTACAAAACAGCAGAATAAATAGAAGAAAAAAGAATAAAATCTGCCCATATTATATATGAAGCATAATATAAATAGCTGAAAATGCATGGTTGATAGTAATATATTTTAATAGAAAATGGATTTTGTTTATACCTTCACAATTCACGAATATATTACAATATTTTGTCAAAACATTAGGAAAAGCAACCTTTTCTGTTCTTGGGGAAACGTTTTATTTTAATTAATAAAATTGTATTAATTCATAAATATTATTTATTTATTATATTAATATATATTGTTCATATATTATGTTTGTTTTTTTGTTTTTAAGTTTTGATTTTAAAATAAAAATGCAAATATCTGGAAGAATAAATAAATAAAATATGTTTAAAAATATATATATATCCTGAAAGATCCATGTGCAACCATTAAAAAGTTGAAACTGAGACCAAATGTGAAATTTAGATCTTAAAGGCAGCTAACTTACTTTATTCTGCTTGTTGTCATATAAAAAGCTGCCAAGTACATTTTTAATCGTATCAGGACAATATCAAAAGGTGTCTGTCTCCCTCATGTGGAAGTGAGAGCAAACGCACCCATTGTGACTGGCCTTTTTACTAAACGTCAGAGACGCTATTAAAGGGATAGTTCACCTAAAACTGAAAATTTTGTCATCACTTACTCATCCTTATGTTGTTTTAGACCTGAAACAGATGATAAAATTTTCATTAAAAAAATTTTTAAATAAAAATTTAAATGAAAATTTTCATTTTTGGGTGAACTATTCCTTTAAAGTGCACAATCTTAATGGGAACATTGTCAATTCATGCTGATTAACATAATCCCAGCATCATCAGGTTTTGAATGTATTGATTGTAACTTCCAAAAATTATTAATTTATTTTTCACATACACAAACATGATATCTAAGTTCTAAGTTGATTAGTGTATAAAAATATTCAAAAGGGAGGATACTTTTGTTTTAGCTTTTAGCAACTTAATTATTAATACATGTATACCAAATTTCTTCAAAGATAAATAAATATATATTTATTACCTGTATATTGTGTTGTGTTTATCAAAATTAAACTGGTACAAAATTATAGACCTCAATTTACAGATATTTAAATAGTATATTGAACTTAAATCATGTACATACAGGCACAGTATTA